>NC_136070.1:966151116-968551116 GCF_964261635.1 Lissotriton helveticus | reverse complement strand
ATTATCGCTATACCTCCTCCGGTCGTTCCTGTGCGATTCAGGGATTCAACCGAGTAGCCTATGGGTGTGGCGGTGTTCCAATCAGGACCAGAGGTCGAAGAGGCCCAGGTTTCCGTTAAAAACATGAGGTCAATGCTGTTGTCATTAAGTAAGTCTTCAATCTCATGTTTATGTTTGGGCATAGATCTTACATTAAGGAGTATGCATTTAAGTGACCTATTTTTGTGGGCCATAGTGTGGGATCTGTTGTTAGAGGTGGAGGGGGAAGCTAGTAGAGGGTTGCTTTTATCAGGCTGCGAAGTTTTGGTAGGGGAAGGTTTGGGTGGATTATGAGTGAGGCTCAGTGAGATAACTGGTATTTGAGTGCCACAGGAAGGACATGTAAAGGGACTATAGATGTTAGTGGGATCCATTTTAGTCGGTTGGTCGCAGGGGCAATGATCTAATTTATAAAGGTCGGGTTTAGAGTATTGAGGGTAGGGAAAACGAGCAGGGTTTCTGGCAGTAGGCACGGTACCGGCGCGGACGGGCGCAGACGGGCTTGCCTTAGGCGCGCCTTCGGCGCGCAAACGGCGCGCCCGCTGCGCGTCCTGTGATTGCACATGTTTATAGGGGTTGAGAGTCGTAGGAGGGGTGGGCGTGGCCGACCGTGGTGGGCGTGGCCTCAGGGGGTCCCCGTCAGTGTGGTCACAGGCAATTAGCAAGGGCCGCGGCAGCGTTTGATCCGCTACGCGGGAATTTGGTGGTGGTGCAGCAGTGCACGGGTAAGGCTAAGCAGCAGGACGAATTTTAAAAACACAAGCAATTTTACATTAAAAACAATGTCTAAAGCCTATCTCCCGGCTGTGCCTCAGGAGAGTGGAGTCTGTTTTACCGTCGCGCTAGTGGTCAGCGCGTTAAGTAGTCGTAGGAGGGGTGGGCGTGGCCGACCGTGGTGGGCGTGGCCTCAAGGGTTCCCCGTCAGTGTGGTCACAGGCAATTAGCAAGGGCCGCGGCAGCGTTTGATCCGCTACGCGGGAATTTGGTGGTGGTGCAGCAGTGCACGGGTAAGGCTAAGCAGCAGGACGAATTTTAAAAACACAAGCAATTTTACATTAAAAACAATGTCTAAAGCCTATCTCCCGGCTGTGCCTCAGGAGAGTGGAGTCTGTTTTACCGTCGCGCTAGTGGTCAGCGCGTTAAGTAGTCGTAGGAGGGGTGGGCGTGGCCGACCGTGGTGGGCGTGGCCTCAGGGGGTCCCCGTCAGTGTGGTCACAGGCAATTAGCAAGGGCCGTGGCAGCGTTTGATCCGCTACGCGGGAATTTGGTGGTGGTGCAGCAGTGCACGGGTAAGGCTAAGCAGCAGGACGAATTTTAAAAACACAAGCAATTTTACATTAAAAACAATGTCTAAAGCCTATCTCCCGGCTGTGCCTCAGGAGAGTGGAGTCTGTTTTACCGTCGCGCTAGTGGTCAGCGCGGTAAGTAGTCGTAGGAGGGGTGGGCGTGGCCGACCGTGGTGGGCGTGGCCTCAGGGGGTCCCCGTCAGTGTGGTCACAGGCAATTAGCAAGGGCCGTGGCAGCGTTTGATCCGCTACGCGGGAATTTGGTGGTGGTGCAGCAGTGCACGGGTAAGGCTAAGCAGCAGGACGAATTTTAAAAACGCAAGCAATTTTACATTAAAAACAATGTCTAAAGCCTATCTCCCGGCTGTGCCTCAGGAGAGTGGAGTCTGTTTTTGGCTAAACATGTAATGGAAGAGGAGTGATTGATAGAAGACATGCACTTTACCTTTATTCATTGTTGTTGAAATAGTGTGTGTTATAAGTATGGTCTATGTGGATATGATATTCTCATTGTGTTATTCAAGGTGAGTCGTGGAATGCACTCCTCTCATCGCTGTGATATTGTTGTTGCTGCACATGCAAGTGGAGTGGAATAAATAGAGAGAGTTATCTGCACATGTGGAATTACCTAGCACCCTTGAGAAGGAATAGGTTCTGCTTCTTGGGTTAATTTGAGTGGTATTGAAACAATTCATCATGTTGCACTAATTACAGACACCAAGGGTAAATGCTTTACATAGGCCACACAGGAGAGTCAGAGGAGGAACCTAGAAGAATGCTCTTGATTACCAGTGGCAGCATGTGCAGGCACGCATAGTGGCACAGGGGTGGGTGGGTGGCAGTCGGCATACGACGTGATAGTGAACATAAAATCAATAAATAATAAAAACCACTTACCTTGCGCTCGCCGCAATGCTGCGATGCGGTGAGCGCAAGGTAAGTGGTTTTTATTTATTTTATGTTCACTATCCCATCGTATGTCGACTTACATCCACATCCCGCCCTACCCCCACCACGCTTACCTGCAAGGCCGCTACTATTGATGACAGTAGCCATGGTAAAGGTTCCTTTCAGCAAGGGCCACCCCCAGACTTCCAGTGCTTTTAGGCTACAATGGTAAATAATTTGAAGAGTCATTTAGGAGTGTCAGAGGGGTAACCCATGACATGCGCTTGACACAGACGGCCATGAGGGTGCAACCAGCAACAATGCCCTAGAGACAAGCAGCCAAGGTGCAATGCTCCAAAGAGTCTATCCAGGAACGTCAGAGAAGTAATCCTGTAGACTCGGAAAATGCTATTTAAACTACCCAGAAATAACAGATGATAAGTCCTGCTGCAGATACAGGTAGGTAAGGCATCAAGACAAGGTGGAGTATGCTGACAGACAATGAAATGAAGCTGGGCAACATGCCAAGGAAAGACTCTAACAAATGTGGCAGGTCACAAAGAAAGACGCTGAATGGCCTAATTCCAAGATCCTACAAGTCACATTCAGGCATTTGTCAGTGACTATTAACCTTTCTCTACTGTGTCCACCCCAGAGAGACAGGGGAGCAACCCATAGGAATGCACTAGTTCCTGTCAGCCAGGATAAATGAACAATTGGTGAATGTCATAGCAGGGTCTGACTTAGGGGATAGTCTTAGAGTTGTTACAGTGCTGGAATGTGTGAGAGGGCAGACTGTGGTAAATAATATTGAAGTGCTTAGTGTACCGACTTTATAGAAGTGTTGACCTTAATAGATTAAACAAGAATTGTAAAGGCCGCGCTGACTGTGATGGAATTTGGCACAATAAGGAGAACAATGTAGTCGTGCTGGCTGTGGGGGTGTGTTTGGAAAATGGAGCCTGGACAACTATATAGGAGAGCTCACTTTTGGGATGAGGTAAGTATCCTAGCTGTAGAGAATAAGGCTGCTCAGTACTGTACTGTACTGGGAACTCAGGGGCATATTATCAAGGCAGGCGAAATTGAATTATAGCCCTATTAGCAAGCTGTCGCTAACAACAGTTAGCGACAGCTTTTAGGTGATAGCGAGTGGTTTGGGGCCCACTTTGCATGTCGGCTATATTTATCGCTAATGACATGCAAAGTGGGCGTACCCAACCAGTTAGCGACTGAAAGCAGTCGCTAACGTCGCTATCGCCTATTAGCAAGGCAGGCGTAGCGATAAAAAAATTCACGCTAAGCGCGAATATCTCTGAAAACTAACGCCTGCTCAGACCAGTTCTAAGCCTGTATATCCAATGGAAGGTGGATATTCAGGCTAAGACCCTATTAGCGATAATGCCTGAATATCGCTGGATTTCCAGCGATATTCACGCATTTCAGAGCTATCGCCGGATATTTTATCGCTTTGGAGATAAACGCTGCTAATAGCACGTTATCTCTGCGATAAAATCTGCCGATGCTTGGCGCTAAAAAAAAATTCGCTAAGCCGCTTTATCGATAAATATCGCTAGTTGTTGATAATATGCCCCTCAGTACTGTACTGAGTAGGGTGAAGGTTTGAGTAAGGCTTGTGAACATCGCCCAGAAGTGTGCGAGAAGTATACTTACTTCATCTGTTTAACAATTGTACTTTTCCCAGACTCACCAGCTCCTAAAAGGAGAAAGATAAGAAAATGAACAAAATGCATCAGGATGGCCTGCTCACAAATACAAAATCAGCAACTTTGCATAGTTTTTACGAACATGCAAGCATCTTTAACTGTTCTGTGTGTGGTGATCCACAATAAGGATGTTGATTCGCCATCATTTCGTTGTAACAGTAGTTGAGCCTTGAGAACCTCGCGGGTGAGTAGCCGCGCTATACAAATCCCTGATTGATTGATTACCAGAAGTGACATTGCACCTCCTATCTCGACATGATCACACAGGAAGTGATATTATTCCTTTGATCTTGATGAGAACATAGAATGTGAGGTCATGTGCCATTGGCCTCCAATGATGTGAAATAACATCATAGTACTTTTTAGAGAGGTAATTTGAATAAAAGTACATTTCTATATAATTACTAAAGAGGCATATTGAACTATTTGGTTTGCATTTCTAATATGATTGACGATCATGAAGTTTCTTTACATCGGACCGGAATAATCCAGGGAGGCATTTCAATTACGCTAGAGTAATTTTGGTAGTTTTGCATTACTATTTGAAGAAGAATTACAGATAATTACACAAATACTACTCCTCATGCAATTAAGAGCAATTTGGGTGAAAACCCGCTAACCAGAGAGCACATTTAGCATGCGCCAGCAGCAGCTCATGGTACTATATATAACAAGGGGAACCCAAAGTAGCAATAGGTCTGGGTCTTTGGGAGTATGCAATATTTCACGAAACAGTGGTCCCAAACTTCAATATCAATTTAAAAACAAAGATACAAATAGACCAAAATTGGAATCTTTGTTCAATGTCCAGCCGGACATATTTTAATAGTAAATACACTCAGATGTGGCAAAATATCTGACAATTTCCAAGTGGGACACAAGCCTGTGTCCAGCTACCACATATACACAACCATAGAAAAACAAACAAATACAAGGCAAGAAAAAGTCTGTAAATTGATCAAAAAATTAGGACAGACAATTATTAATTAAATACACTTCTGTGATTTCACAATAGAGAAATATACAAATCATCAAGTGTAAGGTGTCGACGACGTTTCGATCCTTATTTAATTCAGGACCATCATCAGGACATATCAATACATGCCTTTACTCGAGTTGTATTTAGCTCTCCTAATGTTATTTTAGGCAAGGTTGACCAGTTTACATCAAACGTGGGCTCCTCAGATTTAGTAAAAGGTAGTGAAGCTCTAACGTCGGTAAAAAAGCAGATGCTTTTGTGTTGTACTCCAGTAGATTAAAGTGACGGCTCCAAAAATGGGGAGTCTTGGGCGTTTTGACGACGAAAAAATAAATAAATAAATAAAGCTTCAATCCATGGAGTTGCTCGATTAATTTCCGGTCATAAGCCGGTAGCATAGAGTGGAGCTCCCGAAATAGGGGGTCTGATGCATCCAATGAGATCCAAAGCAGCAGCTCATGGGGCCTCATTTATGAGGCCGTGCGTCACTTTTACGCCGCCGGTGCATCACTTTTTGTGCAGCGGCGTAAAAAACTGTGCCGTGTTGCACCATATTTACAAAGTGACGCATCTAGATAGATGGGTCACTTTGTAAACCCCTGCGCCACATTATACCTGCGACAGGTATAATGTATGCAGGGGGGGCGTTCTGACGCAAGAAAGAGTCATAGAAGTGACGCAGTGAAATCTATGAGATTTCACTGCGCCACTTCTAGGACACAAATGCGTCAATTTCTTGCGCCTGCCTCACAGCAGGCCTAAGACTGGCGCAGGCCCTTTCACATGGAGCTTGCCCCATGTGAAAGGACACATTGCTGGAGTTGCGTCACTTTTGTGACACACTCCAGCAATGCGTCACTTTTGCGCTTACAGATACGTCAGAAATACTGATGTATCTGTAACTCCTTGCGACATGATGCGTCATACATTAAATATGACGCACAGGTATGTCGCAAGGAGGGCGCAGTGAAAAGTGACGCATCGCTGCTTTCACGCAGCGATGCGTCATTTCTCATAAATGAGGCCCATGCTTGCTATTCGTGTTCTGCTGCATTTAGCGATGTTTCTGAGCACAAAATGCATCCTCACATTCATTTTGGACTCGAGGGAGCATTTTGCACTGAGAAAATAGTGCTAAATGTCGGTAGTAAGTTGGGGAAAAATCCAACCCTGAGAGCGCACTTAGCCAGCGTGAGCAGCCACTCATGCTCACAATTCATGTTCTGTTGTATTTGGCACTTATTTTAGTGCAACATGCATCATTGCATCGATCTCGGACGCGAGGTGGGTGGCATTTTTACACTAAGTAAAAGCACTAAAGTCAGAATTAGTCTTCTTGTGTAATTCAAGCATAATGTCTTTGAAATTTAAGGTAATTCAGCATGATTACGCTACACTGAATTACGCGAGTTATGCCCAATCCCTAGGCTTGATCAATATGTTTTAAGCCTCTGGTATAATAGTAGTAGTGTAATAGTTGAATACTAATGAATAGTGAAATGTACACAATATAAAAGCATACCTTCTTTGAGAATGATGAGGCAGGCTTATCAATTACTAGATGAGAATGTGTTACACCTGTATGGTAGGACAAATCATTTGGTTTACAAATAAGGCTGGCCTATCCATGAAGATTTTCAGAAATTGGTGTACACGTGTGGTAGAACTGTACGTTTGGTAGAAAGAAGATAGTATTGTGACTCGTTTTTTATGGCGCATAATTTTGAGGACTTTGAACAAGTTGTTTGTCAAAATCGAAAGCATTTGGGGCCTCATTTACAATGAACTGATGCATTTGAATAGATGCGTCAGTTTCCTTGTGCCAGCGCCAAATGTCCTTGTGCCACCATGGATGCATTGTATTTACAATACAGTGCTTCATGGCACAAGGGTTATCAGATGCGGCATAAATTCTGATGCATCTTTTAGCACACAAGTGAGGCATTTCTGGAGTTGCTCATGAAAATTACGCAACTCCAGCACTACGCCACAACAGATAGGGGAGTCCCATTCAAAAAGCCCTGCGTCATTCCTTATGCCTGGTTTTAGCAGGCGTAGTGATTTTGACGCAGTGAAATTTTGTAAATTGCACTGAGTCAGTTCTACATGGCTTTTTTGTGTGGGAATGCCCACTCTGCATACATTATACCTGACGCAGGTAATATGTGATGCAGGGCTTTAACGTGACGCATCTCCCTAGATGCGTCACAATGTAAATGGGCCGCAATGTGGCGCATTGTTTACGCCGGCGCTGCATCACCAAAAGTGACGCAACAGCAGTGCAAGAGAGTCACAAGGGGCTTGTAAATCTGCCCCTATGGGCTTATTTATGATAAAAAAACATGGCAATATATTGCAAATGTGTTTGGAGCTCACTTTTCCAACATTTAAAAACAAAGTCGCAAGTTGAAAAATGGAAGACAACTTAAAATGAAGATGTGTGACATTCACGATATTTAAACAATAACACATTTCCCCTTTTAATCTGGCATACCAAAATAGAACGCAACTGTTTTTTAATGCCAAATTCTTTATTTGATTTCAATGTGGAAAATAAAATAAAAACTTTCTTCAAATGTTATGCATTTTACTTACATTGGATGGCTCACATAATGCATCATTATTAGAAACACACTTTCAAACGCATCAGCAGAAGATGGTCAGGGGCCAGAGGGCAATGCCAGGGTATCCAAAGTACCATTTGGCACCCCTATTTAGCTCAATATGCTCTATGACACCCTTACAGCAATGCAGTCTGTCAGTGGGAAGGTCTATGTCACTCTTACAGGTACCACTGCAACTCTAGGATGATCATAAGGGTAAAGTACTCCTGGCTAACAAAGGAATTAGCGAGAGCGCCCTGGCAGGTACTTTTTCGATTCGTCTTTATTATGCCATATTCTGCAAACATGATAAGATACATGACAGGAAAAAAACACGCACTTCTGAGCATGACTGTAAGAAGATCTGCCCGACCAATGTTTGGCCATGTTGGATCACTCTTTGAAATACAGGCTCAGAGGCAGTGGCAGCTCCTCTGCTAAGGCGGAGGAGCTTCGCCCTGCTGTCTTGAAGCAGTAAAAAAAGGTAAAAAATAAAATATAATAACATATTGTTTTTATCATTTTATTTTGTCCTCCTGCTGCAGCAGCTTTGCGTGACGGGGCCGACGGGGCTGCAGAGCAGGGAAGAGGAGGGGTAGAACCCCCCTAAGTGCTCTATGACTGTTTGGTCGGCCCTCTTGGACCGCCCAAAACAGTCAGCGCGCTTTCCCTGTTCTCCATGCAGGCTGCATTACAGCCTGCATGGAGAACATTTCCAGACCCCCACTCCCTGGCTGAGTGCTGAAGCACGGCGCTCAGACCAATCACAACGCTGCATTGCAACGTTGTGATTGGTCAGGAGAGCCTGGCTGTGCTTCCTGGAGTCTGAGGCAGTGGAGAGCAGGAGCGGAGACGCGGGACACGGTGGCAAGGTACCTGTATTTTTTTTTTACATTGTGCCCCTCTGCCCTCCCCGAGCCAAACCCGACACTAGCGAGCCGTGGCGGCCGCCACTGCTCAGAGCCATAAAATGTATGGTGGGCATAATAGATTTGATTATTTAAAGCACTGAACTTAATCTTCTTTATTGTCTGCCCCTTGTGATGTGATGTGATGTGAAAGGCATTTATAAAGCGCAACATACACTGTACAGTTTCTTGGCGCTGAGGCAAAAGGACAGTAGGCAGCTTCCTGGGTAGTGCCAGGGAGATGATTGCAGTGGCAGGGGGGAAAGGCAGAAGGTCAAAGGAGTAGAAAGAAGAGGGGAAGGGGAGGAAGATGTTAGTTTTGATTGTATGCTGTGCGAAATAGGTGAGTCTTAAGGAGGGATCTAAAGTGGGTGTAGGATGAAGCCAGCCTTATGTCCAGAGGAAGGGCGTTCCAGAGAGATGGGGCCAGGAATGAGAATCTTAGGCCTCCCCATTTCTTACACCTTGGGGGGTGGACAGGGATGGAGTTCTACACTGCTGGCCTTAAGTCTCTAATGAGTATGCAAAACATAGACTGTATTTACAAATACTTTCTTAACACAATTAGATTGTGGGCTTTATCTGGTAAATGAGGACGGAGAGGCTTATCACCACCGACCAGTGAGGACTACACATGCCCAGCAGGCTAGGACCACCTAATAGTGCAACTACCAATGAGAGAAGAGTGAAAGTAATCAGTCAACAAACTTAGCCTCAAGATGGGAACCAATGGTTTATGTCTCAGCTTTAGTTCTTATAGTATAAGCAATGCTAGTGCAGTCTCCTTTAGACAGCCCCCTTAACTATGGCATCTATCCTTTCCTGCCGGAAATGTACATCTGACATTCTTAACTTTGGGTCACAACACTTTACATTTTTATGAGACTTAAGGCAATCCTTTATGGGCTCCGAAGTAGCGTGCTACTCGCCGAAAAAGCATTTCAACACTTCATCAAGGGTAGCAAATGCTTGCAAACCTTTTCCCTCTTCTATCCCTCCAGTTTCCTTCTCAATCCAAATAACTGACTAACATATTCACCACTCAAATTATTTTCAAAATGTTACTATACTAATTCACCATTAATCCTTTAAGTGTTTGGGAGTAGCGTGCTACTCGCCGAAAAAGCGTTTCGATGCCTCGTCCTGGGCAGTAAGCGATATATAAATGGGATTACAATACCATACAATATAATACAGTATAAAATAGTAGCCTGCTAGCTCAAAAGATGGATTCTTTCTGTAGACCTACCCTCTTCCTCAGCCAAATGTGATCTTAGACTGCTTACATGTCAGTGAGAACCCAGGCAGCACTTAAATTGGAACAAAAATAAGTGCAGTGGCCCATTGTTGTTCGCCCCTAACAGTGGGGATGCACTACTGCTGAGAGGGGTATTGTATACAGTAATGGGCTTGAAGCCCACCAATTACTTACCATTTACTGAAGTGGAGTAGGGTGGAGTGGGGTGGATGTGGCAGACTGGAGTGGAGTCAGTAGATTGGAGTGTAGTTTTGTAGATTGGAGCGTAGTGGGATAGAATGTGGTGGACTGGAGAGGAGTGGGAAAGGAAGTGGTAGATTGGAATGGAGTGTGGTAGATTGGAGTGGAGTGGGAAAGATTGGGGTGGAGTAGTGTTAGGTACATTGGGGTCATAGGAGTGGGGTGGATTGGGGCTCCACTCCAATCTATCTCACCCCACTCCAATCTAGCCCACTCCATTTCAATCTACCTCAATCTACCCCACTCCTCCCCACTCCAATCTATTCCAATCTACCTCACTTCACTCCACCCCAACCTACCCCAATCCTTTCAAATCTATCCCAATCCACTTCCAATCTACCCCAATATACTCCACACTACTCCTCTGCAATCTACCACAGTCTACCCCACTCCACTCCAATCTACCCCACTCCACTCTATCCTATCCCACTCCACTCTAGTCCACTCCATTCTATACCACTTCACTCCAATCTACCCTACTCCAATCCACTCCACCCCACTTCCTTCAATCTACCCCAGTCCACCCCCTCCAATCGCAATCTCCCATAATTTATCCCACTCCACTCTATACCACTCTACTCCAATCCACCCCAATCTACCCCAATTTAGTCCACCCCAATCTACTGCACTCATGCGAATTTACCCATTCCACTCCAATTACAACAATCCACCCCACTCCAAACTACCCCACTCCACTCTAATCTACCCCATTCTACCCAACTCAATTCCAATGATCTTCAATCCACTCCAATCTACCCCACTCAGCGCCAATCTATTCTGCTCCACCCCAATCTACCCCACGCCGCCCCAGTCTATCCCAATTTACTCTAACCCACTCCAATTTACCCAAATCTACACCAGTCCATTCTACCCCTCTCCACTCTACCCAATCTATCCCACTCCACTCCAATCTACCCTATTCCACTCCAGTCCGTCCCAATCTACGCCACTCCACTCCAATCTACCCCACTCCAGCCCAATATACCCCAATTCACTCCAATCCACTCCACTCCAATCCACCCCATCCAATCTACCCCACTCCAATCCACCCCATTCTACCCCAATCTACCCCTGTCCACCCAACTGCAATCTACCCAAATCTACCCCATTCCACTCTATCCCAACCTACCCAACTCCACTCTACTTTACGCCAATCTATCCCACTCCACTCCAATCTATCCACTCTGGTTGTATGACTAAACAACTACCTACAAAATCACAAGTGCCTGAACCATGAAGGCTAAACAACCACCAAAGCCAAACCACTAACTATTTAACCACGACTTATTGAACCACGAGCTCCACGATTAACCACTACACCCAACGAACTCAAAAGAATCCATCCATCATAACGTCAGAATCCTGGAGAGAGTTCCCAGAGGCGCGTGCTGCCAAGCAGCAGCAAGCTGCAGCCTTGTCAGGTGAAAGCAAGAATTGGCTTAAATCACCAAAATCTGTGTAGGCAAACACTGCTGCCTCTCGTGCAGCGAAAATTAAATAAGAAGAGCATGCTCCAAGCTTCGGATTGCTAACCACTTCTACTTCCAGATGTTAGAAAAATGGAAGCACATGAAAGCAGATGAATTAAAGTAAAAAAGAACAAGCATTTGCAATGCAATAGGTCTCACATTAATTAAGTTTGAGCTATTGGCATTGCTAAATATTGCAACACAAATTGCAACAAAAGTCTATAAATTGGTGGCCAAAAAAATGTGTATTTATTTTTGTAGCAATGGTGGCATGCTGCGCTTTAGATGAATATGTTTAAAAGTAAAGTGTGCCATACTGCGATTGCTACAATAGTTAATTGTGGATGCGTTAATAATTGATGTGTGCACTGATGGCTGGTGGCGTGTGTGCCTGTAGAAATTGTGCACTGATGGCTGGTGGTGTGTGCCTGGTGGAAGTGTGCACTGCCGGCTGGTGGTGTGTGCGCCTGGTGGAAGCGTGCACTGATGGCTAGTGGTGTATGTGCCTGGTGAAAGCGTGCACTGACGGCTGGTGGTGTGTGTGTGTGCCTCATGAAAGCGTGCACTGGCTTCTGGTGGTGAGTGCCTGGTGGAAGCGTGCACTGACGGCTGGTGGTGTCTGTGCCCGGTGAAAGTGTGCACTGACGGCTGGTGGTGTTTGTGCCCGGTAAAAGCGTGCACTGACGACTGATGGTGTCTGTGCCTGGTGAAAGTGTGCACTGACAATGTGGTTGTGTGTGTGGTTGTGGTTGTGTGTGGTTGGGTGTGTGGTTGTGGTTGTGTGTGTGGCTGTGTGGGTGTGGTTGTGTGGGTGTGGTAGTATGTGGTTGTGTGTGGTTTTGTGTGAGTTGTGTGTGTGGTAGTGTATGTGGGTGTGTGTGTGGTTGTGTGGTTGTGTGTGGTTGTGGTTGTGTGTTTTGTGTGTGTGGTTGTGTGTGTGTGTAGTTGTGAGTGTGTGGTTGTGTGTGTGGTTGTGTGTGTTGTGTGTGTGGTTGTGCTGGTGGTTGTGTGTGTGGTTGGGTGTGGTTGTGTGAGCGGTTGTGTGGGTGTGGTTGTGTGTGTGGTTGTGTGTGGTTGTGTGTGTTTATGTGTGTGTGATTGTGTGTGTGTGGTTGTGTTTGTGGTTGTGTGTGGTTGTGTGGTTGGTTGTGGTTGTGTGTGTGTTGGTTGTGGGTGTGGTTGTGTGTGCGTTGGTTGTAGGTGTGGGTGTGGGTGTTTGTTTGTGTGTTTGGGCGTGGTTGTGTGGGGTTGTGTGTGTGTGGTTGTATGTGTGGTTGTGTGTGGTTGTGTGTGTGTGGTTAGGTGGTTGTGTGTGTGATTGTGTGTGTGTGGTTGTGTGGTTGTGCATGTGGTTGTGTGTGTGGTTGGGTGTGTGGTTGTGTGTGGTTGTGTGTGGTTGTGTGTGTGGTTGTGGTTGTGTGTGTGTGGTTGTGTGTGGGGTTGTGTGTGCCAGGGAAGGGTGGGCTGGGGGGAAGGGATGGATCCACAGTCAGTGCATGATAAAGAAAGTGTGGGTGAGCCAGGATAGAGGGTAAAGCACAGACTAGGGAAGAAACAGCAAGTGACAAATATAAGGGAAGTAAGGCGAGAATCAGAGAGAAGGGGCGGTGAGCAGTGCATGTGAGGGGTAGCAGGTCTAGAAAGAGGGGAAGAAGAGAAAGGAGACAACCAACATGGGTTGGCAGTAACATAGGAACAATGGTAACGAAAGCAAGAATGACAGGATCTCACAGAAAGCTACATTAAGGTCAAATGACTCAATATTGAGCATAAAGAGAACGTAAGAGCAAAAGAAAAGAAATTACACTCATGTCTTGTAAAAGGTTTGGTAAATCAACCACAGAGAACCTGCGTGCTCCTAGAAGGTGCAGATGGGGTTGATTTGGCAGACTGTAAAGTCAACACCCGCAGGCGAGGCTCGTCTTCGTTAGTGTTCGATGCGCTTCGCCTGCTGTCAGTTCTAACAAGCCATAAAAGAATCCAATGATAAGGATTACAATAGAAGTGTTTGGGTGCCCTCCGGTGGTTGTCTGAGGAACTTGTACCACAAGAATAAATCAAAGCCCATAAGTTTCAATTGCCGCGAAAGTGAAAGTAATTAGGCCAGCGATGCGAGGAAGGCCAGCGATGCAAGGAAGAGATAAAAAACATCCAAGTGGAGCATTAAATGGTCAGGCTGTTTAAGGCAAATGGCGTCTGCGCGCGTTCACGCGCACATGAACGCAAGCTTTAGGCCACATGAACGCAAGCTTTAGGCCAGTGGGTCGCACTTTGAAAAGCCCCTTTACTATAACTCGAGCAACAGCGCATGCGCTCTTCTAGCTCGACCTAAAAACGCCGTCACGAGCTTCCACTATCTCATGGCCCCCTCGTAAAGTTTGAATATGGGAAACAAAATGTTTGCGTAGAGCTGCTGAGTTGGCTACGGATGAAACACTGGTCAACAAGCTCTTTTACGAGCCACACCAAACACTACGAAAATGAAAAATAATCTGTGTCCTGTGATTGGGAAGACTCCCTTTGAAAGTCATAAATTTGCCTTAGGAGTTCCTTTAACGCGTCAAGAAGCAGATAAGGATGTGGGAAGAAAAGCTTTCCTGAAATATGTTACATGTTATAAATCTGTAGTGGGCAAAAAAAAGAATGCAAAAGACACACAATTGATGAATGGAATGCAGAACAAATCAAAATATTCCCCCCAGAAAAGATGGATGGGTCCAAACTGGAATGGCATGGTGAGCAAGAAAACGATGGCTTTACACCCAGATCTCTGTACTGGGGTGAATGTATGAAATTGTTTTGCATTCTGTCCATCAATTGTTCTTTTTGCATTTGTCACCCCGAGTGGTACGGGTATGCCCAGACATAGGTCCCGTGCGCTCCATGCCACTGGAGACAAGCTATCCTGGCTGAAACTGGTCCTAGGATACTTGTTTTCAGTCTAGCGAGGACCTGGCCTGTCAGTTCAGGCTGGACTGATCCCAGTGGGCGCAGGGTCAAGACTGATTTGCATATGGCTGGGTCCAAACTGGAATGGTATGGTGAGCAAAAAAACTATGGATTTAGGCCTAGATCTCTGTACTGGGGTGAATGCATGACATTGTTCTGCATTCTGTCCATGAATTGGTTTTTTTGCAAAAAAAAGAATGGACTGAAAATCTGCTGAGAGTCGTGGGAGAGAACAGCAGCACCATCTGAAAATTTCTGCTGACGCAGCTGCACCTGGCATAAGACATCTACTGCGATGAAACTTCTGGGAAAAATATTTGCAAAAAGACAGCGTCTAAGTGAAAGAAAAGGAACGTAACCTTGAATGTAATAAATGATCACTGAAACTATGCGTTTTAATGCAGCAGATAGATTTTTATTTATCTTCACTTTGTATTCAGGTATCTGGCAAATGGAGTCAGGGCTGGCTTTCCTGTTGGTGGCGCCCTGTGCGACAATCTTTGTTAGCACAACCGCCTTCCCAAAACAACCTTCTTCTCAATTGATTATTTCACTATAACCCTCAACGGCGCACCTCATCTGTCCATAGCCCCTCTTACCTGTTCCTGTTTTGAAGCTCCTCCGAACAACGACTTGCACAAACCCTAGACAGTCTTAGCCTGAACCATGCACATGTGTGGTTCAGGCTAAGTCGTTGTTCGTGTATGTCGTTGTTAGGCTTGTGTGGCTCCGGAACTCGTTGTTCTGGAGACATTGCTGAGGATGTTTCCCATCTACTCCACGTCACTCCAATCTACCCAATGTACCCCACTCAACTCCAATCTACCCCACTCCATGCCAATCTACCAAACTAGACCACTATTTACCCCACTCAATCCCATTCAACCCCAATCAACTACACCCCACTCCAATCTACCCGAACCCAATGTACTCCACTCCGCTCTGCTCCATCCCACTCTACCCCACTCTACTCTACATCACTCTTATCTATATAACTCCAATCTCCCACTCAAATTTACCTCATCCAAACTATCTCACTGCAATCAACTCCACTCCAATCTACCCCACTCCATCCCAATCTACCCCAATCTTCCAAAATCTACCACACTCCACACCAATCTACCCCACTCCACTCTACCCCACTCTAATGCACGTCAACGTAATCTATCCCACTCCTCTCCACTGCAATCTACCCCACTCCACTCCACACTACCACAATCTGATTAAATCACTATAACCCTCAATGGCACCCCTCATCTGTCCATAGCCCCTCTCACCTGTTCCTGTTTTGAAGCTCCTCCGAACAACGACTTGCACGAACACTAGACTGTCTTAGCCTGAACCATGCACATGTGTGGTTCAGGCTAAGCCTTTGTCCGTGCAAGTTGTTGTTAGGCTTGCGTGACTCCAGGACTCGCTGCTCTGGAGACTTTGTTGAGGATGTTTCCCATCTACTTCACGTCACTCCAATCTACCCAATGTACCCCACTCAACTCCAATCTATCTCACTCCATACCAATCTACGAAATGAGACCACTGTTTACCCCACTCAATCCCATTCAACCCCAATCAACTACACCCCACTCCAATCTACCCTAACCCAATCTACTCCACTCCGCTCTGCTCCATCCCACTCTACCCCACTCTACTCTACCTCTCTCTTATCTACATAACTCCAATCTCCCACTCAAATTTACCTCACTCCAAACTATCCCACTGCAATCAACTCCACTCCAACCTACCCCACTCCACTCCAATCTACCCCACTTTACTCTATCCCACTCTAATGCACGTCAACTTAATCTATCCCACTCCTCTACACTGCAATCTACCACACTCCACTCCACACTACCACAATCTTCCCAACTACAATCTACCCCATTACAATCTACCCCACTCCACTCTAATCTACCCCACCCCACCCCACTTCAATCCAAACTACCCTGCTCCACCCCACTCAACCCCAGTCTACCCCACTCCAATCTACCCCACACCAGCCCACCCCACTCCCCCTCCACTCCATCCCACTCCATCTTACTCCACTCCATTCTGTTCCACCATTCCAATCTACCCCAATCTACCACACTCTACACCATCTACCTGACTCCACTCCAATCTACCCCACTCTACCCAACTCCACTCTAGCATACTCCACTCCAATGCAAGTAACACTAATTTACCTCACTCCAATCTACACCACTCCATTCTACCCCCTCCACTCTATCTCAATCTACCCACTCCGCTCTGCCCCAATCTACTCCACTCCAATCTACCCCACCCCACCCCACCCCACCCACTCCACCCCATCCCACTAACTTTTAACCATGTTAAACAGCAGCCACACTGGTGTACAACAAGGCTAAAACACATTAACAAAGCCAAAGGCTTTCATGTAGGTAAGACCTATTGACTTTGCCAATGCTTTTTTTTTCTAGGAGCCCCCGTCAGTGATGCCGGATGTTTAGTTTGCCAAATACAAAGGCAGCTTAATTTTGGTTCCACATCATGCCTTTTACTTGCAACACACTATGCTTCTGTCTCTTTACGTCACATTTGAACGGTATTTCACCTCTTTATCACTGTTTTCCTGTTTTCCTCTTCCTTTTTTCTCCCTTTTCTGCCTTTTTAGGTCTCGCGCCTGCGTTGCACTGCGCAGCAGTGCCTGCGCAGCACAAGACCTCTAGTCAGTGAAAAACGGGGTTTTAGCACTGACCTAGGATTCGCACACGCTCATGCGTGTGTGATTCCTTTTGTGCTACCCCATTGGCCTTTGCGTGCGTCTTTTTGTAAAAGACTTCACGCAATTGGCCAAAGGCGGGCGTGTTGCTCGGCCCACGGCCTATTGGTGTCTATTAAATGCTTGGTGCGCGTAATAGACACCAATAGGCCATGTGGTTTCAATTATCGTGCCCAGACACAGGCACGATAATTGAAACACATTGCGTGCGCTCGCGCTTCTATTTTTGGATCCATTTCACAAGGCAGCAACAAAACTTTTTTTTTCCTTACAAAACGGAGGGCTGCATATCTTGCGTTGTGCAAGAAGGCACAAGTTCTTGGGAGTGGGTGCCTTGTCCTTAGTGTCGTTGGACAATGCCTGCCTCTGGATTCTGTCCTGACCTCAACAAAAACACAAAAGCAGCTTTAAACTTGATAGGTTCTCCAGTGCCATCAGATCTGCCCTCATGGCCTCGAGTGCAGCTTTTGGGGCATCACAGCTGTCCCATAAAACCAATTTCCAACAAATATTGTTTTTGTGATCAAAAAGCCATAACAGCGGCATGTCTCACAAGGATTCTGACGTCACGGCAGCCATGTTTGTCCAGGCCAGACACCAGGCGTGATGCCTACATTTCACAGAGTGGGGTATGTTCGCTCCTAATTATGATAAAAGTAATTCTTTTGGGACCCAGACCGGACAGGCCTTTTATTCTACCGTCTATGAACCGTTGTTAAAACTAACCCTGGGCGTAGTTCGCAAAGTAGCGCTACGCGCAGCTACGCAAAGTGCACTTCGCACTACGCGAGCTACGCGTAGCACTACGCCAACTGCGTAGTACCCTGTTCGCACTGTGCAAGATACAGTTTTCAATAATTGCACAGTGCAGACAAGCATCCGGCACTGTGCAATAATTGAAAACGGCATCTTGCACAGTGCGAGCTGTAGTTTTCTGCCGCTCGAAGAGATTTTTACGCGAGTGGCTGCTTTTTCAACGCGGACTGTTAGTTTCTCATCGCAAGCTGTCGCGAGCATACGCGACCACTTGCAATGAGAAACCTGACCTCCCCACGCTGATAATGTCGCCGGGAGGTTTATTTTCCACACTCGCGATCGGCAACTTGCGAATGAGAAAAAAGTCTCACCAGGATGTAATTTTGCTAGCTCGCGGTCGCCAACTTGACGTTAAGGAGCACGAGCAAGCAAAAAATGACCGCTGCACTACGCTACGCTACGCGTGTTTGCACTGTGCTACGTGCAGTTCGTGTAGTGCGAAGTTGCACAAACTTCGCAAACTACGCGAGCGTAGCGTAGTGCTTTGCCCAGCCAGGTTAAAACTAGTTGTTCTAGCAACACATAGATTTTACCCCTAGCCAATCACGGACGTGCTCCTCGGTTGAGTTCATCTGGGCATGCTGCGCACTGATCCCGGCAGTGAGCCTGCACATTAGCAGTGCGTCAGGGGGTAGTCTGCAGTGAGTACCCTGGTTATTCTTTTGTTTAATAGTAGGCAACCTCTTGCTCAAAAATGCTCCAAGAACGTGTCGGGGCTATTACTTCAGACATCTGATGACTCCCTGCAGCTCACCGATCCTTTGGTTCCGATGAGTGCAGATGCGGGGAGCGGGGTGGATCCTGGTGACATGGAATCTGCCCACCCAAGCTCGGCCGAGCGCCTACAGATGCGTGTCAGCTTGTGTACTCGCATTAGTAACAAATTGGAAAATTCTGTCGACCTACAAAATCCCCTCTGGCTTCCTGGATCTGAAATAAATTGCCAAGTGGAGCTGGGGAATAAATCAATACAGACCGTAAAAAGTTGACCGCAGAGCTATTTATGTGGCTAGTGATGGTGGTTAGAAAACAAGGTGGGTGGACACCAACCCCTGCCCATCACAGGCACATGTTCAACAGCGCCACACTCAATTTACTTTCACATTAACCAACGCAAACCGTAACTAAACCAGACAGTGAACAGATCTCCACCGACCACAGACAACCAAACACTACCAAATAACTATGCACACAACCTTTGGGTGGAAATCCCAGAACCAAATCCCAAGATCACAACTTTAAGAAAGCGCATTGATGCCAAACTAATGGTAGAAGGAGCTACACAAATGGTGGTAATTGCCTTATTTAATAAAAACACGAGGTTTGCTAAGTAGATATTCTGTTATCTTTGCACAAAACCTATTTGGCTGCATTTTTTTTATATCCATTTTATAATACTGCATTTTATATAATACTGTGATTGTAAATGGTGTTATTTTACCAATGTTTATCAATTACCATAATAAAGGTCTTGCACACTAAAAAAAAGTAGATATTCTATGTTTCTATCACGCAAACGTTCATCACCTGAAGTACAGCACAAAACCCGAAATGCATGTGTATGCTCTTGACCAAGGACCCCCTGCCCCCCTTCCCCCCGCCCCCGGGGAGATCCTCAGGGTACAACTCAACCACAGTCACGTGTTCGCACCATAAAGCGCTTCGTGAATATGCGCTTTATAAAAAGCATGTAGCATAACAAGCATGGATTAAACAACAGCAATGACACCTTATCTCACCATTTTAACTCAATTTCTATCAAAATATTGATAAACAGTATAACGTAGGTATCAAAGAATTTTTGGGGCATTCTGGATGTAATACAGCTTTTCTCTGACACGTGCAATTAGCTTCCAGGTGTGGCCGAGGATGTTGTGTTTTTTTGTGTAGCACACTCACCTCATGGCACAATAATGGTTGGGAAAAAGGGGTTTTGATGAGGTAACATTTTCCGTCCAGATTTTGCTGCAAATATCTTTCCTCTGTTTAAAAGACTGTTCCTGAAAAAAGTTCCTTTAATAAAGTCCGTTTGTAGTAAAATGGCCCAAGTGCTGGTCTAAATATGGTTTGTGTGTCTGTCTCTCTCGCCACTTTCAGCTTTGTCCCATAACACAATAACCGCCTCGGGGGTAAAAAAACGCCGCATGCAAACAATTCTCGAATAGGCTATAATGTCAAGCAACTTTCCAACCATACACACTACACAGGGTGGCTTCCTATTCATGTGTGTAGGTGCGTGGAGTGCTCCACACACTCACACAGGGGTAATAAGCGCTATATAAATGATACAATACAATACTACAAGTGAAGAAGAGGCTCCTCTCCTAAAAGGGGCAACTTGAGCAGGAAAGTCCTGACACCTGCACCCTCTGACGCCCCTGCCACCAAGAAGTCAAAGTTAGACATGTGTGAAGTTACCATGGACATAGTTCAATGTACTTCACCTTCAAACACTGACACCTGCAGATTGTGGAGGGCATCTCTCCACTGCTGAGGGTCAACAAGATGGATCCAAGAGCACAGGAATCAGCAAGGCTCTCCTAAGACATTGCAACCAGCCTTGAAGTGGTAGTGGGTAATCTGTGCAGCATACTTTCACCTTATAAATCTGGTAAACACAGACTGTGGGTCAAGTCTTCGTAAAAGGACAAGTCATCAGGAGGGGACCAAATGCCAAAGGAATCAGCAAGGCTAGCCTGACAGTTTGGTACCATTCGTCAAGTGTTGGGGGGTAGTTTGCTTTTTCCTGGCTGGTTGGGCACAGCATAATTTCATCTTCCAACGCATATAAAGCCAGATTATTTATCACATCTTCAAAGTGGGAAGGGTTATCAGGTTGAGGGCAAGAGTACAGGAATCAGCTAGGTTGGCCTGGTACCTGTCAACCAGCCTTAAACTGGTCGGAGGAAGTTTAATTTATATCTGACTTGCGGGGCTCGGTATACTTTCATCCTCTAATGCTGATAACGGCAGATTACGAATCACATCTTCTCAGTGGGAAGGGTCAAAAGGATGTAGCCAAGTGCACTGAGATCAGTCGTGCTAGCCCAAAACATTGTGACTAGCCTGAACGTAGTAAGGATCGTTTTATCATTTCCTAACTATTGCCTAGAGAGCCCAAGGCCAGAGTTCTTGGATGAACAAGACAGGCAAAAGCTTTGCTCTCGCAGGTCAGACTTGAGCAAAAGTATCCAATACAATTATTCAACAGACTCTGCTGTCTAGAGCCGGGATTCAGAGGAGCTGAAGTATGTGTTGTGTAGAACAAGAAACAACACACCTCCTGGATACTATTGGTTCAAAGGACTCCTGATAGAGGTGAGAGCAGAGGTAATGGGGGATGGAGGGTGAGAGAGAGTTGGAAGGGACTAGACAGAGGACATCCAAAGGAAAGTTAACATGCCCAGACACATGTAAAAGGTAATTTTGCAAGGCTCATAGTCCACAAAAGACCTGTGCTAAGATTGAACCAAATAAGAAAACAATGGAAGCAGGGCAAACATCCTTTCACAACAGTGTTTTTTTTTTTTTATCTTGAAATGTCATTCACCACTAAGAAGGAAAATGGAACGTGTCTGGTTTGTGACTGGGAGTGCGATAACTTGGCGTGAATACCTCAGTTTGAGGCTCAACGGCTTTGTCCAGCTTGGCCGCGAGCATGTTTTATATGGAGGTGTCCTCTTCAAACATGGCGGCGCCTCGATCACGGGTTCTAAGCAGGGTGGGTTGTTTGTATGGCACTTGCTCAAAGAATTCTTTGTTGGAAGACCACAGCTGCCACAACAGAATCTAATGGCAGTATACATAGGCACCGACTCTATGTTATTTTTTTTCCCCTCCATCTGATTCCAACATGGATTACCAGGACTGCGAGTTCATCGCATTCTTCATGCTTCTGTTGGGCTGACGCAGTCAAATTTGATTCCATTTGTCTGGGTTCTCAGCAACAGCCTCTGGAGACTGACTTAACTGACTTAAACCTTGACTTCTGACATGAGGGTCTGAGGCCGTCTACAGGGCCATGTGCCTGCATCTTCGACTGCTTCTCCACAGAGAATGCCCTCAGGGTAATAGAACGGACTACATTCTAATTCCCGTCCCACAGAACCACGGCAGCTATCAGTGGTCTGATCACCAGTAGGTGTCCTCTCTCTGCCTCTACAACTGACTAAGATGATACTATGTGCCACCCCTCCCTCACCATGTGCCCAAAAAAGACCACCTGTTATCTGATAACAAAGGTGGGATGACCAGAAGTTGGGGTTGCAAGCCTCCGACCACACCAATGACCTCTTCAGAGTAGGGACCCAGCTCGACGTTGAAGAAGGTGAGGACTCTGGACCCTCGGGCATTCCACCGATTCAGACACCACCCAGACTGCCTAGAGGCGGTGTTTTCCCCGACTGTGACCAGTAGGAAGAGGAACAAGAAATCTGATCACCTTGACAATCTCCGAGCCTTGAACAGATGGGTCAGGAGTATGGTTGACACCTATGCCCAGCCTCGGAGAAGGGCTCAGACAGAAGCATTGCACCGCCAACAAAAGGGTCGGGCATCCAGTCTTCCCACCACCACACAGACTTAGGGGCTTCACCATTTTCGGGTTACAGTCTGCTCCGAACAGCTTTAGAACTGACGCTGGTCCTGGCTCCAGGCATTGACCCTCTTGGGTCACCGAGACCCAAGGTCCTCTACAAGCTTGGAGACCTTTGGAGCAGGTACCCTAGGTGCCGGTACCAAGGCCAACCTCCATGCTGAACCCGCAGTCTAATCTGAGGCCACCACTGATGCTGAAACTGTCATCGGCACTGAGGCTGACTCGGATGATGAATAGCAACCATACCTACAGAGACTGCAGGAGCAGCTGGATGAAAGGCAAAAGCAACTGTTCATCCATCCACAGATAGGGAGGATCACCACGAAGCTCCCGTCAAGAACGCCTTTGGAGATTTTGTCTCAGAAATAAAAAACAGACTTTTTCAAAACAGCTGCCCTTGGAGCCGTCTCCAGCTCCTAATCCTAAAACACAAGGATAGGCACACAATCCTTCTCCCTTGTGTTCCAATTCTTCCTCCTTTTCCATCTCCTTCACAGGCTCCACCACCTCCCAGGTTACCACCTTCATTACCTCCGCAGTCACCATTAGGGTCCCCCACTCCGCCTCACATTAATTAAAGTTTTAACTATTGCCGTTGCATTATTATTTGCAATCACAATAGCTCAAACTTTCAATAATGCGAGACCTATTGCATTGCAAATGCTTGTTTATTCTTGCTATGGACTAAATTCTGATGAAGAAAAATACATTCCAGTCCCCACAACTAAGAGCCGGTGTCCACTGCCTGCAACCACCTAGAGAAATTAAGACTTACCCCAGGCATATCCACCTTGCAGTGATCTTGAACGTATCCTTCTGCTTGAGCCCAAATTCTCTGAAGGATCAAGAAGTGCCACTCTACATGACTTAAACTCTCACCTACCTGTTTCTTAACTTTTTCAGAAAAAGCATAATCTTGTCTCAATACTGGACTCCTGCTTTACAATATGCCTAGGTTTTACTTAACCCAAATGCTGTGCCTGATAATCAGGAGAACGTTATGGTGAAAAAATGACCAACTATGAAGAAGTGGCCAAAGGGGAAATTGAGAAAAGCTGTTCATATAATTTCTATGGAAATCATTTAAAATGATTATTTAAACCTGAGTCTATGTAGTCCTAATAAGAGAAATACATACAATTTCAGAGAAATAATGAAATATGAAGGGTTGCGCTATAAATGGAAATGAATGGCTTTAATCTGCAGATTGAGCACTGTCAAAGTAGTTATTTTAGCAGATAGTCCTTTTTTAACCAAACCAGTCCACTCCAGTGGTAGTTGTCTCAACATGAAGTTGGGGAAAAGCTCCTCCAGGTTGAATACAATGATACTGGAGCTCATTGTCAAGTGTTTCTGAGAGCCTGCAGAACTGCTGATGTGCCTTTATCCAAGGCCATCTAATAGAAGCCGTAAGGAGCACCTTCCTGCACAAAAACAATCCCCTGAGACATTGCTCTCTTTCTGTGTGTCCTTAAAGGAAAACGGGATGCATTCCGAAAATTAAAATAAATGTTTTCATTGTGGACCCTTTCCCGCTTGCAAATGGGTTACCACCAACTTGAAGTTGGTGGATTCTTTGAATGTTTTGCGATCACATTCCTGGCTGTAAAACATTCCAACATACCAGTGCAACCCACTATTAGGAAGGACACCCTTTCCACGCCCCTTCCTAAAAGCGTCTCACAAACCCAATTTGCGATTCGGTAACAGCTTACCGAACCGCAAATAGGGCTTTGTACATTTAAAAATGCTTTTTTCAGGTCGCAAACTGTCCGATTCATTTGCAAGCTGAAAAATGTTTTGTACATCTGGCCTTTAATGGATCTAAGAGAGGAAGAATGGTAACTCCCAGAAACATATAATCAGGAAATGTTCACTTAGCAACACACGATTCAACCCTTGAAATCTTACTATGGACAGCTTTTAAAACTATGTGGGATACGACTTTAACCACTAAACAGAATGTAGTGGTTCTGTAGGCGAGGGGCTTGTACCAGCCACAAACATTTAACAGACAACCATCAATGAAGGTCCCTGCCAGCTAGCAGCACACAATGCAAGGCAAGGCCTGCCCCACGCGAAACACACCGCAGAGTTCAATACACACTGTAATTTGACTAACTGACATAAACAACCCCATATGACAAAATATACTTTAAAAAGGCATTCATGCGAGAGCAGGAAAGGGAAATCAAATGAAGGCTTTGGCATTTGGTAAAAAGGAGTATGATAAGTGTGGAATATGGAGAGTGAAAAAAAAGAGTGGAGAGAGTGTGAGAGAGGGATGTATGGCGGAGAGAGTGTGAGAGAGGGATGTATGGCGGTATAACGCGTACCGTTTCAACGCGTGCCTTTACAACGCGTCTTTAACAACGCAAGTCGTTATAATGACTTGCGTTGTTGGGCGCGGATAGTGAATAGTATAATTTACTATTCTAACACCAGTCCCCGTGGATAGTAGGGAAGGTGTTGGAATAGTAAATATACTATTCTTTATCCTTTAGCGCCCTCCAGCGCAAGTCGTGGTTACGACTTACGTTGTAAAGGACGCGTCATAAAAGCACTGCGGGGTAACATCCGCGTTGAAAAGGATGTTCCCCGTGAGAGAGACATACTAGAAAGGTCCAACGATAGGGAGAAGAAGAGAGGAGAATGGAAGGGGGCCTAAATGCAGAGGTGCAAGTGAGGGATTTAAAGGGAGGGATCTGGAAAAGCAAATGAGAAAGAAAACGACAGAGAGTTAAGAGTGATCATATAAACAGGGCACACTACAACACTCTACAACACACTCTGACACTGAATGCCACTTCACTCTATTACATTGCACTCCACATATGCAACTTAACTCTACACCACTCTAGGTCACTCTACTCCACTATACGACACTCCACTCTATCCCACACCATTTCACTATACGCCACTCTATGACACTCTATTTCAGTTTACGTCATTTCACGCTACGACACTCTACTGCATGCCACTCTACACCACTCCATTCTATGCCACTGTATTTAATAACACTCTACACCACTTCACTCTAGGGCACTCTACTCCTCTTAGTGACAGTATGCTCTACAACACTCTACTTTACATCACTCTATGACACTCAACTCTACACCACTCTATGACACGTTATGCCACTCTATGCCACTCCACTTTGCTACACTCCATGCCAATTTACTCCACTCTATGACACTCCACCCTACGCCACTCCACTCTTTGACACTTTACTCCACTCTATGCTACTCCACTCTATGACACTTTACTGCACTGTAAGACACTTTACTCCACTCTACACTATGTCACACTACGCCCCTCCATTCTACACCCCTTCTCTCCATGAGATTCCACTCTATACCATTCTGCGACACTCTAAAATTCTCTACATCACTCTATGTCAATTAACTCTAGGCCACTCTACAACACTCCACTCTACGACACTCCACTCTATGACAGTCCACTCATTGACTCTACTCTACGACACTCTATGTTACTCTATACCACTCCATGCTACTCCACACCACTCTACGTCACTCCACTCTGCAATACTTTTATCCACTGTACGCTATGCCACTCTATCTACGTCACTCCACTCTACGACATTTTACTCTGCACTCCTCTGTTCTATGCGCCTCCGCTCTAAAAACATCCACTTTATAACCCTCCACTCTATGGCACTCCACTCTACGACACTCTACACCCTCCACTCGAGGCCCCTCCACTCTAGGCCCCTTCACTCTAGGCCCCTCCACTCTATGTTCTTCCAAGACACTCTACAACACTCCGCCGCACTCTACAACACTTCACTCTACTGCACTCTATGACACCCTGTACCACTCCACGCCCCTCCACACCACTCCACCCCACTCCACCCCACTCTACACCACTCTACTCCACACAACGCCACTCTATGCAACTATAATCTACGCCACTGTACTCTACTCAACTCTATTCTACTCTTTGCCACTTCACTCTACACTACTACACTCTACGTCACTCTATCATACTCTACTCTATGCCACTCCATGCCACACTACTTTACTCCAGCCTCTGGTACTTCATGCTACACCACTCTACTCTATGACACTTTACTCCACTCTACTCCACTCCTCTCTATGCCACTCCACTCTATGACACTTTACCCACTCTAAGTCACTTTACTCCACTCTAAGGGTCTGAGTCACAAAAGTAATCTGAGACAAAATCCTAACTTTACGACTTTCGGTATTCACAAAGGTCATTTAGGAGTAATTCAAAAGTCTGCCCCAAGCACACTAGATATATAACAACTAACAAATGTTGTATAAACAGTTCTTAAGTTGATATAAGAATCTAAATGATTTACGTTTCAATGCCCATGATTTTATTGAGTTTCTTCAAAACAAATATTCTTTTCTTGGCACAGCTTAGAGTCCACATCCACAAATAAGAATAAACAGTTCTTCAGTTCAAGCAAAGAATAGCAGCCAACACGTGTTTCGTCATGCACCGTAATGCACCATTGACTTCTTCAGGGCTGAAATGCAACCACTCTATTGACGAAACCGCTAGCAGGGAGGATGTGTAGATCCCTCCTCTTTCGAACTCCTATCTCGACACCGTGTTATATCTCGCGGTTAAGCATAATGTCTCGAATAGTTCTGTCCAGCTTCCCAATATATATAACAAAAGTGTTGTTACTTTCCAGAAGAGGGTAAAGATAAGTTTGTACAGGTAACCAATCTTTCTTCCCCTATGAGCACCGCTGATGTTATGGATAATTAAGTTACGTTTACCCAGAATTAGAGTAGAGCGCCTCGCAGTATACCTGGTTACCTAAAGTTAGATTTTGATTGTCATTTAGGAGTAGTAAAGTTAGGATTCTGTCTCAGTTAAACTCAAGTTTTGGTCTTAAGTTAAAATTAAGACCAAAACTTAAGTTTAACTGAGACAAAATCCGAACTTTATGTCTTTCGGTATTCACAAAGGGCATTAAGGAGTAGTAAAGTTAGGATTTTGTCTCAGTTAAACTTAAGTTTAACTAAAGTTAAATTTAAGACCCCAATTTAAATTTAACTGAGACAAAATCCTAACTTTATTACTCCGAAGGGCCCTTTGTGAATACCGAAAGTCGTAAAGTTAGGATCTTGTCTCAGATCACTTTTGTGAATCGGGCCTTAAGACTCTTTACTCCACTCTATGCTACACCACTCTACATCCCTCCAATCTACACCCCTCCTCCCTATGAGACTCCACTACACTTTATGTCACTCTACGACACTCTGCATTACTCTACGTCACATTATGCCACTTAGCTCTAGGCCACTCTAAACACTCCACTCTACGACACTCAACTCAATGATGGTCTGCTCAATGACACTCTACTCCTCGACAATCTATGTCACTCTACACCACTCCGTGCTACTCCACTCCATTGTTCTCCACCCTACGCCACTCCACTCTACAACACTGTTCTCCACTCTACGCTGTGCCACTCTATCTACAACATTTTACTCTGCACTCCTCCGCTCTAGAACCATCCACTGTATGACCTTCTGTTCCATTACACTCCACTTTATGACACTCTATAAGTCTACACCCCTCCACTCTACGCCTCTACTCTAGTCACCTCCACTCTAGGCCCCTTCACTCTACGCCCCTCCACTCTATGACCCTCCAAGCCACTGTATAACACTCCACAACACTCTACAGCACTCCAAACTACTACACTGTATGCCACTTTACTCTACTCCACTCTTTGACACCCTGAGCTACTCTGTGCCACTCCACACCACTCTACATCACTCCGTGCCCCTCTACACAACTTTACTCCACTCTACTCCACTCAGCACGACTCTACGCCACTGTACTCTACACCACTGTACTGTAAGACACTGTACTTTACTCCACTCTACTGTTTACCTCTCCACTCTACACCACTTCACTCTACAACCCTCTATGATGCTCCACTCTATGCCACATTATGCCACTCTACAACACTCTATGCCACTGCACGCTACTTTACTCCAGTCTGTGGCACTCCACGCTACACCACTCCACTCTATGGCACTTTACTCCACTCTACTCCTCTACACTGCACTCCACTCTACAGCATTCCATTCTACCCCACTCCACGCTATGACCCTTTACTTCACTCTAGGATACTTTACTACTTTACTCCACTCTGCGCTATACCACTCTATGCTTCTCCACTCTACGCCACTCCAGTCTACGATACTGTACTCCACACTATGCCACTCTACTCTACCTTACAAAACACCACTCTACCCCATTCTATGGCACTCTATGCCCCTTCACTCTATGACCCTCCCTCTATGCCCCTCCACTCTACGACACTCTACACCATTCAACTGTGTGCCACTCTAAGACACTCCATGGCTCTCTAAGCAACTCCACTCTACGCCACTGTACTCCACTGTACTCCACTTTACAACACTCCCCTCGACAAGACTCCACTGTACATTACTCTACTTCACTCTGCTCCACGACACTCCATTCTATGACACTCCACTCTACACGACTCTACTCCCATATACGCAACTCCATTTTGCTCTATGAGACACTACTCCACTCTACTCCATTACTCCACTCTATGCTACTTTATGCCACTCTATGCTACTTTATGCCACTCCAAGACACTCTATGCCACTCCATGACATTCTACATAACTCCACTCTTTGAAATTCTACTCTACGACACTTCATGCACGCTCCTCTATGCCACTACCTTTTAGCCAAAGTAAACAGCGGCCACACTGGTCTACACATGGCTAAAACACATTTGCATATGAGAGACTTATTGGATTTGCCAATGTTTGTCTCATAATAGACCTCTACAGTCAGACTAGCCAGAGATGCCAGCTGAGGCAGGCCGGATTACCGGCTCTGAAATCAATCTTATCCCTGTGTAGATGGATTACAATTACCCCTCTTAAAGAGGCCCTCCAGGCCTTAAGCAGATTAGAGGCATTAAACATTAGAATACAGGCCAAGCAGGTTCAAGGCCGAGACAAGAAATGGAGCACACTGAAGACACCTCTCGGCAGCTAACATGAAGGCATACTACGGTGTTTAGTTCTGAAATTGCCATCTCTGTATATGAAGATCACTTATATATGTATTATCATCCAAGGAAGCAATGCACCTCTAAAACTAATTAGGTGGACTTTACTCAGTGTATTTTGGCTCCCAGAGTGGAATCTCTCAGCTTGTGATAGAAGGTGGGTCCTGTCTGCGTCACATCCAGTTCTTCTACAATCCTTAGGCGGTAGGTGATGCCACTGGCATTATTTGAAATCTTTCGATAGTCTGTGTATGAAGCTGGCTCTCTATATACCATAACAAAAAGAGATATAGTGTGCAGAGAGTCCAGTGAATCCCCAGAGGCTTTACAGAGGCTAAAGTAGATAATAATAATGCTCCCTTTTGTGGTGGTGTGGGCGAGCAGTTAGGCTTATCAGAGGGCAGTGTTAGACATTTGTTGTACACACAGTGGCAATAAATGAGACACACACTCAATAAATAAATCTGAGACCAATTTATAAAAATAAATACTTGGTTAAATTTATTTTTGTAGCACTACAGATCGTCATCTAGGGTAAATACGTTTTGCAATAGAAATACTTTTCAATATCAAAAGTGGCCCTAAGTGCAAGTTTTAGACTTTTCAATGTTAACCTATAAGAGGAAAAAATCATTTAGCATACAAATAGGTAATATCGACTTACAAAACCAGTCTCCGAGAGTTAAGATCAGTATTGGACAAGGTTGAGTTCAGCACCGACAGTACATCGCTAGGGGCTCAGGGACGGCCAGGTGCAGGGTGCAAATACGGTGTTGAGCGCCCAATACAACTCAATGAAGAATGGGGCAATTGGACAGATGCTGCTTACAGGTAAGTAACCGCTGTTCTCAGGAGATCTTGATCTTTGTCGAAGACATTCAGTCCTCCCAAGGTTTTCAAGGTCACTAGGCTGCAGGACGAGTGTTTTTTGGTGCAGGATCGTGAAGGGCTGTAGACCTGCCAGTAGGGCTGGGGTCAAGTCTGTAGTTCTCTGCAGTCTTCTCCGCTGGTGTGACTCGGTGGTGTCCAGCTCTTCTTAGGTCATTAGGAACTAAAGTTCAGGGTGTGGGGATGTCACCTAAATACTAGATTTAGGGGCATTACAAGGAAGTGACGGGTAGTTGCCAATAGGCCCCTTATCTGGGGTGTCAACACCCTCTATTATGTCCACCTATGTGGGAGGGGGACATAGCCTTAGCACTAATTGGATAAGTCCCACCACCTTTAAGATGGTGGACACTGAAAACTGTACTTCACCTCGACTCCAGCATCTGAGGGGTGGGGTTGGCAAAGAGGGTGCACACCTCCTACTCTTGCTGAGTTTTCCAGCCTCTTCTCCCACCAAAAGGGGGTGAGGACAGAAAGGGGGCTTGCTCCTTCTAACAGGAGGGGCTGAAGTCTTGTTACAAAGGTAGCAAGGCCTTTGAAGCTTCCCGCAACTCTTCCTGACCAGGAGGAGGTGTGAACACCTACCCTGTGGAAAGGTATTGCTCTCGACCTCTGACCACACAGGCACTCACCCAATGATGTCAGAACACTGTCTGGTGGGAGCGGGCTGGCTTAGGCCAGTCAGTGACCACACTAAGGCTTGATAGGTTTCAGGCATACTTGCCAACCCTCCCGATTCAGAGAATTCCGATTTGAATGCTAATCTCCCACCCTCCAATTTCGGCATACGAAAACCAGATTCCTCAGTGGGCTTCAGCTGACAGGGACTGGAATTGTGTAACTCGGCGTATGCACGGCCAATAAACTGCTCCTGCATGTCAGTGCACAGCACTTCAATCACGCTCTCTCTGCCTGCCATAGCAATTTCTCCGTGCTTCTGACAAATAAGAAAAAAAAGTAAATTTGTGTTTCTAATATCCGATCCTGCAGCATCAGACTTGCAAAGTCCATACATGACGGTAACCCAATTTAGTCCCCAATAGAAATCAATGAGGAAAATACATTCTCCTGATTTTCTTTTTAAATATTTCCCACTTTTCTCTTCTAAAATGTTGGCATGTATGGTTTCAGGTACTCCTCTAAGGGGTCCTCTATGTGCAATTTTTTAATAAATCTGATACTGGAATCAATGCATGTTTATTATGAAGCGATGTTTGGTACTATACATCCCGTACCTCAGTGAAGCCATCATGGAGCTGGGGAACTCGTAATTAAGAGTGTCAAGCCCATGTACTTACTATGGCTTCCCTTGTCACTTACAATTTCCAGGAATCAACAGGGATATTGCAGGGGCATATTTGCTCATGCAGGTATGCCCTCACATCCGATATATTGCACTTCGCCTTAGGGCTAGGGCTTGCTAGAGGTGTGTCTTACCTATATCCTATGCAGAGTCTGTGGGCATGGCACCCAAGGATGAGTGTCATGTCGGCTCCTCAGTTTGGGCTGCACCAAGACATGCAGGCTGCAGTGGCAGTGTGCATGTGCTTGGTGAGGGGTCCATTAGGGTGGCCCAATTTGTGCTGCGGCCTTTACTAGGGACTTATATGTGCACTAAAGTGGTGCCTATTGTGGAAACAAAAGGTGCAGTTTAGGGAAGGAACTCAGGCACAGGAGACCTGTTTGGCAATGATCCTGGGCACTTCCAGTTGAAATTACATCATTTTCCAGCTAAAAAGTGGAGGCTAACCATGTCCAAAAGAGGCACTTTTCTACAGTCAGATACAGGACATATAAAGCATGCATTGACCACAAGTTGTCTAACTGTTCTAAATATACCGCCGTTCAGCAGATTTTTTCAAAGGAAATTGGAGGTCCCAATCTGATTGCCAAAATATGGTTTCCCTCTCCATCACATCACATCATCGCACATCATAGTTCGACACATTTTGGTTGTTGGCTTTTCATAACAGAAACAAATCTTGACAAATTTGGAGATTTAGAGTACCCATTGTCATCTTAGGTCCCACTGGACCTGGACTTTAGGTACACCAGCAGAGTCAGCATGAACATCAATATGATGGATGAATCCAGCTGTCTACAATATGGGTTCACCAACATTTTGCAGCTACTACGTTCGACTGATCCTTTTGGCTCCCCTAGCACTGACCTTGACATACGTGATCACACGGGTCATGGATGCAGAGGCAGGAGGAGAAAATAAGCATTGCTCTTTACACTGTTTTTATTTACTCTATATTGCCCCCCTCCCTCTTCCCCTAGCCCCCTGAAAGCAACAAGAAGGCTACTGGGGGCTAGTCACGGGACAGGGAGTCAGCCCTGTCATGCCACAAGAAGTCAAAGGATGTGTTGCATGACTCTTCCGCTATCCCTGGTGTTTTGGTTAACTTGCAAACTTGGAACTCAGTGGACATTTGCACAGCTACTGGTCAAGCCATTCACGGTCACTGGATTATTGACCTGATGTAATGTACAGATGCACCCCTATAGCACATCAGATATACCTGGTACAGTGAAGGAGAAGATAAGATAATTTTGGGGGATTCCTATCCACTCTTGCATTGACAATACACAGGTATTTGTGTGAACAAAAGCTATGCTGTGTCAGATTAATACATTGAAAATGTGCCTTAAATAATATTTAGGCGTGAATGGAACAAAGCCGGGCCAATCTATACAAGAAAAGCTATTTTCAACCCTGACCTCACCAGCCAGAAGCCAAAGAAATATGCACGATTGTGAAGTCACTGTCGAACAATGCTGTTGAGTGTAACAATAGGACTATTTGATCGATTTTATAACCAAAAAGGTATCTTGGACTTTATTCCACAGGACTTTGAGCTATTGTGATTAAATCAAATAAAAACTCTTGCCTGGTTTGTGAACATAGTGTATACCTCGAGATAATAAAAGAGATTTAAAAAAAAAAAAATTTTTTAAAACCTTTATTTACGTAAAAGTGTACACCGCTATTCAGCCGAACATCCCAGGGGCACGGCAGCTCGTTAAAGACATAATATCATGGCACACATCAATCAGATTTCCGGATATGCGAGGTTTAATTTTACTGTTTGAGGAGGATGACATCAAAAACGTAAAAGGTTACAATATAGTGTAAAGAAATATGGGGACCAGGTGCCAAACCATAAGCTATATCTATAGAACAGGCGGGTCAAACAAGAAGTCCAGCAGATAAGGCATGGGCACTGCATAAAAAAGTCAGGATACACCAACCTACAATTACCATGAGTGCGATTAGTCGTCCGCCCAGTCCTACCCGCAATACAACCACAGCTGAGGCACATATCACGACAAATCAATGGAGGCACAGCGGTCATCCCAATAAACTGATCCCAAACCCAAAGAAAGAGAAAAAGAGAAAGGAAAACCAAAAGAGCGAAGAAAAAGGCCATAGAAACAAAAAAGGAAGAAACAATAAACCCCTCCCCCAACCCTCCACCCCGCACCTCTGCAGATGGCTACGGCCTACCCCCCATAGCAGCGTGCCTGTCGCCCAGTACCTAAACCCGAAATATAGCAGAGAGAAGAAAAGCAGAAAGAAGAAGAAATATAAGAGAAGAAAAAAAAAACGTGGAGGGGTCCCCAGCACAGGCCCCCGGCCCCCCCCCCCCACACATCGCCGCTCAATAATTCGATCACCCCAGCGCCGCTACCAAGACTCCGAAGGCAACAAACTAAAACAGGATGGCGGTTACTCCTCCGGCTCCACAAGTAACATAGCTAAGGCGAAAGCCCCCCGTGCAGCAATCAAAGGAGACAGACAGCCATCATACAACCCAGACCCACCCAGCCTTAAGATAAACATATCACAGTCCAGTGAATGCAGGATCAGTAAAGCAGGATACCGAAAATAATACAAACAGGTAAGTCCGGAGAAAGGCAGGGAAGCTTGCAGTACACCAGGACACTACACATTCGAAAGCCATCTACAACCCATCCGGCAGCTTCAGCGCAAACGAACAAAGTACAGTCCAAAAAGAGTAGTCATGGCTTTGCGTAAGGTGTGGATGACGATAACAGCCACCGGAGAAAGGACATGGTACGAGACTCCAAGACACGCACATCCCATGGAGTCTCCGATAGTCCTTGTACCCAGGGAAGCCGGCGTCAATGGGGCGATCCGTGTTGAAACAGACAGGGAGACTCCCAACAGACGAACTCTCGCCTCACAGCCACAAGTAAAACACGGAAACACTCACAGCAATGTCCCCACCAGTACCTTCGGAGGGGACAAAAAGGCGAAGTCTCCCACGACAATACCGATATCAGGCTGTCCCTCATTACAGACGTGTCAAGGTTGAGCACGATGGCCATCCAATCCGAATTGAAAACCACCAGCACACAGGGGGGGGGCCTCCGATCCCCGCTCCCCGATCTTCAGCTTGCGCCAGTATCACCCCGGGCAGGTACGGCTCAGCGAATGCGACCGCACAAACTGGGACCCCCAGCATAAATGCCGCATGGGTGTATATCCGAGCAGCCAGCCCGAGATATAAGAAAAGGGGGGGCCCAGCACCAATTCCTCCATGCCGCACACAGTGTGGGTGCCATCTCCATTTCCCCGCAAAAGGTTCATATATTCGCCCCCTGGATCTCAAGGCGCCTTCGAAGCTGCTGCGAATCAATCGGCTCCTGTCCCCTAGAGCGCGAAATATAGTCAGCTTTACGCGGGTCACACAAAGCCATGTTAGGGAGACAAAGAGCGATGGCGCATTTTCCTGGTCGACAAAGCAGCAATCGATGGGGGGCCACGACATGTATGGAGCGGTGGCACAACGCGGAGAGACACCAGGCGCAACAGAGCGGGTGTCGGGTGCTTATTTCAGAGGTGGGCGGACACACCCGACCTGCTCTCTTTCCGTAAGAAGCTGAAAACAGTCTTATTCGCCAAATCCCTCTAGTTCCTGCACCCCCGGCCCCGTCACGTCTCTGTTTAATCTCAGCGCTTGGACGCCTCTGGGCAGCAACCGCGCTCAACAAATCGATAAATAATAAAAAATAATAACATCCATATCAGTGGACCGGCACCTTCCGGGTCAGTGTGGCCGCTGTTGTTCGATTCGCAGCCGGCAGCCGCATTACGCGGGGTCGGGGTCCCGGGGCTCTTGCAGGCCACAGTGCTCAGGAGGGCATATCTTCGTCCTCAGGGCTCGGAGATCAGCCGGAGTCTCACACGGAGGGGCAGCGCCTGCTCCGACGTTCGGGATCCCGGCAGCAGCGCAGAATGGATGGCAGGATCCGGCGGTGGGGGAATTTTGTCCACCCTAAGCGTGGAAGGGTATACTCAGATGTGAGTCCCTTGCTCATGGCACCATCAGGATTCAAGCAAGCCGGGCCGAAGACGCCTGAAATGGCAGAAACCGGTCCCCGGAAGCTTGTTTCCTTCCCAGTGTAAGAATTGGCTTTTGTAGTCTGGTCTGCCCTGTTCCCATGATGCACTGGGCCAGGGACAGACTAATTTGCATACAGCCAGGTTCTGAAACTGGGATGGTGCAATGAGCTAAAAAACGGTGTTGGATCTAGCCCTGATCTCTTGACTGGGTGAGAGTACTCTGCTTAATTCAGAGACTCTGTCCATCACCACCCCTTGTTGTAAATAATTTTGTCCACCCTAAGCGTGGAAGGGTATACTCAGATGTGAGTCCCTTGCTCATTGCACCATCAGGATTCAAGCAAGCCGGGCCGAAGACGCCTGAAATGGCAGAAACCGGTCCCCGGAAGCTTGTTTCCTTCCCAGTGTAAGAATTGGCTTTTGTAGTCTGGTCTGCCCTGTTCCCATGATGCACTGGGCCAGGGACAGACTAATTTGCATACAGCCAGGTTCTGAAACTGGGATGGTGCAATGAGCTAAAAAACGGTGTTGGATCTAGCCCTGATCTCTTGACTGGGTGAGAGTACTCTGCTTAATTCAGAGACTCTGTCCATCACCACCCCTTGTTGTAAATAATTTTGTCCACCCTAAGCGTGGAAGGGTATACTCAGATGTGAGTCCCTTGCTCATTGCACCATCAGGATTCAAGCAAGCCGGGCCGAAGACGCCTGAAATGGCAGAAACCGGTCCCCGGAAGCTTGTTTCCTTCCCAGTGTAAGAATTGGCTTTTGTAGTCTGGTCTGCCCTGTTCCCATGATGCACTGGGCCAGGGACAGACTAATTTGCATACAGCCAGGTTCTGAAACTGGGATGGTGCAATGAGCTAAAAAACGGTGTTGGATCTAGCCCTGATCTCTTGACTGGGTGAGAGTACTCTGCTTAATTCAGAGACTCTGTCCATCACCACCCCTTGTTGTAAATAACAGTGCTCAGGAGGGCATATCTTCGTCCTCAGGGCTCGGAGATCAGCCGGAGTCTCACACGGAGGGGCAGCGCCCGCTCCGACGTTCGGGATCCCGGCAGCAGCGCAGAATGGATGGCAGGATCCGGCGGTGGGGGAAGAAGGTCGACGGAGCCGGGAGCCCGGGCGACCATCTTGGCCGCCGGTCTGGCTCCGCCCATAAAAGAGATTTTAGATTAATTTCAAAAACCCTAAAATGCTTTTGCCAGATTCATCTTGAGTCTTAGATTTAAAAAAGGACATGACCAAATGAAACGTACAGTGTCTGCCACATGTGGCTAGAGTTGGGTACCAAGCAGTCTTACAGATCCACAAGAGCATCGCCTTGCAGTGGCATGGTCTACTCATGAAACGAAACCAAGACACACAGAATCAACCAAAAGCTCAGGTCTAGCTCACAAAACCACAACTAATTACAAGCTAACACCTATAACAAGAGCAAAAATGGGGGGCATATTATCAAGAATGGCGTTAAAAATTATCGCCGGTTTAGCGGCAGAAAACTGCAGCTAAAATGGCGATAATGGGCTTGATAATATGCCCTTGAGAATTCCAATAGAAGTCGATGTTCTGGTGTGAACACAGTCCGATGCAGAACGCCGGCGGAGCAGTAACCCTCCTGGGAGATCCCTAATCTAAGTAAGAAGCTCATCACGACCCCAGTTGAGAGGATTGACCTGCCTGCACACAATGGCCTAGTGACTGCGAGTACGTCACTAAACAATCCTTGGAGCTTGGTGCGAGCCCACTGTTGGACGGAATAGATGGTGACCGTCTTATGATGCTCTCCTTACCTTCCTGATGAAGACCCCAACATGAGGCCTGAACCCACCCTTTAGCGTAATCAGGGGTCGAAACGTAGAACTACGCCGCTTCTCTACACACCATAGGATCAAAATATGAGATTGATTCTCCCTGTCTATGTGTGATGTAACCTGGGAACCTTTGCCCATTAACTTGGTTGTAAAGGTTTTTCTAATTTTAACATGATGCTGTAATTATGTCACAACACCTTTACCCTGTCCCCTTCACATTTTCACTTACCCCTCCCTTCTTCACTGAGAGCACCTAATTTGAATACCAATTGTAATGATTTCACAATTACATGTTAGTACTTCTGTTTGACATGAGGAACTATTGGCTGCAATTTGATCAAACACTGACTTTGCATGAATAAAGGCCAATGTAACTGAAATGAATAATTTATTCCTGCGCAATAATTCTCTTTCAATCATTTCGAATTTGATGGTGATTGTGTGTTGAACTAAATATTACAGAACTGTATGATATTAATATACCTGTAACTCAGACCAACTCTCATTTGTACTGATCCACGGACCCAGGTCCTGAGTTTTAAGGGCCTACCCCTTCTACACTCACACTGGTGTGAACATGGGCTTCTATTGGAATTCTCAAGGGCATATTATCAAGCCCATTATCGCCGCTAAACCGGTGATAATTTTAACGCTGTTGTTGATAATATGCCCCTTGGTGTCTTGTGCCATGGCCCCAGTGTATGGAATTCTCTTCCTACTAACCGCAGCAAGGAAAGAAACAGCACAATCATGGTGTTGAGGGGATAGCAACAAATAGCCATAAATCGTACTTTAATACAAAATTCCTGAAAATATTTCGCTTTTGTAAGCCTTATAAGATTTGGCACTTTGTAAGATTACATAACTCTAGTATGTTTACTTTCAGAAATTGCTCTTCAAATGGAGACATGCATTTTAGTGCCCTCAGCTGGCAATAGTCGCTAGCCCTAATAATCACGTATTTCAAGCCAAATAATTTGCAGAGACGACAGATTTTGAGAAAGAGCAACGATGCATGTTTTCAGCAAAAGGAACCTGTTCCCCTCAGTTCACTTAAAAACAAGTTGAAACCACTGTGTAATGGCAGTCTTGAAGAGATCTCATGTTACTGAATCTTCTTAGTGGATAAAGTAACCAAAATCTTCAAGCCACAGAACATATCATTTCCACTACAATAACCAAGGCCTGAATAGGTATGTAAGGGCCAGATGTCCGAAGCTATTTAGCATTTCTTAACTGGCCAAATTGCTACTTCCGCGCGTTAAGATATGCTAAATTGCCTTTTGGCATGCACAAAGACCGTTTGAGAATCGCAAAATGTGATTTCTGCCCAGTAGAAATCGCATTATACGACACCCAAAAAGGAAATCGCAAATAGGGATTTCCTAGTTACGATTTCCTATGCACATGTAGAAAGCATTTCCTAAATGCGAATTGGGCCTTTATGAAATGCTATTACAATCAAAGTTGATTGTAACCATGTGCAATTTGAAAAAAGCACTTCAATTTAAAGTGTAATAAGCACACACATGCCCAGAGGGCATTTGTGCGCTTTACATGTGCACCACTTTTTTCGGGAGGCTGCAAGGAGGGCCTTAGGCTGAATGTCACCCTTGCTTTAGCATTTCTTAATATAAATATCCTTAGGAGTGGCTCCTGCATGAGAGCGGAGGAGCGTCGCCCTGCCATGTAGATGGCCGGTCTACATGTTTCAGTCTCAGAACGCAAATAGCGAGGCTTTCGTCAGGACGAGGGGGCATATTACCAAGTTATAGAGATAATTATCGCTAAGCTTGGTTAGCGGGTATTAAAATATCGCCGCGCTCCGACGATTTTTACCGCTGAGATACCTTGATATTATCAAGGTTTATCTCAAAAGCGGTAAAAATTGTGGGAAATGCATGAATATCGCTGTAAAATCAGCTATATTCATGCATTATTGTGACAATGCTCTTAGCCATGTTATCCACCTTCCATTGGATAACATGGCTAAGAACTGCTCTGGGCAGGCGTTAGCTTTTAGATATAATCGCGCTTAGCGCGATTATTTCCAAAAGTTGGTAATAGGTGATAGCGATGTTAGCGACTGTTTCCAGTCGCTAACATCTTTGCACGGCCACTTTGCATGTCATTAGTGATAATTATCACTGACATGCATAGTGGGCCCTTAAATGCCCGCTATCGCCTATTAGCTGTCGCTAACTGGTGTTAGCGACAGCTAGGTAATAGGGCGATAAAATTATCGCTGCTTTAGCAGGAAAAATTCCCGCTAAAGCGGCGATAAGGCCCTTGGTAATATGCCCCCATGTTTTGTCCCTGGGGTATGCACATGCTAAGGTGCACCCTCACCTGTGGCAATGATTACCATAAGCCTACGGTTTTGGACATTCAGTGTAGTCTGAAAAGAAATGAATTCTGAAAAAATAAAGCACAAGTCAAGACAGTCATGTCATATCGTAGGTATGCACTGAAAAGCGGTGACACAGTGTGTGAGACGACCCTCTTGCTGCCATACATGCTATTCAAACGTGTCAATAACTGGCTGTTCAACCTACAGTGATTATCGTGAAGTGCATGGATTTTAGCACTATATTAGTCGATAGTACATCATGTGGACTATATTTATCCAAAGTACTGTGTGAGACTTCAACATACAATCAGTGCGTATTGGCACTACATTTATCTTTCATTAGCACTCCGTTTCTTACGGATTGCTGGTTTTAACAATATAATTTTCGATGGAGAAAGAAGTTGTGAACATGTCTGATCGATGAGCATCACAATATCATTGGGCTCATACACACTCACTAAGCCAAGACCAAAGGCCCTCTCGGCACCTGATAACTTGCCTATCTGAGGCTGAATGTCCGAAACCATAAGTTTCCGGTAATCATTGCCACAGGTGAGGGTGCATCTTAGCGTGTGCATACCCCTGTGAAAAAACCTGGTGCTGACGAACGCCTCACTATTTGCGTTCTGAGGCTGAAACATGTAGACCGGCCATCACATATTCACTTAAGGATGCTACTGGGCAATTTAACCAGTTAATACATCCACTACTACCACCGATTTTGATCTTGCCTTACTTTTCCACTATTAAAACTGAATAGGATAAGTAAAGGCAATTTTAATACTCACGGGGTTATTGTTCACTCACTGCACATTCCCACAAAACCCGTAACGCCGTAATCAGGCGTCGCAGCACACCCAAGAGGCACTCGGCCCCTCGGGTGGGAACTCTATGATGAAGCATGTCACCAACTAGGTTGGTGAGTGAGGGTTCTTTTAAAACACAGTTGTGACTCCTTAGGTAAGCCAACCATTTGGAATCACTCATTTGTTGTTTATTGATAGATTACAAGGGGACCAAGAGTGGCTCCACTATAATTCCTTTCTCTCTCTGTGTTCTGATGCTATGTATATATAGATATGTTTTCAAGATTGTTAGATTCCAGGGGGCAGATTTACAAGCCCCTTGCACCATTTTAGCGTCACTTTTCCCATGTTAAAATTGACGCAAAAGTGGTGCACGGGGCTTGTAAATCTGCCTCCGGGTTTCCTAAAACTAGGGCGCAAGGTCAGAAGGAGTGACGAAAACCTGTGATACAGTGACCTTAGAAGCCATATCAATCAATTATTGTAGTGTTCACTGGGTTTTATATGGCACATGCCTACTGGAAAGATGAAAGTCAAACCTGTTAGCTGCTTGCCACACACACTAATCAGCAACAAGTATTTAGCTCACTGAGCTATTGAACCGGTCTTAAGTGGTAATTGTGGTGAGCCACCTGGCCACTACAATACATTGTTTGCACGCAACTCCCTGGGCCGGGCGCGGACCGGGGAGTATTTAATAAAGGGTGATGTCGGGGCACGTGACCGACGGCACGAACGGAGCACACGAGTGGTTGTGCCTTATTGCTGTTCTGCTGGTGTAGGATAGCCTCCCCAGCCTTCACACCTAAGAAGTAGGGTGTCGCCTTGGCTGTATGCCCTAGGGAGTACTTCCTCCACCCGACTGAACCCTGAGTACTCCTCAGGCTGTGGGGTACCACATTGGTGACAGGGGCGGGATCGGACTCTGCGAGCGACCTCGTGGCCTGCACGTGGGCTGGCCTTGTCGGAGGTCGGGCGGCTGGAGCTCGCTTGGAGCGGAACAGGCTAGTACGCGCCTGGAGGTCAACAGGGACCACGGATCACATGGAATAGCACCAGCAGGTGGGCAACGTTTACGATTGCTTGAAAGAGGAGGGGCAGCCTGGCTAGGCTGGAGTGTTGGCGGATCGTTGCCCAGCGGCTGTTCCAGAGGTGTGGCGTGTAATATGCGGAGGCAATGACGGACTCGCCGGAAAGAGCATCTGCCACGGGGCAGCAGGAGGGAGGTCGGGTCGCACGGCTGCGAAGAGCCTCCCAGAATTCAGTCAGCTGCCAGATCCCGCGACAGCGGCGCCACGCTGGAAGAAGTGGTTGGGACAGCTGTAGAACTACATTGTCGCCACTCGGGAGACGGACAACACAGTCAAGAGATCGTTGTTGTTGTTGATGGGTGGCGATGAGCTCTATGAGCTATTCCAAGATCTGCCTGATACTGGAGATAGTGGTGACTATGACAAAGCTATACAGACCCTGAGATGCTACTTTGAACCGCAAGTTAACCCGGATTATGAACATTTCAAACTGCGACAAGAGAAACAACAAAGGGAGGAGTCGATTGATATGTACTATGTGAGGTTGGGGAAGCTAGCCAGTACCTGTACTGTACCCGATTGGGCATTTGAGACAAGGGCCCAGTTGATTGCTGCGTGTAAGTCCTCTGAGCTGCGCAAAATAATTCTTCGCTAACCGGGAATCATGTCGGACGAAATACTGATTTTGGGGGGGTCACATGAGCTGGCAGATGCACGAGCTAGCGTAATGGAGATGGCGCTAGCAAAGAAGTCGGAGGGAGGCCAGCCGGTGTTTCCAACTCCCATCAAAGAGGAAAGGGTCGAGGCGATCAAGAAGTCGAATGGCCGAGGGGCCGGAAATGGTACCAAGCAGCAAGACCGGCGCCCAAGGCAGTAATGCCGGGACTGTGGCATGGGGACACATGCCCCAAGAGTATGCCCAGCACAAGGAAGGCAGTGCCTGAAATGTAACAAGTACAGACACTTTTCAAAAGAATGCCAGAGTGGGGGGCAACAAGGCGGAAGCAGGCCCCCAGGACAGAGACCCACAAAGGCGGCCATGACGGTGCAGGAGGAAGAAGAGGTGGACGACAGGGGGTAACAGTCGCCAGCCACCAAGGATGAGGAGGATAATGTCTTTGTAATCTCACACATCCGGGATTCGAACACTACCAAAAGGCCACTGCCTACCTGCCAAGTGTGGATAGGGGAGTCATGTATACGGGCACTGATTGACAAGGGGACATCCGTCAATATATTGGACACTGATCAGTACAGGAGGCACAACTCCAGGCCCCTTCTGATGCCAACGGTGGCGAAAATTTTCACATATGGTGAAACAACACCGATTCCACTACAGGGGGTCATCGATGCGGAAGTGAAGTACAAAGACAGAGCCACCACAACCCGGTTCTATGTCACCTGTGATCAGGTGTTACTGAAGTGTCACATGGCCGAAGATCTAGGATTGGTGATGTTCGCAAAACACATACATCAGTCACAGGCGGACCGGATTCTTAAAGAGTTCCCTCAGCTGTTTAAGGGACTGGGATGCCTGAAAGGAGTAGAGGTCTGGCTGCACATTAGGGAGTCAGTCATGCCTGTCACGCTTCGCCACCGAAGGGTACCCTTTCATCTGAGACCATTGGTGGAAGCAGAGCTGGACCGTCTGGAACAAGATGAAGTTATTGAAAAGGTGTTGGGCCCCACGCCATGGGTGTCCCCCTGGTCATAGCACCCAAGCCGAAGCAACCTGGGGCCATTCGGCTGTGCATGGACATAAGGCTCCCGAACGAGGCCATCCGACGGGAAAGACACATCAACCTGACCATTGATGGGATTGTGACAGATTTGAATGGAGCACAGTTGTTCTCGAAAGTGGACTTAGACTCTGGGTACCATCAACTGAGGTTGACGGAAGAAAGTAGGTACATCACCACGTTCTCCACCCATGTGGGGTTACACCGTTTCAAAAGATTGAGCTTTGGAGTAGGCCTGGGCGGTAAATTCCGTTCCGCTCGTGGAATTTGCCGAATTTGGGTAATTTCACGTTCCGCGGAGAACACCAAATTGCCCAAAATTCTGCGTTCCTCGACTTCGCGAAATTTTTTGCTTGTTCACGTTCTCAAAATGCGTGTTCGCACGATATTTCCCGCCGAGCACGCAAACAGTGATTGCTAACAGGAAAAAAGCATCGCGATCAAGCAATTCCGTGTGTTCGTGAAATTTCTGCGTGTTCGCGGACATTTTTTACCGTTTTGCAGAGATTTGCTTAACGCAATTCCGCAAATTCCGCCCACCCCTACTTTGGAGTGTCCTCGGTGCAGAGGTGTTTCAAGAGGCAGTGCGGGAAGCATTATTTGGCCTAGTAGAAGTCATCAATGTCAGCTATGACATTCTCATTTACTCGAAGTCGTTGGAGGATCACCATGTGAGGTTGAGGGCGACTCTCCAGCGACTGGTGGAACAAGGTCTAACCCTGCATCTAACGAAGTTTGATTTCTATACCACAGAGGTCGAGTTCTTCGGGTATCGTTTCTCCGCCCGATGGCTGCAGGTGGATCTGGCCAAGGTCGAGGCGATTAGAACAGCGGCTATTCCTCAAACACCATCCGAAGTGAGGAGCATTTTGGGAATGGCGAACTACTGTGGCCGATTTATTCAGCAGTTGGCCACCATCTCGGAACCCTTACGGCAGCTCACCAAAATGGATACCGGGTGGCAGTGGACAGATAAGGAGGCCCAAGCATTTGCTGACATCAAGAAAGCCTTGCTAAAAGGGGCAACTGTAGCGTACTTTCGTCCGGGAGTGGCGACAGAACTGATAGTGGATGCTAGCCCGGTGGGGCTGGGAGCCGTACTCCTACAGAGGTCTGACCTGGATGAGTGGGTGCCCATTGCCTATGCCAGCTGGGTGCTCACAGCGGTGGAAACCCGATATGCACAGATTGAGAGAGAAGCCCTGGCCATCCGTTGGGCATGTCAACACTTTCACATCTATTTGTGTGGACACGCTTTCACTGTAGTGACGGACCACAAGCCACTGGTGCCCCTCTGTGCGGGAACGGCATGGAATGGGCCCCTGCGAATCGAGAGGTGGGCTGTCCAGATCCAGCAGTACCGGTTTGAGGTGGTGCACCGTCCAGGAGCAAGTAACCCGGCCGACTATCTGTCACAGCACCCTATGGCTCCGAGTGGGATCCAAGGGCCAGAAGTGGATGAGGGTGCCGAAGGTTTCGTGAGGCAGCTGCTGTAACAAGCCTGTCCCCAGGCCTTGCGGCTGGAAGACATCAGGAAGGCATCGCAAGAAGATGAATGTTTGCAGGCCGTTGCCCGAATGCTACATGATCACCAGAGGAAATGGTTTTCTCAGCGGGAATGAACAAAGGTCTGCCGAAGACAAGGACTACTGGGAAAGCGTATGGAGGTGCCGAGGGGAACTGAGCGCAGCGGGAGACGGCATAATCCTGCGGGGATCGAGGATAGTGATACCTGCCACTCTCCGTGACCGCACGATCGACTTGGCACACCAGGGGCACCATGGAATAGAGAAGACCAACGCCCGCCTGCGAATGAAAGTATGGTTCCCGGGTGTGGACAGGTTTGTGGAAGACAAAATAAGGAGGTGCCATGCGTGCCTAATAACAGGAGCTGACCCCCCAGAGGCACCAATCATCACTGAAGGTCCCAGCATGTCACCTTGGGAGCGAGTGAGTTTGGATTTTGGGAGTTTCCCGGATTGCAGGCAAATGGCGGTGTTGGTGGACAGCCATTCGAAATTCCCCATAGTGGAGTTGGTATCTTCGACGGCCTTTGAACACCTTCAGCCGGCACTGGAGAAGACCTTTGCCCTGCTGGAATTGCCATTGGAACTCCGAACGGTCAATGGACCACCATTCCCAGGGCAAGAGTTTCACGAATTCCTTAAGCAGTATGGCATAAGGCATCGGAAGATAACGCCTCAGTGGCCGCAGGCTAACGGCGATGTGGAGCTCTTATGAGGACATTAAACAAAGCTTTGAGGATTGGGGTGGCTCAGAGTGTCATTTTGGAACCCTGCCTACAACAGTTTCTGAGGGCCTACTGTCAAATGCCACATTGCACGACCAAATGTGCGCCCCATGGTCGCCTACTAAAACGAGCTGTGCTCGACGGCATACCAAGCAGCTAAGCCTGGACCCCTGCCGTTCTGGATGTGGAACAGTCTCAGGCCTGCGGACAAAAGAACAATGACCGGGCCAGCAAGAAAAGAGGGGCCCGGCGGGCTGATATCCAGGTAGGAGACTATGTGGTGGGTCCAAGTTTCTCACACCGTTTTGAGCCTGATCCGTGGAAGGTGGTGCGAATCCAGGGGACTCTCGTAGTGGCTGAAAAAGGGAACAAGCGCATAGCTTGCAACATGTCCTGGTTTAAGAAGTTTCCAAGACCTAGCGAGGCCGCACTGGAGCCTGAGGTGGGCTTATGGGAAGAGGAGGATGTAGCTGGGGAAGGAAGCCAGACAGTGGGGGGTGACCCCAGAAAGAGAAAGACCGAGTGGGGTGGCCAAACCAATTGGGCCTGCCCCCAGCCGCCAGAGTAACCAACCGGGTGCTGAGAGTGGAGAAGACCGGGGCCGACACCATCGCTATGAGCTAGGCAACAACCCTGCACCGAGCACTCGGCTGAGGGACTTTGTGCGCTATGGTTTCCTGGAGGAAGCATGACCAGGGAAGTACCCGACGGCAGGTCCCCGAGCTGTTCTAGGGAAATTGTGGGACTGATGACATTTTGTTTGTGTAAACATTATTATTATTTCAAATCCCGAGGTTAGATGGGATGTGGTGAGCCACCTGGCCACTACAATACATTGTTTGCACGCAACTCCCTGGGCAGGGCGCGGACCGGGGAGTATTTAATAAAAGGTGACGTCGGGGCACGTGACCGACGGCACGAACGGAGCACATGAGTGGTTGTGCCTTATTGCTGCTCCGCTGGTGTAGGATAGCACCCCCCCCCCCCCAGCCTTCACACCTAAGAAGTAGGGTGCCGCCTTGGCTGTAAGCCCTAGGGAGTACTTCCTCTACCCGACTGAACCCTGAGTACTCCTCATGCGGTGGGGTACCACAGTAATCATTTAAGCGATATTGTAAACATAGGAAGATAGATCACAACAATGTCGGACATGGATTAGTCACGGCTGGGGACATGGGGCCACGTCACTGAAAAGTTTGAGAAACACCTACCTCTGACTAAGAAGAGAACCCCTATGGCGGTGGGAGGGCGTTAGGTCATGGGTATTTATACATGTTCGTATTTTGTAACACATGGGCAACACACATTCCAGAACCTTACATTTAAGAAAGAGGAGGGAGACGGCAGTTGGCGCAGGCATCAAGTGCACCGTGGCCACAGAAGAAATGGGCGGGGCCTGGACACACCCAACGGTGTACGTACGGAATGGGCTATTGGACTTTCTGGCACTTCCGGGTGGAAGGTATGGGGTTGCTAGGAAGTAATCGCCTGCTACGACACTGCTCTGAAGGCATTTGCCAATCCATTTCATATATCGTGTTTCAGTGTGTACCATTTAGGCCTTCTACAACCTTTTCTTAGGTGTTAAACAAAGAAACCTTAAATTGAAGTTCGTGCTACTCTCTCCCAGGGAGGGAGCAATGTGAGGCTGAATTGAATATGTTTGCCAGAGCTGAAGTGCAGCCCTCTCCTCTGTCAGTACTGTCAGTTATCCACTCTAGTGTAAACATTTGTTCTTTAGTTAGCAGCGTCCGTTTAGCCAATGGGCAAACCGCTAGAATCCAGCGATTGTGGGATCAGTGTAATAGGGCCCAGGAATAACAAGGATTAGCGGATTAAACGTGTCAGTTTCACCGAATAGCTCGGTTGCTAGGTGATGGACAAGACAACACCTGACCTTGTCTCGGAAAAAGGAGGTCGGGAAAGTCGAGAACGGATAACACAGAAGGAAGGGATGAATGGATGGCACGTGCCTTGATGCTGCTTTGATGCACCAGGCCCCTGATGTTTAATACCCCAAGGCTGTTTTCAGCTGCTTTGCTCGTTTAGAAGTAACATTCTAACCCACTCCACATATGAATAAACATAGGTCTCGCATTTGGTTGAGTTAGAGCTATGGGTGTTGTAAATGACAATGGCCCAGATGTAGGTAATAGCAATTTACCGAATGGTAAATACCGAATTTTACTGATTCGGTATTTACAATTCGGTAATTGCTATGTAGGTAAATAATTCGGTACAAATACCGAATCTGTAAGATTTGGTAATTACCGATTCGGTAATTACCGAATCGGTATTTGCCATTGATTCCTATGGGCCTTGAAGCCCATAGGATTCAATAGCAAATACCGATTCGGTAATACCCGAATCGGTAAAATTACCGATTTTACAAGGGGGACAGGGTGTCACTTTGACACCCTGTTGCACCCCTGTTTCAGGCTTGTGTGCCATGTGACACACAGACATGCCCTGGGCATGTCTGTGTGCCACATGGCACAGGTGTACATGCACAGATGTGCATGTACACTGGAATTCGTTATTTACCATGGAATAGTATTCCATCGTAAATGACGATTCGGTAAGGGCCTGTGGCACTGATTACAGTGCCACCGACATATTGATTTACAGAATCTGTAAATTTACCGATTCGGTATTTTACCGATTCTGTAAATTTACCGAATCGGTAAATATACCGATTCTGTAAATTATATATGCCCCCTACATGTCAATTCCCAAATACCGGTCGGTAACGGCCGAAATCGGCCGTTACCGACCGGTAATTGGCGAGCTACATCTGGCCCAATGTCTTTTACCCATGTATTATGGAGTTTATGTATGTAGTGTGTAGCACGGGCGTAACGAAGCTTGAGGTGTTCCCGCTGCAGGGTACGTGGAGGGGCCCCCTCCGGACTCATTCTGGAGCTCTCCAGCCGAAGTGCGGTGCTGAGGGGGCCCCCTGGAGGTTGGTACCGCTGGGGCTGCGGGGCCTGTGTTACCTTTTTGGTGTGTAGTGGAATTATGTGGGTTGGATTGGAATTGTGTGGCATGGAATTGCTTAGTGTGTAGTGGATTTGTGTAGTGGAATTATGTGCATAGTAATTATGTGGTATTGAGTGTACTGAAATTATGTAAAGTGGGATTATGTGTTATGGAGTGTAATTATGTGAATAGTTTTTTGTGTAGAGTAGTGGTATGTAGTGGAGTTTAATTATGTGGTGTGCTGCTGAATTTTGTAGCATGATGCAGAATTTTTGTCGTTTGCATTGGATGTATGTGGCGTGGTGTGTATTTTTATGTGGTTTAGTGTTGAGTTATGTGGTGTGGATTGGGAATGTGTGGAGTTGAATTGTGCAGCGTAGATTGTGAGGATAGCTTTGCCTTTTTGGGGACATGAAAAAACAAATAGGACCTAAGCTCCAGATCTGTGTTTTGGGGTGTCAGGGTAAAAAAAAGACAAGGACAGCGAAGATTAATTTTTTTTCCCACTAATGACATGATAGGGTTGCCTGGTATAATAGTTCTTTTACTACTGCTCACTCTAGCCAGCGTCTGCATTTTCCAAGTGTCCATTGTCACATAATGAAAACAGTACTGTTGCTTTTAATAATAAGGGTGTTATTTTTATTTTTGCATAGCTGTGTGAAAGGGTGGGAAGGTGAGTGAGTGAAAGGATGTATGAGTGAAATGCTGGATGGGGGTTGAGTGAAGGGGTGGATGGATACATGCATGGATGAACGAGTGAAAGGATTGATGTATGGATGGATGAGTGAAAGGGTTGAAGGAATGATGGATGAATGAATGAATGGATGTGTGAAAGGGTGGATGGATGATGAACAAAAAGAAGGATGGATTAATGAGTGAAAGGATGGATGATGAATGAAAGAGTAACTGGGTGGATGTATGGATAAAAAACTGGATCGATGGACATGTTGAATGGATGATGGATGGATGGGTGAGTGAAAGGATGGATGTAAGGACAGATGAGTGAAAGAATAAATTAATGAGTGAAAGGGAGTACAAATGGATGGTGGATGAAAGCATGGAAAGGGTGAATGGATGGAAGGATGAGTGAAAGGGTGGATGCATGAGTGAAAGCATACCTGGAGGGATAGATGAGTGAGTAAAATGGTGAATTACACGTGAGTAAAAAGATGGATGGATACATGCATGGATAAATGAGAATAATGATTGCTTTAATGATGGCTGAATGAAAGAGGAAGGATGGATGAGTGAGTGAAAGAATGGATGGATGGGTGGATGGATGGATGGATGGATGAGAGAAAGGGTGAGTGGATGAATGAATGAAAGGATGGATCACTGAGTGAAAGGGTAAATGGATGGATCAATGAGCGGATGGATGGACTGAGTGACAGGTGGATGGATGAGTGAATGGATGGATGGGTGAGTGAAGGAATTGCTGTGAGGATGGATGACCGAAGAAATGGATGGTTGAGTGAAAAGGAGGTTAGGTAGATGGCTGGATGAAAGCGTGGACGGATGGATGAGTGGAAAAGTGAATGGATGGAGGAATAAGTCAAAGGGTAGATGGATGAGTTAGTGAAAAGATTTTTGAGTAAAAAGGTAAATGGATGAATGGGTTAAAGGATGGATGGATGAGTGAAAGGATGGATGGCTGAGTGAAAGGATGGATGGCAGAGTGAAAGGATGGGTTGATGAGTGAAAGGATGGATGGATGGATGACTGAAAGGATGGATAGATGGAGGATGCGCTATAAAAGTCCCATTTTAACATAACATAACATAACATAACATAGACTGAAGAATGGATGACAGGGTGGATGGATAAGTGGAAGAATGGACGTCTGAGTGAAAGGATAGGTTTTTGTTTTGGATAGGTTTAAAGACAGATGGAGAGGTTTGGATATGGACGGGCGGATGGATAGGCGGACTGGTGACAGACAATTTTGGACGAAAGACTGAATGGATGACAAACAGTACTGATTAAATGGTGGAAGGTGGATGGAAGGATGAAAAAATGAATGGATAGATGCTTGGGTGGAAGAGACAAACACATTCTTCTGGGAAGGGTCACAATGATTTGCTTTGCCTGCTTGGTGCCATCAGACCTTTGTTTGAAAGTGGGGTGTATTTTAATTTTCTGGCTTCTCCCTTGATCTGAGGAACACCGGCTCACCTTGCCTGTAAAATGTATTCAAGATTGTACAGCAGTCTTCAGAGTCTCTGATCAATTCAAGTACGTCAATGATATTGGGTCGTTGGTTTTGAATTGCTATAGGTTGGAAATGTGTTACTGCATGAACTATAGACACTCTATCTCCTTTTAGAGGCTTCCTGATCTCAATTGAATTGTTTGGGAATTTTTACAGTCTCCTTTAAAAATGAATGTCTGGCCTGGCTGGTTTGCTCAGTCTGTCCGCAGTCATTCCAACAACAAATGTCCTTCACTTGAATTTGATAATAGTGGGTAGTGAGAGGCAAATTGATCTCTCATTGATCTGGAAGAAATACAATTTCAATTTTCGTTTTCCTGCACAGCATTAGCAGAATAACAGACAAATGTAGCATAAAAATAGAAGATGGTATGAACTCAAAATTAACACTGTGTGTCCTAGTGTTTTGTATGTAGGCACCCATGTTCACCAAAAAATGCATTTTTATACATAATGTGTATAATTTAAACAATGAAGCAAGTACATTCAGAAAGTTCGTTAAAAATAGATTGAATGGCAGTCTGCTTGCACAACTACAGTGTTTTGGTTTTATTGTAAACATCCCAATAATTTGGAGCATTTTTTCCTATTAGTACCATATTTGATTCATTATTTCCATGCAAATGCCTTCATTTCTTCAACATGCATGGTCACGCTTCGACAGGTACTAAGGGCGCTGCACGTGAGGACAGCGCTAGTTTTAAGTAGCCTCTTGTGCTTTTCCTCCATTTGGGGAAAAAATTACTTTATTTAAAAAGCAGACACAGACGTGATGGTCTCCTGTTCCCAGAAGGCCACTATACCTGTGCTATTGCCCATTCCCAATGGGTTGCAAATTGCCACCTGCCTCATGAATATTAATAAGGGCAGGTCATTGTGAACCCATTGAGAATCGCTATTGTGTCTGAGACACATTAGTACATTCCATTTTGAGAGTCACAAATTGCAAGTCACAAAAAGTTGCAATTTGCGACCCGCAAAATGGATTGCTAGTAAATCTGGCCCATGGTTCCATAGGCTGGGTGCTAGGAAGGCAAAGGCCTGTTTAAATGTTTTTAACCATACCTGATTTTCTAAATTATTTTATGAGTCCAAATTTCCTTAGATGTCTTTGTCTACTGCAACCTTTTCAATCTGCAAGTTTCTCTTTTTTTCTTTTTTTTTACAGCACCTGAGGTGAAGCTGTGATGCACCTTTTAAAACCTGTCTGCCAAGGATATAGTCAAACTTGTGATCATTGTTCCAACCAGTTCATAAGTTTCTTCAGTGTCTGGTCCAGTGCTCAATTTGTTCATGGTGGTCTGAAGATCTTAGGCACTTGCACATATTTTGGGAGATCCAGTCTTGTTTTTTATTATCAAACTTTGACCCAAAACTAGAGAGCGTCAAAGGCAGAAAAGGGTCAAAGTAGAAAGAAGAATATAAACTAAAGTGACTGAGTGAAATCTTGTAGATTTCACTCAGCCACTTTTAGGAGGCGTTCCTGCACAGGAACGCCTACATGTGGTGCAGGGCATTACAACGTGACGCATCTCCCAGATGCGTCACGTTGTAAGTACCCCTGCACCATGGAGCAGGATTTGCACCGCCGCTGCGTCACAAAAGTGACGCAACGGCGGCGTAAATGAGGTGCAAGGGGCTTGTAAATCTGCCCCTTAGTCTTTTGTGGCAGCACAGTTTACATACTACTTTTAGTTGCAGTTACATTTAATGTCTCTAAGACTTGCACATTTACATGCCAAACAACCTGGGTAATTGCAACAAAGTTTTACTTCTGAAAGGTGTCCAGGCTGTTGCTAGGACACTGGAGGCCATGTCACGCTCCGATTGGATCAAGGACTTTGCCCTTTATCTTTGAGAATTTTATACCATGCAGGTCGCATTCGTTCATAAGCAGTCTTTATTATTCATTCCATGTCCCTGTGATACTAGGGTTTTTAGGCTGTTGTTTGTTCTCCTAGGAGGTTACTAATCAACCTTGTTCCAGATGTGTGGAAGTCGCGACCCACCCACCAATATATTGTGAGGATTCGAAACCAACATTCCAGATTTGTTTGTGATCCAACTTCACATTTTGAAGTAAGTGCTTTCTTCACCTTAGAGAGTGGCAGATTTTTCTTTCGCCTCTCCCCCTCATGATAAGCCTGCTGCGACAGGGGCCTAATGTTTCCCCCCCCTCTCTCATCCTCTCTGATTTAGGAGCCCAAAGGCCCACCATCTTACAGTCTGCTGCCTGATTTCCCTTGCTGCATCAAACCAGTAACCATCCATTGCTGTTTTCCTGTTTCTCTATGAATTATTCACCCCCATCACCTGACAAATGTCCAATATTTAATTGCTTCTAGGGGCTCCCTTCCCCCATTCCTCCAGGCTTTCATCCTGATGAAGACCCCAGGATAAGGATCAAATAACCTTTACTGTACATAGGGGTCGAAATGTCGACACTCTTCCACTAACATTCAAGCACAGACAACACGAATTATTTGAGCCTATTTGCTATGTCTGAGTCATACCAATTTGCCATCCTTTGGCTGGATAGGTTTAATCTTTAACTAATGTATATATTACACATTGCTTTTCCTCTCCTACAACCCTCACCAGCACAATTCTACCACCAAGCACTCTATTCCCTTTTCAGACCATTTTAATAAAATGTACAGACAATATTGCTGTCTTCTATAGTCATGTGATGACGAAGAGAATAAAATCGCATTCATTTGAATATATCATGGTGATGTTTCAATAACTTAAAAATACGTTTCTTATAAAATTTGTGTTTGACTATGACCAAATTTTGTTGTAAGCCACGGTAATATGGCGGGCGGATAACATGGTTTCGATGGCAGTGGGACCGCCACCTATGAGCTGTTGGTGGTGGATCCACCATCATCGGAATCGGCCGCATAGTTTGAGATACATTTTCGGAGTTATCATAAACCCACTATTATGTATATCTATTGAACAGAATCAGTTTGAATGTAGTTATGAAAGGCTTTGAATGTGAATTATTTCTTTGTGAAAATCTCATCAGTGTGTGAGGATGCAACTAAGACATAATTGTTTATAATATATATATATATATATATATATATATATATATATATATATATTCACTGAAAAAACCATAGGTTATAGACCATATATAGTTAGGAATAAGCATTTAAAAAACCTTATTTTACTCACACAAAACCATTGAAATTCCATATATAGTTAGTTGCACTAACTATATATCGCGCACCCGCAATCCACTGCTGATCATGTCACATATTACATCATTCATGACATGGTCAGTGACATCACTGATGACATCACTGATGACATCTCAAATGACATCACTGATGACATCACTGATGACAACATCCAGTGACTGTATGTTTCTGTAAAGTTAAAATATGTCTTACATATTGAAGAATGAGTGGATGTATAAGTGTCTGGATGAAGGATTTAGTAGGTGCGTGACTGACTGTATGAGTGAGTGATTAAATGTGTCTCACTGAATGCATGGGTTAGTGACTAAACTGTCTTAATTTGTGCATCATTATGTCTGTTGTGATGTAAACTGCTGCATGTGTTGATCATTAGCTATACGAGAGGCTATATGTGTTATTAATTGGTTGCCCAAGTATTTCTATGGGAGATTGAGTTTGTGTGGGGGTGGCTGGAAGGTGTGTGACTCTGTGCATAGATGTGTGAGCAGTTTATTCACTAGGTGTATGAGTTCAAGAGTGCATGTGGAAACAGCTACATGGGCAGTTGACTGTGTGCATGAGTGTATTGATGAGTGAATGGATATCTCAATGCTACATTTCATAGTAAGTACATATGTAAAACACAGTACATGTGAGAGTTGGCATATATAAATAACTGTGCATGAGAGCCACTGAATGAGTGAGTGGTTGTATCGATCATTGTGAACTTGTATCAGGGATTGTATAAGAGAGTAAATATGTGTTAGTATATGTTTCAATAAGTAAGGTGTGTATAACTGTATAGTTGAAGAAATGGAGGTGAGATTGTTTCCTTGCATGACTGACTGGGTGTGTGAGTAACTCCATGGATGAGTGGCAGTGTGTGAGTGTCTGTATACACTGAGTGTATCTAAGGTTATATTAGAGACTGAAGAGGTTTATCGTATTAGCACAAGAATGATGTCAAATGAGATGTCATCAGTGATGTCATCAGTGATGTCATTTGAGATGTCATCAGTGATGTCATCAGTGATGTCACTGACCATGTCATGAATGATGTAATATGTGACATGATCAGCAGTGGATTGCGGGTGCGCGATATATAGTTAGTGCAACTAACTATATATGGAATTTCAATGGTTTTGTGTGAGTAAAATAAGGTTTTTTAAATGCTAATTCCTAACTATATATGGTCTATAACCTATGGTTTTTTCAGTGAATTTTCAAGGTTTTGTAAATGCTAATTCCTAACTATATATGGTCTCTAACCTATGGTTTTTTCAGTGAATTTCAATGGTTTTTTAATAGCAAATATCATAAGCTGTCGAATGTCAAGTACGTGGTAAGTAAAAACATTTTCGTGTTTATGCACACTGATCTGCTTTGAATGCTGCCCCCACCCCTCATTTCTATTAGGAGTACTCTCTCTTTGCAGATAGTGAAGGGTAGTTAACGCAGGCCTTTGCCCCCGTTGTAATCCGTCGTGCCTGCTTCTCTCTCCATTTGATTGATTGTTCTCTTTGGTTCATTCTCTATTTACAAACAAGCACAGAGTCGCAATACTCTGTTTAGTCTTTGCAGATAGCGAAAAATCGTGTAAAAAAACAAAAGGAATCGAGCAAAATCAGTAGGCCACTAATGGGATCTCTTTTTGACCTCCCTAAAATAGAAACATTAGGAACAACCTGTTGATAATACCAATGTGTATGTACATAAGCGGCGTTCATTTGTGTTCACAGTACCCCTTGTCGATTGTTTGAATCGAGCATTGAATTGTTCGAAGTTGGTTCTCTTAAGAATCTTCTCTGCCTGCAAACGAGGAAGAATAGGAATATTCTCTCTCCCTTTGCAGATAGTGAAGGGTAGGTAACGCAAACCTTTAACACGTCGTGCCTATTTCGTTCCTCATTGATTGATTGTTTCCCCAAACATTGACTGTTTGGGAATTGGTTCTTTTTGGAGGTATTCCCTGTTTGAAAATATACGTAGGAAAATCTTTGCAAATAGTGAAAGGGTACGTAATGCGGACCTTTCTCCCCCGTTGTAATCTGTCATGCCTATCTACTCCCCACTGATTGATGCACCTGTTTCACCCGGACCATTTACTAGAGATACGTCATCTGGCCCGACCAGAGAGCACCCCTAGTGAAAAGGACATATGCAATAATAACGAAGTGATCACTGTATCCTGTTAACAGAAACTTTAGCATGAAACAACCTGGAAAGAAAAGAATAGGAAAACGAAAATCAGTAGGCCACTGATGAACATGAACTTTTATTAAACAACGAACAAAGAAACGATAACATAACGTAATGATAAAACCTATTAATGTCCTAGAAACAAGAAAACGTTAGAAATATGCCAGTGGTGAGAGACCAGAAAAACAGTAAGAGAAACCAAATCACCCCTCGCTGTCCCACCGCCTGCCACGCCAAAAAAATCGATAGACTAGGGAAAATGCAAGTCAGTAGAACATCCGCCCCCACTCTGGAAACTTCCAAGGTGGGGCAGGGTTGCGGCTACGCCCAGCCGGGAGCAGCCCATATAAGGCGGGTCCTGCTGCCACGCCTCGGCCAGGAGATCCTAACGTAGGGTGTAGCCGGAGGAGAGGCCGAGGCCAGCGGGACCCGGCCAGGGGATTGCCTTTACAACGCTGAAGAGTTGCAGGGGGGGGAATGTCTCCTCGACCCTCCCCTCTCTCTCCCAGTCCGGCCGCGGTGGCCCTTGAGAGTTTCAGGTAGTCCCGCCACATGCTCTTCCGGTCCGGCCACCAACGGTCGGGGGGCCGAGGCCGACGGGATCCGGCTGCAGCCGATAAACCAAGGAACCCGTTCATGGGGCCAGAGCCAGGGGCGTCCGGCCGACATCCACCGGAAGCCCGGCCCAAAGACGGACGGGACATTTTTTCTTTTCTCCTTCGTAATAGCAGCGGCAACACGCCAGGCACCACTTCTTTCTTCAAAAATGGCTTTGACAACACTGGGGGGGATGTCTTGCACATGCCTCCGACCCCCTCCCCCCCGTCCTCATCGCCACCGGCCATAACAAATGTCAAGCGGGGCGCCGTGGGGTGCACTGGGAGGGAGAGACGGCGCGAACAGGCCTCTCCCGCCTCCTCAGGTGAAGGCTTCCCAGCTGCACCCTCAGCGCTCCAGGCGCCCCGAAAAGGGTTCGTCCACTGTGGCGATGCTGCAACGTCTCGCCCGGCAGGGTGGAGCCCGTCCGCTCATGTGACCCCGCGATCGCCGGTAGCTGCCGAACTCTCAAAATGGCGATCGACCTGGCAAGAGCGGGCCCAGCATGAAGAAATGGCCCGGTCACTGGTTGACTCCACCACCGTAGTCCTCCACGACCTTGAAGATTCTAGAGGAGCCGCAGGAGTCTCCGACCCCCGATGGGGAATGACTGCCATGATCGCCCGTGGAGTGACGAAACTGTATCCGCGGGACGTCGGCGCTCCCATGCTGGCGCCAGCCTCACTTTGAATTACTAGAATCCTGCAGACCTCAGTTCCGGTGAAAGCACATTGTGACCCGGTAGGAAAAATTGTTGCACCCCCTCCCCTTTTTGAGTGATAGTTCAAACCACCGATCCTTTCCTTTGCCCTTTTAACGGAACTTTGGACTGCCTCCCCCTCTTTTACATTTTCTAGAGAAAACAAAACATTAACCACTACATTACCATAGCAGTTGACACCAGAACTGTTTTCAAATTGAAAACCAACAACATCTTCAACAGAATCCTTTTTGTTTCTGCTGTGACCCTGCTACAGCACAGGCATTGTCCCCAGCAGTAATTCTGCAATGCCGGTAAGAATAGCTGTGGTGCCTACTGGACTCACTCACCCCCGCGGCGCCCCACGCCGTTATTTGCTGGGCGGCAACTTACTAGACATCACTTTCGTGCCATCTAGATTTCAGCGCGTTCTGCTGCCTTGGAACTATTCGCACAACAGACTGCTACTGACGACCCACCCCCAGGCAACATCTTCTGAATTTTCATAATTTGAAAGAACTAGTAACATGTCCTCATCAGGAATTCAAAAGAAATTGCCACGGTCTCTTCGTTGTTTAAATGTTTTTACTGTTTTTGTTTTGTTGTATATATTTATATGTTATTAAAGTTTTATATTCCTACTACTTTGTTGGAGTGCTATATATTTTTAATGTGACACATAATTGTAAAAACTTTGATGTACAAAGAGTCATTCCTGGAATCTTCCGCTTCAGGCTCGGTCCCCTCCCCAATCACAATACAGGATGGTTTTCAGATAGTAGGAACACGTGTGGTGTGACGGATCTCATCGGGTGTGGGCCTTGATCTACTATAACTCCTTTGAAGAGGGGTGATTCTTTACAGCTGGAGCCATAAACTACATCTGCAGGGCTAGCTGATAGCCTGGACAATCGGACACAGAGGAAGAGGAGTGTCAGAGGGTGCGGTAGTGAATAGGGCGAAAGGGAGGTGTCGGGCGGGCACAGAGTGTGATTCTCAGGGAAGAGCAGCGCAGATGGGGGGAGGTTTATTGCCCATGCATAAGACAGAGAGCGGGGGTGACCAGTGCCTGGGGAAGATGCTTGCGAGGGTGGGGAGCATTGCTAAGAATCGACAGAGTGCAGAGAGTGGGTCTGGTCAAGGCATCTAAAATGACTGCCGTGCACGACAAAAGTGTGGCATTTGAAAAATGGCAAGATGGCGCAGACAATGTTTTTCAACACTTCCTGATTTCCTTCGAATCGAACGTTAACAGACGTTGGGGCATATTACTAAAGTTAAGCGATATTTACCTTCTTAGGTACATCAAACCTAAGAGGTCAGGGAGGATCTACTATGCCCCCTTATGGTTATTTGCCCCTTCGCTTTGGCCTCCTCTTGTCTCTCGATCCTACCGAGAGACAAGATGGCGGCCGCTACGGACTGTTTGGAATGTTTACAGACGCCGGAGAACCAATCAGCTTCGCAAACCTCCGTTACGCGAAGCGGAGCGCTGTTACAGATATATATCTTTTTTTGAACGTTAATTTCTCAAAATCCACTGGAGCACATATATTGAGACCTAGCAAAGGCACATCGGGCTACCAGTCCCTAATATTTTACCAAGTTTCGTGCAAATCCATTCAGCCGTTCGATTATTATTATTATGTTTTTTTTTTGCCCCGCGGGGCCCTTTTAAAACCTCCACATCAAACCTAGGGGGTCAGCGAGGATCTACTATGCCCCCTTATGGTCATTTGCCCCTTCGCTTTGGCCTCCTCTTGTCTCTCGATCCTACCGAGAGACAAGATGGCGGCCGCTATGGACTGTTTGGAATGTTCACAGACGCCGGAGAACCAATCAGCTTCGCTTCACAAAGTTCCGTACCGCGAAAAGTCCGCGTACCGGAGCGATGCCCGGTCCGCTGTTACAGATATATATCTTTTTTTGAACGTTAATTTCTCAAAATCCACTGGAGCACATATATTGAGACCTAGCAAAGGCACATCGGGCTACCAGTCCCTACAATTTTGCCAAGTTTCGTGCAAATCCATTCAGCCGTTCGGGCTAAAAGTGAGGCCAACCGCCCTATGGAAAACTCAATGTTAAAAACACGTTTTGGGACCCCCCTTTTTTCTCGGCCCCCCCTTGACGAACCCCCCCCAAATGTTCAAGGGCTGCTCAGAAACAAAATGTGCCATTTTCCTGAAAATTTCAGCCAATTCCGTCCACAAACGCCAAAGTTATTAGACATAGAATTTTCAAAAATCCCATAGAGAAAAAATCCTAACTATATATACCTACTGGCGACCGCCAGTAGGTAATATATATATATATATATATATATATATATATATATATATATGTCGGGGAGGTCGGGGGCGGCAAGAGGAGGACGAGGAAGAGCAAAGTCCTTGAATTGGGCCAACCGAACTTACAACAAGAGGAAGTAACGCCCGATGATACCGCAGAGACCACCAGTCTAACGGTGGTTAATTTAACGGACAAATGTCTAACGGATTGTGAAATTGATTTACTAAGTCTGGGCTTAACATTCTGCCCGAATAATACTCTTGAGTACACACAAACTCGTATCGACCTGTTCCGCTTCACAAGGAAATTAAAACTCCACAAGTACTTTAAACTTCGACCGCATCTGCATCTGAAAGATCAAGGAAGTAAAGGCTCTAGAATAACTGCCACCGATACACTAACGGGGAAAGATATTTCAGCACTTGAGACTCTTGAGAATTTAAGAACTGAACAGTCTCCCCATACTGAAATGTTGGATCTAGCTTAACGAGCAGAACTCCAGGGCATAGAGCAAGAAAGAGAGGAAACCGGTTTTAAACCAATATCGGTATTTGTCCCACAAACTCCATTGGGCGCTGTGGATGTCTTTGTGGAAGCGATGAATAATGATCCCAAGAAATACAGGAAAGCCAATCACAGGATAAAAAACAATATCACAGAACAACAGAAACGGGCCCTCCAAAATCTAATGAATGACAAAAACATCATAATAAAACCCTCGGATAAAGGAGGCAACGTGGTATTGATGAGTAGGGAATATTACAGGGGTGAAGCATTAAGACAATTGTCGGACGACAAATTCTACACCAAATGCAGCAATGACCTCTATCAGCAGAGTATAAGGGACTATGATATGCTGATAAGGAAATGGTATGATGCCCAAATGCTTAGCAAGGATGAACATCTATTCCTACGAAACAGCCAACCTCTGACCCCTACCTTTTACCACTTACCAAAACTCCACAAAGACAGCAAGCACCCTCCAGGCCATCCTATAGGCAGTCTTACAGAAAATATGTCCCGACTAATAGACCACATCCTATTTCCTTTAGTGATAAATCTAAAATCTTATGTCCAAGATACTAAGGATTTCTTGAATAAAATTCAAGACATAAGATGGGAACCAGACTGCCTTCTGATGGTATTGGACATCTCCAGTCTCTATACGATTATAGAGCATGGTCACGGCCTAGAGGCAATGGAACATTTTTTAAGTCTTCGCCAAATGAGATTTGCAAAACATAACATCATGATTTTGGAATTTGTAAAATTTTGTCTCAATAACAATATCTTCTTGTTTGAAGAACAACTATATAAACAAGTGTCTGGAACGGCGATGGGCACCTGCTTCGCTCCCAGCTACGCGAATTTATTTGTGGGCTGGTGGGAGGAGCAGGTGCCTAGGAGCTGTCTGGTGGGGCAGGAGACAGGGGAAGCAATATGCTGGCATCGCTATATCGATGATCTCTTCATCATATGGCGAGGCTCTCAAGACACAGCAGAAGCCTACATTGAGCTACTCAATGACAACGAGTATAACTTACATTTCTCAGGTACAATTAGTCCGGTGGCAGCGGAGTACTTGGAACTGAGAGTGTTCGTGGAAGGGGGCCAGCTTCATACCTCTCTCTATAGGAAAGAAACTGCTGGGAACTCAACCCTTTTTGCCAGTAGTAGCCACCCACCCCAACTAGTCAGGAGCATTCCGTACGGAGAGCTATTACGGCTGCGTAGGAATAGTTCAAGAGATCTAGATTTTGAGGCGGCTGACTCAGAATGTCTGACTAGGTTTTTAGCAAGAGGATATGGGAAAGCATTGTTGCAAGATACACTAACGAGGGTGAGACTGATCCCTAGATGTACACTGTTCACATCTAATTCATCCAAGGGAGGAAGAGGGAAAAAGATAGTGACAGGGGAAGGGAAATTCAGAATGATAACTCCCTTCTCCTCAGGAGCAAAAGATCTGAGAGCCATGCTACAGAAAAACTGGCACATTCTCCAAACGGACAGCGTGCTCAGTGAAGACCTGCCCGCATAACCACTGGTGACATTCAGCAAAGCTAGATCCCTGGGGGATCTATTAGTCACCAGCCATCTTAAAAAACCGCTACCTAGAAACAATACATTGAAAGAAATGAGGGGTTTCTTTCCCTGCGGGCGTTGTAAAGCCTGCTCAGGTAGCAAACAAATTCTATCCTATGTCATACCAGACACAGGTAGAACGATGCACATAAAACAGTTAATTACCTGTAGCACCCCTTTTGCAATCTACTGCTTGGTATGCCCATGTGGCCTTCGAGACATCGGCAGCACCATCAACCAGCTGAAACTGCGAATATTAGAACACCTGAGAGCCATAGACAAGGCAGATCTATCGTATCCTGTGGCCCGGCATTTCGCAGAGAGTCACAACAAAGATCGAAATCAGCTATAGTACTTCAGCTTAGATACCATTCAACCGAATGTAAGAGGTGGAGATAGACTTAGACGATTACGCAGACTTGAGTCTAGGTACATTATTGACCTATCAACTAAATATCCTCGAGGTCTAAATAGCGGGGAAGAAATGGCTTTCCATCTGGGCAAATAATGTTGGACTGTGATTTATATGAACTGCTAAATTTGCCTATACTGTATGATGTGATTTGTACAGCAAGAGGGACTGTATCTGGAGTTTTTGAAAACCTTTTTTGGACATGAACTATTTAACAACATAGAGATTACCGTGATTGGGTGACACTTCATGAAATTTTGCTGGCTGCTCTCATTTATATTGGTTTTCGGAAGTTTTACCTAGACCTCTGAAGCCATAGGTGGCCTTTTTGAAAAATATGATAAATATGATGTCTTTTTCTAATGAGATCATGTATTGCCATGAATTATCACTATTTGAGGTTCTGTGGGTTTTTGGGTTTTTTGACCTTTGGATCTGTTTTCTTTCTGATTTGAAAAAGATACATTGTCTCAGTGCACTTTGAAACTATAATTACATGGGCTATGGTAAAACATGGGACATACGCCGATCCACGGCTTAATAACAATGTTATTGCATTGCATTTCATCATAATTATACCCTCTGACGCAGAATTGTAATCCATTTGTGGGCATGACAAATGTTGTACAATCAATGCATTCAAAAGTAATTGTGTAATAACATCACTACAAGATGGCGCCCATAAGCGTCATAGAGGGGTAATGTCCTATGTCTATGTCCATGTTACCTTGATGTAGAGAAAGAGAAAAACTTTATTAACATGTAAAAAATTGAGTGCTTTATACACTGACTAAGGCAGCATGCCGAAACGCGTCTGTGTAGCTCCTGCACGAAAATAAATATGTGGACTCCTGAATCCTCTTGAGTGCTGCTATCTTTTTCCTGGAGTAACGAAAGGGAAATTTTGAGCGTAATATATATATATATATATATATATATATATATATATATATATATATATATATATATATATATATTCCAACGCCCAGTTCCTTAATCCCCGGGACTGGTTTCCAATAAAGAGCACTCAGAGCCGCTCCAGCGTGGTTTGCCAAATTTTATTTCAATCTTTGCAGATTTAGCAAGGTTACAAACGCGTTTCGGCGTTGCCGCCTTCGTCAGTGTGAACCAGCACTTTTTCGTATTGTGAATTAAATAAAGTTCATGGTGACTTCCTGTCACGTGGTTTAAAAATAGAATGAACATAAAAAACGGCACAAATCATGTAATTCAAGCATTACTTGTGGCGGCCATCTTATAGTGGTTACATTGCATAAGTAATCAATCATAGTATATAGCTTTCAAACATTTCATTGTGTTTGACGGACATTCGTATATTGAATTCATATAACTATCACAATTGATTAGGTATCTGTGATATGCATAAGTAGTTTTGTCAAGCATACTACTGATCGCCTATCTTTACTAGTGCCGTTGATTCACAAGGCTCCCAACGATCTCGTTTAGGGCCCTGTTGAATAGTTCACGGATTTGTGAGACAAGGGTTATTTTGCTAAATTTATTTTTCAAGTTTTCATTTTGAAATTTTTAATTTTTTTTGTTTTTTACATAAATATATATATATATATATATATATATATATATATATATATATATATATATATATATATATATATATATTAATTACCAGTCCAACTCCACCCAATTACAGAAGGCACTGACACCGTGAATCTTCAACTCAAGAAAAGTTTATTCCATGAAACTGCACAAAGACGCGTTTCGGCGGAAGCCTCCGCCTTGCTCACTTCATCTGCACAAGGTAATGCTAACATGTTTTATGCATTCCAACACATCTACACAACCCTATGGTGTGACTGGCTGTTCGTCACCATAGTAACCATGGGTCACTCCACTAAACATAATGGACATGGAAGAGTTTAAAAACACTTTTACCGGAGCATATCACCTTCATAGTTCTGGCAGAGTAACATGTTCTTTACATTTTTCACATTTATCACGAGGGTAATATTATTGTTACACTGTATCAGCCGCCTAACAAAAATTATAAACAAACCGATTTTTACAATTCTAATACATTGCAAAGGCCACATTTAAGCGCTTGTGTACAAACATTAGTGAAATACTCTACGAATTCATTAATCAAACTTAAATATCATTATAAGACATCTAGCACAGAGTTAAATTATCCATTGTGATTGAAGACATTATATTAATAGACTATGGGTTTTGGGGCTATTTTTAAATACGAGCTGCTTCTATGTAGAGAGCACTCATACACAATGTTCCATGAGCCAAAATAACTACATAGCTCTATCAAAGGTTAAGTGTAACTCAGTTAATCGTATAAATTGAGCCCAAATATGAAACAGTCCACATCTCCAAGTGGAGTAAGGGGAGTTATCTTGGGTAAAGACAATATCAGGCTAATTGCCTCGCTGACAACCCATTTATATGTCTATTTGTATCAATAGCTGGTCTTAAATGTATCTTTCTGTGCTTCTAGATGATGTAATCTGTACTATCTCTTAAAGTAATTATGTGTTAGATATCGTGTACATAAAGGAAATTTTTAAGCTAAAACAAAGTATTTACATAAATGAAGTTGCAGATGTATTTAAAGAGTGGGTTTCAGTTAAGGAAAAGGACTGCGCTGGACTATAGATGTACTGTTAACGCTTCATCCGAATTTAGTCCATTCGGGATCTTGGAATCTAACAAGATAATGTACCTAGATTCCAGGCGTCTCAGGGCTAACCTGCGGTTTCCTCCTCTAGGGTTCTTTGGGACACTGTCAATTACAAAATAGGAGAGATGTTTTATGTTGCCTTCATGTACCTTGTTTATATGTCTAGCCACTGGGTACGTTTGATCATCATTGGTTATGGCTCGCAAATGTTGTAGGATTCTGACATGTGCCTGATGGATGGTACTCCCTACATAGCGTTTTCCACAGCTGCAAACAAGTACATAGACAGCATACTCTGTCTTACAAGAGTACCCGCCTCTGATCGTGTAAGGTCTATTTCTAAAGGGTACTATCACCTCTTTCGTGTTGATAACTTGTTTACACGCTTTACATTTAGCGCATTTTTTGAAACCTTTCTGAGGTGGGGGCCATGTGACATTTTTGACCACTGCCGGTGCATTGCAAACCAATTGGCTTCGCATCGACTTTGCCTTTCTGAATGTTATTGAAGGTGTGTTACCATTCAATTGGCCTATTATGGGGTCATTGCGTATAAGTGGCCAGTGCTTTTGCAAAATTCTCCTGACTTGATTGTGATATGTGTTGTATCCCGTTATCATTCTAGGAAGGTTACCAGTGGACTTTGGTTGATATATATAAATATTGCAGCTCCATGAACACCAGCCTGCTGCACTCGTGAACGGGCGCACGTCAGACGGGGGTGTTCCCGCCTGTTCCGCTCCTAGTTCCACCAGGTAGTCGTACCTGTAACAGATGACAGCACTCGCGGGGAAGAGTTCTGAAAAGTTTTATTCACAAACTCGGACCTCGGGCACACAAGACGCTTTTTGGCACTTAGCCTTTGTCAATATTTGCAGGAAAATGCCGCAGCCGTAATTGCTTTTTATCTATGCACATTCATTATTGATTTCCGGTACGTGAACACAGAAAAAGGACAATTTCTCGAAGCAGGCATTTTCCACTACTCAAGGTTCCGCCATCTTTAAATAACAAATGTGGAACTGTAATGCATGTAATTTAACACAACAATGCATACAAAATCGTGTTCACCGAAAGCCATATATAGACGAACCTATGTGAACCGATCCAAATACAGCTACATAATAAACCCCTGAATGGGCTTTGAAACCGTAGCCTGCCGCCACATGCAATTCTTAATTATACTCTGAATGGGCCAGTTTCAAATTAATTTCCCCGGAAATACTTATATTCAAACTTTATATATATATCATTCCAATCATTAAGTTCATCGACATAAATGTCATCACAAAGAATTTCATCATTATACGGATGTTACATTTCATGAGTAAGGCGATTCAAAATAAATTGGAGGGAATTCATCAAAAACAGTATTGAAATAAGTTACCCAACTTCAAATTCATATACAGAATTCATACGAAATAAATTTATCCCAGATGTACAGCAAGCTCCTCACTGCTATTAAGACCCAGAGGACTCTTGCTATGCAGATCTATTATATAGCGTGATTCTAAGCATCTTAGTTTCTGTATACGGTCACCGCCCCTCGGTTTAACTGGTACATGGTCCAGGCAAAAATATGTCAAGACATCCCGGTTACGATAATGCACCTTATTGTAATGTCTTACCACAGGGTATGACTCATCAACATTATTTATCGCCCGTATGTGTTCCAATATCCGTATCTTAACCGGATGGATAGTGCTTCCGATATAACGAAGTCCACACAGGCAAACCAAACAGTATATAGCATAAGGGGTGGAGCAGGTAAGAAATGTCATGATTTTTTTAGGGGTATCAAGTCCGAGAACATCATATAACAGGGTCTGTTTGCTCTTTTTTACATGCTTTGCACTTACCACATGGATAAAATCCATTAAGTGCTTTCAGAGATGTTATAGTGGGTTTTACATCATGATAGCTATGTACTAGATGATATTTTAGTGACCTGGCTTTCCTGAAAGTAACTAGAGGGTTGGATGGTAGATCATCCCTTATGATATTGTCAGTGAGTAGGATATGCCAATTTTTACACAATAATCTTTTCAATTAATTGGCATTATGAGAAAAGTCATAACCATCCTAAATGCCCCACTGTTGGATTTTTTTATATTCTTGCCCGATAGCAATTCACCTCTCTGGATACAATTAACTCTAGATAAGGCCTTGCTATAGCCTCTCACTCTAAAGCGTTGCATGCTGGATTGAGCTGCCTTCTGAAACTCCAAGTCACTAGTATTGTTCCTCTTAAGTCTTAAAAGCTCCCCATAGGGGGTACAGTCAATAACTTTTTTCGGATGACTGCTGGTAGCAAACAGGGTAGAATTGCCCGCAATTGTTTTCCTAAAGAGTTTGGTACATATATGGCCTCCTGATATATGGACTGTGAGGTCCAAATAGTTGACCTCCACAGTACTTACTTCCCCTGTAAGTCTCAAATTGACATCATTACAGTTCAGTGTCTCAATGTATGACCTGGCCAGTTCCGTGGAACCACCGAACACAATGAAAAGATCATTGATGTACCGATGCCACGCTATTATTCTAGTGTTCCAAGTCTGGTTAGGTCTTGCCCAGGCCACCTGCTCCTCCCGCCAGCCCACGAAAAGAGTTGCGTCACTGGGGGGCGAAGCAGGTGCCCATCGCTGTCCCAGACATTTGTCTAAATAGCTGATTCTGAAACAGGAATATATTATGAGTGGCAACATTATTTTCTTTCATCCTCTGGGCCCTCCAATAGAAATACAGCAAACTCCTGTGAATAGGCAAACTCCCCATTTTCCCATACAGGCAAAATAGACTTTCAGACATTAGACTTTGAAAGGTTACATCATTGATATTTTGTGATCTCATGACTCACTCTCCTAGGCGCCTCCTCTCCTCCTGGTGAGAACGCATTATCAGTTGTCTTATACAAAACACGTGTCTATTCACTAACTAAGAGAAGGCTTCGAGAACAGGGAAAAAACAATGGTTGTCTGATGAGGGGTGGTTGCAGCAGGTGGAATCCATAACGGGTACCACTTAATCCACCCAAAATGGAGATCAATACATTCAACGTAATTTGGTTCTGCCTCAGTGTGAGGTATATGTGCAATTTGCACTTGTCAAAATATTCCCAAATGATTCACAGGGGCATAAAAGAAACATTATATAATGTAACACTTATGACGTGTGATCAATAAAGTTGGCTGAAATACAAAAAGAACACCACATATTCACTGGCTATCTTCTGCAGTCTGAGAGTATGTCACATGAACTCTGGGCAGGGGCCTAATTGACTCCCCAATTGGGCTCTCCTGCTTAATTTGTAAAGGAAGGAGTGCCTGTGCCCAAAGCTGTGATCAGAAGCCCACAACCATCACAATTAAATGTCATCACTCTGAATACCAAGGCTGCAAAGTCTTCAATCCACCTCTTGCCTCTTTAATCCACTTCCAGACACTCCTTGCCCCTTTATCTCACTCTTTCAGGTTCCTTCTTTCTCGCGACGTTCATTTTATCTTTCTCTTCCTCCTTCTTTCCGCTTTGCTTATTTTTCCCTCTCTTGTTCTCGGGAAATGGTTGATCAAGGAAAATAAGTGCTGGTCCTCAAAAATGAATACTTGCCCTACCGGCAACCACCTCCTCCTCAAATTAAGCACTTCTCCTGCTCCACTTAACTGAAAGGTCATATTGCACCCACCATTACTTTTCATTCCATTTGCAGTATGCTAGGTTCCCCTCTACAGTCCTGGACACTCTATTTCTTTCCTAGATGGACCTATGCCTTGTCTAAGGTCTGCCACTTCTCCGGTGGTGTATCATATATCGGTGGGAATGAATTGATCCTGGTAAGCCTGGCGAAGAAGAGACCCAGTTAAACTCATTTATATTTATGATTTCCCTCGCTAGCTTTAAATGAATCTAGAGTTGCTTATAATGTTAACATCCAAATTTTATTCAACAGATTGACTCTTGATTGGTTTTTCTAAAAAAATATTTGTGTTTTTACCAGTACATCAGTCTGCATGAACATTGCCATACAAATTATTGCACAATGCAAACATTAAACCACATGAGGATACAATCACTTCCAAAGCAAGGCTCCCCTACCACCACCCTCACTTTCACCCTGCCCAAGCATTGAGGTAGATATTTCATAGTCCCTCACGGAAATATTCCCCCCCCCCGAAGGGCACCTAAAGGGGGCAGCAGTACCTGTTGATCGACCTATGTCTTTAAGTAGTCTATAGTAAGTTCTCCAGTTCCTCCAGACCTTGTCAAATGTTTTCGGGCATGCGCTTCCTCCGTATACCACCTTTTCCTCATCCACACACCTATTCATACACTCCTGCCATATCGTTTTCATTGGTGTTTGTGTCTTCCACCACATCCCTTTTCGTTACTATAAATATTTACATGCAAAACCGAAATTGGGTTCTAGGGATATTTACATCATTTGGGATGCCCAGTATAACCAGGTGGGGCATCATAGAAATAGCTATTTCCATAATAGTTTGCAATTCCTGTATGACTTCCTCCAGCACACACTCACCTTGGGACAGCTCCAAATTGCATGTAGAAATGTACCCTCTTCAGTGATATAACATAGGCAATATGGATCTGTCTTCCTCTGCATGTTAGATAATTTGGTCCTATTGTAGTATATCCAGTGTCGAATATTGAACTGTATCCAACTCAATCTAGCTTTGATTGCTACCTCCCTGGGGTGCATCAGAGCCGCTTCCCAGTCGATATCCTCTAGAGTTCTCTTATCAATGTCCCATCTATCTAGGAGGTCCCAGAGAATAACCCTACAAGATTTGTGGACAACATTTAACACTTAACATTTATAAGCATCCACACCATGACATTTAGAACATATGTTCATAAAGACACTGTTAAGAATATTATCATACATTTCATGAGCACCTTACAGGTGTATACTAATCAAATGGAAGGGGGAGAAGGAAATGTCTGATCCCTCAGTTTCCTTAAGTTAATGCAAAAAATCAAATGGGGAAGAATCACTTGTCCTGCATGAACCAGGGTATGCAGGAGATCGTACAACGGTGTCTCCAATAAAAAACCCTCATGCACGTGTTGGGTAGTGTGGTAAGCGGTATATCTTGGTTCTCCGCTCTTCAAACACGTGTGTGCATAATCATAGGGTTAGTCTCGGTATGCAGCCTCCACCAGGAGGATCTTACCCTTGGTAAAAACATTAGTGACCCAGTGATGTGGACAATGTGCAAAAAAGTTAAAAATCCCCCGGATAACCAGAATAGGAATTTTATTAGGTCTGGGTTCGGGTGGATCCCTTGAGGGAATGCTCAATTGACGTGCGCTCTGTTGAAAAGATTAGGTTTTCAGGACGCACTGGCATTCATAAAGATTTAAAATGGCCGACATGTTTCAGCCCTCTATGCCGGGATTCGGACTTAAGGGCTTTCTTCAGGACCAGTAGTGATAGGTGAAAGTGATACTGGTTTACTAAATTTTAGCAAGCAAGTGTTAGAAAAGGGAAATTATCAACCTGTTTCTTTTCTTCAAGGTCGCGATGTACCTGAAGTGTACATCAGTTACACCTCCTTCGGGTGTGACAAGGGCTTCGAGGGGGCTCACGCTCCGCTCCTCGCGCCTCGCGTCACGCTGCAGCTGCCCCTTCCGGATCACAAGAGACAGCTGAAACCGGTTGCACAGAGTGGGGCCCCCCCACACAGAAAACTCCCATCTGGCTGACATTCTAGTATGCATCCAAGATTTCCTCCCTGAAGGAGCGAATACTTCGTAAAGCGAGAGAGACGCATCCCCTACAGTTTTGAGGTCATCACTAATGCTTTACCAGAATCTCTCAGCCTTACGCTTCAAAAGAGGCACAATATTTGCCCAGTGACTACCTATCTGGGGAGAAAGGGGACACCACTCCTGGGTGCATCCATTTGGCATTGTCTTCTGCTGGAAAGGGAAACTTCCTCAAGTCTGCTCCTTGACAGCTACATGTGAAGTGCTGAGATACACTAACGCCACAGCTCATTCAAGCCCCAAGGACCGAAATGCTGCAGAGGAGCCCCATAACATCTAGATGCCTCCGGCCCAACCCGAAACCATAGCACAGATACCGGTGGGAAGTTCTAGAGACACTGTATGTTGACTTCAACAAGCAAGAAGAGCCCTGAGGTGGATGTGGCCACTTGATACCTTTAGTTGATGGTGGTGGGGTCTGCCAGGGGGGAGTGGGGCCATAGGTGAAATGCTTGAGAGACTTAGTTTCACCTCAGATCCCTACACGCCAGATACCACTGGGATGCCACGGGGTCAGGGTGGAGCTCTTGACCTACCAGTGAGACTGTTTGTTATTTTTCATGTGTGTTATGGGGGGCACACACACTTTCTTGGGGCACATCACACTCAAGCCCATTCTCCACGAGGATTCGAGCTGAAAGTGGACAGCACACAAGGGGAATGCAGAGACCTTGTAGATGGAGGAAACAGGAGGGGAGCTGCATTACACTCCTATACCACAAAATATCATACAGATTATTACACTTAATGTGAAAGGACTTAACAAACAGGTTAAGAGACGAGCCATCATCGGAGGCAGATATTTACCTCCTCCAGGAGACTAACTTGGTCTCAAGCGCTTGGCATAGACTCAAGTCACAAGCCTTCCCACCGCGATTATTTTCCTCCGGATTGACCAAGACAGCGGGGGTAGCCATTCTGATCTCTAGATCTTTCCGAAGGTAAGTAGGTGCCAAACTTACTGAATTTAGGGCCTGGCTCCCAGGATATGACATATACGTTGGGGGAATATGCTTTGTGTTGCCTCCTTGTATTCCCGTAATGAGGACCCGGAACAATTCCTCTGCAGGGCGGTGGCAGAGGTAATGGCCTCTGGGGATAGGTTGGTTCTGCTGGGGGGGACCTCAGCCTGGTATTCCATAATGAACTAGACTGCTTCTGCACACAGACACGGGGGGACCAGTAAGGTGCTCCAGGAGGATGTCCAATGGCTTCGGGAGATGGGATTGCAGGATCTATGGAGGGAGTGCCATCCCCAATCCTGTGATTATACCTTTTATTCTCAGAGACTCTGGATCTGACACTTTTCCCGATGAGACATATGCGCCAGATTTGTCGCCTAAGTGAAACCCTCCTCCACAGACACAAAGTGCCCAAGCAAGTCACACTGGCCATTAATAATTTTTGGCTATCAATGATACCTCTGTCTCTTCCAACTTGTTTTAGTGGGTAACCCTGAAAATAGTGGTTAGGGGGAAACTCAGTGCGATATCAGAAGTGGACAATAAATTGCATTGGGATAAACAGAGACAATTATAGCAGCAGGTGCAAGAACTGGAATGCATACACCACTGTACTGGCGCCCCTAGGTATGGCGTCATCTGGAGTCAGCAAGGAAACAACTTGCAGGGTTGATTTTTGACTAAGCAAAATATTCCCTTCTCGGTCTTAAAAATTCCTTTTATGTGGGAGGGAATAGATGTGGGAGACTATTAAACTATTAGCGGAGCCGTCGGCGATGGAGGAGATGCCACAGTAGTGAGAACTGCAGTGATCCAGGTTCCGGACTGGAGGCTGCTGCAGAATCAAGATGGCGCCGGTGAGTACGTAATTGAAAAGACCGTTGCAGGAGTGACCCGGAGGGCCCACTGACGTGCCTGGAGGAACGGGGGCGCAATGAAGTGCCTTGTGGAGGCAAGACACAATGCTGGAGGTGAGCCTAGCGGGTGGGCCTCTACCCGGTGATACTGGGCAAAAGTGGTAGCGGGAACTCCGAGCATTGCGGAGGGTCCGCAGGACGTGAAAAATCCTGTCTGTCCCAGCTGAGGCAGGGGCGGAGATTGAGCCTCAAAGAAGCATGGATGACATCCCCCCCACAATTAGACTTGCTAACACCGGGGCATAACTCAACGGAGCCCAGGAGGGAGTTAAGTAAGCCTGTCTGACCCGAAGGTGGCGTCCATATGTTGGCGGCCTAGCAGCAAAGGGTGCTCAGAGAGGCTGCACAGGTAGCATGTCGATGTGACTGGGGTATGAGGGAGTCAAGCGGAAACCCTATCCTTTAAAAATGCAAGCAAGGGCAGCGATGCAGTAACCAACTAGAGATAACATTTTCCTGACTCCAAGATGGCGTCTGAAAAGCATTACTGAGACATAGTGAGGCCCAGAGCTTTTGTTAAGAGACACTGCATCATACTGAAAAAGAGGGCGAAATCACAATATTGGCGTGATCCTTGGGCTGGGTGATCATATCGCCCTCTCATGAGTTTAGCAATATGGTGGCTGGCGGACCGGCCTAATAGAACACCAGGGGCAGAATTGTCATGCCTGACCCCAAGATGGCAGCCACAGTGGTCCTTTACCACGATGAACTATGATTCTCACACTGGTGACAAGAACCACAGACTTACTCCAGAGAAGTTTATAGGGAAGCGCGTCAAGTTAAGGAAACCTGGGCTGGGCAACCACGACGTGCAGAGGAGTCAGGGAGCCTCTGGTAGATGGGGGAGGCCGCACATATGCCACCAAAAAGTCCACAGCCAAGGTATCAAACTACTTCTCACCCGCAGAGAAGAAACAATCGCCCGAACAAGGAAGTGCCGTGATGAGGATTAGGTTTCTATGCACAACTCCTCTTCAGTTTCACACCCGCCAAGAGGGTTGGAGGCAAGAACGATGGGTTGTCCCACAATATGCAGACTTTGGAATGGTCCCTTCCACCTCTCCTCTCACCATTCTTGACCTAGGGGGAGCTGGAGGACGAGGCGGGCAGCACTTCCCAGTAACACCGGGACCGGAGCTTTCGATGGAACTAGGACGATGCCCCCTGGGTGGATACCATAACTATTTGTTCTTACCGCAGAGCCCGAGCAACCTTGGCCGATGCCCAGTGGAGCTGTCCTATGAAGCTATAGAGGAGTTTGGCTCTGGTTTACCCCCTTGGCCATCACCTACCCAGTCGGACAACTGACATTGTTTTCCTCGTCTCCCTGTTTTGGTTCCTTCCCTCCCCCGCCTCCTCCTGCCCTCATTCTTTGTTTTAAGTGATGTAACTATGTAACCTGTAACTCGCTGATCCTCATGTAAAGTGCTCTGATACCTCAGGGTCTAGCCAGCGCTATATAAAACTTTGCAAATAAAATAAATAAATAAAGCTAACAGGCAGCAAGCTCAATGATAGGCTGTGACTGTTGAGCCCTCAATAATGAGAGACAGCTTAGAAATTGTGGGAGACAGCCTCATACCTTCCCACTTCCAGTTTTTTTTATAAGGAATGCAACTCAGCCCAATCACTACCCCCCCCCCCCCCAATAAGCCAGACCTCCAAGGGTTGTGTACACCATTGCTCAAGGAGGACCAAGCAAACTGGTTGGACAGCCCAATTTGTATAGAGGAAGTAATATCTGCTATAGTGCGACAGAAGTTGCTTAAGTTACCAGGACCGAATGGGTTTCCGGCTTTGTTTTATAAGTTCCTCCGTACCACACTGGCCCGATACTAACCCCGCTCTACAATTCGATCACCCCCCCTCCACGGCTCCAGCCTAGATTCTGGAAGCCTCTATAGTTGTCATCCCCAAGCCTGGGAAGGATAACATACAATGTGGGTCTTCTTTCCCAATTTCCCTCCTTTTCATAGATGCTGAGCTTTTTATGAGTATCTTACAGGCTGCCTGAATCCGCTCATGCCAGGCCTCATAGTCCCAGATCAGGCAGGGATTGTCCCGCACTGGCAATGCAGTGACAACCCCAAGAGAATTCTACATCTCATTGACAAAGCAGGGCGATCTAAGCGGTAAATAATATTGATGGTCATAGATGCCAAGAAGGCATTCAACCACGTTCACTGGCTGTACTTGGCGGCAGCATTCAATCGCTTCCACTTTGGGGCGCGTTTTTTTACTTGGATCTTGAGCAAATATGGCTGCCCAAGGGCAACTGTTGGGGTCAATGGCCAGATATCAGATCCATTCTCCATTTGCAGAGGGACGCAGCAAGGGTGCAATTGTCGCCCTTGCTGTTTGCACTATACATGGAGCCATTTCCTCAAAGAGTGTGTGACAAACCAAACATCACTTGGGTTTGTTTTGGCAGGGAGGAACATGCCATTAGCCTTTACACAGACAATGTGATTGTGGCATTGGACAACCCTCTTATTGATCTCCGGGCATTTTTAGAGGTGGTGGAGCTATTCGATGGGGCGGCTGGTTTCTAGCAGCAACAATACCCAATACAGTGGACATTGACATCCACCCTTTTGCTAGTTATAGTTAGCTATGACAGTTGCTGATACCTTGACTCTAAATTATCAGACTCTTCTCCACCAGGTTATCATGGATCTTGCACAATCTAAATTATACCATCCTTCCTTGCTAGGTCGAACCGCAGTGTTAAAGATGACTGCCCTCCTGTAAATGTTTTTTCTCTTTCAGACCCTCTTGATTGAACCTCCTACTGGGATGATCTAATCTACAAGCTGCGATGCATGACTTTGTCTAGGTGGACAGGCACCCACACTGAGCCAGGAGCAGAGCTACCGACCTCCAGTCCAGGGTGCACTTGGAATCCCTAATCTTCTACTTTACTATCAAATGGCCCATTTACGCTACATGGTGGAATGGTTGTGGGCAGAATCAGAAAAACATGGGCTTTTTATGGACCGCGCACTTGCTGGCATCCATTGACACGACAGGCGTGTTGCCTTTACTCTTCCCCGGTTACTAGATCGTTGTTGAAGGTTTGGGACAGTGTAGAAGCTTTTAAAGGTTTATCTTCATTCCCCTCTACATTTGACACTAATAGTGGGTAGTACAGACTTTTCACCAGGCCTTGATCAAACTGCATTCCACCTGTGGCAGACGGTTGGTTGTCGATCCATAGGCCACTTATTTGACAAATGTGGCTTACTCCCCTTTGAATGGCGGTTACTTCATGACAGACGGACGTCTGTTATCGCACTGGATCCCGTGTGGAGCAGCTATTCGAGCATTTCTAAGGAATCCTGTCCCTGGTGGTTTTTATCATGTCATTGAAATCTTTGGGAGTGCAATATCCGGGTCTAGTGTTATTGCGTCACAGACCATCAGCAACTTCGTGATTTTCGAAGACATCCTGTTCCTGTTGTTGTTTTCAATAAAATAGCCACTACTCTGGGAGGCCTATATCTGGTCCTAACGTAATTGTGCCACAGATTACCAGCAACTTCGTGCTAAGTGAATTTTTAAATCCATGAACATATGGTGATTACTTTTAACGTCCGCTGTCAGCAGATACTTCGGGTCCTTATTTCTGAATCCATCTTACAGACACTTAGGGCCATAAGTATCACAGTTCTGTTTTGCGAATTCTAAATAGCGATTTTTAAGGAATCGCTATTTAGAATTCGCAAAACGGTATGTATGTAAAAAATCGCTTCTTTTTAGCGATTCCTTACCATTCCTAATTTGCGATTAGCAAATTGCTAATCGCAAATTACCCATTCATTTCTATGGGCCAGGAGGCCCATAGGAATGAAGGGGAAATGTGCGATTAGAAATTTGCTAATCGCAAATTAGGAATATTTTCAAGGGTGCAGGGGTGTCTCAAGAACACCCTGCTGCACCCCTGAAAATGACATGTGGGGGCATATGGCGCAAGTACATGCCCTAAGGGCATGTATGAGCGTCATATGGCACCTTTGGTTTTTTGGAGAATTTCTTTTTTATAAGAATTTGCAACTTACCACCAACTAGAAGTTGCTGGTAATTTGCGAATCCTTATGGGCATTTTTGCATTATTTTTTCTTTGATACATTGCATTTAAGGAATCGCAAAATTTGCGATTCCTTAAGTGCAATCGCAAAATAAAGAATAGCAAATTTTGCGATTCCTTATTTTGCAGCAAAAAAGTTACATACATACCATTTAGCAAATTAGCATTCGCAAGGCCGAAATTCTGCGAATTTCGGCCTTTGCGAATGCTAATTAGCTTGATACATATGGCCCTAAATTCTAGAGCAATAGACGGTTTCCTGATGAAGGCAGTAATGTCGAAACGCGCGTAGTCCACATCTACTGCATTGCCCCATGAACGTTACGTCTATCGATGTTGCAATTTCTTATATTGAACAGCATGAATTTTATCACATATTATTTATATGATTGTTATGCAAAGAATGTTCTGATGAGATAAAATAACTTTTATACATAGATATACACAAAAAAAGGAGATAAAAATGATAATAATAAAAAATTTAAGCAGACTGCACAATAAAATGAAATAGAATTTCGTAGACATATGTGTGTTATCTCTGGTCAATTTGGGATGTTTCAACAGGGACTATGTGTTGGTTGTACATTATGATGAGACCTAGAACTGTATATGTTAATCGTTTGACTTAACTGGCTACAGACCTTTACTTAAAGTGTTACTCCCCTTTGAATGCCTGCATGAGGACTTTACACTCCTGGAGAAGGTACGACTGCATTACCTGCAGATCAGGCACTAGTTCTGCACCCTACCGTGCAAGCAGGAGCACAACAAACCATGACAGCATATGAGAAGTGGCTGTTGACAAAAACCACAGAAAAACTCATGGTCACCGAACTGTACAGTGTTATACTGCACACCCTCCCATCTCCTAATTCTTCAGCTCAGAAACCCTGGAAACTTGAATTAGGTAGACAGCTAACTCCAAAAGAGTAGCACGAGGTGTATCATAGAGCTGGACGCACAGCACGCAATGCTGCTGCCATTGAGACGGCCACCAAGATTGTCACCTACTGGTATCTGACTCCTCCTCATTTATTTATTTATTTAAACTTACAAGGCGCACAGCTACCCGCAATGGGTTTCCCGGCGCCAAGGGACAGACTAAAGAGGGAAAGAACTGCCAAGCAAACTACTAGAAAAGACTGCTCTGATCACTGCTGGAAAAGCCAGGTTTTTAAACCCCAGGGCAACCCAGCGGTAAGCACGGACTGTTGGCGGCACTGTGGGCCAACCTGGACTCAGCTCCATAGTGTCTGGAAGTGCCCTAAGCTTGCACAATTTTGGGAAGCGTTCCTTACAGACATTGATTTGCATCCAGGCATGCAATTACCCTGATTCCCTGCTTACACCATACTGGGCCTCCCCAGCAGGCTCACCTTCCTGCTCAAGTCCCACAAAGGCCATCACATTGACCTGGAATGAGGAGTGTCTCAGCAGACCATCCTTGCACATTGGGGTACATCTAAGCTTCTGACGCACCTGGGTTAGCTCCACCACCTAAGGGCTATCTTGGGCATGGAGAAGCTCTCTTTGGTACTGACCTCCCAAGGGGACTCCTATAGAGAACTCGGGTGACCATACATCACTCTCCTGTCTACAGAGTTCAGAGAACTGACGTACCCCAACTATTTTAGTTTGCTATGCTTACGTGATCTAGCACCTTCCACTGTGCCAGATATCTAAGACCCGTGATAGCATTGAACCTAGTGAGTGCCTCTGGGGGGGGGGGGGGGGGGGGGAAGTGGGGGTGTGGGGATTGTTAAAATTGTTGCATTATGTTTTCATGACCCTCCTCCTAAGCGCTGCGATGCTTGTTGTCGTTGTCTCGATATTCTTGTATTGCCACGCGACAATAAAAACAGATTTGTACTATAACACAAGTTTGTGCATTCTAAGCCCCTTTGTGACACTCAGGGATACCCTACCGTGCTTAATTTATGCCAGTGTGTGCAGTAGGTGGGCACTAGCACTCATTGGTAGGACACAGAACGTATTTATAGTCAGCATACTTTGACCCAGAGCAAGAGGGAGAAAGAATAAAAAGGGGAAAAGAAGGTGGAAGAGAAAGAGAGGAAAACATTGACAAGAGAGAAAACGCAGGGAAGAAAAAGAACAGGTAATAGAAAAAATGCATGAGGTGGAATCAAGACTATGACATTTTGGTATTTTGCCAAGCTCGAAATTCGGAAACATCGACGATGGGCTTCTAAGAAAAAAGTTTAGGAGCCTGCACTTCCCCCCTCCCCCACAAATTAAGCACTGGATACACATCAGCTTTATTATTAGCGGCATTAAACACAGCTTTACTGATCAGTGCAGTCTCTTCTCAGCAGCTTTGAGAGCTCTCAGACAAACAGGCAGCATTTCAACCTATGGGTCTCAACTGAAGGCAATAGCTGTATAATCTGAACACTCAGCTCTCGAAGACTCAGGTTCTAATTATTTTTAACCCATCCAAGCTGAAGAGACAGGTTTTCCAGACTCATTATCTCCTGCGTTGTAGGAGACCCTGATATACATTCTTTCACCTCTGTCCAAGCTGAGGGCAAACATGGGCACAGTCCATTTTCCCAACACAACTCACATGAAGACAGGCATCCATCTGACTCTCACCTCCTTTTCAAACTGAGGCTGCAAGCAGTGTGTTTCACCTCTTCTGCTCACTACAGCCCTACACATGCTCGTGCTACCCCTGTTCTATGCGTTTCATATTGGACTTGGAATTGCATTTATATAGCGCTTGCTACCCCTGATGAGGTGTTAAAGCGCTTTTCGGCGAGTAGCACGCTACTACGGCATCCAAAAAGGATTAGTGGTGAGTTACTCTAGAGCAGAGGTCTTAAAACTGTGGGGGGGGGGGGGGGGCGGGGTCAGGCCCCCCTATGGAGGGCCTCAAGTGATCCCAGGCTCTGGCCAAAAGAAGCACAATGCTAATAACACAGCACAGTGCTTTGTTTTAAGCTGAAAAACACAAGAGGCACTAAGCTGCACTGTAATGGGCCATCACTAGCGTCTTTTTCATTTATATCCTGGCTGGAATGAGGTGTCAAAAGGGAAGGGACTCCAAATATTCTTCAAAACTCCCACCCCCATTTCTAACAATAACACTATGGATACTTTACACGTTAGTAAGGCCTGCCTGACCAGTACAATATGTGTGGCAATCATGTATTTGATTGCATTTTTAAAACTATAACAGAACTTAACTGCAATGTTTAAATATGTTTATGCATATTTAAACATTGGCAGTTTAAAGGAATAATTGTGAAACATTTTGAGGGGGGCCCCAGTGATTTTATGTTTTCCACTGGGAGAGAGCGGGATTTAAAAGACCACTGCTCCAGAGGACATATGAAATTAATTTGAGCGGTGGACATGTTAGTCTGTTATTTGGATTGAAAAGGATAGATAGCACCTCAAAGGTGTGGCAGATACTCTCTATCAGCTCAGCATTAGGTTCCCTGATAAGGTGATAAAGTACGTCAAAGCCAGACGCTGTCTATCGTACACCGTTCTGCTGTTGCCTCAGAGGGTAAGGAGCAGGTGTCCTAAAGAAAGACCACCATTGGCCAGAGACCCAAAAGTCTATGCAAGCTTCCAAAGCCTCACACTGGACCACTAGTTTCAAAAGATGGCATTTACCCAGCAGGAGCAGCTTGACTGTGCGGGCATCCATCTCCGCGTCCTCCTTCAACTTCTTCTCCAACTCCCTGGAGTGCTTCGCCTCGGCACTGGCACCGGCCCCCATCTTCTGGAGTCACAAGGACCACGGTTTCACGGGCAGCAGCAAATGGCTGATTTTTTGGAAGAACTCCTTTTGACAGGGCTTTTTCCAGTTTTTCAATTTCCTTAAGCCCTCTCCTTGCTTGAATGGCTTTCCAGATTTTTTTTGGGGGGGATCCAGGTGGGGAGCCCCAGCTCTCGCCTCCTCGCGACACGTTCTTCCTTGCCGATCACTGGCTGAGGATGTAGAAGGAATGATCTGATAGACCCCACCCCCCAACCCCCTCCACCCCCAGCTCTGTCCCAAATCCCTGCTGCTCTACTTCTTAGAAGGATTGTGCAGTCCACGGTGGTCACCTGGTCTCCAAGGACCAATGTCAGCCAAGGGCAGGTGCCTAGGTGGGCAGCAGGTGTGATGTGCAAGCCGTGGCTTTCCCTCAGAGTTGCTGCTCTCAGCTGAAAGCTAAGCCACTTTCTGGGATAAAGGTCTTTAAGTCTTTCCCTGCGCTGAGTCCAGAAGATTTGATCGTTGGGACCGAGTGATCCGGGCTATAAAATGGCAAGACTGTGACCTGCGCGAACCTCCTCCCATATCCGCCGTCTGTCCCATCTTAAGCAAAGAATTAAACTATTTATTATGCCTCAACATAAAGTTATCACAATTCGAGCGGCTTTGTCTTTGAGCAAACTGTGCTTCCTTAAGAGCGAAATGCTTGTTGCTCGGTATAGAGAAGACCGCTTTGTGAGATATTAGATATTTTACATCATATGAAGTTCTGAGCTTTTCAGAGCAAGATATTAAGGGGCAGATATATCAAGATTCCATTTTGCGATTCCTAAATAGCGATTTTTAAGGAATCGCTATTTAGAAATAGCAAAATGGAATGTATGAAAAAAATCGCTATTTTTTTGCGATTCCTTAATCTTCCTTATTTGCGAATTCGCATTTTGCGAATTCGCAAATAAGGAATCATTTCCCATGCATTCCTATGGGCCAGGAGTACCAAAGGAATGATTGTGAAGTAATTCTCAAATTGCGAATTCGGAATTTGCTAATCGCAATTTGAGAATTATTTCAAGGATGCAGGGGTGTCTGAAAGATACCCTGCTGCACCCCTGAAATGTACATGTGTGTACATATGGTGCAGGTACATGCCCTATGGGCATGTGTGTGCATCACATGCCACCATCAAAAATGCCAAATTGTGCATTTTGTAAAGACTTCGCAAAGTACCATCAACTACAAGTTGGTGGTAATTTGCGAATTCTTAAACAAAAATCGCATTTCAAAAATGCTACATACATAGCATTTAAGGAATCGCAAAATTGCGATTCCATAAATGCTATGGCAAAATAAGGAATCGCAAATTTTTGCTATTACTTATTTTGCGAAATTTTGATGCATGCCAAAACATGCAAAAAGGCCTTTTGCGATTCGCAATGGCGAAATTCTGCGAATTTCGGCCGTCTCAGCGAGTCGCAAAAGGCTTGATACATCTGCCCCTAAGTGTATGGAGAGATAAAGTCAATCACAATTTTTTGAGGTCGGTTTTGAAGAGGGTAAATGCATAGTAGAGCAAAAAAGGAAGAACATGGCATCGTGAAAAAGAATTTGAATTAAAAAAATAGTGCAATTTCTAGAAAATGGCAATTATCGCATGGAGCAAACATACAGCAGGCTTAGATACATTTCCGCTGAATTCCCTGAGATGCACGTATGGAACACCTCATTTTCGTGTATATATCGAGATTTCATATGTGGACGTGGCCAGTGCAGCAGAGCAAAAAGAGAACGAAGAAACATATGAGAACAAAGAATTGGGCCACCCCGAGAAAAAAACATTGCAAATCATCTCCAAAAACAGCCGCCACTCGATTTGCTATGTGCAACAATATGCGTCTAATATTATATGATACACATGAATGTACAAAGCAAATTTATTTAATAACAGCAGCAAGGGTTAAAATGGACAACAATTTCAAAATTGTATGCAAAACAAGTGCATTAGTGTTACATCAGAATCAATTGTATGATGTGCATAAGAACAACTCCGAAAAGCAATATATTGTACAGGTAACTGCAGTGCTTTATCCCACACATTAAACTCGTGTTTAGAGTACTGGTCAGCCACAACACCCCTCCGACGAAGGCAGTGAAGCACTGTGCATAAGGGACAGGGTAGAGAAAGAGATTTTCTGACTGGAGATACAGAGGGGCAGATTTACAAGACACTTGCGTCACTTTTGCGTCACTTTTCCCATATTAAAAGCGACGTAAAAGTGGCGCAAGGGGCTTGTAAATCTGCCCCAGGGTACGCAAAAGCAAATCTAGTGGCATTTACGGAAGATTAAGGGGCAGATTTACAAGACCTTTGCGCTGCCAGTACATCACTTTTTGTGACGCACCTGTGGCGCATTTTGCTGCTCCATATTTACAAGGACATGAAAAGCTACCCTGTGTTGCTTTTCCTGTCCTTGTAAATATGGCCCCTTTGCATGCAGCACTTTGCATGAAAGGGGCGTTCTTTGGGTGTTGCTGTGGGTGTTCCCACGCAACACCCACCAAACCTGACTCTTTTCTAGATTTACAAGAAATCCTAAATCTGGAAATGTGTCTGAATGCTACGCCTCCCCAGGAGAGGCGTAAGGAGGCGCAACGAGGAGGAATGTATTAATTTCTCCTCGTTTTTTTTCCTCCTTCTATGCGTGCTGTATTCTGCAGCACACGTAGAATGAGAAAATACCCTCTAATGACTGTGTATGTACACGAAGGAGTCCCTTCCTGCACATAAAGAATTCTTTAAGTAAAGACGTTTTACAAGTTCCATGTATGCTAATGCAGCACCCATTGAAGTTGTAAAAAGCAATTTCTGGAATCCTTCCTGCACATAAACAATCATCCCCGTGATGCAGGCATTCTTGCACATGGTGCAAGAGTGCCTGTGCCGGCGCATGGCAGCAGTTTGTGCGCCAGCGCAGGGGAAAGCACAGAGACGCGACATATTGTTGTAAATATGTTGCATCCCTGTGCTTCCAGACGAACGCAGCGCAGCAAAATTACTTGCTGCACTGCGCTGTGTTATTTTATTGTAAATCTGCCCCTAGGTGAGCAGGCAGGTCGACTACACCTATTGCCAATCTAGTCTACACTTTGTCACATTGCAGAGCAGCCCACAGGATGACAGAGGCATCAAAGACTGCTTTCTATGACACTTTTCTCATTTATGTCATGAAGTAACCAAACAGGATGGCAGTCTTGCAAAGACATAATCAGACACTCTACCTTATTTGATGGTCAAACAAAATACATGTGTGCACATACATGTGACACTGCACACGACTACAACATTTTAGAACAGGAAAGTGAGGGAATTTGAGAAAAGACATCGTGAGAATGTATTTTTCCTAATAACTTGTACTGAAGCAGAGGCAATTTGGGGTGGGAGACTGCTAAAATAAAGGGAGTCTCACGCCTGAATTGGGTTTGTTGGCCTATATACTAGATCACTTCTTTATCAATCAATCAATCATCATCATCATTAAACTTTATTTCGCATTTCAAAGATAAAATGCATAAAAGTACATTTGACAAGAATTAATTTCGTACATACGAGACATTAAAAATGATTGCAACACAATGTAAATTAGCAGGTAAATCAATCAAGATTATAAAAAAATATTTTAAAAAAGAGCCATAGTCTAAAACCGGTCAACTAAAACCTAATTTATCACAGTCCATTTAAGAGCATAGCGGCAAAACCGTTTCCAATTAAAATCACACACATATTTGATATTTTATGTTCTATGTTCAGCATGTATTCTAAACATTGACAGTCCTTTTAAAGCAACCATCGCGCTCATCCCCTTATTTGGGGGAAACGGCCACTACAACGCGGCCGTTTCCACAAAAACCTTTACCACGCATGCATTACAACGCATGCGTGGTAACGAGAGGATTTACCACGCATATCTTTACTACGAAATACGTAGTAAAGGTATGTGTGGTAAATGAAAAAAAAGGGGGGATAAAAAAAGGACTAACCTGAAGTGACGAACATCAAGCGATCAGCGTTGTAAAAGAGGAAACGGAATTAAACTTCCGCTTCCTCTTTAGGACGTACGGCCGACGTAACCAAGAAGAAAGACGTAACAAAGAAGATGGACAGGAGACAAGTTAAAAAGGTAAGGGAAAATTATTATTATTTTTTTTTAATAAGGGTTAATGGCAGGGTTAATTAAAAGGAGTAGAGGCTGGGGACGTGAAGGAGGACAGGTGTAACCTTTAACAAGAATATGCCCTCACCATGCATAAATTAACAACGAAAAACGTTGTTAATCTATGCGTGGTAAAGGAATATTAGTGGTAAAGGTTATGCGTAGAAAACGAATTCCGTTGTAACGCATGCGTGGTAAAGGCATGCGTTGCAACTGAATTCGTTGTAACGTCATAGATGGCTTAATGAATATACATTTAGAGGATAACCCAGCATAAGCAGTATGTAGTTCAGGTGAGAATAAAATGGTGTTGGGTACAAAGGAGAGGTTTGATGAAGAGCCTTATTGTGCTTCCGGTAAGGCTTGATATGTCAGTACTGTACTTTTCCCTTTATGGCTCTCCCATCTGCCCCTTTTACATTTCTCCATGAAATGTCTTTCAACTTACTTTCAGAAAAGCTTTTGCCCAATGTTGGAGTAACATAAAAATCCACCAAACCCAGCGAGATAAAGGATTCGCTAACATATGATATCCATGGTATTTTTAGAGCATAATCTAACTTCATCACATCGTTTAAAATTATTTTGTTCAGCGGTCCCGTTTTATGTTTCCAAATTGATAACCATAATAAAAGTGGAGCCATTTTAATAGCACCACAAATAAAAGGGAAATCTAAATCTTTGTGTAATATAAAAGTTGAGCATGCTTCAGGGACAGACAGTAGTCATTTCACAAATCTGTCTTCCATCTTTTGTAATCCCCCCACATCTTCTGTACCCCAGATTGCTGCCCCATATGTACCTAATGATTTAGCTTTTGCAAGATACACTTTAGCCATTTCTTGACTGGGTTTGTCTCCCAATTTTTTAGAAAATCCGAAAATTCCTGCTATACTCCTGCTTAGATGATTTGTTCTATTTTGAATCATCTCTTTCCAGCTTAATTTAGAGTCAAAAAGGACACCAAGATGGCTAAAATGATTTAACTGTTCAGTCTTATTTCCATCTAAATAAAAACTCGGCAGCTTCTTTGGGGTTCCAACTACGGTCGTTATAAAAGATTTCTTTTTATTAACCTCAGGTCTAAATCGGCCATAAATGCCGTATATTCTTATATGAGTGTTTTGAGGGCCAATGGGGTAGGAGCCAATAATACAGCGTCATATGCATATAATAAGATCAGATGAGTAGTTTCCTGTGCTTTTGGAACATCCTTCAGGGCCTCGTTCAAGTTGTTCATATAAAGAGCAAATAAAAAAGGAGCCAGTACACAGCATTGTCTAACTCATTTCTCTATCCTGAAAGATCTGGTACACTCCCCTTCAATCCCATATTGTATTGTATTGTATTGTATTTATTATTTGTATCGCGCAACTGTCACCCTACGGGTATCCTGGCGCCCAAACAGGAAGTAGTCAGATGGAACAACAATACACTGGCTGTCATGACATATAAAACACCTGCCAGATCTATTAGATAGAATCAAGGGGATTATACTTTGGCAAACAGCCATGTTTTCAGGCTCTTTCTGAATCCTAGCAGAGTGTCAATTTGCCTGATGTTCTGGGGAAGCTCGTTCCACAGCCTAGATGCGGAAGTGCAGAAAGCTCTGCCTCCCATCCTCGATCTCCTGATCCTGGTGGTTGCTGCCAAACCCAGGCTAGAGGAACGCAGGGACCTGGTGAGCTTATACCAGTTGAGCCTTTCCTGTAAAGGAATAGGTCCCGTGTTGTGCAGGGCTCTATACACAATACATAAGGACTTACAAGCGACTCTACTCCCGATTGGCAGCCAGTGTAGATCTCTGAGTGCCAACGTAGTGGAAGAGCTGCGAGGTCTTTTAAGTGCCAGCTTGGCCGCTATGGACTGGACCCTCTGGAGCCCCTGTAAGATGTATAAGGGGTCCCCTAGATATAGGGAGTTACCGTAGTCCAGTCTGGCCAGGATCACACTCCTAACCACTAGCGGTCTAGACTCATCAGGCAGAAGGGGCAAAATCTGTCTGAGCGCTTTAAGCAATCCAAAGCAGACACTGATGGTTTTATTGGTCTGAGAAGTCATTTGGAGATCCGCATCAAACATTACCCCTAGATTGCGCACGGTCTTAACTGGGATGCAAGGATCAGCTCCCGGCGCAAGCCTGATCTCGTAGGAGGGTTGCTGACTCAATTTGGCTGACGAGCAGTAGACTACCTCTGTCTTACCCTCATTAAATTGGAGGGAGTTTATTTTCAGCCACCTGGAGACCCTGCTCATGCAGTTCTGAAAGGTCTCCATGGTCACCGCCTGTCTTCCTTCTAAGGAGAACACCAGTTGGGTGTCGTCGGCGTAGTTTATCAAATCTATTCCATAGGATTTGATCATGGGATCAGAGGCTGCAGATAAAGATTAAAAAGAATAGGGCTGATCGAGGAGCCCTGAGGTACTCCATGACTGACTGGGGACTTGGGAGATGAAAAGGGTGCTAGGGTCACCACCTGTTGACTGCCTGTCAGGTAGGATTGTATCCACCTCAGGGCCTTGCCCTTCACACCCAGTTTTTCCAGCCTACTTAGCAGAACTGCATGGCTAACCGTATCGAATGCGGCCGACATGTCCAACAGCACCAAGACTGAGGAGTTGCCAATGTCGGCTCGCATTCGAAGGGCGTCCAGCATGGTTGCCAATGCAGTTTCTGTTCCGTGGCCTGGGCGGAAGCCAAATTGGTCCTTGTCCAGTAGACAGTTGTCTTCCAGATATCCTGACATGGATCTACTGACCACCTTTTCCACGATTTTTATTGGGTAGGGCAGGAGGGATATGGGCCTGAAGTGTGCCGGAGTAGTAGGGTCCAGCGAAGGATTTTTAAGCAGGGGGGTAACCACTGCCTGCTTCCATGCTTCCGGCACTGTGCCTTCCTCAAGAGATTGACGGCAAATCTGATGCATCCAGGGGAACAGCTGTGGCCCATATTCCTTCCAGATCCTATGCGGAAGGGGGTCTAGAGGCGACCCTGATGACACATTATGGGCCAGACTAAAAAAGAGCTCCTCTGTAAGAGGGGTGACATTTTCCAATGATGACCATATTGGTAGAGGTTCCTCTTCTTCTGTCTGTGCCACTGCTTCTTTACAGCTAGCCCTTTCCTCCTTCAGTCCCCCACAATTTTAGCAATCTTTTCCTCAAAATGGAATGCAATCTCATCACATAGTTCTTGAGTAGGAACCACCTTATTACTCATACAAGTGGGGTGTGAGAGATCCCTTATGATATTAAAAAGGGTTTTAGTACTGTTAGGGGACTGAAGAATAGTAGCGGCATAGAAGAGTGCCTTACCTTTGGCAATAGCTCCTTTATATTTTGCCTGTTCCATTTTCAGCAGTTTTTTATCCGGCTCTGAATAGCATCTACGCCATTTCTTTTCTGCCTGTCGGCGTGCATTGCGTAGGGATTTCAGCTCCTCATTAAACCAGGGAGCAGATGGTTTCCTCTTATTTTGTCTATTTTTCAGAGGGGCAAATGTATCCAGGGTATTTATGATGTGTTTACAATACTTTTGATAGTTCAAGTCTACCGATTCCTCTGGATCATAGGATATATTGCTTATAAATATAGGCTTTGTTTTATCCTTTGGTAATTTAGACCAATTCCGTCCCTTCCTATAAGTCACTGTGCATATGTACACAGTTGACTTATAAAACCAATTAGCGATTTCTCCTCTCCCATAGCCTCTATGATGGACCACAGTTTGCTATGTGCAACACAATCAAAAGTTCCAGAGAGGTCCATAAATGCCATGTAAAGATGGCCTGTCTTCGCAATTGTGTATTTTGCCGCTATTAGGCTCAAGTTCAGACATTGGTCGAGGGATCCCCTCCCCTTCCTGAAACCACACTAAACTTCAGCCAAGAGTTTCATATCCTCTGCCCAGTTCTCAAGCCTGTTTAATAGAACCAGCCCCATACGTTTTAACGTGCTGTCTATCAGTGATATAGGGTGATAATTAGCAGGATTGGATGGTTCGCCTGTTTTGTAAACAGGTATTATTAGTGAATGCTTCCAGGAAGGTAGCAGCCCTTTTTTGGCTATTGAATTAAAAACAGTTGTCATTAGGGGGGGACCATAATTCTCTATTCGCAAGAAAAACATCCACCGGGATCCAGTCTGGCCCTGCTGCTTTGATAGATGGGGACTGAGAAAGAGAAAGTTCAATTTCTTCTAAATTAAAGGACATAAAATGTATCTCCTTAAAATGGCAGACTGGTTCAAATTGAGCGAGATGTTTATCCTTTTGGAATATAGCTTTGAAATGGGCTACCCAGTTATTTTCATGTATGTGCACATCACCCCTTTTCGTGCCATAATGAGGAATTAATCACAAACCAGAAGGCTTTGCTATCATTTTGAAGTGAAGCTTGCTTTAAATTATCCCATGCCTCCGCCTTCAATTGCTTCTGCCTAATTTCTCTAACCGGTATAATTAGCCCTTAGGTTCGGATTAGATCTTTTTCACTTGGTTGAGTTTTTAGAGCTTTGTGTAAATTTGCTGAAGCTTCAGAGTAGGTTTTATCAAACTAATGATATTCGATAACCATATGGGTAGGCCTTGGGTGGGTTAATTGTAGTTTTATTTCTACTAGGATCTTTTTAAATGCTTTCACAACCTCTATGTCATTTGTCATGGGATCTAAGCAAAGCAGAACATCATTGTAATTGGTATTTATGGTCTTTGTAATTAAAGAGACACCATCCACTTTATCCCACCTTAATGTATACCCATTTTTTCTTGCAAGAATGGATTTGGGTGCAGATTTCCTGATAGTTTTACCATCATCCCTCCAAACCATATTGCATGCAGGCATCCCATGGTCACTAAATTCTGCCATTTTAACTTTGACTTTCGTGATATTGTTTTTAAACTTATCACAGGTAATTACATAATCGATTGTAGACCAATGATCTGATCTTTGAAAGGTAGGAGCAAATCGTAGGGTAGGAACTGTGTGGATGCTATCTAAGATATGCTAATTTCTAGGTTCTAATGGCCAAGTCATCAAGATGGAATATAGCAGGGTTCCATAAGGTGAGTGCATAAATGGGGTATTTGGTCACCATTTTGGTTCACTATCCCGCAGAGTCTTGGTTCATCTCTTGGACACTTTCTTGTATTAAAATCACCTGCCCAGAGAATTTGTAAAGGAATCGGCTGACGAAGAATTAGGTTTTCAATAACCCTATCTAGGCCCTCTGTGACTGATGCAGGATTCTCAAAATTATTGTTGTAATAATTTATTAACTATAAATCCCAGTTGTTATACCCTTTTATTCTATTCTATTCTATTCTATACCCATTTAATATTAATATGTGGAAGTAGGGAGAATTACTCCAGAATGTCAAGTGTTTAAAAGTGGTTGTATTTGCTAACATAATAAGAATACCCCCCTTCGCTCTCCCTCCTATTGATGATGGGGCTGGTGTATTAAATGACTGATAGCCATTTAAATAGATCAGTTCCACTTCCCAAGTTTCCTGGAAACATATAATCTGAAAATGTATTATTTTACTTAGCTACTCCTTACTATCTTTTTTATTTTTATATCCCAAAATATTCCACGATAAAAAAGGGTAATTTAACTCAGATCTCTCTATTACAGCTAACTCAGTCTCCATTATAGTGTGCATCTTCTAGTGTCCCAATAGAACCAACTGCCTCTGATGCCTTAGTAATTACATTTCCGATTGCTCCAAAATCATCGCTTTCTGCATTTTTTCTATTTGGCACTGATAAGTCAGTTAGAATAGGTGGGGAAAAGGGCTCACAAGTCAATCACAAGAGTCCAGATTTTCTAGTGGGAGAAATCTATTTGTGGTGGGAATTAGTTGAGTTAACTCTCTTAAAATATAACAATTTCTATCAATCTCTGAACCAATATCTGTCCTATAAGGCTGTGGTTTCAAATTGTAAGCTGATCTGTAAAAATAAGCAAGAGGGACAGGATATATCTGAGACCCTGGTGATAGCACTAGTGGAAGTTGTGTTAATAATTCTCCAAGAACCTTAACGTTATCAAAATTAGGAACAATACAACCCCCAATACAATTCTTAGGTGATTGGCCAACACATGGGTTTCTCCTAGCCATAATCAGATGGTCTTGAATATAAGGCCCCATCCTGGCATACTTGGAAATCCATTGCCTAGCTTTGTTCATATGTTGGGCAGCTGATTTTTCTTGTGCCAAATTTAAGGCTGGTGCATTAACCAATACTAGGACAAGAGGGCAGGCAGCTGGTGGAAGATGTAATGTCTGACAATTACCTTCCCACTTATGCTCAAAAATAGGGCAGGGCAATTGGTTCCCGATAGGAGAGTTTCTTATTTTCTGGGGCGGTCTAGCATCTGTCCCTACTGCTGATTTTTGGGTAATGCAATAACTAGCCTTCAATGTGGCATGCGTCCCTAAACAGTTATTACTTCCATTTGGGACCGCAGCCGGGACAAATGTGCCCTGTACTCTAGGCAATGGCTCAAGAATAGACTGACACTTGGTAGTATTTGGCCCATGTTTCTTCTGAATGAAAATGCTAGATTCAGATTCAGAAAAAGTAGCTAGTGCATTTAGAGATGGGTTCTCTTGTGAGAGCGGTTGTTTTGCATTTACATCTACATTTCTCAGAACAAGTAAGTCATTTTCCATTATATTTTGGATCTTTAACTCAATAGAGTCTAGCCGTTGCTTTATAGGTTGCAAAATTAAAATAAGCTTGTCCAGCAAAATATCTAAATTTGTCGGAGACCGTGTTGTTTCCTGTGTTTCTAACTGAGGATTAGGAGTAGTCAGAATAGATGAGGTCTTTCTGGGTCTCTTCGATTTCTTGAGTAAGGGTTCTTCAAGAGGGCCTCTTTTCCTTTTACCCAGTATATCTTGCTTTGGGGGAGTTAAAACGCTGCCTGGGGGAATAGGATAGGGAACTAAATCACCATGCGAAACACTATCACCTCCTCCGACTCCTTTGCTGACTAAATTCCCTTGAGACAAACTAATGATAGTGTCACTCGTTTTGTTTTTATTGTCCAAAGTTCCTTCACCGCCAAGTGAAAGCCTCTGCTCAGTTAGTGCAATTTCCTTTGAAATGGCAGTAGTAGCTTTGGCCAGAAAAGAGTCAAAAGCTGTCATGGTCACCCCATCAGAATCAGTCGCAGTAACCTTCTTCTTCCTCATTTAGGTGGGTTTCCAGTGGCTAGGAGCTCTTGGAGTCAGATGTTAAGGGGGGCGCAGCCCAGCCTCCTCCGGTCTCTGACGGGCTCAGACGGGCCCATACGCCTCCCATGTTGCTGGAGCCCTGACCGGTTTTTAAAGTGCCTCCGGGCACGGAAATGGTGAGGTGACACCGGCCGCGAAGGATGGTGGGTGTTGTGGTCCTGCTCCTGCCCCACTGCAAACAACAAAGTGGGGTCCAATGCTGCGGGAGCCCTGACCGGTTTTCAAAGTGCCTGCGGGCATGGAAATGGCGAGGCAGCACTAGCCGCGAAGGATGTTGGGTGTTGTGGTCATACACCTTCCCCACTGCAAACAACAAAATGGGGTCTGCACTGCGGGAGCCCTGACCGGTTTCTAAAGTGCCTCTAGGCATGGATATGGCGAGGTGGCTCTGGCTGCGAAGGATGGTGGGTGTTGTGGTCCTGCTCCTGCCCCACTGCAAAAAACAAAATGGGGTCCCACACTGCGGGAGCCCTGACCAGATTATAAAGCGTCTCCGGCCGCAGAAATGGCGAGGCGGCACATGCTGCGAAGGATGGTGGGTGTTTTGGTCCTGCTCCTGTCCTACTGCAAATAACAAAATGGGGTTTCTATTTCTATTATAATTTCATGGCAGCGGATGATGTCCCTTTTCTACCTTCTTTACTGAAATAAAAGATTTATAAAGAGCAGTAAATCACCCTTGAAGGTTTCAAGGCGCGGGGGTTGCTAGCTGCTTCGTCAGGATCTTGTTCATTCGAACAGCCAGATATTGAGCCCTTTCCTCAATTACCGGTGTGATGAGGCTGTGCAGAGGAAGGTCGTTCCAGTCTTAGTCCACCAGGTGTGAGAAGGATCGTCCTACTCTGTTGCCTCTTTGGATCTGGGGGGTGTCTACAATGAAAAGGAAGGCGGATCGTAGCTGTCTGGTCAGTTGGTGGAAAACATGCTTTTGTTGATGTATGATGTTATGTTGGGGTGATGTGGGTCCGTTTGGGGAGGTCGAGGATGAGTCTTGCGCTGAGTTTTGTATTGTCTATCCTATTTTGTATTGTAACTAACGCCATATTCGATGGTACTCTACCAATGATCCATGACAGAACTGATAGGAGATACAGTAGGAATCACAATCATTTTAAATGCAGACTTGCTCAACACTTGTAGCGCTTATGGCAGTATTAAACAAATTCTGTTGGAATGCTTCCAGACTTTGGAAGCTTGGTTTCTCTTCCTTTTATGGTTGATGAGAGAAGGTGGTTTAGTTCTTGGGCTGAATTGGGGTCCATCACAAGTAATAAAGGCACTATCTTGTAGGTCCACTTAAAGGTTTCAGTAATTGAAACCTAAGCTCAACTCATGGTAGCTGCGACATAGTGCAGACAGGATTGACGTCGTGAAAATGTATTTAGCATTTAAAAATGCCAAAACAACTCAGAAGTCAAAAACCCAACACAATAAAATCCCACTTCAATTTATAAAAATAGAATGAAATGTAATGAAACAAATGACACCAAAGCAACAAAAACAAATTAAGAGCAATCGGAGATATGAACTTTTAAAAATGTTAGTAAAAAACAGAGCCAAATGTGCAAAGCGCCAATGGTAGCCAATGGTCATATTAGACCATGCCCAAGGCACGATTAAGCTGACGGCGACAGAGGTTTTGCCCAGCATGAGGTTTTGCCTTGGAACTTGCCTTTTTCTGAAAGTCACCATCCTTTAGTCGTGCAAGGCTGTATCCGAGGAAGTAGTCATGAAGTCTGATCAGCATTAGGTGAAGAACAGTTGAAGCGGTTGGTTATGGGAGGAAAAGATCAGAGGAAGAGATATAAAAATTTTGAGCCCAGGGATGTTCTCCTGCTGTTCGGATACTTTTGATGCCTTTGCCCGATCACTATTATTAACTTCAAACTTAGGGCATCATTACAATGCCGGTGGGACCACCACCAACAGGCTGTCGGTGGTGGTCCCACTGACAGAGAGCTCTTCGGGCCGTAGGCCTCATTACGATGGCAGCGATCAGACCCTTGACTGTCAGGGGATGGTCCGCTGCCTCTGACAGGATCTACTGATCTTGGATGGAGGCACCGGCTGCTCAGTCCCATTACGACTGCCTGTTTATGGCGGACCAACCGCCATGAAAAGGTAGCCATAAAGGGACTTTGGAGGCCCCAAGCAGAGCCTCCGTGGACTGTGGTCAACTGTAATGTTGCCCTGGGGACACAAGTTGTGCCCCCACACACATTCATATATTTTGAGATCAAGGGTACCCCATAAAGCGAACCTGGGGTGATAGTGTATTTTTGAAAAACAATGGTTCAGGGGTGGCCTGATAAGGTCCTAAGAGAAGTATAGCGTTTAATTAATTCACGCTAGGGAGCTAGGGATGTGGGTACATATAAAATCTTTTATTTTATTTTTCAACAGTTATAAAAAAGTTTCAGGTGCTCATATGAGTGACAAGGTGCATAATGTGACACGAGTGAACATAGTGAAAAACGAAATTTCACACAACAACAAGGTAAAAGACCACATAAATATATATAATTGGGGGTGATATTTCCTTGAGTAGGTCGACGATGTTTCGATCTGTATGATTTTAGATCATCTTCAGGACTGAGATTTCATTGCGTCACTTCTAGGACGCCGTTGCGTCAAAATCTTGTGCCTGCCTCACAGCAGGCGTAAGACTGACGCAAGCCCTTTCACATGGGGCTTGCCCCATGCGAAAGGACGCATTGCTGGAGTTGCGTCATTTTTGTGACACACTCCAGCAATGCGTCACTTTTGCGCTTACAGATACGTCAGAAAAACTGACGTATCTGTAACTCCTTGCGACATGATGCGTCCTACATTAAATATGACGCATCAGGTATGTCGCAAGGAGTGCACACTGAGAAGTGACGCATCGCTGATTTCACGCAGCGATGCGTCATTTCTCATAAATGAGGCCCAATGTGACTAAGTGCCTGCATTTTTTTTGGTACTGAAACTGGCCTGTCAAAGTACTTTAAATATGTGGATGAGCAAGGATAGGATGTCATAGTATGTTATGTTATTATTGCTTGTATAGTTCACAAATCAATCCGTTGGTATCCTGGGGCTTGGAGAAGGGGAAACTGTCCAATCTGTGACCTATTGGAAGAGCCAGGTTTTCAATTTATTTTCGAATTCTAAGCCTGTGTTGGCAGCTCTGATATGGGGAGATCATTCCAGACTTTAGAAGCCAGGTATAAAGAGGCACAGCTGTTGGTTTTGGCTTTTTGGATGCAAGGTACAGAAGAAAGAGAAGGCTAGCTGAGTAAAGGTGTAGTAAAATGGGTTCCACCTACTTATTCCACTCAGATTTTTTACTTTTTGCTAACACACTTTTTGGACCTTTGCTGTGGGCAAGTCTCACTACTCGAGTCTCATTCATGGTAATCACATGGTAATTGGACTGCACATGTTTACCGTCAGTGTCCGACTTTCAAGATAAGGGTGCTGCGACACAGGTAGGGTAAGGGCAACGTGGATGATTACATGTGCACATACATGTGTGCGCACACATGTGGGACTACCATTGTGCGCAGCCCAGTAATTGCGCACTGGTAGCCTTGTGCAGAAGAGACTCTATAAGGATAGAGATTGACCTGAGATGGGCCTTATAAGACTAGTGGGTATACAGATAAGTCTGTAGGGGCTACTAGATTATCTGTAGTGTTCCTGTATTATATACATAGGTGAAATTACCACCTTAAAGTCCTTTTCGTTCCCCTTAGGCCTACACAGTCGAGTGAGGTGTCAAACTGGGGTAAAACATGCACGCTGGGTTCAATTATCAGGTCCCAAAAACCTACATGTACATCTTATGGGTCTTCCATCAGTGCCATATTTCTCTGGATCAGTTCAGAATCAGATTCCAGGCCTTTTGCCTCCTGCTGGATCAAGTTAATTACTCTGCTCTCCAGCAAAGGGAACAACGGCCTCCCCACACAAAAGGAACACTTATTAGTGCTTAACTAAGTTTCTGAGAAGGAATAGGTAGCAGAAAATCTGCATCTGGTAATTAGTTGTCACACTGCACTGGGGCTCCGACAGCCCAGGCTCACTGAACAAAGGAAGGGCCAACACAGGAGGGGCTCCCATTTAAAGTTTTGATGGGAACGTCCCTGGCAGTAAAGTGAGCTAGGATTGGAGCTGAGTGGAGCTGTTATGTGCAGAGCAGCTCTGCACATAAGAACTTGATGTTGCCATATTGGATTTTCCCAGAATGCTGTGCAGCAGGGTTAGGACAGGAAACATCCTTTATCAAGAAACCATTACAACGTGGTATGGTTACATTGCGGTTTTGGCAACGCAAGTCGTTACATCGACTTGCCCTGGAGGGCGTTCTAGACTAAGGAATAGTGTGAATTACTATTTCAACACCTTCCCTACTGTACGTAGACTGGAGTTGGAATAGTAATTCACACTATTCCTAAATCCAGTGCCCTCCAGCGCAAGTCGATGTAACGACTTGAGTTGTCAAAACCGCGATGTAACATACCGCGTTGTGATGGTACGTGTTGTATCATCATACATCTGGTTAGGACAGGGCTGGAAGGATGATGGGGCACCCAAATACATTTCTTTAAACAGAGTGATTGTTAAGGTTTAAAAACAGTGAGAACTCTTAGAATAATGAGGTTTCCAGAATTCACCAAGATATTGTCAACATGTTTCTTGCCTTCTTCGTCCCAAACAAAATCAATGGCAATTTGCTAGGATCAGAATGAGGCACTGAATCTATTCACATGGGTTTCATAATCAGAAAATAATTAAAGCTCACCTAAAGTGACCTACAATAGTGTACAAAAGAAAAAAACTTTATATTGCAATTTAAGTCCCGAATTTAGAGGTAAAGTGGTATAATGGTGTGTGACCTAGAAAAGATATGTACAAAAGAAAAACAACATAAAAATGGCAATCAATTTGACATCCTGCGTTTAATGTGCAAATATTGTGCCAAAATCTTTGTTGTTACAGAGCAATTAACCACATGCACAGAACATCATTACCCTAGGAGTTCTCATTGTTTCTAACCCTTAACAAAGGCCCCATTAAAATAAAGGTCTTTTGGGTTCCATTAGGTAATTTTAACTTCTCACCTTTCAGTCCAACCTACTTTTCAAATATCCCCCTTCCCCTCATAAAATTCTGTTAGATTAAGCCTGGAACCCCAGACCTTTAGGCAGAAGACAAAGAACTCTAGCCAAGAGTCCCCCAAAGGAGCCCATCCAGAATTGCAGCGCCAACCTGAAGAGGAGTGCAACCCAGTGATGATTCATGCCACCTTTTGGTGGGTGAGGGATTATTTTTCCCATAAATTACACCTTTGATGATCTCAGCAGGACTATCAATATGGAATTGCACACACACTTATGGATACCAGTTGGGGGACGATCTGGACTTCTATTTCTATGCCCCAGCAGGACAAGCGAAGCACCAGGTGTCAGGCAATGGAGAAAACTGGTGCACAGTGCCAGTAAAACCAGCTTCCTGCAGAGTCTTTTTTAGGCCAGGAGGCCTTCTGACACTGTTCCAGGTGGCCATATCTGGCCACCAGGAACAAAATGAGCCCAATATCAGGAAAAGCAGTCCAATGAGGTCCGAGATATGCACATTTGAAAATGTGGTTATTTAAACATCCTAGCTGAGGAGTCTTTGGCGCTCTGCAACATTTCTGTGGATGCCCTTTTAACGCAGACAACTGCGTTAAAGGGAACAGGCCTATTTATAACCCTCTGCGCTGCTGGTGCATCACTTTTTGTGATGCTCCGGTGGTGCAGGATCCGGCTCTATATTTACCAAGGCAGCACTAAGCCACTTTTTTTGGCTTAATGCTGCCTTGTAAATATTGTTCCCTTTAACACAGTTTTAAGGTAAAGGGGTGTACAATGGGTGTTGCTGGGGGCGTTCCCCCAACAGCAATGGATTTTTGACAATTGCCCTCGATTTATGAGAAATCGTAAGTCTGAGACAGTGCCAAAAACGTACGCCTCCCCAGGGGAGATGCAAGGGATGCACAACAAGGAGAAATATCTTTATTCCCTTTTCTATGTGTGCTGCATTCTGCAGCACACATAGAAAGAGGGAAACGCCTCTTATGATTATTTTTGTGCACTATGGTTTCCCTTCCTGCACAAAAATAATCATCCCTGGTATGCAGGCACCCTTGCACCATGGTGCAAAAGTGCTTGTGTTGGCGCACAGCAGGCCAGTGTGTGCCAGCACAGAGGAAAAGGACAGGAATGCGCAGTGCCTAATAGATATGGTACATTCCTGCCCTTTTCTTTTGCCACAGGGTAGCACAGCAGGAAGGCCTGCGGAACTGCACTACAGCAAAAACTCATAAATGAGGCCCAACGATATTTATAAGGCAGCATTAAACCAAAAAAGTGGCTATGTGCTGCCTGGTAAATATGGAGCAGGCTTTTGATCCACCCAAGCATCACAAAAAAGTGACGCACCAACGGCACAAGAATAAGCCCCCTAGTTAGTAGTTGTATAAGATGTGAGTCCTGCACAAGTAGTAGGTACAAAATTGTCTCCTTACCGGGACCACTGCCTGCTCTTTAACCAACATTCACAAAGGAGAAAGGGTGCCTTGCGGACCCCTTCCCATTTGCAAATGGATTACTACCAGCTTGGAGTTGGTGGTAAAATGCAAATGTTTTGCGACCGCACTTCGGTTACAAAACATTCACATATACCACTGCGAGTCGGTATTAGGAAGGGATGACGTAAACACGCCCCTAATACTGAATCTCAAACCCTATTTGCGATTGGGTAATAGGTTACTGAATTGCAAATAGGGCTTGGTACATGTAAAAAAGCATTTTTTCATTTGCAAATTGGCCGATGCTATAAATCAAGCCATTTGCAACCAAAAATTTGCTTTTTACATCTGTCCCCAAGTGTTCTATTGTTGCACTCAACACTCTGAGGGTAGAGAGGCGGAGCAGTCTAAGGTCTATTCAGCGATGGTTGTAGGGGCTAGTAATCTTCCTTGACTCACATCAACAACAACACTCAATAAATTATTGTCCAAGCAGTGCTTTTTATTTGAAAAAAGGAAAAGTACATTGATTACACACATACTACTAAGTACTATATATTCAATTGCAAATATATACAGCAAGCAGATGAAAATACTTTTTATGACATTCTCAAATCACATTTGCCCCTATTAGGACATGAACCCCATATCACAATTCCCCACACCACCTATACCACATGCAGCATCACAACATAAGGGGGTGTCTATTGGCTTTAGCAAGGAGTCATCACAACAATATAGAAATCAAGCCTATTTACTTTTCAAGGGTTCTTTACATCAATCAATAAGACAAGCCAATTGACTTTGTCAAGGAGCCTCCACATGACTTGAAAATAGGCAACTATTCAGACTAATTATTAAAACCATTGAAGCAATCATAATTGAATGCATTAATTAATAATCATGCTAATGTTCAGCAATACCATTATTAATAGAAAAGTATAAATAAAGCATTTATGCAAACAATCACAAACATGATTCCTTATCTTTGTTTAAACACTTAAACCACAAAATGCAGTCATGAAATCAAACACACAACGAATCCCTGCAGTTCTGAGCCCAAGAGCAAAAGCTGCAACTCTGGAGTTATTTTAGAACAACAATAACCTCTCCAGAGGTCAGGAACTCAATGACCCTGGAGACTTAGGGTTAAGCATTTAAACACATTCATGGGTGGGCAGGGCTGCTGCACTCCCTGCAGCTGCCCACAACACTTTTGAAATATGTTGGTGGTGCCACTGCCCCTCCTTCGGGCACTACAAAGAAGATAAATATGCCAAATACTCCCCAGCAGGGCATTATGGGGCACGCCTTGCCCAGCTCTGTGAATACTTTATGAGATTGTCTCCTGATGCTGGGGAAGGCTTTGCTTTTGTTTTTGGGGCTTTGCAGTGGTTGTTTGTTTATTGTAACTTGCGCTGCATACATTTTTGTGTTTGGGTGACCTGGTTCCACCCGGGGCACGCACAACCTTTTCAGTGATATTAGGGTAGAATAGGGTTAGCCCATTCTTGGTTGCCGCTGCCAGTTCCCTGCCTATCCGGCACCACTGGCTGCCAGTGCAGGAGTAGGTGTCTCAATTCTCCACTTCTGCTCCATGCAGGCAGGGTATTTATTCTGAGTAGCTGCTCAACTCCCCATGGACATGGGCATGGGGAGGGGTGCAGCACATCACCACTGGGGGATGGTGCATGAGTGCTCCCACTATAACCCCCACATTGGGGTCCAGGGATGGGGTCCAAGGCCCCAGTAAATATTGTGCCAGTCCCCAGGGGAAGGGGTCCCCAGGGACGAATATAAGTTTGCGGAGGGGCCCCAATACTTACCCACACTATGCGCATATTAAATGAAAGGAAATGGAGCTTTCCACTGGCCCCCAGGTTTTGGCCCACCTCGGGATTCATTTTGAATGATCGAGACGGTGCCCCACCAGCCCTCCTTCTCGATTTCTGAAAAGGGTAAAATCTTGAAACAGTAATATTTCTGGCCCTGTTGCACCAATTATTTGGCTTGATTTGCTCCTGGAGGTGAACTATAACCACCTGTAGCATTTTCAACTGGCCACTTGGTCTGTAATGGGTGCAGGGAGCTGGTTTTACTGGCTCCCTGCACCAGTCTTATTTTCTATTGGCTTATGATGCGCCTCTCCTGCTGTTGGATACATTTTGCACTGCTCCTCTACTACCAGCCACAGAGCCTCCGAGGTATGTTTCAGAGCATTTAGGATGGCAGATGAGTCCAGATCTTTCCCCAACTGGTCCTCAGGTGCTGTCCTTGGAGAGACCCATCTGGTCCTATGGTTTGCTGCAGACAAAGTTCTTAGTCCATATCTGCACGGTAGTAGATAGCCATACTCCTTCTAGCTGTCCTGGCATCTGCTTTCCAGATCTAAGGTCTTGTTTACTGTCTCTCCCTTATACAAGGGTTTAGAAGTGAGGTTGGAAAGTTCTAGATGTCAGACACCCATGGCCAATCCTAGGATGCCATATCATCCCTCCACACCTTGCCCCAACCATTCCACACAACATACTAGTGCAATCCAAAATGGTGCTGTCAAGGTTTCTCTGTGAAGAGCTTCTCTGAGGGCCTCATCTTCACCCCTAACCAACATCACTGCCACATACCTTCTCACCAAAACATCAAAGGAGAGCCTCTTATGTTTTGGCTCCAAATGACTGGGTTTCCTCCTTTGTTCATTGGGTTTAGGTTGACTCACCCTAAGTGCAGTGTGAAAGCTAGCTATCAGATGCACATTTCCCCACTTCCCTTTCATCTCCCAGGAACAGGAGCAATCACTGATAATTGCTCCCTTTGTGTAAGACGGCCCTTGTTCCTTCTGTGAAGCAGAGTAATTTACTTGAGCCAGCAGATGGGACAAAGTCCTGGAATCCGATCATGAGCTGAGCCAGAGAAATATGCTAATTCTGGATGACAGATAAGATATCAATGCATGTTATTGGAACCTGCAAAATCAAACTCAGTGTGCATGTTTTACCCCAGCTTGACACTTCACTGGAATGTACAGGCCAAAGTGGAGCAAAACTGCACTCTAAGACTTATTTCACCTATATGCATAATACACTGAAAGTGTTACAGATTTTCCATTAAACCGTACTGACCTCTCTATCAACGCTCGCTAACAGCGACAGAATCAGACACAGCCACACATCAGAACTCACCTGGATGGTCCGCACCATAGTACACTTCACCCTTGCCAGCCCACTGCACAGCACCCCCTTCCCAGACAATGCTCCCTATCGCAGCTGGACCAAAGTAACTCAGCAACAATGGACAGATGCCCACAGCACTGCCGACCTGGACCAATCAATAGAGAACTTCAACACCAGGATCACCAATGCTGCCAAGCAAGCCACTCCCTCCAAAACCACCAAAGATGCACAAAACCACCAGGCGAGCCAGTTGGTACATGCCAGAAATCTGCACAGCTAAAGTAAGTGTAAGCAACAATAAAGAAGATGGCGAACCAGCAAGGACATCACCGACCAAGCCGCCTACAAAGTAACCGTTTACAACTACCACCACCAGCTTAAAGCAGCAAAAAAGGAGGCCCTCACACACTGCATCGAAACCAATGTTAACCAAACCAAGGAACTTCACCATCATCAGAGAATTATTTTGCTCCTGAGCAACAGAAAACACGATCCCTCCATCACAAGAACTCTGCGAGTTCCTCGCTGACCATTTGCACAACAAGATAGCAAATATCTACAAAAATGTTGAACCTCAACCCTCCGACATCTTCAGCAACCCATAGACCACAAACATCAACCACGCACTCACCACTTTGGAACAACTCAGCACACCAACTACCACCACCCAGATGAGATCATCCACTCAGGGGCACCAACCTACCCTGCCCCATCAGCTCTCCAACCTCAGAAGCAATGAGATCTTCCACCAACTCAAAACCATCCTCAATGCATCCATAATGACATCCACCTTCCCCGAATCATGGAAATATGCGGAGGTCAGGACCCTCCTCAAGAAACCGGCTGCAGATCCCAGAGATCTCCAGAACTACAGTCCCATCTCCCTCCTCCCGTTCCCTGCCAAACTCCTGGAGAAGGGCGTCAACTACCAACTCACCAATCATCTGAAAAAATAAAAGCTACTGGACCCATTCCAATCAGTCTTCAGAGCCAACCACAGCACTGTGACAGCCCTCATTGTAGCAACAGACGGCATTCGATCCCTACTCGTCAGAGTGGAAACAGCCGCCCTCATCTTGCTAGACCTCTCGTAAGCCTTCAACACCATTTCTGACCACACACTCATCCGGTGTCTTCACAAGATCGGATTCAAAGATGATGCGCTCAGACAAATGGTGTCCTTCCTCACAGAACGCACACAGATAGTACGTCTCCCCCCTTCACCTGGCACTCCAAACACACCATCTGTGGAGTACCCCAAGGCTCATCTCTCAGCCTGCCCTCTTCAACATCTACATGACACCACTCGCAGACATCGTCAGATTACACATCAACATCATCTCCTATGCTGATGACACCCAACTTGCCCTCTCTCGCTCAGCGAACCCCACCCAGACAAAGATCAACTTCCACAACTGCATGAAGAACGTAACAACAACTGCCTCAAACTGAACACAGACAAGATGGAAGTCCTGAACTTCAGAAGACACACAGCCCTCTTGAACAACCACTGGTGGTCAATGGAGCTCGGACCTACCCCATACCAAAAGATCATGTCCCAAACCTCGTCATCGTACTAGACAGAAAATTCTCCATGAAATGCCAAGTCAATGCTGTCACCTTGGCATGCTTACACACGATCTGTATGCCCTGAAAAATCTCCCCATCTGCACCAGGAAAATAATGATGCAGGCCCTCATAACCAGCCGGCTCGACTATGTCAATGGACTCTATACTGGCACAACCTCCAAACTCATGCAAAGACTCCAGACAATCCAGAACGCAGTAGCCAGATTGATCCTTAACCTGCGCAAGCGAACACATATTACCCAGCACCTGAAGGACCTGCTTAACGCAGCACACATAGAAGTTGTAAAATTTCATTTTTTAAATGATTGTTTATGTGCAGGAAGGGACACCTTCCTGCACATATACAATCACACGAGGTGATGTCCTCGTTCTATGTGTGCTGCAGAATGCAGCAGGCTTTGAAAGAGAAAAAAAACGGGGAGAAATAAAAACATTTCTCCTCGTTACGCCTCCCTATGCCTCCCCTGAGGAGGCATGGCATTCTGACGCATTTTATGGTTTACAATGTCTTGTAAATCTGGAAATGTGGCAAAAGCCATGGGTTTTGCGTGAGAATGCCCACAGCAAAACCCATGGCACGCCCCTTTCACGCAAAGTGTTGCATGTAAAGGGGTCATATTTACAAGGACACAAAAAGCCACGCTTGGAGGCTTTACGTGTCTTTGTAAATATGGGGCAGCAGGTTGCACTGCCGGTGCGTCACGGCGGTGCAAGAGGCTTGTAAATAGCCCCAGCATTTTTTCCTCAAAATCACCACTAACTTTGTGCAAAATAGGGAAGAATAAATTAGCTTTGCTTAGTATGCATTAGGCAGTAGGCTAGGATTATTGTAATAAAATAAAAACTCTTCCTATGGTAACGTCGTCCCATGAAACATACATGTCAATGCTCCAAATGAGGCCTTTGTTACGAGTCTCCTAAGAGTTTTGGTATGTGTGGAAAGGCCTGGTACCAGTTATACCGTAATCATGAGTTTTGTAGCCCCCCCACATTTTTCCACAAGTAAACCATGGTAGGTCAAATCTGCAGGAATTTAGCAGGGTAAAAATGGCTAGTGAATATCAGGACATGCAGATTTTGGTGAGATAAGCAACAAAATACGCATGCCATGCCCCATTTTCAGGGCACAACTCAAAATAGGCGATAATTATCACAGCAAAAAATTCCAAACACCTTAGTTTGGGATTTTATTTGGTGTACTATTTATTAGAGCTAACACAAAAGCAGTCGAAGTAAGGGCCTGTTAGGGGGAGATTCACGATTTGTATTGGATATTTCTCCCACTTAAAATAAACCCCTACAATTCAATGCAGTGTAACGAGGAAAGTATATTCTTCCAAGTTTTTTCCTAAATCTTACTTTTATCTGTTCCCGGACAATGGTATGCATGATGAAGGAAAGTCACTCCAAACTGGAATAAACGTGAATTAGAATTCATTGTGACCTGTCTACAAATGGCAAGCACATTTGGAAACGCTGAGTACATAAAGTTCCTTCAGTAGTTAAATTAATATTTCTTATGTGAGGCAGGGAGGAATGACCATATACATCACATTTCTAAAGATGGATTGTTGAATGCTTTGCAGTGAAATGGGATTAAACTACGGACGTCATTGAAGATGGATCAAGCTGACAGCAAGGATTCCCTGTAGTAACTTAATAGGATAAAATGTATGAGAGGAAGTGAGGGGGAAGGGAAGAGCAGCTAAACAGAGAGAAGTGCAATTGTCTAGGGACTGGTAAAGGCAAATAGAGGGGTAACAGAGGGAAGACCAAAGTGGACCAAAAGTCTTTACAACTGAGATAAACATTTACTCCCATTAGTCCACAATTCACTAGTGTAGCTCAAAGCAATGCAAATCATTGGGTCGATTTACTAGCAAAATATGACGCAGTGCCAAACGAGTGGCTGCACATCTCATAGTATAAGTGCAGTGCTGTGCATACCCCGTTTTGCCCCCTACATAAGTATGGAGAAGTGTGGCTCAATGGTTAGAAGAGGCAGACCATGAAGCAGAGGTCAGACCCGGGGACCAGGGTTCAATTCCCGACGTGGCAGGGTCTTGAGCCCAAAATGTCCACGGACTCGATGATTCTCGCTTCGGTGCCTGCTCGAATCATGGGTTCACACTCTGCAACTCCGGGCAATAGCTTGCTTAATCTCCACTATGGCCCCCCGCGGCGGGATGCCTGGCTTTCACCTTGGGGGTGCCCAGTACAGGTTATCCCACAGGGAAAAACCAGGACGGGTTCCCAAAGCAAGCGCTTAGAGACAGTTGGTGATAATGCGCTATATAAATATAAATTACAATTACAATTACAAGTATGTAAGGGCACCAAGGGGTATCCACTCCAGTGCATACCACTCATCGCCCTTACTTACTTCGGTAAGGGCACAGAGTGGTATCCACTCCAGTGCATACCACTCATCGCCCTTACTTACTTCGGTAAGGGCACCAAGGGATATGCACTGCTGATTGCGGTACCCACTCTACCCTTTCACAGAATTCCATGGAATCTCACAGGATTTTAAGGTAATTCTGCAGAATTCCATGGAATGAAACTCCATTAATTCGCCCACCCCTACTATAAAGGTTCTAAGTAATTACAGATTGATTTCTTTATTGGATGCTACAGCAAAAATATATGCGCATGTTCGAATAGTATTAAAGTGTTTGCAGGGCAGAACAATAGGGTTGAACATAATACAAAGAAGTTTTTAGAGATTATGGGCCTGATTCACAAAAATAACTTAAACTTTTGAGTAATTTACACTTTTGAGTAAGTTTACTACTTTTTGACTATTCACAAAATCCGAGTGTAAATTTACTCCTTAAATTGAAATTACACATGCCCAACAAATTGAAGGGCTGGGGAGCTATACACTTTTGAGCATCTTTTCTACTTTTTGGTAATTTACAAAATCCAAGTATAAGTTTACTCCACAACTGCAATTTAAACTCAGATTTAGTAAACATCCATAAATTAAATTTACTCAAAAGTGTAAATTACTCAAAGGTGTTTAGCCCTCAGGTCCTTTAACTTGGTGGAGACATGTAAGCTGCCTATGTGAATCAAGACCAAATAATTCTACTCGGGACCTTTACTTTGTATTATGGAAAACTCTTCAAAGATCTATAGACATAGTTGGTTCAATGAGTTGCTGCTTTGTAATCTTTCAAAACCAACAAGGTGATGGATGGATTGCTCCAATTAATCACAGCCCTGACCAGAACACAAGCAACCTAGAACCAGTATCACTCTGGTTAGGTCTTTTCAGCCAGATATAATTTGGTTCCAGTGGCACAGTGAGCCTGGGACCGACGTCTGGGCACACCTGACTCACTTAGGGTGGCAAATGCAAAAACAACAATGTGGTGGATGGAATGCTAGAATTAATTTCAGCCTCTGGCAATCACTCTGGGCCACATCCCAATCCATTTTCTTTGCCCACCATGCCACCTTAGTTTAGACTCAGACATAGGCAAATCAGTCTTGACCCTGCTCCTCATGGGAACAATCCTGCCCAGACTGCCAGACGTGGTCCTCCCTTAACTGTATCACAAGCAACCTAGGACCAGTTTGTGCTGGACTGTTCCGATTGGAGTAGGGTCAAGACTGATTTGCATATACCTGGATCCAAACTAAGGTTACCTGGTGTGCAAAATAACGATGGATTGGGAAACGGCCCGAAAGATTACCAGTGGCTGAGATTAATTTAAGCATTCCACCCATCACTGTTTTGTATGCTTTATAAATTTTAGGCATTTTGTCAGAAACTGCATATTGATATCTCGTTGGGGTAGAGTGTGATAGAAGGTGCTGCTTGACACCCCACTTGCCACTTGAACATGTTTTAAAGCGAGGATGTAGGGTACCATGTAGAATCAGATGAGGGCCTTTGAGTGTACAATATCTCACTGATATTAATTGGCCTTGGAATGAAGGTTTGGGGCCACAGGAAGAGCTATCATCCCTCTGTATCGCAGGAGTCTGCGTTACGCCCCTGACATATCCTTGCACCATCACTTTTTGGCTTTTATTTGGCAGATTACCTTAGCATTTGTCTCATTCACAGCCGTCTCCAACAAAAATGTTGTCAGGTGGATATAGCATTCCTAGGGGGAAAAGGTTGGTCACCTCATTTTTCCAACCTACGTGGGAGGAGATACTTTTGATTATATACATTGTTTCTTCTTGATCAGGTGACACATTTAGAGATTTTGGGCCTTATTACGAGTCTGGTGGAACAAAATGAATGTGTGCTTTCACGCATTAATGTCTGCGTTTAAGTTCCACCTGATTTCCAGTTGTTAGGTTTTTCCACATGCAATTTTTCTTGATGAGGACGAACCTGACTAATATTTTTCCAGAAACGGCCTTTATAACTCGGGCTCAACCACGCATGCATTTTCATGGAAGTGGAACAACACTTGCCTAAACCAAGCATCTGCCTCAAGGCAGTCAGTGGTCTAGATGTGCGAATGCACGGGGAGAGGAACAGGAAGGACCAGGAGAGGAACTTCTGGAACGCGTCCTGTTAACTGGGGCTGGGTTTGGAGGCGGGATGTCGTTTTTTGGGGTGTGGGTTGGTTTTAGTGCTCAGGGCAGGGGGTCGGGGTTGTTTTGAAGGCTGGCACCATGTTTTAGAGCGCAAGGCGGCGGATCTGGGGTTAGGGTAGTTTTTTGACAGGGGGCAAGGTTTTAGGCTTCAAGGCAGAGGTAGGGGAACTGGCAGTTTTCAGGGCTCGGGGTAAGTTTAAGGGCTCATTTCAGGGGGCTAGGGTCAGGGTAGTGCATACATGGTTGCACCATAGAACCATGTTTTTCGGCCCTTTAAACCATCTGGAAAATTTGCGTGAGAATTAAAGCAGCCAAGTCTCATTTTTGTTTTTTTAATACCAGAGAGAAGCATAAAGTGCTTGCCTCTGGTAGAAAAAAAATTGCAGAATGATGGTAACCTAAATTGTATATACTAAGACATTGTTTTATCATAGACTAGCAGCCCGCCCCAGCGTTGCCTGGGGCAGAAGGGGGCTGGGGGCAGCATTTCCGGATTGCGGCAGGGTTGCCCGGGGCAGAAGGGGGCTGGGGGCAACATTTCATGCTTGGGTGCACTCCCGCCCCGGCCCCCGCCCGCCCCGACATTGCCCAGACCGCCTTATGTATTGCTTTGTAGGACACATCTTTTTTATTTTATTTATGTTTATTAAGTTTTCAATAAACATGGTAACGTACATGAAGATACAAATCAAAAAATCAGCAAGAAACAAACCCCCCTACACACCCCCTGCATAGCAAATGTAGTACATTGGTAATTTATTGAATCCTGAGCATCGCAGACACATATGAGTGGTATATCATAAACACCATCAAAGGATGGAGTCCCACAATCAAGTAAACGAGGTCCGAGCATAGAGCAGCACATGGTCAAACAAATTATTACGGGTCAGGATTGTTCAGCAAATTTACAGTTAGTGGGGCCCAGAAAGCTTTCGGGCACAAAGCCTCAGGTAGCTCCTCGGCATAGACCCCCAACTGGTCTCTACAGTAAAGTAAACCGCGGATCAATTTTTTTACAGTAGGAGTGGTTTTCGCCCCCCATCATTGCGCTACAGCCCTTTTAGCCAATAAGGTTGGGACCAAAACTATGCATCGGTTGCAAGGCTTTAAACTCTTAACACTCCCAAGTAGGCAAATCTCTAGAGCACATCGCACAGGTTCCAGCATAATATCAGTGAGCACATTCACCACCTTGGACCAAAATGCAAATATACCTGCATACATCCATGCCAGATGCAGAAAATCAGCGTCTGCCTGCCCACACCGCGTGCAGCCCACAGTTTCTCGCAGCCCAAACCTACAAAGTTGTATTGGGATATAATATATAATTGATGCAGATACTTAAAGTGGATTATGCAAAGATTGCAATTTGCCGTGAAGCGACCAGTGAGCGCACAGCAAGACTTCCATTGCTCGAGCGTGAGCATGGAACCTAAAGCGGCATTCCATCTAAGATAAAAGGGGTGCTCACCTGGCTCACGCTCCCATGGAGAAGCATTATATAGCCTTGTGATCAACCCATTCCTCTCCTCTCCTGCCAGCACCGCCTGCAGCTCTAGCAGAACTGTAGGTTCCATCGGAAACTTCGGGTAGATGGCTCTAATTGCCTGTCTCACTCTGACCTATACAAAACCCAGCAAAAACCCTCCACTCCGACACCCTGAACATCCTGTAAGGACCGAAACGGATCCTGTTTATACAGATCCCCCATACGGGTGATCCTGACAGCCGCCAACTCCATCAGCGCGGACTCTTCCCGTGCAGCCAGTGGTAGCAATGGGTCATATAGATAGGGAAGTTGTGACCTTTTGGCTAGAGGCCTCCAACCCCAAGCAGTACATTGTACAGGGTTGATTTCAGTCCTAGGGCCACCCGCACCCCCGGAAAGAGTTGCCGCCTGCAGCGGCATTGAAAGAACAGCATCTGACTCTATAGCAGTATGAGGTTGAAACCGCTGTGGAAAATGCCAATAGAGCTGTAGGACACATTTAAAGAAGCATAAATATAAATAAATAAATAAATTTTTCCAACCTGCTCAGGGCTCTGAAGTGACCTGGGAGACGAGTGACAAACATACAAAACTAGTAAATAAATACATATCTGAAGCATTAGCATATAATATAAGTACCCCCGACAATACTCCCTGACCAAGAGGTAATCTCAGGAGGGTGAGAGTAAACCATCAGCACCATGTCTTTTGTAGTAACAGCCATTGAAAGAGTAAGAGGCAAATGTGAGGATGAAAAGGGATTATATAGAAATAAACAATGCTTCTTTTACTTTTTTTTTTTCCTGGATCCTTAATGCAACTAAACAAAATGTTAACCTGGCAAAACAAGCATGCAACACTTAGGCGATAGAAGTAAACCACACAATGAATATACTATTTTCTAGCCCCTCCACTCTTAGTCTCTTTACTCTTCCAACCAATCACCAACAGCTTTGGAACGCATGGCACAATATTTACTTGAAGGCATAGATGACTATTTATGTCTACCTTGGCACAGAAATAATCCAATTTCAGAGTTTAATGACTGCTAAAAAAACATTATAATGAAAACTTCTGCATGCACACCATGAGATCAGAAAACCACAAGCAATTTATGTTGTTACTAATACTGTTTTGAGTTTGAAGTCCTGAATAAATCATAAGTGTGTTTTTACTCATTTACATTTTAAATTCCAGATACATTCAGGTTTAAAAATAAATCATGTATTAGAAGGAATGACACAGGGAACGCATTTCTCAGACTCAAAAAAGCGACGTATATAGATGTTTACACTTTGCACATGATTAATCTAATATGCTACATAAGGAATAATTGAAGAGGTGGCACATTCAGAGAACATGAATGCTGCAGCATAATATAGCTTCTATAATAGGCTGACAAATTCCACTGATGCCTTCTCCGGTGAAAAAAAGATATACGAAAGTGTGGTACTTAGAATGACTGTAACCTAAGTTTAAACTAGCAGAAATATACATGTGTTAAAACCTTATTTGTTCTCCACAATTATCTTTGATCAATAACATATGCTTGTTCATTATCTTTCATTAAAAACACATACTTTTATTTTTATTTCCTCACTCCTTACATATAGTTTTTAACATTGTTTTTTCAATCTTTTACAAAAATCTAATACACAACAGTTCATTAAAGAGCTCAAATAGCACTATCCACTCCTACGCACCTACCCATTCTTTCATCACTTCTTATACAATGTCAAGTCTCACTTGTTTATGCCATTGAACAGCGTTTCATCTATAATTCTTTGTTTAGCCTTCATCAGGACTTATACCGCTGAGACCCCTACGGGTGATTAGTTTACGCTTTACAAATACCGGGTTATGCTCTTCATATTCCATAATCTATGGAGCATGCACTTCCTTTTCAAGTATAAATATTATGTCAGCTCTCAACTATCAATTACATGAGTTACAATATTTTCTCTATATATATAATTCATTCATAATATCCTCAATAAACAGTTGCACAATCATTACTGGCACAATCATGGTAGGCAAAAACAAGTGTACTTTACAAATGATAATCCAATATTTAAATAAATAAAATGTATCCTAGCAGAAACCTGCCAGAAAACCTTTTAAAATTCTATTTATTCAACATCTTTACCATGGACCTTTGAGAAACATGCATTGGAGTCAAAAATGGTCTTCAATATTATGAGGTAAAATATAGCAACAAGGGCTAGAAATACTAAAGGTGAGCTATGATTTCTACTGAGAGGTTCATATTGCAATCTCAAAATATAAAAAAAGAAGAATGTCGGAATGGCTAATTGTTTGATATCATAATCTCTGTTTAATATTGATCTCATGCTCAGCCAAACAGGCCTTCTACAAAAACAGATTCTCTAACTAATACTGGCAGCCTGTGGAAAAAAGAAACCGGCATCTAGGGAGACCAATGGGCAATCAAGCCACTTCTGCCTCTATACAATAGGACCTGGTATATAGTGACATACAAGGGAATTCTTTAACAAAAGGCAAAATAGGTGATGATGGTGGGGAAGTTCTACATGTCACATGAGGCAAATGGTTTTTCCCACTTCCCTAACCAGAGGAATCCCACAAAGAGTGCCCCCTAACAGAATTATAGGCAATATAAAACAACTGTTTCCTAGAGACCACATCTTTTTGTTGACATACTGGGCCTATCTTTTAACCCCTTTGCTGCTAGGCCTGTCCCCCCCCCCCCTCCCGTGCTAAGCCTTTTTTGGCTATTTGGAGTACTTCGCACTTAGGCCCCTGTAACTTTTTGACCACATAAGGTATCCACGCCAAATTTCCGTCCTTTTCTTCCAACATCACAGGGATTCTAAAGATACCCGGGGTTTGTGGATTCCCCTCGAGGGGACCCAGAAATTAGCCAAAATACAGTTACATTTTGTTTTTTTGGGAAAAGGGCTACAGATGAACGCGTCTGTTTTTTCCCCTGCAAATGGTATCAACAAAGGGGTTGCAGTGCTGCAATCACCATCTTCCCTGCTTTCAGGGACAAGCAGACTTTTGTCAGAAAACCAAAACTTTTTACACAGTTTTGGCTGAGACGTAGCCTATTTTTGCTATTTTTTCTGCTTTCAACCTCCTTCCAGTTAATGGTAAAAATGTGTATGAAAGCAATAATGGATCGTGGAAAGCTATACATTTTTGAATAGTAGACACACTTTTGAATTCAGTAAGGGGTCATTTGTGTAGCTCCTACAAGGTTTTTGCATAGAAACTAACAGTTAAAAATAGAAAAAATTAAAAATGAGTTGAAGAAAACAGCCATTTGTGCGAATGTGTTCACCTGTAACTTCTACTAAGTATGACAGATGTTTGAAAGCAATATACGGTTAGATCCGCTGGACCCTTCTGGTTGTAGGGATATATAGGACTTGTAGGTTCACCAAGAACCCGAGGAACCCAGAGCCAATAACTTAGCAGCAGCTTGCAATGATTTTGTTATTGTGTACCAGGTATATAGCAATTCATTTGGAAAAATCTAAACGGGGAAAAATCGGTATGAAAGTCACTTATGTATTTCTAAAATTGGAAAAAAATATAGAGTTTAGAAACAGTAGATATTTGCACATCTCCAAAATTGTGGGTACCCATACCAGCATGTGAATTATAGGTCATTTTTCAAAGTGACTTCTTTTTTACACCTTGTCTTACATTTGGAAGGCAGAAATGCATTGAAAATCAATACATAATAACAATTAATCCACAACCACCGAGCGAGGAGTCCAGCGAGGTGACCGCCCTGTTCCCACCAGAAGCGGCCGCTCCTCACGCTGCTCCCCTGCTCTACCTGGTATCGTAGCGCTATACCGCCTAACTGCTGCCTGCCACCTCGCCTTGTTACCACTATTGCTATTGCCAGATCGTGCACATTATTATAACGTAGCGCTAGATTGCCTGACTGTTTAACTTATCGCTAAGCATAATTATTTCATAGCGCGAGACTGCCAAAGTGCGCTGTAACTTTCTTTTCAATTGTACTGTGCTGCCTGAAGATATCACCCTTGCCTGATTGTGCCGGTGCCACTGCCATTCGCATCGCGCTTTATGTGACTGTGCCCCAATCCTGTCTCGATCTTGGCTTGCTGCCATTTTGGTTTTTGTTGTTGTTGTGGTGACTCCCTGGCCGGATATCCACCCCGCTCCCGCCTCCCAGCTGCTCCTCCCTCCCACTGATACTATTAGCCCTGCTCTCACGTTTGTTGCCCTGTGACCGCCCTGTTCCCACCAGAAGCGGCCGCTCCTCACGCTGCTCCCCTGCTCTACCTGGTATCGTAGGGGTATACCGCCTAACTGCTGCCTGCCACCTCGCCTTGCTACCACTATTGCTATTGCCAGATCGTGCACATTATTATAACGTAGCGCTAGATTGCCTGACTGTTTAACTTATCGCTAAGCATAATTATTTCGTAGCGCGAGACTGCCAAAGTGCGCTGTAACTTTCTTTTCAATTGTACTGTGCTGCCTGAAGATATCACCCTTGCCTGATTGTGCCGGTGCCACTGCCATTCGCATCGCGCTTTATGTGAATGTGCCCCAATCCTGTCTCGATCTTGGCTTGCTGCCATTTTGTTTTTTGTTGTTGTTGTGGTGACTCCCTGGCCGGATATCCACCGCGCTCCCGCCTCCCAGCTGCTCCTCCCTCGCCCCTCCCCTCCCACTGTCCACATATGTCAGATGCTTTAACGCGCAGCGTTCACGTGCAGCGGTCGCGCCCCATGCGCGCCGAAGGTGCGCCAAAGGTAAGCCCGTCTACGCCCGTCCGCGCCTGGACCGCGCCCAGCGCCAGACCCCCTGCTCCCCGTATTTCCCATTTCTCCCGCTTAACGTACGACGCCGCTTCCCTCTCAGCACTTAACCCCGGCTGATTCCCTAACTGCTACAAAGCCGCCCCAGGTCACACCCATGGACCCTTCACCTGCCACTCCTGCAAGTTCGACTGCATCAGGACCCACACCAAATCAACTAATCTCAAACAGAGCTCCGACAACAACCACCTAAAGTGCATCCTGCTCAACACCCGCTCGGTCCACAGACACTCCATAGAACTTTGGAACCTACTCGACACCACATCGCCGGACATCGCCTTCCTTACAGAAACCTGGATGAACGCCTCATCAGCGCCCGACATCGCCATAGCCATCCCGGACGGCTACAAGATCACCCGAAAGGACCGCATCAACCAAACGGAAGGAGGCATAGCCATCGTCTATAAGAACACCATCCGCATCACGACCAGTTCCGACGATAACCTCGCTACCGCCGAACACCTTCACTTTCAGATCCACACCGACCCCAAGACCACACTTAGAGGCACCCTCATCTACAGACCTCCAGGACCCCGCAAAAAATTCAGCGAAGACATCACCGACTTCATCAGCCCACATGCCCTCTCCTCCGAGAACTACATCCTACTGGGAGACCTCAACTTCCACCTGGAAAAGAATAACGACAACAACACCACCACCCTTCTGGACAACCTAGCCAATCTCGGACTCAAACAACTTGTTGACACCCCCACCCACCTTGCCGGACACACGCTGGACCCTATCTTCACCTCCAGCAAGCACATCTCCTTCAACCACACCACAGCTCTCCATTGGTCGGACCATAGCTGCGTTCACTTCAACTACAAAAAGACCATGACCCACAACCCCCAACAACCTATTCCCCGAAGAAATTGGAACAAAATCACCACCGACCAGCTCTTCACATCGCTTCACCTAAACCCTCCTGCCAAATCATCGAACCCAAACCAAGCAGCCACCAACCACACACAATGGATCACCCTCAGCGCCGACGAACTAGCACCCTTGAAAAGTCACCAAATCAAGCAAGGTAGCAAAAAAGCCCCCTGGTTCAACGATGACCTTAAGAAATCCAAGAAACTCTGCCGCACCCTCGAGAAAGCATGGAGAAAAAACTCAACCACTGACAACCTGGCCACCTTCAAGAACGCCACCCGCAAACACCACCAACTTATCCGATCCACCAAGAAATCAGCACTCAAAGATCGACTTGACAACAACACCCAAAACAGCAAGGAACTATTCATCATCGTAAAAGAATTTACCAACCCCACCGCCGGCACCAACGACATCACTCCCTCCCAAGACCTCTGCGACTCTTTATCCTGATTCTTCCACAACAAAATCGCCGACATACACAACAGCTTTGAAAACCAGTCCGAAGACCAGTCAACACCACCCACACCCGAACCAAAACAGCACTCTAACAACCTTTGCGCCTGGAACCCAATCACTACTGAAGACACCATCCGTCTGATGAACTCCATCCACTCATGATCGCCAACCGACCCATGCCCCCACCACATCTTCAACAAAGCAGACTCCATCATCGCCCCCCACCTCCGCGATGTCATTAACTGTTCCTTCAACTCCGCCACCTTCCCGGAAATCTGGAAACATGCCGAACTCAGCGCCCTTCTGAAGAAACCCACAGCAGACCCCTCTGAACTTAAGAACTACCGCCCCATCTCGCTCCTGCCATTCCCTGCCAAAGTCATTGAGAAAGCCGTCAACAATCAGCTCACCTCCTTCCTTGAAACCAACAAATCCCTCGACCCCTCACAGTCCGGCTTCCGAGCCAAACACAGCACCGAAACCGCCCTCATCGCAGCTACAGACGACATCCGTACGCTACTGGACAACGGAGAAACAGCTGCCCTCATCCTACTTGACCTCTCCGCCGCCTTCGACACAGTCTGCCACAACACCCTTATACAACGCCTCAGCAACGTCGGAATACAAGGAAAAGCTTTGGACTGGATCATCTCGTTCCTCGCCGGAAGAACCCAGAGAGTCCGCCTCCCTCCATTCAAATCAGAGGCCACCGAAGTCATCTGCGGCGTAACACAAGGATCATCACTCAGTCCCACCCTCTTCAACGTTTACATGAGTCCCCTCGCATCCATCGCGTGACAACACAACCTCCACATCATCTCCTACGCTGACGACACCCAGCTGATCCTCTCCCTCACCAAAGACCCAAACACCGCCAAAACCAACCTACACAAAGGAATGAAAGAAGTAGCCGAATGGATGAAGAACAGCCGTCTAAAATTAAACTCGGACAAAACGGAAGTCCTCATCTTAGGATCATCCCCCTCTGCCTGGGACGACTCATGGTGGCCACCGGCCTTGGGTACAGCACCCATACCTACTGATCACGCACGTAACCTGGGCTTCATCCTGGACTCCTCCCTCTCGATGACCAGACAAGTCAACGCCGTCTCATCATCATGCTTCAACATCCTACGCATGCTCAAAAAAATCTTCCGTTGGATCCCCACCGAAACAAGAAAGACAGTCACCCACGCACTGGTCACAAGCCGAATGGATTATGGAAATACCCTTTACGCCGGAACCACAGCCAAACTACAGAAAAAACTCCAACGCATCCAAAACGCCTCAGCCAGACTCATACTGGACATCCCCCGTCAAGCTCACATTTCCGGTCACCAGAAAGACCTCCACTGGCTCCCCATCAACAAAAGAATAACGTTCGTCTCCTCACCCACGCACACAAGGCCCTCTACGACCTAGGACCCGAATGCCTCAACACACGACTGTCCTTCTACACCCCCACCCGCCAACTACGATCGTCCAATCAAGCCCTCGCCGCAATTCCGCGCATCCATAGATCCACCATGGGAGGAAGATCCTTCTCCTACTTAGCGGCCAAAACCTGGAATTCTCTCCCCACCCACCTCCACCTTACACAGAACCACCTCTCCTTCAGAAAGCAGCTAAAAACCTGGCTATTCGATAAGTAAAGCACCCTCCTTCCCTCAAGCGCCTTGAGACCCTCTGGGTGAGTAGTGCGCTATACAAATTTCTGAACTTGAACTTGAACTTGCGTGGACCCCCAAAGTTGTTTACCCAGAATCCCCTGCAAACCTCATATTTAGCTGAAAACATTTTAATTTTTCTCAAATTTCTGTGTGGGAAAGTTCAGGTATCTGCATGGATCCACAAATTTCCTACCACCCAGTATTCCCACCAGGTCTCCCGATAAAAATGGTACCTCACTCGAATGGGTGGGTCAAGTACCCGTGACAGACAGGGACCCAAAACGTATTGAGGAGACATCAAACTTACCTATCACAAAACAACATGGTGTTGCATGGGGGTCACCTGGGTTTTTGTCCCCGGGCTCGGCGGCCATCTTCGGAAACTTCAAAACCTACATATTTCTAAAAACTAGACACCTGGGGGATGCCAACGAGGTATGGCTTATGTGGACCCCCAACGTTTTCCTGCCCAGAATCCCCTGCAAACCTCAAATGTAGCTGAAAAAATCAAATTTTTCTCACATTTCTGTGTGGCAAAGTTCTGGAATCTCCTTGGGTCCACAAATTTCCTACCACCCAACATTCCCACCAGGTCTCCTGATAAAAATGGCACTCCACTCACGTGGGTGGTTCAAGTACTCATGACAGGCAAGGGCCCAAAACGTATTGAGGAGACGTCAAAATTACCTGTCACGAAACAACCTGGTTTTGCAAGGGGGTCACCTGGGTTTTGGCCCCGGGCTCGGCGGGCCACGTTGGGAAACTACCAAACTCACACATTTCTGAAAACTAGGCACACGGTCAAGTCCAGCATTTGCAAAACCCGGTTGTTTTGTGATAGGAAATGTTGATGTCTCCACAATACGAGAGAGATGCCATTGTTATTGGGAGACCTGGGGGAACGCTGGGTGGTAGCAAATTTGTGGATCCATGTAGTTTGCAGAACTTTCCCACACAGAAATTTGAAAAAAAGTGATCTTTCAGCTAAATTTGAGGTTTGCAGGGAATTCTGGGTAGGAAAACGTTGGGGGACCTACGCAAGCCATACCTCGCTGGATTCCCCCAGGCGGTGTCTAGTTTTCAGAAATGTGTGGGTTTGGTAGGTTTCCCAAGGTGGCCGCCGAGACCGGGGCCAAAACCCAGGTGACTCCCCTTGCAAAACCAGGTTGTTTTGTGATAGGTCATTTTGATATCTCCTCAATAAGTTTTTGGCCCTTTGGAGGGGCATACCATATTTTGCCTTCTTTCTGGGGAGTAGGGTGGGTGCATTGGGATTCCCATTCTGGGCAGCCCCCACCCCTGGCCTAAAGAAAAATAATCCCTGGTCTGGGGTGCTTTCTGCCCCCCCGGGGGGCTGATCGGGGGCTACTGCCTCCCTCTGCACCCCGGGGGGGGGGGGGAATATTGTTTGTCCTCAAAATGTATGAGGAGAGAAAAGGCCCTTAACTTAAGACAGACTTAAGTTAGGATTTTGTCTTAAGTCTGTCTTAAGTCTGTCTTAAGTCTGTCTTAAGTTTGTCTTAAGTCTGTCTTAAGTTTGTCTTGAGTCAAACTTAAGACAAAATCCTAACTTTACTACTACTAAATGCCTTCTGTGAATACCAAAAGTAGTAAGTTTAGGATTTGGTCTTAAGTTAGTTTTGTGACTCGGCCCCTGGCTGACTGCTGACTCCGGGCCCTGCTGAGGGGGAGCCTTGCCTGCAGGGGCTCAGCCTGAGGGAGGAGGACCCCGCTGGTGCTGCGGACCCCTGGGTAACATAGAAGTGAGTCGGAGTGAGGATGGACGGGTGTCTCCCCCATCGATGGCCCCCGGGGCGATTTTTTGTTTTTTTTGTTTTGCCGGTATTTGTAAAGCGCACAGCTACCTCCACTGGAGGTGTCCCGGCGCTGTCCGTATACCGCTTAGGAACCCTTCCTGGCTTCCCTGTGAAATGTCCACTCCTGGGCACCACCCTGGTTCAGCCAGGCATCCCAGCGCTGTTGGGGCCGTTGTGGAGATTAAGCAAGCTATTGCCCAGAGTTGCAGAGTGGGACCCATGATTAGAATAGGCACCGAGGCGAGAATTATCAGGTCCGAGGAAATTAAGCCCAAGACCTGCCGAGGCGGGAATTGAACCCTGGTCCCGGGCCAGACCTCTGCATCAGGGTCTGCCGCTCTAACCATTGAGCCACACTTCTCCACCTGAAGAGGTGATTGGTGCTGGTGGAGCGAGGTCCACTGGGTGCCCACATGGTGCGTATACCATCTGAAGTCTTCTCACTACTACAGGTCCTAATCGGCTGTCCTGACACGCTGAGTGGCGCTGCTCCTGGGGAGCCTCTGTGGTGGCGTGGTGGCACAGTCTGGCCTCTGGGAGGGCCCAAGTGGATCAGAGGGCCTGCAAGAAAGGGGAAAGGCTAGAAGCGCCTGCTGCAGTATCAGGAGGGGGGTCCCAGATCGTTGGAGAAGGCCCTGACTCTGGAGAGTGACGACACCTACAAGAACAGTACAGACGTGGGTGCACTTGGCACGGGGGACTAAGCTGAGCAACCGGCCCATCATGAGCTGCAGTGGGCCTCTCCCCCCCCCAGACCACCTCGGCTGCCGCAACTGACTGGGAAGATTGTGTGTCCTCCCGGGTCATCGGCCTATAGGGACCTCTTTATTTGTACTCCCCGCTGTCAGGCCTCCTCTCTGTCCCCGTTATTGGACCACTGGGACCCCCAGGGCTAGACTGGGAGCCCTGTGCATGTGGCTATGTGTGACAGAGAGTGCCCCAAATGGGCGTTCCAGGAGCCTGGGTACGGATTACGGAAGTGGCCTGGTGGGGTGGGAGGTGCGTGGACTGCTTTCCGTCCTGGTCACCTAGACCGTGGGCGCTGGTGACTCTGCCTTGGAAACAGAGTACCTGAGAGGACTTACGGGCCAGGATTCTCAACAGAGACCGGCCACCGACCTGTGCAGGGTTACTTTATAGCCAGAAAGATGGGAAAGGATAAGCCTGTTCGCTCCTCTGCTCCTAACACAATTACTCAGTACACTAAGCAGCACCCCCGCCCCCACAGCGTATCACCAGACAGATGGGTCCAGATGGGAATAGTGATAGTGCTGGCGAGCCCTCTCAAGCAGAGATTCTGTCGGCCATCCAGGGGTCCTGAACTGCTCTGGAGAAGCAAATAGAAACTGTGTCAATAGGCGTGAATCTGCTGAGAGCCAATCTACGTAAAGTGGCAGATAAAGTGTCAACAGCTGAGATGGACATTATACAGCTTAAAGGAGGGGTGGCCTCTCTAAAACAGCAAGTGACACAACTGACTAGCTTCACAGGAGAGTTGGAGCGTAGGGCTGATGAGGGGGAGGGCTGTGCGTGTCGCAGCAACATCAGAGTCCTGGGGATACCTGAAAGGGCTGAGGAGGGCAAGAGTGAAATCTTCCAGGAAGGTTGGATACATACCAAGCTCTGTCCCAGGGGCCTCTTAGAGATGTTTGTGAAGGAGAGAGCGCACCGGGCATTTGTTCCCCCCGCCTCCAGGGGCTCCCACAGGGCAATAATCGCAAACATTCTAACCTACGAAGATAGAGACAGTATCCTGCGAGCAGCGAGGGAAGCGCCGGCCCTATGCTACGAAAACAGCAAAGTATCCGAATACCCCATTTACACCAGTCAGGTCTGGGAGCTAAGAAAAACTTTCCTGGGAGTGAAGCAGAATCATTTACAGTATATGCTACTCTAACCTGCCAGTTGAAGGTGATGACGCAGGGGAAGACCCACTACTTCGAAACCCACAAGGATGTCTGTGAGTGGTTGAAGATCTCGGGGGATGCTCTCCCACACCCAGAGCAGAGAGGAAACCGGAAGGGTTGGGGAACCCGGCCGGCCCGGGGGGCAAACCGGCGGACAGCGACCCGCCGAGCCATCAGAGAATTACTGTGGGTGATGACGGAACTATGCAGGTGGAGATCCTGCATCTGAGTGTCTCCTCTCCACAAGCGATGGAGCAGGGATCGGTCTTGGTGCCTGTCTCAGCAACGCTAACCCTGACAGAAGAAGCAATCCCGCAGACCATCCTAGACTCAGCCCTGTCCCTACAGGACACTGTATGATAATATGGACTCTCTGATAACATGGTTTTCATCTGGGAGGCCATTTGGAATAGACACACCAAGGTTTACTTAACTGCTCATGTGGTGTATGACCAGTGAGATCCTTAGTTGGGAGGCGGGGAGGGGAGGGGGGAATGTTTTTCGGGGGTATGAGGGAATCTGTGTTGAGCCACAGCCCTGCTAAAACACATATGTACACTAGGGAACCATGAGTATAGACCTCATTTATGGGGGTGCTTACGGGATTGGTCCTCTTGCTCCATTGGCTAGGCTAGGTCAGGAGGACATATGTGATGGGGACGCCATTTAGGCTGAAGGGGAGACTCTACGTCCTGGCACAAGCATGGGGAAGGCTTAATCGTATGCACTGTTGCAGGTCATTTGCCGGTGGGAGGGACGTTGGGATCGGTTTCCATTGCATGTTTTTACTTGTTTTTTGCAGCATATGATGGGTAGGATGACTAGGCATGACAAGTGGCCAGGGGTCACAAGAGCAGAGTACCCTCACAACAATGGGGACTAAGTTCATGAGCTGGAATGTAAGGGGGCTGGGCACATGCACCAAGCGCTATAGGGTTCTCTCATTCCTTGGAGGCACCACGTATCTGTGACATGTCTACAAGAAACTCACCTGGATGACGCAGGACCCAAGAGGCTGGCGAGAAAGTGGAGGGGACAGATTTTTCACTCATCATACTCTACATAGGCCAGAGGCATGCTCGTATGGGTTGCCCCGGGGACACCGTTTTCACTGCAATATATGGAAGCTGACATTAATGGTAGATACATACTTCTGAGGGCTAAGCTAGATGGCCGGGACATAGTAATACTAAACCTTTATGCGCCAAATGTAGATGACCCTGACTTTTACCAATCTCTGCAGGTGCTATTTCCGTCGGACCTGGGTGCCCCGATCCTTTGGGTGGGAGACTTCAACTGTGTCTTGGACCCTGAGTTGGACAGGTACCCTCCTCACTGAGGTACAAAACCCCAAATGAGAGAGAGACTACAAGAGGTAATGGGGAACCTGGGAGTGCAGGATATCTGGAGAAATGTTGAGGTGACCCATCAGGCCCAATTCCTCTCCGACCACTCCCGGGTCATTTGAACAGTCCAATGGGGACTTCACAGGTACCTCCCAAGAGTATGGCGGATGTATTCAAACATACTGGAAGACGCTGTTGGAAGGCAGCATATAGCTGGCGCATTGGCTGATTATATGGCAATTAACTGGGATGGGCGGATATCTCTAGGGCCACAAAATGGGAGGCTTTGAAAGCACTGTTGAGAGGGGCCTGCCTGAGTCTAGCATGTGGTGTTCGTAAGCAGCAACGTGAGCTGGGGGCAGAGGAGGCTGCGCTGCTGGAGTTACAAACCCAGGACCGGGCTGATCCAACTGATGCGGCCTGAAAATCGGAAATACAGACACAAATTAGGGAAATCTGGGACATGCTGGATAAGTACACACTTACTCAATATCAACAATGTCTGCACAGGGAGGGTGACAAGTCAGGGGAATTACTGGCATGGATCCACCGTAGGGAACACATCCCGCCCCAATAGTGGCGATACGTGCACCTACGGCTTCAGTGGTGCGCACCAGGGCTGCAATTCTACAAGAGCTGCAGCGCCATCTCCAGACCGTATACACGGCGGACCCGACAGTAGGGGAAGACTCTTACCTTCCATAATTATAGACCATGAACTTGACGAGCTCCCCGCACAGGCAAGGGAGGAACTGGAGGCTCCGCTTACCACTGAGGAAATACAGGAAGTGCTACTAATGTTTCCAGGAGCAGTCTCTGGGTAGCGATGGATTCACGCCTGAGTTTTACCTGGGCATACTCAGAAACACTGGCCCTGGCACTGCTACAGGTATATGAGGAGGCCTTTGTCAAAGGTATACTCCCTCCTACTATGAGACAAGGCAAATTACGTATGGTATTGAAGCCGGGTGGGACAGTTGCAAACCTTCCTACTACTGCCCAATTACCATGATTAATGCAGACACGAAAATACTATGGAAACTCGTTGCTTCTCTCCTTGGACCCCAGACGCACCTTGTGCACGAGGATCAATCCAGTTTCAACCCAGGCCGTATTACTGAGACTAACCTGCATCGCCTAACCCACATTATGCAGGAAGTGAAACATTGGGAGGAAGAGATGCTACTCATGTTGATAGACCTGGCAAAGGCATTCAACACTGTTCACTGAGGTTACGTCCTTGAGGTCCTTAGAGCAGTGGGGTTTGGATCCTGCTTCTGCTGATGGGTCAACATATTGTACACAGAGCCATATGCAAAAGGTGAGACTGGGAGGGGCTCTGTCTCTCCCCTCCTCTTTGCCCTGGCCATTGAGCCTTTGGTGGTGTGGGTGAGAGCTGCGATGGAACAGTGGGGCATCCAGGTAGGAGACACGAACCATGTTGTTTCCCTATACGGCGATGACGCCCTCTTCTATTTAGCATATTCCCGAGTGGCTGTACCCAGACTCCTGCAGCACCTCGAAAGATTTGATGAGGTCTCTGACTGTGACTCAAGTGTAATAAATCGCTGTTCATCCCTCTGGCACGCATGGCCGCTATACCTTTGGAGGGCCTTCCAAGATTGGAACTTAGATGGGAATGAGCTCACTTCCGGTACCTTGGTGTCCAGATTGCACTAGACAACCCCCAGTTAATAGCCATAAATCTGGATAGGGTTCTGGAGGCCCTGAGATGCTCGGTGACCTTTTGGAATAATTTATGGGCAGGCTAGCAGTGTCCAAGATGGTGATGCCACTCAGGTGCCTCTATGCACTCCGGAACTCACTCTGCCTGATTCCGGCATGAATCTTCAAGCAGTTGAACACGATTCTTATCTCACTGCTGTGAGCGGGACGGCGTAGTAGAATAGCCCTCAATACATTGACATGTAGATACGAAGAAGGGGGACTGGAGGCCCCACGCTTTGACTTATAATACTTGCTGCCCAACTGCAGCACGCTTCTTGCTGGATGCAGGAAGGGGACAGCTGGGAAAAGCGGCTCCTACTTGGCCGAGCAGATCCAGAAGCCCTCCCAATAGCGCTGATGAAGGGGAGGGGAGTTGAAGGGGTCCTTACTTACCTATTGCGCCAAACCGCTGGTATTTGGCAGCAGTATGAAGAAACAGAGCTGCGACATGCGCCATTCCACAGAGAGCTCCCCATATGGATATTGGTCCCCATTAGAAGCATGAGCACTTACATGTCTTTTCAAGCTTGGAGGAAAGGTGGATGTGAGGTCCTGGTGGACTTCTATCAGAGTGAAACGTTCATAACGTATGAACAAGCCTGTGAAAGCTTCGCTCTCGGACAGGGTCACTATCTACAGTATAGGGGGATTCAAGAGGTAGCTAAAGTTACCTGGCCCCAGTACCCAGACGCCCAGCAACCGAAAAATAAGCTGGATCTGCTGCTCACATGCGGATCTGGGTGTAGGATTATATTCCTCCTGTACAAAGTCATGAGGCAGGACTCGTCTACCCAGTCGCCCGGGTGAAGAGCAGCATGGGAGAGGGACCTAAATAAACAGAGTACAGGCTTGGGCGGCCATATGCGAGCTCACACACACAGTCTCCTGCATCGCAAGGTTTACATTGATACACTACAACGTCCTGCATCGCACCTATCTCACACCAGCGAAACTACGATGTATTTCACAAAACAACCATGGCAGGTGCCTCCGGTGTGGCACAGAGGAAGCAGACTTCCTGAATACCACTTCGGCATGTCCTGAGCTGTGACAGTTTTGAGCACTAGTGGTAGAAAAGGTGCAAACAAGCTCATGTCTCCCCATAAGAGAAAAGACAATCCAATGTCTGCTGGTCCATGTACGCAAACCCAAGAAATGAAAAATAGCATACAAACTGCTGCAGCTAATGATAGTCCTGGCCAGACTCAGAGTAGCCATAAATTGGATGGGACAGAGAAGCCCGGATATACATAGCTTGTGGATGTCAGGGAGTGGGCCCTAGTGGAAGAAATACACATGAAATGAAATTTCAAGCATGATAGACTACAGGCAGACCTCATGGAATGGCGAGAGCTCTATAATTCTGCCCTCAACTCAGAGGTATCGGAGAGTGAGCAGAGTAAGATTGCATCCAGTGTGAGTGGAACAGATGAAGTTGAAAACCAGGGAGAGGAGGGCGAGGGCGTGCAGGTTGAGTGAAGGCTTACCCCATTGCTTATGGTTTACTACAATGAAGCCCAAGTTGTATCCCTCATTGTCAAGTATATTACTGCTTCTAATCATGATGATAGCCTTGGCAGCTTAGAGGTTGTGCACACATTACCCACAAACTATTGTATGCTGTAATGTTGGTTGTTTAAAACATTTAAAATGAAAAATAAAGTTTTTAAAAAACAATGCACATATACATGATATTTTGAATTATGCCTGAAATGTACCTGTTGAATTGTCTATAGCACACCCCAATACGTTTTTTGCCAGTCAAATGCCTTTCTTTTTTTTATACCTTGTATTTTTTATCATGTGTGTGAATCACCTGAGTACTATGCATGCTTGTTCACCTTACTATTTATATATTATATTGCCCTGTTCTAAATAGACACATTTCTCTTTTTATTATAAATCTTCTTGCATTTGGTCTAAAACAACAAAAATTGAGACATTTATTGTGCTGCTTATGATTACTCATGTGACTATTCACTCAGGAATCATTGTTCTATTGTAATTGATTACACTTGGGTTCTTTGTATGTAATTGGGTATCTCCCGTATTAAGTTACACCTTTCAGTGCCTAATTTGAGCTAGCGGTTGCAGGTGGGGCCCACCGGCACTCATTTTAGGGGACCTGTACTTATTTTTCCTCATCAAACTTTTATCCATAGAAAGAAAATCACACACAAGTGAAAAAAGAGAGCGACAAAGACGTAAAAACAGTGGCAAAGTGAAAAAGAATGGATAAAAAAAACCTGAAAGAATAATATAAAGATGCTGGAAGCGTGTTGGACTGGATTTTCTGTTTGGTATTCAAAACTGCCTCAAGGCGTAATGACTGTGTCGAAGACAAAGGAAGTAGATGTAATGTGCAGCTTTCTTAATTTTTAAAGACTTTTGGTTTATTTACAAGCCCCTTGTGCGGCCAGTATGCCACTATTTCCCATCTTAAAAGTGACATACCAGCGGCTTGTAAATAAGCCGCATTATTTATATTGCACTAATAAATAGTGGGGCATATTTACAAGCCCCTATCACCACGGGAGCGTAACTTTTTTTTGATGCTCTGGTAGCGAAGCGCTATTTTCAATATATACAAGGTGGCGCTAAGCCACTTAGGGTGGCTTAACGCCACCTTGTAACATGTCCCTTGTCACCTTAGTCCCCTGTGGCAAAGGGGCATGAAATGGGTGTTGCTGTGGGCGTTCCACTGCAACACCCATTGCTTTTTGACGCTATCCCAGATTTACAATCAGGTTTAAATCTGTGGCAGCTCCAAAAGCAAATGCCATGCAAGAGCAGGCGTTAGAATGGCGCACAAGGAAAAATGCTTTTATTTCTCCTCTGTTTTGCTTTTTCTATGTGTGCTGCATTCTACAGCACAGATAGAGAGCAAAATGCCATGAATGATTATTCATGGTGCAAGGGTGCCTGCTTTAGTGCTAGGTAGCTAATTTTGGTGCCAGCGCTAGGGGAAACACAGGGGTGTGCTATATTGTAGTATATACAGTGCATCCCTGAGTTTTGCAAATTTCGGAACACAGCGCTGCCAAATTTGGCGCAGCTCCAGAATTTTCTCGTTAATATACCTCATTGTCTCTATGATGATGGGACCAATGTTCTCATTAAAGGCAATAATCTTAAAAGTAGGTATGTCTGATATTAGAGAAATATGCATTTTCGTAACTATGCAAAATTTTGATGAAATTACTCATAAGTACACGTAATTCAAAACTGGCATTTTGCGTCCTATTTTTGCACAAACTGCATCCACGAGAATGTATTTCGCCCTAAAAAAGTGGAAAAATTGAAAAAGCACAAGCGCCCCAAACAGAAACTGCTAGGGGGGGGGGGGGATTCATCCGTTTTGTTCCTGTGGGCTTGCAATAATGTTTTGTCGCATGAAATTACACGAGATTACACAATTTTAACGAAAATGTCTCCCGGGCCTACTTAAAACTAAAAATGACAATAAACCACAGCATCAGATTGACCTAAATGTACGTGAGTTTTGAAATCTAATTTGAAAATTAAACACAATCTTACCTGCAGATGGCAGCATTGCTCCTTCATTGAAATCACATGCTTTTTAGGTCTTGCCTCATGCAGGGCATGCGCTGCCTGGCCGAGACATTTAGTAGGTGAGTTTTCAAAGCACTGCCTGTGGCCTAAAGCTTGAGTGCACGCCAGCGTGCATTTGTCTCCTTTGCCGCCATCTGTCTCCTCCATCACGGGTCATTAAGTTGCTTGTTTTTTTAGTTCCTGTGCTTTCCCCTCTGCCTTCGTCCGATCACTTTCACTTTTGTTTGAATCCAACTGTAAATTACCGTGGGGTACAAACTTTTTCGAGTTGCATCAAAATAGTCTTATTATTATTAGTCTTATGAATAAACTTATTGGTCTCAAACTTTGTAGTTTCTTCCGTGCACAACCACGTATTTACTCTGCTTGTCAATGCCTACCAACTATACAAATTGGTATTGGCCTAATTTAATTGCTCCTAACATTCAACTTGCATGGATTAGAGTATGCACGCACACACAACCACACCCACACACAACCACACACACACACACAACACACAACCACACACAACCACACACACAACCACACACACAACCACACACAACCACACAAAACCACACACACAACCACACACAAAAACACACACGAACAACCACACACGTAACCACAACCACACACAACCACACACACACACAACCACACACAACCACACACACCCACCCACACACAACCACACCCACAACCACACCCATACACACAACCACACACACACACAAACCACACACACACAACCACACACACACACACACACAACCACACCCACACACACAACCACACAAAACCACACACAGAACCACACACACACACAACCACACACACAACCACGTACTAAACCAAACACACAACCACACACACACAACCACACACACACACCCACAAACACAACCACACACACAACCACACACACACACACTACACACACACAACCACACACACAACCACACACACACCCACCCACAAACACAACCACACACACAGAACCACACACACAACCACACATACACACGCACAACCACAAACACAAACACAACCACACACAATCACACACACAACCACACACACACAGCCACACACAACCACACACACATCACACACACAACCACACACAGACAACCCACACCCCTACTACCACACACACAGACACAACCACACACACAACCACACACACAACACACTCAACCACACACACAACCACACACAACCACATACACACAACCACACACACACCCACACACAACCACACAAACTATCCACACACACAACCACAGACACACACACACCCAAAAACAACCACACAAACTAACCACACACACACAACCACACACAAAGCACACACAAACAAACACAACCACACACACAACCACACACAACCACACACACAACCACACACACAACCACATACAACCACACACAACCACACACACTAAAACAACCACACACACAAACACCCACAACCACACCCACACACACAAAAACACTCACACAACCACACCCACAACCACAACCACACCCACAACCACACACTAAACAACCACACACACACATACACAACCACACACACAACCACACACACAACCATACACACAACAACACCCAACCACACATACAACCACACACACACAACCACACACAACCACACACACACAACCACACACACACACCCACACAACCACAACCACACACACAACCACACACAACCACGCCCAACCACACACACACCCACACCCACGCACAAACACACACAACCACACGCACACAACCACACCCACACACACACACACACACACACATGCATTTTGTCTGCTTACATTGTCTGCACGGAGTATCCAAGATGTGCTTGTGCTATACAAGACCAAAAGCTCAAAACCAATGGGCCTCTCTAATCACACCATGAGCAACCAAATCCACAACACTCCCAGAGTTCCACTTTGGATCTTGGAGCTTCGGACAGTGAGTCCTTTGTCAATTGATCAAAACAACATCATCCAGAACAGAAAAGAATATCCACACAGCTCCTCGTCAATCCAAAGCATCCACAGTCAAGTGAAATCACTCCAGCACATGTAAGTGAATTCCAATAAAGTTTATTCTTCAGTGGGGACCCACAACATGAAAGCAGTCTAGCTGGAGTAAATTATCATGGTCTACTGCCACAGGCAAACCCCTAAACTGAAGCTTCTTCACCAGGCCTTCCTCATTCAAATATATACCATATTAATAAATAGAGCATAAACAAGGCTCGTAAAGCCAAATAACTTACCACAATTTTGGTAAAGTTGATTCGCGGTGACCTTTTTAGAACTAATCAATTTTCAACATTTACCGAAAGACTCAAGCTAAGTCTCACCTGAGTAATGTAGAAAGAGAATCCAAGGGACCATATGATCAAGCCAGGGATGGTGGTAAATATATTAAAAAGGATGGGGTTCAAAGAGAGCCACTGACTTATGCCACTAGGGAGGATATGTGAAGGAAAATAATTTTAAAGGAGCAAGATTAATAATAATAATAATAATAATAATCCACATTTGTAAAGCGCACAATCACCCGTAAGGGTCTCTAGGCGCTGGGGGCCGTCGGGAAGATTAAGCGAGCTATTGCCCAGAGTCACATGGTGCTGGGCTAACCTGCCGCTGGAGCCGGGGATCGAACCCTGATCCCCAGATTCCAGCGTCAGTCGCCCTGGCCGCGGCGCCACACCTTATTATTATTATTATTATCCAGCAAAACTCCGAACTTGCCTAAAAGTTGGAAGAAATGATTCATTCTCATGAAGGGGCCTAATATTAACCTGAGCAGGGTCAAGTAGCCCTGAGTTCTCAAAGAAAGCCTTGCCTTCAATCTCATTCTCAATGATTTTAAAAGAGAAAGAAAGAGAATGATGGGAAGAGAGTTGACTAATATGAAAGGATCGGCACCAGGTTTTATTCCACTTGACATCCAGAGGGGGAAAGTCAATGGCAGTCCTAGGAACAAAAGCCTTGAATAGCTTGCCCACCCAGCTGAGACTGGCGCAGTCTGAACCTATGTTCAAGAAACTCCTGAAGACCTGGATTTTTTTCGGCCCGAACCATACAGTTTTATCACTCATCTGATCCTTACACTCCACTAGGTCCACTATTTCCCTCACCTCAGACTTCCCCGCATTCGATAGCGCCAGGATGCTCTTCTGAGTGAACGATGTGCTTTATAAATGCCTTAATTAATTAATTCATTCATGAAAGGATTAATTGCAGGAGTGGTTTGTAGAGGGACCATCACAGCTGAGCAGATAGATAGATTGCAAAGTGTTTGAAGTGTGGTGGAAGCCTGGTCCAGAGCAAGCTACAGTATGTGTGAGTGGCAAGGGATAAGTTTCAACTGGACTGTCAACTTTAATGTACAGAGAAGCTGAATGAGTTTGTTGTGTGATGGGTCAAAGTTGTGGGCATAAGCAATATTGTGATCTACCAAAAGAGAAGGTTCAACAGAGGAGCAAAAAAAAATATGGAGGTATTTGGCCTGCGTGAGTGTCTGATACACACATTGATAGGAATTTGCAGATTTGGCTGTAGGAATGATCGAAGTAGAGCAACAGAGAGAGGCGATGAGGCCATTCACAATAATACAAACCTCTTTGGTATCCTTGGTGGCTTTGGCAATACAAGATTTGTAGCCTTTGGACTAAAGATATTGGATATATTTCCTGTAGTGAACAAAGGCAAAAGGAGGACAGTAGGGGTATATAGGCTGTGCACGGCGATGCTACTGTATATTAGGAAACAATTATATCAACTTCATCTGTGATAGTGCTCCAAGGAATCTGAACGACGACTGTCCCTCGTTGTTAACACGCAGATATCTTATCTTAGAAAGGAGTACTATTCGCTTCGTTCTTCGTTTTTTCACAGATTATGCACTGCTGCTGCCTAGAATGGTTTTTCATCTAATACGAAGGTTACAATGAGATATTAAACGCTTGGATAATTAGTGATTTTAGGACTTTGCCATGTTTTGAGATGTCAGCAATATTGATGCTTGGCTGAATTTGTGGTTACCATGCATATAGACCCTTAGTTGGATATTTGAGTTTTGTGCCCTGATGAAGTCTGAGGTTATGTGCCTAGACGAAACACGTGTTGGCTCAACTTGTGGCCACTTGTTAAATTGAAGGAGTGAAGCACACTGTATTTGAATATACATGAAAACTGAATAAACCATCATGAAAATGGACTAAGAAGACTATTACTTAGACTGTACGTTGTTCTGTGAATGTGGCTCAGGATTTAGATTTTCCTTTTTGATATTTTCTGTAGTGCTTATTGGCTGTGCCATAAGTAGTCTTGGCCACAGGGAAATTATCAAGGCTCCACAGGTGCTCCAAGTTGTAATGTGTGGCTGCTATGAATCCCACAGAATGCCAAGCAGCAGAGGATGCTCCTGGGGGGTGGTGACATAAAGGGGAAGTGTGACCAAGACAGACAGGTATCTACGATTTTTACTCAAAAGTGCTTGCACAAATGTGGGTTGAATAAATCTGCGTTATCTAAGACAGGGGAAAGTAACAGCAATGGGGAAAGGCTCTCTTGTTAAATAAGTATTCTGGAAAATCTTGAAGGGTAAGGCTAGATGAATTGACCAGAAAGAGAAGTTCTTTTGGATGAATTAAAAGCAAGGTGTAACCAATGACCAGTGTTTTGAATGGGCAGTGTCTTCACTGAGCGTGCAAAATAACAACCATGGCACTTGATTCAAGAATTCTATCTGATCAAATCAATAAATGTAAAGAAGAAAAATAGCGGTCTGTACTCAAAATTTATTATTGACTTTGTCTAAAAATAAAACATACAGGACATACATAATAGTTATCAATTTAAACAGTTTCCAATTATTCATAAAAAACACAAAACATCATCATTATACAATAAAAAGTAATAACAAGTCACAATTTATAAAAAAATGCAACAATTAATTGAAAATCACAATATTAAAAAGGTGGCATAACAAATGGTTCTCTACGCGCGTTTCGGCGACCAGCGCCTTCTTCTGGAGTAGCCACGTATCACACGTTCTTTATCGAGTTCTGTTTTAGCAGGCGATCATACGAAAGGATTCTAATTTGATAGTGAGTGAAAGGGTAAAACTGGATAAGCTGTCTGAACTTGGGAAAGAAATCCTGCCTCGCTTCCCAGTATGTATAGTTAATAGCGTATTTGATAGCGTATACATTACTTAAAGTTAGTAAACACGATGCACAAATCGTAGCGGAGAAGTCTTCCTGATGTGGAAAAAACTTCTTTTATTCCGTCTAGAGAAACGCTTCTAAAGTTGATACGACTGGGAGCAAGGCACAGCAATCCTGCGCTGCTGGTAACACGTGCTCGTGTTACCAGCAGCGCAGGATTGCCGTATGATCGCCTGCTAAAACAGAACTCGATAAAGAACGTGTGATACATGGCTACTCCAGAAGAAGGCGCTGGTCGCCGAAACGCGCGTAGAGAACCATCAGTTATGCAAGCTTTTTAATATTGTGATTTTGAATTAATTGTTGCATTTTTAAATAAATTGTGACTTTTTATTACTTTTTATTGTATAATGATGATGTTTTGTGTTTTTTATGAATAATTGGAAACTGTTTAAATTGATAACTATTATGTATGTCCTGTATGTTTTATTTTTAGACAAAGTCAATAATAAATTTTGAGTACAGACCGCTATTTTTCTTCTTTACATTTATTGATTTGATCAGATAGAATTCTTGAATCAAGTGCCATGGTTGTTATTTTGCACGCTGTTTTTCCCTGACCTTGGACTTGTTGTACCTATTATTTCAGGGGGTCCTTGTTTTTTACACATAACAGTGTCTTCACTGAGACATACCTAGAGATCCAGAGGCCTCAGTAAGAGAGGGATCTTATGAGCGGCTATTCTCATTGGTCCGTATGGTAAAGTCCCAGAGGAGCAAAAGTTAAGAAATACTCAGAACATAAAGAGTAAGAAAGTCAGCCAAGGTCAGATTAAAATTAGTTGAATTGTTGTAACTTTAGTTTACCTGCTGCTCAGCTAGAATGTGTGTGGTGTGGAATGTTGGATGGAATGTTGGATGTCTGTGAGTGTCAGTTGGGTAAGGGCTGAGCATCAGGGCAGCTGCTCCTGGTGGGGTTTTCCTCTTAACTTCTTGCAACAACTTAAATAAAGGAATCTAATTAATCTACACCAGAAGTCCGGACTTCCATTTGTTTACAACATGAATGCTCAGAAGTTGATAGACAATAAAGCATGTCTGTGACAGAAAAAGACATGGTAGCATAGAGTTCAGGCGAGTAAATAAACGAGGTGAAATGGTTGCGCTCAGTGAGAGAGACCAATGAGTTGGCTCTAAAAATAATCACAGTGCCATGCCCACTTTATGAAGTCTGTTCTTGTGAATAGAGCCGGCTTTGGTGCTGGTGGTACCCGGTGCAACAATCATTTTTGGCGCCCCCTCTCCCCATGTCTGCCTCATCGGATTCTCTCACTACCACCAGTCAAAAGTGCCCCATATCTCTCCAATCATAAGTTATTGCTAAAAAAGAGTGCCCTCATCCCCCGAGGTTAGCCCCCCCTTCACAAGTCAGTGCCCAGTGCGACTGCACCTGTCGCACTGCCATAAAGCCGGTACTGATTGTGAATGATCTCGACCCTAGGAGGAACGGCAATGTCAGAGAGCTAGTACCATTACTTGTGTCTTGAGCTGCGCCTCGGATGATAAACATATTACAGAGTTGAAATTTGTACGCCTATACCAACATAGTTAAAATATAAAAACTTAAATAAAACAGTAAGTAAAAAATAAATTCAGATCAAAATGAAATTGCGATCAAAACAAAAAAAATGACGCAATTGCCTGCAGGTGGTGCACACACTTCTTGTGTGGCGGTGACATTACTGAAAGCAATGCGTCAGTGTGCCAGTAACAGTGGATGTCAATACCTCACTTTGTAAGAAAGACCCCATTTCCAACAGGTTTATGTTCGTCTACACTCTACAGTGTACCTAACCCCCATCAAGCTGGAGGCTTGCCAAGGATTACACTCGTTGCTGATTGAACAAGAAATGTATTTTAGATTCTGTTTTTGGGCTAAAAATTCCTGCTGTATTTGTTATTATTGCATGACGTGAAACCACTGCCGAGCCACTCTCTAGTCACCTTCAGTGCTTTTGCTTCTTGCTGTTCTCCCTGAATAGGGTCTATGTCCACGTTTAAGGCTTTTTAAATGAGTCACAGCGTCTTTCAGACTTATCGGGTTATTTTTACTGTTCACATTCCAGACACTGCATCAAGATCTCCGAGTTTGTTCATTTTTAGACATTATGTAACACCGGTAGTGTGCATCACACCCGGGTTTCATCATCTGGTATATAGTCCTATATTCATAACCAAGCGTACAGAGCAGGGGGGATGCCATAAACGCACACTGCGAATCCCAGTTTAAAATACTGCATGACCAGGACAGCAAAATACCCTTTAAAATTCATTTACTTTGATTTTATCTAGCTAGTTTGACTCTGTAAACTGAAAAAAGATAAAAGTGCGAACAAAAACGCAAGATGCACAAAATTGTTTGTGGTCGCAAAAATCCTGCAATTCACAAAATCACAGGCTTAATGACTGCAAAGCTCTATGTTGCAATGTGCAAAAAAGGAACATGGGGTCTTATTTACATGCCCCTTGCGCTGCCGGTTCGTCACTTTTTATATGGGACTTGTAAATAAGCCCTCATTGTTCGTTAGAAATGTCTTTCCGACCTACAGTTTGCACTTAGTGACAACGTGTAGGTTGGAAGGAGCATAGGCACTGGAAGAAGGAGTGCGGGGGTGCTGCAGAGCCCCCCAAAATAACCGTGCTAGAGTGTAGAGGGTGAATGAGCAATAAAACTGCTTTTAAATTTGTTTTTTATTTTGTCACATTTGCAGTGTGTTTAAAACAGAGGTCAAATGTCCAGCTGTGTCTTCTGAGAAATTGCTTGTTATGGGGAGCGACCTGCTCGCAGGCAGGTCGCTCCCCACGCTGCTGCACGGCTCTGCCTGCATTGTTTTTGCCTAATCTTGTATTTTTCCCCTGTACCTAACTTGCTTTCTTGCCCAGACTTGTTTTTATTCCTCTGTGCCTGTACTTGCTTTCTTTCCCAGACTTGTTTTTATTCCTCTGTGCCTGTACTTGTTTTCTTGCCCAGACTTGTTTTTATTTCTCTGTGCCTGTTCTTGCTTTCTTGCCCAGACTTGTTTTTATTCCTCTGCGCCTGTACTTGTTTTCTTGCCCAGCCTTGTTTTTATTTCTCTGTGCCTGTACTTGTTTTCTTGCCCAGACTTGTTTTTATTTCTCTGTGCCTGTACTTGCTTTCTTGCCCAGACTTGTTTTTATTCCTCTGTGTCTGTACTTGCTTTCTTGCCCAGACTTGTTTTTATTCTTCTGTGCCTGTACTTGTTTTCTTGCCTATACTTGTTTTTCCTTCCTGAGCCCGGTTCTCCCGCGGCCCCTGCCCATTTTCCCGCCGCTGCGTCCCTGCGGCCCCACCCCCTGCAATCCCATTCGTCGCCCGCTCCCGTCTCCCAGCTGCTTCTCCCTCTCACATCCCCTCATATGGCGGCCGCACAGCGGCCACACGGCTGGCGCGCCGAAGGCGCACCTAAGGCAAGCCCGCCTGCACCTGTCCGCGACTGGACCGAGCCCAGCGCCAGGATCCATGGACCCCGCGAACGCCACGACGCCCGACACCGCTACGATGTCAGAACTCTTCACTCACTCAACACCGGACGGTCACACACCTACTTCCTGGCCGCCCTGAAGCGCACCCACTGAGCTTTCACCTGCCGGAACTGCAGCTTCACAAGCATCCGCCCCACCATGCTGCCGACCAGAAAAAAAAGCAACCACCTCAGATGCAACCTTCTCAATACCATAGCAAATAAGGGTTGCCTCTGACACCATAGATTGTACACATGATTTTGATCAATGTCCTAATTTATTGACATTGTCGGCAATATATACTTTTGCATTTTCTTCAGAGTTATTCAATGGTACACATTTGGGTGTAAGCACCGTGTTTTATATCATCTCCTTTGATAAAAAGCATTCAACGAGTATCAAAAAAATGATAATAAATTCATGACATAAACATTTGTCAACACAACATTTGACATTACTTCTACATAACACTTAACAATACTCTACGTAAATACAAAACATTAAAGAGACCTATTTTACTAGTGTTTATGCTCCTAAATACACAAAGTCTTGGCTGTTCTTCCAAGTTGGCTCACGAAAGAAAAGAAAGGTCCTACTTAGGATCAATTAGCTGACTTTGGGATATGGGTACTTTTCCACAAAAGAACAATGAATGTAGTCCTGTATAGGGTCGGAGAATTCTTTTTAGAAAAACAAAGTTTTTTAGCCGTAACGTGAGACGCTTGTCTCACTATATGTCCTCTTGAATTGTTGGGTCATAAGGCATACACTTCTCCTGGCCCAAACGATAAGCCTACGCGTTTCGACCTTCTATACAATGACAGGAGGTAAATTGGAGGAAGGTCTTCATCAGGGCTCACTGCTGTTTGTGGTAGGACATCATGCTACACCTGTAAGGGTGTAAGGGGCATGTTTTAGTTTGAAGTTAGGAGTCTTATATACAATTTCTAAACTAGTTCTAGGTACTGTTGAAAAGAAAAGGGGGGGGTCACGTACCCTTGAGGTAGAAAGGGGGTTCCTCTAGAGTTATTCGTATCTTTGAATGGCATAGATCACTGGTCCCAGCGTCGTGGCGTTTCTTGGGATTTGTCAGCAGAGTAGAATCAGTACTCGAGTTGATCATCAATGTGCTGGTTTTCATGAAAGGGAAGAGGAAAAGAGGAGATGTATGGTTTCCTTGAGTACTGTTCTGCCATTATTCGATTGCTGCTTAAGGTTAACAGTATAGAGGAGTTATGTGCTTTGGATACGATGGTAGTGTTATCCCTGGTCATGTGACATGCTCCGTTATGAGTTAGTGTCGTGTTATGGTGCGCTGTGGCTGTGGGAGGCCATCCCAGGGTAGGCTTGCTTTAGAAGGTTTTCGAATAGCGGACGTGGCATACCTGCTAGGCGCATGGTGTACGTCCTTAAACCATTCCTTATTTTCTTCGGTGGAGTCGAGGTGGCGTCTCCTCGCTGCGAGGCATTCCCTCGGGGTCAAACTCGTCTGTTTCTTGGTCAGTACAGAGAACACCGTTCATTGGTTCTAGCGGGGCTTAGTTACAATGCGTCTTCTTCCTGATTGGTCGGGCCACCTCTCGACATGGAAGCTACTTCCCGATTGGTTAAGCCTAAAGCCTCGGGTGTTGGATCGCGTTGCTGGGATACATGACGCTTTCCATGACTTCGGGTTTGTTTTGGCTGTTGTTAAGCCCGGGCGGTCTCGTGAATGTGTTGTTTATGTCGCGAAGACGGGTTGTCTTTAGTGTTTTATGAAGGGGCCTTTGGAATTCTCAGTCGTGCACAATTCATGCATTATAAGGGCAGAAATATCGAGCAACATTTGAAGCGTGGTACCGTAGCCAAAACCCTTATAATGCATGAATTGTGCACGACTGAGAATTCCAAAGGCCCCTATACCTCTGACAACCTGTTGAAATCACAACGTGATTCCTTCATAAAACACTAAAGACAACCCGTCTTCGCGACATAAACAACACATTCACGAGACCGCCCGGGCTTAACAACAGCCAAAACAAACCCGAAGTCATGGAAAGCGTCATGTATCCCAGCAAAGCGATCCAACACCCGAGGCTTTAGGCTTAACCAATCGGGAAGTAGCTTCCATGTCGAGAGGTGGCCCGACCAATCAGGAAGAAGACGCATTGTAACTAAGCCCCGCTAGAACCAATGAACGGTGTTCTCTGTACTGACCAAGAAACAGACGAGTTTGACCCCGAGGGAATGCCTCGCAGCGAGGAGACGCCACCTCGACTCCACCGAAGAAAATAAGGAATGGTTTAAGGACGTACACCATGCGCCTAGCAGGTATGCCACGTCCGCTAGTCGAAAACCTTCTAAAGCAAGCCTACCCTGGGATGGCCTCCCACAGCCACAGCGCACCATAACACGACACTAACTCATAACGGAGCATGTCACATGACCAGGGATAACACTACCATCGTATCCAAAGCACATAACTCCTCTATACTGTTAACCTTAAGCAGCAATCGAATAATGGCAGAACAGTACTCAAGGAAACCATACATCTCCTCTTTTCCTCTTCCCTTTCATGAAAACCAGCACATTGATGATCAACTCGAGTACTGATTCTACTCTGCTGACAAATCCCAAGAAACGCCACGACGCTGGGACCAGTGATCTATGCCATTCAAAGATACGAATAACTCTAGAGGAACCCCCTTTCTACCTCAAGGGTACGTGACCCCCCCTTTTCTTTTCAACAGTACCTAGAACTAGTTTAGAAATTGTATATAAGACTCCTAACTTCAAACTAAAACATGCCCCTTACACCCTTACAGGTGTAGCATGATGTCCTACCACAAACAGCAGTGAGCCCTGATGAAGACCTTCCTCCAATTTACCTCCTGTCATTGTATAGAAGGTCGAAACGCGTAGGCTTATCGTTTGGGCCAGGAGAAGTGTATGCCTTATGACCCAACAATTCAAGAGGACATATAGTGAGACAAGCGTCTCACGTTACGGCTAAAAAACTTTGTTTTTCTAAAAAGAATTCTCCGACCCTATACAGGACTACATTCATTGTTCTTTTGTGGAAAAGTACCCATATCCCAAAGTCAGCTAATTGATCCTAAGTAGGACCTTTCTTTTCTTTCGTGAGCCAACTTGGAAGAACAGCCAAGACTTTGTGTATTTAGGAGCATAAACACTAGTAAAATAGGTCTCTTTAATGTTTTGTATTTACGTAGAGTATTGTTAAGTGTTATGTAGAAGTAATGTCAAATGTTGTGTTGACAAATGTTTATGTCATGAATTTATTATCATTTTTTTGATACTCGTTGAATGCTTTTTATCAAAGGAGATGATATAAAACACGGTGCTTACACCCAAATGTGTACCATTGAATAACTCTGAAGAGAATGCAAAAGTATATATTGCCGACAATGTCAATAAATTAGGACATTGATCAAAATCATGTGTACAATCTATGGTGTCAGAGGCAACCCTTATTTGCTATAATTTAACTTGATTCCAGCCTCTGATTACCTCAACTGAATCTATCCCCTGTCTGTTTGCTCACCTTCTCAATACCCCCTCCGCCCGCCAACATGCCGTTGAACTCTGGGACCTACTCGACTCAACCTCCCCAGACGTCACCTTCCTGACGGAGACCTGGCTGAACCCCGCCTCGGGCACCCGGCATAGCCATAGCCATCCCAGAAGGCTACAAGATCACCCGCAGGGTCCCACCAACGGAGCAGGAGGAGGAATCGCCATCGTCCACAGGAACACTCTCAGAGTCTCGACCAACACCGACGACACCCTCAGCACCGCCGAACACCTGCACTTCCAGATCCACACCGACCCCAACACCACCCTCAGAGGAACCCTCATCTACAGACCCCTCGGACCCCGACCACAGTTCAGCGACTCCATCGCCGACTCCGTCAGCACACACACCTCCGCCTCCACAGACTACATCGTCTTCGGTGACCTGAACTTCCACCTCTAGAACAAGAACGCCACCAACTCCACCACCCTGATTGACAACCTAGCCAACCTCGGACTCAGACAACTCGTCACAGCACCCACCCACTCCGCCAGTCACACGATTGACCCCCATCTTCTCCGCAAGCCCCTGCGTCTCCTTCAACCACACCACCGAACTCCACTGGACCGACCATCGCTGCATGCACTTCACCTTCAAGAAACCCACCACGCACCATGTCAGATCTGAGAAAACTCAATTTGGCTTGGCCGCACAGGAACAGAGATGCCTTGTCCCAAATCCACCTTAACAACAATCCAGAGCTCGGAGTATACGAGTCTCTGAATTATTATCTTGGGGGAAGGGGTATATTGGATAAAATAATAAACAGAAAAGAGATGAGAAGAGACTTTCTTGGGTGGTCCAATTCGTCCAGCCCGTCCTGCAGACTGTTTCTATTGTACCCACTACTTCCAAGAACTAGCCTCTCTCCTATCGTTCGCATTAGGTTCAGTCTTTTCTTCACTTGTAGGCTTCTTCCTAATGGCTCTCTCTCTTCTAGTCTGTAACTTTATAAGTTATCAGCTAAATCGTTGTCTTTTTTTCTTTCTTGATAAATATTCTTTTGTGTATTGCTACTTGTTGTTTTGTTGAACTTAACCTTATAAATCGTTTAATTTTCTTTAACTCTCTAGGCATTCAAGAACAAGGTTCACTTCCACTATGATGCTACTTCAGTACTATAATTCGTTGTCTGAAAATATGGTAAGTATTCTTTCATTCCTTTTCTTTAACTCTTGCTGTAATTTTTTAAATTGTCTATTGACTTAGCTCTCATGGAATGTTGTCCTCTCTCTCTCCTCAGGAACTCAAATGACTACGCAGCACGAAGTCTTCTGAGGTACCCAACCTCCGTTGGATTCTGTGCTCTGACTACGGTAACTGTCTTCTCTAGCTAACGCTAGAGACTCGGCAAACTAGTACTTAAACTCTCACAAGATTTATACTTTAGTTGTGCTCTCCGGTCTTTTGGGACGCTTCCTCTCAGGGTAGAATCCTTGGTGAAGTGCGCAGCTTCAATCTAGCGCGCGCGTCACCTGGACTCAAGCGATGACCTAAGCTGAAGACTAGACTGCTAACCCGAGCGCGAACCCGGCGGACATCTTAGAGTGCCGAATTCGCGTTAGCTCGGACCATGAACTCTTTACTGGGCTAATTCTTTTACAGCTTGACCCTTTATGTTGAAGGTGGCCACTTAAGCTCCGTAGGTTCTGACAGTATCCCCCAACAAGGTAGATTCTCTCCGTCTCGGCTTGGTAGGAAATCGTTGGTGAAACTGTCTTAGTAACCTGGGAGCGTGGACATCTTCATCTTTTCCCCAAGATCGTTCCTCTGGGCCGTAACCTTTCCAGTCCACCAAATAGAATAACTGACCCTTAGCCCATTTTGAGTCTAACATTTATTTTACCTCAAACTCAATTCCAGTTTCTAACTGCACAGGTTTGGGAGGCACAGTTTTCTGTAAATTAGTTGACGTTTTCTTCAGCAAGGAAACATGGAAAACCGGTTGTATCTTTAGTCTAGGTGGTAAGGTAATCCGATAAGTCACCTGATTTATCTTTTCTTCCCCTGGATAGGGGCCAATGAACCTGGGTTGGAATTTCCGGTTTCCTTTTAGTCTCAGGTTCTTAGTACTTAGCCAGACTTGATCTCCTTTTTCGATTGGAGGACCTTCTCTTCTTTTTTTGTCTGCATAAGTTTTATACCTTTCTTTCGCCAGTTCAAGATTTTCTTTAGCATTCTGATGTACCTGTTCTAAATGGGACACTATTTCCTCAACTGCTGGAACTGAAATATCGGTTTGCCTGATAGTTGAGTTTGTATGTCTACCATAATTCACATAGAACGGTGAAAACCCTGTGGATACATTTTTGGCATTATTGTGGGCAAACTCCGCTGCCCACAAATAATCTGACCAATTCCCTTCTTGTTTCAAGAGAAACAATCTTAAATATTGTTCAAGCTCCTGGTTCACCCTCTCTGTCTGGCCATCTGTCTCTGGGTGATAACTGGTGGAGTACCTCACCTCTGTTCCTAAACCTTCCATGAACGATTTCCAGAAATGGGAAAGGAATTGAGTACCTCTGTCAGGGATTATAATCTTAGGAATGCCATGTTTTTTCACTATTTCAGTACTAAAGTGATTAGCTAACTGTTTGGCATTTGGGATTCCCTTCAAGGCAGTGAAATGTGCCATCTTGGTGAGAGTATCAACTACCACTAACATTGTGTTATGACCTTGACTAAGTGGTAAGTCTGTGATAAGGTCTAGAGTTACTGTGTGCCAGGGATAAGGTGGAGTGGGCAAAGGCTGAAGTAACCCCTTCGGGGCCTGCCGTTCAGATTTTCCCTGGGCGCAAATCTCACAAGTGTTTACATAGTTCTCAATGTCTTTAGACATTTCTGGCCACCAATAGTGTCTTTTGATTAGTTCCTTCGTCTTCGCTTCTCCTTTATGTCCTGCCAACTTGTCGTCATGACCCTCTTGCATAACTTGTCGTTGCCGTTCCTTAGTAGGTATAAATAAGGCGTCCTGAAAATAAGGCAATTGTCGGATGATACTTCTACCTTCCTTCTCTTTCACCCAATCTTGCATTGCTTCTGTATTCATAACTTCTGAGATTCCTTTTTCAAGATAAATTGAGGTCGTTGCACCTATTATCTTGTTACTCGGAATGATTGATTGGTTTTCTAAAGGAGCTTTTGAATTTTCTGTATCTATCCGGGATAGCGCATCTGCTTTTCCATTTTGTGCCCCAGGTCTGTAAGTGATTACAAAGTCATAATCCGCAAAATACAGTGACCATCTCAACTGTCTTGGAGTAAGAGTTCTTGTTGTTTTCAAAAATTTTAGATTACGATGGTCCCTAAATACTGTCACCTGATGCTGTGCCCCCATGAGATAATGTCGCCATTCCTTAAATGCATCTTTTATTGCCAATAATTCTTTCTCGGTAATGGTATAGTTTATCTCAGCAGGGTTCAACTTCCTGGATCTATAAGCGACTGGATGCAGTTGTCCTGTTATCTTGCTCCGTTGAGATAGAACACCTCCTACCGCTTGATCCAAGGCATCAGTTTCTTCGTAAAAAGGCTCGGAAGGATCCGGATGTTGTAGAATCGGGGCCGAGGTGAAGTCCTGCTTCAAGGCTTCAAAGGCTTCTTCAGCATCTTTCGACCATTCAAATGGAATTCCTTTTTTCAACAACTTGGTAAGCGGTAGAATTTTTCGTGAAAATTCACTAATGAATCTTCGATAGAAGTTCGCGAACCCAATAAAGCTCTGCACTTCTTTGACACTTGCTGGAGACTTCCAATTGATTACTGCTTCAATCTTCTTTTTGTCCATTAGGATACCATTAGGAGAGATGACGAACCCCAAAAATTCCACCTTAGACACGTTGAATGCACATTTTTCAAGTTTCACAAATAGCCGATTGTCCTTTAATTTTCTAAGCACTCCCTTGACTTGATCCTGATGTTTCTCCGTATCTGTGGAATAAATGAAGATGTCATCAATGTATACAATAACGCATTGGTCTATGTATTCCTTTAGAACATTGTTTATGAAGTGTTGGAAGGCAGCCGGGGCGTTGCAAAGTCCGTAAGACATAACCTGATATTCGAACAATCCAAATTTAGTCCGAAAGGCCGTCTTCCACTCGTCGCCTTCGCGCATTCTAACCAGATGATAAGCTCCTCTCAGGTCGAGTTTCATAAATATCTGAGCTCCTTTTACCTGATCCAGTAATACCGAAATAAGGGGGAGAGGGTATCTGTTCTTTTTAGTAATCTTGTTCATGGCTCGGTAATCGATGCACGATCTTAAATCCCCTTCCTTTTTTGGCACAAAAAAAGAGGGGCTACGAAACTGGGGATTGTGAAGGTCGAATGAAACCGTTGGCTAGGTACTTATCCAAGTACTCCTTCAGGTGTTGGTGTTCCTTCTCCGTCAGGGCGTACACTCTACTGCAAGGTAAATTAGTACCCGGTTCAATTTCTATTTTGCAATCGTAAATTCTGTGGGGAGGGAGTTGTTCTGCCTCAACCTCATTAAAAACTTCTTCGAACTCCTTATACTCCGCTGGTATCTCTTGAGCGTCTATGACACAGATTGACTCTCCAGTTTGACACAGAGAATAAGCTGGGTTCGGTTCCTGAGTCCTTCGGTGAATTCCAAAGCAATTTTCCAGACAGTATTTCGAATTCATCTGTATGGTCCTTGCACACCAATCTATTTTGGGATTATGCTCAGTGAGCCAAGGAAGACCAAATATCAATTCAAATTGAGGAGCATCGATCAGGTTAAATTGGATTTTTTCTTCATGCCCATCACTGGAAATAAGGTGAATTATCTCTGTGTGGCTCACGATTGGACCTGAAGACAAATTAGTACCGTCTACGGCTCTGACTGGTTCGCTCTTGGGTTTTTTGATTGATTGGATTCCAGTTTTCTTGGCAAATTTCAAGTCGCAGAAGTTCCCTGTGGCACCCGAATCTATCATCACAGAAACTTCTGCTAACGTTTGATCTCTAAATCTGATCTCCATGGACAGAATTAAACGAGGTGCTGCAGACTGCAAAGTGTTTGCCACTCTATGTTCTTTGGGAGTTTCTTCTTGGATTGCACCCACCTGTTCAACTCCTCCAACCGGTGGTGCTGCTAGTTTTCCTTCGGCTTGAAGGTTGTTTTAGGTTTCCGTGGGCAATTTCTAACAAAATGGCCTCCAGATCCACAGTACATACATAAGTTGCCTGATCTTTTTTTCTCTTTTTCCTCCTTCGTCAAAGGGCCTCGTATGGTTCCAATTTGCATAGGCTCAGGGCCAGGTTCCCCATCGCTACTTCGATTATTTTCTGACCTAACTCTGTCGAACCTAGGAACCGCTGGTCTGAAGTCTTTTCTTTTTTCTCCTTTCCTTTCTCCTTGTCGAAAATCTAACTCCAGATTCAGGTCCACCAGTGCTGAAATCTCTGTTGGTCTATTTGGTATACCCGCTAACACATCTTTCAGCTCGTCCCTTAACCCTCGGTAGAAGACAGACGCTCTCTTGCTTGCTGGCCAGTCAGTTTCCACCACTAATTTGTTAAACTGTGCCAGATAGGATACCAAGTCTCGATTTCCTTGTTTTAATTCGAGCAATTCGTTATCCACCGCCTGTGATATTCTTCTCCTGTCAAACATTCGAAGGAATTCTTGTTTGAATTCTTCATAATTTCGTAATATTGGGTCATCTTTAGTTATTAAAGGCAAGGACCATGACGCTGCATCTCCGCTTAGGTACGACAACACATAGGCGACTCTAGACTGTGCGTCAGGGAAAATTGAAGGGCGGCATAGGAAATGTAATGAACACTGAGAGATAAATATTTGTGCCTTTTGTGGGTCTCCGCTAAACCGTTCTGGGGCGGCTAGTGGAACAACTGGGGACAAAGAATGGATTACCTGAGTGGTCCCTCTATTAGAACTCTCTTGTAAGGAGCCCTGTGCGTCTGGTCCTGAACTAAAAGGTTGTCTAAGCCAATTCTGCGGTTTCTTTTCTAGAACTTACTATCTCTGCCCTAAGATTTTGATTTTCCTCTCTAACTGCTCTTAACTCTTTTTGGATTGTATTTAGAATAACTCATAAACTTTGGACGTCTATTCCTTCAGCCATCTCTGCTCGGGTGCTGTGTGCAACGTGGGCACTTCACTCTGTCAGATCTGAGAAAACTCAATTTGGCTTGGCCGCACAGGAACAGAGATGCCTTGTCCCAAATATACCTTAACAACAATCCAGAGCTCGGAGTATACGAGTCTCTGAATTATTATCTTGGGGGAAGGGGGATATTGGATAAAATAATAAACAGAAAAGAGATGAGAAGAGACTTTCTTGGGTGGTCCAATTCGCCCAGCCCGTCCTGCAGACTGTTTCTATTGTACCCACTACTTCCAAGAACTAGCCTCTCTCCTATCGTTCGCATTAGGTTCAGTCTTTTCTTCACTTGTAGGCTTCTTCCTAATGGCTCTCTCTCTTCTAGTCTGTAACTTTATAAGTTATCAGCTAAATCGTTGTCTTTCTTTCTTTCTTGATAAATATTCTTTTGTGTATTGCTACTTGTTGTTTTGTTGAACTTAACCTTATAAATCGTTTAATTTTCTTTCACTCTCTAGGCATTCAAGAACAAGGTTCACTTCCACTATGATGCTACTTCAGTACTATAATTAGTTGTCTCAAAATATGGTAAGTATTCTTTAATTCCTTTTCCTTAACTCTTGCTGTAATTTTTGAAATTGTCTATTGACTTAGCTCTCATGGAATGTTGTCCTCTCTCTCTCTCCTCAGGAACTCAAACGACTACGCAGCACGAAGTCTTCTGAGGTACCCAACCTCCGTTGGATTCTGTGCTCTGACTACGGTAACTGTCTTCTCTAGCTAATGCTAGAGCCTCGGCAAACTAGTACTTAAACTCTCACAAGATTTATACTTTAGTTGTGCTCTCCGATCTTTCGTGACGCTTCCTCTCAGGGTAGAATCCTTGGTGAAGTGCGCAGCTTCAATCTAGCGTGTGCGTCACCTGGACTCAAGCGATGACCTAAGCTGAAGTCTAGACTGCTAACCCAAGCGCGAACCCGCAGGACATCTTAGAGTGCCGAATTCGCGTTAGCTCGGATCATGAACTCTTTACTGGGCTAATTCTTTTACAGCTTGACCCTTTATGTTGAATGGTGGCCACTTGAGCTCCGTAGGTTCTGAAACACCACCACACTCAACAGATGCCTCACCACTGCTGGAGCAAAGTCACCGAAGACCAGCAAACCACCACACTCGCCCTGAGCGCACCCGCCGACCCCACCGATCCCGACACCGCCGCCCACAACCTCAAACAGTGGATCAACTACTGCGCCAACACCCTCGCCCGATCAAGAAACCCTCCAACAGTCACACCAAAGAGAAAGCCAGCTGGTTCACTGAAGACCTAAGGGGCCTCAAAGCAAACCTGCCGAAAGCTGGAGAAGATCTGGCTCTGTGAACGAACACCGGACAGCCCTGCAATCCACAAGAATGCCACCCGTATACACCATCACCTCATCAGATCTGCCAAAAGGGCCTCCTTCAAAGACCGCCTATACAACAACGCGCACAACAGCAAAGAGCTCTTCAACATTGTGAAGGAACTCTCCAACCCCAGCTCCAATATCAACGAGGTCCCACCCTTGCAAGACCTGTGCGACTCGCTGGCCACCTTCTTCCACCGCAAGATCGCAGACATCCACGACAGCTTCAATGCCAGAACCGCCCGACTACCACTGAGACCTCCGCCTCCACCACCACCATCCACACCAACCGCCTGCTCTCCTGGACCAACATCAATGACGACGACACCATCAATTTCATGAACACCATCCACTCCGGATCTCTGTCACACCCATGCCCACACCACATCTTCAACAAAGCCAGCACAGCCATCGCACCCCATCTCCGGAAAGTCATCAACACCTCCTTCGAGACAGCATCCTTCCCTGGAGAGCTGAAAGCACGCCGAGATCAACGCCCTACTCAAAAAACCCAAGGCGGACCCCAAGGACCTCAAGAACTTCCGGCCCATCTCCCTGCTCCCGTTCCCGGCAAAGGTCATCGAGAAGACAGTCAACGAACAACTGACCCGCTACCTCAAGGAGAACAACATCCTGGACCCTTCCCATTCCGGGTTCCGCAGCAACCACAGCACCGAGACTGCCCTCATCGCCGCCACCGATGACATCAAGTCCCTGCTGGACAACGGAGAAACGGCGGCCCTCATCCTCCTGGACCTGTCAGCCGACTTCGACATGGTCTGCCACCACACACTACGAACAAGCCTCCACAACGCCGAGATCCAAGAAAAGGCCCGGGACTGGACCTGTCAGGAACTCAATTGCTAGCACCCTTACCACTTCCGTTCCAAGAAAGTCTACTCGGCACCTCTGGCTGAGAAGGTTGCGTCCTCATCTGTGGCTCCTGTTTAACAGATTGCTCCTGTTGATTGAGCAAGCCGGCTCGAACTTCATCCAGGATGGCGGCCGCCGTCTATTCAATGCGACACGCTCTAGTCTTCTGGAGAAAGGCTCGAGCTCAAGCCAATCTGGTGCGTGAGCACCCGGTGAGCCGCGCACTTCAACTGAAGAATTCCGTGATGACAGCTGCGTCTCTCAGCTGTTCCTGAGAAGAGACTAGATTCCTGTCAGAATTCTCCCCTAAAATTCTCTGTAGTTTTTGTAGGGTGTGCACACCGGGAACTTGTTTTCCCCAGACTAGAGCCCACGCATTTTTTCTGTGACTTCCCTTATTTTCCTCTACCCCATTTGAAAAAACTCTTGAGTTCAAATGTTGTAGACACGCAAAGTGAAGCGGACGTCTAAACGTTTTCAGCCAGAGTTCCTGAGTGAGTATTCCGAGTAAGAGAATTCATTGACTTCAGTAGAACCAATTACAGTTTCCAGTCAGTGCTCATCACAGTGATTCCAGAGAAAGCTTCCGAGTACACTACGAAACCAAGTGAGACAGAGACTTCTTGTTTATGGGTACTGGAGACAGAAGAGATACTTATATATGATATAGACTTTTTCCACAATTGTCCGAGAGTAAGAGTTATCACCTTTCTGAATATTGGAGCCTATTTAGACAACTGAGAAGAGCGCCATAGTTCTTCAGCCTTTCTTGAGATAAAGCTTAGTGCTGCGCACTTCAGGTATGAGAAGCAGTTCCCTATGAGAGTTAGAGTTGGGTTAGAGTTAAGATCAATGACATAATAGTATCCTTATCCATTCCAGGTTGTTAAACGTAGAACTGTAGCACTACAGGAACACTAACTCCTCAACTATCCAGAGAGAGGCTAAAACTGTGAATACATCAGGTAGAATTTGTTCTATATGGGTAAAGAGAGGGAGCCCAACGATAGGGAGGATTTAGAATTGTAAGGTTGTTCTTTTCCCCCCTTTTGCAGGTCAGCCAGATACTTTCTGAATCTAGAAAACAGAGGAGAAAACGAAGTACAGAAGATTCAGAATTGAGAAGGTGGCAGCTCCTGTGTTCGCAGGCGGTCTCTCTTTCTTTTCCCATTCCCCTTTCCCCCCGTGGGTGTCGAGTCAGAATAATTCTGTCTCTGTAACTGCGCTGGGGATTTGGGACTTGTCTTCTGCTTCAGTGGAAGAAATCTGGCACCAAGGTAAGAATCCTGACAGGACCACCTCCTTCCTCTCCGGCAGAACACAGAGCGACCGCCTTTCCCCCCTTCCGCTCCGAAGCCACCGAGATCATTTGCGGCGTACCCCAGGGCTCATCCCTCAGTCCAACTCTGTTTAACATCTACAAGGCACCGCTCGCGCACGTCGCCCGTCGACACAACCTCAACATCATCTCCTACGCCGATGACACCCAGCTGATCCTCTCCCTCACCAAGGACCCCCACACCACCAGAACCAACCTTCACGAAGGAATGAAGGCCGTCGCTGAATGGATGAGGAACAGCCGACTGAAGCTGAATTCGGACAAGACAAATGTCCTCATCCTCGGATCGCCCCTTAGGCCTGGGACGACTCCTGGTGGCCGACCGCACTGGGAACCGACCCAACACCCACCGACCACGCACGCAACCTAGGGGTCATCCTCGACTCCACCCTCTCCATGACTAAACAGGTCAACGCCGTCTCCTCCTCCTGCTTCAACACCCTCCGCATGCTCTGCAGGATCTACAAGTGGATCCGCACTGAAACGAGAAGAACGGTCACCCCGGCCCTCGTCAGCAGCTGGTTGGACTACGGAAACACCCTCTATGCAGGAGCCTCGGCCAAACTCCTGAGATGGCTACAAAGCATCCAGAACGCCTCTGCACGCCTGATCCCCAACATCCGTCGCTGCAGCCACATCACACATCACACCCCACCTGAGAGACCTGCACTGGTTCCCGATCAAGGGGATAACCTTCAAGCTCCTCACCCACGCACACAAGGCACTCCACAACATCGGACCAACATTCCTCAACAGACGACTCAGCTTCTACACCCACACCCGCCAGCTCCGCTCCGCCGACCTCGCCCTCGCCACAGTCCCCCGCTTCCGAAGAGTGACCTCCGGCGGCAGATCATTCTCCCACCTCGCCGCCAAGACCTGGAACACCATCCCCTTCCACTTACGGCAGACCCAAGACCTTCTGACCTTCAGAAAACTCCTCAAGACCTGGCTTTTCGAGCAGTAGCAGCATTCCCCACCCCAGCGCCTTGAGACCCTCACGGGTGAGTAGTGCGCTTAACAAATGATATGATTGGTTGATTGATTTTCTTTCTCGGACTGTAAAGTAAACTATATGACAATCTTGTTGGGGTACAGGGAGTCTGAAAAAAGGAAAGGCTGTAGGATGTCATTTCATACAGTAACGTTTAAATACTTGCAAATGAACAAGTATTTTAAAATATATCAGCAGTTAGAAAAGCACATATGAAGCACATTTTTGTTTCTTTAAGTGTGATGGAAACAAAAATTTGAATAGGATAATAACAAATCAATGCACTTGGTCATGCAAAATGATAAATATTTGCTGAGGCCCGGTTTGTTCACATTATCGTTTGTATATGACATAGTTTTTTATCAGTAAAGCGGTATGTCTGCGTACATTTGATAGCCAATTCAATGTAAAATGTGCTGTCTGTAAATAACAGTAAACAACCACACCCTGCTTATATAGCATATTTCCTATAGTGTGTTCCAAAATGCACCACAAGCTGCATATTACACCTTTTCCACTTACATGCGGAATAGGCGAGGTTTATTTGGTATACATTTTCTTTCTGTGATGTGTGGATTTCTCACAATCTCTGTGACTTCAGTGATGTAATACTCATTGAAGCACACTCACTTCAGAAGCACTGGTGGGAAGGAGGACGGCTGTTGAAAGGTACCTGTCCCTTCTGAGTCGCAATGGCATGTATATCACAAAGCATTCCTCGACATCTTCTCGAAGGAGGTACATTTGGATTTGCATAGTGGAAGCTGTCCATGAGGGATAGGGTTGCCACCTTTCAAACTGAAAAAAACCCAGCTATTTCCTTATGTTTAAACAGTCTTCAGCAGGGGAGTCGCGCGAGCGCGTCGACCAAGATGGCCGCCACCGCCGGTGCTCCGTAAGTCTCCCGGCCCAATTAGCCGGAAAACGATGAATTTTTTGTCAGGACCCGCCAATTTATAGCGGCGCTTGTTTTTTCTCACTGTCCCCTACCTGCTTCTCTATTTCTGGGCGATTTCGTCAAGGGAAAGTGTTTCTGCTCGCTCCTTGGTCCTCTCCCCTGCCTCTGCTTCAGCTTCTGCCGGCTTGCTCTGCTTGGGGGGCGGAGTGAAAATAAAGAAAGGGCCTGGCTTTGGCCTGGCCACACCTACGGTCCTGTTTAGCTGCTGCACCAGTACTTTTGCAGTACTTTTGGGGACTTTACATGCTTTTTCCCACATATTTATTAAAAATTTGGGGTGATTTTTATTTTTTGCAGTTTTCTGACGCAAAAGGTTGTTTTTTCACCTCAAGGTGGAAAATAAAAATTTGCCTACTAATAAAAGGAAACAGCAGATTTCGCCTCCTCCAACTAAGTCCAAGGCTATTGAATCTTCTGAACCTTCCCTTGCTCTGATTTTCGAGGAAATTCAAGCGCTGCGTCTGAATACAGACACTATTGCCACTGAAGTGAAAAATGTGCGCAAAGATATGGCTTCTATCTCCATGAAAGTGTCTGATAATACTATCAAAATTCAGGACAATAAAAATAAATTGGACGCTTTTACTCCTTTGGTGAGTCAAATAGTACCAATGCATACTCAACTACTGGAATTGGAAAACCGTAATAGACAATACAATCTTCGTATTTTCAATCTTCCTGAAGAGGTTGAGGGATCTGATTGTCGATTATATCTAGAGTCCTTGCTTCCTGGCCTCCTAAATATCAAATTTCCCGAAAAATTTGAAATAGATAAGGCTCACAGAATTCCCTCACACAGGAATCCTCGCCACAATAAACCCCGGCAAATGATTTTTAAGGTTCTGCGACACCATCATTTGGTCCTTATCAGGAAAGCAGCAAGAGACATTCCCTCCCTCTTAGTAGATGGCTGTAAAATCTTTATCCATCAAGATTTTGCTAAGGAAACGGTTGCTATTCGCAAGGAATTTTCCTCTTTTCGTCCACAATTGCAAAGCCTTGGTTTTAAGTATGGTCTATTTGATCCCTCTACAATGAGAATCTGGAAAGACACCTTCGCTAAATCTTTTCATCGCCCTGAAGATTTGAGACTCTTTCTGGAACAACAAGCTTCACCGTCAATGGACACTCATGATCCTGTTACTTGAAGACGTCTACTCTGATTTCTCCTGACATCTATAATTCTCTCTCTTCACGGGCTCCAACGGTTTATATGGCCATGCTTGAGGAACGGGTGTGCGTCTCTATCTTCTTATTTATGTTTCTGTTTCTTGTTTGTTCTTTTTCCCTTCCTTTGTGTTTCTCCCTTTTGTGTCCTTCCTTTTATTACTCTCTGCGTAGAGTTACTCTTTCTCTATGGCTGTTTTTCAGTTCCTCTTCCTTTGAATCTTTTCCTATCCTCTTCCTTCTAACTCCTAATGGCTAATACTCATTCTATTAAACTTGTTTCACTTAATGTCAAGGGCCTGCGGCATCCAGTAAAATGTACGAAAGTCTTGGACTACCTGGGTGCATGCAAAGCTGACATTTGTTTTCTTCAAGAAACGCATGTTGATGATAAGATTTTACAATATATGAGGAAAAAATGGGTTGATAATATTGTTTCCTCGCCTGCGCTGGGGATGAAAAATGGAGTTGCAATTTTCTTTGCAAAAAAGTTACACTGTCAGATTCTTAGTAAGTTTAATGACACAGAAGGTAGATATATTGTAGTTAAGGTAAAAATTTATGACTCAACCTTCTATTTGCTTAATATTTATGGCCCTACGGCTGATGACCCTTCGTTCTGGTCTGCTATAACTACTGAAGTTCTGAAGTTGGGACAAGTTCCTTTGATTGTTGGGGGGGATTTCAATGTTATTATTGATCCGTTGTTAGATAGGCTTTCCTCTGCAAAATTCCGCCCTCCTAAAGTTTTTTATGCCTTTAAATCTTTCCTTCGATCCACCAAGTTGGCTGATATTTGGAGAATACACTTTCCTACTGATAAATGGTTTTCCTTTTTCTCTAATTCCCATAATTCTCATTCACGGATTGATTACTTTTTGCTTTCGCCTTCTTTACTCCAATCAGCTGACAATCCTGTTGTAGGTAATATTGATATCTCGGACCATGCCTTAATTTCCTTTGTTTTAAATGTCTCCTCTATGTTTACCAAACAAAGTAGGTGGCGTATGAACACGAATGTTGTACTTAATGACACGCATAAACCTAAACTATTACAAGCTATTCAGGACTATTTTTTATTTAACCCTGAAGGTTCAACTTCACTTGTCAATAGATGGGATGCGTTTAAAGTCTACATTAGAGGTACCACAATTTCTATTATGGCCCATGCAAACAAGCAATTTAACTCTAAAATTAAACTTTTGGACAAACAAATTGCCAAATATGAAAGTTTATTTATTTCTTCTAATGACCCTCAACACAAATTTACACTACAAAAGCTTGGTTATGAATTTAATGCTCTACTTAGTACTAGAGCAGGGATTCAACTCGCAAAATCCAATGCTAAATTTCGCTTTAATACCAATAGGTCTGGGAAACTCCTTGCAAATTATTTACGAATCAAGAAGGATAAGACCCAAATAACCTCGATACGTGGTGCTAATGGCCAAGTAGCTATTTCCCATAATGATATTGTCCAAGAATTTATAACTTTTTACTCTACCTTATATAGTAAACCTGATACCTGTGATGATTCTTTAATTGATTCCTTTTTAAATAAATGTAATTTGCCTCAAGTTTCTCCATCCGATAGATTAACTTTAGATTCCCCAATCACTTGTGATGAGATCTTACTTGCTATTAAATCACTTCCTAAGAATAAATCCCCAAGCCCGGATGGTATCCCAGCTGAATTTTATAAAGAATTTAATTCTCACCTTTTACCTTATTTAAGTGCCCTTTTTTCCCATTTTGGTTCCTCTGGTACTATTTTGGGCTCCTTTACGGACGCTTTAATCATTGTTTTGCCAAAACCTGATAAGGACCCTACCCTGGTTTCTAATTATCGTCCCATTTCCCTAATAAACCAGGATTGTAAACTTTATGCTAAAATCCTTGCTACTAGATTGGCTCCTATCCTTCATTCCATCATTCATCCAGATCAATCTGGTTTCATGAAAAATAGATACTCTGCGAATAATACCAGAACGCTTTTACACGTTATTGAACAGAGCTTCCACCTTACTTCTCCTGCGGGAGTGATGGCTTTAGATGCAGAAAAAGCATTTGACAAATTCATTGGCAATTTTTATTTAAAACTTTATTGTCTTTTAATTTTGGTATCCATTTTATTCGTATGATTTCTGCTTTATATTTTGCCCCTACTGCTCGTTTGTTTATTAATGGTCAAATTTCTACTCAATTTCCACTCTTTAGAGGTACTAGGCAGGGTTGTCCCCTTTCCCCACTGTTATTTTTATTAGGAATTGAGCCTTTTCTTAATTATGTCCGCTGCTGTGATACTATTCAAGGTGTTGCGATAAATGATGTCACTGTTAAAACTTTAGCATATGCAGATGATGTGTTATTGTTTATTAGCAATCCTCTCTCCTCTGTTCCCTCCCTCTTAGACATTATTACAAATTATTCTGTAGTTTCAGGTTACAAGTTAAATGTAAGTAAAACTGATTTTTTTCCTTTAAATGCTTTTTGTACGCCGGATATGCTACCAAACGCAAATATTCTTTGGCAAAGCATTAAGCTTAAGTACTTGGGTATTCTATTTGCCTCTTCATTGCCTGCTACATTAAAATTAAATACGGATTTTATACTTGATTACATCAAAGACAAAACGTCCAAATGGTCTCCCCTTCATCTCACCTGGTGGGGAAGAATGGAGGCTATAAAAATGAATATTGCACCAAAAATCTTTTAAACTTTGGCTATGATTCCCACTCAATTTCCTCTCAAATTCTATAAAGATGTTGATAAGCTGTTATCTAAATTCCTTTGGTCCAGCAAAGTTCCTCGTATTGCTTACAGAAAATTAAAACTCCCCAAGTCCCAGGCGGGATTTGCCCTTCCAGACTTTTACCTTTACCATAAAGCTTTTATCTTAAAACAAAGTTCCTTGTGGTTTTCAAATTCACCTGTGGTCAAGCCTCCAATTTGGTTAGATATTGAAACCTCAATTGTACGCCCCTTTACATTGCTTTCTTTGATGTCAATGTCCTCTGCTTCTAAGGTAGTTCATCGGTCATCTATAATTAAATCTTCTAGATTAATACTTAATGACTTAGACTCTAATTTTGAATTACCCTTACTCTCTACAGTCCACTTGTCTTTATGGCACAGTGCTCTACTTAAACTAAACAGAAACATTAATTTTTGGTCTTCATGGATTTCAAAAGGAATTGTATATCTTAAAGATGTCTTTTATAACAATGCCTTTATTCCTTTTGAGCAACTACAGTTACAGTTTGATATCCCGGTTTCTGATTTTTCAAAATACCAGTTTTTATGTAACTCTATTTTAGATTTCTTTCCCGATGGTATTCCCTCTTCCACCACTAACGACCTTTTGATTTACCTTAAGGCTGTTACGTAAACCTCCAAAGCTGTCTCTGTTTTTTATTAAAAAAATTCTACTTTCCAGGGCTCTAATGTTGGTGCAATATCATCTTTTTGGAACACTGAACTTTCCACTTCCCTATCAGATGACTCATGGTCCTCAATATGGCTCAGCAGCATCTCCGGTTGGCTTCCGGTGTCCCTTTATCAGACTAATGCTTATATTTTATTTAACGCTTTATGGACCCCATCTTGATTAAGTCATGCTAAATTGATACCATCTGATGTTTGTTGGCACTGCAAGTCAACTTCTGGATCACTTCGTCATATGTTATTTGAATGTACAATTATTATGACATTTTGGTTGGATGTTTGGAATGTTATTTTGAAAATTTTGCCTTTACATGATGATATTTCTTATGCTGTGTTAATATGCAAATCGGTTGCTCTCTCCCATCCTCTTAATGATTCAGAGACAAAGTTATTTAATTTTTTAATAACAACTGCTTTAAAATCCATTACTTTTTGTTGGAAAGACGCTTCTTCTCTTTCAGTTCATGCTTGGTGGTCTTGGATTACCTTTACAAGAAGAGGAGCTCAGCTGTCTCTTAAAGGCATAACTCACAATTCACAGTCATTTCAATCTTTTTGGTCGCCTATTGATTCGTATGTTCTGAAATGACATGATTAGTATGTTTTTATGTCTCTTGATGATTATTTTTTCTTTATTTGCCACCTTTGTTATACTCAACCAACTGGTAACTCTATATGTTCTGATTTTATGATTCTATGATATGTTCATTCCCCCATTCTCCCTTCCTTTTCTTACCCTTTCCCTTCCTCTTCATTTTTGGATTATTGCATTTCATACTTATCAATTACTCATTTACGCATTTACGAATTATTCTTTCTGTATTGTACTTGTTTATTTCTTTTGTTGCATAAAACTTCAATAAAAACATTTTGAACACATAAACAGACTTCAGCAGTTTTGGACTACATTTGTCGAGCACTCCAAATCAAGAAGACTTTGACCTCTTTTATTGATTAATGCTATGTTTATTAACATTGTATTGTGGATGGAATTTGAAAATGGCATTGAGAATGGCTTGAGATTGCACTGTAATGTTTTTATTTATTTTAAGAATTTAAATGTATGATATTTATTCTTTTATGGCCTTGTGCCGAATAAAGCTTTGAATTGAAATCGATCGAGTCTTCAGATGCAAAGACATGATGCTGAAATAGAACGTCATGCAAAGTCAACTGTATTCATTTGTAACATGGCTTTTTTGTTTTCGTTTACTTTCCCTATCCGAAAAGGGCCATTAAGGTAAATATAGGGCACATTTTAAATTGCTTTCTTATATTTGCTATTTGAAGGACATAATGATAAGGGGGGAAATACTGTCTTTCTGTTATTTTTCTACTCTCTGTACCAGACGGAACAGGAATATTAACATATGGTCATGCTGGCTGCAAACTGGCTAGGTAAAAACACTTATGAGGGACAGCTTCCACTTTGCAAATGTGGCCGTTTGGAAAGTAGCAGAAGGGCTGATGCATGCTCCTTCCATGCCCTTTGCATCATGCCTGTTTTACAACCTTTGGAGTACAGGCTTTGTACAACCTTCACCCTGCAAAGACCAATGCAAAAGCTTCACATCTGAATCCTTTGTGCATCAGGCACAATGTATTTTGCAAATGGCAGTGTTGCATATGTCTCATTCCTCACAGCAGTAGTCTGCATAATTCCTAGGTTTTTTATGATATTCTTCCCATCTCTCTTTATGTTGCCTTTCATCTCGTATTTTCCATCTCTACCTTTTACTGTATTGAAAATATACAATTGTAAGTGCTAAAATTGTGATTGGCATGGTCGGTACAAATGTTCTAAATCACTTATTCCATAAATGTCACGGGCTTCAGTTCTCTGAAAGGGTTAGTGAACCTACTAATATATACCAAGCTTTTTCTTCAGATCTTTAGGTTGGAAGACATATTCTAGCCCACATGCCAAAAGATGAGGTGTGTTTACAATGCTCCGACATGGACTCTGAAATTTGTTTTATAGATTGCAGGTCTCGAATCTGGAACGCAAATTCAAGAAGCACTTACTGGTGGTGTCAAGAAAAAATCCTATTTACCTTCAGCCAATCAGATGCATTGACTATCTCAAAACAGCACTAGTTCTTCGCCAATCAGGTCAAAATATTGTTTAATTGTTTGAACCATTATGCAAACCTAATGCATGGGTACCATTACACTTAACCTATCAACAGTGAGTCAGTTTTACACTTGTAATATCAAAGAAACTACTCAATAAATCTGCACCAGATTCCTCTGGCCAAAGTAAACCACATGCACAACATCAACATTGTGTCCTACATCAACACACAACTCATACTCTTCCTCCAGACCCCAACATAAGAAACAAGTTCACTGTCTGCATGTCCGATGTTGCTAACTGGATGAAAGACAACTGTCTCAAGCTCCACACCGAAAAGACAGAAGTAGTGATCTTTCGCAAGAGCACCTCACCATGGGAATTCAAATGGTGGCCGGCTAAACTCAGACCCACACCCAGCACCCATGCCAGGAACATTGGAATAATTATCGACAGCAAACTGTACATGACGGTACGATTAAACACCGTTATTACATCCTGCTTGCACCCCCTATAGATGTTAAGGGAGATCTTCAAATGGCTCCCAAGCAACACTAGAAAAACTGTGACTCGCATTCTAGTCACCAGCTATGTGGACTTTGGGAACACCCTTCATGCAGGAATCACCGAGCAACTCACTAGAAGACGACAAACCATCAAGAACTTGGCAGGCAGATTTATTCTCAACCTCCCACACAGAACTGACATCATACCACGCCTCAGGGAGCTCCACTGGCTCCGATATACAAATGATCTAATTTCAAACTCCTTACTCACACATTCAAGGAACTACACAACTTAGGCCCCACCTACCTGACCAGTCAGATTTCCTTCCACCAACCAACCAGACACCTCTGCTTCACAGGACTCCTACTTGCACACATGCCAGGCATACACAGAACCATATCAGGAGGATGGGAAATCTCTTACATCTCTCCTAAACTGTGGAACGTCCTACCACACCTCATCAGAGGCTCCTCCTCTCCTCTTGAATTCAGCAAGACGCTAAAAACTTGACTTTTCAATTAACCAATCTACCATAGGCAGGGCTAGGAGCACAAACACCTGCTCAGTGCCTGGATACCCTAATGGGTGATAGTGAGCTTTTCAAATACACAGAACAATAACAGACCACAAAATAAGATACGTTTCAGCAACCACTTCCTTATTGCATAGTTTGGTGTAATTCTGTGGCAAATCTGCACAAATTTCTGTAACATCACTATCTAAGATGTTAAACGTGTCAGGCAAAATTGTTAGGTGGGCCATATATTAATAAATATTAAAAAAGGGACTTGTAAGAGCTATCGGTATCTGAAATTCGTCTAATTTACATGTGTGTACTTACGTAAAATTCCAGGAAAAATATGAGAAATTATGCATCATTACATAAAAAGCAAAACCAGCATGTGGTGCTATATTGTAGCACAAAATGATTCCATTTGTCCATTTTGGATGTGATGACGCAGTTTGTGTACTGGTCATTTGCATTGTTTCAGTGCACCTGTGCTAAGCAAAAACGTGCGTAATTATGCAACATCGTGGTGTAATGCCGTTTCGGCATTTTCTCTTACCAAGCATTATGTGAAACTACCAAAATGAATAACAATTTCGCTGGCATAATGGTAAGTTCCCTCAGGCCTGGTTAGAACATTACAGCTACAACTATAAATTGAAAAACAAAACATTCCCTAGCTGTGCTTTATGGCCATCACCTCCACTTGCAGGATGGGCGAATTGTGTCTTTTCGTTTTAGCAGATGGTGAAAGCAACATTTGGTCAGTTTCCACTTTTTTTCACAGATTTGTCAGTCAGCAGAATGCATTGAATGTGGAGGGGTTTCATCAGCAACAGGCTGATAAAAACAAAATTGCCTTAGTTCTGTGCTTTTTTCGTAGTTCCTCTTGTCCCCACACTTTCCACTTACCTCCCATTACTCTTCTCCAGCTCTTTGGCCTTTTTCAGGATACTCTAGCTTTGTCATTGTGCCATCTAAACATCGTGCTCCCCTGGTTGCTGGTGCTGACCCATCCTGAGGAAGGTGTAAAAAACACACAGAATACATCAGGAAGCCTAAAGTCCTAGTAGCGTTTATTGCAAAATAGCAAGAAGCACAGCAAACGATCAAAGACAATTGTCCTTTCAACTGACCAGCACCCTCAATAGAAGATGGTGCTAAAATTCGGAGAAAATTGGGACAGTATAGCTATGTTTTCTCTCATGATATGCCAATGGAACTGAACCTAAGACAGAAACCTGTTATTCTCAGTACAATTGTATCTAACGAGCAGGTGGCAGGATCTTTTCCATGAGGAAGTGCTGGATGACATGGAACAGAAGATATGATTAATAAATATTACACTAGGCTCATTATTCTCTCAAAAACCTGCTTCCAACTGCCAGGTTTGAACACAAGGTTGTGCTGCTAGGAACTGAAAAGGGTAAAACCTCAAGTTCTAGGGATTCGGGGCTACTAGAGCCGCCAAGAAAATTGCAAGCATATTCAGTGTCCCAGGAAGGTTTAAACTAAGGTAAAACGAAATCCATATTTGCTTAAAATTGTTGATTCCTTCAGAGCTATATGTGTGCTTATTAATTGTAATATATGGGAGTATACAAAATTATTTAGACAAAATTTAGGTTTTGTCTTCACAAAGGTAAGTCTATCTGCTCTGTTGACTGGTAAGCAGGTTCTTTAGTCTGTCACTCTGCCCCTAGCAGCACTAAACACCTGCCCTGACTCGAAGCTGGCCTTTGGGCAACTGAGCGTTTCAGCTGCTTACTGCAATAATGAGGACCACATCTTCCTGTTGTTCTTCCAGCACAGCAAAAGCTTTTACAAAGTACCCATTTACACTGTTCATGCAAGCGTTCATACTTGAAGCAGCAGCCATCATTGAGGCACAGAACCAATTGACCCATGTTGCAAAAGAAAGCCTGTCAGATTTCAAGCTCAACACAGACTGCCCTTCTGTAAGGAGCTGCAGCCCTGTGGGACAATCTCTGACCATCAGCAATTACCACTCTGACATCAGCTTGAAAGTCCAGCCTCCTTTGGAGTCCAGTGGCGTAATATTAGCCCACACAGCCCCCGTAGTGCAGGGGTCCCCTCTGGCACTGTGCACAGGAAGGGGCCCCTGGCCTGAGAGCTCCTGAATGAGTCCGGAGCACCAGGGCTCCCATCATGTACTTTGCAGGGGGATCCCTCAAGTTTTGTTAAACCACTGTTGGAGTCTCATAATATCTACTTGCAGTGCTGCAGAGTATAATCACTGCATTGCGTCTCAGAAAACAAGGCACAGATACAGTCTCTGAAGCTTGGGTCCAGAAAGTTGCCAAAGGCAGTGACTAGTACCTGCTAATGTTCTTTCAGCCTGTAAGCAAACAATCATTTCATCACAAGGCCCTTCATCTCAGTGGGCGAGTATCCCGTTTTGTGCAGGTGCAAGTTTGCCAAGCCTACCCTCATCAAGTGCATCAATTGCAGAATCTCGCGGAGACCAATTTAAATCTGTTGATCCTGATGATGGTCTCCTTAAAAGACCTCAGGACTTTCCATACAAGCCGGATGAGCTCTCCCACTGGCTTGCCATCAAGGATGCGCCAACAGGGGTCTCTGTGTGCTTTTCTGCTATATATTGAATAAAGTACCCTCCTGTCATCCATTATAAAGATATTACAAGACATTGCATAATTTGGTGACCATGTAGATGCATGATAACAAAGGCTACATTTATTTGTAAGGCCATGCAATGCTGAGGTGACTTTCAATATCCTTTTAATGTGCGGCAAGTGGTGGATTATTCCTCATAAAACATGGTCACACCATCACGCTTCCCACAAAAAACTTAAATCTTTGGTATTTTGCTCTTTCATTTAAAAGAGATAGTATGATTGCAGATATGAAAAATAAAAGCAGAATCTGTAGTTTGAAATTAAACTTAGTACAAAGTATTCAGTAACTTGTTGCAAAAAATATTAGAATTCATTTAATGGAAGCTAGATCAAAAAATGCTGTAGCTCAGAATGGGTAGAAACATTCACAGAGATTCTATATTTCCTGTATTGACCCATAGTGTGCATGAAAACAAACATATTGCAACAAATGTCTCCTTCCTGCTGATCACTGTTCATTTGGGAAAAAACAATCGACCAACAAAAACCCAGATCAAGTTTTCATTGTTTAGAAGTACAGCTAGAATAATGTTCATTGACCTGTCTTTTTCATCTTGCCTTCTGGCTCCGGCACAAGGCATTATGACATCACAACTCAACTGTAATAACTTATTATAGTTTAGCAGCTATATAATTTTGTTATAGCAGATAACAAGAGGTGTTACAACTCTAGTGTAATAAGGAAATTAGAGATGAGCTTCTCATGTATTAAAGTCATTGCTCCAGGGATCGCTGCAGCATGTAGAGCAGAGTACCAGCTAGTGGGCACCTCAACTTTCATTTGGTGATCCAGAAGATTGTGTCTATTCTGGTAGGAATTCAGGGCTATACATGCTGTGGTGGACTGGCTAAAGTGTGAGCATAACGTGTGAGAGTGAACCAGACTTTCTGTGATCGCAGCATCCTTCAGGAATCAGTAAACAAAAAGATCCAACACTTATGCAAAACACAGTTTGTGGGAAATATTTCCTAGGTTCAGGGCAGCAGCAACATTATTTTCGTTGTCAGCTATTACAACATCAAACTCCAAGGAATGTGCCTGCAGCCAGTCATGCACCCCAACCTCCATCTCAACCCTCACAACTTGACCCTTGCGCATGAGTCAAAAGGCAGAATGTTTCTTGATGTTGTAGGCTAACGTAGTAGGAGCCTGAAGAGGAAGCACCCAGTAATGGCAAGTGTGTTGATAGAGGGATGGGGAGGGACGAAACAAAAAAAATACACGTACTTGCCGCATCGCTGCATTGTGCGCCTTTCTTCAGCAGGCACAGGCTCACAGACTGCACTCCGGCCAATCCTGATGCTGCTTTCATGCTGCTGAAAGCAGCATCAGGATTGGCCTGTGTGCCAAAGATTTGTGCTCACAGTCAGACTGGGAGCCTGTAACTGAGCTCTCCAACCCGGCAACACTGCTAGGGTTGGAGAGAGCTACAGTGCCTGAGACAGTCGGCCAAACCATCATGTGCACTTAGAAGCAGTGCAACCACTCTTCCACCAGCCTGTCATTACCATGGCCTCGCCCCAAAGCCATGACTCCAAGAGAAAAAAAATGATAATAAACAAGTGTTTATTATCATTTTGATTTTTATTTTGTTTGCTGCTGGCAGGTGGAGCGGCGTTCCTCTGCCATATCGGAAGAGCCGCCGCTGGAAGCACCAGCAACAAATACCAGCAAGAAACTCAATGCAACATGTTTTACGTCAAAGGGTTAGCCAGCTTCAGAGATCGGAAAGGATCGTACTTCTTAGTCTTTTTTTGTGTTTCACCTAAGGTCGTCCTCTTAGCCTGGTGTTTTGGGGTACAGTTTATGGGCTTTTGGATTTTTTCTCCAGAGCCAAGATACCCTCATGGGTGAACATTTGTGCTTTATATAAACCTAACCTCTAACATAATACTCAATGCACATAGTCAGTGCTAGGTTCGCTTGTCTAAATGTCCATGGTGAAGTCTACAAAACCTTGTTCCACATTGCTCAGTGCTGAATGTAATACACTCACAACTAACTGATAAAGTTCTGTCACTGTTATCTTGGAAAGGTAGTAGTAACTTGGTATGCTCTAGTACAGTGCCAAGAAAGCAATGACATGCCATAAACTGTTGTTCTCTACAATTGAATATGCTAAAAAGTATTTAGCCAACAGCCTGTCAGTGAGGGTATCACTGTACCAGATGGTGCTTTCTGTCATAAGGCACTGGGATCCATATTACACAAGTGCCCCGGGGGCATAATGGGCGCTTGCACCCGCTTTGCGTGCCCCTGTGGCACTTTGGTATTACAGAAGTGCCACAGATGCTTAATCGGCCCCTGCTGTAATACTGATAGATCTGGTGCACATAAGTCACCAGCGCTATCTTCAGGGGGCATTCCCTCATTTGCATGGGGGCATGCCCCATGCAAAAGAGGGAATCCCTTTGCCTTTGCACCTGCGCTGTATTACAGACGAGGGAGCAGAGGTGAATAAACTCAAAGGCTGCGCAATGACAGGGCGCCACCTAAAAGGTGGTGTCCTGTCAGTGTGCCTCCTGATGGCAGCCCTCTGGAGGGGGAAGGGTGTTCCATCGATCCCCAGATATCCTCTTGCAAGCGGGAGCAGTCACTGACTGCACCCACTTGCAAGGGCCTTAACAAAATCTTACTGAACCTCAACACACTCCGAGAGCCCAGCCTAAGCCCTCACCCACCCTGCACTATTTCCAGCACTAAACATCAAAGGCCCTCCAAGGCTCTTGGGCACAGTTGGAGCTCAACCCCTCTCCTGAACCAGACACAGAGACCCAAAAGAACAAGAGCTGCAATGTCCACAAGTGAAGCAATGGAGCTTGCCTCCCCGTACGACACTCCCTCCACTATCTCCCCAAAAGCCAAGATACAGGTCATCACAGGATTTAGAAGATACCATTCTCCACCCACAACTCCAAGACCCCCATCCTTCCTCACTAACATTCCCAGGGCACCCCTAATGAAGAAACACAAAACCGGGAGGACTTCCACCAATTTCATGCTCATAAACTGCAGATCAGCCACCAAACATGCAACAGAGCTGGCAGAAACCATCCTTACCCATGACATCGACATCACGTTCATCACCAAGACATGGCTAAATGAGTTTTCCTCCCCAATTTTGGACATGCTTGTACCCCAGGCTTTGCAATCATCAACAAAGACAGAAAAGACAAATGAGGAGGGGGTGTAGCAATCATACACAAGACACAACATCTCCGTGACGGAAACCGATACCTTCAACTACAACACATTTGAATGTCTAACCACCAACATCAAGACGAGCGACAACAAACCTCCTCTACCATCCGCCTGGTTACACCTCCAGATAACACTGGTCTGACCTGATAACTCACTGTTCACTCCGTGACACCAATAACTTAATCCAAGGTGCCCTCAACCTTCACTGGAATAAGGAAAACAACTTTCTGATCCAAACCCTGAACGTGCTTCTACACAACAACAACCTCACCCAACACTGCGCAGAGGAAACCCACAATGGGGGATCAATCCTGGATGCCAATATTGCCCAACCAGACTCAGTCATGATCGACTACATCCTGCCCGTTGACTGGTCCGACCACCACATCATCTTATTCCACATCAACCAAGTGCTCCTAGGTCAGCCCCCTACGAAGGACCCCCCTCACTGGGTGAAAATGTAATTCAGATCCCCGGCTGACTTGGAGGAAAGGATACGCTCTCTCCTTCCCATCTCCACTGAGGATCTCACCACAATAGAACTCACCTCTCACTACAACACAACTATGACTGACATTCTTGACGAACTAGCACCATTGAAACAAAACAGAGTCAAAAACACTCCATCTAGATCTTAGTTTAACACAGACATTAACTCCAAAAGAAGACAACTAAGAGCTGCAGAAAGACTCTGGCGGAACAACCCATCCACAATCCTCCGCCACCAACTCAAAGCAATACGCAGGAAGTACAAAAAAATATCAAGAATGAAAAGACGTCCTTCTTTTGCAATGATTTAGACAACGCAAAAAAAAAGGCCTAAGGAACTCTTTAACCTCATTCGGAAAAAACTTCCAAACCCCCTGCATCCTCAGTTCTGGCCTCCAAAGACCTGTGTGAGAACTTCGCCAACTTCCTCAATGACAAAATCACCAAGATTGAGCTCTCCCTAGATGACAACCGCAGTCCCCCTTACAGGAGCGCGTCCCTAGGGATAGAAGCTATCACACCCACGCTCCCAACAAAACATTGGAAAGCCTTCAACCCCATCTCCGAAGCAGAGAGAGTCAAAATGATCTCCATCTCCAAACCCTCTTCACACGGCTCGGATCCTATACCGGCCCAGCTGGCCAAAAAGCCTAATCTCTCCATAGCCCCGCTCTGGACCAAGATCATTAACAGCTCCCTTAGAACCGGAGTCATACCGGACTGCCTCAAAGTCGGCCAAGTCCCGCCATTACTGAAAAAAACGGGCTTAGACACTAATGATCTGAATAACTTCAGACCAGTCTCCAATCTTTCTCTCCTAGCTAAAATCCTGGAAAGGTGTGTTATCCTCCAACTGACTCAACACATAGACAGCACCAATCTCTTAGACACCCACCAATCAGGTTTCAAAAAAGGCTGTAGCACAGAGACAGCGATCCTCAATGTCATGGACGATTTACACAAATCACTTGATGCAGGCCAATGCTCCCTACTCGTACTCCTGGACTTATCGGCTGCCTTCGACACGGTGGACCATAACCCACTCATCAAGGTACTTAAAAAAAAAGTGGTTCTCCTCCTTTCTCCAGAACCGCACCCAAAGAATAAAGATCAGAAACTTCTCATCAGACCTACAGCTTGTCAGCAGGGGTGTCCCTCAAGGATCAGTTCTTTCCCCACTACTGTTCAACATCTACATGGAACCCCTCACCACCATACTCAAAAAGAAAAACATTCCCTTCCACCTCTATGGTGACGACACCCAGATCTACCTTGAAACCTCCTCCATTGATGACATTCATAGACTCAATGACACTGTAAGAGAAGTCCAACACTGGTTATTACTAAACCACCTGAAACTCAACAAAGACAAAACAGAAATCCTCCTCATCTCCAACAAAGAGGAGAACCCCCAAATTATAAAATGGATAAAAGCAATTGATGCTCTAAACGGCAATCTCACCCTGGCGGATTCCGTAAAATCACTGGGAATCACCCTAGACCCAAAACTAGACATGACTAAACACATCAAGAACACTGAAAAGAGCACCTTCCTTAACCTGAAGCTACTCAACAAAATAAAACCCTTCATCCTGCCTAACGACCTTAAACAAGCTACTCAATCCCTGGTGCTGTCCAGACTAGACTACGGGAATGCTTCCCTCACAGTTACAGCAAAATCCCACTTAGTTCCCCTTAGATCAACTCTCAATGCAGCAGGAGAAATGGTCACCGGAGTAAAGAAGTATGAACACATCTCGCCTGCACTCAGAGAGCTAAAATAGCTCCCAACCGAAATTCATGCCAATTTCAGAATGGCTTGCCTCACGCACAGAGCCCTGCACACAGGGAAACCCGACTACCTGGCCGCCAAACTCAAGAAGGCCGGTCAGACAAGGAGCCTCAGAAGTTCCAACACTCTACTCCTCATCCCGCCGACAATCCTCAAACAAAAAACGCTTCTCGATCATTCTCTGGAAATGCGCCCAAAATCTAGAACTCCATCCCAGTCCACATCAGGACTACCCCCTCCTTTGTACAATTCAAAAGGCAGCTCAAAGACTTCTTCACCAACCGTTCTCTCCCGAATGGATAGCCGCTGCTGAAATGCTTAAGCTTGCACATTTCAGGACACAGACACTTTCTCACTAAGACTTCTACCTCATCCCCATCCTGACCCCTCCCTCTTTCCCCCTTCCCTAACAGTGGCTCGGCTCCAGTCAATGTGCTCAATATTGGGATTTTCTGTGTCTTCCTTTCCTGCAATACTGTTCAGTGTGCCGAGACTTCCAATGCGCCATGACTCAATATGTATACGACTGCCAAACTGTGTGTTTTTACCCATGCTGTGAAGCGCTCCAATACCTTCAGGTCTGGCTAGCGCTATATAAAACTCTTCAATAAATAAATAAATATTTAGCAGGTTTATCATGAGTACATTTGAGCGCATTACAATATTTAAAAAATGTGATTATGCATTGCAGTTGTGCCAAAATATTGAAGCAAACCCAAGGCAAAATCTTGGCCTCAACTTATACATTTATGTTTTGTTTAAACCCTGCCACAAAGAAAGTGGCAACTATGAGAAACTTGGCAGTAAATTTGTTATGCTTAATTTGTTGCAATGTCTGTATTTTATTATATCTAATGGGGTTAAGGCACCTGCTGCAGAGATCTTTGAGTGCCAGCTAAATCTCAGAGAATAATAATAATAAAGGTAAAATCACTCTGGAGGCTAACATTTGCTGGAGAGATCTGTGTTTTGCCTAGTCCTAGTTTTGAATCAAAGTAGCATAGAGGGTTAATATGTCTCCTACAAAGCAGTAAGTGGGTTATTGCATTTACGACAGGGATCCTTTTGTTACTTGCAGTTCATTGATTGTAATCCTTCAAATATAGCACAGTGAGGTATGATGGACATGTGACTCCTACACAGGCACGGCCCATGTAGGGCGTTACACCGAGCGGTGATGTCAGGCGGGGGAGGGGCAGGGTGGGGGGTTGTAAAATGCGGGATATGGACGATTTCAGGTAAGTACTGGAAAAAATAAATAAAGCGAATTTCGTTCCGTGAACTGCATCGCCAAAAGTGATGAAGCGCGCGCAGCGAAATTCTTTTTTTTTCTTTTTCCGGTACTTACCTGAAATCATCCATATCCCGCATTTTACAACCCCCCATCCTGCCCCTCCCCCGCCTGACATCACCGCCCGGTGTAACGCCCTACACGGGCCGTGCCTGCTCCTACACCTTGTAACCCTCACTGTCTTATGTAACACATCCTTTATATTGATGTACCCACATATGATTTATTGTCAATGTGAAATCTGTATGTGTGATTTAAAGCACTCTGGCACCCTGCATTGGGAAGAGTAGTGCTAAAGTCCTATAAAAGAAATAAAACAAAATAGTAGTATTTAAATTTCTATTTGTGTAAAAACGGATGCAACCAACATGTCTGACATTCTTACAGGGTATGCATATTTCTTATATACAGAGATCGAACAAAGTCAAAAGCATTTCTCTAAGTACCTGTGAAGTGATAAGATGTGAGTTTTTGTTTTCCCTCTATTGCATCTACTGGTGAGGTTCCAGATAGCTCCCAGCCAGGATACTCCAACAAAAAGATGCCTAATGGCCTCTTAACTCTGACTTTGTTATGGCGGAAGGTGGATTCTGATTAGCCCCTTCCCAGCATGCTTGTTGCTGCTCGGAACAAAAGCAGGCAACGTGCAGGGGCTGCTGAAAGTGTCCCTGTGTCAGAAAATGATACCAGGACAAGTTCAGCATGTTTCTGTGAATTCAGGGAGAAGTAGGAAAGGAACGTGGCACTCTGCTGAAAGTGGCCAACTTTGCCGCAGGGTAGACAGCATCTACCCTCTGAAAGTAGTGTGTAGACATCATCTACCCACGTCTACCCTCGACTCGAGCCCTTCTCATTTGGCAGTGCCACCTTCGAAGCACTTCTGTGTCCCTAAACCCCAGGGCATGATTATATCCTAGAGGTGAGGTGATTGGCATGTTGGCCTGGTGCTACACAGGTATGTATGTGACCACTGTGCCCTCGGCCTGGTTGCCCCCTCGCTCCCCGCCTGCTGCCTGCCACTTACCTGCTGCCTGCCTGCCTGCTGCCGATCGATCCCGGCGCCCCAGCCACCACAGGGCCGCCCGCCTTGATCGCCGATCCAGCCTGGCGCCCCAGCCGCCGCAGGGCCGGCCGCCTGGATTTCGCGCCGGTTTTTGACGCGACCCCACCCCCCCGCCTACCGATAGGCCCACGCGCTCCCCGCCTCCCGCCTGACCCGCCCTCCCGGATCCCTTCTTAAGGGGACCCCGACCCCAGACTTGCAGCGACCACTGTGCCCTCGGCCTGGTTGCCCCCTCGCTCCCCGCCTGCTGCCTGCCACTTACCTGCTGCCTGCCTGCCTGCTGCCGATCCATCCCGGCGCCCCAGCCGCCGCAGGGCCGCCCGCCTTGCTCGCCGATCCAGCCCGGCGCCCCAGCCGCCGCAGGGCCGGCCGCCTGGATTTCGCGCCGGTTTTTGACGCGACCCCGCCCCCCCGCCTACCGATAGGCCCACGCGCTCCCCGCCTCCCGCCTGACCCGCCCTCCCGGATCCCTTCTTAAGGGGACCCCGACCCCAGACTTGCAGCGACCACTGTGCCCTCGGCCTGGTTGCCCCCTCGCTCCCCGCCTGCTGCCTGCCACTTACCTGCTGCCTGCCTGCCTGCTGCCGATCCATCCCGGCGCCCCAGCCGCCGCAGGGCCGCCCGCCTTGATCGCGGATCCAGCCCGGCGCCCCAGCCGCCGCAGGGCCGGCCGCCTGGATTTCGCGCCGGTTTTTGACGCGACCCCGCCCCCCCACCTACCGGTAGGTCCACGCGCTCCCCGCCTCCCGCCTGACCCGCCCTCCCGGATCCCTTCTTATGACGCCCCCTCAGCGACCGCGCAGCGGACGCGCGCAGCGGGAGCGCCGACTGAGCGCCGAAGGTGCGCCAAAGGTAAGCCCGTCTGCGCCCGTCCGTGCCTGGACCGCGCCCAGGGCCAGGACCCCTGGCCCCCGCAGATCCCAGCCCACCCGCCGGACGTACGACGCCGCCACCCTCATCGCACTCAACGACGGACGAGCCCCGGGATGCTACCGTGCCACCCCGAGGCGCTCCCACGGACCCTTCTGCTGCACCGCCTGCAAGTTCACCTGCATCCGGACTTGCCTCGCACCAGCACCCGCCAAGACGAACACCAGCACCAACCACCTCAAGTGCATCCTGCTCAACACCCGCTCAGTCCACAGACACGCCATCGAACTCTGGAACCTCATCGACACCACAGCTCCTGACGTTGCCTTCCTCACGGAGACCTGGATGAACGCCTCTTCAGCGCCCGACATCGCCATCGCCATCCCAGAGGGCTACAAGATCACCCGGAGGGACCGCACTGCCAACCAGATAGGAGGAGGCATCGCCATCATCCACAGGGACACCATCCGCATCACGACCAGCACAGACGACATCCTGACCACCGCCGAACACCTACACTTCCAGATCCACACCGACCCGAAGACCACCCTCAGAGGCACCCTGATCTATCGACCCCCTGGACCACGCACACGATTCAGCGAGGACATCGCCGACTTCGTCAGCCCGCATGCCCTCCCCTCCGCTGACTACATCCTCCTGGGGGACATCAACTTCCACCTGGAGAACAACAACGACCGCAACACCACCACCCTGCTGGACAACCTCGCCAACCTCGGACTCAAGCAGCTGGTGACCACCCCCACCCACCTCGCCGGACACACACTCGACGCCGTCTTCTCATCCAGCAAAGACATCACCTTCAGCCACGCCACTGGACTCCACTGGACGGACCACAGCTGCGTCCACTTCACCTTCAGAAGAACGACGATCCACCACCACCAGCAACAGGTTGCCCGCGGAAGCTGGAGCAAGATCACAGCCGACCAGCTCGCCGCTTCCCTGAGCCAGCACCCTCCCGCCAGCTCAGCGAACCCCAGCCAGGCCGCCGACAACCTCACGAAGTGGATCAGCAACTGCGCGGACGTACTCGCCCCACTGAAGACCCCGCCCAGCAGACCCGGCAGCAAGAAGGCCCCATGGTTCACCGACGAACTCAAGAGCTCCAAGAAGAACTGCCGAGCCCTCGAGAAAGCCTGGAGAAGGGAGCCAACACCGGACAACATGACCACCCTCAAGCTTGCCACCCGGAAGCACCACCAGCTGATCCGCGACACCAAGAAAACTGCATTCAAGGACCGACTGGACAACAACGCACACAACTGCAAGGAACTCTTCAACATCGTGAAAGAGCTCTCCAACCCCAACGCCGGAAACAACGACATCACCCCATCGCAAGAACTCTGCAACTCCCTCGCCTCCTACTTCCACAACAAGATCGCGGACATACACAACAGCTTCAACACCCAACCGACGAACGCCACGCCCGACTCAACCGAACCACCCCCCCCACCACCACCCTCCGCGCCTGGACTCCTATCAGCACCGAAGACACCGTCCGCACGATGAACTCCATCCACTCCGGATCTCCGACCGACCCTTGCCCTCACCACGTCTTCAACAAGGCCGACGCTGTCATCGCACCCCACCTGCGGGACATCATCAACACCTCATTCGACACCGCCACCTTCCCTGAGAGCTGGAAGCACGCCGAACTCAGCGCTCTACTCAAGAAACCAACAGCGGACCCCACCGAACTGAAGAATTACCGCCCCATCTCGCTCCTCCCGTTTCCAGCCAAAGTCATCGAGAAGACCGTCAACAAGCAACTGGCCGCCTTCCTCGAGACGAACGGATCCCTCGACCCCTCACAGTCTGGCTTCCGAGCCAACCACAGCACCGAGACCGCCCTCATCGCTGCCACCGATGACATCCGAACCCTGATGGATAACGGAGAAACAGCGGCCCTCATCCTCCTAGACCTCTCCGCGGCCTTCAACACCGTCTGCCACCGCACCCTAGTGCAGCGCCTCTACAACGTCGGAATCCAGGAGAAGGCACTGGAATGGATCATCTCCTTCCTCGACGGAAGAACCCAGAGAGTCCGCCTACCTCCGTACAAATCAAAGGCCACCGAAGTCATCTGCGGCGTACCCCAAGGATCCTCGCTGAGCCCAACCCTCTTCAACGTCTACATGAGCCCCCTCGCGGCCATCGCACGCCAACACAACCTGAACATCATCTCCTACGCCGACGATACCCAGCTGATCCTCTCCCTTACCAACGACCCCGCCGCCGCCAGAGCCAACCTTCACGAAGGAATGAAAGAAGTAGCCGAGTGGATGTCGACCAGCCGCCTGAAGCTGAACTCGGACAAGACGGAAGTCCTCATCCTGGGATCCTCGCCCTCCGCCTGGGACGACTCCTGGTTGCCCCCCGCCCTGGGAACTGCACCCAAACCGACAGACCACGCACGCAACCTGGGCTTCATCCTGGACTCCTCCCTCTCCATGACCAAGCAAGTCAACGCAGTCTCCTTGTCGTGCTTCAACATCCTGCGCATGCTACGGAAAATCTTCCGGTGGATCCCCACCGAGACCAGGAAGACTGTCACCCAGGCCCTCGTCACCAGCCGACTGGACTACGGCAACGCCCTCTACGCCGGAACCACCGCCACGCTCCAGAAGAGACTCCAACGGATCCAGAACGCCTCAGCCAGACTCATCCTCGACATCCCACGACACAGCCACATCTCCGGACACCTAAGAGACCTGCACTGGCTCCCGGTCAACAAGAGAATCACCTTCCGTCTCCTCACCCACGCACACAAAGCCCTACACGATCAAGGCCCGAGCTACCTCAACAACCGCATCAACTTCTACGCTCCCAAACGACACCTCCGATCAGCCAGTCACGCCCTCGCCGCCGTCCCCCGCATCCGAAGAACGACAACAGGAGGAAGGTCCTTCTCCTACCTGGCTGCCAAGACCTGGAACTCCCTCCCGACCGACCTGCGCCTGACCCAAGACCACCTCGCCTTCAGGAAGAAGCTCAAGACCTGGCTGTTCGGGCAGTAGCAGCACCCCCCCCCCCCCTAGCGCCTTGAGACCCTCCGGGTAAGTAGAGCGCTCTATAAATGTCTATGATTGATTGATTGATTGATTATGTGCCTCTGAAATCTGTGACTCACTTTCCTGTGGCCTCCGTCTGATTGCCTCTCACATGGCCTCGAAACGACTATTTCAGTTTAACTATGGTATGCATTCCTCGTGAAACAGCTCCATCATTTTATAATACACTTTACTGGTGCATGTTAGTTAAAAAAATATATACAACGGACATTGGAAAAAGTTGTCAAATTAGATTGACTGTGTCTTGTCACTATGTCCTCAAATAATTAGGATTGTATATGGGTGAAGGTTGATGTGGACATTTATGGGTCCAGTGGGTGGATAGCCTCCGTATTTTCTGTGGTGGGAGCAGCCTGAATAAAATGCCATGATGTATACAAATAGTGATGGATGGAATGCTTGAATTATTTTTCACATCATGCCACCTCAGTTTGAACCCATCCATATGCAAATTAGTCTTGACCCTGCTCCAATGGGGACAGTCCAACCCGTGGAACGTAAGCAACCCAAGATGTGTTTCACTCTTGTTTAGGTTCACCAGTCGGTTATAGCTTGGTTCCAGTGGCACAGTGTGCACAGAACCCACATCTGGACATTCCCATCCCACTTAGTGCATTGTACTGAACTATACAAAGAAGTGCTGGATGGAATGGTATACAACGTTTACAACGCAACTTTTACAACGCACTACCATTACAACGAAACTTTTACAACGCAACATCCATTACAACGCATACATTTACAATGCAGTCATTACAACGCATGACACTACAACGCACACCACTACAACGCATACCATTACAACGCAGTCATTACAACGCATACCATTACAACGCAAAACTTACCATCCAACACTTACCCTACTGTTGCACCCCCTGGAGTTAGAATAGTAATTTTAACCCCTACACTATCCAAAACTTTCCCTACTGTTGCACCCCCTGGAGTTAGAATAGTAATTTTAACCCCTACACTATCCAACACTTACCTTATATGCAATGTAATGTAATGCGTTGTAATGGTATGCGTTGTAAATGTAGTATGGGTTGTAGTGGAATCAATCAATCAATCAATCAGAGCATTTATATAGCGCACTACTCACCCGGAGGGTCTCAAGGCGCTGGGGGGAGGGGGTCCGCTACTGCTCGAACAGCCAGGTCTTGAGCTGCTTCCTGAAGACGAGGTGGTCCTGGGTCAGGCGGAGGTGGGTCGGAAGGGAGTTCCAAGTCTTGGCGGCCAGGTAGGAGAAGGACCTTCCTCCTGTGGTGGCTCTTCGGATGCGGGGGATGGCGGCGAGGGCGTGGCTGGTCGATCGAAGCTGGCGTTTGGGAGCGTAGAAGTTGAGGCGGCTGTTGAGGTATCCTGGTCCTTGGTTGTGTAGGGCTTTGTGTGCGTGGGTGAGGAGCCGGAAGGTGATTCTCTTGTTGACCGGGAGCCAGTGCAGGTCTCTCAGGTGTCCGGAGATGTGGCTGCGGCGGGGGATGTCCAGGATGAGTCGTGCTGAGGTGTTCTGGATCCGCTGGAGTCTCTTCTGGAGTTTGGCGGTGGTTCCGGCGTAGAGGGAGTTGCCGTAGTCCAGACCGCTGGTGACGAGGGCCTGGGTGACCGTCTTCCTGGTCTCGGTGGGGATCCATCGGAAGATCTTACGTAGCATGCGCAGGATGTTGAAGCACGACGAGGAGACGGTGTTGACTTGTCTGGTCATGGAGAGGGAGGAGTCCAGGATGAAGCCCAGGTTGCGTGCGTGGTCTGTTGGTTTGGGTGCGCTGCCCAGGGCGGGGGGCCACCAGGAGTCGTCCCAGGCGGAGGGTGAGGATCCCAGGATGAGGACTTCCGTCTTGTCCGAGTTCAGTTTCAGGCGGCTGTTCGACATCCATTTGGCTACGTCTGTCATCCCTTCGTGCAGGTTGGCTCTGGCGGTGGCTGGGTCGTTAGTGAGGGAGAGGATCAGCTGGGTGTCGTCGGCGTAGGAGATGATGTTCAGGTTGTGCTGGCGTGCGATGGCTGCGTGGGGGCTCATGTAGACGTTGAAGAGTGTTGGGCTGAGCGAGGAGCCTTGAGGAACGCTGCAGATGACTTCGGTGGCCTCCGATCTGAACGGGTTGTAAAGGTATTTTTTAAGAATTCGTTGTAATGGTATGCGTTGTAATGGTGTGTGTTGTAATGGATGTTGCGGTGTAAAAAATGAGTTGTAAAGGTATGCGTTGTAAAAGTGTGCGTTGTAACGTCATACATCCGGATGGAATGCTTGAATTAACCTCAGCCACTGGTAATTACTCGGGCCACATCCCAATCCATTGTTATTTTGCACACCATGTCACCTTAGTTTGAACCCAGCCATATGCAAATCAGTCTTTTCAACACCAAATTTGCACCCTCATTTCACGAGGCAAAAACACAATAGGATGTATTTAGATTTGCCCAGATACTACCATACACCATGTTATCTTTACCTTCTGCAGGAAATACCTCACTCTTACTGGCTCCCTTGCAATGACAGCCTAATATGAAGATAATCTAATAGAAGTTAATACGGCCTTGCACCCCTAAAACTGGAGGCATGCGTAGAGAAATACAGACGGGCTTGACAACATTCATCAATAATTGCAAAAGGCTTGTTGGGAAATTAGAACCGAGCTGGGCTTCTGTCTCGGAGCGACATCATACAAATCATGTAGACAAGCGTATGTAACAGACACCGATAAATTCACGCGGAAACATAACCCATAAACACAGGCCTCCATAACGCGTACCCATGGGGTTCACGAACACAGGTATTTTTTTTTACAGATGTAAAGACAGGCGCACCCAATATGCTTGATGGATTTGCTGTGACTCATGATGGAGAAGGCGCGAGAACAGTCCAGACGTGGGGCAGGAAATTGAGCTCTGACCTTGCTCAGATTCCTCCGCGTGTTTACTTAAGTGTCTGCCTCTGGGCTCCCTCCAGCTCCACGGGGGTCGTGTAGCGGAGCGCGAGCCCTGCGCGGGAACAAGGGGGCATTGTCTGCAGAAGCTGTGAAGGGGCGACGCGCGCGCGGCCATGGCTATAAAACACAGCACAGGCGCAACTCAATTACTCTCGCCCCACTGCGCCAACATGACGACCGGCCATAGAAAATAGGGCCATATTATCAAGAACGGCTTAAAATTATCGCCGCTTTAGCAGCAGGTAACTGCCGCTAAAGCGGCGATAATGGGCTTGATAATATGGCCTTGTGAATTCCCATAGAAGCACAGGTTCACACCAGAACCTGGGCTTCTATGTGAAATTCACAAGGGCATATTATCAAGCCCATTACCGCCGCTTTAGCGGCAGTTTCCTGCCGCTAAAGCGGCGATAATTTTAACGCCGTTTCTTGATAATAAGCCCCCAGATGTACTATTACACCAGCACGGTGTAATATATAGTAGGTAGGAGAATATATAGGGGCCATATTATCAAGCAAGGGCGATATGTTATCGCCGCTTTTATCGGCAGGAAACTGCCGCTAAAGCGGCGATAATGGGCTTGATAATATGCCCTTGTGAATTCCCATAGAAGCCCATGTTGTGGTGTTAACATGGGCTTCTATGGGAATTCACAAGGGCATATTATCAAGCCCATTATCGCCGTTTTAGCAGCAGTTTCCTGCTGATAAAAGCTGCGATAATGTATCGCCCTTGCTTGATATTATGGCCCATAGTCCTAGGGGTGTGTGTTCAAACGTGGAGCTGCTTTGGGAAGTCCCTGCAGACCTACAAACTTGTGAGTTTATGTGTAATTAGAAACTGTTTTTCAGCCCGGTCTCATTGTCAAAAAGGTGGGAGATTTACCCGTATCAAGGGCAGAAGTAAATCGATTTCCAGGACTGAAATCAACAGGCAAAACCTCAAAAACTATGGGAGTGTCAGGGAAAGGGGTTCTCCCGGGGTAAATATATTTTTTACATTGGAGAAAAAAAGGAAAAACTGGGAAAAAAATCCAGTTCCTCCATAGCACTGACATTTTAACACACTAAGGGGCATATTAGCAAGAACCTGGTTAAAATTATCGCTGTTTTAGCGGCAGGAAACTGCAGCTAAAATAGCAATAATGGGCTTGCTAATATGCGTTATAGAATTCCAATAGAAGCCCAGGTTAGATATGCAGGACATCTAACCTGGGCTTCTATTGGAAATCTATAACGAATATTAGCAAGCCCATTATCGCCGTTTTAGCGGCAGTTTTCTGCCGCTAAAACGGCGATAATTTTAAAAAGGTTCTTGCTAATATTCCCCTCAGTTATACTCTATGTACATATTAAGCATAGAGAGATTACTTCACAGTAACATAATTGGAAAATTATAACATTTTCCGAAATGTCCTGAGAAGCTTGATGGTCCACCTCTTTCCAGAAGTACTGTTCCAGACCTTTGTGAATCCCAGAAATGACAAAATCTACACATAAATGTAAATGTAAATCTGCAAATGTAGACTTTCGAACTTCATTGAGAAATCAGGCTCTGATGGGCTCCTGTAGAGTATTAAGCTAATGCTACACAAAACAGCCCAGTGTGCTGATACCATTTCCAGATGCAATGCCAGTTGCAATTCCTAAAGATTACAGCCTGTGGTGTGTGGTAAAACAAATGCTGGGAATACAAACATACTACTCTCGTTCTGCCGCATGTTTTAGTACGTATTTCAGTATTGACAGACTGGCAATTTGTGCTAACACTCAGCAATTATTATATTTTGACAATATGTCAATAAATGCCAATAAACGCATGACAAAAGAAAGGACATAACTACAACACGGGGAAAAATGTCAGCGCGACCTTTCCTTGTCAATTCTGTGCACTGACAGTTTAGTACACAATAGTATGTCTAAAACCTAATCATGCACAGAAGCCGTTTACGTGAATATTGCACCTGGAAGCACGTTGAGGTATGCAAATTGGGCCCATGCTTTAGATACTGCTAATAGCTTCCACTGTTTCCTGTTTGTTTTTAAGTAGTGGCATTTTTATGTGGTTCTTCCATTAGTTTTATGGGTTGTCCTGCAAAAAGTAGGGGTTTGGGATTTTCTCCCACTCAAGTACTTTTTTGCCAGTTTTTTTTCCACCCATATTTTTTCATAGATTTGCACGCATTCCCAAAATTATGCTAAAATTAAAAATTCCCATATGCATGTAATTGCCTATGGACAATCAGATTCTAATGAGCTTTGACTACACACACACCTGCACAGAAGCTAATCTATCTCTGGTCTACAATGGAAACATCTGGAAAGTCAATCAATCAATAGAGCGCGCTACTCACCCGTGAGGGTCTCAAGGCGCTGAAAGGGGGGAGGGTGCTGCTACTGCTTGAACAGCCAGGTCTTGAGGTGTTTCCTGAAGGTGAGATGGTCCTTGGTCATTCGTAGGTGTGCGGGGAGGGAGTTCCATGTCTTGGTTGCCAGGTAGGAGAACGATCTTCCTCCGGCGGTGGTTCTGGGAATCCGTGGGACGGTGGCGAGGTCGGCGGAGCGGAGCTGACGAGTGGGAGTGTAGAACGAGAGGCGGCTGTTGAGGTATTCGGGGCCCGTGTCGTGGAGTGCTTTATGTGCGTGGGTGAGGAGCCTGAATGTGATCCTCTTGTTGACGGGGAGCCAGTGCAGGTTTCTCAGGTGGGCGGATATGTAGCTGCGGCGAGGGATGTCGAGGATGAGTCGTGCGGAGGCGTTCTGTATGCGTTGTACTCGTTTCTGAAGTCTGGCGGCGGTTCCCGCGTATAGGGCGTTTCCGTAGTCCAGTCGGCTGGTGACGAGGGCCTGGGTGACGGTTTTTCTGGTTTCGATGGGGATCCACCTGAAGATTTTTCGGAGCATGCGCAGGGTGTTGAAGCAGAAGGACGAGACGGCGTTGACTTGTTTGGCCATTGTGAGGGAGGAGTCCAGGATGAATCCTAGGTTGCGTGCGTGGTCCGAGGGTGTCGGCGAGGAGCCCAGTGCTGACGGCCACCAGGAGTCGTCCCAGGCGGATGGGGATTTTCCGAGGATGAGGACCTCCGTCTTGTCGAGTTCAGCTTCAGGCGGCTGAGCTTCATCCAATCTGCGACGTTTTTCATTCCTTCCTGGAGGTTGGTTTTGGCGGCGGCTGGGTCTTTGGTGAGGGATAGTATCAGCTGGGTGTCGTCGGCATAGGAGATGATGTTGATGTTGTGTTTGCGTGCGATGGTGGCGAGGGGGCTCATGTAGATATTGAAGAGGGTTGGGCTGAGCGAGGAGCCTTGGGGTACGCCGCAGATGTTCTCGTGGCCTCTGAGCGGAAGGGAGGGAGGCGGACTCTCTGGGTTCTGTCGGAGAGGAACGAGGTAATCCAGTTCAGGACCTTTCCTTGGATCCCAGTGGTGAAGAGGTGGGTTATTAGGGTGCAGTGGCATACCGGCTGCCGAGAGGTCTAGGAGGATGAGGGCGGTTGTTTCTCCGTTGTCCATCAGGGTCCTGATGTCGTCGGTGGCTGCGATGAGGGCAGTCTCGGTGCTGTCGTTGGCTCGGAATCCGGACTGGGATGGGTCGAGCAAGTTGTTTGCCTCGAGAGAAGCAGTCAACTGTTTGTTGACGGTCTTCTCGATGACTTTGGCCGGGAAGGGAAGATGAGAGATGGGGCGGAAGTTCTTGAGGTCTTTGGGGTCCGCTGTGAGTTTCTTCAGGAGGGCGTTGATTTCTGCGTGCTTCCAGCTCTCCGGGAAGGTGGCTGACGTGAAGGAGCTGTTTATGATGTTCGGGAGATGGGGTGCGATGATGGTGTCAGCTTTGTTGAAGATATGATGGGGGCATGGGTCCGAGGGGGAGCCAGAGTGGATGGAGTTCATGACGTTGGTGGTATCTTCAGTGCCGATGGGGGTCCAGGTGCTGAGGGTGGTGTTGGGGGTCGCTGGTTCGGTGGCTGGAGGCGGAGTCTGGGGCCGAACCTGTCGTGTATGTCTGCGATCTTTCGGTGGAAGAGCGTGGTGAGGGAGTTGCAGAGTTCTTGTGATGGTGTGATGTTGTTGTTGCTAGCGTGGGGGTTGGAGAGCTCTTTGACGATGTTGAAGAGTTCCTTGCTGTTATGGGTGTTGTTGTCTAGCCGCTCTTTGAATGCTGTCCTTTTGGTGGTGCGGATCAGCTGGTGGTGTTTACGGGTGGCGTTCTTGAGGGTTGTCATGTTTCCTGTGGTTTGTTTGTGGTGCCCGGTTTTTTAGAGGTTTCGGCAGGATTTTTTTGATTCTTTGAGGGCGTCTGTGAACCACAAGGTTTTCCTGTTGCTGGTCGTGCCTGGGGGGTTCTTCAGTGGTGCGAGGGCGTCGGCGCAGTTGGTGATCCACTGTGTGAGTTTGTGGGCTGCGTCATTGGTGTCAGCAGTGTTGGCTGGTGGGTTCTGGCTCAGCGATGAGAGGAGCTGGTCTGTGGTGATTTTGCTCCAGCCTCTGTGGGGGATTTGTTGCTTGCGGTGGTGGGATGTATTCTTTTTGAAGGTGAAGTGGAGGCATCTGTGGTCGGTCCAGTGTAGTCCGGTGGAGTGGCTGAAGGAGACGTGGTTGCTGGCGGAGAAGATGGGGTCGAGCGTGTGGCCAGCGATGTGGGTGGGGGTGTTCAATAGTTGCTTGAGTCCGAGGTTGGCGAGGTTGTCGAGCAGGGTGATGGTGTTGTTGGCGCTGGTTTTCTCCAGGGGAAAGTTCAGGTCCCCTAGGAGGATGTATTCTGGTGAGGCGAGGGCGTACGAGCTGATGAAGTCGGTGATGGTTTCGCTGAATTGTGTGCGTGGGCCCGGGGGTCTGTAGATGAGCGTTCCACTAAGGGTAGTCTTGAGGTCGGTGTGAATCTGGAAGTGTAGGTGTTCGGCGGCGGAGAGTGTGTCTTCGGTGGCGGTCGTGATGTTGATGGTGTTCCTGTAGACGATGGCGATTCCTCCTCCGGTTTAATTGACGCGGTCCTTCCGGGTGATCTTGTAGCACCCAATACTTCAAAAGAGCACTACAATACCTAGCAAATTGTTTGCCAATTAACGATAACAAATTTCACGTCTCGGTAATTACCAACCCAAATAAGAATTTACTCCTTGTTAGTTGACCTGGGTAATATTGCAGAGATAGATTTCTACTTCCTTATTAAGGGCCACCACTGTAGCTTCCATAGCACAGATTCTCTCTGTAATTGCAGACATCTTAGCTTCTAAAGTCTCACAAGAGTCTTGGATTGTAGCCTGATTCCTCTCCGAGATGGCAAATCTATTTCTCATGTCTGACGAGAGGGTCACTAACATGGTTGCCAGGTCCAATTGTTTAGGACCTGGCAACCATGTTTAGGATTGATGATGCGGGCCTCCAGCGGCCGAAGAAATGGGCGATTGAGACATTACCGCAGGAGAGATGAAAGGATCGCCCACGACGCTACCCTCACAGCCGCCTAGAACCTGAAACCTATTAGAAGTGGTGACATTGAACTGCACTACCCCCTCTGCTATTGAATTCACATTGATAGAGTCCATGACATCTACGCTTACCACAGCTGCCTCAGTTAATGGCACTATATTCTGGTGTGAATCAGTCTTATTTTTATTTGGGTTCTTTATTCAGTGATTAAAAATCACCATAAAAGTACAAACAAACATTATAAGTACATTTCTTAAAAAAGGACAAACAGTCAAGTTAACATGTGACTTGATGTAAGTACAACAGCAAGATCCCAATGAATAAAATAAGACATTATAATCCATTAAAAACAATCACAAAATTCTCATGATCCCCCCCCCCCTAGTTGCTCTTAATCGGACAGCTACTTTGATAAAATTTATGATACAGCACAATGTAAGGGGGTCCGACGCCTGTTGTAAAAAAATCAAGGCCTCTTTTGCACATTTAATATTTGATTTTTTTAAAATCTCTACCAGGAATCTACGTCTGTGTTCAGAATAAAACGGGCATATTAATACAAAATGAAGGGAATCCTGCGGAGACCTATTGTCGCAGCCGCAGGTTCCCTTCTGCTCAATAGAGGGTAAGTACCCTAGTGGTGATCCCAATAAATAAGGTAAAAAATTGAGCCTATAACGAGTCATTAAAAACCTTTCCTGTGCATTGTGTAACAGATATAGATAGGGTTCCATTCCTTCTGTGGTCTTTACAAGATTGTATGCACACACCGTAGTTTTAGCCCTTTCTTGTTCTATTCTTTGTGCGGCTTTGTGTGCAAAGAAAGCTTTTTTAACAATTGTCTTGTGCTGGGGGGTGATCGATGTCGGGTCAATAAAAAGATTCCCTAGACCCAGAGTTACCAGTACAGATTTTACATAACTGAGCCACGGGATTCGCGACCATTTTTCTCTGCCCAAGCAGTCCTTCAGTATTTCCCTGCTTAGGCTAGCCTCATGATTTATCCAGAGCTTAAGCCAGGCTAAAATTGGCCTAACCTTAATCAAATCTTCAAGGTAGGGGATCCCTAACTCCCTATGAGCTATTGCGGCTGTTACACTGTGTGGGGCTTTCAGGATGGATCGTAGATGTTTATTCTCCACCCGCTGCAGTTGGCAAACATTAGCAAAGCCCCACACCTCTGCCCCATAGGTAACTTTAGAGCAACATACTGAGTTATATAGGATCATCCCCTGTTCGGGGCACCACCTCCCCAGCCTTCGGCCATAACCGGCTATTGCCCCACTGGCGGCAATCATTTTACGACAACGATCCTCTACCAGGGCGTTAAATTTTAATAACCCATCAAACAGAACGCCTAGATATGAGAACGACTTGACCTTCTCAATCTTATGACTCCCTATTGTAAAAATGCATTTGTTAGAGGGTTTTTTACCGACAGTTAAAACATAGGATTTGCCCAAGTTAACAGAAAGGTCTAATGAACCCATGAAAGAAACAAAACCATCAATTAAAATCTGTAGACTCTTTGGTGTGCGCCCGAGGAGGACCGCGTCATCTGCGTAGAGTAACACAGGGACATGACGCGACCCTACTTGTGGACAGTCGGATCCCAACTGTAAGAGGTGCTGTTCGAGATTATTAATATAAAGGGAAAACAAAAAAGGCGCCAGGATGCAACCCTGGCGGACCCCACTGTTACATTGGAAGGAGTCTGTGCATCCACCCTGCATATTATACCTAACTTGTGCTGATGTGTTACTGTGCAATTCCCTTAATATGTTAATGATGCCAACCTCAATCCCCATGCTAGTCATCATGTTCCAGAGCTTACCTCTATTAACATGATCAAAGGCAGCTGCCAGATCCATAAACCCCAAAAAGAGAGATTCATCACTGGCCATAGTGTATTTGGCTGCTATCATATAAAGGTTCAAGCATTGGTCGCTCGTAGAACGACCCATCCTAAAGCCATACTGTGCGTCTGAGACGATGTTATTTGCTTCAGTCCACCCAGTCAATCGGTTTAGTATACCCCTTCCCAAGATTTTAGCGGATACATCAATTAGGGAAATGGGGCGATAGCATTGTGGGTCGTCCCTGTTACCCTTTTTAAAAATGGGGACGATGGTGGCAGTAGACCATGAGGGCGGTAAGCCATAGCGGATTGCAGTATTAATGACTCTCGTCATTATAGGGGCCCATAATTCCACTGAACTAAGGAACAAGTCAGGCGGGATTCCATCCGGGCCTGGTGCTTTATTTTTTGATAGCCCCTCGATCCCGATCCTGATTTCCGTTAAGGAAAAAACTACCAGCTGACCTAGGTCTGTATTCCCTTTATCATACTGGGTGTCTGTTTCATGGTTATATAGACCCCTATAGTGAGTGATCCACATATCGGGCGTGATGTTCGTTCCTAATTTAGGGACCATATCATCCTGGAATGTGGGTCTAATAATTATTTTCCAGAATTCGGTCATGCCCCTCTTTTCCCCAGCTTCTCTAAGGTCCGCCCAACCTTCTGCTTGTAATGCCTTTTTCCTCCTGCTCAACTCACTTTTATATTTTTTCCTGCAGGACGCAACCCGAGTGGCATCCCTCGGCTTTGCTTTAATACTGTCTTTGAGATCCCTCAGGGCTTTAGAGCAGTCTCGGTCAAACCATCGCGGCTTGCTACCAGTCTCTTTTGCTGGGGCGCTAGACTTTAACAACCCATCTACCAGGTGTGCTATTTGGTCAAATGCTGTGAGTAATTGCCGCCCTTCAATTCTCTCATCTAAACATGCCTCAATGGATTTTTTCCCCTTCTCCATTAGTGATTCATCAAACCTTTCCCCATTGATCCTAGACCACCTTAGGCGTCTACCCAGGTCAATAGCCCTCTCAGATACCGCTGCAAACTTTTCCCTAATTGGGGCGGACTGGTACAGTATATCCAACAACAGGGGGTTATGGTCGCTGAACGGGTTCCATTCTATGCCAACCCTAGAGACTCTATTTATAATGGCCCTTGAGGCGATGATATAGTCGATATACGAAAAGCATCCTCTCCCCTTGAAGGTAGGTGGCAGGGTCTCGTCTTTTAACATATGCACCATATCCAGGGTGTGGACCAAATCCTGGTTCGCTAGAAATTTTGTTAAAGCCTCGCCTTCTGCAGTATGCTCAAAGTGGGCCCCGTTGTCCTTTGGGCATCGCGACCATGTCAAGTCTATTGGAAGAAGGGCTGGGCAAAGATGACAGTTAAAGTCCCCCACGATTAGACTATTTGGGGTGTGATTTTTGGCTTTGCAGGTAGGGACTTGGCACAGTCTATACTCCAGTTCCCGTATCAGAGCATTACATCCCCCGCCCGCCACATTATAATACAAATTCAATATTGTCAGGTTAAATCCTTTACCCTTGAGCCGCACCTCTTGGATATCATGAGAATGATGATTAGTGGTTGACCATGTGCCAGGGAGATTCAGGTCCACATATACCGATAGCCCACCCTTTGCCCTGCCTGATGTAGATTTTCTTGCTGGAACAAAAAAAACATTTGTACCCTTGTAGGTGTAAAGAATGGTTGTCAACTGCCCAAGTTTCCTGTAAACAAATTATGGGGAATTGGTGTATATACTGGCACCATTCTTTGTTGCTAATTTTAGTCGCCAAACCAGCAATAATCCAAGACACCATTCTAACTGCCTCATTTGCCACCTTCCCCCTTATGTCTCCCCTGCCTGTAACTTGCGCGTGTGCTGGTTGCCCCTTGTCTATGCTCACACAAACATGCGCTAATTTTTGGGGGTAGTTAAGCTTTGGGGGGGAAACATGCACCTTACAAATTATGGGTAACTTTACAGTTGAACAGGGGCCCTTTTCAGCGGCAAGATTATCTGCTATATCCCCTGAACAGAGTCAGTCGACACCCTCCATGTCCGCTAATGCTGTAAAGCGGTTAAAAGTGGGCCAGTAATAATCACTTTGATGGAACGGAGGTGGTCTAGGATAATCATCCTGCCTCTGAGTGGGTGGCCCAAAACCAAAATTCCCGGGGAAGTATGAGGGGGTTGCTTGGTTGTTCTGCTGATGGTAAAGAATGGGTCTAAAATAACCATCCAGTCTCTGAGTAGAGTGCCCACGACCCAGGTTCTGGTGGCTGAATAAGGGGGTTACGTGATTGTTCTGTTGGTAACTCAAGGGCCTAATGGTGGGTATCGGAGCAACCATTCCTCTTGGGTAAAAGTAAGTTAGATCACGTATAGTGATGGCATTGCCTACATTTTGTGGAAACCCATTTATAATGTACCTAACTACTCTGTCATCCTGAAAATTTATGAAGACAATGTCACCCGCTAAATCCTTAATTCTTTTCCCCAACCAAGCTAAACGTCTAACGTTAAGTATTGTCCCGTTTATATCTGGTGGAAGTGGGCAGTTCTGCCTCAGCCAGTGTATGACTTTATTTTTTAGCCCACGTTGGTCTTCTACACATCCATCCACAAGTGCTGGTACCCCGGTCAGGACTGCAACAAATGGCGCCGCTTCCGGGGGCAGCTCTACTCTGGGTTTCTTCACTGGGAGTGTCCTGACGATTTTTTCTTGCTCAATGGGTTTAGAGGTTTTTGTGAGGGGGTGTAATAATGGTCCATTTCCTGGTTTGTCTAATATTGCCCCATCTTGTGTCTTCTTGGCAGTATTCCTACTATTTATCGCTTCAGTGATAGTGGTTAATGTTTTACGGGGTTTCGGTTTGGGCAAGGACGTGGTTTTAGTTCCCTTCTGAGCAACGGTATTTAGCGATGGTACAAGGTGATTGTGCTCTAGTTCAGGTTTGGAGGGATCTATAATTGCCGCTTTAATGTCCCCTAAATCTTTTTCTAACTTCTCCATTTGGCTGGTTAATCCCTTTAATCTCTCAACTAGTGGCAACATGAACGATCTTAATAACTGCTCTATGCTGCCCAATAAGTTTGTACTAGATGGGTCATTTAGCAGGGTGGGTATTGACTTAACCATCAGGATTGGTGTAGATGCAGATACATTGGGGGTAGATTTAATAGAGGTCCCCCCCTTTTTACCAATCACCTTGTTTTTAAGTAGAGAGTCCCCCCTCTTTTTTCTTCTTTTGGGTGGTGGACCTTGGGCTCTATGTTTTTGTGATGCTCCCTTTGCTATGATAGATGAGTCCACTTGCGTTGGCAAAGTGTCGGGCAAGGGTTCTGCATCTGCAATCAGACTGCAATTCAAATATGAGTCATTATAGTTAAAACATTAACTACAGCTGGAGGGGGGGTGTTTTCTAGTAAAAGTAGTGGGATGCTGATGTTTAGGGTAGCCTCACTGTCCCCAATGTTCTCTTGTTATTGATACATTCGATAGAACGGCGTCTCTCCGCCCATCGCTCAGACATAGCGATTTCCTTGTCTGTCCCAGTGTTAACCCTGAATAAGAAATCATCCAGCGTACGCTGGTTGACTCCTCCTATCAGTGAATACCTGTCTTTCGTGGGAGATAACGTCATAGTTTAATAGTAAAGCCAAATCTAACTAAACAGAGCAACTACAGTGGTTCAAGCAATGTGGACCCACAAACTGCAACCTATCAAACAATATGGTAGTGTGGTTATAGATACTGCAACTTTCTACATGTAATTCCAGATCTACTGTATCATGAATCAGTCACAGAAAGAGGGGGGGCCCAGCCCAGTCTCTTACGGTCTCTGAGGGCATCAGAGGGCCCGCCCTTTGCCCAGGCTTCGCACGGCGTCTCGCTCGCGTCCCGCGGAGCTGGGGTGACGCCTGCTTTATGCGCTGCCCGGCGCGATTGTGTGGCGTCTGTCCGCCACTGAGGGAGCCTGGGAAATGTAGTTGCTGCTGCCGCCCTCCACACTGCGGCCGCTAAAGGTGACCACTGCGGCAGCGGGAGGGGGGCAATTTGCAGCGATGTAGTAGCACCCAGGGTTCAGGGTCCAATAACACAATGCCCAGGATTCAGAGTCCAAAACACGGTATGGCGGTAAGTAGCTCCTATAGCTCCTGTAGGCGTCCCCCGCTCCACCGGGGTGACGCCTGCTTTATGCGCCGCCCGGCGCGATTTTGTGGCGTCTGTCCGCCACTGAGGGAGCCTGGGAAATGTAGTTGCTGCTGCCGCCCTCCACACTGTGGCTGCTAAAGGTGACCACTGCGGCGGCGTGCAATTTGCGGCGATGTAGTAGCGCCCAGGGTTCAGGGTCCAATAACACAATGCCCAGGATTCAGAGTCCAAAACACGGTATGGCGGTAAGAAGCTCCTATAGCTCCTGTAGGCGTCCCCCGCTCCACCGGGGTGACGCCTGCTTTATGCGCCGCCCGGCGCGATTGTGTGGCGTCTGTCCGCCACTGAGGGAGCCTGGGAAATGTAGTTGCTGCTGCCGCCCTCCACACTGCGGCCGCTAAAGGTGACCACTGCGGCGGCGGGAGGGGGGCAATTTGCGGCGATGTAGTAGCGCCCAGGGTTCAGGGTCCAATAACACAATGCCCAGGATTCAGAGTCCAAAACACGGTATGGCGGTAAGAAGCTCCTATAGCTCCTGTAGGCGTCCCCCGCTCCACCGGGGTGACGCCTGCTTTATGCGCCGCCCGGCGCGATTGTGTGGCGTCTGTCCGCCACTGAGGGAGCCTGGGAAATGTAGTTGCTGCTGCCGCCCTCCACACTGCGGCCGCTAAAGGTGACCACTGCAGCGGTGGGAGGGGGCAATTTGCGGCGATGTAGTAGCGCCCAGGGTTCAGGGTCCAATAACACAATGCCCAGGATTCAGAGTCTAAAACACGGTATGGCGGTAAGAAGCTCCTATAGCTCCTGTAGGTGTGAATCAGTCATTCCCAAGGCAGTTTAGCCAACCCGTTGGACTTTATTATGCACCTTAAAAAAAGATCTTAGAGAAGGAGTTATCTTGACTTGTTGAGCTTCTTTTTGCTTTCTCCCCGAGGATACTGAGGAAGAATTCTGAGGAATGAGAGGTGGGCTTCTCCTGTTTTCCTACTAGATTTTTTAGAAAGAGTTTTCCCAAAAATAGGAGCAGGGGGAATTGTAGAAGGATTTAGAGGGGCACCCAGGACGCTAACGTTTTTATTACGTAGAGCGTACCTACTAGGGCATTCCACTCTTTTTTTACCTGCTGAGCCCCCAGTTTGAGGAGCTAATGTAAGACAATTAACAGATTGTAAACAGTCAACATTCAATGCCTCCCCCTGCCTTACTTGCTCCTCCTGTGCAGGCTCTGGATTCATCAGATTTATCGATCTCAATTTCGCTTTTCCTCTCCTTCGTGGAGTTTGCTTATCCTGAGGAGGGATGCTGATTTCCTTACTACCCAAGCTTTTAATCCGTCTGAGGCTCATGGGCAGAGAGAGAACTGATGGCAAGGAAAGAGCTAAATAAACGAAGGTAATCTGATGTAGTTTCTGTATTCTGTAATCATACCCCTGCGAGCCTCCTGTAATGAAGCTCGTAATGCAGCTCGTAGAACGGGGCAGCTGATAGGGACTAGCTCTGCCTGGCGTGCCCCGGAAGGAGATCCTGAAAGCGGCGCGCCTATCCAGGCATACGCAGTCTTCTGCATCTAGCAAACGCCCGGCAGATCCCGGGATCAAACCATGTCCTGCAGCCAGCTCTGCAGCGTTCCTGAGCCTAAAGCCCGAAGCCGGGGGACCAAGATAGCAAAGACGCAGCAAATCACAGTTGGGCCGCGGGGCTTCAAAAGTAAACCACCGCACACCACAGATGAGATAGGCGAAAGCACAGAAGGCTCAGAAGGAAAAAAGTAGAGTAAGTACGCCCAAATTACGCAAAAGATAAGTCCAGCACAGAGGCAGGGAAAGAAAAATGGGAGCGCGTGGCCCAAGATGGTTTAAGCAGCTACATCGGTGAGGGTTTCGAAGGAGCTCGCAGCTGAGTTAACCCGCCGCCATGTTCCCCTAGCCCCCAAGTAGAAATCGATCGGACTGAGATTCAAACTTTGAAAAATGGTGAAAAAGTTATGTTGGATAAAATTGAAGCACTAGAAAATAATGAAAGACGGAACAATGTTATGGTTCTCATTGTCCCAGACGGCCTAGAGGGGGATAACATTAAAAGCTTTCTTATAAACTTAGTAAAAGAGTTTATTCCCTCTATTAATTCCCATGACCTAGAGGCTGATATCCAGAGAATTCATAGAGATCCCTTCTATAAAAGTCAAATAGGAAGACCCCTAGGAGAATCTTGGTTAATTTCAAATCATACACTTTAATAGAGCAAGTCCTGTCAGAGGCTTTACAAGCTGGGAGTTTTTCCAAAGGGGAGTGGAAATTTCGGATTAGATCGGATCTCTCAAGAACCACGCAGGATAGGCAGTGGGAGCTGGGAAAATTTATACAGACTTTACGGTCTTTAGGGGCAACAGTCCAGTTGAGGTTCCCAGCTCTCATTAAAGTTATGTGGAATAATAAAATGATCAATTTTAGGGATCCTAATGAGGTTGGGATTTTTATGGATCAAACAAAGGCTCAGGGTTAATTTTACCAGTCTTTTGTTGAAGTAGCTACATTTGGGAGTGCGAGGTGAGCTCCATTAAGGTATTTTTTCATCTTAACTAGGTTATTTTCAGGGGGGGGGGTTCCCTTGGGTGGGGTGGGGGTTCCCTTGGGTTGTGAAAGATGCCTTTCTGTGGCGGCAATGCCGCCATGGAAAGGCATGCGGTCTTCACTTCGGGGCCCCCTGCGGGCCCCCATGGTGAAGGGGGGGTGGGGGGCGCACATGGGGGGTACCTGTGGTACTCCCCTGCATTTGCATACACAATGCGGCAGGCACCAAGCGGTGCCTGACGCTTTGTGTATGCAAATGCATACATGCATTTTTAGCATTGTAGCGGGCGGTGCTGAGAGCACGGCCCGCCACAATGTTAAAAATGCATGATGCGCCCGCCACTGTGGCGGGCGCATCCTAATATGCAGTGTGGGACCGCCGCTCAGCTCGCGGGCGGTCCCGTTTTCCGCAAGGGTGGCAGGCGGGCAAAGTCTGCCCGCCATCCTAATGGGGGCCTATATTCAGTTTCATGCACTTACACCACTCCCATTAATCAATCTGAAGATACTGATTTCATTGTTAGCCTCCCATTTCATATTCCTTCACATTTAGGGAATGTTTTAAAATTTTCAATAGTACATTTTGCTTCTTTTTTTATACACTTTATTAGTGTGTTAATATTATTTAATTATCTAAGTGGTCGCAGACCACCTGAGTAGGCTTCACAGACCAGCCAGGGGTCCCTGGACCACAGGTTAAAAAACACTTTTCTAATACACTTACCCTGTAGTGGTTAGGTCAATGTAGTGGCTTTGAAATATTTGAAGTGCAACAGAGCATGTAGAGTAGATGGGGTATAATGTACTAAAATCACGAATGGCTCAAAATGACAAAACCATAATCAACCCTTTTTTCAGGTTTATTATTAAGGAATAAATACTTGAATAAAGGTGAAAATCTGGAACCTGGATCTGAATTAGGAGGGAAGCAAAGGGGGATTGGTGGAGTTGAAAACATTGTAATTTAGGATGAGGCGTGAATGCTGAGACAGATTGGAACTAAGCAGAAGTGCTAAATGAGTTGAACTTTTTACAGAGATTCATTTGCAATTTCGATTTGATGGGGTCAATTGCGGAGTCTGCCATGCCAAAAATGCAGTCTGTTAGTGGAGGATTTAGACCGGTTGTCCATTGGTAAGCAAGGCTGACCAGGGTCATAACTGGACTACGTGAAACGTCACGAAGAGGGTAAGTGCAATTGCCTGACATTACACATGACAAAGTAACTTTTAATAACTCACTTAGTCAATGATCAACCCTTGTGGCCCGCCGGTTTCGGACAGAATACATATATGTATATGGAATTGTACCATCGCAAGTGTGCACGAGACGGGCGGACACCCCCGAAGTGTGCCCGGTTGGTTTTGGCTATGACGTAAACACGCTGTCGCTGTGAAATAAACGTCTCACCCGCCGTACGTACCAGGCAGTTGGCGCACAGAACAAACAAGCGATAGTTCTCTCGGTTTGATTTTTATATATACTGCGACACGTGTTCCTGATCTGGAACTGGAACACAAAAGAGACGTCCTGTAAACATTTTCAAAATAGTTGCGACAAATAATGAATTTTTTAAAAACCTAACGATTCCACCCGAATAATTATGAGGTAGAGGTTATGAGCACTCAGAAGAAGAATGTTCTTATCAAAATGGTATTATTTAGACAATGGTTTTCTGTAAGAAAATGGCGCGTGTTATAAAGGTGCGCCAAAGGTACCACTACTAGCAGTTGTGGTATTGGTTATTTGATTAGATCGGCCTCACTCGTACATAGATACAGCATTTCGTGGTGGGCAACAAACCTGTGTAATGAGCAAAAAGCTTGTCGTCAGGTCACAGGATGTTGTTAGAATGCTTCTACAGGGGATATTGTGGGGATAAAAGGTCTGCTCCATTCACAGGTACAGTTTGGCCTGCGGCAATAGGTTGTGTGCTCAGATCATTCAGTAGGGGTCCTTGAAAGTGCCTGTGGCGGACATGATAATGCAGATGTCTTCAAACTCAATCTAATTCTAGCTCTGACTCTTAATCAAATGGGTGAGTGTGGTCGGGGCATCTGTTTGCCAAGAGGACCATGAAAGGTGTACTGAGTGCAACCACATAACATCTACAACACTTACGTTGTAAACCTTTATACAGTCACCATTGTAGTGATCCCGTTACAATGACAATAAATACAGGGATTTGGTTAGAGTTAATGTTAGAGTCAGTGTTAGGATTTTGGTATGGTGTTAGGACAGGAGCTAAGGTAAGTGTTAATGTTAGTGTTACGTTTAGGGATAGGCCCAGGACAAGGAGTGCTGTTGGTGTTAGATTTAAAGTCATCATTGTTTGGGTTAGGCATAGGTTCGTGGTGTAGAGTAATTTTAGGCAAAAAGGTTAGAGGGAAAGGGTGATGGTTATGGTTAGGGCTAGGGTTTGGGTTTGGGCTAGGATAAGAGTTGTTGGAGGCAGGTTGGGACCCAGGCTGAGGTTCGATTAATGATTAAGAGTTTTGCAACCAGAGTATCCAACTCTTATTGTATTTTCAGAAGTAACCCTTTGCATACTTCTCGTCCATAGTGGCACATTAGTCCATCCCAATCACCCATTCACGCAGTAAGGGTTGAATCAGAATTCCACCAGCAGGCGATGTCATGTTTAGCGAGCATACAGCCTATCCCCAACAGGAATCGGTTGTGCCTTGGTCCATCTCCTTCCTCAAGCAAACCAAGGGATGTCATCTTGGAGGTAAATCTCAGTGTTCTACCTAACATGGCTGACATGGACCCTTCAATCAGGGACCAGAAACGCTGAATGGCAGGGTAATTCCAAACCCTGTTAAAGATAGAGCCCTTCTCTGCTAAACAGAGGGGACATGTGGGATTTGATCTGAGGCCCATCTTCTAAGTCTGTCTGGAGTATACGTCTTGTGTAGATAATTAACTTAAATCTGTCCGTACAAACCTCCCTCCATTCATCATCCTTCAATGGTCCTCCTTTCATCAGTGTTGCAAGGCATCTCGTGGGTCTTATGTGTCTGCAACAAGAGAAAGAGATAGTTGTGAAATGTTTCTCCTCATGAGAGGTTCCAGCGTCAGCTTAACTTCTATTGCGTTGTATTTAGGAAGTGGGCTTGCAGTTGTTCACAAAGGGTCTAACAGACCCTTCTGTTGCAGGAACTGAAACAATTGTAAATTATGTGGTGCAAATCATATGATATTATGTGTTTGCACACCCACACATACCCCAACAGGGAGCGGCCTATGTGGTCCCATCCTACAAATTGCTGAGCTCACCAGTCAGGTTCCCTCCAAAGTGGTGTTGATAGTGGGGGTTTCCCAAGCCTATATGTTTCAACATGCTCTGGTAGGCTTGCACCATCGATTTGGTGGCGTCCGATAAAGAGGGAGGCATCTTAGTGTCATATAACAAATGCATGGCTCCCGCCTTACCAAGGTGTCTAACTTCTGTCAATAAGTGACTTGTACACAAAGCTAAAGCAGATGATCGCTGAACTGACTTCAGGTTGAATTTTCCTGTTTCCTGTCTCATTTCAGTCTGTCAATTTGTTCCAGTTTACCATTGCCATGCAAGCTGAGGGTCTACAGATGTCTTTATTAACCTACGTCCGTGGACGCCTGGGGGTTCACAATGTCTAATCACGGGGTCTGCGATTGTTTAGAAAATTAAATATTAGTAGACCAAAAACGTACATATATATAAAAAAGTAATACTGAAAACGTAAAGTTTTAAAATGCCCTGTGCATTTGAGAAAAATTGAAATTTGATGCTAAAAATAAAGTTCCGATCCTTAATTTGATTTGTGGGAGCAAGGCAAATACAGTAAATGGAATTGAGTATGGACGATTGTTAACTTCAACTGAAGCAGCACTGTTGAGTGCCAACAACAAAATTGCATGGACTGGAGCAAAAAACAAAGTGATATTTTAGACTCAAGCACTTTGTGTTTTAGAAACAAATCTACATATTGAAAAGATACAACCTTCCCATAATTTTTGTTTTCTGTATTTGTTTCGTTTGTGAATTAAATTAAATATTTCATAATTTGTATATCTGTTTGATGTATACTTCTTCCTGCATTTTTGTATATGGTTTTTAAGCTCAAACGATAGAAATTGCTTATGCAGTGGTTCTCTGCTTCCAATAGTTAATTATTGGAGTCCTCAGAAGTATGAATGTTAAAACCACTGGTATATTGTCTGGTAATCAGCCTGAAGTTATTGCATTTTTAATGTAATGGGCATCAGCAGTATTTTGCATTTTTCTTCCAAATGGATGGCTATTTAAAGTTCCTGGTTTAATATTAGGGAATTCAATTTACTTAAATTTCAGCTGTCAAATGTGCTCCTCAAAGACAGTTTGCAATAACTTTTACTTACTTGACTGACAACATCACGTCATGTTCACTCATGTCCAGGTCATTCCAGGGAAATAAATTGTCATTGACATAAATTGTCTTTCATAGTCCACAGATGTAATTATTGAAATGCAGGCAGTTACTGATGTGCTCATGTACTTGCAGCTTGATGCCATACTGTTTCTCCACTGAGAGAAGGTCACAGATGTCTGGTGCAAATTTCCTAATTCCATGCTGCCCTCTGGGGCCTCCACCAAGGAGTGGCCTGAAGTAATGCAGCCTAATTACAGATAAGTCTTGTTTTTGACACAGAGACCACTAGTAACTACCCTGGGTGCTGCAGCCTGGTACAGAGAAGAGTTGTGTCTGACTCCAGGAATATCTACTAATGACCTATAATACTGCATCCTGCTACAGAATTTTTTTTTTTTTTATCACCAGCAAGATTTCTGGTTATGCGTGTGCATGCATCTTGACACGTGCATAATTATACGATTGGCAAAATCATTGGCTTAGTCGAGACCTACTGGTTTTGCCAATGCTTTTTTTAACAGCCTTATCATAGACATAACTTTGCCCTCCGCCATTATTTGTTTCCTTTAGTTTATTCCAGGTTTGAAGCTTCATTCTTCTAACTTTACTCCTAACTACTTTAAGTGTATTCAGTACACTTGCACTAAACCTAATCAAAGAATAATACCAATTGTCTTTAATTATCCCACCATTATGGATATCATTTAAAACTGCAGTTTAGAGTGCCAGACACACCCAGATAACCACTGTCATGGATTTTTCACTCTCCGAACACTATAAAATTACTACACATAGGGCTAAAAGTCCGAGGCCATTTTACATTCACAAAGGGCCTGATTCGAAAATTGGACCTCTTGACATGCGACAGTAAAATGGCCCTTTGTTATGTACCAAACCAAAATTGTAATCGCAATTTAAGTTTACGACTAGATAAGAATTGGTGTTTGGAAGGGGTATGAACACAACCTTCTTTCTATATGACAATTCTAAATAAACTTATTCATGTTTTGCAACCAAAATCCAGCATCAAAACATTAATATACAACAGCCTTCACAAAGGTAGTGGGAACCCATTTGCAAATAGGAAGGGGGCCCCAAGTGACCCCTTTCCCTTGGCGAATGTTGCCAAAATCGTTTTCTAAGGCTAGGCGGTAGTGCCATGAACCATCCTGTTTTCCTTTAAGAAAAACAGGCTGCACTTAAAAAAATTATGACTTTATTTTATTTAAAAGCAGTCACAGACATGGTGGTCTGCTGACCCTTACTGACATCATTGCTGTGATAACTGAGAATAGTATTGGGTCGCAACTTGCTACCTTCCTTGTTAACTTTCATGAGGTAGGTAAAATTGCGGCCCACTATGATTCAGTATTTTGCTAAGTGCAGCGGCTTAGCTAGACCTTTGACTGCCTGTAGCGGTCCCTGCATTTACCAACCGAGGTGGCTGCATATAAAAGCGGGGGTGCGGGCGATTCCTGCCTTTGCCGTCCACGACAACCGCAGTTAAGCGTGGAGGAGGCCGCCGCCAAAACCCATGCCGCCAAAGACCTCCCCCAATGCTACGCCACTGGCCAAGTGACCTATTAGTACATAGGTTGGTTCTTAAAGCAAAATGCATGCTGGTTGCAATAATACTAGTAGCAAAGTGCGACCAGTATTTTATGACCAGTGTTTAGCACATCTGACCCACTGGTCTTTGCTCCAGTCCAAATGTGAGCATTCCAATTCATTATATTTTATTCAGGTGACCCACATTGATGGTTAGGAATTTCCTGACAATGCAGGATGCTACTGACTATGGGACAATGGTAAATTAAGCCTATATAAATCTTTCCAAATAGCAGAGGCCGAACTATGGTGACAAGTGGAGCTAACGTGGCACACCCCTTCACCCGCATGGAGGTGGAAACCAATGGCAGAACTGTTGTTGCAGACATCAGGGAAATACAAAAGGAGGGCACTGATTTCATTGCACCAACGTTTTTGTCTATTGTCTTCACGGGAGCATAGCCTGCCAAGCAACTAGCAACCACCACCCCTGATTATGGAACCTCCTTAAGTGACAATCTTAAAAGGGTAATCATGATCGATAAAACAAAGGCTCCAAGACAACACTATGTCAGGACCAGGAACTCAAGCTCTGGACAGAAGATAAGAGGAGTGTTCTGAGGCATACATTGTGTTGTAACTTGGATTACCTTCAAGAGCTGCAAGAATTAATAATTGCTGAAGAGCCATCCAGGGAGGAATTTGGACTTGCCCAGACAGAGTGCCCCACTCAGGTCAGGCATAGGACTCTGTTTGAGTGCCGGTTGTGAGGATGACCTCCTGTACAGTGACTTTGACATCTGACCTTGAACCAGGCACTAGCCAAAGGCTAGAAGTTTTCCAAGATAACATCACGTTCCAGATGCAGCTGGCCAATGAGGCACTTGTTCGTTCAATAGACCAGTGTAGTCAAAAGAAAGAAGAGGCTGTTGGCTCTCTTCTATTGGCTCAATATGAGACAGCTTGTAGCAAAGTTCTGCACTACTTGCAGATCCTGCCAAGTGGGTGACAAGTCAGGTGGTTAGACCAGAGGTGACTCTCAGGTGGCCTCCCAACCCAGCAACAATGCATCAGTCATGACCATCATCTCTGGGTGAGATAAGGAGAGAGGTCTGCCACTGATCCAGTGGCAGACTAGCAGCCACCATAGCAGATCGTTTGCAGTCTACTTCGACACATTGATGGAATCCAACAGGATTCCTTGGTACTGAGCCCACTGACATCTCAGATCCAACTGCAGAGCCGTAGGTGCCACCTGGCAAGGACGCCCAGGTTGATGCAGGAGGCCAAGAAGTCTCAGATCTTTTCTCCAAGGTTAAAGGTTGAAACATCAGGATAAAAGCCTGAATGTCCTGGACTCATAACTACACCATACATAGAATGGCTTTGATGAAGGGGAGTCTTTGTGAAAGAATTAGGTGTGACTTCCGCATGTTTATTGAAAACCCCAAAGATACAAGGAGGTTTGCCATTGTGGTCCATGACTGTTTGAGATGAGCTTGCCTTGAACAGCCAGTTGTTTAGGTATGGAAAGACTGGTATTTCCAACCTCCAAAGATGTGCCACAACCACCACTATCATTTTCATGAACACCAGAGGGAAACTCGTGTGGCCAAATGGGAGCACAGAGAACAGAAAATGTTTGTGGTCCACTTGAAACCGTAGGCAGTTTTGTGGAATTGTAGGGAGATGTGTAAATTGCTGACCTGCAAATCCAATGGTACCATCCAGTCTACTGAATCTAGGGCAAACAGAACTTGAGTCATGGTGGGCATTTTGAACTTGACCTTTTTGTGAGGAACAAGTTCAGGTGGTGAATAGGATGAAGTACAGGAAGAGCATCTAATCCCTTGTTCTGATGCCAGCATCCATTTCATGGCTCCCTTGTCCAAGAGAAGATGAACTTTTCTTTGTGGGATGCACAATTGGTTGTTCAAGAGATGCTATGGTGTAGGTGGCATATGAGAGGTAGAGAGGAAGGGTACGATGTAGCCATCCTGAACAAAATGCTTTACCACCCTTGTAAGTAGTAACTTATTCTGCCTTTTGACAGGGTGACAGTGTGCCAAAAAGGGCAAAATGAAGGGGTTTTGAAAAGGCAGTGGAGGCAGGTCAGGTGATTGGGTAGTGTATTGCCCCTGTGAGGCTAGAAGCTGTGAGCCACATTCTCGATATCTGCTCTGAAAGGGCAGGCCTTAGTGTTACCTCTGCAGGACACCCCTTTCAAAGCCTCAAAATGGGTGTTAATATTATGGCCCTACTGCACAGGCTGTAAGAAATCAAGGGAGAGTGCTGTGGGTTTGCTTTCCTTGAAGCAGGAGGCCAAGAAGTCTCAGATCTTTTCTCCAAGGTTAAAGGTTGAAACATCAGGATAAAAGCCTGAATGTCCTGTCGCTGTGGGTTTGCTTTCCTTGAAGTACTTTAGGGCCATGTCTACCTAGCCCCCAAAGAGACAAATACCATCGAACAGCATCTCTATCAGTGACATCTGTATGCCAGTGGAAAAGCCTCTGAATATTATTTATGTACGGTGCCAAATGCATCGAGCTGGTACGGACTGCCTATCCAGCCTATCGGTGATGTCCAGATCGACCTAATGATGTGCTTTGCTGCTTCCTGACCGTCTTGAGCAGTTTGTGCTCAATTGGCACAAACCTCATCTCGGACCACTGGCAAGATATCACTCATCATGACCCATAAGAGTTAATAGCATCCCAAAAGGCAACTAGAGTTGACTGACATGAGGGCTAAACTGGCAGATGGGGACACCCTTTTTCTAAAATACTCATGCATTTTGAACCTATCTCTGGAGGCATGGCAGGGAAAGAGTTAGAGTTCAACCTGCCAGTTGGGGCTTGCCAACACAAGACACTCTAATTGGGGGCTGGAGAAGGAAAGATGGGTACCCTGGAGTTGGTCTATGCTGTCTCGTAATTAGCATGTTTGCAGGTGGAGAAGAACCAGGTTTTTCCCAAGTGCTCATTAAGGTATCCCCAGTACTTTGTTGGATGGGAGGAGAGGCTCTGAAGAAATCTGCCCTAGCTGCAGGATAACTCTTAGGACATTTGTTTTCACCACCAGTGAGGGCAGTTGGGAGTTGATGACTTCTCCTTGAAAAGGTCCAGGTTTGAGAATTCAGGCTGGTCTTAGTGGACACACAAGGGCCACAAATGTCTTGGAGATCCAAACATAAATTCAGATTTTCATAAAATTGAGACTCATTGTCCCCATCATCAACCTCATGGTGTTCAGGGTCAGAGACATGCTGTGGGTAAGGAAGTGTCTATTTTGAGCCCGAATGAGGCTGGATGGGTTATGTTTGAGATCAAGGTGGGTGGTTCTTCCAGGGTCAGTGTAGCTGAGGTACATGGACCTGGCGAGAATTTAGATGCTGAGCGACTAGTCACAACAAGCATCAGCACAGATTCGGGGTGGAGCTAGGAACGGTATTCAAGAGACACAGTCAGTGTCAAGGATGGAAGAACAACTGGTTGCCTCCTCAGATCCTTGGGGCCTGAGAGTGTGCCAGAGGAAACCGGAAGGTTGCCAAGATGTGCAACATGGTCTGTTTGAAGGCTTCGTTCTATTGCACAGTCACCGATGGATCCAGGAATTTGGGCTGAATCGAGATGAGTTGAAGAATAGGTTCCAAGGTCAGAGACTGAGATCGGGAGACACCTGATCTCTGCCAGACTTCCTGTTCTTCTCTCATGAATTTGACTTTCCAGACTGTTGTATAAAAGACTGGAGGCTTTGTAGAAGAAATGAATACATTTATTGTTAGAAATGGTGCACCCTCGACCAGACGCCTCTGCCGCACACCAGGATTACGGACAATTGTCAGAACCCTGGAACACGCCGTGCAGCGTCTAATCATGGAATCCTTTTCAAATGAACATAAATGAAAGAGCGAGACATCCTTGATCCAGAACATCAGCACGAGGAAAACAATATGCTCGCAGTGGCTACACACGACAACTTCTCCCTTTCCACAATAGACAAAGTGAAAAGTCAAAAACGAAAACAATGAACATAAATTATGACAAAACATAATGATTCCACTTGGAACGTAACCTTCTACAACGAACTCCCAATGCCGGTGGTAATGAATAGGTGTCAGCAGTAGTTACAGCAGTGTCTGGGGAAGGGACATGTACTTAGCTGGGATACACAATGGGACTCTGAAATGTGGAAGAGTTTTTTAAATCAGATGTTGGAACATGTAACCAATAGGACCAGTCGCAATGCTCAAATTCCTGTTTTGTTAGGTTAAGTAAGGAACGAACCTGTGAATCAGAAAGATGTACCAGCGATCTCTTGTTCCACCATCCCTTACGGCCAAGTAACTTGTATAGTTGGGGAGAATTTAGATAAACCTTTTGCTATTTTTAAAATTTTTTTGATGAGAACCTAATCACCAACTTTCAATTCTAGCGTATAACATTTTTTTGCAGAGTCATGCATGGATTTCATGAGATTCTGTTTGTGTAAAACTTTGGATGCCAATTCTTGATTGCAAACAATGCCCATGTTTTTGATAAGTAACCAATTAGGACATACATTAGTGTGAGCAGTTCTACCCCTTAAAAGAGGAAATGGAGAAACACATGTTGTACAATGAGGGGAAATATTATAAGACCACAGCTTAGCTTCAAGGAAGTCTTGTACATCTTGATGAGAGAAAATTGCAGTTTGAATGGTATCCTTAACAGGGCTCGACAAATCCACTCGCCCGCTCGCATTTGCGAGGGAGAATGGAGGAGGACGAGCTATTTTTAGGTCCTACTCGCCCTTTCTGGTGAGTAGGAAATCAAACTAACGTTTGTCCTCTGTCTTTAAAAACAGAGCAAAAGTGACAAGATAACACGATTTAAAGGCATTTTTATTGCTCACAAAGGAAATGAGCAATAAACATGCCTTTAAATCTTATCTTGTCACTTTTGCTCCGTTTTCAGAGACGGAGGTCACGTGGGTTGGAGTCAGATCGAGGGGATTTTCCATGGTACTAGACCTGCAGGACTACTACCATTTTTCGGATTTGTCGAGCCCTGCCAAACTAACCTGTTGCCCTTTCCACCAAACCATTCGAGGTAGGTGAATATAGATCGACCTTATAATGTCTGAAATCACGCTCATTTAGGAATGAACTAAACTTTTCAGAAATGAAATGAGTGCCATTGTCTGTAACAAAAACAGAAGGTGAACCTTCTACAGAAAATATTTTTTTAAGAACTTAATGGCATTGGTGGAATTAGCTGAGTCACAAAACATATGGTAAACCCATTTGGAGTGATAATCAATAAACAAAATAAGATATTTGAGGTCATGTGGCAGGAGATCATAAGATCCAGAGAAGTCTAAACCAACTTTATCCCAAGGTTTATTGGGAAAAGGAACAGGATGTAAAGGTGGGTTCATAACTTTCCATTTTTTGTCAGATAAAAGACATTCAGCACATGAATAAATATAAAACTTGACCTGAGATTCTAGAGTGTGACTTAATGAGTTGTGAAGTCTTAGAAATTCCAAGATGACCGTGGTGAGCAAATTTCATGATGTCATTTCTGAGACTGAATGGTGGCACAAAAGAATCATGTCTCATGACCAAGCCGTTAACCAAAGATAATTCAGATGCAACCATAGCAAAGGCTTTCAACTCATTGGAAAGCTTCCTATTTTCCGGCCAACCCTTAACAATATAATCAGTTACAAGTTTTAGATTTTCATCCTTGTTGTGAGCTTCCAACTAAGATTGCTCTGTAATGCTGGGACATAATTTGACAGTGGACCCTAGTAGGTTGGGTGATCAGGGTAAGAATAGACACAAACTGGAATAGTATTTATGTCCTTTGTCCAGCCGGACAGGAATTTATTTGGCGATGCACACAATCAGAAAGTAATGTCAAGGGGGCACAGCCCGTGACCCACAGTGAACAAGACAAAACAACAAGTATAGCCAAGAACGAGCAAATCGGTCTGTATACTTATAATCAGTGAACAGACTTGATTGTAGTTTGAGTGACCATCGTACGACCATTCGATGCCAAAAAACAAGATAAATGGCATCATCTTCAGGACAAATATATAAATCATGTTTGTCTTGGAATTATAAACAATTGCCTTTCATGCAAGACAGATCCTTAGGCGGGTAGGTAGTACAGGTCGAGAGAAGTGGATCGATTTGGACCAATGATAGCGTGTATTTCAGATTATCCCGCTTTTGAGTCAATTAGACCGTCCAGATCACGGCTCGAGTTGTGCCGGTTGCAGAATTGCAGGACGCGGCATCTCTGGCGGGGATCGCATCCTGCGATGCCGCGTCCTGCGATTTTGCAACCGGCACAACTCGAGCCGTGATCTGGACGGTCTAATTGACTCAAAAGCGGGCTGTGCCCTCTTGACATTACTTTCTGTTTGTGTGCATCGCCAAATAAATTCCTGTCCGGCTGCACAAAGGACATAAATACTATTCCAGTTTGTGTCTATTCTTACCCTCATCACCCAAACTACTAGGGTCCACTGTTTTTTGTAATAAGCTAAACGCCCAAGGTCCCTAGTGTACTACCTTCGGGTTCCCTTGTTTCCTATAACGGGTCATAATTTGACAGCATCTATGGCAGCAACCACGCACTCAGTGTCTTTAAAATTCTCAATTTCAGAAGGATCATGAAAAGCCATATGTGAGAGGCAATCAGCCTTGATGTTTCTGCCTCCAGAAATGTGTTTTATGGAGAAGTGGAATTCCTGTAACCTCGAAAGCAGTCTAACAAGCCTGGCTGAGGCTTTACCAAGTCCATTGCCATTGAGTAGTTGTGTAAGATGTGTGTGATCCGTAAATAGATCAAATTCACGTCCCCAAATGTAATTTTTTAATTTTTCGATCGATAGCCCAAACACGCGAGAGATTCGCGTTCAATTGTACTGTAATGGGTTTCAGATGGTTTAAGCATTCTAGATTAAAAAGTTATAGTGTGCTCTTTTCCTGACACCCACTGACCAAGGATAGCCCCCAAATCCTGTAAGACTGGCATCCACCATTATGAAACACTTTGAAGAATCATGAAAGGGATGCAGGGCAGGCGCTTCGACAATTAGCTTTTTGACTTGATCAAACGAAGAAGAAACTTCTTCAGACCAATCAAACTTTGAGCCTTTCCGCAAAAGGTCACATAATGGTTCAACTGTTTGTGCATATCCTTTGACAAAATGGGCGTAGTATTCTGCCAGGCCCAAGAGCGATCGAAGTGAGTCTTTGTCTTTGGGAGGAGTAGCGTGGATGATGGCTTTAATGAGGGATTCTTAGGGTTTGATTCCTTCTGGAGGCAAGGTATGACTCAAATAATCCAATTGCTGTGTGGCAAATTTACATTTGTCAGCCCTAATTGTCATGCCTGTCTCATCTAATTTGGTCAGAACTGAAGACAAATTGAGTAAGTGTGACTCCCAGTAATCAGAAAAAAACAAAATATCATCTTGGTAGGCCTGGACCCCCGGCATGTTTTGAAAAAGATTATCCATAATCTTCTGGAAAACACTGGCCGCGGAGGCCAGGCCAAAAGGGAGTCTGAGGTACTTGTAAACCCCAAATGGTGTGATGAATGTGGTGAACTCTTGGGAATCTGCAGTTAAAGGAATCTGGTTGTAGGCTGAAAGCAGGTCAATGATCGAAAAAAAAAATTCTCCTCCCAAGTTGGCAAGTAGTTCATGGATTTTGGGAAGAGGGTGACAGTCAATTAAAATGTTTTTATTCAAGGTGCTTAAATCCGCACATAATCTGACCTCTCCAGATTTCTTTCGGACAATGACGATGGGAGAAACCTATTCTGAGGAGTCAGAAGGAGCAATAACACCATCATCACACAAAGACTTTGAGTTCTTCCTCTGCACTAAGAGGCAAGGGACGCACCTTATGGACAAAGTGCTGAGCGTGTGGTTTAAATCTAATCTGATGTTGGAACCCTTGAACCGTCCCCAATGTGTTTGAAAAAAGTCTGGGAAATGTGTCAAGAACTTTTTTACGATCAGAGGTGTGGTCAGTGAGACATAAGCAATCAGTTCTGGGGTGTGGATCATTCCTAGACCCAGCAGGACAGTATCCTTGGGGGGGATCACCAAGAGTGATTGGGTTATCAGAGCAAGATGTAAACCCATTTTGGCAAGGTCCTGCAAGCCAATGATGTTGCGTCCCTTAACTGCAACATATACTTTTGTAAATATAGACCTTCCCAAACATTCTAATCTTGAAGTGAAGAAGCCTAGCATGTCAATATCAAACTCGCCAAAAGCTTATGGGTTGACATCAGTTTCAAATAAGGATATAGATTCTTGCCATTTCTCAAAAAACATGACATCTTATAGGATAGTAATTGGTGAACCAGAATCTGCCATAATGGGAATTGCGATTCTCCTATTAACATGACCAGAGAATCTGGATTTCATTAAAGACACGGAGGCTAACATTATGCATTAATCCTTTAATGCAGCTCACAAACAGCCGCTTACATCACAAAGACTAGAACAATAACAAAATGACATCATAGTATCAATAAAAGGCATGTGCCAGAGAAGATCAGCCTCTTTTAAATGCATCCGAACATCAGATCAAGCTGCAAACGAAGAATCAATCTGTAATCTTGAAAGAAGGGTTAGCAAACGATGAAAGGTCCATGGAGATCCATTAATTTGGATTGTCTGAACATTTAAAAAAAGCAAATAAAAAAAGGAACAGAGTATCCTTCAAAAGAGGCACAATAAGATATGGAACAGTATCCTTAAAAACAAGCCCAATAAGATAGGTAAAACATAAGATTATGAAAGGTATAAAACATTGTAAACCAAATTAATCCTCCAGGGAGGGAAGGGAGGGATAATGTTAGCCTCCGTGTCTTTAATGAAATCCAGATTCTCTAGTCATGTTAATAGGAGAATCGCAATTTCATTACAAGACAGGAGGCTACATTATGCATGTTGGGAGTCCTTGAATCACAACGTCAGAAACATGTTCAATTGGTTTACAATAATGATGGACAAAGGTAGAGGCATTAGACCAATCAGCAGCCTTAAGGATAGCATCCAACGTACCACCAGACCAGTATGACTTGCTGGCCATTGCGCTTCTTAGTGAATGAGCTTGAAATTTAGACAGGTCAATACCAGCAAAGTTCATAGCCAATTTAACCCACCTTGCTATAGAGCAGGATGAGATGGGTTTGAAGGGTTTGACATAGGAAACAAGAATTTGATTTGCATCAGGAGGACGAAGATTAGACATCCTGGAATCGTATTCCTTCATGCAATCAACCACACAGAGTTTTTTGTAGAAATCAAAACGCGGATAGAAGATAAAGTCAGACATGGTTTTAGTTCTCCTAAAGATTTCAAATTTAACACCAAACATGTCATAACATCTATTAGAGATTTCCAGAGCTTTGACATCTGAAACTCTGCGACAAGAAACTAAGCAAAGAAGAGAGGCAAGCTTAATAGAAAGACATTTCCTGTTAAGGAGAGAATTGTCAGGCCATGAACAAAAAAGGTCAAGCAGAAATTTAACATCCCAAACAGACTGGTGTTTAGGGCGAGGAGGCCTTTTAAGTCTAATACTTTTGAGCACTCTACAAATGATAACATTCTTACCTACCGTCTTACCGTTGACGAGAGAATGTCCCGCTGAAATTGCAGATCTTAAGCAATTAATTGATCTATAGGAGAGACCGTTGTTGAACAGTTCTCCCAAAAAGTTAACTATATTAACGATAGGAGCCTCCACGGGATCCAAGTTCCTCTCCAAGCACCAACAAGACCATTTCTTCCAGATGTTATTATATCTGTAGTGGGTTCCTGGTGCCCATGATTCACCAAGGAGAGTGAGAGCAGATGACGAAAGTCCAGACAATTGGTTAGATTGCCTGACACTTTCCAGGCAAGAAGGTTCAAACTCCCTTAAAGAACCAGGTGGTGATCCTCTCCGTTTGTGTTTATAAGGAGGCCCTGAGTTGCGGGAATCAGGAAGGGAACGTCGCAAGAAAGTTCCAGAGCTGCGGGTAACCAGGCTTGAGACGGCCAGAAAGGAGTTATCAGGACAAGAGAGGACTGTTCCTGTCTCACTTTCTGCGGAACCCTTTGAAACATTGCGAATGGCGGGAACGCATGAGGGCGGTGAGGAGCCCAAGACTGCAGAAAAGCGTTCACAGCCAGGGCGCCCGGGTCTGGCATCCAGCTGAAATAGTGAGGGAGTTGGAAGGTCAACCAGCTGGGGAAAAGGTCCATGTCGAAAGGACCCCAAAAGTGATCCAGGGAATTGAAAATGGACACATCGAGTTTCCAATCGCTGAAGTCTTGAAGGAATCTCGAGTTCTAATCTGCCGAAAGGTTGGATTTCCCTGGAAGATATTCTGCCCTCAAAGAAATCTTGTGTTCCAAACAGAACATCCAGAGTTTCTTGGCCAGATCTGATAGGTCCGCAGACCTCATACCACCGAGTCGGTTGATATAAATAAGAGACTGCGGAAACGTTGTCCATTTTCAGAAGAACAGATCTGCCTTGAAGAGAGTGTCTGAAACTCATCAAGGCATAGAGACCGGCAGTCAATTCTAAGAAGTTTATATGGTTGGAGGACTCTGAATGGGTCAATACTCCACCGGTGTCTTGGTCGAGGAGACGTGCTCCCCAACCGTGAAGGCTGGCGTCTGACTCCAAAACAAAGTCCGGAGTCGCGCCGAAGATAGCCCTTCCATTCCAAGCGTCCAAATTGTCCAGCCACCAAGGGAGTTCCAGCCTGGCTTGTTGATCTAGTGAAACATGGTCCCCGTACCAAAGAACGGACCGGAGAGCATTGGCTTTCACTCTCTGAAGAGCACGGTAATTTAGTGGACCCGGGAAGATAGCTTGGATTGAAGAAGAGAGTAGACCAAGGAGTCTGGCCAGTTCTTGCAGGGAGAGAGATTGCTGTTTCAGAACAAACCTGATTTCTTTCCGGATTTTGGCAATTTTCTTTTTGGGGAGCAATAGGAGACAGTTGGAGGTGTCCACAGTGAAACCTAGGAATTCTATGGATTTTGAGGGGGAAAGGATGGATTTTTCCCTGTTTATAATGAACCCGAGGTTCTCTATCAGATCCATGGAGACCTTGAGATCTTCCAAAATTTGGGAATGAGTTTGAGACATGATGAGGATGTCGTCTAAGTAGATAATAAGACGAATACCTCTTTCTCTCAGAATGGATACGATCGTTCTCATGACCTTGGTGAAACACCAAGGGGCGGATGAGAGACCGAAAGGGAGTGCCTGAAATTGAAAAAGGTGTCCCCCCCAAATAAATTGGAGAAAGGGTTGATGTTCCTTGGCCATAGGGATGGTAAAATAGGCGTCTTTTAGGTCCAGTTTGACCAACCAGTCTCCATGAAGGAGAAGGTCCCTGAGAAGATGGATCCCTTCCATCTTGAAGTGTCGATAAACGAGGTATTTGTTTACCTCCCGAAGGTTTATCACTGGTCTCCAACCTTTGTCTTTCTTTTTGACAAAGAAGAGGGTACTTACAAATTTCCTTTGGGACCAAGGTACCTCGACAATGGCACCTTTCTTGAGCATAGAAGAAACGTCATCTTTGACGATTGCTAGATGTTCCAAAGGCAGATCCAGGGGTCTGGGTGTAATTGTCCGGGAAGGAATGTCATCAGGTCTATCTTGAAGCCCTGGACTGTCTCTAGAACCCACGGGTCCTGGGTAAATCTTTTCCAAACATGAAAAAAGAGTTTGAGTCTTCCCCCAACCCTGGGAGGGGAGAGAGAAGTAAAGGCACTTACTTTGGGAGTTGTTGTTTGATGCTCCACGGGAGGAGATGCCTCTGCCACGTGAACCTCGTCCTCTCTGACGGTAAAATTGTCTGTTGGAGGGGTAGAAGCCTCTACCACTGGCGCCTCTTCCTCTGCCTGATGAGAAGGGCCGAAAGTTTCCACGGCCGGAAACGCGGCCCCTTCTTCCGGCCTGTCCAAAAACATTTGTTGGAAAGACTTTTCTCATGTTGTTCTGTGCCCTGTCTAAAGCTGTGGCAACATATTTGCTGATTGTTTTGATCATGTCTTCCCCAAAGAGGAGACCTTTAGGCTTATTGGAGGGCTCTTTTTCTGCGAGGTCGCCGAGTTTAGGATTAATCCTGTTAAGGATAGTTTTCCTTCTCTCCATGTTAAGACCGGAGTTAGCGTTGCCTAAGAGTACAATTGCCCTCTGGCTCCATCCTCTTATTAGATCGGTGTCAAGGGGAGTATTTGAAATATGCAATTCCTCTGCTAGGTCGAGGATTCTGGTAAGTGGTCCCAGGATATCCAGAAGGCGATCTTGACACGCCTTAAGGGCCCTTTCAAGACCTTTCCTGGGATATTTCCCTAGTTTAAATAGAAACTTAATGAGGTCTGGATCTAGATTAGGGGTCTGACAGACCTTATCATCAATACATGGTCTGGGGCATTCGGACCGCATGGTATTACGTGTATCTCTCTCGAGAGTGTTCCTTAGCCATCTGGTAACAAACTTAGCGACATGGTCATGAGGGAACCATTTAGAGGTGTTAGGACGGGAAATGTTGTTAGGGGAGAACATCTCACCGCGTCAAGGATCGCATCTTTCGAGGTAGGGTAAGAATCAGCCTCAGAAAGTGCTTTTAGATCCATGTCGTCTAAGTCATTATCGTTAAGGTCAAATACGAACTCGTCGTAAGGCTCATAGACTTCTTCTACGTCAGAGCATGAGTCTGAGTGTGAGTCTGAGTCAGCACATGCATTGTCACCACTTTTGCCGCTGTGGGCACCTGCCAAAGCTGTGCCGCCAGGGACACCCAACCTGATTGTGCTTCGAGGGGCACCAACACCTTTTGAGGCGCTATGGCCTCCCATACTGCGTGAGGTGCTAGGACCTCCCATGTCAATTGGGGCAGCAATACCACCAGTAGTGCCTACATTGTGCTTGACTTTCTTGAGGGTTTTCGAGAAAGAGGGTTCAAGAGGGGTTTCGCCATCATTACTTAGCGCTCTTTTGTGTGACATCACCTCTTTAAGGGTATCTATCATGCATGACCTCATCTCTTTCTTTAGAAATTTTTTAAAAGAGTCACTAGCGTGGCCAGGGGTGCTGGCAACTGCGTCCTCGGACTCCATGTCAGACATAGTATCAATATATGTCTTTAAAATATGGGGAGTGAATTAATAATTGATTTAAGGAAGTTTAAGGTGGTACAACTGATCGTTGTTATATAATGTCTCAAATAGTTTTATTAAGTGTACTCCAAATGGTATTTATCAAGTATGCTATCGTATGCTAATGGTATTTATCAACAAATATACTATATCATGTTAATTATAATGTTATAAATAGACCTTGCCCTCTTTTTTTTAATTTTTAAAAATATTTTTTACCAAAGGGTCCAAATAAACTAGGTATGCTTCCGTTTGGCACTGAAATGCTATTTAGTGCAAAGCTATCAAGGCAGACGAAGGAAAACAGCTGATCGTCGAGTCGGAAAGGCTCTACAGAGCAACCGACGCGCTTGAACCACGGAAGCCTCAAAGGAAAGAGGAATGACCCTTAGAAGGCAGGGCGCGCTGCGCCACCGCTGCCGAGGGTCATTCCTCTAATGCGGGGGAATCTATATGCGTTTCGAGCGCGAGCCAGAAAAACTTGAAAAGGGAGAGGTCAATATTAAATTAATTTTATGCGCGATAATGTCATCTACACGGATCGCGCATCTAGGCGGATTGCGGGAGGTGAGAACGTTGGAGAAAGGGAGAGTCCTTTAATTCGGACATGGGTGAAGAAAGGAAAGGGGAAAGACAACCATAAATTGGAAGTCCTTGATGAAGGGGGTTACGGCGAGGGTAACCAAGAAGTACGAAAGGCAAGGGTTGAGCCAAAATGATGAAGAGTTAAAGCATGGCGATCACAAATTAGGAAATAAGCATCCTTTCAACCTCTAAGACATCTATGTATACCAAATATAGCTTAACATATATAGAGTAGCTTATCAATATATGGTCTAAACAATATCAGTAAAAACAAATTGAAAGAAAGAGTAAGCAAGACAACTTATCTGTTTGAGAGCTGCATTTAAAAGAGGCTGATCTTCTCTGGCACATGCCTTTTATTGATACTATGATGTCATTTTGTTATTGTTCTAGTCTTTGTGATGTAATCGGCTGTTTGTGAGCTGCATTAAAGGATTAATGCATAATGTAGCCTCCTGTCTTGTAATGAAATTTCTATATTCCCAAAGAATGCTGTACCTATAGGGCCCTTGACCAAATGAGGAGTAAAAACAGAGTTACACTCAATTGATACAATCATATTTTGAAAATGATCAGTACAGTCATTAACAGTTTCAGAACAATCAACACTGTTGATTCTGGTAGGTCTTTTAGAAGATCTACATAAGCCTTGAAAATGACCTATTTTCTTACATAGGATACATCTTTTACCAAGAGCAGGACACATAGGGTAGTTTCCTAGGTGTGATTTCGATCCACATCTGTTACAAAAAAGTTCCCTTTTGTTTACAGCTTGTCTAAATGGTTTGTTTGTGGATACAGAGTTAACAGAATTCACACTGTCTTGCACAGGAGTTTTAAAAGAGGTGAGAGATTGGTCATTTTGCAGAACTTTAGATGTGATGATGGACCTCTCAATGCTCTTGGCAATATCTACTGTTTCCTGGATTGTTGGTTTTCTGCAGCTGAGGAGACGTTCTTGAATTTTCCTAGAATAACAAGCGAAGACAAATTGATCACGAATATAAATGTCAGGATCTGCCTCAAATTCACAAGTTGAGGCTAAGATTCGCAACTGTGCAATGTATTCCTCAACAGTTTCATCTTCACGTTGTTTTGGTGTCTTTCAAGCATTATATTTGACTCTTCATCATAATGTCTTGCTAGGCGAGATAAGGCTTCCTTATAGGAATTCCAATGTTCAGCATCGCCTGCTTCTCCACTAGGTGTAGGAAATTTAGGTAAGTTCTCAAAGACATGTTGCGCAGCAAGACCTAAAAATCCGTACAAAATTGCAACTTTACGTTCCGGTGAAAACTTGACAACATCAATGGCAACAATATGGTTCTCGAAAGCTTTTACCCATTGACGCCAAGGAATACTGGGTTTGCCAGGCTGTTGTAAAAAAGGGGAGGCTGCGCAAATTGTTGAGAAGTAGCCATTAATGCAGATTAAATGAGCGAAGGAGAAATGAAGAATGAAAAATAACTGAATAAAAATTGTGGTTAAAACAAAATTCTCAAATTGTAACAATCAGTGAATAGACAGTATACAAATGAGAATGTCAGCAAATTTTCACAGGAAAGTCACCTTTAAAATGAGTATAAAACAGTTGAAAAAGGTGAGCCTATCACCGAAAGATGAGGCTCAGAAGAGAAAAGAGTTTGAATATAAGACTGAAGGTGTGCCTGTCATCGTTAAATTGTGCAGGCTAAATTATTCTACACGTGCTGATAGTTTAAAATTTGAAGCTAATAAGGTGTGCTTGTCACCGCGATGGCGTGCAGGCTAAATCCTACCTGTGACCTGCGTAGGATGCCTTTTCCTGGAGCGTTGCGATGCGTATATATAATAGTTGAGGTGAAAAGTTGCTAAGGAACCGGGAAAAACAAAGATGGCTGCCCGCGTGATGACGTTTGCAGGAAGACTTTGCGGAGTTCAGAAGATGCGTCGGATAACGTCACAGGAACATCGGTGTTCAGCTCCCGTTGCAAGGTGATGGGAGACCAACGCCGAAGAACCTGACGTCATCTAGCAGACTCCCAATTTGCTTGAAATCCTGCCTGTAAGTGGAGATAGACAAACCGGAACCCTCAGCGATCTTCTGAGGGGAGGTGTAGACAAACAGAAACCGCCTGCGATCTTCCGCCTGGATAGGTGGCACTGAGGAGAGAGGAGAGGGATGCCCAATGAAGAAATGCCGAGAATAAAAGGTTTGGCTGGAGGGTGCAGAGCGCGTAGATTCGTCCGCTCGTTGCCAAATTGTTGTATAAAAGACTGGAGGCTTTGTAGATGAAATGAAGAAATGTATTCTTAGAAATACTACTCCCACGACCAGACGCCTCCGCCGCACACCAGGATTACTGACAACTGATTAACGTTGTCAGAACCCTGAAACACGCCGCGCTTCGTCCGATCGTGGAATCCTTTTCAAATTAACATAAATGAAAGACCAAGACATCCTCGACCCAGAACATCAGCACGAGGAAACAATATGCTTGCAGTGGCTACACACTACACAGACAACTTGGACTGGGATGTGCACATCTCTCTCAAGCGATCTTGAGGACATGTCCTCAACTTTGAATAAGACATGGCCTTTACTCATGGTCCGGTGGTGTTCAGTAGTGTACAGCATGCCCTCACAGTCTTCGATTGACTTCAGGTTCATTCGAACACAGTTGTTGCACAACTTTGAGCTGTGTGAGGAGTTGGACATGAGAGATGACCTCATGTGGATCTGTCACCCACATCTGCTTAAAGCAGCCTTCAAAGGTATTGGTGGAGACATTTCCACTGCACATTGCGTACATTGTTCGGAAACAAATCTTCTGTCAGTGACAGAATAATGAGGGAGTGAGCTCATGTCAGCTAGCAGGGTTTGTAGCTATATGTGACTCATGAGTCACTTCCGGGGCAGGTTGGACTTGACATAGATACGTTTGATGTCATCTACCGGCGTGTAAATGAACTGCTAAGAAAAATATATGAATCCAGTCTGGAACCTGATGGTATTCCCAATATGAGGAATCTGCAGTTAGGATTATCAATCAGATTAGGCACTGTGCATCAGTTTCTTTAAAAGTGTGAATGTTACTTATGAAGTTTCTGAGATTTTGAGGGGCTGTTATTCTGGCCTCAGGGTGTTTGAATGTCTCTATACCAGTTTCAGAGGCTGTCTAGGTAGTGGGGAATCTCTGATATTGTTTGTGGCTGTTGAAAGGTCTGAATCACTGTCCTTGCTGTTCACGAGGAGAGGTATGATGGGGTGTACTTGGCAATTGTACCTTGGACACCAACACTCTGCAGCAGGCCTTCTGGTATCTCAATGTGTCCTGCGGAGCTTGGATAATGATTTACCAAAATGCCAACAGTAGCAGAAGCAACATTGCACACCTTTCAAATCCAAAAAATATCACAATTTTAGCCCATCATCAGTCTCCTAGTGACTACAGAGAGGCGGAGGGAACAGCAAGAGAAGCATTTCTGAGCCTGTTTCCTTTATGTTACTCCTGCCTAACAGCTTCATCACCCCTAGGACCAGACTTTGCAGGTGCAGTACCATGTATACCAATGGGGCAAAACAGGAGTAACAGCTGCAACCTCTAGCTGCTTCTGGTTAGTATACATGCATCAATGTGTAATAAAAATCATAGGTTTAGGCACCTGCAACAATCAAGAAGAAGAGGATTTACATAGTTCCCAAACTTTTGACTCCTGAGGACCCCCATTTGGTAACTACGGAAGTGAAGGGCCTCCAAGCAATTTATACTATTTAAATTTTAAACATTAAAACAAGAATTCTCAAAAAATACACAAACAAGTGCACTCCAAGCAAATACTCGAATTAGTAAAGATTTTAATATTTTATATTGAAAACATTTGCAAAAAACTAAACTTTTCAATGGGGAGGTTGGTGCTGCATCTCGGCAATTAACTTTTCAATACTTGGTTTTATTTTGCGGTACGAGGCTTCTGCTCTTGCCAGGGCCGGACTGGAAACCCAAAGCAGCCCTGGCAAATGTTGTCAGACCTGTCCCCGTGCGGTGCACACCAAGTGCAACGAGTGAGCCTGACAACTACAACAGGGTTTTTGGGGGGCTCTCCCCTGAGAAAATTAGTGGAAAATTGGTGCGTTCTTCAACACATTTGTCATTATATTTTGAATTGTATTAGCTTTTAAAGCAAGTAAATGATGACCTTACTGTGTACTAGAATGCGACAATCCTTGTTGGGGCTCTTCAGTGATTCCCTCACTATTGCAAACAGTGCTTCTTGTCGCTCCATAGCCCCTCTGCCACATGTATGTCATTAGTTTTATAGCACCCCTCATACCAGTGTAGGGTGTAGGGTGCTTCACATCACACACATACAGACAAAATGAATATTACGTGTGTAAATCAGTTTATAGAAAATGTTACATAAGGCATAGGGGACTACAAGGTGTAGGATTCACATGTCATCCATACTGGTAGGCATTTTGTAAGAGTGCTTGGTCTGGAGATGCACAAATTCAGGATTCAGAACATAACAAAGTGGTTACCGTTGACTTTAATACAAATAATTTATTTCTACCCAAACAAACCTATTTTTTAGCAGCATCAGGATAATGAAAGACTGGGAAAAAACATAACTTACAAACTTGTACCATACAGTTGCATGCAGCTCTTTGATGGCAGTTCACAGCTCACTGCTAGATTGCGATTGTAACTTATGAACTACACAGTAACTTCAGAATCTTTGTGACAACAGCAGTAACCCACTGAGCTATGCACATAAAATATTGTTTTTTGAAATGCATGGTATATATTCTTTGCAGGGGGCATATTAAACCTCTGCGCTACCTTAGATGAGTCATAGCTTCCAGTGGATAAAACTCACCTCTCTCTCCAGCAGATACATTAATCAGCAGAGTTATTGTGACAATTTTATTGTTGCCCGAAAACTGCTGATTATACAAGAAACTTTGCAGTGCTTTTAAAACTGCTGCCTGCGGACCCTCTGGGAATGTGTCGTGGACCCCTGAGGACCACAGTCTGGGAACCACTGGTCTAAGGTATTATTACATTTTGTTTTTTATGTGCTCTCACTCCTCTTCTAGTGGTACTCAAAGGCACCTACATAGTCTCACCTGATTGTGGTGTTAGGCCTGCATTCATAAACAGTATTCCTTTCTCTTTTTCTCTCACATTTACTGCAACAAGGGAGGATACATTTCATCGATGAACAAGACGGTGTAAAATTAAAGTTATAGTTACTGTGGACTTGTTTGTATAAAAATAGGTCGGCAACTAATCTTAACTATATTGGGACAATCCTTCATAAAATGAAATTTGGAGGAAAAATTGTTCCACATCACATCCAAGAGAGGTGTCATCAGCTCTATCTTACTGCATATAAGAAATGTGCTCTATGCTTCATCCTCTTTACTTTATACCTAATTTACATTAAATGGGTCTATGTGAGGCTGCTTTTTCTGTCTCTTCTTCCAGTACAGTGCAATGCAGATGCATTGTTAGTGCAAAGCCTTGAAAGAGAACAGTGAAGAAACCTGTGAGAGGTACTGAGACCTGTAAGAATTGTGGCAGCCTGCTCAGCAAACCCCAGAAGAAAATCGTTTTTGATCTCTACTGATGACGGATAAAATCCAGAAACACATGTGTCTAGAGATGACAGCACTAATCTGCACCAACTTTGGTGGAACACTCTAGCAAAATACCAAGTAAGCGCGCACTGCAAACTGCATTTACCATAATGCTAAGGGGCGAACTGTGCTGGGAGGTCATCAGTGTTCTCCCACCCCTTCCTGTTCCTACTCGGAGATATAAGCAGAAATGGTACAAAAAAGAGGAAGACGGACAAGCGTGAAAGAGGAACATGATGCATTTGGATGCAGTGAAGATGTGGAAAACCAAGCTAAACTATGGAAGAGAGAGGAGGTTAAGGGGCACGCCCAAAATACGTAGGGGCAGATTTACAAGCCCTTTGCGCCAATTTTCGGCCACCGTTGCGTCATTTTTTGTGACGCAGCGGCGGCGCAAAGCCAGCGCCATGCTACGGGGTATTTACAATGTGATGCACCTGGCAGATGCGTCACATTGTAAAGCCCTGCGCCACATGTAGGCGTTCCGGTGCAGGGGGGGGGTGTTCTGGAGCAGGAACGCCTCCTAAAAGTGACTGAGTAAAATCTACACGATTTCACTCAGTCACTTTTGAGGCCATGCTGCGTCAAAACCCTGCGCCTGCTTGAAGCAGCCATAACGATTGACGCAGCATGTTAGGGATAGGGCACCCCCAACCCCTGCTAACTCCAGCAATGCGCTGCCTTTAGACGGGGTATGCGACACGCATCTGCCCATCTGTGCGCCGCATTGTAATTGCGGCGCATCAGTGGTGGCGCACGGGTGGGCAGATGCATCGCAACTCTTCTGGTGTATTCCTGCTGATTAGCAGAGATGCGCCAGAAGTAGTAAATCTGCCCCAGAGATAATACGTAAAGGACATCAGAGGGGAAGTGAGACGAGAGTATAGCAAGCAGGGTCCACTAATTGTGCAGAGAGACAATGAGAAATGATATGTGCGTGCCTAGTGGCTTAACAAAAAACTATGTAAAAGCTAGGTGATTTGACAACGATGTGTACAGCAACCTCTATTACAGAAGCAGAGCAAATGAGTTAAAGGATGGCCAGATACAAAGGGCAAGAATTAACACTGGTAGAATCACATTATGCTCAAAACAAGTGTTAGTCTCTGCCACGTTCCTAGGGCTATCACATTTTTGCATTAGCTCATTCTAGTAAACCTATAGCATCAGATCATGTGCTTGGAGTCCACATAGAATGTTCTTCATACCATTCTGAATATCATGAACACACATTACTGAAATCAACACCAGGCAAATAAGCAAGACTAGACATTTTCATGAAGCTTCACCACATCAGCCTGTTATGCTTAGCTGGGGCGATTGTTATTTAAATGTAATTGAATTTATGTATTACTTACTTCCGCAGATGTGGAGTTGAAGTGTTTTAGTTTACACTGGGCAGCACACTGCTCTGGAACCCAAGATTAGTAGGTAGTCAAGTATTATTGGTTATTGTTGGTTATTGGGATTAGTCTTGTGCATTCAAACCGTCCCACGCATTCACTCCAATTTCTTCGTAGTAGATTAAAGTAACAGGAGTTAGGTGTGATCATTAGTAGGAAAAGGGAGATATGTGAGTTCATGCAGATGTTTGGTGGGGTTAATTGTTGATGAGCTAGAGAAGATTAGGTGCTGTTAGGATAGAGCCTTTCTGCCTCTTTCACGGGATGAGGTGGTCCAAAGAATGTATGAGGGGTTATGCACTGTTTGAAGGGAAAATGCGTCATGTACTTGGGCAGCAATGCTGCCCTAAACCATAGTATCAGTTTGTCCGGAATAAAAGAGTTTTGTGGATGCAGGTCCGACAGTGCTTGTAATCTGTTCACAAGGCAAACGGATATCGATATGCGAATGACTGTCTTCAAAGTCAGAAGTCATAGGGAACACATATGCATTAGTGAAAACAGAGTGCACATCAAATACATGGAAACCAAGGGAAGGTTCCACTGTCGTACTACAAAAGGTTAATGTGAAAACATCTAGACTAACCTTTTAAAAAAAAAAGCACCACAACAGATGATTTAAAGAATGATGGTTAGACTGGTAAACATAAAAAAGGCTGACAAGTAACCTATGACAATGGTCATTTCTAATTCTTGCTGGGCCAATATGAGGATAAAGAGCAGCACATCTGATAATTTGGCTTGTATTGGATCTAACCGATGAGAGGTGCACAAAGCAACAAACTACCAGCATCTAGTAAAGACGTTCTTTGCAGATGGACGCCTGGTTGCCAAGATGACATCTGCTATCTTGGGAGGGAGGGCCAAAGCAGTCAGCTGTCAGTGTTGCAATGAGGTGCAGACTGCGCAGTCCTGGGTGAAGAACTCTGCGATGCTATGTTGCTGTGACAGAAGATCCTCCCGAAGCTGTATTCTGATCTTAGAACATATGCTCAATCCCAGATGTTATGGGTACCATATTCTCCTGGCCCAATCAGGAAACACTAGGATGACTTGGACTCGGTCGTTCTTGATTTTTTTCATAACTTTGAGCAGGAGAGACCGTGGTGGAAAAGCATACAGGAGTCCTGTGACCCACTCTATGAGGAATGTATCTCCGAGAGTCAGCCTTCTTGGGAACTTCAATACGCAAACGTTTTGACACATGCGTTCTCGGTGGCGGAGAAGAGATCTAGCCAGGGCTCCCCAAATAGTTGGAAGACGCCATACATCACTTCTGGATGCAGTTGCTAATCGTTATCCACAAGATGTCAGCGACTGATTTAGTCTGCCCTGGCGTATAGGAATCCAGCTAGGTGGTTCACAATATGGGTAATGTCTCCTGTCACTCAAGCCAACTCCAGAAGCACAACACCCATTCACCAGCTAGTGGGAGTGTTGTTCATGAGACCTGTACCAGCTTTCCCTTGACGTCAGGAAAGCTTTCAGTGCCAAGCGAATGGCCCAAAGATCCAACAGATGTATGTGGATCCGGGTTTCTGCCAGACACCAGCACCCTCTGATCTCCTCCTCTCCCACATGCCGCCCAAGCTAGCAAGGATGCATTGTTCACCAATGTCAACTGTGGGTGAGGAAGGGAGAGGGGTCAGCTGCAGGTGAAGTTGCTGTCTGCCAGCAACCACTGCGGATCCTTTGTAGCCTACGCCAACACCTAATTGGATTCCACCAGGTTTCCTTGGTGCTTAGTCCACTGATACTAATCCTACAGCAGAACTAGAATGTGCCATCAGGCTCATAAGCCTTAGAGCTGCTCACACGGAGGCCCACGACAGAGGAAGGAGCTTCGGGTTCATAGTCTAAACGTCAGTGAGCCGGAGGAAAAGTTCAAACAAAAGTTCCTTATTCAAAACAGCTAAGATGAATGAGAGCCTCTGGGAAGGAGTCATGTGTGACTTTGGCACGTTGATCTCAAACCTCAAAGACATGAGGAGGTTTGCAGTCATCTTGAGATGGTCTACGATTAACTGTGGTGAACTTGTTTCCACCAGCCAGATGTCGAGGTACGGAAAGACTGGTGTTGCCAACCTCCGAAGATGTGCTGCAAACACTGCCATCATTTTTCTGAACACTCAAGGGGCACCACTGAGACGGAAGGTGAGCACTGAGAACTGAAAATGGACTTGACTCCCTTGATCTCATCTTATCTTATGCACATTTATAGAGCACATGGGCTACCCTTGAGCATCTCAGTGACAGAAACAACATAGATTACAACACTACACTACGCTTAACAGAGTTTGGGAAATATTAGCTGTCAGATAGCCATGTTTTTAGAGATTTCCCAAATACCAGTTCATTGTTCATTAGCCGCATGTTGTGAGGAAGGAAGCTCCACAACTTGGCCACATTGTAGCTGAATGAGCACCCTACTCGTCTTGGTCTTCATATGGTTGAGACCGTGGCAAGTCTAGCACTGGTGGATCTAAGGGTTCTGCTCAGGGTGTACTGTGAGACCAGAGGTTGGAGGATGGAAGGGCATTTGATTAGAAGTGCCCTATGGTCAATGCACAGGGCCTTGAATTTGACTCCCTGCTCGACCGGAAGCCAATGGAGGGTGGCTAGAGCCTTCTGGGCAGAGTTGTGTCTGGGGATGGTGAGCAAGGTTCAAGCAGCAGCATTCTGTACCACCTGGGATGTTTTGGTTATGGCTTTTGGTGCTCCTAAGTATAGAGAATTCCCATAGTCCAGGCGGGAGAGAATTAGTGCCTGGACCAACAGCCTTCTGGAAAGGAATGGAAGCAGATGAAGGATTTTGCGAAGCAGCCTAAGAATGCTGTAGCAGCTGGCCAAATGCTTTGCTGCTTAGCTTCCATGGTAAGAGAAATATCCATTCATACTCCCAGACTTTTAATAACAGCATTGGGGGCAAGAGGCGTGCCCCAGGCAGTCCAGCCAACCTAGAGTTAGAAGGGGATTAAAGTTCTTGCCAATTATGATCTGCACAGAATGTGAAAATAGGTGTCCTGCAAATCCAACACCACCATTCAGTCACCTGGATCCATAGCAGATAGAATTTAGTCGAGAGTGACCATCTTCAATGTTTCCTTCTATAGAAAGACGTTGAGAGTGCGGAGATCTAAAATAGGTCAAAGGTCTTCTTGCTTCTTCGGCACAAGGAAATAGCAGGTGTAGCTTCTAGTACCTACTTCAGATGTCGGAAGCCTCTCTGTGGCTCCTTTGGCTAAAATAGCATGGGCTCTCTGCTGGAGGATGGACAAATGGTCCCCAGAAAGCTGGCATGGAACCAGAAGAATATGTGGTAGATTAGCCAAGAATGATAAGGCATATCCTTGTTGAATGATCTGAAGCACCCATGGTTCTGACATGATTCTCTGCGGGGTGCCGCATCTTTAGAGGAGTGAGGAGTGCTTTGTTACTGTTTGCCGCTTTGGGAGAGAACTTTCGCCACTGCTTGCCACACCCACTTCACGGGTGCCGCATCGCCGTTCTGAGCCAGGAGAGAGCATCCTACCTGGGCTCTCGATGCTGCCTGAGACCTGGGGCGGTTCTACAACAAGGAGATCACGCACTGAACGCCAGCAGGGACTCGATGTATCAGAAGTCCCTGCTTGACTAATAACACCTGGTCCTGCGTTCTGCTGCCAGCCCCGCCCACAGGATATCACACGCATTTAAAACCCCTTGCTACAACCACTCCCTGGGTGACGCATCTTTAGAGGAGTGAGGAGTGCTCTGTTACTGTTTGCCGCTTTGGGAGAGAACTTTTGCTACTGCTTGCCCCACCCGCTTCGCGGGTGCCGCATTGCCGTTCTGAGCGAGGAGAGAGCATCCTACCTGGGCTATCGTTGCTGCCTGAGACCTGGGGCGGTTCTGCAAGGAAGGAGATCACGCACTGAACACCAGTAGGTACTCGATGTACCAGGTGTCCCTGCTTGACTAATAACACCTGGTCTCGCGTTCTGCCGCCAGCCCCGCCCACAGGATATCACACGTGACATATAATAAGCTTGGGCACCCGCTGCACGGGAGCATCCCGGGAGAAGCCCGGGACAAGGGCGGGACCGTCTGAGGCCGTCCGAGGCCAGAAGAGGCTGGGCTGGGCCCTTTCCCTGACATTTCAGACATTATGGTCAGTAGTTGGTAATATTCTATGTACGGTGGCGTTTGGCCAGTTTCGGAGCCTATTTGAAAGACTATCCTTATCTACTTACTCTGTGCTACTAGAGTGTGTATTGTAACAGGAGGGCCTTGCTTATGTTTATGTTGGGATTATGTTTTGCGCCTCTCAATAAGGTATACTGGGCCGCATAATTACCTGATTTTGGGGGGACCAAGCAAGCAAATTAAAGTTGATGGTAGTTGGAAGAGTGTTACACTTTTAATACCTGATTGCACGTTGTAACCACTCTACCTAGGTCCATTTAAGTGCTTCCCAGATATTTAATAGCTCCTTAAATTGCATGATAAAATCCCCCTTAAACACACTTGGATATTTGAAATCTTACAAGGTGTGTAGCGTGATCATAACCTCTAAGCAAAATGGAGCAGGGCTAAAATCAGGGGCTGGGGGAAGTTTTGTTGGTACTATGGGCGCATTTCTGATTAGAGCTGGGAATATGCTCCAGCAGGAAATAACGCTAACAGAAAAAAGGCTCTCACTTGGAGTCTATGCTGCCCAAAAAGATCTTCTATGGGCCATATTCAACTTGTCAAGTCTCCAGAGTTAACGCCCAACCTTTAATCCATGTAGATATTTTAGATCATTCACAGGGGGCCACGGGGGATATAGCCCTAAGTCCAATAATTGAAGTGAGGGCTGGGCATAATCAATCATTTGTTGAGTGTATTACTGATGTGGTTAGTACTGTTTCTGTGGCTGTCCAAGATAGGAGTGTGATACCTCTAAATCCCCCTACTGTGTCCAGTCGTCCTGATGAGATTCCCTCTGACATCAGCACTCACGCAACTATTAACAAGAGGGAAACTTGTGACACTCGATCTACTAGGCCAAGAAGGCCAGCCAGCGAATGTATTTGAGCAAATGGCGGGCGGATTGAGCCTTTGGCAAAACGAACAAGGGGTGGCCCAGCAACTCGGTCATAAAATAAGACCAAAGGGAAAAGTGAAGCCCCTAAGGCTAAAACGACAAGTACTCTTGATGCCGGGGATGATCACGAGGAAGCTGTTACCTCCATTGTAAGTGACCCAAGGGTTTACAACCATTACAACAAAACTTTTACCACGCAGTGCTGTTACAACGCAGGTTTTACCACGCATACCATTACAACGCATTACACTGGGGGGGCGCTCTAGGATAGGGAATAAGTTTAATTTACTATCCAACACCTTCCCTACTATCCACGGGGACTGGAGTTGGAATAGTAAATTAAACTATTCACTATCCAGCACCCCCAAGTGTAATGCGTTGTAATGGTATGCGTGGTAAAACCTGCGTTGTAACAGCATGCGTGGTAAAAGCATGTGTTGTATCGTCATACATTCGACCCAAGTGACCCAGGGGGCTCTCAGGCATTCTGGGTGCGCATGGAGTCACTGATATCGTCTTCTCTCGCCCCTTTTTGGTCTAAGCTAGAGGTCTTGGAGAGTAAGATTAGTAGTTTGGCCAAAGATGTTAAAGAAGGAAATAGCATATACCAATTAAATGCGAGGGGAGAAGGCATACCCTTTACTCCTATAGGGAGTTTAGAGTTAGGTGGGACTTTGGGCAACCAGGGAAATCCTACGGCTGCAAACCCTCTGAATATTAGGAATATTAGGAAAGTTGTCCCAAAACCATTAGTGCCAGATGGGAGTGTGCCTCTTGATAGTCAGATACGAGCAGCTGGCCAATCACAGCAGAATTCAGCCCCAAAAAGTAATTTACAGCACCCAGGGGTGAACCATGTGCAAGCTGTGAATGACCCATCTGGACTGAAAAATGTGCCTAAAATAGGGCAAGCATGCGGGCCTGATAACCAAATCCATGGTCGTGGGCCGATACCAGCTCAATACGTTATAGATTTACCCCCAGCAGCAAACCCCTGGTGGTAGTCTTGGCTGGCGTCCCCTCACTGAGGGCAGAACAAACTGAGACATGGGCCGAGTTAAAGAACAAAACTGTGGATTGGCTTATTAGGCACAAAGGCTTTAGACCCTTTCTTTCAAACCATATATTGATGGTTCGCAGAGTGGCCTGGCTGGGGAACTCGCCTAATAAAATAAGGGTGATTTTGTCCAAACGGTTTTGGAAGCACAGGATTATTCTTTTATTACCACATGTATTGCTGCCCTCCCTTTGGGCTATTTTTAAAAAACCACAAGTAAGATTACAAGGGGGGACCAATTTACCAACTCCGGTCTCAAACAGATATGAGGTTCTATCTGGTTTAGATGATCAAGGCTGACTGCAGGACAGGCATGAGCCCGAAATGCCACAGCCAGTTATTAGGCAAATGGCAGAGGGGAGTTTGCCTCCCATTATAGCCGACCTTGAGACAGACCCCACTCACCAGTCTGCCCAATCTAATTTAGTGAGTACACTGACCTTGGGGGAAAATGTAACAGGGCAGACCGCAACCAGGAATAAAGTAGAGATCCTCTCATGGAATATCGCTGGGTTGCGGTCAAAAAGAGGGGATATAAATTGGGAGGGTTTCCTGTCTACATGTCATATTATTGCGTCGCAGGAGACATGGGAGACTAGAGATTGTTATCATTTAGATGGTTATCTCTCCTTTAATAAGTTTGCTGAACCATCGTTAATGGGGAGACCAAGGGGGGGCCTCTTGTTATTATTTAGTTTAAAATTATTATATAGCCCAGAGTTAGTTGTGTCAAATTCTCCAAATATTTTAGCTGTGAAGCTGGAGGGAAATAATATTCTTCCAGCCTTACTAGTGGTACATTTTTACAACTCCTTTACTAGGAAAGAAGAATTAGATCATTTAAAAGCACTGTCCTCATTTTTAGATGACTTTGAAGTAAACAATGATGCTCCTTACCATCTAATATTTCTTGGAGATTTTAATATTCATGTTTGTCACCTAAATTGTTTGCAAAGTATTGAGTATGAATTCGTTTCGCAGGGGCTCACACATTTTGAGCATACGAGAAGCGGGTTGTATCTAGAGAGTCTTTTAGCCGCCCACTACTTGTTTTGCACTGAGCAATCAGACATTTCAAACCCGATCCCAACCTATATAGGTCAAGGCCATGACAGCATTATTGATTACATTTTAGTGTCATGTCCCTTGATGGACCGTATTGGCTCTTTTGAAGTTAGACAGGTTAGGATGAGTGATCGCAATCCCCTTAGGATGGACATTAAAATTAAGGCCCTTAAATATGAGTCACCTCTGACTCTTATCTCAAATTCTAATATAGTTGCTAATTGCCAGGGTCGAAGGCTGAGATGGGAGGTAATTGCTCCAGTCGATTTTCTTGGTAACTTGTATTATAGTAACCATGAAGATTTTAGCCTCTGTACTAATATGGGCGCTGAATCCAAAGAAATCTTAGGTGCCTTCGACCGCATCACTAATCAGATAGCGGTCAATCTGACTCGGCGGGGCAAACCGAGGCTAAAGAAATTAAAAAATTGTTTTGACCAAGTGTGCATTCCTGCACACAATGCCCTTATGGCGGTCCTGAAGGATCCTGTAAGGGACACTATTAGGATCACTGAAGCTAGGAGGATCTATAAAAATGCAATTAGATAGCGGAAAACTGAGCTCAAGGAGATGGCTTGGGATGAGCTGAGTCAAGCTAGTACCCTAAAAAGTAGTACCCATTTCTGGAAAGTAATAAATAGTCCAGTTTTTAATGAGGCAGATAACACTATCAAGGACTGCCTCATTTCTCCAGAAAGATGTGTGGAACATTTTAGTGGCCTGTACTCCGTGAGAATTAACTTGTTACATACTCCTCATAGGGATTTTAACCAGGCACCAAAAATTATTTTCCGAGAGGAGGAAGTTATGGAGGCAATTGTGTCCACAGCCAAGGGGAAAGCACCGGGCCCGGATGGGGTCCCGGTGGATTTGTACAGGTCTGACTCAAGTGTGTGGGCAAAGATTTAAACTTGTGTTTTTAACGCTGCTACCAAGGCTGGTTTCCCAGCGTCCTGGGGCAAAGCAGTCATAGTCCCAATATATAACAAGCATTTGCAATGCAATAGGTCTCGCATTAGGAAAGTTTGAGCTATTGGTATTGTAAATGACAAATTTTGTATTTATGTGTTGGTTTTGAAAATAGCGAAATTAATAGCTTTGTCATTTACAATGCTAATAGGTATAGCTTTCGCAAATGTGACACCTATAGCATTTGTAATGCAATATGTGTTTTATTTACGTGACTTACATGTATTGATATTACAAATAAATGGCTTTTATTTATTTTTTAATAATTAATACTTAAATAAAAGTTATTGTAATTTATAATGGCAATAGCTTAAAGTTTTGTAAATAACTTTTGTGAAGATTATGTTCAGTGTATTTTATTGTGACGAAAATCCAAGAATAGATGTGAAATATTAACATCTTTTTTGTGACATTTATAATAAAGCTTGAAATATTGAGAGAACATATTTGAACTAGTTGTTGTTGAATGGTTGCACAGATTGATGCTGTGGTGGCGCTGAGTGATGTTGTGGTGCCCCTGAGTGATGCTGTGGTGGTGCTGAGTGATGTTGTGGTGATGTGATATATAGAGTGAGGGCGATATATAGATAGAGAAAGGGTGATAGAGTGGGGGCGATGGATAAAGTGGGGGCGATAGATAAATAGAGTGAGGGTGATAGATAGATAGATAGATAGATAGATAGATAGATAGATAGATAGATAGATAGATAGATAGATAGATAGATAGATAGATAGATAGATAGATAGATAGATAGATAGATAGATTGATAGAGTGAGGGCGATAGATAGAGTGAGGGCGATAGATAGATATAATTATGTGGCACTGAGTGGTATTGTGTGGAGTGTGTGTGTTGCATTCAGTAGAGTGTAATTATGGGGCGTGTAATTATGTAGCACTGAGTGGTATTTGGAGTGTATGTTGCATTGAGTGCAGTGTAATTATGTGGCATGTAATTATGTGGCACTGAGTTGTATTTGGAGTGTATGTTTGGCCTAACGGCTAGGGCGCTCGACCTCGGACCTGGAGGAACTGGGTTCGAGTCTCGGTAACGACGCCAAAACCTCCTGTGATTCTGGGCAAATCACTTAATCTCCCCGTGCCTAAAATGAAAACGTAAAAATGTAACGTAACTGGGAAAAATATGTAAAGCGCTCTGATACCTGATTCGGTTCGGGTCTAGTTCGCGCTATATAAAACTCTGCAAAAAAAAAAAAAAAAATATGTTGCATTGAGTGCAGTGTAATTATGTGGCGTGTAACTATGTGGCACTGAGTGGTATTTGGAGTGTATTGTTGCATCGAGTGCAGTGTAATTATGTGCCGTGTAATTATGTGGCACTGAGTGATATTTGGAGTGTATGTTGCATTGCGTGCAGTGTAATTATGTGCCGTGCAATTATGTGGCACTGAGTGGTATTTGGAGTGTATGTTGCATTGAGTGCAGTGTAATTATGTGGCGTGTAATTATGTGGCACTGAGTGGTATTTGGAGTGTATGTAGCATTGAGTGCAGTGTAATTATGTGGCGTGTAATTATGTGGCACTGAGTTGTATTTGGAGTGTATGTTGCATTGAGTGCAGTGTAATTATGTGGCGTGTAACTGTGTGGCACTGAGTGGTATTTGGAGTGTATTGCTGCATTGAGTGCAGCGTAATTATGCGGCGTGTAATTATGTGGCACTGAGTGATATTTAGAGTGTATGTTGCATTGCGTGCAGTGTAATTATGTGGCGTGTAATTATGTGGCACTGAGTGGTATTTGGAGTGTATGTTGCATTGAGTGCAGTGTAATTTTGTGGCGTGTAATTATGTGGCACTGAGTGGTATTTGGAGTGTATGTTGCATTGAGAGCAGTGTAAATGTGTGGCGTGTAATTATGTGGCACTGAGTGGTATTTAGAGTGTATGTAGCATTGAGTGCAGTGTAATTATGTGGCGTGTAATTATGTGGCACTGAGTTGTATTTGGAGTGTATGTTGCATTGAGTGCAGTGTAATTATGTGGTGTGTAATTATGTGGCACTGAGTGATATTTGGAGTGTATGTTGCATTGCGTGCAGTGTAATTATGTGGCGTGTAATTATGTGGCACGGAGAGGTATTTGGAGTGTATGTTGCATTGAGTGCAGTGTAATTATGTGGCGTGTAATTATGTGGCACTGAGTGGTATTTGGAGTGTATGTTGCATTGAGTGCAGTGTAATTATGTGTTGTGTAATTATGTGCACTGAGTAGTATTTGGAGTGTATGTTGCATTGAGCGCAGTGTAATTATGTAGCATATAATTATGTGGCACTGAGTGGTATTGTCTGGAGTGTATGTTATATTTAGTAGAGTGTAATTATGTGGCGTGTAATTATGTGGCACTGAGTGGTATTTGGAGTGTATGTTGCATTGAGTGCAGTGTAATTATGTAACATATAATTTTGTGGCACTGAGTGGTATTGTGTGGAGTGTGTGTTGCATTGAGTACAGTGTAATTATGTGGCTTGTAATTATATGGCACTGAGTGGTATTTGGAGTGTATGTTGCATTGAGTGCAGTGTAATTATGTGGCATTGAGTGGTATTTGGAGTGTATGTTGCATTGAGAGCAGTGTAATTATGTGGCGTGTAATTATGTGGCACTGAGTGGTATTTGGAGTGTATGTTGCATTGAGTGCAGTGTAATTATGTAACATATAATTATGTGGCACTGAGTGGTATTGTGTGGAGTGTGTTGCATTGAGTACAGTGTAATTATGTGGCTTGTAATTATATGGCACTGAGTGGTATTTGGAGTGTATGTTGCATTGAGTGCAGTGTAATTATGTGGCATTGAGTGGTATTTGGAGTGTATGTTGCATTGAGAGCAGTGTAATTATGTGGCGTGTAATTATGTGGCACTGAGTAGTATTTGGATTGTATGTTGCATTGAGTGCAGTGTAATTATGTAGCATGTAATTATGTGGCACTAAGTGGTATTTGGAGTGTATGTTGCATTGAGTGCAGTGTAATTATGTGGCGTGTAATTATATGGCATTGAGTGGTATTTGGAGTGTATGTTGTGTGAGCGCAGTAATTATGTAGCATATAATAATGTGGCACTGAGTGGTATTATGAGGAGTGTATGTTGTATTCAGTTAATTGTGTGGCGTGTAATTATGTGGCACTGAGTGGTATTGTGTGGAGTGTGTGCTGCATTCAGTAGAGTGTAATTATGTGGTGTGGAATGATGTGGCATTGAGTGGTATTTGGAGTGTATGTTGCGTTGAGCGCAGTGTAATTATGTAGCATATAATTACGTGGCACTGAGTGGTATTGTGTGAGTGTATGTTGTATTCAGTATAGTGTAATTGTGTGGCATATAATTATGTGGCACTGAGTGTGCACCTCTTGGCCTGCCCACTTGCCCAGACGTCAGTGGTGAACGGGGCTGCCCTCTAGTGTACAGTCATCGGTTCTCACCTCTGTGCCATCCTCTGGCTCCTAAAGGCCGGCTCTTGGGTGCGCTCCTTGGCCCCGGTGCACCCTGGTGTCTCTGGAGGCCCAGCACGGTGGGCGAGAGGGAGAGCACCGGAATGAAGATCTGCCATACCTCGGGCTCTGCGCAGGCGCCTGGGTCCCTGCGGACCCCCCTCTCCTCGCTGGTTCCACCTGCCAGAGTCAGAAGGCTCGCCATCTTGCTCTGCTTTCGCTCAGGATTGTAGGATTGTGACCCCCAAGCCCTCTCAGCTCCTTAAAGTTTGTCTCTTGGGGGAGAATGGGAGGGGAGACTCGATGGGGGGCGGGGTTGCTCCCCAGATTCTATAGATATGCTAATGTGATCATCTTCCCCAGCTGTGTTGGTGCCAAGGCGGGAAGAAGCTTGGCTGTCTCCTGTGACCCCTGCCAAGAGAGCAGCTGAAATGCAGCACGCTTTGTTATGGAACAAGATCCCCGGGTGCAATGCCTTCCAAACAATGGATTTCTCCAAGCGAGAGCCTACCTCGCTGTACTGTGGACGGGAGACGCTGTGCCCGCCTCCCTGCTCGGGGCCGCGCTGTCATTGGCGGCCGCCGAGGGAGGAAGACAGGCAAACGCGTAGGAGACGTGGGCGGGGCCTGATCGAGGTTTCCGCTTTCCCCTGCCTGGGGGAAACTTTAGCTGTTGTTGCCAGTCTCCCATGCGGTGGAGGGAGACCGGAGTTGCTGCAGAAAGCCCCGGGTCCCAGGAGGGGGTACGGGTGAAGGGGAAGCCGGTGGAGCTGCCGGGTGAAGGGGAAGCCGGTGGAGCTGCGCGGGGCTCCTGTATGATGGAGCGAGCCCCGCGCTACATGAGGAGATGCCGCCGCAGGAGCCCCTAAGAACGGGAGCTCCAGAGCAGACCAGCAGCCTACCGGTAAGTGGGGCCGGTGTTGTGGTAGCAGAGGGGGGCGTCGGGGCACATTGCCGGTGGCCGCCCCCCCGTGTGCTTTCCCTCCCTGCGGGTGCCCGTGTTTAAGACAGTGTGCACGGCGCCGTGCTGGACGTGCGCGTTCGCGCACCCAAATCCACACGAAAAGCTCATAACACCCTCCTGTCCCTAATTCCCCCGAGACGGGCAGCTATACGTCTCTAGCTGGACGCATCCTTCGGATGCTAACTCCAGCGAGACCTAAAAAGGGTTCAAGAGAAGATCCGGCCTGTTATAGGCCAATCTCACTCTTGGACTCTGCTGCTAAGATAATGGGAAAAGTTATACTAACACGTCTTTCAGATTGGCTGGACAAAAACTCCATCATTTCGGATTTGCAGTATGGTTTCAGACAGGGGAAAAGTACGGTAGGCCAATGCCTTAATTTATACTTGGTTATAGGAAAGTACACGGTCGTAAAGCAGGGGGACATCCATTTAGCCTTCATGGATTTGTCCACTGCTTTTGACCTTGTAAATAGGCAAAAGTTATGGGCCTCTCTTTCTGACATTGGGCTGGAACCTACTCTAGTATCCTTCCTGGCTGATATACATGCGAACAATACTGCAGCGGTCCGTTATAATGAAAATGGGAGTTTAACTGAAGCGTGGCCAGTTAAATGTGGAGTAAGGCAAGGATGTATCCTTGCCCCTTTACTGTTCTCGCTTTATATAAATAACTTGGGAGATGCATTAATATCATCCTGCAAAGATATCCCAAGGCTAGGTTTAAAAAAGATCCCAGCACTACTATACGCAGACAATGCAGTTTTGGTGGCTAGAACAGCAAGAGGGCTGCCATTGCTTTTAGACCGTTTTATTAGTTTTATGGACTCTCTCGATCTAATAATCAATTTTAAGACGTCACAATCTATGACGATATGTGGGAAGCGGGCGAAAAGGGCAAGATTTTTCTGTAAAGACCTGGAACTCACTAAAGTACCAACCTTCCCATATCTAGGGATAGTATTTGATGAAAGAAGATCATGGGCTATGCAGCGTACTTTAAAAAAGAATAGCCTATCTAGGTCTTCGGGGGCCGTCTTGGGTTTTGCAAAGAGGGTAGGTTCAAAGCCACTCCCAGCCCTTATGAAAATATGTAACGCAAAGGAGCAGCATAACGACATGTTCCTTTAGACTTAAAATGTTCTTTTCTTTTCACAAATAGAGACGTGAGAGGTCTCTATGCACTTTGCACCGTGGTCCTGATGAAAGCCCCAACGACCTTCTGGCGATTCTAGGGCTGAAACATGTCGACCTATACCACAACCTTAGCGTGAAAGAGTCATAACCACTCTAGTTCACCTCTAAAAAAAATTAAAATGTTGCCTCCTAAACTCAGAACAAATAAATAATCTTTTCTGGATGAGAGAGACATTTTACTATTTTGCACTTTATCACGTCACAGTCACTATCACTGATCACTACTGTTTTTAACTGAGGGTATTGCCTCCTGGATGGAGGTTGCATAAACTACTAAACCCAATGATTATGCAGACACGTGTGAGGGACAGCGGAGAACCAATATATACCGCTTAACATCGTTAACTCACCAACACGTGCATGAGGGTTTTTTTTTGGGACTAGTCAGAACCGTTCCGGCATACCCGACGTTATGCAGGACAAGTGATCCTCCCCTCCTTGATCAGAGTATATAATTACAGGAAATTGGACGGATCACGAATTCCTCCCTTCCCTCTACATTGATCTTTGTTTATCACCATATGTAAAGCCTGTAATATCCTTGTGCAAACTAATTTTAGTTAGGAAAGGTTCTAAAGCCAAAATAAATAAAAGAGGAGAAAGAGGACAGCCTTGTTGGACGCCTCTGAAAAGAGGAAATGAGGAGAAGACGAGGCCATTTGCTAGAATAAAGGATCTAGGAAAAGAATAAAGAAGTGAGATATTAGAAAGAAATTTAGGGCCAAAGCCAAACCAAGTGAGTGTTGAAAAGATAAACTGCCAATTAACCCTGTCAAATGCTTTCTCAGCATCTAATGCAACAGCTGCTAATGAATGACTATAGGAGTGGGATTTACTAAGAACATTGAAAACGAGACGAGTATTATCAGAAAGGTGGCGGCCCTTAATGAAGCCTCATTGTTCTTTGCCAATTAATTTCGGTAGAATGTTGTCCAAACGCAGTGCAAGAATTTCCGCAAATATCTTATAATCCAGATTAATTATAGAAATGGGTCTGTAATTCTTACACAATGTATGATCTTTATTTTCTTTAGGGATGAGACAAATCAAAGCTTCTTGAAATGCCTTCAGATTTCTGGGATGCTATAAAAAATAAGAATAATTGATGTAATTTGGGAATGAGTAGATTGGAAAAATGAGTATAAAATTCTATGGTAAAACCATAAGGTCCAGGAGCTATTCCTTTTTTAAGTTATTGAATGGCTGTGAGAATGTCTTTAGTTTGTATATCAGCTTCCAAGGAAGCGAATTCTACATCTAGGGAGGAAGGTGGATAAATAGAGGATAAATATTGAGCAATGACATTTGGATGGGGAGAAGATTCAGGTGTATACAATGATCTATAGAAGTTAGAGAATTCTAAGAGAATTTCTTCGTCTTCATGGATTATAGAATTTGATGAGGATAAAATAGATTCAATTTTAGTACATTCTTTTTTGACTTTGAGATAATTAGCAAGAAATTGCCAGATTTATTTAGTGCATTATAGAATTTAGCGCTGGATTTAAGTAGGTACAGATTTGCAGAATCAGTAGAAAGTTTATTAAAAGAAAGCTTGTCTTTAATAAGTTCCTTTAAGTCAGATTGGCTCTTTGTTAAGTAATAGAGGTGTTTTATTTTTTTTATCTGCATATAAAGAAATCGTATTGATTGAGAAGCTGCACGTCGCTTTTGAGCAACAAAAGAAATAATAAAGTCTCTGGAGGTAGCTTTAAAGGAATCCCAAATAAGTTGAGGTGATAACTGGGGAGATTTGGTTTTTTCAAAAAACAAGGTTGCAAAATCAAGAAAGGCTGTCGTGAATTTAGGCGTCTAGTACCTTTAATGGGAGGGAGTAGGTCCAAACTTAATGAAACTGGAGCATGGTCGGAAATTAAAATAGAACAATCAGAGTGAGAAATGTGTTGAATTAGGGCTTTGGAAATAAAAAAATAGTCTATTCAGGATTGTGAGGAGTTAGCAGGTGAGAAATAGGTGTATTCTTGTAGCATCGGATGACAGAGTCTCCAGGAGTCCACAAGAGACCTTTGAGAGATATTGGAAGTGAATTGAGAATGCATGCAAGAGGGAGAGAATCTGGAGTTAGATCTTCTAACAATAAAGGGGTCCAGAATCATATTACAGTCACCACCAAAAATCAGATACTCATCAGTGTATTGTATCAAAGAGGAAAGGGTTTGGGGCCAGAACAATTTATCTTGGTTAGTGGGAGCATAGACATTAAAAATAGTGAGAAGAATCTTGTTAATCAATGAGGAAACTGCAACCCATCTACCTTCGGAATCATTATCTTGTCTTATGAGTTGAACAATCAAGCGTTTATGGCAAAGAATAGCAATGCCATTGCGTTTTCCTGATCCTGGTGATGCAAAAACATGTCCTACCCAATGATGTCGTAGTTTAGTTATCTCAGTATCTGTTACATGAATTTCTTGCAGTAAAGCAATATCTCCTTTTAAATTTGCAATATGGGGGGCGTGGCCAAGATGGCGGGGTAGGAAGACGTGTTTGCCGGAGCTCCCGACCCCATCCGAGGCCCTAAGCCCTGATTGCTGCTAGAACTCCCCCCCAGAGCCATACAGAGCAGCTGTGCTGTCCAGGGGCTGGTCGCCGCCTGGTCGCCGCCGCCGGTGCCCCGCAGAGCAAAACTCACCGAGTTCGCGGTGACGAGCTGCGGACCGGTGACGGCGCCGCGCCTGGGTCCCGCCGGATCAGTAGCATCGGGACGGCGAGGGGGCGCTGATCTTCCAAGCTGGAGAGTACGGAGCACCTGGAGGGCAACGGACTTCGGAGCCCCTATAGCGGTGTGGTGCGGCGCGGTGTCCGGGGCGTCCCTGCTGTCCCCTCTATGCCCCAAGATGGCGGCGCGCCGGGACCGGAGATCCCCGCCCGGACTGGCCGACAGCCCTGGGACTGACAAGTGAGTGCGCTGGCAGGAGCGGTTGCTCCCCGCTGCTAGGCGGGGCCTCCCTGGCAACGAGGCGGACGAGGCGCCGGACACAGCGGTCCCTCCGGCCGGTGCTGGGTGATCTCCCCACTCAAGGTACAGACGTGACCGGGGTAGGACCTACGCGAGCGCCCGGCTTGGAGGCCTCCCCGACCTTTGCGAGGAGCCGGGCGCTACTTCCTGCAAGATCGGCCATATCGAGCCCGGATTGAGACTGCATGGGCACAAGCGCCTCGCCTACTTGTGGCGCCCCCACGCCCCTGGCACTGACTCACTTGTGCATGAGGCCACCAGCGAGGCCTGCAGAGATTTGAGGCGAGTGGGGGAACAGCGGTCACACCCTGGACGGAGCTCACGTCCCCCAGATACAGGGGGGTGACATGGGGGTTCTGGCCTCCCCTCTCGACGTTTGCCACGTCTACAGTCGTCCACGGGGTGACGCAGGAACACGACCGGGCTGACGTGGTGAGCCCTTTGGCCACGAGTACCGGCTGGACATCGGTGAAGACACCGGAACCCCTGAGCCGCTGTTCGCCCCGGAAAAGCAGCGCCTGTGACCCCCTGTGAATAGCGAGCGCGGATCTCCCCGTGGTTTCTGGTGCTGCAGTGGACCGCCGCCCGCCCTGGCCTGGAGGTGGACCCCTAGGGGCACGGGAGTGGACGTGCTAAGGAGCCGAGACGGGCGATAGGCCGGGTGGAGGAGCTTACATCATGGCTGGTCAGCGAGGGGGTAAACGCAATGACCGCACGCTTCCAGAGATGCTCAACAGACAGCCGTCCAAGGGTGACAAGACCTCCTCTTCGCCTGGAGCAGCTGGGAGCTCGCACTTGGGTGCGGCGATGGAACCCCCGGTCACCAGATCCTTTTTGGAGTCTCTATTCAGCACATTGAGGGACGACTTCCAAACCTTGAAGCAGGAAGTGGCAGGTGAGGTGAGAGAAGTCCGCAGGGAAGTGGAAGGTTTGGGCGAGAGAGTGGACACTGTGGAGAACTCCACGAACAGACAGGATGAGGAGATCGCTCTTTTGCAGCAGGAAGTACTGACTCTCAGGGAACAGCACTTGGATCTCCAATCGCACAATGAAGACTTGGAGAATAGGTCACGAAGAAATAACATTAGGGTCCGGGGTGTGCCGTCATCGGAAGAGAACCCTGATATAGTTAGGTACCTGCAGGAACTCTTTCGCATGGTCTTGGGAGAAGGGGACGATTTCCTCATTAGAATTGACAGAGCACACAGAGTAGGACCCCGCAGAAGGGCTAATGGCCCCCCCCCGGACATCCTGGCGTTCCTCCCGGACTACCCGCTGAAGGAAAGGATCATGGCAGAAGCACGAAAAGCGCACTCGCTCACCTTCCGAGATCACCCTGTGGCGCTATATCAGGACTTGTCTACCCTCACGCTTCAGAAGCGTAAATCATTTAAGATTGTGACGGATTTTCTCAGGCAACACGACACGCCTTACTCCTGGGGGCACCCCTTCCGTATCATCTTTCAGTGGCAGGGAAAGACTCACCAATTGCGGAACCTACAGGACACCTGCGAGATCCTGGGCATCACCACGGAAGGGGAAGAGCCCAGCACACCAAGAAGACGGCGCACAGCGGAGGGAGATTGGCAACAGGTTGCACGCAGGAGAAGGACGACGGAGAGGTCCCGGAGGCCAGGGTCTCCGACTATTAGAGCAGAACGTGAGGCTGCTGTTCGGACAGCGTCCGAGGAACTTAGAGATCCGGTGGTTGTCGCATCGACCGCTTAATCGTGCTCCGGGGGGAGTTCGTTACAGCACTGTTCCAACAGCTGGCTGAAGGGGGGGGGGGGCGAAGGTTGGACACGTGTGGCTGGACGTCCACTAAGGTAACATTCCACGGACTGGTCCGTTAGGGCCTGTCTGGGACTATTTCAGGAAGTTTTGGGTAGTTTGGGGCGGAGGGCTGGGGTTCTGATGCTAGGGGTTGTGCGGGAGAGGGGGGGGGAGTTGGGGGGTGGCTTGAGAGGGAGGGAGGGGAATGGGGGTTGGGGGTTGGGGAAGGGGATAGTTGATGGGGGTGAGTTGGGGTTTGCCTTGTCCAGTGCTTCTTCGGTGTCTGCGAATATCCCACTAGGAACGTATGCTCACTTGGGAGTCATCATGGTGCCACACACTATGGTCCACACATATAGAAACAGTAGTCCCGACTGTCCATGGCTGAGTTAAAGATAGTCACCCTGAATGTTAAGGGCCTGAATAATCCCGCGAAGAGGAGGGCTGTCCTCTCGTTATTGGAAAACTCCCAGGCTGACATCTGTCTGCTCCAGGAAACCCACCGGTTAGCCGGGGACTGTCACAGGTTGAGGTCCCGCCACTTCCCTACACAGTTCTTCTCCTCCAACACGGCCAAAACGGCGGGGGTGGCCATTCTTTTGTCCAAATCATTCAAGGGGGAGGTGCTGCACAAACTAGTGGAACAAAAGGGGAGACTTCTAGCCTACAGATTTAAATTGGGCACCCTGGTATTCACGGTGGGCACAGTTTATGGCCCGAACGAACAGCAAGATAGATTTTTACGCAAGGCTTTGGAGGATGTCACAGCGTCACCGGACATGTATATAATACTGGGAGGGGACATTAATTTAGTCTTTGATTCCTCGAAAGACAGATCAGCGCAGCGATACCCGCAGACTGGGGAACTCTCGCAAGCGGTGAAGGCGCAGCTAGTTGAATCAGACCTGCACGACCTCTGGCGCGAGCTCCACCCAACCGACAGGGACTTTTCCTACTACTCGCACGCACACAAGACGTATGCCAGGCTAGATTACCTACTGGTCTCTGGACCGGCTCGTGCCTTAGCTACCGCCTCGGATATGGGAGTCCTATCCCTTTCGGACCACGCACCGGTCTCGGGGACCTTCCTTCTCCCGCCGGGCTCGCCCCGGAAGGGGGTCTGGAGGCTCCGAGACACGCTTCTGCATAAAAAAGCGGTAGTGCAGAGTATAGTGGATTCTATTAGGGATTTTCAGCTACACAATTCTAACCCTGACACCTCGCTATCGACTCAATGGGGGGCTCTTAAGGCGGTAATTCGGGGAGAATTCATTGCGATCTCGACCGCAGACAACCGCGATAGGAAAATGAAGCGGGACGAGCTCACTCAGAGGGTTAGGGAGCTTGAGCACGTACACCGTCGCACAGGGGCTCCGAGAGTCTGGAAACAGCTGAAGGTGGCCAGGAAACTCTTGTCCTCACTAGACCTGGATAGGGCTGAATACGCGGCGCTGCACTTAAAACACGCTTACTACACAGGAGGGGACCGCTGTGGCCGCCTCCTTGCGGCCAAACTGAGAGTAGCACACCAGAGTCGCCAAGTGAAGGAGTTGGCGGGGAGCGCGGGACAGGGGATTACGGGTGATGCTGAAATTGCCGAGGCCTTCCGTCGATTCTATGCGACCTATATGCAGCTGAGGCCGCACAAATGGGGAACCCGGAAGATTACCTTGACTCGGTATCACTGTCCTCCCTAACCCCCGAGCAAGCAGACTACCTAGAGAGAGAGATTAGGGTAGAGGAGGTTATAGCAGCGATTTCTAGGCTTAAATTAGGGAAGGCCCCGGGTCCGGACGGTTATACCGCCCTCTTCTACAGGACGTTCTGCACGACGCTAGCCCCAATCTTGACCAGGCTGTTTAACTCTTTCTCTGACTCAGGGGCTATTCCTCCAGATCTCCTACAGGCGACGGTATCGGTAATTCCCAAACCGGGGAAAGATAGGACACAGTGCGGCTCCTATAGACCAATCTCCCTACTGAACGTGGACCTGAAACTCTACACGGGGATCCTGGCGACGAGATTGGCACAGTACCTTCCCGGCCTGATTGACCCTGATCAGGCTGGCTTCGTGCCCGGACGGCAGACTGTGGATAACACTAAGAGAATAGCTCACATCTTGGAAAAGGCCTCCCGTATTCCCGGGGAGAGGATGCTGCTCTCGGTTGACGCCGAGAAGGCGTTTGACCGGGTGCATTGGCCCTACCTCGAAAGGGTGATGGCGCGGTTGGGATTGGGAGAGAAATTCCGGAACATGGTGTTTAACTGCTATAAATTCCCTTCTGCAACTGTACGGGTGAATGGCTGTGGATCCCGAAGGTTTGCTATCGAACGCGGTACAAGACAGGGATGCCCGCTCTCCCCCCTCCTCTTCGCGCTCTACATGGAGCCCTTCGCCCAGCGGGTTCGGCAGAATGTAGCCGTCACTGGGGTACGAATGGGTGGCTTCTCCCATGCTGTAAGCCTGTACGCGGACGATGTACTTTTTACGTTGGAGAATCCGGGACGCGCCCTGCCCGCTTGTATGGCTGAACTTAAGGCCTTTGAGAGTGTAGCTGGCTTTCGGATGAATGTGGAGAAATCCACAGCCTTGGACATTTCCCTGTCTCCGGCGACGAGAAACGACCTGCAGAGGCTCTTTCCCCTGCGTTGGTCACGGGATCAGGTGCAATACCTGGGGATTGCACTGGCCCCGACACTGCAGGCAATGGTCTCCAGTAACTATGAGGCCATGGGTGTGAAGGTGAGGGAGGAACTTGGTAGATGGAGCAAAGGGACGATCTCTTGGCTGGGCAGGGTTGCGGCGGTCAAAATGACAGTTTTACCCCAAATTTTGTACCTATTCCGAGCACTACCACTACAGCCCCCCAAGGGTTGGATTCAACGGATGCAAACTGAAGTGTCCCGCTTTGTGTGGCAGGGCCGTAAGCCCCGAATGCGCCGCGCCCTCACGACTCTGGCGCCGGAGGCTGGGGGGCTGGGAGTCCCCGACCTCCGCAAATACTTCCAAGCGTCCCAATTGCGATACTTGGTGGAGTGGAGTAGGTGGGAGTCCGACAAACACTGGCTCTTCCAGGACCAGGCTGTGGCTGGGCGCCCTTTACAGGAAATACCGTTCCTAGGCAGGCCACACCGCCCCCGAATCTCTATGCGTCTTATATCACGCGTGTTCCGCTGAAAGTGTGGGACTCTACCTGTCGCACTTTCGATCTCACCACCTTTCCCTCGCCATTCACACCTATTGTGGACAATCCTGATTTCGTGCCGGGGACAGAGCAGGGGGCCTTCTCACACTGGAGGGACCGGGGATGTAGGGCACTTTTCCACATGTACACTACGGAGGGGGTCATTCCCTTCCAGAGCTTTAGAGATGAATATCAGATGGCCGAGTCAGAGCGCATGCGTTATTGGCAGGTAAGACACTGGGCCCTGCAGCCGAGCGTTAGAGAGTCCGCAGATAGGAAGTTGCTGCCGTATGAAAAGTGGCTAATAACCCGCACCTCGGACGCCAAACTCATAACTGACCTGTACAGGATGCTCCAGCTCCCATCTTCCCACTTCCACATTCCTGGTCGGGAGCGCTGGAACAGGGAGCTGGGGAGGACGCTTAGCCCTACGGAGTGGGACCATATTTCGTATAGGGCGCGACACTCAGCTTATCACGTGGGCCTCACGGAAACCTTTACCAAGATTTCCACATATTGGTACCACACCCCTGAGCGATTGCATGAAATGAACGGGCTCCTTAGTGACAAATGCTGGCGGGAATGTGGGAGGGTTGGTACATTGACACACATCCTCTGGGGCTGCCCCGTACTGCACGCCTACTGGTCGGCGGTGATTGATGAGATTGATGCATGCTTTGAGATTGAATTGCCCCGATTTCCAGCGTATGCCTTGCTGGGTCTCCCGAATAGCTTGATGTACCCACTGAAATCTAGGAGGGGACGGCAGATTGCTATCATGCTGGGTTCGGCAGTCCAAAACATACTGATACACTGGCGCACGCCTACCATTCCATCACACACAGGTTGGCTGCACAGATTGTGGCATGTTCTGGGGATGGAAAAGCTGTCTCTCACACTGGCGGGAGACGTGACCTGTTTTGAGGAACTGTGGCAGCCCTTTCACTCGCTATTGGCCACTGAATTTAAGGAAATTACATGCCCTAGGTATCTGAGACTGCTGAGGCTTACGCCCCCGTTTTGAAGCACTGTTTCATTGAGGGGGGGGAGCAGGGCCATTCAGGAGCTAAGGGATTCGGGATGGATGATGCGGATGGCAATTTACTTCCACGATACGCAGCACTGGACAGGGAGGGTGGTGGGAGGGGGGAAGTTTGTTGGGGGGTGTTGTTTACTTAAAGAGAGGTATAGGATGTGGGGGCGACGCTCCTTCTTTTTCCCCTTTTTTGCACGTTCCCATGCCAGTGGCAGGATATTGAGGCAGCCCCCGGGGCTGGGACATTTGCACTCTACTCATGGGACTGTTCCTGCTACGTATTGGGCATATCTGTATGTTTGTTCTACTATGCGACTGTACCTTTCTAATAAAATACTGTAAACATAAATTTGCAATATGCGATAAAACTCTCTGACGCTTAATATGAGAGCCCAAACCTTTAACATTCCAAGATATGATATTTAACGACATCTAAATCTTATACATTATAATCAAAACATTTCTTGAGAAAAAACTGTTATATGCGAAAGTAAAAAATAATGCATCATTTGTCAAAATATGATTAAGGAGGTTGTCGTAGAGAAATAATAGTTATAGATACACAAAAGTGTAGACTAGAAAAAGAAGTGAAGATGAGAAAAAGGTTGATATGAACAAGAAAAAGAAAAGAAAGACCAGAAATTAAGGTGAAACAAGAAATTAGGGAGAAGAAGGGGGAAGGAGTGAGCACAACAAAAAACAGAGAGACAAAACAAAACAAACATCTGATAAGAAGATACGGTAACAAGAAAACATACCACAAAAGGACAATAATGACTAGGTAGGTGGAGCCACATGGGGGAGATCAGACGCCGGACAGCAGATTCCAGGACAAGAACAACACGGAGAACATCATCCAGGAAAAAATGAAGGAAACAAAAAACGAGGGATCACAAAAACCGCATCCTGGTAAAAGAGAAATATAAAACATTAATTAATGAGGAATATTATAATAATACAAAAATTACAAATACATGAGGAGTTAAACAAATTTATGACTAAGAACATACAAAAAGCAAACAACAAACAGTTGGCATTGAGATAATCAGGCCCTTTTATGGCCTAGGAGTATCCATCTAGTTTCCCCTACAAGAGTTCATAAATTGTTGTAGCAGAGTGTGGAAAAGTAAATTTTGCCATGTTCTGTGTCCCTACGCGTCCTCCATCATATGTTATCTGTGCATGATTAATATGCATATGTATTCCCCATGTTCGATTAAAGACGCAATTATAGTTGTGTCCATCTCTAGTATGTCAATTTCCAGTTCTCGTGAATACTACGAATATCAGGCCTATGTAAAGTTACGTTGCCACGTTTCTCAGTGTGCACGTTATTCCATTGTAAAGTCCCCGTTTCTAGGCCTCAAAAGGGCCCGGACACCAGATTCAGCTCCTGTCTCCTGAGCCCTCGCTGAGGAGCGATACAGCCCCCACCTGTATCCCTGACCCTTCACTTACTTCCTGCCTCACAGTGCCCGGTTCAGCCTGGCTCTACCTCTGAGTCTGCCAAGAGTATGTTATGATCCTAGTTATCAGTCCAGCCCTCCTTCTCTGCATTCCTAAAGCTACTGAATCGCATCAATAGTTTCCGTCATTGTCTAGCCTTTACGTCTCCATGTAAGAGAAATACTGTATTAATGGTCATTTAATATTCTTCATCACGCACTACATGTAGAATAATGCATGCTCCAGTCTTAGAGTCTGTTAGCCTTTACCCCGATAGCTTTTGGATTCTATCAACATGTTCTCTAAACATCAGATACTAGATACTGCTTAGGTACATGTCGCCCTGACTCTCCAGACTTCAGTCTCTGCTCCTAGCACAGAGTTCGTAGCCCCCAGCTTCTCCTAGTAATACGTCATTGCCAGTTTGCGCGCACCATCAGGTTAGAGGTCCCGGCTCCTTAGGTAGCCCCCTCCATGTTTCCGCCCCATTCATGACATATTCTGTTACGTTTGCATCACATGTCTATGTATACGCCCTGTAACACCTACTTTCACCCTTATCTTTCGCGACTGCTACGCGTCACACCCTTTGCTCCACCCACTGCTCCGCCTGTCATATGTACTGTAATGCAACTGTTTTACTATATATACTTGTGTATTGTTATTAAAAGCTAGCGCGCTCATCCCAGATCCAGCCCCGGCAGCTGCCGGGCCCTGCCATCCTATTCCTATGCAGGTTGTCCTGTTCCTGTCCTTTATGCTGTAATAAACCTGCAAACTCCTACTACCTCGAATCTTGACTCTTATTTATTGAGCTATCTGTTATTGCTATGCCTAGTCAAACCTAGATCCGGTATTATTTATTTATATACCACATAATGGCGCCCGAACAGGGACTTGCCCTTTCCCCACGCGCCGGTGAAGCCACGCCGGCCCCCTGACCCTCTGCAGCCGTGACGGAACCATACCGTGCACCGGCAGATATTTCTGCTTCAAGTATCCCTCAGGCCCACAGAGGAGACGGAGGTGGCGGTCCAGCATCCAGACGAGGCGGTGGAGGAACGCGGCAAGTCCCGACCAGAGCCCAAGCCGAGAGTCCAAGGTCCGAGGTATCCGGAGGCCCACCCGTAACAGAAGTTCGAAGTTCGTCCGTCCGGCGTCGAAGCAGTCCAGTCCAGTCCGAGGCTTTCCGTTCTTGCTGCCCGGTGAGTACCGTTGCTGGGGTAGTATCTAGACAGGGTCAATCTAAATTGTCTCTGGTCCGATGGGTCCGGGTACGCAGATCTGAAACGAAGTGTTCACCTAGGTGGATACGGGTCTTGATGCGTCCCTTTATGGGACCGGTATGTTCCGTGCTGTTTCAGCAGCGCATCCAGTAATTCTAGCCTGTTCCGTTCTCGAGAAATTCATGTGTTTCTGTTCTCAGTGTTCCAGGTAGTATTCTGTCCGAACTGTTGCTTCATAATGTTATTCAATGTATTTTCAGTGTCGTGGTATGCCTGAATTGTTTTCTCAATTGTTATTGTTCCTCGTGTATTGTATTGTGTTCAGATTCAAGTTTGCAATGTCCCTCTTTTCGAGATTACGTCAGTTAAAAACTAGAAAGGGTCTGCTAGAAGAAGCAGTTCCTGTCCCGCCTAGGGACAGTCCAGGTCATTTTATGTATCAGAAGCACGGCATAAGTGCCATATTATATCTAGATTTATGGGTAGAGTATACCAAAGAGTTAGAGGAAAAATATAGATGGCCCGTATCAGGTACGTGGGATGCCGAGTGCATCATGAGAGTAGAAGAGGCATTATGGAAAAAGAAAGCCAGACAGTCACAGAAAGATGCCATTGAGTTATGGCGCAAAGAATCTCATAAAAGAACCGAAAAAGAAATCAGAAAGTCTGAATTAAGTAGAGAATCCTTAGAGCGAGCACAAGAAAAAGAATTAATCGAGATAGGTGAACGAGTTAAAGCCGAACAGTAAGACAGACAGAGGCATGCTCTTATTAAGGGTATGTATCCTCTTCTTGCCGAGGGCTTGCCAAAAGCGACCCCGGAGGCATTCAGTAATTTTCCGCCACCCTTAGTTCCGACCAAGCTACGTCACAAACCGACCGCAGCTGATATTTTCATTTCGTCCTATTTGGACGACACAGTCCCAGAATATGCAAATCCCGCTCCGCCAGTCCCTGTAAATCAGGCACTTCCCGCTCCTCCAGACACCGGAGTACCTGTTACGGTACCCCCGGTCCAGCCCGCCATACAAGTCCAGCCTGCATTTCCATTTCCCACTCTGCCAGGACGAAGAGCATCAGTAGACGACTCTAGTTTAGGGGCCGCAGGGGGAGGTCCTCCAGGAACCCCGCCGCCACACAAGCGTTTAACGTTAGCCGAATTACATGCACAAGCGTCACAGCGTACGCCCAGGTATCAGTCTGTTGCAGAAATAAGAAAAGCCCTTAACGAATGTGGCTATGATCCAGTCCCAGGCGAGGATAATATGGTTCTATATTCATTACGCGTGAGAAAGGTGACCGAGTATCTAGTCACCCTACCAGATATGAAAGGAGATCTAGACAGAATATATCGTTTCATCCGTACAGGGAATGATCCAGAAAGTATTAGTGACGTCATGTGCCAAAGAAAAGTTGAAGTCCAGCTCATGCTATTAAAGTTTCTGATTAATTGTCTAATAAGAGAACAAGATTATCCGACCAAAGATCAAGCCGAAATGAAAATCCTGACAAAGTGGAGTGATAATATAGCCGAGGGTAAGCACAAGACTATCAGTAGTATAGAGAGTATGTACAAGAAAATTCGTAAAGAAATAATAAAGTTACACGAACAACGTAAAGCAGCACAAGTAAGCGAGAAAGAAAGTAACTCAGATACTGAAGAGGTAGAGGACGAGAATCCCGACAGAATTGCGTATGTAGGAAAATCTAGATTTCCAGACCACCATTTACGCCTAGAACACAAGAAAATTTTTCATCATCCAGCACCAGAACAAGGTTCTCTGGAACAAGTATTTCAAGCTACCGATCACATTCTGAAATCACGAATCGGTTACAGTGAATTAAGTACTATGCATGAACAAGAACTAGCCCGATCAGCAGTCCGATGGATTACTGATTCTACCACTTTTCCAGACGAAATAGTGGCACAAATGTTTCTGAAAATGCCCCCAGCCGAACAGCGACTGGTGGGTAAGTATATGATCCAGCACCTCATTACATTGTATGAGGGTCAACATTCTGATCCAGGTCCGTTACACGATGTCCTGAACGAGTTACTCCAGTATAAATGGAAAGGTTTAGGTACTGATTTAATTAGTGTCATTCTAGAACAGCGCCACAAATATAGAACGTTCCTGAACCCGCATTTTGTTCATGTCTCACCCCCAGAAAGTAAACCCTTTTACATAGACAGACAGAATCCGTTACGAGAAGTCCACCCAGTTAGAGGAACGGGTGGCGAACTAGAACGAGTGTTTGTTTACACCCCGATCACAAAGATGGAACTCTTAGAGATGAAAAAGTTAATTCCCTGTCATGATAAAGATCCAGCAGGGTTCCACCGAGAATTAAAAGACATGCTCCGTATGGGAGAATACACGTATCCAGATATCATTAAAATGTTAAAAGTCTTGTTGCCCGCAGGGGTATATGAGAAACTCAAGGAAAAGGAATGGGAGGTGGGAGAGAAAAAGATCGATTGGGCAGTTCTAGAAGCTGAAGATAAGGCACGAGTACCAGGTACCGGTCTTGGAGATAAATGTAAAGAATTACCTGAACTGTTAATACAAGTTTTGCCCAGATTATTAACCACTAAAAAGGAAGACTGGGATGCAATCTCAGCATGTAAACAGAAACAAGACGAAGACACTAGTGATTTTTACTCTAGATTTGAAAAATGTTTTATTATAAACAGTGGCCTCAAGACGAGTAGCGAGTCATACCCTCATCTTTTTGTTACTAAACTAGTCGAGAATTCAAGTCCACAAGTTAAGAATCGAGTTTTGAAAGTCGAAAGTACCTGGCAAGCTAATACCCCGTCCCAGATGTTACAGATGCTTCAATATCACCAGAATAGAATCAGAGAAGAGCAAGAACACGAGAGAAAGCGTATGAAAGACACGAAAATGAAAGTACTAGTTGCACAATCTGTTCCTCAAGACAGTCAGAAGAGGGGTCCGAATCAAGCCAGTCACCCTGCAGCTCCCGTTAAAGGGACCTGCAATTATTGTAAACAGCCAGGTCATTTTATAAACGAGTGTGCAGTTCTGAAACACAACATAGCTACCGGTAAGACTAAAGAAAGACCACGTCCGCCTAGACAAGAGCAAGTTTCACAGATTTCTCAGCCACAGAATGCACCACAGACAGTTACTGTACCGCAGCCCATCGCTGCAACACAGCATGTTACACAGCAGATGTACCAGTATGCGCAGTCCGAGTATCCAGAGTATCAGCCATATTCATGAAACAGCCTAGAGAGGGAGGTAGGCTTGCCTCTCATCGAGATACCTGTAGATCAAGAGGGTCCCTATGTTCATAGTCAAGTACTAGGGAAAGACAGAAAGTTTCTGATTGATACAGGGGCAAGTAGGACCACCATCAGTCACGCCGAAGTTCCAGGGGCTCCGCTCTCAGGCTCTAGAAATGTTTCCCTTGGATTTTCAGGTAAGCGTATTGTAAATGAAATTTCAAAGCCAGTTACTCTAGAAGTAGGTCCATTGTCCCGCACTACTGATCTGTTACTTACGAAGTTATGTCCAGAGAATTTGTTAGGCATTAAAACACTGAAAGAGTTAGGTGCAGTCATATGCTGTTCCCCAGAGGGAATACGATTGTTCCTACGTGACTTCAAGGGTCACTATGTATTACGAGATTTTGATCCGAGATTGTCTAATGTTCCGCAGCATCTATGGGCGCAAGGTCCAACTGATGTTGGCTATATGCAAATCACACCCCATCGTGTGACTCTCAAGCCAGGTGTAGTCCTGCCACGAATCAGACAGTACAGATTGCCGCCTGAGGCTGTAGCAGCCTTATCCAAAATTATTGACGAGCTCATGGCTCAAGGAGTAGTGGTAGAAACTGACTCCAATGTATGTAATTCTCCGATCATTCCTGTCATGAAACGTACTGATCCAAATGCACCTCCAGTATATCGTTTAGTGATTGACCTTCGAGAACTTAATAAATGTATTATTCCCCAGTACCCAGTTGTCCCAGATATCTCTTCCCTATTGACAGCCATTGATTCCGAAGCCTCATTTTTCACTGTCATAGACCTCAAGAACGCATTTTTTAGTGTCCCCATTCATCCGGACAGCCAGTTCCTTTTCGGATTTTGTTTAAATGGAAGGAGCTATATGTTCACACGCGCTCCTCAAGGTTTCACAGAAAGTCCTAGTATTTACAGTCAAGCACTCAAGAGACAACTAGACAATATTCACATGCCAACTGACACTGCCCTGCTCCAGTATGTCGATGATCTACTGATCACAGCCCGTTCTGAACGTGCTTGCGAGCGAGCCTCACTTACAGTCTTGTATTTCCTAGCCGAGATGGGACACAAGGTGTCCCCTTCGAAGCTTCAATTCTGTGTCCAGCAAGTGGTCTACTTGGGACACTTACTGTCCAAGAGGGGTAGGCAGTTGACACCAGACCGTATCCAGTTAATAGCGAGTCTTCCTCAGCCAAGGACCCAGAAGGAGGTACGTGCTTTTATTGGCCTTACTTCTTATTGCAGACAATGGATTCCTCAGTATGCATTTCTAGCCAAGCCACTGATACAGTTAACAACACAGGAGGCAGCCGTATCGACTGTTCTCCCTTGGACATCTGAACATACGCTTAGTTTCAATGAGTTAAAGAAAGCCCTATGCCAAGCTCCAGTTCTAGCTACACCGAACTACAGTAAGCCTTTTACACTTTTCGTAACTGAACGCGAAGGTACAGCATTATCTGTTCTCACACAAGATCAAGCAGGACAATACAAGCCTTGTGCTTATTTTTCGAGCACATTAGATCCTGTAGCCCAGGCTCTGCCTGCGTGCCTCAAGTCAGTTGCAGCCACAGCACTAGCTATCAGACAAAGTGATTCCATAGTCTTAGGACACTCCCTGACAGTACAAGTTCCACACTCCGTGGAAGTTCTTTTAAACCGAACACAAACTCAGCACTTGACAATTGCACGTTTAACAGGTTATGAATTGACACTGTTCCAGCCACACATAGAAATCAGACGCTGCAATGTTCTAAATCCTGCTACACTGTTACCATCAGCTAATCCAAATCCTGCCACACACGACTGTGTGGAAGTAGTTAACATCATGACCAAGCCAAGACAAGATCTGACAGATATTCCATTACCAGATCCCGACCTGACACTTTATGTGGATGGTTCATGCATGAGAACAAGTACAGGAGAACTAGTAGCCGCGTATGCAGTGACTACCGACACCGAAGTTATAGAGACACACCGCATTGACACCCTGTCTGCTCAAGCAGCAGAGCTAGTTGCTCTGACACAAGCCTGCATACACGCCAAGAACCTGAAAGTTAATGTTTACACAGATTCACGTTACGCATTTGGAGTTGTACACGACTTCGGAGTGCTCTGGCAGGAGAGAGGTTTCATGACTTCTCATGGAACCAAGATTCAGCATGGTCTCCTTATTCAAGCTCTGTTAGATGCAATACATTTACCGACAGCTATCGCTATCATGAAGTGCAAAGCACATACGAAAGTCACTGACATTATTTCTCAAGGTAATGATCTAGCAGATCGAACAGCCAAGCTCACAGCTCAGACTCCAGACATTCCAGTTAACATGACACTGACACACACTCCAGGTCCGACTACATGTATGACAGTTAAGGACCCTACTCAAGATGTCATAGATATCCAGTTACATGCTACTCCTGGAGAAATCAAGAAATGGTCCGAACAAGGAGGGGTCCAGACAGATCAGGGATGGGTGACGAGGGGTAAAACCACATGGTTTCTCCCCGACTCCATGGTTCAAGTCATTATCAATACCGCACATAGTCCAGCACATTTAGGAGAAAAAGCAATGTTAGACAGTATCCAGAACATTTGGTTCAACAAGCATTTACGAGCTGCAGCCAAGCAGAAAGTCCGTACCTGTATGATATGTTGTCAGTTTAATCCAGGTAAAAGTGTCCCGGTGGAACAAGGTGGATTCCAGCCCCCTGACCACCCTTTTGAAGTCCTCCAGATGGATTACATTCAGATGGAGCGATGTCGAGGTTTCAAGTATGTCCTTGTAGCTGTATGCGCTTTGTCCAGGTGGACAGAAGCATATCCAGTCCCAGATTACACAGCCGCGACCACTGCCAAGCAGTTGGTTCGTGAGTTCTTCCCCCGTTATGGACTCCCTAGAGTCGTATATTCTGATAACAGCCAGCCATTCTCATCTGAGTTGATGAAACACGTTTCCCTGTTGTTAGGGTACCAGTGGAAGTTCCATTGTGTACGCCATCCAGAAGCAGCTGGTCTCGTAGAGAGACATAATCAGACCCTGAAAATTCGAATTGCAAAAGTTTGTCAAGAGAAAGGTGTGGACTGGCTAATAGCTCTGCCAGTTGCCCTGTTCTATATGCGCATGGTCGCACATTCCAGATCAGGTCTGTCCCCGTATGAGGTCGTATTCGGCCGCCCCCCTAACATGTGGGGTACTCCTAGACCCCGAAGTATTACCGATGTTTCAAGTAATATGCTGACAGATTACCTAGCTTCCTTGATGTCTGCCCTCAACTCTTGTCGTTCACAGGTTGCCGCCGCATTTCCAGACAATACCGAGGTGGCACCGCATGAAATCGTTCCCGGATCCATGGTCCTAGTGCGAAATTTTGATCGCTCAAGTCCGCTGGAGCCTCGCTGGAAGGAGCCCCGACAGGTCCTCTTGGCCACCCGTACAGCCGTGAAGTTGGAGGGACGAAAAGGCTGGGTGCATCTTTCGCATATCAAAAAGTTTTATGGATTGAAACCAGTTTCAAAGAACATTTCCGAGGATTTAAAGGACTGCCAAAGTACTATTCTTAAGGACTGTCCCGCAAAAGACAATGATATTGCACCCTCCCTGTTAGAGACAACTCCGCAACAGGAGTATAAGAAAAAGTTAAGGTCTAGTAAAATAAGTCAGCCAGTTTGATTGTCTAAGTCCTCCCCTAGGTGAAACGGTTAGACCGGTTTCTGACATGTATAAAATAGACCCACATAGTGAGAGAGTTAGTCAAAACTCAATCCGATGTATCGTTTTTCTAAGTTTCGTTTTATTTCTCAGCATTATGATTTCCTGCACCAGTTATGCATTTTACTTGTATTTTCCAGTTTCTCATGTAAATAAGTCTTCTAATGTTACAGTAGAGCACACGTTTAGTGATCTGCCTCCTCATGAACTCTCTTACCGCCTCGCTATGCGTAACAATTCTTTTATCCGCATGTTACATTACTCACACCAGACCAGCAATGCCACTAATTGTTGGGTGTGTGGTCGACTCCCCCCTTTCCAGACACCGAAGGGAGTTCTGCCACTCTTTCCTTATCCATTTTCACATAATGGTTCGTGTGGAGCATGGTCCACGTTAACGTCATCCTCAACAGATATGTCTTTCCTTAACAGTACATGTTTTCCAGACAAGCAAGGTCTTCCCCACAGAACCGGGTTAGATCTAGAAAACGAAGTTTACAATTTAGGAAATTATTCTTCGAATTTCATGGTCCTGAATGTTCAGTCTGATTCTACTCCGAACTTACCTGCTATTTCAGTATTACCAGTCAAAGGCGAATTATGTGTCCGAAATAATGGTTCCGTACATGTAGGACATAGTGATTGTACTACTATTGTCAAGTATAGTGACAGTAGGAAATCTATTTTCAAAGCTTCACGTCATTCTTATTTTATTTGTGGCCAAACCGCATATGTTCGTCTGCCCCTCGATTGGGAGGGAACCTGTTACATTGCCTTCCTACTGCCACCAGTTTTCCTAGCCCCATCTGATTATCACAGAAATACACATCTAGTACACATTAGACATAGAAGGGAGATCGAGTCCCCGATTGTCGATTATACTGAAACTGCTCTAGAACAGTATACAGATTTCAATAGAGGTTTCTTCTTTTTTATAGGCCCTATCCAGAATAGCAAGCTAATTCGTAGGTTAACCAGAACCCTTGAAGCAGTAGTTAATGAGACTGCCTCTGCCCTAGGTAATTTGACTGAAGAGCAATCTGCTATGAGATTTGTCGTTTTACAGAATCGTCTCGTCCTTGACGTCATACTGGCCGATAGGGGCGGGGCCTGTAGAGTCATCGGATCTAGTTGCTGCATTTTCATTCCAAATAACGCGCCGTCTGTTTATTCAGCTATAACCAGACTCCATAAAATTGCCCATCTGTTACACCAGGATCCAGGCACCTGGACATGGTCCGGTTGGTTCTGGAATATAATTTCCACCTGGGGATGGAAAGTATTGTCCTTTCTAGGTATTGCAGTAGCGATCATATTCAGTTGCTGCCTCTGTATACAATGTGGCCCTGCGATTTGCGGCATTTGTGCTACCTCTTGTATTCCTAGTCCCAAGCCCCGTTCTAAATCCCGTTCCAAGAAAATTCGAGACGAGCAAATGATACTGTATGAAATGATAGATGGTATCATGAATATTGATGTTTCCTGATGGAAACGTAGTGACAAGGAGGGAATGTGGAAAAGTAAATTTTGCCATGTTCTGTGTCCCTACGCGTCCTCCATCATATGTTATCTGTGCATGATTAATATGCATATGTATTCCCCATGTTCGATTAAAGACGCAATTATAGTTGTGTCCATCTCTAGTATGTCAATTTCCAGTTCTCGTGAATACTACGAATATCAGGCCTATGTAAAGTTACGTTGCCACGTTTCTCAGTGTGCACGTTATTCCATTGTAAAGTCCCCGTTTCTAGGCCTCAAAAGGGCCCGGACACCAGATTCAGCTCCTGTCTCCTGAGCCCTCGCTGAGGAGCGATACAGCCCCCACCTGTATCCCTGACCCTTCACTTACTTCCTGCCTCACAGTGCCCGGTTCAGCCTGGCTCTACCTCTGAGTCTGCCAAGAGTATGTTATGATCCTAGTTATCAGTCCAGCCCTCCTTCTCTGCATTCCTAAAGCTACTGAATCGCATCAATAGTTTCCGTCATTGTCTAGCCTTTACGTCTCCATGTAAGAGAAATACTGTATTAATGGTCATTTAATATTCTTCATCACGCACTACATGTAGAATAATGCATGCTCCAGTCTTAGAGTCTGATAGCCTTTACCCCGATAGCTTTTGGATTCTATCAACATGTTCTCTAAACATCAGATACTAGATACTGCTTAGGTACATGTCGCCCTGACTCTCCAGACTTCAGTCTCTGCTCCTAGCACAGAGTTCGTAGCCCCCAGCTTCTCCTAGTAATACGTCATTGCCAGTTTGCGCGCACCATCAGGTTAGAGGTCCCGGCTCCTTAGGTAGCCCCCTCCATGTTTCCGCCCCATTCATGACATATTCTGTTACGTTTGCATCACATGTCTATGTATACGCCCTGTTACACCTACTTTCACCCTTATCTTTCGCGACTGCTACGCGTCACACCCTTTGCTCCACCCACTGCTCCGCCTGTCATATGTACTGTAATGCAACTGTTTTACTATATATACTTGTGTATTGTTATTAAAAGCTAGCGCGCTCATCCCAGATCCAGCCCCGGCAGCTGCCGGGCCCTGCCATCCTATTCCTATGCAGGTTGTCCTGTTCCTGTCCTTTATGCTGTAATAAACCTGCAAACTCCTACTACCTCGAATCTTGACTCTTATTTATTGAGCTATCTGTTATTGCTATGCCTAGTCAAACCTAGATCCGGTATTATTTATTTATATACCACAAGAGCAGGATCTTCATAGTTTGTTGTTCTGTTATTGTAAGTCACTTTGAAGAGGCAGGGATGAAATACGCCATATCGGGCATTCAGGCTGCGAAGTCATGGTCTCAAATCTAAGAACTTCTTCCGACGATCAGTAGTTAGTTTGGCATAGTCCTGGGCAAAAAAGAGGTTTGATCCGTTCCAAGTGATTTTTTCTCGTTGTTTGGCAGCATGTAGGGCCTTAAGTAAATCAGTGTACTCTAGGAAGTACAAAATGACTCCTCTAGGTTTCGCTGAAGAAGATGTAGAACAAGTGTTTTGCCCCAAGCGATGTGCATGTTGGATATTCAATGGAGGAGCATCTGGAAGACCAAGAAGAGTTGGAAGAAAGGATTGAAAATAGGATATTGGGTCAGATCCTTCAAGGCCCTCAGTCATACCATAAATGCGTACGTTGTTAGGCCTATTGGGATTTTGCAAATTTTCAACCTGTTGTTTGAGTTGTTCTATCTCTTTATGTATAAGAGGAACTTGAACAGTGAATTCTTGAACAGAGTCCACTCGTTTCTCCAGGACATCAACTCTTTGCTCAGTATGAGACCAGTTATCTTCCAGACTCTGCAAACAAGTGTTGATTTCTTCCATATATGGATTAAGAGCGAATCTCTTCAAGTAAAAGCTCCAAGAAAAGTGGTGAAGAAGAGTTAGTAGGAGAGGGTGGGTTCACTTTCCCTCGCTTTCTTGGCGTGGAAGATGATGTTGATGGTATTTTGGATGTATTAACATGTGTGTTCTGTACTCCAAAACACATCACCAAGCTCGCACTCAATCATCAATGTTCAAAATCAAGTGTACGTACTCTTCTTATCTTCAAGGTGTATTTATTTGTTCATAATTTTTTACTATTTCAGTCATAGTCTTTTCATTATTCACTTCGTTGATTTATATTTCAAATTTGAGCCCAATGCATTTCGGGCGCACTTCCCTTCATCAGGGGACTTTGTAACATCTGAAAGTATATAATACAAATAGTCACTCGTACATTTTTACATCAATATGTTGTTGCCACTACACCCGGTGTAAAATTTGTAAAGTGTGTAAACGTGAATTCATGTGCATGGTGGTCTAAACTACTTTCCGTGGTATTTAGAATCAATTGTAATTATGCTACTTCGTTAAGCTGCATGCGCCGGCTTTGTGATCTAATGTGCCCGTATGCAAACTAAATCTGTGTCCATGGTGGTTTAGCCAAAGCTCATACACATAATATGCTGACCTGTTTGTTGGATCCTGAACGTGCTCGTTCTACACAAGAATGAACACAAACATTCAAATTAGTACACGGAGGTTTATCGGTATGCGCGTTACTTTAACAGATTAGATTAGAGATCCGCTCGGTGTCTTACCGGTTGTTTTACACATTTCGCGGCTGTGTCTTGTGCAAGACACTTTTGTGTATCTATAACTATTATTTCTCTACGACAACCTCCTTAATCATATTTTGACAAATGATGCATTATTTTTCACTTTCGCATATAACAGTTTTTTCTCAAGAAATATTTTGATTACACTGGTACTGACCATCCTGCCCAAGCAGGTGGTAGTATCCCGCCCTGATTGGATGACGTACTTGGCTGCATCCTGCCCATCTTGGGTAATCTGTACCATGTTGACGCAGAGTCTGTATTACTCTGAGACAGTCGTCAAGATCTTGCCAGCCATGTCCCACAATGTGTGCAAGCAACGTTCTAGAAGACAGTTACCTATGACTGATTTTAAGGCAGAGCTGGTGTAGGAGAATATCCTTTTTTCCAAAAGCAGTCAAAGCATTGCTGAAGGGAAAGCGTGGTTCAAATGAGGTTGGCCTAGTCTTCAGGACTTCTGTGAACCTATTGGCTTTAATGTACACAGAAAGTAGTTCACGGACAAGGACTTTCTCAGCACATTGTACGACCACTGTGAAGGAGTATGATTCCTCAGTAGAGGGGCTATAGAAGAAGTCAACCCAGTATCAGGAGAAGTAGCAATCCGTCTGATCTTCCAAAGATCCATGTAGAAAGTGTCTGTCATACACTGGCTCGTCTATGTCTTTGTCATACAGTGGCTTGTCTATGTTATCCTGATTATCATCAAGAATATGCTGGGTATGTTCTGAATCCGATACAAAGTGATTCTACAGGGGAGTTTCTATTTTGAGGCAATCGCAAAGTCTTATTTGAAAGAGATTGTGCTTTTGGTTGTGGCAAATGTGTTGGGGGACGTGACTTCAGCTGAGATCGTGTCGAATAGGGGTCTAAATCTGATAGCGCAATGTGTACATCCTCAGGCATCTGCGGGGTTGTAGTCAGTGCCAACCTGAGGGAAATCCACATGGGTTGTGGTGCCGAAGTCAAAGCTGGGATGTGTACCAGCTCTGGAGTCAGGATGGACCCTGCTGCGGTAACCTGACTGGAGGCCTTCCCAGATCTGTGGGGTTGGAGTCTGGAGGTGCACCAGAAAAAGCTAGGAGGGTGCTGAAAATGCGCAAGGAGGCACTGCAATGGCCCCGGGAACTTGGGTTGAATCGGTACTCAGTTCTTTCATAAGAGTTGAAGAACTAGACTTAGTGCTGTCCTCGTGTCCGTGTAACTTCTCAGAATGAAAGTCAACTTCTTGTGCTTCTTTTTAGAACTGGACTTATGTAAACATCTGCAGTAGGATGTTGATCTTTTACGAGAAGGGCCTCGCCAGGGCAAGCAAGTCTACGCCCTCAACTTTAATCAGTAACAGTCTTTCTTTGAATATGACAATGTTCTGCGATGTACAAATTGGCTTCTAATTATGGTCTACCTTTGGATTCATTCTGGAAGAGACTTTGCAAAACCTGGAATCGAATGATTATCCGAGACATCAGAAACACACTTAGGAATGGTCAGTCTCACACATTTATTTATTTTTTTAAGTTTAAAAGAACGCTTATTGGGTAAGATATAACAGTAATACAATACAATGTATAATGACAATATAATATTAATATGTTTTATACCATAAAGAAAGTAGGATATGTAGGGAGGGAAAGGGTAGGGGGAATAGTAAATCCAATACTAGTATAACTGGACTATTGTTTTTTAAATATAGCATTTAAATTACAATAACTTCTCTATTATAAACTTTATAATATATTTAGGACATAAATAAAATACGATAACAAATAAGTAACATTAACTTCAGGGAGGTTTGGAAACTTCCTCACTGGTAGGATCATGTAAAGGTAACGATTGAGCAGACGTATTTAGAAAATTAGTAATGGGTAACCATAATAAATCACGCTTAATAACAATTGCAATTGGATGTACATAAGCCCTATCTAGTGTGTGATTATAACAAATTCCATACCACCAGGCTTGAAAAGAAACATTTGGGGCATTTTTCCATGACTTAGTGATTTGTTGAAATGCAACAGCTATAGGTAAATCAATAATGGAGACATTAATAGTGGTGGACGAGGACCAAACCTCTTAAACACTACCTAGAAAAATATGGGAGAAAGAAAAAGATATGTGTATGAAAATGTTGTTGATTTGTTGCTATACTTTGACCCAGAACTGATCAATAACTGGACATGTGAATACCATATGTTTAAGGTCTGCTACAGGGGCAGGGCAAGACCAACAAGTAAAGAGAGTGATAGAGTCAATATGATGAAGTTTGGCCAGAGTGGTGAAAAGTTTATTATATATGAAAAATAACGTTTGTGTAGTATTTGCTGCTCTAGAAGACTTCCTTCATTTTGTCCAAATTTTGTCCCACGTAGGAATAGAAAAGGATGTGTTCAAATCAAATTCCCAACTAATTTCTGCTTTAGCTTTATCACGAGTATGAACAGTTTCTCTTAATTTATTATAAATTTGAGATGCAGAGGGGGAAGAACTTAAGAATGAAAGGGTAACAGGCGAAACCTTAGTATGAGAGGAGGAGACCATGAGAGTATCATAGGAAGTTTGAGCAGCCAGAGTCAATAATATATATTTAGAGTGATAAGAAGAAGGGAGAGAATAACGGATTTGAATTAGAGAAGGGTATACAAGTACCACCTTGAAAAAGTTGATGAGTCCATTTAAGACCAAGATTGAGCCAATCTTTCCAAAAAAGAGTTCTATTGTTCATTTTGATGTAAGTGTTATACCAAATCAGGGATTGCAAAAAAACCGGTTACGGTCATCTAGGCCGTCTAATATGAGTGGATGAAAGATTTTAAGAATATTTTTAAGAATGCGGAGAGAAATATTTTAAGGGGTATTAGAGATATACACAAATTCTTCAAATGAGAAAGGATAAATGAAAGAAGATTCAATTTCTACCCATAAAGATAAAGATATAGAATCATTCATATTCTGTGTTAACAGAGAGGAAGAGTATTTAAGAACAAATGAAGTATGATACGAAGAAAAATCTGGAAAATTGACCCCACTGAAATGTTTAGGTCGCTTAAGTTTAGAAACAGACATACTAGCTTTTTTGTTTTGCCACAAAAAAATGATAAAATTGTATAGATATTCTTGTAACAGGATTTAGGAATATTAATTGGAAGATTAGATAAGAAAAATAAAATTATTGAAACTAACATCATTTTCACAAAATCTAATCTACCCCACCAGGATAGAAATAAGGGATGCCATTGTGATGTGGAATTAGTTAGGCTTGATTGTAGATTTTTTTAATTGAGTGATACAGTATCTTTAATAGAAGGAGTAAATCATAGGCCTAAGTATTTGATCTTTGTAGGGCTCCAGTGAAAAGAGGAAGCTAAGAAATCAGCATGGAAACAATGTTTATTTAAAGGAAGGATTTCGCATTTATGAACATTGAGTTTATATCCTGAAACTAAAGCAAAAGTGGAAACCTCTGAAAGAAAAGTTGGTATAGAAGTTTGAGGATTAGATATAAATAAAAGGATATCATCGGCATATGCTGAGAGTTTTAACTGTTTATCACCATATGTAAAGCCTGTAATATCCTTGTGCAAACTAAATTTTGTTAGGGAAGGTTCTAAAGCCAAAATAAATAAAAGAGGAGAAAGAGGAAAGCCTTGTTGGACGCCTCTGAAAATAGGAAATGAGGAGGAGACGAGGCCATTTGCTAGAATAAAGGATCTAAGAAAAGAATAAAGAAGTGAGATATTAGAAAGAAATTTAGGGCCAAAGCCAAACCAAGTGAGTGTTGAAAAGATAAACTGCCAATTAACCCTGTCAAATGCTTTCTCACCATCTAATGCAACAGCTGCTAACGAATGACTATAGGAGTGGGATTTACTAAGAACATTGAAAAAGAGACGAGTATTATCAGATAGGTGGCGGCCCTTAATGAAGCCACATTGTTCTTTGCCAATTAATTTCGGTAGAATGTTGTCCAAACGCAGTACAAGAATTTCCGCATATATTTTATAATCCAGATTAATTATAGAAATGGGCCTGTAATTCTTACACAATGTATGATCTTTATTTTCTTTAGGGACGAGACAAATCAAAGCTTCTTGAAATGAGCCTTCAGATTTCTGGGATGCTATAAAAAATAAGAATAATTGATGTAATTTGGGAATGAGTAGATTGGAAAAATGAGTATAAAATTCTATGGTAAAACCATCAGGTCCAGGAGCTATTCCTTTTTTAAGTGTTTGAATGGCTGTGAGAATGTCTAGTTTGTATATCAGCTTCCAAGGAAGCGAATTCTACATCTAGGGAGGAAGGTGGAGAAATAGAGGATAAATAATGAGCAATGGCATTTGGATGGGGAGAAGATTCAGGTGTATACAATGATCGATAGAAGTTGGAGAATTCTAAGAGAATTCCTTCGTCTTTATGGATTATAGAATTTGATGAGGATAAAATAGATTCAATTTTAGTACATTCTTTTTTGACTTTGAGATAATTAGCAAGAAATTACCAGATTTATTTAGTGCATTATAGAATTTAGCACTGGATTTAAGTAGGTACAGATTTGCAGAATCAGTAGAAAGTTTATTAAAAGAAAGCTTGTCTTTAATAAGTTGCTTTAAGTCAGATTGGCTATTTGTTAAGTAATAGAGGTGTTTTATTTTTTTATCTGCATATAAAGAAATCGTATTGATTGAGAAGCTGCACGTCGCTTTTGAGCAACAAAAGAAATAATAAAGTCTCTGGAGGTAGCTTTAAAGGAATCCCAAATAAGTTGAGGGGATAACTGGGGAGATTTGGTTTCTTCAAAAAACAAGGTTGCAAAATCAAGAAAGGCTGTCGTGAATTTAGGCGTCTAGTACCTTTAATGGGAGGGAGTAGGTCCAAACTTAATGAAACTGGAGCATGGTCGGAAATTAAAATAGAACAATCAGAGTTGGAAATGTGTTGAATTAGGGCTTTGGAAATAAAAAAATAGTCTATTCAGGATTGTGAGGAGTTAGCAGGTGAGAAATAGGTGTATTCTTGTAGCATCGGATGACAGAGTCTCCAGGAGTCCACAAGAGACCTTTGAGAGATATTGGAAGTGAATTGAGAATGCATGCAAGAGGGAGAGAATCTGGAGTTAGATCTTCTAACAATAAAGGGGTCCAGAATCATATTACAGTCACCACCAAAAATCAGATACTCATCAGTGTATTATATCAAAGAGGAAAGGGTTTGGGGCCAGAACAATTTATCTTGGTTAGTGGGAGCATAGACATTAAAAATAGTGAGAAGAATCTTGTTAATCAATGAGGAAACTGCAACCCATCTACCTTCGGAATCATTATCTTGTCTTATGAGTTGAACAATCAAGCGTTTATGGCAAAGAATAGCAATGCCATTGCGTTTTCCTGATCCTGGTGATGCAAAAACATGTCCTACCCAATGATGTCGTAGTTTAGTTATCTCAGTATCTGTTACATGAATTTCTTGCAGTAAAGCAATATCTCCTTTTAAATTTGCAATATGCGATAAAACTCTCTGACGCTTAATATGAGAGCCCAAACCTTTAACATTCCAAGATATGATATTTAACGACATCTAAATCTTATACATTATAATCAAAACATTTCTTGAGAAAAAACTGTTATATGCGAAAGTAAAAAATAATGCATCTTTTGTCAAAATATGATTAAGGAGGTTGTCGTAGAGAAATAATAGTTATAGATACACAAAAGTGTAGACTAGAAAAAGAAGTGAAGATGAGAAAAAGGTTGATATGAACAAGAAAAATAAAAGTAAGACCAGAAATTAAGGTGAAACAAGAAATTAGGGAGAAGAAGGGGGAAGGAGTGAGCACAACAAAAAACAGAGAGACAAAACAAAATAAACATCTGATAAGAAGATACGGTAACAAGAAAACATACCACAAAAGGACAATAATGACGGGGTAGGTGGAGCCACATGGGGGAGATCAGACGCCGTACGGCAGATTCCAGGACGAGAACAACACGGAGCACATCATCCAGGAAAAAATGAAGGAAACAAAAAACGAGGGATCACAAAAACCGCATCCTGGTAAAAGAGAAATATAAAACATTAATTAATGAGGAATATTATAATAATACAAAAATTACAAATACATGAGGAGTTAAACGAATTTATGACTAAGAACAAACAAAAAGCAAACAACAAACAGTTGGCATTGAGATAATCAGGCCATTTTATGGCCTAGGAGTATCCATCTAGTTTCCCCTACAAGAGTTCATAAATTGTTGTAGCAGAGCAGGATCTTCATAGTTTGTTGTTCTGTTATTGTAAGTCACTTTGAAGAGGCAGGGATGAAATAGGCCATATCGGGCATTCAGGCTGCGAAGTCATGGTCTCAGATCTAAGAACTTCTTCCGACGATCAGTAGTTATTTTGGCATAGTCCTGGGCAAAAAAGTGGTTTGATCCGTTCCAAATGATTTTTCTCGTTGTTTGGCAGCATGTAGGGCCTTAAGTAAATCAGTGTACTCTAGAAAGTACAAAATGACTCCTCTAGGTTTCGCAGAAGAAGATGTAGAACAAGTGTTTTGCCCCAAGCGATGCGCATGTTGGATATTCAATGGTGGAGCATCTGGAAGACCAAGAAGAGTTGGAAGAAAGGATTGAAAATAGGATATTGGGTCAGATCCTTCAAGGCCCCCAGTCATACCATAAATGCGTAAGTTGTTAGGCCTATTGAGATTTTGCAAATTTTCAACCTGTTGTTTGAGTTGTTCTATCTCTTTATGTATAAGAGGAACTTGAACAGTGAATTCTTGAACAGAGTCCACTCGTTTCTCCAGGACATCAACTCTTTGCTCAGTATGAGACCAGTTATCTTCCAGACTCTGCAAACGAGTGTTGATTTCTTCCATATATGGTTTGAGAGCGAATCTCTTCAAGTAGAAGCTCCAAGAAAAGTGGTGAAGAAGAGTTAATAAGAGAGGGTGGGTTCATTTTCCCTCGCTTTCTTGACGTGGAAGATGATGTTGATGGTATTTTGGATGTATTAACATGTGTGTTCTGTACTCCAAAACACATCACCAAGCTCGCACTCAATCATCAATGTTCAAAATCAAGTGTACGTACTCTTCTTATCTTCAAGGTGTATTTATTTGTTGATAATTTTTTACTATTTCAGTCATAGTCTTTTCATTATTCACTTCGTTGATTTATATTTCAAATTTGAGCCCAATGCATTTCGGGCGCACTTCCCTTCATCAGGGGACTTTGTAACATCTGAAAGTATATAATACAAATAGTCACTCGTACATTTTTACATCAATATGTTGTTGCCACTACACCCGGTGTAAAGTTTGTAAAGTGTGTAAACGTGAATTCATGTGCATGGTGGTCTAAACTACTTTCCGTGGTATTTACGATCGATTGTAATTATGCTACTTCGTTAAGCTGCATGCTCCGGCTTTGTGATCTAATGTGCCCGTGTGCAAACTAAATCTGTGTCCATGGTGGTTTAGCCAAAGCTCATACACATAATATGCTGACCTGTTTGTTGGATCCTGAACGTGCTCGTTCTACACAAGAATGAACACAAACATTCAAATTAGTACACGGAGGTTTATCGGTATGCGCGTTACTTTAACAGATTAGATTAGAGAGACGCTTGGTGTCTTACCGGTTGTTTTAGACATTTCGCGGCTGTGTCTTGTGCAAGACACTTTTGTGTATCTATAACTATTATTTCTCTACGACAACCTCCTTAATCATATTTTGACAAATGATGCATTATTTTTCACTTTCGCATATAACAGTTTTTTTCTCAAGAAATATTTTGATTACACTGGTACTGACCATCCTGCCCAAGCAGGTGGTAGTATCCCGCCCTGATTGGATGACGTACTTGGCTGCATCCTGCCCATCTTGGGTAATCTGTACCATGTTGACGCAGAGTCTGTACTACTCTGAGACAGTCGTCAAGATCTTGCCAGCCATGTCCCACAATGTGTGCAAGCAACGTTCTAGAAGACTCTTACCTATGACTGATTTTAAGGCAGAGCTGGTGTAGGAGAATATCCTTTTTTCCAAAAGCAGTCAAAGCATTGCTGAAGGGAAAGCATGGTTCAAATGAGGTTGGCCTAGTCTTCAGGACTTCTGTGAACCTATTGGCTTTAATGTACACAGAAAGTAGTTCTTGGATAAGGACTTTCTCAGCACATTGTACGACCACTGTGAAGGAGTATGATTCCTCAGTAGAGGGGCTATAGAAGAAGTCAACCCAGTATCAGGAGAAGTAGCAATCCGTCTGATCTTCCAAAGATCCATGTAGAAAGTGTCTGTCATACACTGGCTCGTCTATATCTTTGTCATACAGTGGCTTGTCTATGTTATCCTGATTATCATCAAGAATATGCTGGGTATGTTCTGAATCCGATACAAAGTGATTCTACAGGGGAGTTTCTATTTTGAGGCAATCGCAAAGTCTTATTTGAAAGAGATTGTGCTTTTGGTTGTGGCAAATGTGTTGGGGGACGTGACTTCAGCTGAGATCGTGTCGAATAGGGGTCTAAATCTGATAGCGCAATGTGTACATCCTCAGGCATCGGCGGGGTTGTAGTCAGTGCCAACCTGAGGGAAATCCACATGGGTTGTGGTGCCGAAGTCAAAGCTGGGATGTGTACCAGCTCTGGAGTCAGGATGGACCCTGCTGCGGTAACCTGACTGGAGGCCTTCCCAGATCTGTGGGGTTGGAGTCTGGAGGTGCACCAGAAAAAGCTAGGAGGGTGCTGAAAATGCGCAAGGAGGCACTGCAATGGCCCCGGGAACTTGGGTTGAATCGGTACTCAGTTCTTTCATAAGAGTTGAAGAACTAGACTTAGTGCTGTCCTCGTGTCCGTGTAACTTCTCAGAATGAAAGTCAACTTCTTGTGCTTCTTTTTAGAACTGGACTTATGTAAACATCTGCAGTAGGATGTTGATCTTTTACGAGAAGGGCCTCGCCAGGGCAAGCAAGTCTACGCCCTCAACTTTAATCAGTAACAGTCTTTCTTTGAATATGACAATGTTCTGCGATGTACAAATTGGCTTCTAATTATGGTCTCCCTTTGGATTCATTCTGGAAGAGACTTTGCAAAACCTGGAATCGAATGATTATCCGAGACATCAGAAACACACTTATGAATGGTCAGTCTCACACATTTATTTATTTTTTTAAGTTTAAAAGAACGCCTATTGGGTAAGATATAACAGTAATACAATACAATGTATAATGACAATATAATATTAATATGTTTTATACCATAAAGAAAGTAGGATATGTAGGGAGGGAAAGGGTAGGGGGAATAGTAAATCCAATACTAGTATAACTGGACTATTGTTTTTTAAATATAGCATTTAAATTACAATAACTTCTCTATTATAAACTTTATAATATATTTAGGACATAAATAAAATACGATAACAAATAAGTAACATTAACTTCAGGGAGGTTTGGAAACTTCCTCACTGGTAGGATCATGTAAAGGTAACGATTGAGCAGACGTATTTTGAAAATTAATAATGGGTAACCATAATAAATCACGCTTAATAACAATTGCAATTGGATGTACATAAGCCCTATCTAGTGTGTGATTATAACAAACTCCATACCACCAGGCTTGAAAAGAAACATTTGGGGCATTTTTCCATGACTTAGTGATTTGTTGAAATGCAACAGCTATAGGTAAATCAATAATGGAGACATTAATAGTGGTGGACGAGGACCAAACCTCTGAAACACTACCTAGAAAAATATGGGAGAAAGAAAAAGATATATGTGTATGAAAATGTTGTTGATTTGTTGCTATACTTTGACCCAGAACTGATCAATAACTGGACATGTGAATACCATATGTTTAAGGTCTGCTACAGGGGCAGGGCAAGACCAACAAGTAAAGAGAGTGATAGAGTCAATATGATGAAGTTTGGCCAGAGTGGTGAAAAGTTTATTATATATGAAAAATAACGTTTGTGTAGTATTTGCTGCTCTAGAAGACTTCCTTCTTTTTGTCCAAATTTTGTCCCACGTAGGAATAGAAAAGGATGTGTTCAAATCAAATTCCCAACTAATTTCTGCTTTAGCTTTATCACGAGTATGAACAGTTTCTCTTAATTTATTATAAATTTGAGATGCAGAGGGGGAAGAACTTAAGAATGAAAGGGTAACAGGCGAAGTCTTAGTATGAGAGGAGGAGACCATGAGAGTATCATAGGAAGTTTGAGCAGCCAGAGTCAATAATATATATTTAGAGTGATAAGAAGAAGGGAGAGAATAACGGATTTGAATTAGAGAAGGGTATACAAGTACCACCTTGAAAAAGTTGATGAGTCCATTTAAGACCAAGATTCAGCCAATCTTTCCAAAAAAGAGTTCTATTGTTCATTTTGATGTAAGTGTTATACCAAATCAGGGATTGCAAAAAAACGGTTACGATCATCTAGGCCGTCTAATATGAGTGGATGAAAGATTTTAAGAATATTTTTAAGAATGCGGAGAGAAATATTTTAAGGGGTATTAGAGATATACACAAAATTCTTCAAATGAGAAAGGATAAATGAAAGAAGATTCAATTTCTACCCATAAAGATAAAGATATAGAATCATTCATATTCTGTGTTAACAGAGAGGAAGAGTATTTAAGAACAAATGAAGTATGATACGAAGAAAAATCTGGAAAATTGACCCCACTGAAATGTTTAGGTCGCTTAAGTTTAGAAACAGACATACTAGCTTTTTTGTTTTGCCACAAAAAATGATAAAATTGTATAGATATTCTTGTAACAGGATTTAGGAATATTAATTGGAAGATTAGATAAGAAAAATAAAATTATTGAAACTAACATCATTTTCACAGAATCTAATCTACCCCACCAGGATAGAAATAAGGGATGCCATTGTGATGTGGAATTAGTTAGGCTTGATTGTAGATTTTTTTAATTGAGTGATACAGTATCTTTAATAGAAGGAGTAAATCATAGGCCTAAGTATTTGATCTTTGTAGGGCTCCAGTGAAAAGAGGAAGCTAAGAAATCAGCATGGAAACAATGTTTATTTAAAGGAAGGATTTTTCATTTATGAACATTGAGTTTATATCCTGAAACTAAAGCAAAAGTGGAAACCTCTGAAAGAAAAGTTGGTATAGAAGTTTGAGGATTAGATATAAATAAAAGGATATCATCGGCATATGCTGAGAGTTTTAACTGTTTATCACCATATGTAAAGCCTGTAATATCCTTGTGCAAACTAAATTTAGTTAGGGAAGGTTCTAAAGCCAAAATAAATAAAAGAGGAGAAAGAGGACAGCCTTGTTGGACGCCTCTGAAAATAGGAAATGAGGAGGAGACGAGGCCATTTGCTAGAATAAAGGATCTAGGAAAAGAATAAAGAAGTGAGATATTAGAAAGAAATTTAGGGCCAAAGCCAAACCAAGTGAGTGTTGAAAAGATAAACTGCCAATTAACCCTGTCAAATGCTTTCTCACCATCTAATGCAACAGCTGCTAACGAATGACTATAGGAGTGGGATTTACTAAGAACATTGAAAAAGAGACGAGTATTATCAGATAGGTGGCGGCCCTTAATGAAGCCACATTGTTCTTTGCCAATTAATTTCGGTAGAATGTTGTCCAAACGCAGTACAAGAATTTCCGCATATATTTTATAATCCAGATTAATTATAGAAATGGGTCTGTAATTCTTACACAATGTATGATCTTTATTTTCTTTAGGGACAAGACAAATCAAAGCTTCTTGAAATGAGCCTTCAGATTTCTGGGATGCTATAAAAAATAAGAATAATTGATGTAATTTGGGAATGAGTAGATTGGAAAAATGAGTATAAAATTCTATGGTAAAACCATCAGGTCCAGGAGCTATTCCTTTTTTAAGTGTTTGAATGGCTGTGAGAATGTCTTTTGTTTGTATATCAGCTTCCAAGGAAGCAAATTCTACATCTAGGGAGGAAGGTGGAGAAATAGAGGATAAATAATGAGCAATGGCATTTGGATGGGGAGAAGATTCAGGTGTATACAATGATCGATAGAAGTTGGAGAATTCTAAGAGAATTCCTTCGTCTTTATGGATTATAGAATTTGATGAGGATAAAATAGATTCAATTTTAGTACATTCTTTTTTGACTTTGAGATAATTAGCAAGAAATTACCAGATTTATTTAGTGCATTATAGAATTTAGCACTGGATTTAAGTAGGTACAGATTTGCAGAATCAGTAGAAAGTTTATTAAAAGAAAGCTTGTCTTTAATAAGTTGCTTTAAGTCAGATTGGCTATTTGTTAAGTAATAGAGGTGTTTTATTTTTTTTATCTGCATATAAAGAAATCATATTGATTGAGAAGCTGCACGTCGCTTTTGAGCAACAAAAGAAATAATAAAGTCTCTGGAGGTAGCTTTAAAGGAATCCCAAATAAGTTGAGGGGATAACTGGGGAGATTTGGTTTCTTCAAAAAACAAGGTTGCAAAATCAAGAAAGGCTGTCGTGAATTTAGGCGTCTAGTACCTTTAATGGGAGGGAGTAGGTCCAAACTTAATGAAACTGGAGCATGGTCGGAAATTAAAATAGAACAATCAGAGTTGGAAATGTGTTGAATTAGGGCTTTGGAAATAAAAAAATAGTCTATTCAGGATTGTGAGGAGTTAGCAGGTGAGAAATAGGTGTATTCTTGTAGCATCGGATGACAGAGTCTCCAGGAGTCCACAAGAGACCTTTGAGAGATATTGGAAGTGAATTGAGAATGCATGCAAGAGGGAGAGAATCTGGAGTTAGATCTTCTAACAATAAAGGGGTCCAGAATCATATTACAGTCACCACCAAAAATCAGATACTCATCAGTGTATTGTATCAAAGAGGAAAGGGTTTGGGGCCAGAACAATTTATCTTGGTTAGTGGGAGCATAGACATTAAAAATAGTGAGAAGAATCTTGTTAATCAATGAGGAAACTGCAACCCATCTACCTTCGGAATCATTATCTTGTCTTATGAGTTGAACAATCAAGCGTTTATGGCAAAGAATAGCAATGCCATTGCGTTTTCCTGATCCTGGTGATGCAAAAACATGTCCTACCCAATGATGTCGTAGTTTAGTTATCTCAGTATCTGTTACATGAATTTCTTGCAGTAAAGCAATATCTCCTTTTAAATTTGCAATATGCGATAAAACTCTCTGACGCTTAATATGAGAGCCCAAACCTTTAACATTCCAAGATATGATATTTAACGACATCTAAATCTTATACATTATAATCAAAACATTTCTTGAGAAAAAACTGTTATATGCGAAAGTAAAAAATAATGCATCATTTGTCAAAATATGATTAAGGAGGTTGTCGTAGAGAAATAATAGTTATAGATACACAAAAGTGTAGACTAGAAAAAGAAGTGAAGATGAGAAAAAGGTTGATATGAACAAGAAAAAGAAAAGAAAGACCAGAAATTAAGGTGAAACAAGAAATTAGGGAGAAGAAGGGGGAAGGAGTGAGCACAACAAAAAACAGAGAGACAAAACAAAACAAACATCTGATAAGAAGATACGGTAACAAGAAAACATACCACAAAAGGACAATAATGACTAGGTAGGTGGAGCCACATGGGGGAGATCAGACGCCGGACAGCAGATTCCAGGACGAGAACAACACGGAGAACATCATCCAGGAAAAAATGAAGGAAACAAAAAACGAGGGATCACAAAAACCGCATCCTGGTAAAAGAGAAATATAAAACATTAATTAATGAGGAATATTATAATAATACAAAAATTACAAATACATGAGGAGTTAAACGAATTTATGACTAAGAACATACAAAAAGCAAACAACAAACAGTTGGCATTGAGATAATCAGGCCCTTTTATGGCCTAGGAGTATCCATCTAGTTTCCCCTACAAGAGTTCATAAATTGTTGTAGCAGAGCAGGATCTTCATAGTTTGTTGTTCTGTTATTGTAAGTCACTTTGAAGAGGCAGGGATGAAATACGCCATATCGGGCATTCAGGCTGCGAAGTCATGGTCTCAAATCTAAGAACTTCTTCCGACGATCAGTAGTTAGTTTGGCATAGTCCTGGGCAAAAAAGAGGTTTGATCCGTTCCAAGTGATTTTTTCTCGTTGTTTGGCAGCATGTAGGGCCTTAAGTAAATCAGTGTACTCTAGGAAGTACAAAATGACTCCTCTAGGTTTCGCTCAAGAAGATGTAGAACAAGTGTTTTGCCCCAAGCGATGTGCATGTTGGATATTCAATGGAGGAGCATCTGGAAGACCAAGAAGAGTTGGAAGAAAGGATTGAAAATAGGATATTGGGTCAGATCCTTCAAGGCCCTCAGTCATACCATAAATGCGTACGTTGTTAGGCCTATTGGGATTTTGCAAATTTTCAACCTGTTGTTTGAGTTGTTCTATCTCTTTATGTATAAGAGGAACTTGAACAGTGAATTCTTGAACAGAGTCCACTCGTTTCTCCAGGACATCAACTCTTTGCTCAGTATGAGACCAGTTATCTTCCAGACTCTGCAAACGAGTGTTGATTTCTTCCATATATGGTTTGAGAGCGAATCTCTTCAAGTAAAAGCTCCAAGAAAAGTGGTGAAGAAGAGTTAGTAGGAGAGGGTGGGTTCACTTTCCCTCGCTTTCTTGGCGTGGAAGATGATGTTGATGGTATTTTGGATGTATTAACATGTGTGTTCTGTACTCCAAAACACATCACCAAGCTCGCACTCAATCATCAATGTTCAAAATCAAGTGTACGTACTCTTCTTATCTTCAAGGTGTATTTATTTGTTCATAATTTTTTACTATTTCAGTCATAGTCTTTTCATTATTCACTTCGTTGATTTATATTTCAAATTTGAGCCCAATGCATTTCGGGCGCACTTCCCTTCATCAGGGGACTTTGTAACATCTGAAAGTATATAATACAAATAGTCACTCGTACATTTTTACATCAATATGTTGTTGCCACTACACCCGGTGTAAAGTTTGTAAAGTGTGTAAACGTGAACTCATGTGCATGGTGGTCTAAACTACTTTCCGTGGTATTTACGATCAATTGTAATTATGCTACTTCGTTAAGCTGCATGCGCCGGCTTTGTGATCTAATGTGCCCGTATGCAAACTAAATCTGTGTCCATGGTGGTTTAGCCAAAGCTCATACACATAATATGCTGACCTGTTTGTTGGATCCTGAACGTGCTCGTTCTACACAAGAATGAACACAAACATTCAAATTAGTACACGGAGGTTTATCGGTATGCGCGTTACTTTAACAGATTAGATTAGAGATCCGCTCGGTGTCTTACCGGTTGTTTTAGACATTTCGTGGCTGTGTCTTGTGCAAGACACTTTTGTGTATCTATAACTATTATTTCTCTACGACAACCTCCTTAATCATATTTTGACAAATGATGCATTATTTTTCACTTTCGCATATAACAGTTTTTTCTCAAGAAATATTTTGATTACACTGGTACTGACCATCCTGCCCAAGCAGGTGGTAGTATCCCGCCCTGATTGGATGACGTACTTGGCTGCATCCTGCCCATCTTGGGTAATCTGTACCATGTTGACGCAGAGTCTGTATTACTCTGAGACAGTCGTCAAGATCTTGCCAGCCATGTCCCACAATGTGTGCAAGCAACGTTCTAGAAGACAATTACCTATGACTGATTTTAAGGCAGAGCTGGTGTAGGAGAATATCCTTTTTTCCAAAAGCAGTCAAAGCATTGCTGAAGGGAAAGCGTGGTTCAAATGAGGTTGGCCTAGTCTTCAGGACTTCTGTGAACCTATTGGCTTTAATGTACACAGAAAGTAGTTCACGGACAAGGACTTTCTCAGCACATTGTACGACCACTGTGAAGGAGTATGATTCCTCAGTAGAGGGGCTATAGAAGAAGTCAACCCAGTATCAGGAGAAGTAGCAATCCGTCTGATCTTCCAAAGATCCATGTAGAAAGTGTCTGTCATACACTGGCTCGTCTATGTCTTTGTCATACAGTGGCTTGTCTATGTTATCCTGATTATCATCAAGAATATGCTGGGTATGTTCTGAATCCGATACAAAGTGATTCTACAGGGGAGTTTCTATTTTGAGGCAATCGCAAAGTCTTATTTGAAAGAGATTGTGCTTTTGGTTGTGGCAAATGTGTTGGGGGACGTGACTTCAGCTGAGATCGTGTCGAATAGGGGTCTAAATCTGATAGCGCAATGTGTACATCCTCAGGCATCTGCGGGGTTGTAGTCAGTGCCAACTTGAGGGAAATCCACATGGGTTGTGGTGCCGAAGTCAAAGCTGGGATGTGTACCAGCTCTGGAGTCAGGATGGACCCTGCTGCGGTAACCTGACTGGAGGCCTTCCCAGATCTGTGGGGTTGGAGTCTGGAGGTGCACCAGAAAAAGCTAGGAGGGTGCTGAAAATGCGCAAGGAGGCACTGCAATGGCCCCGGGAACTTGGGTTGAATCGGTACTCAGTTCTTTCATAAGAGTTGAAGAACTAGACTTAGTGCTGTCCTCGTGTCCGTGTAACTTCTCAGAATGAAAGTCAACTTCTTGTGCTTCTTTTTAGAACTGGACTTATGTAAACATCTGCAGTAGGATGTTGATCTTTTACGAGAAGGGCCTCGCCAGGGCAAGCAAGTCTACGCCCTCAACTTTAATCAGTAACAGTCTTTCTTTGAATATGACAATGTTCTGCGATGTACAAATTGGCTTCTAATTATGGTCTACCTTTGGATTCATTCTGGAAGAGACTTTGCAAAACCTGGAATCGAATGATTATCCGAGACATCAGAAACACACTTAGGAATGGTCAGTCTCACACATTTATTTATTTTTTTAAGTTTAAAAGAACGCTTATTGGGTAAGATATAACAGTAATACAATACAATGTATAATGACAATATAATATTAATATGTTTTATACCATAAAGAAAGTAGGATATGTAGGGAGGGAAAGGGTAGGGGGAATAGTAAATCCAATACTAGTATAACTGGACTATTGTTTTTTAAATATAGCATTTAAATTACAATAACTTCTCTATTATAAACTTTATAATATATTTAGGACATAAATAAAATACGATAACAAATAAGTAACATTAACTTCAGGGAGGTTTGGAAACTTCCTCACTGGTAGGATCATGTAAAGGTAACGATTGAGCAGACGTATTTAGAAAATTAGTAATGGGTAACCATAATAAATCACGCTTAATAACAATTGCAATTGGATGTACATAAGCCCTATCTAGTGTGTGATTATAACAAATTCCATACCACCAGGCTTGAAAAGAAACATTTGGGGCATTTTTCCATGACTTAGTGATTTGTTGAAATGCAACAGCTATAGGTAAATCAATAATGGAGACATTAATAGTGGTGGACGAGGACCAAACCTCTGAAACACTACCTAGAAAAATATGGGAGAAAGAAGAAGATATGTGTATGAAAATGTTGTTGATTTGTTGCTATACTTTGACCCAGAACTGATCAATAACTGGACATGTGAATACCATATGTTTAAGGTCTGCTACAGGGGCAGGGCAAGACCAACAAGTAAAGAGAGTGATAGAGTCAATATGATGAAGTTTGGCCAGAGTGGTGAAAAGTTTATTATATATGAAAAATAACGTTTGTGTAGTATTTGCTGCTCTAGAAGACTTCCTTCATTTTGTCCAAATTTTGTCCCACGTAGGAATAGAAAAGGATGTGTTCAAATCAAATTCCCAACTAATTTCTGCTTTAGCTTTATCACGAGTATGAACAGTTTCTCTTAATTTATTATAAATTTGAGATGCAGAGGGGGAAGAACTTAAGAATGAAAGGGTAACAGGCGAAGCCTTAGTATGAGAGGAGGAGACCATGAGAGTATCATAGGAAGTTTGAGCAGCCAGAGTCAATAATATATATTTAGAGTGATAAGAAGAAGGGAGAGAATAACGGATTTGAATTAGAGAAGGGTATACAAGTACCACCTTGAAAAAGTTGATGAGTCCATTTAAGACCAAGATTGAGCCAATCTTTCCAAAAAAGAGTTCTATTGTTCATTTTGATGTAAGTGTTATACCAAATCAGGGATTGCAAAAAAAACGGTTACGATCATCTAGGCCGTCTAATATGAGTGGATGAAAGATTTTAAGAATATTTTTAAGAATGCGGAGAGAAATATTTTAAGGGGTATTAGAGATATACACAAATTCTTCAAATGAGAAAGGATAAATGAAAGAAGATTCAATTTCTACCCATAAAGATAAAGATATAGAATCATTCATATTCTGTGTTAACAGAGAGGAAGAGTATTTAAGAACAAATGAAGTATGATACGAAGAAAAATCTGGAAAATTGACCCCACTGAAATGTTTAGGTCGCTTAAGTTTAGAAACAGACATACTAGCTTTTTTGTTTTGCCACAAAAAAATGATAACATTTTATAGATATTCTTGTAACAGGATTTAGGAATATTAATTGGAAGATTAGATAAGAAAAATAAAATTATTGAAACTAACATAATTTTCACAGAATCTAATCTACCCCGCCAGGATAGAAATAAGGGATGCCATTGTGATGTGGAATTAGTTAGGCTTGATTGTAGATTTTTTTAATTGAGTGATACAGTATCTTTAATAGAAGGAGTAAATCATAGGCCTAAGTATTTGATCTTTGTAGGGCTCCAGTGAAAAGAGGAAGCTAAGAAATCAGTATGGAAACAATGTTTATTTAAAGGAAGGATTTCGCATTTATGAACATTGAGTTTATATCCTGAAACTAAAGCAAAAGTGGAAACCTCTGAAAGAAAAGTTGGTATAGAAGTTTGAGGATTAGATATAAATAAAAGGATATCATCGGCATATGCTAAGAGTTTTAACTGTTTATCACCATATGTAAAGCCTGTAATATCCTTGTGCAAACTAAATTTAGTTAGGGAAGGTTCTAAAGCCAAAATAAATAAAAGAGGAGAAAGAGGACAGCCTTGTTGGACGCCTCTGAAAATAGGAAATGAGGAGGAGACGAGGCCATTTGCTAGAATAAAGGATCTAAGAAAAGAATAAAGAAGTGAGATATTAGAAAGAAATTTAGGGCCAAAGCCAAACCAAGTGAGTGTTGAAAAGATAAACTGCCAATTAACCCTGTCAAATGCTTTCTCACCATCTAATGCAACAGCTGCTAACGAATGACTATAGGAGTGGGATTTACTAAGAACATTGAAAAAGAGACGAGTATTATCAGATAGGTGGCTGCCCTTAATGAAGCCACATTGTTCTTTGCCAATTAATTTCGGTAGAATGTTGTCCAAACGCAGTACAAGAATTTCCGCATATATTTTATAATCCAGATTAATTATAGAAATGGGCCTGTAATTCTTACACAATGTATGATCTTTATTTTCTTTAGGGACGAGACAAATCAAAGCTTCTTGAAATGAGCCTTCAGATTTCTGGGATGCTATAAAAAATAAGAATAATTGATGTAATTTGGGAATGAGTAGATTGGAAAAATGAGTATAAAATTCTATGGTAAAACCATCAGGTCCAGGAGCTATTCCTTTTTTAAGTGTTTGAATGGCTGTGAGAATGTCTTTAGTTTGTATATCAGCTTCCAAGGAAGCAAATTCTACATCTAGGGAGGAAGGTGGAGAAATAGAGGATAAATAATGAGCAATGGCATTTGGATGGGGAGAAGATTCAGGTGTATACAATGATCGATAGAAGTTGGAGAATTCTAAGAGAATTCCTTCGTCTTTATGGATTATAGAATTTGATGAGGATAAAATAGATTCAATTTTAGTACATTCTTTTTTGACTTTGAGATAATTAGCAAGAAATTACCAGATTTATTTAGTGCATTATAAAATTTAGCACTGGATTTAAGTAGGTACAGATTTGCAGAATCAGTAGAAAGTTTATTAAAAGAAAGCTTGTCTTTAATAAGTTGCTTTAAGTCAGATTGGCTATTTGTTAAGTAATAGAGGTGTTTTATTTTTTTATCTGCATATAAAGAAATCGTATTGATTGAGAAGCTGCACGTCGCTTTTGAGCAACAAAAGAAATAATAAAGTCTCTGGAGGTAGCTTTAAAGGAATCCCAAATAAGTTGAGGGGATAACTGGGGAGATTTGGTTTCTTCAAAAAACAAGGTTGCAAAATCAAGAAAGGCTGTCGTGAATTTAGGCGTCTAGTACCTTTAATGGGAGGGAGTAGGTCCAAACTTAATGAAACTGGAGCATGGTCGGAAATTAAAATAGAACAATCAGAGTTGGAAATTTGTTGAATTAGGGCTTTGGAAATAAAAAAATAGTCTATTCAGGATTGTGAGGAGTTAGCAGGTGAGAAATAGGTGTATTCTTGTAGCATCGGATGACAGAGTCTCCAGGAGTCCACAAGAGACCTTTGAGAGATATTGGAAGTGAATTGAGAATGCATGCAAGAGGGAGAGAATCTGGAGTTAGATCTTCTAACAATAAAGGGGTCCAGAATCATATTACAGTCACCACCAAAAATCAGATACTCATTAGTGTATTATATCAAAGAGGAAAGGGTTTGGGGCCAGAACAATTTATCTTGGTTAGTGGGAGCATAGACATTAAAAATAGTGAGAAGAATCTTGTTAATCAATGAGGAAACTGCAACCCATCTACCTTCTGAATCATTATCTTGTCTTATGAGTTGAACAATCAAGCGTTTATGGCAAAGAATAGCAATGCCATTGCGTTTTCCTGATCCTGGTGATGCAAAAACATGTCCTACCCAATGATGTCGTAGTTTAGTTATCTCAGTATCTGTTACATGAATTTCTTGCAGTAAAGCAATATCTCCTTTTAAATTTGCAATATGCGATAAAACTCTCTGACGCTTAATATGAGAGCCCAAACCTTTAACATTCCAAGATATGATATTTAACGACATCTAAATCTTATACATTATAATCAAAACATTTCTTGAGAAAAAACTGTTATATGCGAAAGTAAAAAATAATGCATCATTTGTCAAAATATGATTAAGGAGGTTGTCGTAGAGAAATAATAGTTATAGATACACAAAAGTGTAGACTAGAAAAAGAAGTGAAGATGAGAAAAAGGTTGATATGAACAAGAAAAAGAAAAGAAAGACCAGAAATTAAGGTGAAACAAGAAATTAGGGAGAAGAAGGGGGAAGGAGTGAGCACAACAAAAAACAGAGAGACAAAACAAAACAAACATCTGATAAGAAGATACGGTAACAAGAAAACATACCACAAAAGGACAATAATGACTAGGTAGGTGGAGCCACATGGGGGAGATCAGAAGCCGGACGGCAGATTCCAGGACGAGAACAACACGGAGAACATCATCCAGGAAAAAATGAAGGAAACAAAAAACGAGGGATCACAAAAACCGCATCCTGGTAAAAGAGAAATATAAAACATTAATTAATGAGGAATATTATAATAATACAAAAATTACAAATACATGAGGAGTTAAACGAATTTATGACTAAGAACATACAAAAAGCAAACAACAAACAGTTGGCATTTCGCCATGCTCTACCTCATGGGAATGGGTGGCCTTCTGACCAGGTGGCTCACGGCTGGCATAAAAACAGGGAGGGCACTTACACTGTCACCACTGAGGGCGGCATGGGAAACAGACTTAGGAAAGCCGTTGCGAGACACTGAGTGGAAGCGCATACTTCAGTTCCCCAAAAAAGTAGCTAGAAACCCCAAATACAAGTTTATCCAACTGATGTTACTACACAGAGCGTACCTGACACCACACCGCCTCCATGTGATGTTCCCTGCCTCCAAGAGCAACTGCCCCAGATGTGATGCAGACGATGCAACATTGGTACATATGTTATGGCAATGCCCTAAACTAGGGTATTTCTGGTCCTCTGTACATGCCTCCCTTGAGCAAGCTGGTACTCTGTCCAGATCCCCTACACTAGAACATACCATACTGGGACTAGGACCATCAACACGCACCAGTTCCGTGGCGACGCGCTTCTCAGATCTGGCTCTGTTGCTGGCGAAGCGCGCTGTCACGATCAGATGGAAATCGTCTAAACCACCTAACCCTGACCTATGGCGGGCAGAAGTAGTGCGCTGGGGTAAAGCGGAGGGTGAGGCCCTACAGAGAGAGGAACGCAGGGGGCTCAGGAAAAATCCGATCTCACTGGATTGGTTTGCCATGGTGGGGGCATTTGAGGCTGACAATACCGAAGATGAAGGAGACACGAGTGAGTAGCCACTAGTAGTATAACTAAGCCCTGCTTCACTTTTCCATGCACGGACGCAGCATACGGTGCACTGCGATGGGATACGGGGGCCCTGACCCACAGTACACGCTACCACACCTTATCTGTGTGTTCGACTTCCAATATGTGTTCATAAGGTGGGTGTCGCCCATTTGTCGATCTTTCAATGATGTACCTGTTGAGAGAGTGTCGGGTGGGATTCCATGAGGGTGGAGGGTGGGATCCGGTATAGTTGGGGATTGTTAGTTTGGTACAATCTGAAAATGTAAAATCAAATACACTGTGTTTCTTACTATGATCTGAGCAATGCATACATGTACCACCGAGATTGTTAATGTACTCGTATATATATGCAAATGTATACATGTTGCTGCTCGAAATACTATACTAATAAACAGATTTAAAAAAAAAAAAAAACAGTTGGCATTGAGATAATCAGGCCCTTTTATGGCCTAGGAGTATCCATCTAGTTTCCCCTACAAGAGTTCATAAATTGTTGTAGCAGAGCAGGATCTTCATAGTTTGTTGTTCTGTTATTGTAAGTCACTTTGAAGAGGCAGGGATGAAATACGCCATATCGGGCATTCAGGCTGCGAAGTCATGGTCTCAAATCTAAGAACTTCTTCCGACGATCAGTAGTTAGTTTGGCATAGTCCTGGGCAAAAAAGAGGTTTGATCCGTTCCAAGTGATTTTTTCTCGTTGTTTGGCAGCATGTAGGGCCTTAAGTAAATCAGTGTACTCTAGGAAGTACAAAATGACTCCTCTAGGTTTCGCTGAAGAAGATGTAGAACAAGTGTTTTGCCCCAAGCGATGTGCATGTTGGATATTCAATGGTGGAGCATCTGGAAGACCAAGAAGAGTTGGAAGAAAGGATTGAAAATAGGATATTGGGTCAGATCCTTCAAGGCCCTCAGTCATACCATAAATGCGTAAGTTGTTAGGCCTATTGGGATTTTGCAAATTTTCAACCTGTTGTTTGAGTTGTTCTATCTCTTTATGTATAAGAGGAACTTGAACAGTGAATTCTTGAACAGAGTCCACTCGTTTCTCCAGGACATCAACTCTTTGCTCAGTATGAGACCAGTTATCTTCCAGACTCTGCAAACAAGTGTTGATTTCTTCCATATATGGTTTGAGAGCGAATCTCTTCAAGTAAAAGCTCCAAGAAAAGTGGTGAAGAAGAGTTAGTAGGAGAGGGTGGGTTCACTTTCCCTCGCTTTCTTGGCGTGGAAGATGATGTTGATGGTATTTTGGATGTATTAACATGTGTGTTCTGTACTCCAAAACACATCACCAAGCTCGCACTCAATCATCAATGTTCAAAATCAAGTGTACGTACTCTTCTTATCTTCAAGGTGTATTTATTTGTTCATAATTTTTTACTATTTCAGTCATAGTCTTTTCATTATTCACTTCGTTGATTTATATTTCAAATTTGAGCCCAATGCATTTCGGGCGCACTTCCCTTCATCAGGGGACTTTGTAACATCTGAAAGTATATAATACAAATAGTCACTCGTACATTTTTGTGAAATGTGTTTTTATTGTTGCCAACACAGAAGAATTATGCATACACATTCAAAGTATATTGCAGCGTCAACATTCAGCTGCATGCAGTCAAAATAGCAACTTTTCAAATTTTCACATTTTTCTCCCCAACAGAAAACATACTACTCAAAGGTCAGGGACAACATATCGTTTCGCGAATCAATGATATCATTAGCGTCAATAGAGGCATAACAAGCAGTATTCACATTGTCGTTCCGAATTAAGTACATCCACATGTTCAGTGTCAGACGCCCGGGCAATCCCACCCCTCTTAACTGAACCTTTTAGTTCCATCATTACTCCATGTCTTCACCCTCCTCAGAGCTATCTAGATCCTCTTCCTCAGGCAAAGGTTCACAAATGTCTCCTCTGTACGAATTCCACGGTGACCACGTCTTGTTCCACTTGCGTGGATTAAGCCTCTGTTTGTAAATCGCTCTCTCCGTCACCATAAGCATGTCCATGTTCCGGCACCACTGCGACAGTGTCGGAGTAGTCGGTGCCCCCCAGTTCTGTGCTATATCCCTCTTCGCCAGCATCACACCAATGATCGCCCAGCGCTTCCCCTGCGGTGACAGATCAGTTGGACCCCACACATTCAGTAAGCATATCCGAGGGTCATGCGAGAATGATGACCCTAGTGTTTGACTGATCGTCCGTGCTACCCGCGTCCAATAGGTGTGTATAGCAGGACAATCCCACAGAGTATGGAACAGCGTACCCTCCTCCCCACAGTTCCTCAGACAGTATGGATGGTCTGCCCTACGTATCTTGTGTAGTGTTGTGCGGGTATAGTACACCCTATGTAGTACCTTAAATTGGACCAGTCTAAAACGTGTGGATATACCTGCCTCCCTAGGGGACGCCAGCGCTGCATTCCACTCCGTGTCATTCAAGTCCCCAATCTCCTCCACCCATTTCTCCTTCAGACGCACCAGCGGATCCGGTAGGTTGTTTAACAGTTTACGGTAGGTGAGGGATGTTGCACCACTCTCCATGTAGTCGGTAAGGAGCCGATCCTCCAACGGAGCCGATTCCGGGATCTGCGCTCCCAATTCCAACACTGACATGAGTGCGTGTCTAACCTGTATGTATCGGTATGTTTCTGTCACCCCAAGGTCATATTGTTCTCTCAGTGTCTCGAAGGTTATCACCGCACCCCTGGACCACAAATCTCCAACCGTGGATATCCCGATGGTGTCCCATCGATCAAACCCCTTGCTAGTGCGCAAATTACCAAGGGCTTTGGAATCCCACAGCGGCGTGAGATTAGTAATCACTCCCTCCCAGCCCAGCCGTCTCTGAGCCTTATGCCAGATAGCGATCGTGTGTTTGGTAGGGCCCTCCAGCCTTCCCACCAGGCCTTTGTCGTAAAGCGGGGCCAGAAGAGTGTTCGCACCCAGTTGCCGCCTATCCGCCATAAATGCCGGGTCATCCTGTGCACCGTGTATCCACTGGTTGATTACCTTGAGGTGCGCAGCCCAGTAGTACAGTTCAAGGTGCGGGAGCGCTATCCCTCCACTGTACCAGTCCCTAACCATTTTTAGGTGCGCCACTCTAGCTGGTTTGCCACTCCACAGCAAGGCCGACAGCTGCGCCGACACTCGGCGGAAGAACAATGGTGGAACCATCTCCGGTGCGTTCTCCAGTGCATAGAGGAAGCGGGGCAACGCCAGCATTTTAAATAGTGCCGCTCTACCCAACAACGTCAGCGGAAGGGCCTTCCAATGGCGTACATCCGCCTTCAACCTAGTCACTAGGGGCACAAGATTCAGCTCCAAAAAGGTTGCCGAGTCTCTCGCGATTTGGATCCCCAGGTATCTGAAGGCACGGTGCTCCACTACTAACTGGCAATCCGGAGGCAGAACCGGTGGGTCGCCCCGTATCATATATAGTATGGACTTGGACCAGTTAAGCTTATAGCCTGACGCCGCGCCATGCTTCTCGCACAGGGCTAGCAGTACCGAAATACTGCTCTCGAGGTCCATCAGGTAGATGAGCATATCATCCGCATACAGGGATACCCTATCCTCCCAACCATCTCCCCAATGTATGCCCCTCAACAGCTGAGTGGATCTGATTATCACAGCCAGGGGTTCCAGCACTAAAGCAAAAAGCAACGGCGAGAGAGGGCATCCCTGTCTCGTGCCCCTTGCCAGTGGAAATTCCCTCGAGATACAACCATTGGCCGTCACCCTCGCAACCGGTTCGGCATATAGCAATCTGACCCATGAGATGAATCCGGGTCCTATACCCATGTGCTCCAAGACCGCAAAGAGATACCGCCACTCCACCATGTCGAACGCCATTTTGGCATCCAAGGAGAGCACCGCTGCCGGTTCCGTCAATGACGGGGCGCGAGCCAGCACTCCGTGGAGCCGTCGCAGATTCAGCGCCGTGCTCCGGTGTGGCATAAAGCCCGACTGGTCAGGATGGACCAGAAGCGGTAGGTGGGGCAGGAGTCTGGTGGCCAGTAATTTCGCCAAAATTTTATTCTCCGCATTAAGGAGTGAAATAGGGCGGTAAGACCCGCAGTCCTCAGGGGGTTTGCCGGGCTTCGGTATCGCCACTATGGTAGCCACACGCTGGTCAGGGGGAAGCAACCCACGCTCCCGGCTTTCCATATACATAGCGAGCATGGGCGCGGAAAGCGCTTCACCCATGATCTTGTACCATTCTATCGGCACCCCATTAGGGCCCATCGCCTTCCCAGGGTGGAGCGCCGCTATGGCCAGCTGTATCTCTTCAGACGTTAAGTTCGATTCAAGTTCGTCCCGAGCGTCCTGGGGGAGAGTACGGGTCGGCACCCCTAGGAGCGACCCCTCCACCATCTCACGTGTGACCTCAATTTCAGGGGAATAGACAGAATGAAAGTGGTCTGCCAGGAGCTCTACTATCCTAACCGGGTTGGTCTGTAACGCCCCCTCCGAATCTTTCAGCTGCAGTATCGCTCTCTGCCCTCCACGCTTCCTCTCCAACCAGGCCAACAATCTACCTGCCTTATCGCCCATTTCATAGATTCTATTCCTAGTTGCCGCCATATTGCCCATCACTTTGCATCGCATATGGTCCGTGTATCTTTGCTGACACAACCGGAGCGTGTGTTGGGTTGCTTCACTCGGGTTATGTTCATGGTCTTGTGTCGCCTTGCCAAGCTGCTCTTCCAGATCTAGTAGGTCCCGGCTCTGTGTGCGCTTGTGTTGTGTGATAGCCGAGATTGCCTGCCCTCGTAGGACCGTTTTATAAGCCTCCCATAACGTTACATGGGAAGTCACCGAACCCTCATTGTCAGCGAAATAAGATCTCGTGCCCGCCTTTAAAGCCTTAGCTACGACCGGCTCTTTGAGGAAACCCGGGTATATGGGATAGAGGCGCTTATAGGTGCAAATTTGGCTGGACAGAGTGAGTATCAGCGGGGAGTGGTCTGAAATTCCTCGTGGTTTGATGTGGGTGTCAGTAATATTAGGACGGCCCCCCCTAGTGTGAGGAAGTAGTCAATCCTCGACAGGCTGTCGTGTACTGCCGAGTGGTATGTGTACTGGCGGTCCTCTGGATGTAACTGCCTCCATATGTCCACCAACCCCTGTGCTTCCAGAAAATCATGTAGCTTGGAGGGCCCTGACGAGCGCGAGTGCACGGGGTAGCGGTCCATAGAGCTATGTACCACCGCATTGAAATCACCCCCCACTATAAGATCCCCTTCCGGGAGGCCTAACAAAAAGGTGCCCAGTTCTGGGAGGGCTATGGCGTGCAAGGCTGGCGGGATGTACACTGAGACCACATTAAGCGGCCTCCCTTCCCAATGTCCGTGAGCCGCCGCAAAGCGACCCTGTGTGTCGGCGCTAACTGATTGTAGAATAAACCTGGACGAACGATGCATCAGTATCCCAGTCCCCCTGGACCCTCTAGTAAATTCTGAGTGAACAAGCATTCTATATCCTTTCCTATCAAGGGCCCTGGTGGCCGTGCCCGTCAAATGAGTTTCCTGCAACAAAACCAGGGCCGGGGTCGCCCTCTTTATACTTTGTAAGACCAAACCCCGCTTCACCTTATCCCCCAGGCCCCTCACATTCCAAGACATCAGGGTCAATGGTGACACCCGCCCCATATTAGCATCCTCCCCCCCCCATGGCAAAGGAAGTGGTCGGGCGGCCGACCGTCGCCTAGCAATAAACAATCTAAAAAGTGAACATGTAGTCCCCCTTGCGGTACCCCTACTCTGCACGCTCTACTCTCACGGAACAGACCCTGACCCTGCGTAGCATTTGAAAACCAAGAACCCATCCTACCCCCAACTCCCCCCTCCCTGCCCCCCTGCTCAACGGACTCAGAACTGCCCGCCCCCCCAACTCAGCAGAGTGCCCGATCCCAACCCAAAACAAAGTACTTGCTTGCTGGGGTGAAGGACCCTCCGGTATCAGCGGCCTCCACCTACGGCCGCGGAGGCCCTCCGCCCAGTGTCCAAGGCGGCATCGTCAATCAACACATTGCTCAGTTCAGCCGTCCAAGAATCGTGAATCACTGTTCCTCCTCCGCATCATCCTCCTGAAGGTCGTTCAAGGGGGAAAGTGCCACTGCACCCTCCTCAGCGGACTGTGAGCTCTGTCGGGAGCCTGCATTACGGTTCTTGTTGTGCCTGTTAGAGCGACGCGGGGGGTCCACCTGTCTCCAACCCTCCAGCCACTCCTGTGCCACTTCTGGGGAGTCAAAAAACCACGTCTTATTGTCTGCCACAATTCGAAGCTTGGCCGGAAACAGCATGGAGTATGAAATTTCTCTCGCCCTTAGTTCCTTCTTCACTTCGAAAAAGGTTCTCCTCCTCCGTGCGACTTCGGCCGTGTAATCAGGAAAAAAGGCTACAGTAGAGTTCTGTATCTTAAGAGGTGGAGAGTTCCTTGCCGCCTGCAGGATGGCATCACGATCCCTGAAGTTAAAAAGTCGTGCAATGATCGGTCTAGGGTTGGCCCCCGTCTGCCTGCGTCCTCCAGGGACCCTGTGCGCCCTTTCCACCGTGAAGAATGCGGAGAGGCCTTTAGGTTGAAGTTTCTGCTTGATTAAGTCCTCCACATATAGATCCATTGCCCTTGTGTCTTCCGATTCCGGCACACCTACGATACGAACGTTGTTCCGCCTCGAGCGTCCCTCCTGGTCATCGAGTTTCTCACGTAGGACCTTATTCTCTTTCAGCACTCGTTCCATACCAATCTGCAGCTCCGACACATCTTCCACTAAGGACTTGGTCACCACTTCCATACTGTTCACTTTCTCCGACATCTTATGGAAATCCGCCCTTATGAGCGTGATTTCGGCCGAGATCGAACCAACCGTGGCTTGTACTTGCGTGAGGGCTCTCATAACATCGTCCAGGGTCGCCTTCTTGGTCCCCGCCGTCTCCGCTGACTTGCCCTGCTGCGATTTGGCGTCGGGGGGTGACGATGCAGAAGTGGGCTTTTCATACGCGAATCGGTCAAGGCGGGATTGCGACCCCCCCGCCTTCGGACCTTTGCCAGCCATCTTATCCGTGGCGGACGGCCAAACCGAGTGAAGTCGGCGTCCCACGCCACTGAGTCAGTATGTCGGTTCAAGCCGTTCCCAGGGCACGCACAATGTGCTAGTTCGGATTGCCAGGCAGCACCGGGCCCTCCCACAGTGCTCCGCTGAAGCGTAGAAACAATTCCGCCCCGCTCGTGTGTGGGGTGGGTGTGGGAGCTGCCAATCCAAGAAGTGTGGAGGTGCCCCAACCGCAGCGTCTTATTCGGCACCACTGCCTCGGTGTCCTCGGGGCATTCAGCCCGCTGTCCCGGTCAAGCTGTCAGGGCAGTGGATACCGGTATATTGAACGGGCCAAACCCAGGGAATCAGGGCCAAGCGCCAGGCCCCCCGCTATTTCAGATAGTTCCAGTGAGGGCCTTACGTATCGGAAGATCCCCGGCGGGCCAGTGTGCACCGCCCAGCAGCCGAGCCCCAAGACCCAGCACCGCCGGTTCAGCTCAGGGTGGGATCCACTGCGTGTGAGCCCGGGTCCGCAGTATGTGTCCCAAAATGGCGGCTCCTCACCACCGGAGTTCACTCTCCTCACCGTTCCTCCCGACTCCGCAGGCCGACAAGATTTGAGCGGCCCCCTCCTCACCTCTCCTACTCGGCGGGGCGTCCGGGTGTATACTCCGCACCGGCAGACGCCTGCAGTGCGCAAGGATGTTGCGGGTCCCTCCTTCCCGTCGCCAGGCTCCGGCGGGCGCTTCCGGTGTTCCTCCGCCCGGAACAGCACACTTCCTGTCCGCTGGGCAGGGCAGGACACTCCCCGGTCCGGGTGCCGAGTACAGGCCCCCACTTGCGTCGGCTAGAACTGATGATTCTGATCACCGATCGTGATCCCGATAGCACAGGACGCTGCCGCCCGGTCCTGGGCTTCGTAGCCTTCCCGCCTGGGAAGTATTACAAGCGGATGATTGCACGGATAAGCTAGGAGGCCGCTTCAATCACGGAGCTCTCCTGTTAGGCTGCCGCCATCTCCGGCTGCTGGCCACGCCCCCACTCGTACATTTTTACATCAATATGTTGTTGCCACTACACCCGGTGTAAAGTTTGTAAAGTGTGTAAACGTGAATTCATGTGCATGGTGGTCTAAACTACTTTCCGTGGTATTTACGATCAATTGTAATTATGCTACTTCGTTAAGCTGCATGCGCCGGCTTTGTGATCTAATGTGCCCGTATGCAAACGAAATCTGTGTCCATGGTGGTTTAGCCAAAGCTCATACACATAATATGCTGACCTGTTTGTTGGATCCTGAACGTGCTCGTTCTACACAAGAATGAACACAAACATTCAAATTAGTACACGGAGGTTTATCGGTATGCGCGTTACTTTAACAGATTAGATTAGAGATCCGCTCGGTGTCTTACCGGTTGTTTTAGACATTTCGCGGCTGTGTCTTGTGCAAGACACTTTTGTGTATCTATAACTATTATTTCTCTACGACAACCTCCTTAATCATATTTTGACAAATGATGCATTATTTTTCACTTTCGCATATAACAGTTTTTTCTCAAGAAATATTTTGATTACACTGGTACTGACCATCCTGCCCAAGCAGGTGGTAGTATCCCGCCCTGATTGGATGACGTACTTGGCTGCATCCTGCCCATCTTGGGTAATCTGTACCATGTTGACGCAGAGTCTGTATTACTCTGAGACAGTCGTCAAGATCTTGCCAGCCATGTCCCACAATGTGTGCAAGCAACGTTCTAGAAGACAGTTACCTATGACTGATTTTAAGGCAGAGCTGGTGTAGGAGAATATCCTTTTTTCCAAAAGCAGTCAAAGCATTGCTGAAGGGAAAGCGTGGTTCAAATGAGGTTGGCCTAGTCTTCAGGACTTCTGTGAACCTATTGGCTTTAATGTACACAGAAAGTAGTTCACGGACAAGGACTTTCTCAGCACATTGTACGACCACTGTGAAGGAGTATGATTCCTCAGTAGAGGGGCTATAGAAGAAGTCAACCCAGTATCAGGAGAAGTAGCAATCCGTCTGATCTTCCAAAGATCCATGTAGAAAGTGTCTGTCATACACTGGCTCGTCTATGTCTTTGTCATACAGTGGCTTGTCTATGTTATCCTGATTATCATCAAGAATATGCTGGGTATGTTCTGAATTCGATACAAAGTGATTCTACAGGGGAGTTTCTATTTTGAGGCAATCGCAAAGTCTTATTTGAAAGAGATTGTGCTTTTGGTTGTGGCAAATGTGTTGGGGGACGTGACTTCAGCTGAGATCGTGTCGAATAGGGGTCTAAATCTGATAGCGCAATGTGTACATCCTCAGGCATCTGCGGGGTTGTAGTCAGTGCCAACCTGAGGGAAATCCACATGGGTTGTGGTGCCGAAGTCAAAGCTGGGATGTGTACCAGCTCTGGAGTCAGGATGGACCCTGCTGCGGTAACCTGACTGGAGGCCTTCCCAGATCTGTGGGGTTGGAGTCTGGAGGTGCACCAGAAAAAGCTAGGAGGGTGCTGAAAATGCGCAAGGAGGCACTGCAATGGCCCCGGGAACTTGGGTTGAATCGGTACTCAGTTCTTTCATAAGAGTTGAAGAACTAGACTTAGTGCTGTCCTCGTGTCCGTGTAACTTCTCAGAATGAAAGTCAACTTCTTGTGCTTCTTTTTAGAACTGGACTTATGTAAACATCTGCAGTAGGATGTTGATCTTTTACGAGAAGGGCCTCGCCAGGGCAAGCAAGTCTACGCCCTCAACTTTAATCAGTAACAGTCTTTCTTTGAATATGACAATGTTCTGCGATGTACAAATTGGCTTCTAATTATGGTCTACCTTTGGATTCATTCTGGAAGAGACTTTGCAAAACCTGGAATCGAATGATTATCCGAGACATCAGAAACACACTTAGGAATGGTCAGTCTCACACATTTATTTATTTTTTTAAGTTTAAAAGAACGCTTATTGGGTAAGATATAACAGTAATACAATACAATGTATAATGACAATATAATATTAATATGTTTTATACCATAAAGAAAGTAGGATATGTAGGGAGGGAAAGGGTAGGGGGAATAGTAAATCCAATACTAGTATAACTGGACTATTGTTTTTTAAATATAGCATTTAAATTACAATAACTTCTCTATTATATACTTTATAATATATTTAGGACGTAAATAAAATACGATAACAAATAAGTAACATTAACTTCAGGGAGGTTTGGAAACTTCCTCACTGGTAGGATCATGTAAAGGTAACGATTGAGCAGACGTATTTAGAAAATTAGTAATGGGTAACCATAATAAATCACGCTTAATAACAATTGCAATTGGATGTACATAAGCCCTATCTAGTGTGTGATTATAACAAATTCCATACCACCAGGCTTGAAAAGAAACATTTGGGGCATTTTTCCATGACTTAGTCATTTGTTGAAATGCAACAGCTATAGGTAAATCAATAATGGAGACATTAATAGTGGTGGACGAGGACCAAACCTCTGAAACACTACCTAGAAAAATATGGGAGAAAGAAAAAGATATGTGTATGAAAATGTTGTTGATTTGTTGCTATACTTTGACCCAGAACTGATCAATAACTGGACATGTGAATACCATATGTTTAAGGTCTGCTACAGGGGCATGGCAAGACCAACAAGTAAAGAGAGTGATAGAGTCAATATGATGAAGTTTGGCCAGAGTGGTGAAAAGTTTATTATATATGAAAAATAACGTTTGTGTAGTATTTGCTGCTCTAGAAGACTTCCTTCATTTTGTCCAAATTTTGTCCCACGTAGGAATAGAAAAGGATGTGTTCAAATCAAATTCCCAACTAATTTCTGCTTTAGCTTTATCACGAGTATGAACAGTTTCTCTTAATTTATTATAAATTTGAGATGCAGAGGGGGAAGAACTTAAGAATGAAAGGGTAACAGGCGAAGCCTTAGTATGAGAGGAGGAGACCATGAGAGTATCATAGGAAGTTTGAGCAGCCAGAGTCAATAATATATATTTAGAGTGATAAGAAGAAGGGAGAGAATAACGGATTTGAATTAGAGAAGGGTATACAAGTACCACCTTGAAAAAGTTGATGAGTCCATTTAAGACCAAGATTGAGCCAATCTTTCCAAAAAAGAGTTCTATTGTTCATTTTGATGTAAGTGTTATACCAAATCAGGGATTGCAAAAAAAACGGTTACGATCATCTAGGCCGTCTAATATGAGTGGATGAAAGATTTTAAGAATATTTTTAAGAATGCGGAGAGAAATATTTTAAGGGGTATTAGAGATATACACAAATTCTTCAAATGAGAAAGGATGAATGAAAGAAGATTCAATTTCTACCCATAAAGATAAAGATATAGAATCATTCATATTCTGTGTTAACAGAGAGGAAGAGTATTTAAGAACAAATGAAGTATGATACGAAGAAAAATCTGGAAAATTGACCCCACTGAAATGTTTAGGTCGCTTAAGTTTAGAAACAGACATACTAGCTTTTTTGTTTTGCCACAAAAAAATGATAAAATTGTATAGATATTCTTGTAACAGGATTTAGGAATATTAATTGGAAGATTAGATAAGAAAAATAAAATTATTGAAACTAACATCATTTTCACAGAATCTAATCTACCCCGCCAGGATAGAAATAAGGGATGCCATTGTGATGTGGAATTAGTTAGGCTTGATTGTAGATTTTTTTAATTGAGTGATACAGTATCTTTAATAGAAGGAGTAAATCATAGGCCTAAGTATTTGATCTTTGTAGGGCTCCAGTGAAAAGAGGAAGCTAAGAAATCAGCATGGAAACAATGTTTATTTAAAGGAAGGATTTCGCATTTATGAACATTGAGTTTATATCCTGAAACTAAAGCAAAAGTGGAAACCTCTGAAAGAAAAGTTGGTATAGAAGTTTGAGGATTAGATATAAATAAAAGGATATCATCGGCATATGCTGAGAGTTTTAACTGTTTATCACCATATGTAAAGCCTGTAATATCCTTGTGCAAACTAAATTTAGTTAGGGAAGGTTCTAAAGCCAAAATAAATAAAAGAGGAGAAAGAGGACAGCCTTGTTGGACGCCTCTGAAAATAGGAAATGAGGAGGAGACGAGGCCATTTGCTAGAATAAAGGATCTAAGAAAAGAATAAAGAAGTGAGATATTAGAAAGAAATTTAGGGCCAAAGCCAAACCAAGTGAGTGTTGAAAAGATAAACTGCCAATTAACCCTGTCAAATGCTTTCTCACCATCTAATGCAACAGCTGCTAACGAATGACTATAGGAGTGGGATTTACTAAGAACATTGAAAAAGAGACGAGTATTATCAGATAGGTGGCGGCCCTTAATGAAGCCACATTGTTCTTTGCCAATTAATTTCGGTAGAATGTTGTCCAAACGCAGTACAAGAATTTCCGCATATATTTTATAATCCAGATTAATTATAGAAATGGGCCTGTAATTCTTACACAATGTATGATCTTTATTTTCTTTAGGGACGAGACAAATCAAAGCTTCTTGAAATGAGCCTTCAGATTTCTGGGATGCTATAAAAAATAAGAATAATTGATGTAATTTGGGAATGAGTAGATTGGAAAAATGAGTATAAAATTCTATGGTAAAACCATCAGGTCCAGGAGCTATTCCTTTTTTAAGTGTTTGAATGGCTGTGAGAATGTCTTTAGTTTGTATATCAGCTTCCAAGGAAGCAAATTCTACATCTAGGGAGGAAGGTGGAGAAATAGAGGATAAATAATGAGCAATGGCATTTGGATGGGGAGAAGATTCAGGTGTATACAATGATCGATAGAAGTTGGAGAATTCTAAGAGAATTCCTTCGTCTTTATGGATTATAGAATTTGATGAGGATAAAATAGATTCAATTTTAGTACATTCTTTTTTGACTTTGAGATAATTAGCAAGGAATTACCAGATTTATTTAGTGCATTATAAAATTTAGCACTGGATTTAAGTAGGTACAGATTTGCAGAATCAGTAGAAAGTTTATTAAAAGAAAGCTTGTCTTTAATAAGTTGCTTTAAGTCAGATTGGCTATTTGTTAAGTAATAGAGGTGTTTTATTTTTTTATCTGCATATAAAGAAATCGTATTGATTGAGAAGCTGCACGTCGCTTTTGAGCAACAAAAGAAATAATAAAGTCTCTGGAGGTAGCTTTAAAGGAATCCCAAATAAGTTGAGGGGATAACTGGGGAGATTTGGTTTCTTCAAAAAACAAGGTTGCAAAATCAAGAAAGGCTGTTGTGAATTTAGGCGTCTAGTACCTTTAATGGGAGGGAGTAGGTCCAAACTTAATGAAACTGGAGCATGGTCGGAAATTAAAATAGAACAATCAGAGTTGGAAATGTGTTGAATTAGGGCTTTGGAAATAAAAAAATAGTCTATTCAGGATTGTGAGGAGTTAGCAGGTGAGAAATAGGTGTATTCTTGTAGCATCGGATGACAGAGTCTCCAGGAGTCCACAAGAGACCTTTGAGAGATATTGGAAGTGAATTGAGAATGCATGCAAGAGGGAGAGAATCTGGAGTTAGATCTTCTAACAATAAAGGGGTCCAGAATCATATTACAGTCACCACCAAAAATCAGATACTCATCAGTGTATTATATCAAAGAGGAAAGGGTTTGGGGCCAGAACAATTTATCTTGGTTAGTGGGAGCATAGACATTAAAAATAGTGAGAAGAATCTTGTTAATCAATGAGGAAACTGCAACCCATCTACCTTCGGAATCATTATCTTGTCTTATGAGTTGAACAATCAAGCGTTTATGGTAAAGAATAGCAATGCCATTGCGTTTTCCTGATCCTGGTGATGCAAAAACATGTCCTACCCAATGATGTTGTAGTTTAGTTATCTCAGTATCTGTTACATGAATTTCTTGCAGTAAAGCAATATCTCCTTTTAAATTTGCAATATGCGATAAAACTCTCTGACGCTTAATATGAGAGCCCAAACCTTTAACATTCCAAGATATGATATTTAACGACATCTAAATCTTATACATTATAATCAAAACATTTCTTGAGAAAAAACTGTTATATGCGAAAGTAAAAAATAATGCATCATTTGTCAAAATATGATTAAGGAGGTTGTCGTATAGAAATAATAGTTATAGATACACAAAAGTGTAGACTAGAAAAAGAAGTGAAGATGAGAAAAAGGTTGATATGAACAAGAAAAAGAAAAGAAAGACCAGAAATTAAGGTGAAACAAGAAATTAGGGAGAAGAAGGGGGAAGGAGTGAGCACAACAAAAAACAGAGAGACAAAACAAAACAAACATCTGATAAGAAGATACGGTAACAAGAAAACATACCACAAAAGGACAATAATGACTAGGTAGGTGGAGCCACATGGGGGAGATCAGAAGCCGGACGGCAGATTCCAGGACGAGAACAACACGGAGAACATCATCCAGGAAAAAATGAAGGAAACAAAAAACGAGGGATCACAAAAACCGCATCCTGGTAAAAGAGTAAAATAAAACATTAATTAATGAGGAATATTATAATAATACAAAAATTACAAATACATGAGGAGTTAAACGAATTTATGACTAAGAACATACAAAAAGCAAACAAAAAACTGTTGGCATTTCGCCATGCTCTACCTCATGGGAACGGGTGGCCATCTGACCAGGTGGCTCACGGCTGGCATAAAAACAGGGAGGGCACTTACACTGTCACCACTGAGGGCGGCATGGGAAACAGACTTAGGAAGGCCGTTGCGAGACACTGAGTGGAAGCGCATACTTCAGTTCCCCAAAAAAGTAGCTAGAAACCCCAAATACAAGTTTATCCAACTGATGTTACTACACAGAGCGTACCTGACACCACACCGCCTCCATGTGATGTTCCCTGCCTCCAAGAGCAACTGCCCCAGATGTGATGCAGACGATGCAACATTGGTACATATGTTATGGCAATGCCCTAAACTAGGGTATTTCTGGTCCTCTGTACATGCCTCCCTTGAGCAAGCTGGTACTCTGTCCAGATCCCCTACACTAGAACATACCATACTGGGACTAGGACCATCAACACGCACCAGGTCCGTGGCGACGCGCTTCTCAGATCTGGCTCTGTTGCTGGCGAAGCGCGCTGTCACGATCAGATGGAAATCGTCTAAACCACCTAACCCTGACCTATGGCGGGCAGAAGTAGTGCGCTGGGGTAAAGCGGAGGGTGAGGCCCTACAGAGAGAGGAACGCAGGGGGCTCAGGAAAAATCCGATCTCACTGGATTGGTTTGCCATGGTGGGGGCATTTGAGGCTGACAATACCGAAGATGAAGGAGACACGAGTGAGTAGCCACTAGTAGTATAACTAAGCCCTGCTTCACTTTTCCATGCACGGACGCAGCATACGGTGCACTGCGATGGGATACGGGGGCCCTGACCCACAGTACACGCTACCACACCTTATCTGTGTGTTCGACTTCCAATATGTGTTCATAAGGTGGGTGTCGCCCATTTGTCGATCTTTCAATGATGTACCTGTTGAGAGAGTGTCGGGTGGGATTCCATGAGGGTGGAGGGTGGGATCCGGTATAGTTGGGGATTGTTAGTTTGGTACAATCTGAAAATGTAAAATCAAATACACTGTGTTTCTTACTATGATCTGAGCAATGCATACATGTACCACCGAGATTGTTAATGTACTCGTATATATATGCAAATGTATACATGTTGCTGCTCGAAATACTATACTAATAAACAGATTTAAAAAAAAAACCAAACAGTTGGCATTGAGATAATCAGGCCCTTTTATGGCCTAGGAGTATCCATCTAGTTTCCCCTACAAGAGTTCATAAATTGTTGTAGCAGAGCAGGATCTTCATAGTTTGTTGTTCTGTTATTGTAAGTCACTTTGAAGAGGCAGGGATGAAATACGCCGGATCGGGCATTCAGGCTGCGAAGTCATGGTCTCAAATCTAAGAACTTCTTCCGACGATCAGTAGTTAGTTTGGCATAGTCCTGGGCAAAAAAGAGGTTTGATCCGTTCCAAGTGATTTTTTCTCGTTGTTTGGCAGCATGTAGGGCCTTAAGTAAATCAGTGTACTCTAGGAAGTACAAAATGACTCATCTAGGTTTCGCTGAAGAAGATGTAGAACAAGTGTTTTGCCCCAAGCGATGTGCATGTTGGATATTCAATGGTGGAGCATCTGGAAGACCAAGAAGAGTTGGAAGAAAGGATTGAAAATAGGATATTGGGTCAGATCCTTCAAGGCCCTCAGTCATACCATAAATGCGTAAGTTGTTAGGCCTATTGGGATTTTGCAAATTTTCAACCTGTTGTTTGAGTTGTTCTATCTCTTTATGTATAAGAGGAACTTGAACAGTGAATTCTTGAACAGAGTCCACTCGTTTCTCCAGGACATCAGCTCTTTGCTCAGTATGAGACCAGTTATCTTCCAGACTCTGCAAACGAGTGTTGATTTCTTCCATATATGGTTTGAGAGCGAATCTCTTCAAGTAAAAGCTCCAAGAAAAGTGGTGAAGAAGAGTTAGTAGGAGAGGGTGGGTTCACTTTCCCTCGCTTTCTTGGCGTGGAAGATGATGTTGATGGTATTTTGGATGTATTAACATGTGTGTTCTGTACTCCAAAACACATCACCAAGCTCGCACTCAATCATCAATGTTCAAAATCAAGTGTACGTACTCTTCTTATCTTCAAGGTGTATTTATTTGTTCATAATTTTTTACTATTTCAGTCATAGTCTTTTCATTATTCACTTCGTTGATTTATATTTCAAATTTGAGCCCAATGCATTTCGGGCGCACTTCCCTTCATCAGGGGACTTTGTAACATCTGAAAGTATATAATACAAATAGTCACTCGTACATTTTTACATCAATATGTTGTTGCCACTACACCCGGTGTAAAGTTTGTAAAGTGTGTAAATGTGAATTCATGTGCATGGTGGTCTAAACTACTTTCCGTGGTATTTACGATCAATTGTAATTATGCTACTTCGTTAAGCTGCATGCGCCGGCTTTGTGATCTAATGTGCCCGTATGCAAACGAAATCTGTGTCCATGGTGGTTTAGCCAAAGCTCATACACATAATATGCTGACCTGTTTGTTGGATCCTGAACGTGCTCGTTCTACACAAGAATGAACACAAACATTCAAATTAGTACACGGAGGTTTATCGGTATGCGCGTTACTTTAACAGATTAGATTAGAGATCCGCTCGGTGTCTTACCGGTTGTTTTAGACATTTCGCGGCTGTGTCTTGTGCAAGACACTTTTGTGTATCTATAACTATTATTTCTCTACGACAACCTCCTTAATCATATTTTGACAAATGATGCATTATTTTTCACTTTCGCATATAACAGTTTTTTCTCAAGAAATATTTTGATTACACTGGTACTGACCATCCTGCCCAAGCAGGTGGTAGTATCCCGCCCTGATTGGATGACGTACTTGGCTGCATCCTGCCCATCTTGGGTAATCTGTACCATGTTGACGCAGAGTCTGTATTACTCTGAGACAGTCGTCAAGATCTTGCCAGCCATGTCCCACAATGTGTGCAAGCAACGTTCTAGAAGACAGTTACCTATGACTGATTTTAAGGCAGAGCTGGTGTAGGAGAATATCCTTTTTTCCAAAAGCAGTCAAAGCATTGCTGAAGGGAAAGCGTGGTTCAAATGAGGTTGGCCTAGTCTTCAGGACTTCTGTGAACCTATTGGCTTTAATGTACACAGAAAGTAGTTCACGGACAAGGACTTTCTCAGCACATTGTACGACCACTGTGAAGGAGTATGATTCCTCAGTAGAGGGGCTATAGAAGAAGTCAACCCAGTATCAGGAGAAGTAGCAATCCGTCTGATCTTCCAAAGATCCATGTAGAAAGTGTCTGTCATACACTGGCTCGTCTATGTCTTTGTCATACAGTGGCTTGTCTATGTTATCCTGATTATCATCAAGAATATGCTGGGTATGTTCTGAATTCGATACAAAGTGATTCTACAGGGGAGTTTCTATTTTGAGGCAATCGCAAAGTCTTATTTGAAAGAGATTGTGCTTTTGGTTGTGGCAAATGTGTTGGGGGACGTGACTTCAGCTGAGATCGTGTCGAATAGGGGTCTAAATCTGATAGCGCAATGTGTACATCCTCAGGCATCTGCGGGGTTGTAGTCAGTGCCAACCTGAGGGAAATCCACATGGGTAGTGGTGCCGAAGTCAAAGCTGGGATGTGTACCAGCTCTGGAGTCAGGATGGACCCTGCTGCGGTAACCTGACTGGAGGCCTTCCCAGATCTGTGGGGTTGGAGTCTGGAGGTGCACCAGAAAAATCTAGGAGGGTGCTGAAAATGCGCAAGGAGGCACTGCAATGGCCCCGGGAACTTGGGTTGAATCGGTACTCAGTTCTTTCATAAGAGTTGAAGAACTAGACTTAGTGCTGTCCTCGTGTCCGTGTAACTTCTCAGAATGAAAGTCAACTTCTTGTGCTTCTTTTTAGAACTGGACTTATGTAAACATCTGCAGTAGGATGTTGATCTTTTACGAGAAGGGCCTCGCCAGGGCAAGCAAGTCTACGCCCTCAACTTTAATCAGTAACAGTCTTTCTTTGAATATGACAATGTTCTGCGATGTACAAATTGGCTTCTAATTATGGTCTACCTTTGGATTCATTCTGGAAGAGACTTTGCAAAACCTGGAATCGAATGATTATCCGAGACATCAGAAACACACTTAGGAATGGTCAGTCTCACACATTTATTTATTTTTTTAAGTTTAAAAGAACGCTTATTGGGTAAGATATAAGAGTAATACAATACAATGTATAATGACAATATAATATTAATATGTTTTATACCATAAAGAAAGTAGGATATGTAGGGAGGGAAAGGGTAGGGGGAATAGTAAATCCAATACTAGTATAACTGGACTATTGTTTTTTAAATATAGCATTTAAATTACAATAACTTCTCTATTATAAACTTTATAATATATTTAGGACATAAATAAAATACGATAACAAATAAGTAACATTAACTTCAGGGAGGTTTGGAAACTTCCTCACTGGTAGGATCATGTAAAGGTAACGATTGAGCAGACGTATTTAGAAAATTAGTAATGGGTAACCATAATAAATCACGCTTAATAACAATTGCAATTGGATGTACATAAGCCCTATCTAGTGTGTGATTATAACAAATTCCATACCACCAGGCTTGAAAAGAAACATTTGGGGCATTTTTCCATGACTTAGTGATTTGTTGAAATGCAACAGCTATAGGTAAATCAATAATGGAGACATTAATAGTGGTGGACGAGGACCAAACCTCTGAAACACTACCTAGAAAAATATGGGAGAAAGAAAAAGATATGTGTATGAAAATGTTGTTGATTTGTTGCTATACTTTGACCCAGAACTGATCAATAACTGGACATGTGAATACCATATGTTTAAGATCTGCTACAGGGGCATGGCAAGACCAACAAGTAAAGAGAGTGATAGAGTCAATATGATGAAGTTTGGCCAGAGTGGTGAAAAGTTTATTATATATGAAAAATAACGTTTGTGTAGTATTTGCTGCTCTAGAAGACTTCCTTCATTTTGTCCAAATTTTGTCCCACGTAGGAGTAGAAAAGGATGTGTTCAAATCAAATTCCCAACTAATTTCTGCTTTAGCTTTATCACGAGTATGAACAGTTTCTCTTAATTTATTATAAATTTGAGATGCAGAGGGGGAAGAACTTAAGAATGAAAGGGTAACAGGCGAAGCCTTAGTATGAGAGGAGGAGACCATGAGAGTATCATAGGAAGTTTGAGCAGCCAGAGTCAATAATATATATTTAGAGTGATAAGAAGAAGGGAGAGAATAACGGATTTGAATTAGAGAAGGGTATACAAGTACCACCTTGAAAAAGTTGATGAGTCCATTTAAGACCAAGATTGAGCCAATCTTTCCAAAAAAGAGTTCTATTGTTCATTTTGATGTAAGTGTTATACCAAATCAGGGATTGCAAAAAAAACGGTTACGATCATCTAGGCCGTCTAATATGAGTGGATGAAGGATTTTAAGAATATTTTTAAGAATGCGGAGAGAAATATTTTAAGGGGTATTAGAGATATACACAAATTCTTCAAATGAGAAAGGATAAATGAAAGAAGATTCAATTTCTACCCATAAAGATAAAGATATAGAATCATTCATATTCTGTGTTAACAGAGAGGAAGAGTATTTAAGAACAAATGAAGTATGATACGAAGAAAAATCTGGAAAATTGACCCCACTGAAATGTTTAGGTCGCTTAAGTTTAGAAACAGACATACTAGCTTTTTTGTTTTGCCACAAAAAAATGATAAAATTGTATAGATATTCTTGTAACAGGATTTAGGAATATTAATTGGAAGATTAGATAAGAAAAATAAAATTATTGAAACTAACATCATTTTCACAGAATCTAATCTACCCCACCAGGATAGAAATAAGGGATGCCATTGTGATGTGGAATTAGTTAGGCTTGATTGTAGATTTTTTTAATTGAGTGATACAGTATCTTTAATAGAAGGAGTAAATCATAGGCCTAAGTTTTTGATCTTTGTAGGGCTCCAGTGAAAAGAGGAAGCTAAGAAATCAGCATGGAAACGATGTTTATTTAAAGGAAGGATTTCGCATTTATGAACATTGAGTTTATATCCTGAAACTAAAGCAAAAGTGGAAACCTCTGAAAGAAAAGTTGGTATAGAAGTTTGAGGATTAGATATAAATAATAGGATATCATCGGCATATGCTGAGAGTTTTAACTGTTTATCACCATATGTAAAGCCTGTAATATCCTTGTGCAAACTAAATTTAGTTAGGGAAGGTTCTAAAGCCAAAATAAATAAAAGAGGAGAAAGAGGACAGCCTTGTTGGATGCCTCTGAAAATAGGAAATGAGGAGGAGACGAGGCCATTTGCTAGAATAAAGGATCTAAGAAAAGAATAAAGAAGTGAGATATTAGAAAGAAATTTAGGGCCAAAGCCAAACCAAGTGAGTGTTGAAAAGATAAACTGCCAATTAACCCTGTCAAATGCTTTCTCACCATCTAATGCAACAGCTGCTAACGAATGACTATAGGAGTGGGATTTACTGAGAACATTGAAAAAGAGACGAGTATTATCAGATAGGTGGCGGCCCTTAATGAAGCCACATTGTTCTTTGCCAATTAATTTAGGTAGAATGTTGTCCAAACGCAGTACAAGAATTTCCGCATATATTTTATAATCCAGATTAATTATAGAAATGGGCCTGTAATTCTTACACAATGTATGATCTTTATTTTCTTTAGGGACGAGACAAATCAAAGCTTCTTGAAATGAGCCTTCAGATTTCTGGGATGCTATAAAAAATAAGAATAATTGATGTAATTTGGGAATGAGTAGATTGGAAAAATGAGTATAAAATTCTATGGTAAAACCATCAGGTCCAGGAGCTATTCCTTTTTTAAGTGTTTGAATGGCTGTGAGAATGTCTTTAGTTTGTATATCAGCTTCCAAGGAAGCGAATTCTACATCTAGGGAGGAAGGTGGAGAAATAGAGGATAAATAATGAGCAATGGCATTTGGATGGGGAGAAGATTCAGGTGTATACAATGATCGATAGAAGTTGGAGAATTCTAAGAGAATTCCTTCGTCTTTATGGATTATAGAATTTGATGAGGATAAAATAGATTCAATTTTAGTACATTCTTTTTTGACTTTGAGATAATTAGCAAGAAAATGGCAGATTTATTTAGTGCATTATAAAATTTAGCACTGGATTTAAGTAGGTACAGATTTGCAGAATCAGTAGAAAGTATATTAAAAGAAAGCTTGTCTTTAATAAGTTGCTTTAAGTCAGATTGGCTATTTGTTAAGTAATAGAGGTGTTTTATTTTTTTTATCTGCATATAAAGAAATCGTATTGATTGAGAAGCTGCACGTCGCTTTTGAGCAACAAAAGAAATAATAAAGTCTCTGGAGGTAGCTTTAAAGGAATCCCAAATAAGTTGAGGGGATAACTGGGGAGATTTGGTTTCTTCAAAAAACAAGGTTGCAAAATCAAGAAAGGCTGTCGTGAATTTAGGCGTCTAGTACCTTTAATGGGAGGGAGTAGGTCCAAACTTAATGAAACTGGAGCATGGTCGGAAATTAAAATAGAACAATCAGAGTTGGAAATGTGTTGAATTAGGGCTTTGGAAATAAAAAAATAGTCTATTCAGGATTGTGAGGAGTTAGCAGGTGAGAAATAGGTGTATTCTTGTAGCATCGGATGACAGAGTCTCCAGGAGTCCACAAGAGACCTTTGAGAGATATTGGAAGTGAATTGAGAATGCATGCAAGAGGGAGAGAATCTGGAGTTAGATCTTCTAACAATAAAGGGGTCCAGAATCATATTACAGTCACCACCAAAAATCAGATACTCATCAGTGTATTGTATCAAAGAGGAAAGGGTTTGGGGCCAGAACAATTTATCTTGGTTAGTGGGAGCATAGACATTAAAAATAGTGAGAAGAATCTTGTTAATCAATGAGGAAACTGCAACCCATCTACCTTCGGAATCATTATCTTGTCTTATGAGTTGAACAATCAAGCGTTTATGGCAAAGAATAGCAATGCCATTGCGTTTTCCTGATCCTGGTGATACAAAAACATGTCCTACCCAATGATGTCGTAGTTTAGTTATCTCAGTATCTGTTACATGAATTTCTTGCAGTAAAGCAATATCTCCTTTTAAATTTGCAATATGCGATAAAACTCTCTGACGCTTAATATAAGAGCCCAAACCTTTAACATTCCAAGATATGATATTTAACGACATCTAAATCTTATACATTATAATCAAAACATTTCTTGAGAAAAAACTGTTATATGCGAAAGTGAAAAATAATGCATCATTTGTCAAAATATGATTAAGGAGGTTGTCGTAGAGAAATAATAGTTATAGATACACAAAAGTGTAGACTAGAAAAAGAAGTGAAGATGAGAAAAAGGTTGATATGAACAAGAAAAAGAAAAGAAAGACTAGAAATTAAGGTGAAACAAGAAATTAGGGAGAAGAAGGGGGAAGGAGTGAGCACAACAAAAAACAGAGAGACAAAACAAAACAAACATCTGATAAGAAGATACGGTAACAAGAAAATATACCACAAAAGGACAATAATGACTAGGTAGGTGGAGCCACATGGGGGAGATCAGACGCCGGACAGCAGATTCCAGGACGAGAACAACACGGAGAACATCATCCAGGAAAAAATGAAGGAAAAAAAACGAGGGATCACAAAAACCGCATCCTGGTAAAAGAGAAATATAAAACATTAATTAATGAGGAATATTATAATAATACAAAAATTACAAATACATGAGGAGTTAAACGAATTTATGACTAAGAACATACAAAAAGCAAACAACAAACAGTTGGCATTGAGATAATCAGGCCCTTTTATGGCCTAGGAGTATCCATCTAGTTTCCCCTACAAGAGTTCATAAATTGTTGTAGCAGAGCAGGATCTTCATAGTTTGTTGTTCTGTTATTGTAAGTCACTTTGAAGAGGCAGGGATGAAATAGGCCATATCGGGCATTCAGGCTGCGAAGTCATGGTCTCAAATCTAAGAACTTCTTCCGACGATCAGTAGTTAGTTTGGCATAGTCCTGGGCAAAAAAGAGGTTTGATCCGTTCCAAGTGATTTTTTCTCGTTGTTTGGCAGCATGTAGGGCCTTAAGTAAATCAGTGTACTCTAGGAAGTACAAAATGACTCCTCTAGGTTTCGCTGAAGAAGATGTAGAACAAGTGTTTTGCCCCAAGCGATGTGCATGTTGGATATTCAATGGTGGAGCATCTGGAAGACCAAGAAGAGTTGGAAGAAAGGATTGAAAATAGGATATTGGGTCAGATCCTTCAAGGCCCTCAGTCATACCATAAATGCGTAAGTTGTTAGGCCTATTGGGATTTTGCAAATTTTCAACCTGTTGTTTGAGTTGTTCTATCTCTTTATGTATAAGAGGAACTTGAACAGTGAATTCTTGAACAGAGTCCACTCGTTTCTCCAGGACATCAACTCTTTGCTCAGTATGAGACCAGTTATCTTCCAGACTCTGCAAACGAGTGTTGATTTCTTCCATATATGGTTTGAGAGCGAATCTCTTCAAGTAAAAGCTCCAAGAAAAGTGGTGAAGAAGAGTTAGTAGGAGAGGGTGGGTTCACTTTCCCTCGCTTTCTTGGCGTGGAAGATGATGTTGATGGTATTTTGGATGTATTAACATGTGTGTTCTGTACTCCAAAACACATCACCAAGCTCGCACTCAATCATCAATGTTCAAAATCAAGTGTACGTACTCTTCTTATCTTCAAGGTGTATTTATTTGTTCATAATTTTTTACTATTTCAGTCATAGTCTTTTCATTATTCACTTCGTTGATTTATATTTCAAATTTGAGCCCAATGCATTTCGGGCGCACTTCCCTTCATCAGGGGACTTTGTAACATCTGAAAGTATATAATACAAATAGTCACTCGTACATTTTTACATCAATATGTTGTTGCCACTACACCCGGTGTAAAGTTTGTAAAGTGTGTAAACGTGAATTCATGTGCATGGTGGTCTAAACTACTTTCCGTGGTATTTACGATCAATTGTAATTATGCTACTTCGTTAAGCTGCATGCGCCGGCTTTGTGATCTAATGTGCCCGTATGCAAACTAAATCTGTGTCCATGGTGGTTTAGCCAAAGCTCATACACATAATATGCTGACCTGTTTGTTGGATCCTGAACGTGCTCGTTCTACACAAGAATGAACACAAACATTCAAATTAGTACACGGAGGTTTATCGGTATGCGCGTTACTTTAACAGATTAGATTAGAGATCCGCTCGGTGTCTTACCGGTTGTTTTAGACATTTCGCGGCTGTGTCTTGTGCAAGACACTTTTGTGTATCTATAACTATTATTTCTCTACGACAACCTCCTTAATCATATTTTGACAAATGATGCATTATTTTTCACTTTCGCATATAACAGTTTTTTCTCAAGAAATATTTTGATTACACTGGTACTGACCATCCTGCCCAAGCAGGTGGTAGTATCCCGCCCTGATTGGATGACGTACTTGGCTGCATCCTGCCCATCTTGGGTAATCTGTACCATGTTGACGCAGAGTCTGTATTACTCTGAGACAGTCGTCAAGATCTTGCCAGCCATGTCCCACAATGTGTGCAAGCAACGTTCTAGAAGACAGTTACCTATGACTGATTTTAAGGCAGAGCTGGTGTAGGAGAATATCCTTTTTTCCAAAAGCAGTCAAAGCATTGCTGAAGGGAAAGCGTGGTTCAAATGAGGTTGGCCTAGTCTTCAGGACTTCTGTGAACCTATTGGCTTTAATGTACACAGAAAGTAGTTCACGGACAAGGACTTTCTCAGCACATTGTACGACCACTGTGAAGGAGTATGATTCCTCAGTAGAGGGGCTATAGAAGAAGTCAACCCAGTATCAGGAGAAGTAGCAATCCGTCTGATCTTCCAAAGATCCATGTAGAAAGTGTCTGTCATACACTGGCTCGTCTATGTCTTTGTCATACAGTGGCTTGTCTATGTTATCCTGATTATCATCAAGAATATGCTGGGTATGTTCTGAATCTGATACAAAGTGATTCTACAGGGGAGTTTCTATTCTGAGGCAATCGCAAAGTCTTATTTGAAAGAGATTGTGCTTTTGGTTGTGGCAAATGTGTTGGGGGACGTGACTTCAGCTGAGATCGTGTCGAATAGGGGTCTAAATCTGATAGCGCAATGTGTACATCCTCAGGCATCTGCGGGGTTGTAGTCAGTGCCAACCTGAGGGAAATCCACATGGGTTGTGGTGCCGAAGTCAAAGCTGGGATGTGTACCAGCTCTGGAGTCAGGATGGACCCTGCTGCGGTAACCTGACTGGAGGCCTTCCCAGATCTGTGGGGTTGGAGTCTGGAGGTGCACCAGAAAAAGCTAGGAGGGTGCTGAAAATGCGCAAGGAGGCACTGCAATGGCCCCGGGAACTTGGGTTGAATCGGTACTCAGTTCTTTCATAAGAGTTGAAGAACTAGACTTAGTGCTGTCCTCGTGTCCGTGTAACTTCTCAGAATGAAAGTCAACTTCTTGTGCTTCTTTTTAGAACTGGACTTATGTAAACATCTGCAGTAGGATGTTGATCTTTTACGAGAAGGGCCTCGCCAGGGCAAGCAAGTGTACGCCCTCAACTTTAATCAGTAACAGTCTTTCTTTGAATATGACAATGTTCTGCGATGTACAAATTGGCTTCTAATTATGGTCTACCTTTGGATTCATTCTGGAAGAGACTTTGTAAAACCTGGAATCGAATGATTATCCGAGACATCAGAAACACACTTAGGAATGGTCAGTCTCACACATTTATTTAGTTTTTTTAAGTTTAAAAGAACGCTTATTGGGTAAGATATAACAGTAATACAATACAATGTATAATGACAATATAATATTAATATGTTTTATACCATAAAGAAAGTAGGATATGTAGGGAGGGAAAGGGTAGGGGGAATAGTAAATCCAATACTAGTATAACTGGACTATTGTTTTTTAAATATAGCATTTAAATTACAATAACTTCTCTATTATAAACTTTATAATATATTTAGGACATAAATAAAATACGATAACAAATAAGTAACATTAACTTCAGGGAGGTTTGGAAACTTCCTCACTGGTAGGATCATGTAAAGGTAACGATTGAGCAGACGTATTTAGAAAATTAGTAATGGGTAACCATAATAAATCACGCTTAATAACAATTGCAATTGGATGTACATAAGCCCTATCTAGTGTGTGATTATAACAAATTCCATACCACCAGGCTTGAAAAGAAACATTTGGGGCATTTTTCCATGACTTAGTGATTTGTTGAAATGCAACAGCTATAGGTAAATCAATAATGGAGACATTAATAGTGGTGGACGAGGACCAAACCTCTGAAACACTACCTAGAAAAATATGGGAGAAAGAAAAAGATATGTGTATGAAAATGTTGTTGATTTGTTGCTATACTTTGACCCAGAACTGATCAATAACTGGACATGTGAATACCATATGTTTAAGGTCTGCTACAGGGGCAGGGCAAGACCAACAAGTAAAGAGAGTGATAGAGTCAATATGATGAAGTTTGGCCAGAGTGGTGAAAAGTTTATTATATATGAAAAATAACGTTTGTGTAGTATTTGCTGCTCTAGAAGACTTCCTTCATTTTGTCCAAATTTTGTCCCACGTAGGAATAGAAAAGGATGTGTTCAAATCAAATTCCCAACTAATTTCTGCTTTAGCTTTATCACGAGTATGAACAGTTTCTCTTAATTTATTATAAATTTGAGATGCAGAGGGGGAAGAACTTAAGAATGAAAGGGTAACAGGCGAAGCCTTAGTATGAGAGGAGGAGACCATGAGAGTATCATAGGAAGTTTGAGCAGCCAGAGTCAATAATATATATTTAGAGTGATAAGAAGAAGGGAGAGAATAACGGATTTGAATTAGAGAAGGGTATACAAGTACCACCTTGAAAAAGTTGATGAGTCTATTTAAGACCAAGATTGAGCCAATCTTTCCAAAAAAGAGTTCTATTGTTCATTTTGATGTAAGTGTTATACCAAATCAGGGATTGCAAAAAAAACGGTTACGATAATCTAGGCCGTCTAATATGAGTGGATGAAAGATTTTAAGAATATTTTTAAGAATGCGGAGAGAAATATTTTAAGGAGTATTAGAGATATACACAAATTCTTCAAATGAGAAAGGATAAATGAAAGAAGATTCAATTTCTACCCATAAAGATAAAGATATAGAATCATTCATATTCTGTGTTAACAGAGAGGAAGAGTATTTAAGAACAAATGAAGTATGATACGAAGAAAAATCTGGAAAATTGACCCGACTGAAATGTTTAGGTCGCTTAAGTTTAGAAACAGACATACTAGCTTTTTTGTTTTGCCACAAATAAAATGATAAAATTGTATAGATATTCTTGTAACAGGATTTAGGAATATTAATTGGAAGATTAGATAAGAAAAATAAAATTATTGAAACTAACATCATTTTCACAGAATCTAATCTACCCCACCAGGATAGAAATAAGGGATGCCATTGTGATGTGGAATTAGTTAGGCTTGATTGTAGATTTTTTTAATTGAGTGATACAGTATCTTTAATAGAAGGAGTAAATCATAGGCCTAAGTATTTGATCTTTGTAGGGCTCCAGTGAAAAGAGGAAGCTAAGAAATCAGCATGGAAACAATGTTTATTTAAAGGAAGGATTTCGCATTTATGAACATTGAGTTTATATCCTGAAACTAAAGCAAAAGTGGAAACCTCTGAAAGAAAAGTTGGTATAGAAGTTTGAGGATTAGATATAAATAAAAGGATATCATCGGCATATGCTGAGAGTTTTAACTGTTTATCACCATTTGTAAAGCCTGTAATATCCTTGTGCAAACTAAATTTAGTTAGGGAAGGTTCTAAAGCCAAAATAAATAAAAGAGGAGAAAGAGGACAGCCTTGTTGGACGCCTCTGAAAATAGGAAATGAGGAGGAGACGAGGCCATTTGCTAGAATAAAGGATCTAGGAAAAGAATAAAGAAGTGAGATATTACAAAGAAATTTAGGGCCAAAGCCAAACCAAGTGAGTGTTGAAAAGATAAACTGCCAATTAACCCTGTCAAATGCTTTCTCACCATCTAATGCAACAGCTGCTAACGAATGACTATAGGAGTGGGATTTACTAAGAACATTGAAAAAGAGACGAGTATTATCAGATAGGTGGCGGCCCTTAATGAAGCCACATTGTTCTTTGCCAATTAATTTCGGTAGAATGTTGTCCAAAAGCAGTACAAGAATTTTATTTTATAATCCAGATTAATTATAGAAATGGGCCTGTAATTCTTACACAATGTATGATCTTTATTTTCTTTAGGGACGAGACAAATCAAAGCTTCTTGAAATGAGCCTTCAGATTTCTGGGATGCTATAAAAAAATAAGAATAATTGATGTACTTTGGGAATGAGTAGATTGGAAAAATGAGTATAAAATTATATGGTAAAACCATCAGGTCCAGGAGCTATTCCTTTTTTAAGTGTTTGAATGGCTGTGAGAATGTCTTTAGTTTGTATATCAGCTTCCAAGGAAGCGAATTCTACATCTAGGGAGGAAGGTGGAGAAATAGAGGATAAATAATGAGCAATGGCATTTGGATGGGGAGAAGATTCAGGTGTATACAATGATCGATAGAAGTTGGAGAATTCTAAGAGAATTCCTTCGTCTTTATGGATTATAGAATTTGATGAGGATAAAATAGATTCAATTTTAGTACATTCTTTTTTGACTTTGAGATAATTAGCAAGAAATTGCCAGATTTATTTAGTGCATTATAGAATTTAGCACTGGATTTAAGTAGGTACAGATTTGCAGAATCAGTAGAAAGTATATTAAAAGAAAGCTTGTCTTTAATAAGTTGCTTTAAGTCAGATTGGCTATTTGTTAAGTAATAGAGGTGTTTTATTTTTTTTATCTGCATATAAAGAAATCGTATTGATTGAGAAGCTGCACGTCGCTTTTGAGCAACAAAAGAAATAATAAAGTCTCTGGAGGTAGCTTTAAAGGAATCCCAAATAAGTTGAGGGGATAACTGGGGAGATTTGGTTTCTTCAAAAAACAAGGTTGCAAAATCAAGAAAGGCTGTCGTGAATTTAGGCGTCTAGTACCTTTAATGGGAGGGAGTAGGTCCAAACTTAATGAAACTGGAGCATGGTCGGAAATTAAAATAGAACAATCAGAGTTGGAAATGTGTTGAATTAGGGCTTTGGAAATAAAAAAATAGTCTAATCAGGATTGCGAGGAGTTAGCAGGTGAGAAATAGGTGTATTCTTGTAGCATCGGATGACAGAGTCTCCAGGAGTCCACAAGAGACCTTTGAGAGATATTGGAAGTGAATTGAGAATGCATGCAAGAGGGAGAGAATCTGGAGTTAGATCTTCTAACAATAAAGGGGTCCAGAATCATATTACAGTCACCACCAAAAATCAGATACTCATCAGTGTATTGTATCAAAGAGGAAAGGGTTTGGGGCCAGAAAAATTTATCTTGGTTAGTGGGAGCATAGACATTAAAAATAGTGAGAAGAATCTTGTAAATCAATGAGGAAACTGCAACCCATCTACCTTCGGAATCATTATCTTGTCTTATGAGTTGAACAATCAAGCGTTTATGGCAAAGAATAGCAATGCCATTGCGGTTTCCTGATCCTGGTGATGCAAAAACATGTCCTACCCAATGATGTCGTAGTTTAGTTATCTCAGTATCTGTTACATGAATTTCTTGCAGTAAAGCAATATCTCCTTTTAAATTTGCAATATGCGATAAAACTCGCTGACGCTTAATATGAGAGCCCAAACCTTTAACATTCCAAGATATGATATTTAACGACATCTAAATCTTATACATTATAATCAAAACATTTCTTGAGAAAAAACTGTTATATGCGAAAGTGAAAAATAATGCATCATTTGTCAAAATATGATTAAGGAGGTTGTCGTAGAGAAATAATAGTTATAGATACACAAAAGTGTAGAATAGAAAAAGAAGTGAAGATGAGAAAAAGATTGATATGAACAAGAAAAAGAAAAGAAAGACCAGAAATTAAGGTGAAACAAGAAATTAGGGAGAAGAAGGGGGAAGGAGTGAGCACAACAAAAAACAGAGAGACAAAACAAAACAAACATCTGATAAGAAGATACGGTAACAAGAAAACATACCACAAAAGGACAATAATGACTAGGTAGGTGGAGCCACATGGGGGAGATCAGACGCCGGACGGCAGATTCCAGGACGATAACAACACGGAGAACATCATCCAGGAAAAAATGAAGGAAACAAAAAACGAGGGATCACAAAAACCGCATCCTGGTAAAAGAGAAATATAAAACATTAATTAATGAGGAATATTATAATAATACAAAAATTACAAATACATGAGGAGTTAAACGAATTTATGACTAAGAACATACAAAAAGCAAACAACAAACAGTTGGCATTGAGATAATCAGGCCCTTTTATGGCCTAGGAGTATCCATCTAGTTTCCCCTACAAGAGTTCATAAATTGTTGTAGCAGAGCAGGATCTTCATAGTTTGTTGTTCTGTTATTGTAAGTCACTTTGAAGAGGCAGGGATGAAATAGGCCATATCGGGCATTCAGGCTGCGAAGTCATGGTCTCAAATCTAAGAACTTCTTCCGACGATCAGTAGTTAGTTTGGCATAGTCCTGGGCAAAAAAGAGGTTTGATCCGTTCCAAGTGATTTTTTCTCGTTGTTTGGCAGCATGTAGGGCCTTAAGTAAATCAGTGTACTCTAGGACGTACAAAATGACTCCTCTAGGTTTCGCTGAAGAAGATGTAGAACAAGTGTTTTGCCCCAAGCGATGTGCATGTTGGATATTCAATGGTGGAGCATCTGGAAGACCAAGAAGAGTTGGAAGAAAGGATTGAAAATAGGATATTGGGTCAGATCCTTCAAGGCCCTCAGTCATACCATAAATGCGTAAGTTGTTAGGCCTATTGGGATTTTGCAAATTTTCAACCTGTTGTTTGAGTTGTTCTATCTCTTTATGTATAAGAGGAACTTGAACAGTGAATTCTTGAACAGAGTCCACTCGTTTCTCCAGGACATCAACTCTTTGCTCAGTATGAGACCAGTTATCTTCCAGACTCTGCAAACGAGTGTTGATTTCTTCCATATATGGTTTGAGAGCGAATCTCTTCAAGTAAATGCTCCAAGAAAAGTGGTAAAGAAGAGTTAGTAGGAGAGGGTGGGTTCACTTTCCCTCGCTTTCTTGGCGTGGAAGATGATGTTGATGGTATTTTGGATGTATTAACATGTGTGTTCTGTACTCCAAAACACATCACCAAGCTCGCACTCAATCATCAATGTTCAAAATCAAGTGTACATACTCTTCTTATCTTCAAGGTGTATTTATTTGTTCATAATTTTTTACTATTTCAGTCATAGTCTTTTCATTATTCACTTCGTTGATTTATATTTCAAATTTGAGCCCAATGCATTTCGGGCGCACTTCCCTTCATCAGGGGACTTTGTAACATCTGAAAGTATATAATACAAATAGTCACTCGTACATTTTTACATCAATATGTTGTTGCCACTACACCCGGTGTAAAGTTTGTAAAGTGTGTAAACGTGAATTCATGTGCATGGTGGTCTAAACTACTTTCCGTGGTATTTACGATCAATTGTAATTATGCTACTTCGTTAAGCTGCATGCGCCGGCTTTGTGATCTAATGTGCCCGTATGCAAACTAAATCTGTGTCCATGGTGGTTTAGCCAAAGCTCATACACATAATATGCTGACCTGTTTGTTGGATCCTGAACGTGCTCGTTCTACACAAGAATAAACACAAACATTCAAATTAGTACACGGAGGTTTATCGGTATGCGCGTTACTTTAACAGATTAGATTAGAGATCCGCTCGGTGTCTTACCGGTTGTTTTAGACATTTCGCGGCTGTGTCTTGTGCAAGACACTTTTGTGTATCTATAACTATTATTTCTCTACGACAACCTCCTTAATCATATTTTGACAAATGATGCATTATTTTTCACTTTCGCATATAACAGTTTTTTCTCAAGAAATATTTTGATTACACTGGTACTGACCATCCTGCCCAAGCAGGTGGTAGTATCCCGCCCTGATTGGATGACGTACTTGGCTGCATCCTGCCCATCTTGGGTAATCTGTACCATGTTGACGCAGGGTCTGTATTACTCTGAGACAGTCGTCAAGATCTTGCCAGCCATGTCCCACAATGTGTGCAAGCAACGTTCTAGAAGACAGTTACCTATGACTGATTTTAAGGCAGAGCTGGTGTAGGAGAATATCCTTTTTTCCAAAAGCAGTCAAAGCATTGCTGAAGGGAAAGCGTGGTTCAAATGAGGTTGGCCTAGTCTTCAGGACTTCTGTGAACCTATTGGCTTTAATGTACACAGAAAGTAGTTCACGGACAAGGACTTTCTCAGCACATTGTACGACCACTGTGAAGGAGTATGATTCCTCAGTAGAGGGGCTATAGAAGAAGTCAACCCAGTATCAGGAGAAGTAGCAATCCGTCTGATCTTCCAAAGATCCATGTAGAAAGTGTCTGTCATACACTGGCTCGTCTATGTCTTTGCCATACAGTGGCTTGTCTATGTTATCCTGATTATCATCAAGAATATGCTGGGTATGTTCTGAATCCGATACAAAGTGATTCTACAGGGGAGTTTCTATTTTGAGGCAATCGCAAAGTCTTATTTGAAAGAGATTGTGCTTTTGGTTGTGGCAAATGTGTTGGGGGACGTGACTTCAGCTGAGATCGTGTCGAATAGGGGTCTAAATCTGATAGCGCAATGGGTACATCCTCAGGCATCTGCGGGGTTGTAGTCAGTGCCAACCTGAGGGAAATCCACATGGGTTGTGGTGCCGAAGTCAAAGCTGGGATGTGTACCAGCTCTGGAGTCAGGATGGACCCTGTTGCGGTAACCTGACTGGAGGCCTTCCCAGATCTGTGGGGTTGGAGTCTGGAGGTGCACCAGAAAAAGCTAGGAGGGTGCTGAAAATGCGCAAGGAGGAACTGCAATGGCCCCGGGAACTTGGGTTGAATCGGTACTCAGTTCTTTCATAAGAGTTGAAGAACTAGACTTAGTGCTGTCCTCGTGTCCGTGTAACTTCTCAGAATGAAAGTCAACTTCTTGTGCTTCTTTTTTGAACTGGACTTATGTAAACATCTGCAGTAGGATGTTGATCTTTTACGAGAAGGGCCTCGCCAGGGCAAGCAAGTCTACGCCCTCAACTTTAATCAGTAACAGTCTTTCTTTGAATATGACAATGTTCTGCGATGTACAAATTGGCTTCTAATTATGGTCTACCTTTGGATTCATTCTGGAAGAGACTTTGCAAAACCTGGAATCGAATGATTATCCGAGACATCAGAAACACACTTAGGAATGGTCAGTCTCACACATTTATTTATTTTTTTAAGTTTAAAAGAACGCTTATTGGGTAAGATATAACAGTAATACAATACAATGTATAATGACAATATAATATTAATATGTTTTATACCATAAAGAAAGTAGGATATGTAGGGAGGGAAAGGGTAGGGGGAATAGTAAATCCAATACTAGTATAACTGGACTATTGTTTTTTAAATATAGCATTTAAATTACAATAACTTCTCTATTATAAACTTTATAATATATTTAGGACATAAATAAAATACGATAACAAATAAGTAACATTAACTTCAGGGAGGTTTGGAAACTTCCTCACTGGTAGGATCATGTAAAGGTAACGATTGAGCAGACGTATTTAGAAAATTAGTAATGGGTAACCATAATAAATCACGCTTAATAACAATTGCAATTGGATGTACATAAGCCCTATCTAGTGTGTGATTATAACAAATTCCATACCACCAGGCTTGAAAAGAAACATTTGGGGCATTTTTCCATGACTTAGTGATTTGTTGAAATGCAACAGCTATAGGTAAATCAATAATGGAGACATTAATAGTGGTGGACGAGGACCAAACCTCTGAAACACTACCTAGAAAAATATGGGAGAAAGAAAAAGATATGTGTATGAAAATGTTGTTGATTTGTTGCTATACTTTGACCCAGAACTGATCAATAACTGGACATGTGAATACCATATGTTTAAGGTCTGCTACAGGGGCAGGGCAAGACCAACAAGTAAAGAGAGTGATAGAGTCAATATGATGAAGTTTGGCCAGAGTGGTGAAAAGTTTATTATATATGAAAAATAACGTTTGTGTAGTATTTGCTGCTCTAGAAGACTTCCTTCATTTTGTCCAAATTTTGTCCCACGTAGGAATAGAAAAGGATGTGTTCAAATCAAATTCCCAACTAATTTCTGCTTTTGCTTTATCACGAGTATGAACAGTTTCTCTTAATTTATTATAAATTTGAGATGCAGTGGGGGAAGAACTTAAGAATGAAAGGGTAACAGGCGAAGCCTTAGTATGAGAGGAGGAGACCATGAGAGTATCATAGGAAGTTTGAGCAGCCAGAGTCAATAATATATATTTAGAGTGATAAGAAGAAGGGAGAGAATAACGGATTTGAATTAGAGAAGGGTATACAAGTACCACCTTGAAAAAGTTGATGAGTCCATTTAAGACCAAGATTGAGCCAATCTTTCCAAAAAAGAGTTCTATTGTTCATTTTGATGTAAGTGTTATACCAAATCAGGGATTGCAAAAAAAAAACGGTTACGATCATCTAGGCCGTCTAATATGAGTGGATGAAAGATTTTAAGAATATTTTTAAGAATGCGGAGAGAAATATTTTAAGGGGTATTAGAGATATACACAAATTCTTCAAATGAGAAAGGATAAATGAAAGAAGATTCAATTTCTACCCATGAAGATAAAGATATAGAATCATTCATATTCTGTGTTAACAGAGAGGAAGAGTATTTAAGAACAAATGAAGTATGATACGAAGAAAAATCTGGAAAATTGACCCGACTGAAATGTTTAGGTCGCTTAAGTTTAGAAACAGACATACTAGCTTTTTTGTTTTGCCACAAAAAAATGATAAAATTGTATAGATATTCTTGTAACAGGATTTAGGAATATTAATTGGAAGATTAGATAAGAAAAATAAAATTATTGAAACTAACATCATTTTCACAGAATCTAATCTACCCCACCAGGATAGAAATAAGGGATGCCATTGTGATGTGGAATTAGTTAGGCTTGATTGTAGATTTTTTTAATTGAGTGATACAGTATCTTTAATAGAAGGAGTAAATCATAGGCCTAAGTATTTGATCTTTGTAGGGCTCCAGTGAAAAGAGGAAGCTAAGAAATCAGCATGGAAACAATGTTTATTTAAAGGAAAGATTTCGCATTTATGAACATTGAGTTTATATCCTGAAACTAAAGCAAAAGTGGAAACCTTTGAAAGAAAAGTTGGTATAGAAGTTTGAGGATTAGATATAAATAAAAGGATATCATCGGCATATGCTGAGAGTTTTAACTGTTTATCACCATATGTAAAGCCTGTAATATCCTTGTGCAAACTAAATTTAGTTAGGGAAGGTTCTAAAGCCAAAATAAATAAAAGAGGAGAAAGAGGACAGCCTTGTTGGACGCCTCTGAAAATAGGAAATGAGGAGGAGACGAGGCCATTTGCTAGAATAAAGGATCTAGGAAAAGAATAAAGAAGTGAGATATTACAAAGAAATTTAGGGCCAAAGCCAAACCAAGTGAGTGTTGAAAAGATAAACTGCCAATTAACCCTGTCAAATGCTTTCTCACCATCTAATGCAACAGCTGCTAACGAATGACTATAGGAGTGGGATTTACTAAGAACATTGAAAAAGAGACGAGTATTATCAGATAGGTGGCGGCCCTTAATGAAGCCACATTGTTCTTTGCCAATTAATTTCGGTAGAATGTTGTCCAAACGCAGTACAAGAATTTCAGTATATATTTTATAATCCAGATTAATTATAGAAATGGGCCTGTAATTCTTACACAATGTATGATCTTTATTTTCTTTAGGGACGAGACAAATCAAAGCTTCTTGAAATGAGCCTTCAGATTTCTGGGATGCTATAAAAAAATAAGAATAATTGATGTAATGTGGGAATGAGTAGATTGGAAAAATGAGTATAAAATTCTATGGTAAAAGCATCAGGTCCAGGAGCTATTCCTTTTTTAAGTGTTTGAATGGCTGTGAGAATGTCTTTAGTTTGTATATCAGCTTCCAAGGAAGCAAATTCTACATCTAGGGAGGAAGGTGGAGAAATAGAGGAGAAATAATGAGCAATGGCATTTGGATGGGGAGAAGATTCAGGTGTATACATTGATCGATAGAAGTTGGAGAATTCTAAGAGAATTCCTTCGTCTTTATGGATTATAGAATTTGATGAGGATAAAATAGATTCAATTTTAGTACATTATTTTTTGACTTTGAGATAATTAGCAAGAAATTGCCAGATTTATTTAGTGCATTATAGAATTTAGCACAGGATTTAAGTAGGTACAGATTTGCAGAATCAGTAGAAAGTATATTAAAAGAAAGCTTGTCTTTAATAAGTTGCTTTAAGTCAGATTGGCTATTTGTTAAGTAATAGAGGTGTTTTATTTTTTTTATCTGCATATAAAGAAATCGTATTGATTGAGAAGCTGCACGTCGCTTTTGAGCAACAAAAGAAATAATAAAGTCTCTGGAGGTAGCTTTAAAGGAATCCCAAATAAGTTGAGGGGATAACTGGGGAGATTTGGTTTCTTCAAAAAACAAGGTTGCAAAATCAAGAAAGGCTGTCGTGAATTTAGGCGTCTAGTACCTTTAATGGGAGGGAGTAGGTCCAAACTTAATGAAACTGGAGCATGGTCGGAAATTAAAATAGAACAATCAGAGTTGGAAATGTGTTGAATTAGGGCTTTGGAAATAAAAAAATAGTCTATTCAGGATTGTGAGGAGTTAGCAGGTGAGAAATAGGTGTATTCTTGTAGCATCGGATGACAGAGTCTCCAGGAGTCCACAAGAGACCTTTGAGAGATATTGGAAGTGAATTGAGAATGCATGCAAGAGGGAGAGAATTTGGAGTTAGATCTTCTAACAATAAAGGGGTCCAGAATCATATTACAGTCACCACCAAAAATCAGATACTCATCAGTGTATTGTATCAAAGAGGAAAGGGTTTGGGGCCAGAACAATTTATCTTGGTTAGTGGGAGCATAGACATTAAAAATAGTGAGAAGAATCTTGTAAATCAATGAGGAAACTGCAACCCATCTACCTTCGGAATCATTATCTTGTCTTATGAGTTGAACAATCAAGCGTTTATGGCAAAGAATAGCAATGCCATTGCGGTTTCCTGATCCTGGTGATGCAAAAACATGTCCTACCCAATGATGTCGTAGTTTAGTTATCTCAGTATCTGTTACATGAATTTCTTGCAGTAAAGCAATATCTCCTTTTAAATTTGCAATATGCGATAAAACTCGCTGACGCTTAATATGAGAGCCCAAACCTTTAACATTCCAAGATATGATATTTAACGACATCTAAATCTTATACATTATAATCAAAACATTTCTTGAGAAAAAACTGTTATATGCGAAAGTGAAAAATAATGCATCATTTGTCAAAATATGATTAAGGAGGTTGTCGTAGAGAAATAATAGTTATAGATACACAAAAGTGTAGAATAGAAAAAGAAGTGAAGATGAGAAAAAGGTTGATATGAACAAGAAAAAGAAAAGAAAGACCAGAAATTAAGGTGAAACAAGAAATTAGGGAGAAGAAGGGGGAAGGAGTGAGCACAACAAAAAACAGAGAGACAAAACAAAACAAACATCTGATAAGAAGATACGGTAACAAGAAAACATACCACAAAAGGACAATAATGACTAGGTAGGTGGAGCCACATGGGGGAGATCAGACGCCGGACGGCAAATTCCAGGACGAGAACAACACGGAGAACATCATCCAGGAAAAAATGAAGGAAACAAAAAACGAGGGATCACAAAAACCGCATCCTGGTAAAAGAGAAATATAAAACATTAATTAATGAGGAATATTATAATAATACAAAAATTACAAATACATGAGGAGTTAAACGAATTTATGACTAAGAACATACAAAAAGCAAACAACAAACAGTTGGCATTGAGATAATCAGGCCCTTTTATGGCCTAGGAGTATCCATCTAGTTTCCCCTACAAGAGTTCATAAATTGCTGTAGCAGAGCAGGATCTTCATAGTTTGTTGTTCTGTTATTGTAAGTCACTTTGAAGAGGCAGGGATGAAATAGGCCATATCGGGCATTCAGGCTGCGAAGTCATGGGCTCAAATCTAAGAACTTCTTCCGACGATCAGTAGTTAGTTTGGCATAGTCCTGGGCAAAAAAGAGGTTTGATTCGTTCCAAGTGATTTTTTCTCGTTGTTTGGCAGCATGTAGGGCCTTACGTAAATCAGTGTACTCTAGGAAGTACAAAATGACTCCTCTAGGTTTCGCTGAAGAAGATGTAGAACAAGTGTTTTGCCCCAAGCGATGTGCATGTTGGATATTCAATGGTGGAGCATCTGGAAGACCAAGAAGAGTTGGAAGAAAGGATTGAAAATAGGATATTGGGTCAGATCCTTCAAGGCCCTCAGTCATACCATAAATGCGTAAGTTGTTAGGCCTATTGGGATTTTGCAAATTTTCAACCTGTTGTTTGAGTTGTTCTATCTCTTTATGTATAAGAGGAACTTGAACAGTGAATTCTTGAACAGAGTCCACTCGTTTCTCCAGGACATCAACTCTTTGCTCAGTATGAGACCAGTTATCTTCCAGACTCTGCAAACGAGTGTTGATTTCTTCCATATATGGTTTGAGAGCGAATCTCTTCAAGTAAAAGCTCCAAGAAAAGTGGTAAAGAAGAGTTAGTAGGAGAGGGTGGGTTCACTTTCCCTCGCTTTCTTGGCGTGGAAGATGATGTTGATGGTATTTTGGATGTATTAACATGTGTGTTCTGTACTCCAAAACACATCACCAAGCTCGCACTCAATCATCAATGTTCAAAATCAAGTGTACGTACTCTTCTTATCTTCAAGGTGTATTTATTTGTTCATAATTTTTTACTATTTCAGTCATAGTCTTTTCATTATTCACTTCGTTGATTTATATTTCAAATTTGAGCCCAATGCATTTCGGGCGCACTTCCCTTCATCAGGGGACTTTGTAACATCTGAAAGTATATAATACAAATAGTCACTCGTACATTTTTACATCAATATGTTGTTGCCACTACACCCGGTGTAAAGTTTGTAAAGTGTGTAAACGTGAATTCATGTGCATGGTGGTCTAAACTTCTTTCCGTGGTATTTACGATCAATTGTAATTATGCTACTTCGTTAAGCTGCATGCGCCGGCTTTGTGATCTAATGTGCCCGTATGCAAACTAAATCTGTGTCCATGGTGGTTTAGCCAAAGCTCATACACATAATATGCTGACCTGTTTGTTGGATCCTGAACGTGCTCGTTCTACACAAGAATGAACACAAACATTCAAATTAGTACACGGAGGTTTATCGGTATGCGCATTACTTTAACAGATTAGATTAGAGATCCGCTCGGTGTCTTACCGGTTGTTTTAGACATTTCGCGGCTGTGTCTTGTGCAAGACACTTTTGTGTATCTATAACTATTATTTCTCTACGACAACCTCCTTAATCATATTTTGACAAATGATGCATTATTTTTCACTTTCGCATATAACAGTTTTTTCTCAAGAAATATTTTGATTACACTGGTACTGACCATCCTGCCCAAGCAGGTGGTAGTATCCCGCCCTGATTGGATGACGTACTTGGCTGCATCCTGCCCATCTTGGGTAATCTGTACCATGTTGACGCAGAGTCTGTATTACTCTGAGACAGTCGTCAAGATCTTGCCAGCCATGTCCCACAATGTGTGCAAGCAACGTTCTAGAAGACAGTTACCTATGACTGATTTTAAGGCAGAGCTGGTGTAGGAGAATATCCTTTTTTCCAAAAGCAGTCAAAGCATTGCTGAAGGGAAAGCGTGGTTCAAATGAGGTTGGCCTAGTCTTCAGGACTTCTGTGAACCTATTGGCTTTAATGTACACAGAAAGTAGTTCACGGACAAGGACTTTCTCAGCACATTGTACGACCACTGTGAAGGAGTATGATTCCTCAGTAGAGGGGCTATAGAAGAAGTCAACCCAGTATCAGGAGAAGTAGCAATCCGTCTGATCTTCCAAAGATCCATGTAGAAAGTGTCTGTCATACACTGGCTCGTCTATGTCTTTGTCATACAGTGGCTTGTCTATGTTATCCTGATTATCATCAAGAATATGCTGGGTATGTTCTGAATCCGATACAAAGTGATTCTACAGAAGAGTTTCTATTTTGAGGCAATCGCAAAGTCTTATTTGAAAGAGATTGTGCTTTTGGTTGTGGCAAATGTGTTGGGGGACGTGACTTCAGCTGAGATCGTGTCGAATAGGGGTCTAAATCTGATAGCGCAATGTGTACATCCTCAGGCATCTGCGGGGTTGTAGTCAGTGCCAACCTGAGGGAAATCCACATGGGTTGTGGTGCCGAAGTCAAAGCTGGGATGTGTACCAGCTCTGGAGTCAGGATGGACCCTGCTGCGGTAACCTGACTGGAGGCCTTCCCAGATCTGTGGGGTTGGAGTCTGGAGGTGCACCAGAAAAAGCTAGGAGGGTGCTGAAAATGCGCAAGGAGGCACTGCAATGGCCCCGGGAACTTGGGTTGAATCGGTACTCAGTTCTTTCATAAGAGTTGAAGAACTAGACTTAGTGCTGTCCTCGTGTCCGTGTAACTTCTCAGAATGAAAGTCAACTTCTTGTGCTTCTTTTTAGAACTGGACTTATGTAAACATCTGCAGTAGGATGTTGATCTTTTACGAGAAGGGCCTCGCCAGGGCAAGCAAGCCTACGCCCTCAACTTTAATCAGTAACAGTCTTTCTTTGAATATGACAATGTTCTGCGATGTACAAATTGGCTTCTAATTATGGTCTACCTTTGGATTCATTCTGGAAGAGACTTTGTAAAACCTGGAATCGAATGATTATCCGAGACATCAGAAACACACTTAGGAATGGTCAGTCTCACACATTTATTTATTTTTTTAAGTTTAAAAGAACGCTTATTGGGTAAGATATAACAGTAATACAATACAATGTATAATGACAATATAATATTAATATGTTTTATACCATAAAGAAAGTAGGATATGTAGGGAGTGAAAGGGTAGGGGGAAATAGTTAATCCAATACTAGTATAACTGGACTATTGTTTTTTAAATATAGCATTTAAATTACAATAACTTCTCTATTATAAACTTTATAATATATTTAGGACATAAATAAAATACGATAACAAATAAGTAACATTAACTTCAGGGAGGTTTGGAAACTTCCTCACTGGTAGGATCATGTAAAGGTAACGATTGAGCAGACGTATTTAGAAAATTAGTAATGGGTAACCATAATAAATCACGCTTAATAACAATTGCAATTGGATGTACATAAGCCCTATCTAGTGTGTGATTATAACAAATTCCATACCACCAGGCTTGAAAAGAAACATTTGGGGCATTTTTCCATGACTTAGTGATTTGTTGAAATGCAACAGCTATAGGTAAATCAATAATGGAGACATTAATAGTGGTGGACGAGGACCAAACCTCTGAAACACTACCTAGAAAAATATGGGAGAAAGAAAAAGATATATGTGTATGAAAATGTTGTTGATTTGTTGCTATACTTTGACCCAGAACTGATCAATAACTGGACATGTGAATACCATATCTTTAAGGTCTGCTACAGGGGCAGGGCAAGACCAACAAGTAAAGAGAGTGATAGAGTCAATATGATGAAGTTTGGCCAGAGTGGTGAAAAGTTTATTATATATGAAAAATAACGTTTGTGTAGTATTTGCTGCTCTAGAAGACTTCCTTCATTTTGTCCAAATTTTGTCCCACGTAGGAATAGAAAAGGATGTGTTCAAATCAAATTCCCAACTAATTTCTGCTTTAGCTTTATCACGAGTATGAACAGTTTCTCTTAATTTATTATAAATTTGAGATGCAGAGGGGGAAGAACTTAAGAATGAAAGGGTAACAGGCGAAGCCTTAGTATGAGAGGAGGAGACTATGAGAGTATCATAGGAAGTTTGAGCAGCCAGAGTCAATAATATATATTTAGAGTGATAAGAAGAAGGGAGAGAATAACGGATTTGAATTAGAGAAGGGTATACAAGTACCACCTTGAAAAAGTTGATGAGTCCATTTAAGACCAAGATTGAGCCAATCTTTCCAAAAAAGAGTTCTATTGTTCATTTTGATGTAAGTGTTATACCAAATCAGGGATTGCAAAAAAAACGGTTACGATCATCTAGGCCGTCTAATATGAGTGGATGAAAGATTTTAAGAATATTTTTAAGAATGCGGAGAGAAATATTTTAAGGGGTATTAGAGATATACACAAATTCTTCAAATGAGAAAGGATAAATGAAAGAAGATTCAATTTCTACCCATAAAGATAAAGATATAGAATCATTCATATTCTGTGTTAACAGAGAGGAAGAGTATTTAAGACCAAAGAAGTATGATACGAAGAAAAATCTGGAAAATTGACCCCACTGAAATGTTTAGGTCGCTTAAGTTTAGAAACAGACATACTAGCTTTTTTGTTTTGCCACAAAAAAATGATAAAATTGTATAGATATTCTTGTAACAGGATTTAGGAATATTAATTGGAAGATTAGATAAGAAAAATAAAATTATTGAAACTAACATCATTTTCACAGAATCTAATCTACCCCACCAGGATAGAAATAAGGGATGCCATTGTGATGTGGAATTAGTTAGGCTTGATTGTAGATTTTTTTAATTGAGTGATACAGTATCTTTAATAGAAGGAGTAAATCATAGGCCTAAGTATTTGATCTTTGTAGGGCTCCAGTGAAAAGAGGAAGCTAAGAAATCAGCATGGAAACAATGTTTATTTAAAGGAAGGATTTCGCATTTATGAACATTGAGTTTATATCCTGAAACTAAAGCAAAAGTGGAAACCTCTGAAAGAAAAGTTGGTATAGAAGTTTGAGGATTAGATATAAATAAAAGGATATCATCGGCATATGCTGAGAGTTTTAACTGTTTATCACCATATGTAAAGCCTGTAATATCCTTGTGCAAACTAAATTTAGTTAGGGAAGGTTCTAAAGCCAAAATAAATAAAAGAGGAGAAAGAGGACAGCCTTGTTGGACGCCTCTGAAAATAGGAAATGAGGAGGAGACGAGGCCATTTGCTAGAATAAAGGATCTAGGAAAAGAATAAAGAAGTGAGATATTACAAAGAAATTTAGGGCCAAAGCCAAACCAAGTGAGTGTTGAAAAGATAAACTGCCAATTAACCCTGTCAAATGCTTTCTCACCATCTAATGCAACAGCTGCTAACGAATGACTATAGGAGTGGGATTTACTAAGAACATTGAAAAAGAGACGAGTATTATCAGATAGGTGGCGGCCCTTAATGAAGCCACATTGTTCTTTGCCAATTAATTTCGGTAGAATGTTGTCCAAACGCAGTACAAGAATTTCCGCATATATTTTATAATCCAGATTAATTATAGAAATGGGCCTGTAATTCTTACACAATGTATGATCTTTATTTTCTTTAGGGACGAGACAAATCAAAGCTTCTTGAAATGAGCCTTCAGATTTCTGGGATGCTATAAAAAAACAAGAATAATTGATGTGATTTGGGAATGAGTAGATTGGAAAAATGAGTATAAAATTCTATGGTAAAACCATCAGGTCCAGGAGCTATTCCTTTTTTAAGTGTTTGAATGGCTGTGAGAATGTCTTTAGTTTGTATATCAGCTTCCAAGGAAGCGAATTCTACATCTAGGGAGGAAGGTGGAGAAATAGAGGATAAATAATGAGCAATGGCATTTGGATGGGGAGAAGATTCAGGTGTATACAATGATCGATAGAAGTTGGAGAATTCTAAGAGAATTCCTTCGTCTTTATGGATTATAGAATTTGATGAGGATAAAATAGATTCAATTTTAGTACATTCTTTTTTGACTTTGAGATAATTAGCAAGAAATTGCCAGATTTATTTAGTGCATTATAGAATTTAGCACTGGATTTAAGTAGGTACAGATTTGCAGAATCAGTAGAAAGTATATTAAAAGAAAGCTTGTCTTTAATAAGTTGCTTTAAGTCAGATTGGCTATTTGTTAAGTAATAGAGGTGTTTTATTTTTTTTATCTGCATATAAAGAAATTGTATTGATTGAGAAGCTGCACGTCGCTTTTGAGCAACAAAAGAAATAATAAAGTCTCTGGAGGTAGCTTTAAAGGAATCCCAAATAAGTTGAGGGGATAACTGGGGAGATTTGGTTTCTTCAAAAAACAAGGTTGCAAAATCAAGAAAGGCTGTCGTGAATTTAGGCGTCTAGTACCTTTAATGGGAGGGAGTAGGTCCAAACTTAATGAAACTGGAGCATGGTCGGAAATTAAAATAGAACAATCAGAGTTGGAAATGTGTTGAATTAGGGCTTTGGAAATAAAAAAAATAGTCTAATCAGGATTGCGAGGAGTTAGCAGGTGAGAAATAGGTGTATTCTTGTAGCATCGGATGACAGAGTCTCCAGGAGTCCACAAGAGACCTTTGAGAGATATTGGAAGTGAATTGAGAATGCATGCAAGAGGGAGAGAATCTGGAGTTAGATCTTCTAACAATAAAGGGGTCCAGAATCATATTACAGTCACCACCAAAAATCAGATACTCATCAGTGTATTGTATCAAAGAGGAAAGGGTTTGGGGCCAGAACAATTTATCTTGGTTAGTGGGAGCATAGACATTAAAAATAGTGAGAAGAATCTTGTAAATCAATGAGGAAACTGCAACCCATCTACCTTCGGAATCATTATCTTGTCTTATGAGTTGAACAATCAAGCGTTTATGGCAAAGAATAGCAATGCCATTGCGTTTTCCTGATCCTGGTGATGCAAAAACATGTCCTACCCAATGATGTCGTAGTTTAGTTATCTCAGTATCTGTTACATGAATTTCTTGCAGTAAAGCAATATCTCCTTTTAAATTTGCAATATGCGATAAAACTCGCTGACGCTTAATATGAGAGCCCAAACCTTTAACATTCCAAGATATGATATTTAACGACATCTAAATCTTATACATTATAATCAAAACATTTCTTGAGAAAAAACTGTTATATGCGAAAGTGAAAAATAATGCATCATTTGTCAAAATATGATTAAGGAGGTTGTCGTAGAGAAATAATAGTTATAGATACACAAAAGTGTAGAATAGAAAAAGAAGTGAAGATGAGAAAAAGATTGATATGAACAAGAAAAAGAAAAGAAAGACCAGAAATTAAGGTGAAACAAGAAATTAGGGAGAAGAAGGGGGAAGGAGTGAGCACAACAAAAAACAGAGAGACAAAACAAAACAAACATCTGATAAGAAGATACGGTAACAAGAAAACATACCACAAAAGGACAATAATGACTAGGTAGGTGGAGCCACATGGGGGAGATCAGACGCCGGACGGCAGATTCCAGGACGAGAACAACACGGAGAACATCATCCAGGAAAAAATGAAGGAAACAAAAAACGAGGGATCACAAAAACCGCATCCTGGTAAAAGAGAAATATAAAACATTAATTAATGAGGAATATTATAATAATACAAAAATTACAAATACATGAGGAGTTAAACGAATTTATGACTAAGAACATACAAAAAGCAAACAACAAACAGTTGGCATTGAGATAATCAGGCCCTTTTATGGCCTAGGAGTATCCATCTAGTTTCCCCTACAAGAGTTCATAAATTGTTGTAGCAGAGCAGGATCTTCATAGTTTGTTGTTCTGTTATTGTAAGGCACTTTGAAGAGGCAGGGATGAAATAGGCCATATCGGGCATTCAGGCTGCGAAGTCATGGTCTCAAATCTAAGAACTTCTTCCGACGATCAGTAGTTAGTTTGGCATAGTCCTGGGCAAAAAAGAGGTTTGATCCATTCCAAGTGATTTTTTCTCGTTGTTTGGCAGCATGTAGGGCCTTAAGTAAATCAGTGTACTCTAGGAAGTACAAAATGACTCCTCTTTGTTTTGCTGAAGAAGATGTAGAACAAGTGTTTTGCCCCAAGCGATGTGCATGTTGGATATTCAATGGTGGAGCATCTGGAAGACCAAGAAGAGTTGGAAGAAAGGATTGAAAATAGGATATTGGGTCAGATCCTTCAAGGCCCTCAGTCATACCATAAATGCGTAAGTTGTTAGGCCTATTGGGATTTTGCAAATTTTCAACCTGTTGTTTGAGTTGTTCTATCTCTTTATGTATAAGAGGAACTTGAACAGTGAATTCTTGAACAGAGTCCACTCGTTTCTCCAGGACATCAACTCTTTGCTCAGTATGAGACCAGTTATCTTCCAGACTCTGCAAACGAGTGTTGATTTCTTCCATATATGGTTTGAGAGCGAATCTCTTCAAGTAAAAGCTCCAAGAAAAGTGGTGAAGAAGAGTTAGTAGGAGAGGGTGGGTTTACTTTCCCTCGCTTTCTTGGCGTGGAAGATGATGTTGATGGTATTTTGGATGTATTAACATGTGTGTTCTGTACTCCAAAACACATCACCAAGCTCGCACTCAATCATCAATGTTCAAAATCAAGTGTACGTACTCTTCTTATCTTCAAGGTGTATTTTTGTTTGTTCATAATTTTTTACTATTTCAGTCATAGTCTTTTCATTATTCACTTTGTTGATTTATATTTCAAATTTGAGCCCAATGCATTTCGGGCGCACTTCCCTTCATCAGGGGACTTTGTAAAATCTGAAAGTATATAATACAAATAGTCACTCGTACATTTTTACATCAATATGTTGTTGCCACTACACCCGGTGTAAAGTTTGTAAAGTGTGTAAACGTGAATTCATGTGCATGGTGGTCTAAACTACTTTCCGTGGTATTTACGATCAATTGTAATTATGCTACTTCGTTAAGCTGCATGCGCCGGCTTTGTGATCTAATGTGCCCGTATGCAAACTAAATCTGTGTCCATGGTGGTTTAGCCAAAGCTCATACACATAATATGCTGACCTGTTTGTTGGATCCTGAACGTGCTCGTTCTACACAAGAATGAACACAAACATTTAAATTAGTACACGGAGGTTTATCGGTATGCGCGTTACTTTAACAGATTAGATTAGAGATCCGCTCGGTGTCTTACCGGTTGTTTTAGACATTTCGCGGCTGTGTCTTGTGCAAGACACTTTTGTGTATCTATAACTATTATTTCTCTACGACAACCTCCTTAATCATATTTTGACAAATGATGCATTATTTTTCACTTTCGCATATAACAGTTTTTTCTCAAGAAATATTTTGATTACACTGGTACTGACCATCCTGCCCAAGCAGGTGGTAGTATCCCGCCCTGATTGGATGACGTACTTGGCTGCATCCTGCCCATCTTGGGTAATCTGTACCATGTTGACGCAGAGTCTGTATTACTCTGAGACAGTCGTCAAGATCTTGACAGCCATGTCCCACAATGTGTGCAAGCAACGTTCTAGAAGACAGTTACCTATGACTGATTTTAAGGCAGAGCTGGTGTAGGAGAATATCCTTTTTTCCAAAAGCAATCAAAGCATTGCTGAAGGGAAAGCGTGGTTCAAATGAGGTTGGCCTAGTCTTCAGGACTTCTGTGAACCTATTGGCTTTAATGTACACAGAAAGTAGTTCACGGACAAGGACTTTCTCAGCACATTGTACGACCACTGTGAAGGAGTATGATTCCTCAGTAGAGGGGCTATAGAAGAAGTCAACCCAGTATCAGGAGAAGTAGCAATCCGTCTGATCTTCCAAAGATCCATGTAGAAAGTGTCTGTCATACACTGGCTCGTCTATGTCTTTGTCATACAGTGGCTTGTCTATGTTATCCTGATTATCATCAAGAATATGCTGGGTATGTTCTGAATCCGATACAAAGTGATTCTACAGGGGAGTTTCTATTTTGAGGCAATCGCAAAGTCTTATTTGAAAGAGATTGTGCTTTTGGTTGTGGCAAATGTGTTGGGGGACGTGACTTCAGCTGAGATTGTGTTGAATAGGGGTCTAAATCTGATAGCGCAATGTGTACATCCTCAGGCATCTGCGGGGTTGTAGTCAGTGCCAACCTGAGGGAAATCCACATGGGTTGTGGTGCCGAAGTCAAAGCTGGGATGTGTACCAGCTCTGGAGTCAGGATGGACCCTGCTGCGGTAACCTGACTGGAGGCCTTCCCAGATCTGTGGGGTTGGAGTCTGGAGGTGCACCAGAAAAAGCTAGGAGGGTGCTGAAAATGCGCAAGGAGGCACTGCAATGGCCCCGGGAACTTGGGTTGAATCGGTACTCAGTTCTTTCATAAGAGTTGAAGAACTAGACTTAGTGCTGTCCTCGTGTCCGTGTAACTTCTCAGAATGAAAGTCAACTTCTTGTGCTTCTTTTTAGAACTGGACTTATGTAAACATCTGCAGTAGGATGTTGATCTTTTACGAGAAGGGCCTCGCCAGGGCAAGCAAGTCTACGCCCTCAACTTTAATCAGTAACAGTCTTTCTTTGAATATGACAATGTTCTGCGATGTACAAATTGGCTTCTAATTATGGTCTACCTTTGGATTCATTCTGGAAGAGACTTTGTAAAACCTGGAATCGAATGATTATCCGAGACATCAGAAACACACTTAGGAATGGTCAGTCTCACACATTTATTTATTTTTTTAAGTTTAAAAGAACGCTTATTGGGTAAGATATAACAGTAATACAATACAATGTATAATGACAATATAATATTAATATGTTTTATACCATAAAGAAAGTAGGATATGTAGGGAGTGAAAGGGTAGGGGGAATAGTTAATCCAATACTAGTATAACTGGACTATTGTTTTTTAAATATAGCATTTAAATTACAATAACTTCTCTATTATAAACTTTATAATATATTTAGGACATAAATTAAATACGATAACAAATAAGTAACATTAACTTCAGGGAAGTTTGGAAACTTCCTCACTGGTAGGATCATGTAAAGGTAACGATTGAGCAGACGTATTTAGAAAATTAGTAATGGGTAACCATAATAAATCACGCTTAATAACAATTGCAATTGGATGTACATAAGCCCTATCTAGTGTGTGATTATAACAAATTCCATACCACCAGGCTTGAAAAGAAACATTTGGGGCATTTTTCCATGACTTAGTGATTTGTTGAAATGCAACAGCTATAGGTAAATCAATAATGGAGACATTAATAGTGGTGGACGAGAACCAAACCTCTGAAACAATACCTAGAAAAATATGGGAGAAAGAAAAAGATATATGTGTATGAAAATGTTGTTGATTTGTTGCTATACTTTGACCCAGAACTGATCAATAACTGGACATGTGAATACCATATGTTTAAGGTCTGCTACAGGGGCAGGGCAAGACCAACAAGTAAAGAGAGTGATAGAGTCAATATGATGAAGTTTGGCCAGAGTGGTGAAAGGTTTATTATATATGAAAAATAACGTTTGTGTAGTATTTGCTGCTCTAGAAGACTTCCTTCATTTTGTCCAAATTTTGTCCCACGTAGGAATAGAAAAGGATGTGTTCAAATCAAATTCCCAACTAATTTCTGCTTTAGCTTTATCACGAGTATGAACAGTTTCTCTTAATTTATTATAAATTTGAGATGCAGAGGGGGAAGAACTTAAGAATGAAAGGGTAACAGGCGAAGCCTTAGTATGAGAGGAGGAGACTATGAGAGTATCATAGGAAGTTTGAGCAGCCCGAGTCAATAATACATATTTAGAGTGATAAGAAGAAGGGAGAGAATAACGGATTTGAATTAGAGAAGGGTATACAAGTACCACCTTGAAAAAGTTGATGAGTCCATTTAAGACCAAGATTGAGCCAATCTTTCCAAAAAAGAGTTCTATTGTTCATTTTGATGTAAGTGTTATACCAAATCAGGGATTGCAAAAAAAACGGTTACGATCATCTAGGCCGTCTAATATGAGTGGATGAAAGATTTTAAGAATATTTTTAAGAATGCGGAGAGAAATATTTTAAGGGGTATTAGAGATATACACAAATTCTTCAAATGAGAAAGGATAAATGAAAGAAGATTCAATTTCTACCCATAAAGATAAAGATATAGAATCATTCATATTCTGTGTTAACAGAGAGGAAGAGTATTTAAGAACAAATGAAGTATGATACGAAGAAAAATCTGGAAAATTGACCCCACTGAAATGTTTAGGTCGCTTAAGTTTAGAAACAGACATACTAGCTTTTTTGTTTTGCCACAAAAAAATGATAAAATGGTATAGATATTCTTGTAACAGGATTTAGGAATATTAATTGGAAGATTAGATAAGAAAAATAAAATTATTGAAACTAACATCATTTTCACAGAATCTAATCTACCCCACCAGGATAGAAATAAGGGATGCCATTGTGATGTGGAATTAGTTAGGCCTGATTGTAGATTTTTTTTAATTGAGTGATACAGTATCTTTAATAGAAGGAGTAAATCATAGGCCTAAGTATTTGATCTTTGTAGGGCTCCAGTGAAAAGAGGAAGCTAAGAAATCAGCATGGAAACAATGTTTATTTAAAGGAAGGATTTCGCATTTATGAACATTGAGTTTATATCCTGAAACTAAAGCAAAAGTGGAAACCTCTGAAAGAAAAGTTGGTATAGAAGTTTGAGGATTAGATATAAATAAAAGGATATCATCGGCATATGCTGAGAGTTTTAACTGTTTATCACCATATGTAAAGCCTGTAATATCCTTGTGCAAACTAAATTTAGTTAGGGAAGGTTCTAAAGCCAAAATAAATAAAAGAGGAGAAAGAGGACAGCCTTGTTGGACGCCTCTGAAAATAGGAAATGAGGAGGAGACGAGGCCATTTGCTAGAATAAAGGATCTAGGAAAAGAATAAAGAAGTGAGATATTACAAAGAAATTTAGGGCCAAAGCCAAACCAAGTGAGTGTTGAAAAGATAAACTGCTAATTAACCCTGTCAAATGCTTTCTCACCATCTAATGCAACAGCTGCTAACGAATGACTATAGGAGTGGGATTTACTAAGAACATTGAAAAAGAGACGAGTATTATCAGATAGGTGGCGGCCCTTAATGAAGCCACATTGTTCTTTGCCAATTAATTTCGGTAGAATGTTGTCCAAACGCAGTACAAGAATTTCCGCATATATTTTATAATCCAGATTAATTATAGAAATGGGCCTGTAATTCTTACACAATGTATGATCTTTATTTTCTTTAGGGACGAGACAAATCAAAGCTTCTTGAAATGAGCCTTCAGATTTCTGGGATGCTATAAAAAATAAGAATAATTGATGTAATTTGGGAATGAGTAGATTGGAAAAATGAGTATAAAATTCTATGGTAAAACCATCAGGTCCAGGAGCTATTCCTTTTTTAAATGTTTGAATGGCTGTGAGAATGTCTTTAGTTTGTATATCAGCTTCCAAGGAAGCGAATTCTACATCTAGGGAGGAAGGTGGAGAAATAGAGGATAAATAATGAGCAATGGCATTTGGATGGGGAGAAGATTCAGGTGTATACAATGATCGATAGAAGTTGGAGAATTCTAAGAGAATTCCTTCGTCTTTATGGATTATAGAATTTGATGAGGATAAAATAGATTCAATTTTAGTACATTCTTTTTTGACTTTGAGATAATTAGCAAGAAATTGCCAGATTTATTTAGTGCATTATAGAATTTAGCACTGGATTTAAGTAGGTACAGATTTGCAGAATCAGTAGAAAGTATATTAAAAGAAAGCTTGTCTTTAATAAGTTGCTTTAAGTCAGATTGGCTATTTGTTAAGTAATAGAGGTGTTTTATTTTTTTAATCTGCATATAAAGAAATCGTATTGATTGAGAAGCTGCACGTCGCTTTTGAGCAACAAAAGAAATAATAAAGTCTCTGGAGGTAGCTTTAAAGGAATCCCAAATAAGTTGAGGGGATAACTGGGGAGCTTTGGGGGCATATTACCAACGTTAAGCGATATTTATCGCTAACGATGCTTAGCAACAAATTTTTTAACGCTAAAAATTATCGCAGATAAACCTTGCTATTATCAAGGTTTATCGCAAATGCGATAAAAAACGGCCACAATGCATGAATATCGCTGAAAAGTCCGCGATATTCATGGATTACCGAGCTAATGCTCTTAGCCATGTTATCCACCTCCCATTGGATAAAATGGCTAAGAACTGCTCAGGGCAGGTGTTAGTTTTTGGAGATATTCGCGCTTAGCGCGACTATCTCCAAAAGTTGGTAATAGGAGATAGCGATGTTAGCGACTGTTTCCAGTTGCTAACATCTTGGCACGCCCACTTTGCATGTCATTAGTGATAAATATCACTGACATGCAAAGTGGGGCCCAAGATGGTCGCTATCTCCTACTAGCTGTCGCTAACTGGTGTTAGCGACAGCTAGGTAATAGGGAGATAATTTTATCTCCGCTTTCTTGGCTTTTAAAGCCAAAAAAACGGAGATAAACCCCCTTGATAATATGCCCCTCGGTTTCTTAAAAAAACAAGGTTGCAAAATCAAGAAAGGCTGTCGTGAATTTAGGCGTCTAGTACCTTTAATGGGAGGGAGTAGGTCCAAACTTAATGAAACTGGAGCATGGTCGGAAATTAAAATAGAACAATCAGAGTTGGAAATGTGTTGAATTAGGGCTTTGGAAATAAAAAAATAGTCTATTCAGGATTGTGAGGAGTTAGCAGGTGAGAAATAGGTGTATTCTTGTAGCATCGGATGACAGAGTCTCCAGGAGTCCACAAGAGACCTTTGAGAGATATTGGAAGTGAATTGAGAATGCATGCAAGAGGGAGAGAATCTGGAGTTAGATCTTCTAACAATAAAGGGGTCCAGAATCATATTACAGTCACCACCAACAATCTGATACTCATCAGTGTATTGTATCAAAGAGGAAAGGGTTTGGGGCCAGAACAATTTAGCTTGGTTAGTGGGAGCATAGACATTAAAAATAGTGAGAAGAATCGTGTTAATCAATGAGGAAACTGCAACCCATCTACCTTCGGAATCATTATCTTGTCTTATGAGTTGAACAATCAAGCGTTTATGGCAAAGAATAGCAATGCCATTGCGTTTTCCTGATCCTGGTGATGCAAAAACATGTCCTACCCAATGATGTCGTAGTTTAGTTATCTCAGTATCTGTTACATGAATTTCTTGCAGTAAAGCAATATCTCCTTTTAAATTTGCAATATGCGATAAAACTCGCTGACGCTTAATATGAGAGCCCAAACCTTTAACATTCCAAGATATGATATTTAACGACATCTACATCTTATACATTATAATCAAAACATTTCTTGAGAAAAAACTGTTATATGCGAAAGTGAAAAATAATGCATCATTTGTCAAAATATGATTAAGGAGGTTGTCGTAGAGAAATAATAGTTATAGATACACAAAAGTGTAGAATAGAAAAAGAAGTGAAGATGAGAAAAAGGTTGATATGAACAAGAAAAAGAAAAGAAAGACCAGAAATTAAGGTGAAACAAGAAATTAGGGAGAAGAAGGGGGAAGGAGTGAGCACAACAAAAAACAGAGAGACAAAACAAAACAAACATCTGATAAGAAGATACGGTAACAAGAAAACATACCACAAAAGGACAATAATGACTAGGTAGGTGGAGCCACATGGGGGAGATCAGACGCCGGATGGCAGATTCCAGGACGAGAACAACACGGAGAACATCATCCAGGAAAAAATGAAGGAAACAAAAAACGAGGGATCACAAAAACCGCATCCTGGTAAAAGAGAAATATAAAACATTAATTAATGAGGAATATTATAATAAGACAAAAATTACAAATACATGAGGAGTTAAACGAATTTATGACTAAGAACATACAAAAAGCAAACAACAAACAGTTGGCATTGAGATAGTCAGCCCCTTTTATGGCCTAGGAGTATCCATCTAGTTTCCCCTACAAGAGTTCATAAATTGTTGTAGCAGAGCAGGATCTTCATAGTTTGTTGTTCTGTTATTGTAAGTCACTTTGAAGAGGCAGGGATGAAATAGGCCATATCGGGCATTCAGGCTGCGAAGTCATGGTCTCAAATCTAAGAACTTCTTCCGACGATCAGTAGTTAGTTTGGCATAGTCCTGGGCAAAAAAGAGGTTTGATCCGTTCCAAGTGATTTTTTTCGTTGTTTGGCAGCATGTAGGGCCTTAAGTAAATCAGTGTACTCTAGGAAGTACAAAATTACTCCTCTAGGTTTCGCTGAAGAAGATGTAGAACAAGTGTTTTGCCCCAAGCGATGTGCATGTTGGATATTCAATGGTGGAGCATCTGGAAGACCAAGAAGAGTTGGAAGAAAGGATTGAAAATAGGATATTGGGTCAGATCCTTCAAGGCCCTCAGTCATACCATAAATGCGTAAGTTGTTAGGCCTATTGGGATTTTGCAAATTTTCAACCTGTTGTTTGAGTTGTTCTATCTCTTTATGTATAAGAGGAACTTGAACAGTGAATTCTTGAACAGAGTCCACTCGTTTCTCCAGGACATCAACTCTTTGCTCAGTATGAGACCAGTTATCTTCCAGACTCTGCAAACGAGTGTTGATTTCTTCCATATATGGTTTGAGAGCGAATCTCTTCAAGTAAAAGCTCCAAGAAAAGTGGTGAAGAAGAGTTAGTAGGAGAGGGTGGGTTCACTTTCCCTCGCTTTCTTGGCGTGGAAGATGATGTTGATGGTATTTTGGATGTATTAACATGTGTGTTCTGTACTCCAAAACACATCACCAAGCTCGCACTCAATCATCAATGTTCAAAATCAAGTGTACGTACTCTTCTTATCTTCAAGGTGTATTTATTTGTTCATAATTTTTTACTATTTCAGTCATAGTCTTTTCATTATTCACTTCGTTGATTTACATTTCAAATTTGAGCCCAATGCATTTCGGGCGCACTTCCCTTCATCAGGGGACTTTGTAACATCTGAAAGTATATAATACAAATAGTCACTCGTACATTTTTACATCAATATGTTGTTGCCACTACACCCGGTGTAAAGTTTGTAAAGTGTGTAAACGTGAATTCATGTGCATGGTGGTCTAAACTACTTTCCGTGGTATTTACGATCAATTGTAATTATGCTACTTCGTTAAGCTGCATGCGCCGGCTTTGTGATCTAATGTGCCCCTATGCAAACTAAATCTGTGTACATGGTGGTTTAGCCAAAGCTCATACACATAATATGCTGACCTGTTTGTTGGATCCTGAACGTGCTCGTTCTACACAAGAATGAACACAAACATTCAAATTAGTACACGGAGGTTTATCGGTATGCGCGTTACTTTAACAGATTAGATTAGAGATCCGCCTGGTGTCTCACCGGTTGTTTTAGACATTTCCCGGCTGTGTCTTGTGCAAGACACTTTTGTGTATCTATAACTATTATTTCTCTACGACAACCTCCTTAATCATATTTTGACAAATGATGCATTATTTTTCACTTTCGCATATAACAGTTTTTTCTCAAGAAATATTTTGATTACACTGGTACTGACCATCCTGCCCAAGCAGGTGGTAGTATCCCGCCCTGATTGGATGACGTACTTGGCTGCATCCTGCCCATCTTGGGTAATCTGTACCATGTTGACGCAGAGTCTGTATTACTCTGAGACAGTCGTCAAGATCTTGCCAGCCATGTCCCACAATGTGTGCAAGCAACGTTCTAGAAGACAGTTACCTATGACTGATTTTAAGGCAGAGCTGGTGTAGGAGAATATCCTTTTTTCCAAAAGCAGTCAAAGCATTGCTGAAGGGAAAGGGTGGTTCAAATGAGGTTGGCCTAGTCTTCAGGACTTCTGTGAACCTATTGGCTTTAATGTACACAGAAAGTTGTTCACGGACAAGGACTTTCTCAGCACATTGTACGACCACTGTGAAGGAGTATGATTCCTCAGTAGAGGGGCTATAGAAGAAGTCAACCCAGTATCAGGAGAAGTAGCAATCCGTCTGATCTTCCGAAGATCCATGTAGAAAGTGTCTGTCATACACTGGCTCGTCTATGTCTTTGTCATACAGTGGCTTGTCTATGTTATCCTGATTATCATCAAGAATATGCTGGGTATGTTCTGAATCCGATACAAAGTGATTCTACAGGGGAGTTTCTATTTTGAGGCAATCGCAAAGTCTTATTTGAAAGAGATTGTGCTTTTGGTTGTGGCAAATGTGTTGGGGGACGTGACTTCAGCTGAGATCGTGTCGAATAGGGGTCTGAATCTGATAGCGCAATGTGTACATCCTCAGGCATCTGCGGGGTTGTTGTCAGTGCCAACCTGAGGGAAATCCACATGGGTTGTGGTGCTGAAGTCAAAGCTGGGATGTGTACCAGCTCTGGAGTCAGAATGGACCCTGCTGCGGTAACCTGACTGGAAGCCTTCCCAGATCTGTGGGGTTGGAGTCTGGAGGTGCACCAGAAAAAGTTAGGAGGGTGCTGAAAATGCGCAAGGAGGCACTGCAATGGCCCCGGGAACTTGGGTTGAATCGGTACTCAGTTCTTTCATAAGAGTTGAAGACCTAGACTTAGTGCTGTCCTCGTGTCCGTGTAACTTCTCAGAATGAAAGTCAACTTCTTGTGCTTCTTTTTAGAACTGGACTTATGTAAACATCTGCAGTAGGATGTTGATCTTTTACGAGAAGGGCCTCGCCAGGGCAAGCAAGTCTACGCCCTCAACTTTAATCAGTAACAGTCTTTCTTTGAATATGACAATGTTCTGCGATGTACAAATTGGCTTCTAATTATGGTTTACCTTTGGATTCATTCTGGAAGAGACTTTGCAAAACCTGGAATCGAATGATTATCCGAGACATCAGAAACACACTTAGGAATGGTCAGTCTCACACATTTATTTATTTTTTTAAGTTTAAAAGAAAGCTTATTGGGTAAGATATAACAGTAATACAATACAATGTATAATGACAATATAATATTAATATGTTTTATACCATAAAGAAAGTAGGATATGTAGGGAGGGAAAGGGTAGGGGGAATAGTAAATCCAATACTAGTATAACTGGACTATTTCTTTTAAATATAGCATTTAAATTACAATAACTTCTCTATTATAAACTTTCTAATATATTTAGGACATCAATAAAATACGATAACAAATAAGTAACATTAACTTCAGGGAGGTTTGGAAACTTCCTCACTGGTAGGATCATGTAAAGGTTCGACAATACTCCTGTCCCCTTTCAATGCCTCCTCCTCAATACCAGGTCCGTGAACAGTCACTCTAGTGACATTTGGAATTTGTTGTATAATTCAAACATTACGTGTTTGTTTTTGACCGAGACCTGGTTGGGCGATTTCTCTGCACCAGACCTGGCAAATGCCATCCCTCCGAATTATACCATCTTTAGGAGGGATAGAACATCGGGCAGAGGTGGCGGAGTTGCTCTTATTGTGGAAAAGAGTACTCCCTGCTCTACCTTTTCGGTGGAGAATATTCAGGGATGTGAAGCACTTGGTTTCACCTTACACCTTTCCCCCCTCCAGGCCTGTACTGGGATACTAGTATATAGAACCCCTGGATCTATAGGGCCTTTCTTTGATGAACTGCAAGAAGCATTAGCAGTCTCTTGTCTCAGGTCAGATCACTGTATTCTTCTCGGAGACCTCAATGTCCACATGGACAATAGCTGTGACCCGACACTATAAAACTCAACGATATCACGGCTTCATTAGGGTTATTTCCCTTTGTGAAAGGCCCTACACATAATAAAGGCCATACCTTAGATCAGGTATTTTCAACAAAACCCATTTCGGTCTGTGCCATACAGCCAGTACTTTGGTCGGATCACTTCTTAATCTCCTTTTCTTTGCCGGCTACTGCCTTTGTTCGGGTGAGAGAAATTGCGGCCACGAGAACTTCACGCCCGTTTCATCTGCTCTCTGGGGACATGCTGTCCGAGGCTCTCATCTCCTCACCTTGCCCTCTTTTGGGAAGTCTGGAGGAGAATCTTGTCCTCTTGCATAAATGGCTTTTAGCAAGATTTGAGACCCTAATCCCCAAAAAAAGATCTAAACTAGGAGAGCGTAGGGCGTCTGCCCCATGGTTTTCTCCTCAGTTGAGGATTCAACGTCAGGAGTGTAAAAGGGCGGAGAGGGCCTGGAGGCGGACTTACGACCCAACTGAGAAATTGAAATTTCGGGCAGCCATTAAAGCCTATCATCATTCTATTTGGGACGGAAAAAAGGCCTATTTTGAGCATCGTATTGATGAGGCTGACAATGTCTGCAAGGAAATTTTCAAAGTGGTCCAGGATTTTATCTCTCCTGCGGTTTGCACCCCCAGCCACACTCATACGGATGCGTGGATACAACAACTTGCCACCTTCTTTGTCAGTAAGATCACAGCCATCCAGGCCTCTCTCTCTAGTGCGCAATCGGATGTGAGCCATCTATCGCTACCTTGTTCTGTGGAAGACCATGGCCCTTTCCTCTCTGCATTTCCTCCTATGGATCTCAGTACATCTTTAGAGTTGTTGTCCGGCTTGAAATCCGGCTCTCCTCTAGATCCATGTCCGGCTAAATGCTTGGGAAAAGTGGCTTCCGCCATTAACATCTTGGTGAATCCCCTGCTGAACACATCTTTGTCGACAGGGGAGGTGCCTCAGGCCTGGAAGCGAGCCATGATTTTACCACTGCTCAAAAAGCCCACCTTGGACCCCCTGATACATGCCAACTACAGGCCAATCTCCCTTCTCCCTGCTCTGGCAAAAGTGGCCGAGCGTTATGTGCATAGGACAATTTCCAGTTTCATCGAAGGAAACGACCTATTGCACACCTCGCAGTCCGGCTTCCGTGCTAATTTTAGCACGGAGTCGGCTCTGCTGGAGGTCACTGATGCCATCAGGGAAGTACTCGACTTGGGGGGAAAGGCCGTGTTAGTCATGCTTGACTTGTCGGCGGCTTTCGACACCGTTCCTCATGATGCCCTCCTTGTAAGACTCTGGGAGTGTGGCCTTCGAGGAACGGTGTGGAACTGGCTAAAATCATTTCTAGCCGACCGCCGACAAACGATCTGGGCGCCTCCTTTTTCCGCTGATATGGCTCCGCTAGAGGTGGGAGTCCCGCAGGGCTCCATTCTTAGCCCTATGCTGTTTAACATCTTTATGGCCCCTCTGGCGGAAGTCGCGGAATCTTTTGGCGCCCGGATCGTGTCTTATGCTGATGACACCCAACTCCTGTTCACATGTGACAGGGGTGGGTCATTTGATGGCATAAAGATCAGGGATTGCCTTGGTGCGGTGTTTGAGTGGTTCAGAGGTCATGGCTTAAAATGCAACTCTGACAAGTCAGAGTTGCTTTTTTTCGGTTGCGCACCGGAACACGACTGGAAATCTTGGTGGCCACAGGATATGTTTCCTCCTGACAAGGTTGCTGTGAAGGCCAAGAATTTGGGAGTGGTAGTGGACTGTGATTTATCCTTTGGACCCCACATCTTGTCCATTGTTGGGAAATGCTTTGGCATCTTACGGATGCTGAGGAAATTTCTCCCTCTACTATCACTCAACCACAGGAAAACAGTCGTTCAGGCGTTAATCGGGTCGCGACTGGACTATGCAAAACGCTCTTTTTTTGGGTCTACCAAAATATCTCATGACCCGTTTGCAAGTAGTCCAGAATTCGGCAGCCCGTGCCATCTTTGGACTCCCGAGGAGAGCTGGAGCCACTGCCTTATTGAACACTCTTCATTGGCTACCTATCTCCAAGCGAGTCCTTTTTAAATGCCTGACTGTGGCCTTTACGGCCTTACATGGTATTGGCCCCAAATATATTGGGAAACGTATCTCCCGGTATGTGCCAAGCAGGAATCTCAGGTCATCTGGTCGGTTTCTGCTTACTGTTCCTGTAATTCGTCGTGCACGATTGGGAGGTCGATCTTTCCGCTACCTGACGCCCAAGGCATGGAACGAATTACCATTGTCCCTGAGATCGGCTCCTTGTCTTCTGACTTTTAGAAAGGATCTGAAGACATGGCTTTTTAGGAAATAGTCTCCTTTTCTGTTTTTTTCTGTTGTGTGGTTGCTTTCTATGCTGTCTTTCTTTGCCAAAGCGCCGGGATGCTCCTCTGGAGTCGCCGTGCGCTATAAAAGAAATAAAGTAACATAACATAACATAAAGGTAACGATTGAGCAGACGTATTTAGAAAATTAGTAATGGGTAACCATAATAAATCACGCTTAATAACAATTGCAATTGGATGTACATAAGCCCTATCTAGTGTGTGATTATAACAAATTCCATACCACCAGGCTTGAAAAGAAACATTTGGGGCATTTTTCCATGACTTAGTGATTTGTTGAAATGCAACAGCTATAGGTAAATCAATAATGGAGACATTAATAGTGGTGGACGAGGACCAAACCTCTGAAACACTACCTAGAAAAATATGGGAGAAAGAAAAAGATATATGTGTATGAAAATGTTGTTGATTTGTTGCTATACTTTGACCCAGAACTGATCAATAACTGGACATGTGAATACCATATGTTTAAGGTCTGCTACAGGGGCAGGGCAAGACCAACAAGTAAAGAGAGTGATAGGGTCAATATGATGAAGTTTGGCCAGAGTGGTGAAAAGTTTATTATATATGAAAAATAATGTTTGTGTAGTATTTGCTGCTCTAGAAGACTTCCTTCATTTTGTCCAAATTTTGTCCCACGTAGGAATAGAAAAGGATGTGTTCAAATCAAATTCCCAACTAATTTCTGCTTTAGCTTTATCACGAGTATGAACAGTTTCTCTTAATTTATTATAAATTTGAGATGCAGAGGGGGAAGAACTTAAGAATGAAAGGGTAACAGGCGAAGCCTTAGTATGAGAGGAGGAGACCATAAGAGTATCATAGGAAGTTTGAGCAGCCAGAGTCAAAAATAGATATTTAGAGTGATAAGAAGAAGGGAGAGAATAACGGATTTGCATTAGAGAAGGGTATACAAGTACCACCTTGAAAAAGTTGATGAGTCCATTTAAGACCAAGATTGAGCCAATCTTTCCAAAAAAGAGTTCTATTGTTCATTTTGATGTAAGTGTTATACCAAATCGGGGATTGCAAAAAAACGGTTACGATCATCTAGGCCGTCTAATATGAGTGGATGAAAGATTTTAAGAATATTTTTAGGAATGCGGAGAGAAATATTTTAAGGGGTATTAGAGATATACACAAATTCTTCAAATGAGAAAGGATGAATGAAAGAAGATTCAATTTCTACCCATAAAGATAAAGATATAGAATCATTCATATTCTGTGTTAACAGAGAGGAAGAGTATTTAAGAACAAATGAAGTATGATACGAAGAAAAATCTGGAAAATTGACCCCACTGAAATGTTTAGGTCGCTTAAGTTTAGAAACAGACATCCTAGCTTTTTTGTTTTGCCACAAAAAAATGATAAAATGGTATAGATATTCTTGTAACAGGATTTAGGAATATTAATTGGAAGATTAGATAAGAAAAATAAAATATTGAAACTAACATCATTTTCACAGAATCTAATCTACCCCACCAGGATAGAAATAAGGGATGCCATTGTGATGTGGAATTAGTTAGGCTTGATTGTAGATTATTTTAATTGAGTGATACAGTATCTTTAATAGAAGGAGTAAATCATAGGCCTAAGTATTTGATCTTTGTAGGGCTCCAGTGAAAAGAGGAAGCTAAGAAATCAGCATGGAAACAATGTTTATTTAAAGGAAGGATTTCGCATTTATGAACATTGAGTTTATATCCTGAAACTAAAGCAAAAGTGGAAACCTCTGAAAGAAAAGTTGGTATAGAAGTTTGAGGATTAGATATAAATAAAAGGATATCATCGGCATATGCTGAGAGTTTTAACTGTTTATCACCATACGTAAAGCCTGTAATATCCTTGTGCAAACTAAATTTAGTTAGGGAAGGTTCTAAAGCCAAAATAAATAAAAGAGGAGAAAGAGGACAGCCTTGTTGGACGCCTCTGAAAATAGGAAATGAGGAGGAGACAAGGCCATTTGCTAGAATAAAGGATCTAGGAAAAGAATAAAGAAGTGAGATATTAGAAAGAAATTTAGGGCCAAAGCCAAACCAAGTGAGTGTTGAAAAGATAAACTGCCAATTAACACTGTCAAATGCTTTCTCAGCATCTAATGCAACAGCTGCTAACGAATGACTATAGGAGTGGGATTTACTAAGAACATTGAAAAAGAGACGAGTATTATCATATAGGTGGCGGCCCTTAATGAAGCCACATTGTTCTTTGCCAATTAATTTCGGTAGAATGTTGTCCAAACGCAGTGCAAGAATTTCCGCATATATTTTATAATCCAGATTAATTATAGAAATGGGTCTGTAATTCTTACACAATGTATGATCTTTATTTTCTTTATGGACGAGACAAATCAAAGCTTCTTGAAATGAGCCTTCAGTTTTCTGGGATGCTATAAAAAATAAGAATAATTGATGTAATTTGGGAATGAGTAGATTGGAAAAATGAGTATAAAATTCTATGGTAAAACCATCAGGTCCAGGAGCTATTCCTTTTTTAAGTGTTTGAATGGCTGTGAGAATGTCTTTAGTTTGTATATCAGCTTCCAAGGAAGCGAATTCTACATCTAGGGAGGAAGGTGGAGAAATAGAGGATAAATAATGAGCAATGGCATTTGGATGGGGAGAAGATTCAGGTGTATACAATGATCGATAGAAGTTGGAGAATTCTAAGAGAATTCCTTCGTCTTTATGGATTATAGAATTTGATGGGGATAAAATAGATTCAATTTTAGTACATTCTTTTTTGACTTTGAGATAATTAGCAAGAAATTGCCAGATTTATTTAGTGCATTATAGAATTTAGCACTGGATTTAAGTAGGTACAGATTTGCAGAATCAGTAGAAAGTTTATTAAAAGAAAGCTTGTCTTTAATAAGTTGCTTTAAGTCAGATTGGCTATTTGTTAAGTAATAGAGGTGTTTTATTTTTTTTCATCTGCATATAAAGAAATCGTATTGATTGAGAAGCTGCAAGTCGCTTTTGAGCAACAAAAGAAATAATAAAGTCTCTGGAGGTAGCTTTAAAGGAATCCCAAATAAGTTGAGGGGATAACTGGGGAGATTTGGTTTCTTCAAAAAACAAGGTTGCAAAATCAAGAAAGGCTGTCGTGAATTTAGGCGTCTAGTACCTTTAATGGGAGGGAGTAGGTCCAAACTTAATGAAACTGGAGCATGGTCGGAAATTAAAATAGAACAATCAGAGTTGGAAATGTGTTGAATTAGGGCTTTGGAAATAAAAAAATAGTCTATTCAGGATTGTGAGGAGTTAGCAGGTGAGAAATAGGTGTATTCTTGTAGCATCGGATGACAGAGTCTCCAGGAGTCCACAAGAGACCTTTGAGAGATATTGGAAGTGAATTGAGACTGCATGCAAGAGGGAGAGAATCTGGAGTTAGATCTTCTAACAATAAAGGGGTCCAGAATCATATTACAGTCACCACCAAAAATCAGATACTCATCAGTTTATTGTATCAAAGAGGAAAGGGTTTGGGGCCAGAACAATTTATCTTGGTTAGTGGGAGCATAGACATTAAAAATAGTGAGAAGAATCTTGTTAATCAATGAGGAAACTGCAACCCATCTACCTTCGGAATCATTATCTTGTCTTATGAGTTGAACAATCAAGCGTTTATGGCAATGAATAGCAATGCAATTGCGTTTTCCTGATCCTGGTGATGCAAAAACATGTCCTACCCAATGATGTCGTAGTTTAGTTATCTCAGTATCTGTTACATGAATTTCTTGCAGTAAAGCAATATCTCCTTTTAAATTTGCAATATGCTATAAAACTCGCTGACGCTTAATATGAGAGCCCAAACCTTTAACATTCCAAGATATGATATTTAACGACATCTAAATCTTATACATTATAATCAAAACATTTCTTGAGAAAAAACTGTTATATGCGAAAGTGAAAAATAATGCATCATTTGTCAAAATATGATTAAGGAGGTTGTCGTAGAGAAATAATAGTTATAGATACACAAAAGTGTAGAATAGAAAAAGAAGGGAAGATGAGAAAAAGGTTGATATGAACAAGAAAAAGAAAAGAAAGACCAGAAATTAAGGTGAAACAAGAAATTAGGGAGAAGAAGGGGAAAGGAGTGAGCACAACAAAAAACAGACAGACAAAACAAAACAAACATCTGATAAGAAGATACGGTAACAAGAAAACATACCACAAAAGGACAATAATGACTAGGTAGGTGGAGCCACATGGGGGAGATCAGACGCCGGACGGCAGATTCCAGGACGAGACCAACACGGAGAACATCATCCAGGAAAAAATGAAGGAAACAAAAAACGAGGGATCACAAAAACCGCATCCTGGTAAAAGAGAAATATAAAACATTAATTAATGAGGAATATTATAATGATATAATAATACAAAAATTACAAATACATGAGGAGTTAAACGAATTTATGACTAAGAACAAACAAAAAGCAAACAACAAACAGTTGGCATTGAGATAATCAGGCCATTTTATGGCCTAGGAGTATCCATCTAGTTTCCCCTACTAGAGTTCATAAATTGTTGTAGCAGAGCAGGATCTTCATAGTTTGTTGTTCTGTTATTGTAAGTCACTTTGAAGAGGCAGGGATGAAATAGGCCATATCGGGCATTCAGGCTGCGAAGTCATGGTCTCAGATCTAAGAACTTCTTCCGACGATCAGTAGTTATTTTGGCATAGTCCTGGGCAAAAAAGAGGTTTCATCCGTTCCAAGTGATTTTTTCTCGTTGTTTGGCAGCATGTAGGGCCTTAAGTAAATCAGTGTACTCTAGGAAGTACAAAATGACTCCTCTAGGTTTCGCTGAAGAAGATGTAGAACAAGTGTTTTGCCCCAAGCGATGTGCATGTTGGATATTCAATGGTGGAGCATCTGGAAGACCAAGAAGAGTTGGAAGAAAGGATTGAAAATAGGATATTGGGTCAGATCCTTCAAGGCCCTCAGTCATACCATAAATGCGTAAGTTGTTACGCCTATTGGGATTTTGCAAATTTTCAACCTGTTGTTTGAGTTGTTCTATCTCTTTATGTATAAGAGGAACTTGAACAGTGAATTCTTGAACAGAGTCCACTCGTTTCTCCAGGACATCAACTCTTTGCTCAGTATGAGACCAGTTATCTTCCAGACTCCGCAAACGAGTGTTGATTTCTTCCATATATGGTTTGAGAGCGAATCTCTTCAAGTAGAAGCTCCAAGGAAAGTGGTGAAGAAGAGTTAGTAGGAGAGGGTGGGTTCACTTTCCCTCGCTTTCTTGACGTGGAAGATGATGTTGATGGTATTTTGGATGTATTAACATGTGTGTTCTGTACTCCAAAAGACATCACCAAGCTCGCACTCAATCATCAATGCTCAAAATCAAGTGTACGTACTCTTCTTATCTTCAAGGTGTATTTATTTGTTCATAATTTTTTACTATTTCAGTCATAGTCTTTTCATTATTCACTTTGTTGATTTATATTTCAAATTTGAGCCCAATGCATTTCGGGCGCACTTCCTTTCATCAGGGGACTTTGTAACATCTGAAAGTATATAATACAAATAGTCACTCGTACATTTTTACATCAATATGTTGTTGCCACTACACCCGGTGTAAAGTGTGTAAACGTGAATTCATGTGCATGGTGGTCTAAACTACTTTCCGTGGTATTTACGATCGATTGTAATTATGCTACTTCGTTTAGCTGCATGCTCCGGCTTTGTGATCTAATGTGCCCGTATGCAAACCTAATCCGTGTCCATGGTGGTTTAGCCAAACCTCATACACATAATATGCTGACCTGTTTGTTGGATCCTGAACGTGCTCGTTCTACACAAGAATGAACACAAACATTCAAATTAGTACACAAAGGTTCATCGGTATGCGCGTTACTTTAACAGATTAGATTAGAGATGCGCTCGGTGTCTTACCGGTTGTTTTAGACATTTCGCGGCTGTGTCTTGTGCACAAGACACTTTTGTGTATCTATAACTATTATTTCTCTACGACAACCTCCTTAATCATATTTTGACAAATGATGCATTATTTTTCACTTTCGCATATAACAGTTTTTTCTCAAGAAATATTTTGATTACACTGGTACTGACCATCCTGCCCAAGCAGGTGGTAGTATCCCGCCCTGATTGGATGACGTACTTGGCTGCATCCTGCCCATCTTGGGTAATCTGTACCATGGTTTTTTTTTTTGTAAATATATTTTTATTGCAGGGATTGGCACAAGTTGCACGTTGGGCTGCTGTACGGTAATCAGTACCGAAAACATCGGTGACGAATTAACACTAATCCACGGCCATTCAGCCCACAACCCGCTGCGTTGACATTGAATCGATGCATGAGGGTCCAGCGGCCTTCTAGGGTTGACCAGCTATAAATGAAAGGTTCTCTTCTGCTTTTCTAAACAACATGAAAAACACCCCTCCCCTCCCAATGAAACAAACACCCCCAGAGGACTAAGTTCCAAACCTTCGGTGCAAGAAATCCTCGATGCTGGTGGGAGCTTATGTCACTCCCCCTTCAGTCTATCCACCTCCCCCCTCCCACCCCGCCATCGGTGATCTAGTATACGTGCAAAGAGCGTGTGGTAGGAGACAGTATCCTTCCTGACGGGGATACCACGTCCATGCAACTCTACAGGGACGGAGGTTGTGCACCATCATCACTATCAGTGTCACTGGGTGTGTCGTGATCGCGCAGGGCCTGCACCAATGCCTCGCATGCCTGTGCTGATTCTAGCGCCTTCTCGTTCCGCTGCCGCCTCGCCAACTGATATCTCAAGGTGCTCTCGCCCTCAGCCCATTTAAGAAGTTCATTGCGCCATTTAGTGCCTGTTGGACCAACCCGTGCCTTCCAGTGTCTGGTTATTTCCCGCTTCGCCAGGAGTAGCCCCATGTCGATAAATTTACTAGTCATTTTGTTTTTGGGGGTATGCGGAAACCAGTGCAGGATCCCCACCGCGGCGTCAAACTACAGGGACCTTTCAGTGACCCTGTTAAGAGTGTCCCCAATCAGCGTCCAGTATAAGGACAACGCGGAGCAGGACCACAACATGTGAATGAGGTCAGCCCAGAGCGTCCGGCATCTCGGGCAGGCCACCGTGTCCGAGGCAAAGTATTTTTGTATTTTCTCCGGGGTCAGGTAGGCCCGATGCAGTATATAAAAGTGGACCAACTGGAATCGAGCGTTACGTGTGCTCTTCCAGGCCCGGCGCATCAGCTGGGCCCACGTGGTCTCCGGGATGTCCTTCCCTATGTCAGCCTCCCATCGTGTCCTGAGTGTGTCCAGTGGGGGTAGCCTCTCGTTGACCATCCTGGAGTACAAGCACGTTACGGCCTTGACCGTCCCCGCCGCCATCATGACATACTGACACGCCGCTGACGTCTGTGGTTCCTCAAAACCATTCTGCCAGTGCGCCTGGAGTGCTCTCGTGACCGCCGCAAGAAGCAAGAAGTCGCCCGGGGGGATGTCGAAACGGTCTAGAATCACCCGAAAGGGCAGCAGCACTCCATCCTCATAAAGGTCGCCTACGAGCTGTATCCCCGCGTCTTCCCAAATCCGCAGCTGCGACCAATCGCCACCATGCGGCAAAGCAGTGAGCATCCCCAACGGGATTTCTGGGGCATAAGGGCGTTTCATTCCCGACCTGCGGTGCACCCGGTTCCAGCACGATCGTATAGTGCGTTCCTCTTGTGTGAGGTCCCTCAGAGCCAGCCTCTGTTGTAGTGCAATATAGGATAGGACGTGCCTGGGTATGCCGCGCCCCCGTTCCTCCTCCGGGCCTTGAAACTCTTGCGCTACCTCCTGGGTGTAAGACTGCAGTTGGGCAGCCAAGTAATACGTTTCAAAGTCTGGCACAGCTAACCCACCTCCGCTTTAGGTCTCATCAGGGTCTTAAGCGCCACCCTGCGGCGTCCCGATCCCCAAAGGAACGCCACAAGCAAAGAGTTCAAGTTCCGAAAGACGGTCGGCGGAATCCAGACCGGAAGCGTCCTGAAGTAATATAGTAGCCGAGGAAGCACCACCATCTTCAGCAGTGCAATACGTCCTGCCACCGGCAGCGGCAGGGTGGCCCAAAAGGACATACTACCCTTCAACGCCCGGACGCATCGGGAAATGTTGCCCTCAAGGATGTCAGCAGGGCAATGATATACGTACACCCCTAGATATTTAAGGCAGCTAGGCTCCCATCTGATCGCTCTGGGGGTGTCAGGTCTGGTCTCTACCCTTCGAACCGGGAACAGGCAAGTTTTCGCCCAATTCACTCTGAGGCCCGAAAGTTCTCCGAAAGCCGTGAGTACTGCGTCGGCCCCGGCCAACGCTTCTCCAGCATCCTCTAGGAAAAGCAATAGGTCGTCAGCATAGAGGGAAATGTATTGCTGCCCCGTTAAGACCCGCAATCCCCTGTAATAAGCCCCGGTACGAATCGACAACGCCAGGGGTTCCACCGCGAGCGCAAAGAGCAGCGGGGACAACGAGCATCCCTGCATCGTGCCCCGTTCCACTGAGTATTGTTGGGAAATCAGCTGGCCCGATCGTACTGTAGCCACCGCCGAGGCGTATAGCACCGAGGTCCATCGCAGGAACCCCTCCCCCAGGCCAAAGGAGCCAAGCACTCTACGGAGGTATTCCCATTCCAAGCTGTCAAAAGCCTTCTCCAGATCAATCGAGATGATCATGGGTCTGGGGGCCTCAGCGTGGTCCCCCTCCAGCAGGTGGAACAGGCAGCGGATATTCATTGTAGTATTGCGCTTCGGGATGAATCCCGCTTGGTCGTCATGCACGAGGGAGCCCATATGACCCAGCAATCTCGAGGCTAAAATGCTGCTCAAAATCTTATAATCGACCGTGAGCATCGAAAGCGGCCTATAAGACGCCGGGTCATTGCCCTCCTTACCGGGTTTGAGTAGGGCGACCACCAGGGCCTCACGCATCGAGCCAGGGAGGCGTCCCAGGCGCTTCGCCTCCCTGTAGACTACCAAAAGCCGTGGGGCTAGGAGGTCAGCGTAGGTGGAGTAAAACTCCACCGGAAGTCCGTCTAGGCCTGGGGTCTTGTTTCGCGCCATCCCTTTTATGGCGCTGCGGATCTCCCTCAGCTCCACGTCTCGCCCCAGGTCCTTCGCCTGATCAGGCTCCAGGGCGGGGATTGGCAAATCATGTAGGAATTCGTCTATCGGGGTAGTGTCCAGTGATAGTCTGCTGCGGTACAATCCCTCATAGTAGCGCAGAAAGCAACCAAGGATCTCAGGTTGGGTATAAACCTCCATGCCCTCCGCATTGTGCATGGCCACCGTGGGAGAAGTACGCCTCGCAGGGTTGGCCAGCCAAGCCAGGAGCGCTCCTGATTCATCCCCCTCAGCTAGCGACCTAGTCAGATAAGCCTTGTAGTCGAAGCTACGCAGCCGTTCAACTTCCACAGCTACCGCTTCCCTCGCCGCCGAAGTCTGTTGTTGTAGCTCCGGGCGGCCGGGACGGAGGAGCTCCATCTCACGGAGTTTCTGATCAGCGTTAGCCAGGTCTGCCAGAAGGACCCGTCGCACTCCCACCTTCTTTGTTATGCAGTAGCCCCTAACCACCACTTTAAATGCGTCCCATTCCACGGCCCTCGCCCCAGCTGTGCCCTCGTTCTCCGCGAAGTACTCAACTATTCTGTCTTCCAGTTCCCTCTTGAACACCAGATCTTCCAATAGCTCGGGGCGCAGCCTCCAAGCAGGTACGCAGGGGGTACTCAGAAGCCACCGAAAGTCAGCCACTAGAGGGTTGTGGTCGGAGATGGTCCTTGTCAGATACTCAGACCTCACGGCCGAGGATACCAGCTCCGTCGACCCCAACAAACCGTCCAACCGCACATGCAGCTCGTGCATGCCGGAGAAGTGGGTGTAGTCTCGAACATGAGGGTGCTGGGCTCGCCAAATGTCCGTCAGTCCCCATTTAGTCTGCCAGTCCCTCCTGCCCTTGGCAACCCGGTGGGTTGGCGAGTCCGGGAGAGGAGGATGAGATCTGTCGAGCTCAACGTCCACCACCGAGTTGAAGTCTCCCCCTATCAAAAGCGGTCCCGAAAAGTAGTGGGCCAGGGAGCCCGACAGCGCAGCCAAGAAGGCGAGCTGGTCCACGTTGGGCGCATAAATGCAGCAAATGTTCAGTTCCCGTCCCCCTAGTTTGCCCGCAATTGCCACGAATCTCCCCTCCGGATCCACAGTGTACTTAGTTACCTGCAAGGGAACCCCGGCCCGCACCCAAATCAGCGCGCCTCTAGCATAAGCTGAGTATGCGGTGTTGTATACCTGCCCTCTCCACCTATGCTGCAACGCCAACCCCTCTGACTTGGTGAGGTGTGTCTCCTGTAGCAGCGCGATCTGTATACACCTGCGCACCAGGTAAGCGTGGACCTTGTGTCGCCTGGACATGGAGTGCAGCCCCCGTACATTCCAGGTGATGCATTTCAAAGTGGATAGATCAGCCATTGTCCCATGGTTTCTCATCAAGTCTCCCCCAACAAAGCCCAAATGCAATTAAACACAGTGGTAGTCCCACACCGGTGGCGAGTCCCCCCCCAACAACAACACAACACCCCCCGAGCCCCGTCCCCCCTCCACCCTCCCCAGAACAGGTCCCAAATAGTACCATCTAGTTCCCATCCAAACTGCACCCACAAAGAAAAAACCCTCCCAAACTAACCTGACGTTAGCCACCGCAGGTGTGCCTTAAGGGCAAAGTGGGGGGCCGAGCGTCGATAGGGGGTCTCCGCACCACAATGCTACTAAAGTGCAGCCGAGCCCTAAATTATGAGGGCCGGATAAGGGTGCGACCCCAACCCACCTAATAATCAGTTACCCAACAGTTCCCACAAAGTTGCCCCCCTCCCCCCGCCACCTCCCCTCCTCCAACCGGCACCGGCTCACCCGAAATCATCCTTGTCCATCAAGCAGGCCTTCCGCCGTCTCTGGGGTAATCACAGGGAGGTTCACGCATCAGTTTCAGAGTCCCCCGTGTCCGAGTGGCCTCCACCCCCGCCGGGCTCCGACTCTTCAATGATGGGTCCGCCTTGGGAGCCAGATATACTGGAAACCATCTCCAGCACCCCCCGCCGCTCCGCCGCAGTCTCCACCGTAGAGGGACGGCCAGGTCTACCTCGGCGATTCCGGATCCTTTTAGACCTCCGTTGTAGGCCTGTCTCCGAGGTAGACTGGAAGGAGGACCCAAAGCCATCTTTGCCAGCTCTGTATAGCTCAAGCCAACTGCACGCGTCCTCCGGGTTATCGAAGAATTTGGTCATGCCGTCCAGGATGATGCGGAGCCTTGCCGGAAACAGCAAAGAGTACTGGATGCTCTCACTCCGCAGTTCTCGTTTGATCGCCAAGAAGGAGGCCCGTTTCCGCTGGGTTTCGTAGGTGTAATCTGGAAAGATATTCACTCTACTGTTTGCCACCTGGTACGGTCCATTTTGTCTGGCGGCGTTGAGAAGGAAGTCCCTGTCGCGAAAATGTAGTAGCCGCGCCACTACCGGGCGTGGGGATCGGCCCTGCTGCGGCGGTCTAGCCGGCACCCTGTGTGCCCATTCCAGAGTGTAGAAGGAGGAAAGCCCCTCGGGTGCCACCACAGTCCGAAGCCAATCCTCCAGATAGGCCACCATGTCATCATCTTCAATTTTTTCCGGTAGGCCCACTACACGGATGTTATTCCTTCTATTACGCCCTTCCGCGTCTTCCGCCCGTCTCTCCAGAGCATCTATGCGGGTCAGAGCGTCCTTCACGGCAGCGGCCAAAGTCTTTTGTGTGGGTTCCAAGATTCCTACCGAGCTCTCCACTTCCTTGACTCTGTCCGAGAGCTTACCGTGGTCCGCCCTGAGCAAACCCAGGCTCGCAGCGACTTGGGCGATATCTTGTTGAAGGGCCGATCGTGTGTCAGTGATCGCCACCAAGATCCTGTCGAGTTGTTGGTGAAGGTGTGGGCTCCCCGACCTCTCCGGATCCGATCGATCTTCTTTATCAGGCGCCTCCACATCCGAGGTAGCCTGAGTGCCACCCTTAGCGCCCCTCGGCTTCCCCATAGCGGCCGTGGTCTCCAGCGGGGAACCAGGTGGACACCCAGTCGAGGGGGGGCCAATCAGAGTGCCCCCGGTCGTCGTCGGAAGATCCGTGGCGGTGCGGGCCACGGGCAGGACCCCGGTGTAGTAGTAGGGGACTCCCCAGCTATCCAGACACCAATTGCACCGAGAGAGGTATGCTCCCAAAAGGGCTTGGCTGTCCGACGAGTATCAGGGAAGCCAGTGAGACCGACAGCGGAACATCACAGGGTCATTGAGGACACTGGAAACAGTCAACGATGGCGTCCTTCGCTAATGCCACGTGGCGCGGGCATCCAGCGCACCCTCTCTTTCGCCGGTCCGCGGTCCACAGAGGCAGAAGGTCGGGCGGGGGCCAGCGGCCCCGTCCTCGGAAGCAAAAGGGGGAGAGGGAGGGGACACTGCTAGGCAGTTGTATTCCGCCGGGGCCTTCAAAGTCCACGAGGCACCGTCGCCTCCGCCACCAGCTGCAGGCCCAGCCGACCCCCAGGCAACTAGTCCGAGCACCGCACAGCCACTCTCGTTGTTCCGCAGATCGCGGGCGGGGCTCAAATCCCTCCCAGTGCGGTGCGGTGCGAGTGGGCACGCCCGCTGCCGATTCCGGGGGCCAAGATAGTGCAAGTCCGTGCCGCTCCGAGCAGCACGACGTGTCCAGCCGCTCCCCTCTCAAGGCTCCGTGGCGCAGCCAGGGCAAGCGGCGGTCTCGATAGACACCGCCTGAAAAGTTCACCGGTGTCCGCAGTCGCCCAGGTGGCAGGCAATGTCGTCACCCCTCCAGGGGGAAAGGAAAAGGAAGATGACGCCAGAGGCACTGGCCCCCTCAGGCCAACGGGCCGCTTCCGGACTATGGAGACGGAGCAGGCACCATCTTAAGCTCCGCACTGCTCGCTTCGTGAGCTCTCGTTCTCCCCAAGCGGACCTCGCTCCAGCGCCCCAAAGTCTCCTCCCGGCTCAGCACCCACAGCGCCCAGCGGTGCGGGGGTCGGGGCGCCCGGAACTCCCAGGAATCAGGATAAAAGGTGGCTCGATCGCGGAGCCGAGCGCTCAGGCGACCTCCACCATCGGCGCTCAAAACCCGGTAATCTGTACCATGTTGACGCAGAGTCTGTATTACTCTGAGACAGTCGTCAAGATCTTGCCAGCCATGTCCCACAATGTGTGCAAGCAACGTTCTAGAAGACAGTTACCTATGACTGATTTTAAGGCAGAGCTGGTGTAGGAGAATATCCTTTTTTCCAAAAGCAGTCAAAGCATTGCTGAAGGGAAAGCGTGGTTCAAATGAGGTTGGCCTAGTCTTCAGGACTTCTGTGAGCCTGTTGGCTTTAATGTACACAGAAAGTAGTTCACGGACAAGGACTTTCTCAGCACATTGTACGACCACTGTGAAGGAGTATGATTCCTCAGTAGAGGGGCCATAGAAGAAGTCAACCCAGTATCAGGAGAAGTAGCAATCCGTCTGATCTTCCGAAGATCCATGTAGAAAGTGTCTGTCATGCACTGGCTCGTCTATGTCTTTGTCATACAGTGGCTTGTCTATGTTATCCTGATTATCATCAAGAATATGCTGGGTATGTTCTGAATCCGATACAAAGTGATCCTACAGGGGAGTTTCTATTTTGAGGAAATCGCAAAGTCTTATTTGAAAGAGATTGTGCTTTTGGTTGTGGCAAATGTGTTGGGGGACGTGACTTCAGCTGAGATCGTGTCGAATAGGGGTCTAAATCTGATAGCGCAATGTGTACATCCTCGGCATCTGCGGGGTTGTAGTCAGTGCCAACCTGAGGGAAATCCACATGGGTTGTGGTGCCGAAGTCAAAGCTGGGATGTGTACCAGCTCTGGAGTCAGGATGGACCCTGCTGCGGTAACCTGACTGGAGGCCTTCCCAGATCTGTGGGGTTGGAGTCTGGAGGTGCACCAGAAAAAGCTAGGAGGGTGCTGAAAATGCGCAAGGAGGCACTGCAATGGCCCCGGGAACTTGGGTTGAATCGGTACTCAGTTCTTTCATAAGAGTTGAAGAACTAGACTTAGTGCTGTCCTCGTGTCCGTGTAACTTCTCAGAATGAAAGTCAACTTCTTGTGCTTCTTTTTAGAACTGGACTTATGTAAACATCTGCAGTAGGATGTTGATCTTTTACGAGAAGAGCCTCGCCAGGGCAAGCAAGTGTACGCCCTCAACTTTAATCAGTAACAGTCTTTCTTTGAATATGACAATGTTCTGCGATGTACAAATTGGCTTCTAATTAATGGTTTACCTTTGGATTCATTCTGGAAGAGACTTTGCAAAACCTGGAATCGAATGATTATCCGAGACATCAGAAACACACTTAGGAATGGTCAGTCTCACACATTTATTTATTTTTTTAAGTTTAAAAGAAAGCTTATTGGGTAAGATATAACAGTAATACAAGACAATGTATAATGACTATATAATATTAATATGTTTTATACCATAAAGAAAGTAGGATATGTAGGGAGGGAAAGGGTAGGGGGAATAGTAAATCCAATACTAGTATAACTGGACTGTTTTTTTTTTAAATATAGCATTTAAATTACAATACAATACCTTCTCTATAAACACGAGTATGAACAGTTTCTCTTAATTTATTATACATTTGAGATGCAGAGGGGAAAGAACTTAAGAATGAAAGGGTAACAGGCGAAGCCTTAGTATGAGATGAGGAGACCATGAGAGTATCATAGGAAGTTTGAGCAGCGAGAGTCAATAATATATATTTAGAGTGATAAGAAGAAGGGAGAGAATAACGGATTTGCATTAGAGAAGGGTATACAAGTACCAACTTGAAAAAGTTGATGAGTCCATTTAAGACCAAGATTGAGCCAATCTTTCCAAAAAAGAGTTCTATTGTTCATTTTGATGTAAGTGTTATACCAAATCGGGGATTGCAAAAAAACGGTTACGATCATCTAGGCCGTCTAATATGAATGGATGAAAGATTTTAAGAATATTTTTAAGAATGCGGAGAGAAATATTTTTAGGGGTATTAGAGATATACACAAATTCTTCAAATGAGAAAGGATAAATGAAAGAAGATTCAATTTCTACCCATAAAGATAAAGATATAGAATCATTCATATTCTGTGTTAACAGAGAGGAAGAGTATTTAAGAACAAATGAAGTATGATACGAAGAAAAATCTGGAAAATTGACCCCACTGAAATGTTTAGGTCGCTTAAGTTTAGAAACAGACATCCTAGCTTTTTTGTTTTGCCACAAAAAAATTATAAAATGGGATAGATATTCTTGTAACAGGATTTAGGAATATTAATTGGAAGATTAGATAGGAAAAATAAAATTATTGAAACTAACATCATTTTCACAGAATCTAATCTACCCCACCAGGATAGAAATAAGGGATGCCATTGTGACGTGGAATTAGTTAGGCTTGATTGTAGATTTTTTTAATTGAGTGATACAGTATCTTTAATAGAAGGAGTAAATCATAGGCCTAAGTATTTGATCTTTGTAGGGCTCCAGTGAAAAGAGGAAGCTAAGAAATCAGCATGGAAACAATGTTTATTTAAAGGAAGGATTTCGCATTTATGAACATTGAGTTTATATCCTGAAACTAAAGCAAAAGTGGAAACCTCTGAAAGAAAAGTTGGTATAGAAGTTTGAGGATTAGATATAAATAAAAGGATATCATCGGCATATGCTGAGAGTTTTAACTGTTTATCACCATATGTAAAGCCTGTAATATCCTTGTGCAAACTAATTTTAGTTGGGAAGGTTCTAAAGCCAAAATAAATAAAAGAGGAGAAATAGGACAGCCTTGTTGGACGCCTCTGAAAATAGGAAATGAGGAGGAGACGAGGCCATTTGCTAGAATAAAGGATCTAGGAAAAGAATAAAGAAGTGAGATATTAGAAAGAAATTTAGGGCCAAAGCCAAACCAAGTGAGTGTTGAAAAGATAAACTGCCAATTAACCATGTCAAATGCTTTCTCAGCATCGCATGCAACAGCTGCTAACGAATGACTATAGGAGTGGGATTTACTAAGAACATTGAAAAAGAGACGAGTATTATCAGATAGGTGGCGGCCCTTAATGAAGCCACATTTTTCTTTGCCAATTAATTTCGGTAGAATGTTGTCCAAACGCAGTGCAAGAATTTCCGCAAATATCTTATAATCCAGATTAATTATAGAAATGGGTCTGTAATTCTTACACAATGTATGATATTTATTTTCTTTAGGGATGAGACAAAGCAAAGCTTCTTGAAATGAGCCTTCAGATTTCTGGGATGCTATAAAAAATAAGAATAATTGATGTAATTTGGGAATGAGTAGATTGGAAAAATGAGTATAAAATTCTATGGTAAAACCATCAGGTCCAGGAGCTATTCCTTTTTTAAGTGTTTGAATGGCTGTGAGAATGTCTTTAGTTTGTATATCAGCTTCCAAGGAAGCGAATTCTACATCTAGGGAGGAAGGTGGAGAAATAGAGGATAAATAATGAGCAATGGCATTTGGATGGGGAGAAGATTCAGGTGTATACAATGATCGATAGAAGTTGGAGAATTCTAAGAGAATTCCTTCGCCTTTATGGATTATAGAATTTGATGAGGATAAAATAGATTCAATTTTAGTACATTCTTTTTTGACTTTGAGATAATTAGCAAGAAATTGCCAGATGTATTTAGTGCATTATAGAATTTAGCACTGGATTTAAGTAGGTACAGATTTGCAGAATCAGTAGAAAGTTTATTAAAAGAAAGCTTGTCTTTCATAAGTTTCTTTAAGTCAGATTGGCTATTTGTTAAGTAATAGAGGTGTTTTATTTTTTTATCTGCATATAAAGCAATCGTTTTGATTGAGAAGCTGCACGTCGCTTTTGAGCAACAAAAGAAATAATAAAGTCTCTGGAGGTAGCTTTAAAGGAATCCCAAATAAGTTGAGGGGATAACTGGGGAGATTTGGTTTCTTCAAAAAACAAGGTTGCAAAATCAAGAAAGGCTGTTGTGAATTTAGGCGTCTAGTACCTTTAATGGGAGGGAGTAGGTCCAAACTTAATGAAACTGGAGCATGGTCGGAAATTAAAATAGAACAATCAGAGTTGGAAATGTGTTGAATTAGGGCTTTGGAAATAAAAAAATAGTCTATTCAGGATTGTGAGGAGTTAGCAGGTGAGAAATAGGTGTATTCTTGTAGCATCGGATGACAGAGTCTCCAGGAGTCCACAAGAGACCTTTGAGAGATATTTGAAGTGAATTGAGAATGCATGCAAGAGGGAGAGAATCTGGAGTTAGATCTTCTAACAATAAAGGGGTCCAGAATCATATTACAGTCGTATTCGTATTCAAAAAACTTTATTCGATTCATAAAATGGATCATAAAAGTACTGAACATACAATATTTCATACCTCATAACAAAGAAAAGTTTTGTTTAAATACACATTTTTCCGAAATTTAAAAAGACATAATAATGACTGTTATAAAAATATATAATACATGATTTTCACCAGAGGATATTCTATATAATGTGATGCTAACCATAGGCCTTCCTGATCTTTAGCGAAACTCTGATAAAATTTAGCATGGCACAGCAAATTTCTACAGAGGATAATGCTGACAAATAATCATACCCTTCCTTATAGGTGCAAGGTTGCCTCCCCTTCAAGATTGGTTTAATAAACCGGAGTCTTGGCTCTTGATATAAGGAGCAAAAAAGGACCACATGTATAGTGCTTTGGCTATCCCTATTATTACATGGACAAGGGGGCAGCCTCTCACACCAACCCCCTTGTTTCGGGAAGGCAAGCAAAAAATGCAAAATGTCCAGTCTAAACCTTGTTAGTAGGAATCGCCATTGCACATTAAGGGTAAATGTTAGGTAAAGCTGAGATTGGAGCTTACGAGCATAAACATTAACATTGTCCGAGGATGGTGGATTCAATGATTTCCAATACATTGCCTTTATGTCCGCCTTATGGTTTCCCTCTATTTTTTCAGGATTGTCATAATAGGAACCCAATCCAATTTTGTTTAACATATTACATATTACAAACATAGGACAACCAGGGGATCTGTTTTGAATTTTCTAAAGCCATGCAATCAGTGATAATGTCTTTAGTAAGTTGCAGGTCTTCAGATTGCCATACTTTGCCCCATAACAATAAAGGGGACAAACGAATCGTATCCGAAACACTGACCATTCCAATTTCCTTGTGGCAGAAGATGTTTGAACAGCCTTTGGGAACTGATAAAACCCTTTTTATAAAATTATTTTCCACCACCTGTATCATAGATGGTGTTTCAGTCCCCCACACCCCTGCCCCATAGGTGGCCACCGGTATACATTTTGATGTATAGAGGGTTTTGAGGTGCGTAACATGTTTTTGCCCCAGTTTGCTACAGAAACGGAAGATGCCCTCTATAGCCCGAGTCGCGCTCTGGGCTCGAACCTTCATGACTGGCGTCCAGATTAATTTGCTATTAAACAAGTTACCAAGGTAATTAAAATTTTCCACTTTTCCAATTATGCGATTATTTACCACAAACTTCCTAATGTTTGACCCCTTAGGGCCACAAGACATTACAAAGGATTTATCAAAGTTCACTTTTAAGTCAAGGTCAAGCATGAAAGTATTGAAGGCTTCTAGACATACTTGCATGCTATTTCCAGTTAATGTCATTAGGACAGTATCGTCTGCATAAGAAAGCATGGGAATACTTTTGCCTTTAATTTTTGGAAAGTCACAACCCTGGTTTAGTAGATACTTTTCTAGCCCATTTGTATAAACCGGAAAAAGAAAAGGCGCCAAAATGCATCCTTGACGCACACCCTCAGTAGAAGGAATTGGTTTTGTCATTTCACCTCCAGAGCCAAATCTAACTGATACAGTTGTTACTGCATGTAACCTACGAAGCAATGTGACCAAAGGTTCCTCAAAGCCCATGTCATCCATCATGCGCCACAACTTATGTCTACAAACAGTGTCGAATGCACTTGTCAAGTCCATGAAGGCAAGATGTATTGAGGACTTTTTTGCCTTCATGTACTTGCCTAGAATTAGTGCCAGGTTGAGACACTGCTCGTTGGTCCCCTTTCCACGCCTAAAACCGTATTGGGAGTCAACTATAAGTCCTGTAGAATCTGCCCAACTTTCTAATCTCGCTAGGATTACCCTACCCAGGATTTTGCATGAAGCATCTATTAAGGAAATCGGGCGATAGCAACGTGGGTCGCCCCTAATTATTACAGTCACCACCAAAAATCAGATACTCATCAGTGTATTGTATCAGAGAGGAAAGGGTTTGGGGCCAGAACAATTTATCTTGGTTAGTGGGAGCATAGACATTAAAAATAGTGAGAAGGATCTTGTTAATCAATGAGGAAACTGCAACCCATCTACCTTCGGAATCATTATCTTGTCTTATGAGTTGAACAATCAAGCGTTTATGGCAAAGAATAGCAATGCCATTGCGTTTTCCTGATCCTGGTGAAGCAAAAACATGTCCTACCCAATGATGTCGTAGTTTAGTTATCTCAGTATCTGTTACATGAATTTCTTGCAGTAAAGCAATATCTCCTTTTAAATTTGCAATATGCGATAAAACTCGCTGAGGCTTAATATGAGAGCCCAAACCTTTAACATTCCAAGATATGATATTTAACGACATCTAAATCTTATACATTATAATCAAAACATTTCTTGAGAAAAAACTGTTATATGCGAAAGTGAAAAATAATGCATCATTTGTCAAAATATGATTAAGGAGGTTGTCGTAGAGAAATAATAGTTATAGAAACACAAAAGTGTAGAATAGAAAAAGAAGTGAAGATGAGAAAAAGGTTGATATGAACAAGAAAAATAAAAGAAAGACCAGACATTAAGGTGAAACAAGAAATTAGGGAGAAGAAGGGGGAAGGAGTGAGCACAACAAAAAACAGAGAGACAAAACAAAACAAACATCTGATAAGAAGATACGGTAACAAGAAACATACCACAAAAGGACAATAATGACGGGGTAGGTGGAGCCACATGGGGGAGATCAGACGCCGGACGGCAGATTCCAGGACGAGAACAACACGGAGAACATCATCCAGGAAAAAATTAAGGGAACAGAAAACGAGCGATCACAAAAACCGCATCCTGGTAAAAGAGAAATATAAAATATTAACTAATGAGGAATATTATAATAATACCAAAATTACAAGTACATCAGGAGTTAAACGAATTTATGACTAAGAACAAACAAAAAACAAACAACAAACAGTTGGCATTGAGATAATCAGGCAATTTTATTGCTTATGGAGTATCCATCTAGTTTCCCCTACAAGAGTTCATAAATTGTTGTAGCAGAGCAGGATTTTCATAGTTTGTTGTTCTGTCATTGTAAGTCACTTTGAAGAGGCAGGAATGAAATAGGCCATATTGGGTATTCAGGCTGCGAAGTGCTGGTCTCATATCTCAGAACTTCTTCCGACGATCAGCAGTTATTTTGGCATAGTCCTGGGCAAAAAATAGGTTTGATCCGTCCCAAGTGATTTTTTCTCATTGTTTGGCAGCATGTAGGACCTTAAGTAAATCAGTGTACTCTAGGAAGTACAAAATGACTCCTCTAGGTTTCGCTGAAGAAGATGTAGAACAAGTGTTTTGCCCCAAGCGTTGCGCATGTTGGATATTCAATGGTGGAGCATCTGGAAGACCAAGAAGAGTTGGAAGAAAGGATTGAAAATAGGATATTGGGTCAGATCCTTCAAGGCCCTCAGTCATACCATAAATGCGCAATTTGTTACGCCTATTGGGATTTTCCAAATTTTCAACCTGTTGTTTGAGTTGTTCTATCTCTTTATGTATAAGAGGAACTTGAACAGTGAATTCTTGAACAGAGTCCACTCGTTTCTCCAGGACATCAACTCTTTGCTCAGTATGAGACCAGTTATCTTCCAGACTCTGCAAACGAGTGTTGATTTCTTCCATATATGGTTTGAGAGCGAATCTCTTCAAGGAGAAGCTCCAAGGAAAGTGGTGAAGAAGAGTTAGTAGGAGAGGGTGGGTTCACTTTCCCTCGCTTTCTTGGCGTGGAAGATGATGTTGATGGTATTTTGGATGTATTAACATGTGTGTTCTGTACTCCAAAACACATCACCAAGCTCGCACTCAATCATCAATGTTCAAAATCAAGTGTACGTACTCTTCTTATCTTCAAGGTGTATTTTTGTTTGTTCATAATTTTTTACTATTTCAGTCATAGTCTTTTCATTATTCACTTTGTTGATTTATATTTCAAATTTGAGCCCAATGCATTTCGGGCGCACTTCCCTTCATCAGGGGACTTTGTAACATCTGAAAGTATATAATACAAATAGTCACTCGTACATTTTTACATCAATATGTTGTTGCCACTACACCCGGTGTAAAGTTTGTAAAGTGTGTAAACGTGAATTCATGTGCATGGTGGTCTAAACTACTTTCCGTGGTATTTACGATCAATTGTAATTATGCTACTTCGTTAAGCTGCATGCGCCGGCTTTGTGATCTAATGTGCCCGTATGCAAACTAAATCTGTGTCCATGGTGGTTTAGCCAAAGCTCATACACATAATATGCTGACCTGTTTGTTGGATCCTGAACGTGCTCGTTCTACACAAGAATGAACACAAACATTTAAATTAGTACACGGAGGTTTATCGGTATGCGCGTTACTTTAACAGATTAGATTAGAGATCCGCTCGGTGTCTTACCGGTTGTTTTAGACATTTCGCGGCTGTGTCTTGTGCAAGACACTTTTGTGTATCTATAACTATTATTTCTCTACGACAACCTCCTTAATCATATTTTGACAAATGATGCATTATTTTTCACTTTCGCATATAACAGTTTTTTCTCAAGAAATATTTTGATTACACTGGTACTGACCATCCTGCCCAAGCAGGTGGTAGTATCCCGCCCTGATTGGATGACGTACTTGGCTGCATCCTGCCCATCTTGGGTAATCTGTACCATGTTGACGCAGAGTCTGTATTACTCTGAGACAGTCGTCAAGATCTTGACAGCCATGTCCCACAATGTGTGCAAGCAACGTTCTAGAAGACAGTTACCTATGACTGATTTTAAGGCAGAGCTGGTGTAGGAGAATATCCTTTTTTCCAAAAGCAATCAAAGCATTGCTGAAGGGAAAGCGTGGTTCAAATGAGGTTGGCCTAGTCTTCAGGACTTCTGTGAACCTATTGGCTTTAATGTACACAGAAAGTAGTTCACGGACAAGGACTTTCTCAGCACATTGTACGACCACTGTGAAGGAGTATGATTCCTCAGTAGAGGGGCTATAGAAGAAGTCAACCCAGTATCAGGAGAAGTAGCAATCCGTCTGATCTTCCAAAGATCCATGTAGAAAGTGTCTGTCATACACTGGCTCGTCTATGTCTTTGTCATACAGTGGCTTGTCTATGTTATCCTGATTATCATCAAGAATATTCTGGGTATGTTCTGAATCCGATACAAAGTGATTCTACAGGGGAGTTTCTATTTTGAGGCAATCGCAAAGTCTTATTTGAAAGAGATTGTGCTTTTGGTTGTGGCAAATGTGTTGGGGGACGTGACTTCAGCTGAGATTGTGTCGAATAGGGGTCTAAATCTGATAGCGCAATGTGTACATCCTCAGGCATCTGCGGGGTTGTAGTCAGTGCCAACCTGAGGGAAATCCACATGGGTTGTGGTGCCGAAGTCAAAGCTGGGATGTGTACCAGCTCTGGAGTCAGGATGGACCCTGCTGCGGTAACCTGACTGGAGGCCTTCCCAGATCTGTGGGGTTGGAGTCTGGAGGTGCACCAGAAAAAGCTAGGAGGGTGCTGAAAATGCGCAAGGAGGCACTGCAATGGCCCCGGGAACTTGGGTTGAATCGGTACTCAGTTCTTTCATAAGATGATGTTGATGGTAATTTGGATGTATTAACATGTGTGTTCTGTACTCCAAAACACATCACCAAGCTCGCACTCAATCATCAATTTTCAAAATCAAGTGTACGTACTCTTCTTATCTTCAAGGTGTATTTATTTGTTCATAATGTTTGACTATTTCAATCATAATCTTTTCATTATTCACTTCGTTGATTTATATTTCAAATTTGAGCCCAATGGATTTCGGGCGCACTGCCCTTCATCGGGGGACTTTGTAACATCTGAAAGTATATAATACAAATAGTCACTCGTACATTTCTACATCAATATGTTGTTGCCACTACACCCGGTGTAAAGTGTGTAAAGTGTGTAAAGGTGAATTCATGTGCATGGTGGTCTAAACTACTTTCCGTGGTATTTACGATCGATTGTAATTATGCTACTTCGTTTAGCTGCATGCGCCGGCTTTGTGATCTAATGTGCCCGTATTCAAAATAAATCTGTGTGTCCATGGTGGTTTAGCTGAAGCTCATACACATAATAGGCTGACCTGTTTGTTGGATCCTGAACGTGCTCGTTCTACACAAGAATGAACACAAACATTCAAATTAGTACACAGAGGTTTATCGGTATGCGCGTTACTTTAACAGATTAGATTAGAGATCCGCTCGGTGTCTTACCGGTTGTTTTAGATGTTTCGCGGCTGTGCCTTGTGCACAAGACACAGCCGCGAAATGTCTAAAACAACCGATACAAGCAACAGGCTTTTCTACATACCTGTGAATCCATGGATTCGAAGGAATTTGAAAGAAATCACGTGGTGTACAAACATATCGCAAATTTTATGTGACCCTGATGAAGTCCTGTGTGGGAACGAAACATGTTGACTGGGCTGTTGCTGTCTGCTTTTAATAAAGATGCAATAAATAATAAAGATTGAATCCCTTTTTTTAACCAACAACATCTGAATCTCTTTTTTGAAGATGGCGCTTGAGTAACGATATTATTTGGAAGAAAAGCATTTAGGACTTCTTGTTTAGTTGAATAATTGTCTCCCTGAATCTATTTGAACAGCTTTGAGGGCTCTCCCACTCATGGCATTCTCTTTTAGTTTTGTTTTCAGAAATTGCAGAGCCACTTTTAATACAGTTTTTAATGTACCTGGACAAGTGTAATATCATTACTATACAAAAATATATATGTCAAAAACGTTTCTGACCTGAATTTGGAGTGACATACACAGAGGGCAATGGGCCCAGTGTCGCCCATCACCTTTGGCCAGTTGTTGATTTTTACCCAGAATTGCTTTGCATTCTTGCACTTATAGTTTTGCTTCTAAGTAGCCAAAACTCTGATGTGTTGTGATCTGATGGCTTTATTATGTGATGTTGTGTCTCAAGTGCTTAATGAAGCCCTAAAGCAACTCATGAGTTTGCATCCAATCAATGCTAACTCAGAGTTAATTCTTTTAAAGTTCATAAATTTAGCACTGCTAAATTGGGTGAAGATAACATCCTGATTTACAGTGCTTCAAAAGATAGTGATGCTGACACTGGTAATGGATAGTGCCAGTATTAGAAATGGGTGGCACCCTCCTAAGAAAAACTTTCAACCCTGGCTTCAAAAAAATAATAATTTTAGAATTGAATTGATATAGTATATTTCTGTGTCTACCTACATATGATATGATTCTCCCCTAGGTATGAGAGAAGAGAGAATACTCTGGAGATCATGAAAGTAGGTAAAAAGGAGGATGCAGTTGTGGTATTGAGGTAATTAAAATACATGTAAGGGTTCAGCTGCGGTACATGCACTTATTGTAACAGTTCACTTGAACCTAGGCAAATTCTGAAAACACAGATGGTAGTGCAACTTCTTAATTATTACACAGGGATCTCTTTCATTATCATCCATAATGCCTCCCACCGCCTCAAACCATTGGTAAAGAACTACACACATATTTCTCAGCACCAATGAGCAACTGTCCCAAAAGTGAGTCTGGGTTATTTATGAGAACTAGCAATTCTTTTTTTTTTAATTGTTTTTATTTTTAAACCTCAGCCCAAATGTTTAAACATCAACCAAAACATCAGCTGGTGAGTCTTATACACATCAAGTTTGACATTGTTACAATCAATTGTTACTTTCAGGGATACAAAAATTGCACAATGGGGGATCCACCGCCAGTGCCCCCCCCTCCCTCGAAAAATAGCAATTCTTTACTCTTAATGCAAAATGGATGGGGTGTATACGAAACTGATGTTTATTTCATACTGGGAGATATTTATGGGCGTACACAACATGAAACACACAACACTCACTTTTCCACCATTGGACTCTGGGGGAAACATGGTGGCAGCAAGTTGAGCCGCCACAGTGCTCCGGACTCGGGCTCCCGTAATGCTTGTTTTTCCTACTTGAGGATTGATGCCGGAGATGCCAGAGATGGGGTTTAGCATAAATATGGCATTTACCCACGCATGAAGATTTCAAGACGCGTAAATCGTGTTAATTTGTATATACGATATTCTTACCTGGGCGCGTTGCTGGGTCGGTGTCCTAGCGTCTCGTTGCCGTTTGCTGCGTTTGCTGTGTTTTGTTCGGGGGGCACGCCCAGGCCTGCCGAGTTGATTTCTTGGTTTTTGGCTTTCTTTCGTCCCCTATGTGCGTTACGGAGGGGGTCTAGTGAGCATAGTGAGATTGGCTTACTATTAACAACAATGGAGCCAGCGGTGCTAGCGCCTTTTACGGGGAAGAAAAAAGGCAGACGAGGGGCTAAAATCCACTCTAAGAAAAACAAAGTGAGAGGAGACAACGACAACGACCCTTCATCAGTGCCAAGTAAGAGTGATGAGACTCAGACACTAGGTCTTAGCTCCTCAGCTGCTAAAAAAAACCTCTACGTTTTTATACGGCGAGGTTAAAGCTAAGCGTTCTAAAGGTTGTAAATCGGCAAAGGTAACTAAGGCTGCTGCTATTCTTGACTCAAAGATAACACCATCTTTAAGATCCTACTTCATAGTGGTCCCGCAAGTGTTAGATCTGGCGAAAGAGCGACTATTGTCTGGGCCGATATCTCCTATTATTCCTCTGTCCCCTGTCCCTCTCGTCTTAATGGATCTTGAGGGGCTCTCATTGGGGGCTAAGGAGCCTGATATTAGCAACGTGGACTCCAGTAAGGATGGGGTAATGGAGGTGGTTGTTGAAAGTTTAGAAGCTAGAGGGTGTCCGGACAAAGCGGCCTTAGAACCTCAGCAACAACTGCGGACATCAGATGCATTAGTGGTTGTAGAGGCAGAGCCAGTGATGCAAGGTGAGGCTCTACAGGAGAGCATGGCCACACTGTCTAGCAGTTTGGTGGATGAGGGTAGCAGTGGTTTGGTGGGAGCCTCTTTGCAATCCATGTTCTTTTCTTTGTCATCCGATATATAAAGTGGGTTCGGGGTGTCAGCTGCCAATCAGACAGAAATTAGGAACTTCTGCGAATCCTTAGACAACAAAATCGATGGTCTCAACACCCGAACAGCGGTGTTAGAAGACACGGTGGCGGGACTTTCACTACATTTAGACCAGGCCAAGGCTGATATTGCTAAACTTAAAAAAGAAGATCTTGCTCTGTCTGAAAGAATGGAGACCTTGGAGAACAATGCTCGGCGCAGCAACCTCCGAATTCTTAACGTTCCCGAGGGGAGTGAGGGTTCCGATATAAAGCAGTACGTTATCTTGCTTTTAAAGGATTCTTTAGGCCTTGAGCAGTCAGCTGAAGAGCTAGGCACTGACATCCAACTAATCCACAGGGACCCTTTTAGAAAGAATCCTCAAAGATCAAAACCTAGAAAATTCTAGTTAATTTTCATACGCACTCTTTTAACCCCTTCCATGCTCATGACGTGCTCAGCTCGTCATGCAGCACAGTGCTCCTGTGCTCATGACGAGCTGAGCTCGTCATGACCACACCCATTTTTATTGCTGTCCAGCACAGCAGGGGAATCGCTCTAGCAGCGATGCGGTTAAAGAGAGTATTCTTAATTTAGCCCTGAAGCAGAAATCCTTGAACGGAAAGGGGTTTACCTTCCAGATAAGGTCAGATTTATCCAGGGCTACTTTGGATAAACAGTGGGAGTTGGGGAGGAGGCTAGATGCTTTCAGGAACTTAGGGGCAGTCGCACAACTCATGTTTCCTGCTGCATTAAAAATCATGAATAACAATAAAATGCATAATATTAGATCTGTACAGGCGGCAGATTAATTACTGTTGGCTTTGGGGAACGAGAAAGGTCCATCAGGTTAGCCCCCAGCTAGTGTCGAGCTTTTTTATGTGTCTTCATCCCTACCCATCTGTTCTGGAAATTAGGAAAAAGTTTCAACAAAAAAAAATTATAATAAAAGAAATGGGGTGAACAAATAAAAAAAAAAATTTGCTGCTTTTAGGCTCTTAAATTTAATGGATGGAAGAGAATAATATTAATAATAATTATACTTCGTCTGAATTATCATCTGTAGGCATCTTAATAGCAAACTATTGATACTTAGGTGTTTCTGGTTTTTACTAGATAGTAAGCATGGCGGGAGTCCGGAGGAGCACTATCTTCTGGACTTGTTCCGGATAGATAGGGCAAGGGTTTCCCATGGGGGTGGGGTGGGTAGATTAGGGCACAGGGCTAGTGGGAGGGTGTTGCAAGGGAGAAAAGGTAAAATATTCCTCATTTTCTGCCTGGTACTGTTTTTCTTTATTTTTATTAGAGAGATGTTTGGTGGATTTAGTACTTTATCGCAGTATTGTATGGTTTTTGGTGGGTTCTGGTTGGTAATCGGGGGAATGAAGGGGGAGGCACCTCTTTCCATGAATAGTCTGCAAATTCTCTCCTGGAATATCAATGGCCTCCACACCAGACCCAGAAGGGACAAAATATTGCAGTATCTTCGTGATTCTGATGCGCATGTCATTGTTCTCCAGGAGACGCATCTTATAGAGTTGGAGATGCTTTCCTTGGTTAAAAAAAAGATGGATTGATTTATGTATTTCAACAACGCAATCCATGAATATTAGGGGAGTTACGATCCTTTTCAAGAAATCTGTAAAAGCCTGACTTGTCTCTAAATTAGTACACCCAGGTGGCAGATGGGTCATTGCAACAGTAATCATCGCAGGGGCACAAATTACTATACTAGGATATTACGGTCAGAATCAGGATGACCCCTCGGTCTTGAAGTCCATCTTTTCACATTTATCATCTTTTTCAGAGCCCACCATCCATGCTGGGGACTTCAATATAGTTTTGGACTCTCTTCTTGATAAAACTCCTAACAGTCGGGCCTTAACTCCTTCTAAAACAAGGGCTTTTTTACTGGATAATATGAAGCAGTATGGTTATTCAGATATCTGGAGAATTAGGTCAGGTCAACATCAGGGTGTTTCATTTCGCAATTACAAATACCACCATCAATCAAGAATTGATTTTATTCTGATTAGCCAGAAATTGGTTAACTTAGTTAAAAACATCTTTTACCTCCCCTCAAATCTATCAGATCATTCAGCTATATGTATGGTATTGGAAAGTTTTCCTAAAGTCTCCCCTGGAATTTGGTTGTTTGACCGTTCACTTCTTTCATTACCAGAGGATATTTCCTTTTTAGTAATGGAAGCTGAGTGCTTTATGAACATGAACATCAGCTCAGCTTTGTTGGGATGTGTTTGGGACTCCTTTAAGGCCTTTTTAAGGGGCCTAATAACTAACAGGGTCACTTATAGGAGGAAGCTGTATATAGAGAGGAGGTATCATCTAATGAAGCTGAGATTGCCAAGATACAAGGGGAAATTGACCTGTACTCAGCTGCTTCCACCAATACCCTGCAGGAATTGTAAAATAAGTTACTCTACCTAAAGGGGCACTTGGGCTCAGTCCTGAATGCACGTATCCTTCAAAGGTGGGAAGCCAGTAAAATTTCCCATTTCCAGCATGGAGAAGGAGCAGGGAAACTTTTATCCTGGAAGGCAAAAACTAACCAGTTTCGAAACAATAACGACTCAATTACCTATGATAATGAGGTTTACTCTTCAGATGATGACATTAGGAGAAGACAAATATATTGAGGCAGATCGCATTGAGGACTGGTTGAGGGGGATTCCATTGCCTTCATTGACCTCGGAACAACATTTCGCCTCATTAGATCTGGTGATTTCACAGGACGAGGTTAAAGCTGCCATTCTAAGTAGCAAGAATGGGAAGGCGGTAGGCCCGGACGGCCTTCCGGACGAAATTTATAGGGCCTTGGAGCAGGCAACTGTTCCTTTCCTTACCACTTTATTTAACCAGATCCTTCAGGAGGGGTTGTCATCCCCTGCCTCTTGGGATAGTGCGTCTATAACTTTGATTTTAAAACCGGGTAAACCGGCATCTAGCTGTGTGTCGTATAGACCAATTTCTATCGACTATAAAATCTTTGCTACTGTTATGGCCAATAGATTGGGCGCGGTAGCTGCTGACATCTTACACCGAGACCAGAGGGGTTTTGTGAGGAGTCGACAACTTTATGAATTGACCTACGATCTTATAGGGGCAATCGACATGGCAACCACTGACTCTCTTCCCTTGGCTGTTCTTACGCTCGATGCTACTAAGGCTTTTGACAGGGTGACTGGTCATACCTGTCAGGGTTTTAGGCAGATTTAACATCGGGGATGGATTTCGCCGAGCAGTGAGACTGCTTTACGAGAATCCCTCAGCTTGCCTTATGGTGAATGGAGTACTATCAGACCCATTTAACATCACAAGGGGAACACGTCAACGCTGCCCTCTCTCCCCTCTCCTATTCGACCTATACATCGAACCCTTCGCCCAACGGCTGAGGGACGATCTTAATATCAAGTCCTTTAGCTATAGGGGATGGGAGAGGAAGGTGGCCCTGTACGCTGATGACATCCTGATTTTTTCTTCAGAATTACGTACAGCCCTTCCATCGGCTATTAAATTGGCTCAAGACTTTGGGGAAATTCTGGTTATGAGGTAAATGCCTCTAAAACAGAGGTCATGGTGTGGAATGATAACGATCTAGGGGCAGGGGTGCAGCCCAGTCCAAAAATGCGCTACCTCGGTCTAAATATCGTCCATGATGTTAATAAGATTGTCAAAAATAACTTTTCTGCTGTAGCTAAAGATTGCCGTAGACTTATGCGATCATGGTCTTCGCTCCCTTTGTCTATTCTAGGAAGGGTAAATCTGATAAAGATGACCTTACCAAAAATCACTTTTTTGTTTAATACTATTCCTCTTTACTTTGAACCCTCACTTTTGTCTAAGTTACAGAGCGATATTAGTTCCTTTATTTGGGCCCAAAATATACCCAGGATCGCCTGGAAAAAACGTAGGCGTTGTAGAGAAAAGGGAGGCTTAGCAGCTCCAGATCTCCAATTGTATGCATGGGCATTTCAATTCACCCATGCTTGCATGCTATTGAAGATGCCCACTGACATCGGGATTGGTTGCATGTTTAGGGCCAAGCTTAGAGGGGTAAATGCAGCACAGGTAGGCTTTTTGTTTAAATTTGGAGATCCTACATTTTTTTAAAAGATAAAACTGAAGATCTTGCAGGGTATGGCGAGAACATGGGTCAAGCTCAGGAGCTCCATAAGGTTGGGGTATTTTTCGAGTAGGTCACCGCTGTGGGACTCACCTGGGAGCCCGGGTTGACTCGCTGATACCATAGCTTTGCCCTTGAGAGAGGCGGGGGTGGAGGTTTGGGGCGATCTGTTTGTAGAAGGAGGTCTGGTACCATGGGAATCTCTGAAAGATAGAATTGGACCAAACCTCTCTAGGTTCAAATATTTACAGATTGCCAGCTAGGCTCATTCACAGATCATTGTTAAGAGTAGATTCCCAGTAGGGGGGGGGGCGTAGTCATTTAGAGTCCATTCTTGATAAAACTCCGGCTAGAAAGGAGGTCATGTTTTGGTATAATTTAATGTTAGAAGAGATCGACGGCGAATTCCAACTGCCTGAGAAACTGTGGGGGTCCTCCTTCGAGGACTATGATGTGGAAAACCTTTGGCTTACTTCCTTCAAGTTACTGTGGGATATTGTTAAGCCAGCTTGGCTCCGAAGGAATCACCTCTTCACTCTCCATAGGGCCTATTACTTTCCACAGAGGCTATCAAAATTCTCTAAGGACTCTCCTGTGGCGTGTTAGATGTGGGGTACTGGCTGCCTCGGACCTACACATGTTTTTTGACTGTCCCTTCTTGTCTCCCTTTTGGGATTCTATAAGTTCTTCACTTATGACCTCTTTGGGTTTCCAAATTACGATAAATCCTGCTCTTGCAATATTTGGTGTCACGGATGAGGTTGGGGGTCTGGCCAAACATCTTCTTTTCTACACCATCTTGCTGGCCAGGAGTGAAATTTGTAAAAAATGGAAGGACTCGATACCACGCTCCCTTCTCGACTGGTGGGCATCTGTATTGCTGGTGTCGAAGTTGGACTTGGCGAGATCAGGTAATCAAGATAAAAGAGCTTTTTGGCACCTCTTGAAGTGGGACCAACTGTAAATTGACTGATGATTTTTTTGGGTGTTTTTGTCCCCCATGGTCCAGTGATTATGCTGCTTTGGGTTTTTCTCCCATTTCTGGCGCACTTATGTATACCAGTCTGGTCAAGGCTGTTGGTGTACAATTGTAGCAATATCGCTCCCCATTGATCTCAGCTCGAGGGTCCTGGAGTTCATGACACCACTGATTGGTGAGGCTGATTGAATAGTAAGCCGATCCATCCAGTTTACTGTGGCAGCGTGTCGCTCTCTGTTGACCTTAACGGGAAAACCATGGTGGAAAATGAGGACCACAAAAAAAAAACCACTCACTTTTCCACCACTCCAGCACTGGAGGGCTTCCTCTAGTTTTTTTAGATATATAGGTTGAGCCCATCCTGGTTTTGTCTACTGGGATAGGGAAATATAGGCCTAATGAACAAAGGGCAGCGTGTAAAGCAGTCTGTGTTTTTTGCACAGCAACTAGCTTGCCACCTGCCCCACCCATTTTGCAATGCAACTGATGTACTAATTATGCCCTAAGCTATGTCCCAAAATGCACAATCGTAGTAGGTGGCAAAACCTCCTGGCTCATTTTTGTGAATGAGGCAGAAGGCATGTTGTGACACTCCTGTGAATGCAGGGAAGAGGGCGTATGCGAGACAGCAAACTTTCCCTCCCTGCATTCGCATTCCCACTAAAGGGACAGGGGCTGTTTTTAAAAGGAAAAAATGGAAGTGCAGGGAATTATATCGAAAGAGCATACTGTATAACCATGGATCTGTTACTTCCCCAGTTGTCGCCCAGCATCATTCCCAAGGTGAAAGCTGTCCAAAAGGTAGCTTCCACTTTGTGAATGGGTTGCTTGCCACCACTTGGATGCCAGTGCTCCAGTTTATAGGGTGTTAATTCAGCACCTCACAGTTAGTGATACCAGAGGTCCTGTTAGCTTCAGGGGCTGCTGAATGAACAGCAATTATGGGTGGAAAATCCCACCTGTTTTGAAGAATTTTCAGGGGTATCAGTTCATTCCAAGTTTGATTGCCCATTAATTCTCCATTTTCCACAGTCATTTTCACTGGCCAGAGATTTCCGTTGCTTTTAGCAGCTGATATCTCTGGTGAAAATATTACAGATTCATGGTGTTCTTGATAATTATTGCCAGTAGTGTTATCAGCAACTTATTCTCAAGCATCATGTCACTTGGCAATAACCTGCAATTGTGGCTGCCATAGCATTGACACATACTATTGCGAGTCACAGTGATGTGAGGGATGCCCATTTCACACCCCCTCCAATTTGGGATTTGGAATGAGTCAGTGGAAATTACCTTTAGCATATTACGACTTGTGAATATGTGATCAAAATGCATTGTGACTGTAAGAGCACTTACTATATGGAGTCCTAAGATCTCCCATGCAGTTGACATTTTTACTAACGGTGGGAGAGCAAGCATAAAGGGCTACATTCTCCTGTCATTTCAACCAATGTGTTTACTTTTGAAATGCTTTTCATAAAATGTGCACATTTTACATTTTGCTGTAAATATGTATGTGATTGTTTTTGTAAACCAAAAACAAAAAGCCTAAAAATAATGACAAAGAACAGCTCATCTTGTGCCAATCTTGACGCCGGTGAAGAGCATAAAGCAACATAGGACCATGAAGAAGTTACCATAGGAAACAGGTACCAAGCTATCTGTAATAGAGAGACAGCAGCCTTTCTCACAAGGTTAACAAAATGTCCTTTCATGTAGATTGGTTCCTTTGCTTTGCTGTCAGAATATCCCTCAAAGTTCTCCAGGACGGATCTTGCAGTGAAAGATACTTGTGATCTGTTGCTCACAGAGGAATCTCGTAGGAAAACATGCAGCTTGCCATCCTCCCATTCCATGTTCATTATGTTATATGCACTTATGTTCAGCAAACTGATGAGAATGGCGATTCTCATAGGTTAACTGTAGAAAGAATCAAGATTTTATTAAAGACAATGAGGCTAGCATTATCCATCAACTTTTATTCACTTCATCTGAGCAGCAAACCATTCAAAGCTTCCAAAACAGAAACTTATAACATCAAAAAGTGAAAAGAATGTTCAGTCCCATTATATACTGTCCACCCTCCATCTTCTTAATCTTTTGTTTGATCTACCTTAAAACTCCTTTGAAATAACATTCCAACAAGACTATCCTCTTTAATTATCTGTAAACAAAAAAATACATTAAGAAACAAAATTCAACTCCAAACATATTCAATCATGTGAAAAAAACATTATACTAACACAACCTAGAAAGAACATACTTTCATATATCTCTATCCTCATCCCCTCCTCCCATAAGAGAAAGGGGGTGGGATAATGCTAGCCTCCGTTTTTTAAATAAAATCTCGATTCATTCAGTTAACCTATAAGAATTGTCATTTTTTGGCAATACAGGAGGCTAGCATTATGCCTGTTCAAAATCTTTCAAAACACATTTTGAAACATGATCCACCACCTTTAAAGAAACTCTCCTAAACATTTCTGCAGATGATCAATCAGCTGCTTTCAAAATATCTTCCAATCGACCACCCAACAGATAAACTTTATTTGCCACAGCTTCCCTAACTGAGTGAGCTATAAACATAGACACATCCACTCCTTCTTTCTTCACAGTTGCTTACCCTCACCTTGCAATCGTAGCATTTGTCACTGGCTTAAGTAGTTTCACGTCGTAAATCAACAGCTGTTCAACTCCTGCACCCCTTTTATCCAACATCCTTGCTTCATATTCGCTCATACAGTTCACTACACATAAATTAGGTGCCTCATCACAAATCTTGGATAAAAATAGAACCAGACATGGTCTTAGTTCTCTTACAAATTTTAAAAAACACACCATCTGGTTGAAAAAATCTATGTGACACTTCTAAAGCCTTGGCGTCTGAAATCCTTATAAAAGATACAAGACATACTAAAATGGCCAACCTCCAAATCAATTCTCTCACCTCCAGATATCTATTGCCTGGCCAATCCCTAAATAACCATAACACTAAACCTGCATCCCACAGCGTCTGATACTTTGCATTAGGTGGTTTCTTCATATGAATTTCCTTCAACACTCAAAGAATGTCCCACTGCCACTGCTGACCTGTAACAATTTACCATCCTGTAAGACATTCCTTTCTCAAAAAGCTCCACCAAAAAATTCACTTTCTCTATGCCATTGGCTTCTAATTGGTCCAAATCTCTTTTCACGCACTAACGTCGCCACACTCTCCATGCTCCTCTTGATCTCTTCTTGGTCCCAGGAGCCCATGACTCATTGAGTAAACTTGAAGCTGACTCTGAAAGCCCTGTGCCTCTTCCGGAACACCTGACATCCTCTAAACTAGTAGGTTGAGAAAGCCCGACTCCACCGAAGAAAATTCCTTCCTCTCAACAGTCCCTTGAAGGGCCTTATCAAATATGGCTGTTCCACTCCCAGTTCCATCACCGCTGGGAACCAAGATTGAGTCTTCCAAAAGGGAGTTACCAGGCCCAACTGACATCTCTGTCTCCTTACATGAACCAACACTCTCTGAAACATCGAAAAGTGGGAAAGGCATAATCCCTCGCTTCGCTCCAATCCTGTAAAAAAAGATTTCTATCGCCACTGTTCCTGGATCCGGTCTCCAACACACATAACTTGGCAATTGATAAGCCAGTCTAGAAGCAAAAGGATCCACTACCAACCGACCCATCAACATTGATGTATTAAAAAACATCCTCTCTCAATTTTTGGTCGCTGAAAACTCCCACATTTCTGAAATTCCTGAAATTGCTCTTCCATTCCAGGCCACCGAATTCTCCTTCCATCGCACTAACTCTTCCTTTACATCTTTGCTTAGACAAACCGTGTCTCCATACCATAAACCCTTCGCTAGACCAGATCTCTTTAACCACTGAAGAGCCCTGTAGTGCAAAGGACCCGGAAACACTGTGTGTATTGATGATGACAAGAGACCTATTACACGTGCCAACCCCCTCAACTTCACTGAATCCTTTCTTGACATAGAGCAAACATATTGTCTTATCTTCCTCACCTTCTTCTCAGGTAAACGCAAGTGACTTGTCACAGTGTACCATTACCGACTTGTCAATGTTTATGTAAAACCCTAAACTCTGAAGTAGACTTACCACCACCTCCAACTCCTTCTGTAACTCATTCAGATCCTGATTCATTATAAGTATGTTGTCCAAATAAAATCATTCTCAACCCTCTTTCCTTCAAGAAACCTACCACTGGACGCATCGCTTTCATGAAGCAAAAGGAGCTGCTGACAGCCCGGAAGGAAGAGCTAGGAACAGATGCAACTGTCCCTTACACCTGAATTGCAAGTAACACTAACGTTCCTCTGCTATCGGCACAGTGAAATAAGCATTTCTTTATGTCTCTTTTTACCATCTAATCTATGTCCTGAAAGAAATCCCTTAACAAATGAATTCCCTCCATCTTGAAATTCCGCATATTAATTACAGGCCTCCAACCCTTGTCTTTTTTTCTCTACCAGGAACAAGGTACTTACAAATCCTCTTTCGTACCCTGATACTTTTCAGATTGCATTCTTCTCTACATTTGGCTCATCTCTTCCAGAACCACATTTTCCAAATCTTTTTAACACGCCAACTTATTTGGCTCTGCCAGTTGACGTGGTTCTGATTTGAACTCCACTCAATACCCATTTATTGCCTGCAACATCCTGCAACATCCATGCATCTTTCGTTATTATCTCCCACTGAACCTTGAAAAACCTAAACCTTCCTCCTACACCTGAAGGGGTAAAGCGAGAAGTCCCTGTACTCACCTTGTCCTTGACTCTGATTGGGTAGATGACCCCTTCCTCGATTGCCTCTCCTTCCTTGGTTTCTACCCCTCTGTGGGTAAAACTGTCCGCTACTAGGGTTTCCCCTGTATGCTCCATAACCTTGGTATGATACATTTTGGTACTGTGCTCTGAAACCTGCCCCACCAATAGGGTGCCCTCTCCTACCAACCCTGCCATTAAAGCGTCCATTTGAAAAAACTCTGTGTATGGAATACTGCACTGTATCTAGACTGGTGAAAGTCTTCACATATTTTGCCACATACTTCTCCGAAAAACAATTCTTTAGCTTCCTCAGATTATTCTCTTTTTGCCAAATCACTTAATTTTCTATTAATTCTCATAAGCAGGGTTTTACTTTCAGCCAACAAACCCGCATTTGCTTTGCCCAGAAAACATATCGCCTTCTGTCACCATCCTCTTAAAAGAGTTTAATCTACATTAGTGCCTTTCAAGTAGGCCGCTTCCACTGAATCGAAAATCTTTCCAAGGGACCCTAGGAAATCCAAAACTTTGTCCTGACATATTTTAAGTGATTTCTCTGAACCTTCCTGGGACCTTTCCCCATTTTAAACATATATGTGATTAAATCAGGCTTTATATTTGGTGTCTGAGTTACTTTTCTTCTATGACAGGCCTAGAACATTCCACCCTAATAATATTGCTTTCTTCCTTCTCTAAGGATCTACGCAACCTTCTCTAAGGATCTATGTAAACTTTATACAGTCCACAACATGAGCTAAGGCCCACCAGTTTTTGGCCCTGGGATGTCTTATCTCCAGAGGATCAAACAATTTGCCCCCAAAAAGGATCCATTACAGTTAATGCATCCCTAGTCTTAGGCTAACTGCTCAGCTCACTTTCCTAATCCAGACCATCTTTGTACTCCAAATCTAGTACATATTCATCTAAATCCTCACTTGTTACATCTTTTCTCATCTCCAACTCACCTCTAAATATTTTTCCTCTGTCTGTGTTAAACTTACCCCCTGGCGTGCCACCTCGGACACCCACTCCTTGCAAGCTGCTTGCTCCCCCTCTATTTTTGAATGAAACATCCAAGTGCCTCTTTTTCCTGAGACATTTTCCCCGAGGACCTCTATTTGTGTCTTCATTATCTGACACAGAGAATAATTCCTCCTCATCGACCACTGTATGTTCTCTATTCCCTAAAACTTTCTTTGTACAGCCTCACTCACCAACTTCCTTAACATCTCTTCCTTTTATCTCGTGCTCATTCTTATCTATTTCCATCTTAAATAAATATTGACTTTTTTTGTGCAAAATCAAACAGCAAACCTAAATTACAAATGTAACACCAACTGTGTCACTTTAAAAAAAGGTTTCATAAACCTCCCATCTAAATATACTACATTTTTATTAAAAAAACTACTCTCCTCAGTTCAAACAATACTTTTGAGACTGTTCCCGACTAATGACTGTGCAACACATCGCTTCGCTCTCGTGGTTACATCCGCACACGCCTACCACCCTTAGAAAAAAGCGGCAACGTTGAAAAAGGCCTTAATTCCTTTAAAGGAATGCCTCGTTGCGCAAAACAATAATAATAGAAGCCTAAATGCCCTAAAAATGAAATAAGGGCAACTGCCCCTTAAACAAACCCAAAACTACTTAAAGACATTGAGCGGTTGCATACGCAACACATTCAAGACCCAATATGGCCTCCAAATCCAAACGCACTGCTGCGTGCAGAGCGGCCTGCTGTCTGCACAGAACCGACAACAAAGGTTTCATGTGCTCGAGCCAGAAGGCCCATCCCCCACAATCACCCAATCGAGTAAGCTACAGAATAATCCTGAAAGTATTTTACTGTGTAAAATATAAAATTTCCATTCTCTCTAGGAATAAGAAACTTTATACTAGATACAACAAAACATTCTCCCATTCATAATAAAACCCGAAATTAGGTAAAATTAGTCATACTCAAACCATACTCGCAGCCAACAAATCATACTACTTATATCTCCTATATACTTATCTGTTTAGAAGCAGCAAACAAAAGATGAGGAAGATGGAGTACGGACAGTATATAATGGTTCTGAACATTCATTTCACTTTGTGATGTTATAAGGTTCTGTTTTAGAAGCTTTTAATCGTTTGATGCTCAGAAGAAGGGACTACAAGTTGACGCATAATGCTAGCCTCCTGTCTTGACATAAAATCACTAGCTTCATGATAAAGACAGACTTGTTGTTCAAGTCAGCAGGATGGCACAATAACTGCCAGTTAAAAAAGCTACTGTTCCACACTACTTCTGTGACGTCAATCAGCTTTGTTACATCATCGATTTTACATCAGAAACACAATTTGTGCTAGACAGAAAGAAGCCAGGTTTCAGCCTGCCTCTGCTAAGACGGCCAGTGATGCATACAATGAAAAAGTAAAATGGATTAACCGGTATAATTTTAAATATGTCAAACTTCATGTGGTTGAAAGCATCAATCACCAAAAAATTAAAAGCTCTGCACACAACTAAAACACAACATTTTTTTGGCCAGAGGAATGACACTGCAAAATATTACTTTAATGAAATTTAAGTTAGCAATATAATGTTATATACTTCAACTTATTACTGAATAGGCCATGTTAGTTTAAAGAAGACAATATTTGTATTCATAGTCCTTTGATGTGTTGTTTACATTGAATAAACAGCATTTATTGTTCTATGAAAAAAATCTGATCCAGTTGGTGTGTGTTTTTGCTGATTCATGGCTGGTAAAATTGGTTGCCATTTGCAGTGGTTGGAGCAAAATTAAATACATACAGAATACAGAAGATGAAACTTTTTGAAAGGACTCAGAGGAGAGTATACCCAAAAGCCAAAAGAGCGCAAAGGACAGTTTCCTTAATATTAGAAGTGAAAAATATTGGGGGGCGTGGCTAATGCCCAAAGGAAATGGCGGCTCCTCCGTGACTCTCCTGGGACGACGGTGGGGAGGACGGAGCGAACGCTGTGTTTTTCTACACGTAGCATATCTAAAACAGAGGAGATGTTGTGCGAATATATCCGGAGCTAAAGGAGTCTGTTTTTTAGGCTTTCCGAGGTCTGCCGGCATAGGTGCTTGTGAGTGGATCGCGGCGCAGCTCCGATGAGCACGCGTCCGCCATTTTGTGGGATTCTTCAGCCGCTGACGGAGTTCTTTCCTAGTGGCTCGTTTTATGTCAGAAGACGTTCCTAATGTTCCCGCATGCTACTGCAGGTACTGTGAAGCCTTTCAACCTGCAAGCGCATTTTCAGCACAGCCTCGCTGATCATACGCCAGGCATTTTATGCTCCTACGTTATGACCCTCTTCCTTGTGTATTGCCTTGCCATCTAATCTTAAGGGAGTTGAGCGCTGAATAACACAGCATTTCTCTTCACGTGCTCTTTTAAATTTGGGCCTCCTACTAGTGCTCTTGGACATTTTTGAAATCTACAGTTTCACACTTCACCCCAAAAGATGTGCCTTCCCCAAAATTTTGACTGAACTTTTAGTCTAGCATATTTCATTTCTAATGTGAGGATAATATGTTTTTTAGGTTTTCTCCCTATGGTGTTTCAATTGTTATGATTTAAGCAATGTATATTATGTTGATTATATGTCTTTTTCTCAAATAATTAACTGGTTTGGTCATGATACACTTTTGAGCGCGCTCCTTTGTGGCACGAAGTTAATTCTATAAGTCTCTGTTCCAGTCTCTTTGACGTCTTCTGGATGCCTGTCTCTTAGGACCATTCCTTCTTTCTTCTTTTTACTTTCATGATATTACTTGAGATGTGCTTCCAATGATAAACCAAATTGTTTAATTGCACAAAACCTTGACCATTGCTTTATGTGTTTATGCCACAAAGTTACTTTTTTTTGGGGGGCTATTATAGCCTGATTTGTAGTATATGCTGATACTTGTTGTCAAAGTTCATTTTTCTTATGGGAAGATTACCTAGGAATCTCCCTTTATCTAAACCTTTATCTCATAGATGTTTGGTCCATACTAGCTCACGCTACAACTGTCTTTCCATGGATGACCTAGCCAATACCTCACCTAAGTGTTCATTTACACCTCTTACGACTTCAGGCTCTAGCACCGCTAAAGCATCAACGAAGAGGTTGAAGAAGAACCCTCCTTCTCCTCCTAAACAATCTACTTCTGGCACAATGGACTTGTTGATAGAAGAAATTAGAGATTACGCCCATTTGTTGAGGAGACTAGTTCTAAGCTTCAGATGCTCTCTGATAAATGTTTAAATATGGATGAAAGAGTTACTACATTGGAACAGAATGTTGGCTCTCTTTCTTCCTCTACTTCTAGAGTAGACTCTCTATGTTCTCAGGTATCCTCACTACACAAGCAAATTGAAAATTTGGAAAACAGAAATAGGAGTAATAACCTTCGTATTTATGGACTTCCTGAGGAAACAGAAGGCTCAGATCCAATCACTTTTTTCAAGTCCTTTCTTGCGCGACTTCTTAAGTTACCTGAGAGCACTATTCTAAACATCCAAAGAGCACATCCATTAGGTCCACCATCACATCTAAAGTCTTCTTCCCCAGCAAAACGACCAAAAGAAGTGATCTTATATTTTCTCTAATATACTGATTTATTAAAAGTTTTGTCAGCAGCCAGAGCAATGAATCGCATAACGTGGTCAGGAAATTCCTTATTTTTCCCTCAAGACTATGCTAAGCCGATTGCTGATCGACGCAAGGAATTCCTAGCACTATGACCGCAACTACGCTCAATAGGTGCACAATATGGTCTCTTTCACCCATGTCTATTTAAAGTGACCATCAACAATAAAACTACCACATATGAGGACCCAATAAAGCTGAAGAGTTTCTTATACTCCTACAATGCTGACACGATGGATACTACTTCCTCATTTATTGCCAAATAGACAATCTATGGACTCTGTTATGTTTTCTACTGTTTTCATGACCTTTGGATTTGAATTTGACTCATTTGTCATTTATTAATTTGTTAACAGAAGTTACTTTTCATTGTTACTGTTTTTATTATATAACTAACCTCTTTTCTCTCCAAACAGGTTGCCCCTGCGTGTTATTGTCTTCCCTATGTTATGACGTCTGTTCGTTCTGTCCTCCGTCCCGCCTTCCCACATGGGTCTTGGACGTGTCATTGTCCCGTGTGGCCTTCCATCCCTCCACCCCTCGTATGTCCTGTATTTCATGTAAGTCTTTTTCTTCAATTGCGCTTTACCTATTTTGTGCCACTTTTCTCTCTTTCTCTCTTTCTTTACTTCTGACCGCTTTATCTCAATCTGTATCCTTCTCATTGCCTCTTTTTTCTTCACATCTTTCTTCTATTCTTAAAAGGTTGTTTATTTGTTGTATTCCCTTCTCTTCTTCTTCTTACTTTGTTTTTCTGTTTCAAATATTTCAGTTTATGTACAGTTGGTTTGTTATCAATTATAGCTTAAATAGTTCAAGATGTTGCTTTCATCAGCATTTTTCATATATTCTTAGTCCTAATCTATGCCTTTAAAAACCATTTCATGGAATGTCAAAGGTTTACATTCACCTATCAAACGACAGAGAGTTTTGACCCATTTGGCTAAATTGGGAGTAGATATTGCATGTATACAAGAATCTCATTTAACAGATGAAGAAGCTGCAAAAATTAAAAAGAGGTTGGGTGGGTGATGCTTTCTTCTCCCCAGGTGATGGCAAACGCAATGGAGTCCTTATTCTTTTTCGCAAGTCCCTTTTTGTTAAGATACCATCACATTGTACAGACCAAATAGGTAGATGGGTACTGGTTAAATTCGTGGTGGATAATGTTCCAGTCTCTTTATTGAATATTTACGCACCCACAGTTGGTGATCCCTCTTTCTGGGTTTCCCTGGCCCAACACATCACACAATATTACGACCACAACTTTATTCTTGCAGGAGACTGCAATGAAATTTTGGACCCTTTTTTAGATCGGAACTCATCATCTCACTTTGTACCTCATAAATCTCATAAACTATTTACACGAATTATAAAACAACACAAACTCATAGATGCTTGGAGACTCTGCAATCCCACCTTGAGAGAATATTCCTTTTACTCACCAGCTCATCATACCCAGTCCCACCTAGACTATATCTTTGTATCTCATAAAATTTCTCAATCATTAACGGCGGCGGATATTTGTTCCATACTAATATCAGATCATGCCCCTGTGACTATTAACCTTGATATTTTGCAGAAACCCAAGTTGCTCAGGAAATGGCACTTTAATATTGCCCTCCTTTTGGACCCGCTTTTCACATAATCCTTCACCTCTTTCTTTAACGAATATTTTACTCAGATGCCATATCTTTTCATGTGGTGGGATGCTTTCAAGGCATCAGCCAGAGACTTTATTATCCGTTTTGTCTCCAAAAAACGCAAAAAAGCACAACAAGTCACCACTGCTCTGTTAGCTAAAATAAAACAACTGGAACATTCTTATTAGTGCTCTAAATCAAAAACGTGTCTATCTGAGCTCCTAAAAGTCAAATTTCAATTAAATCAAGATACTACTAATAATGCTTCAAATTATTTACTGAAATCCAGCGCGAAATTCTATGGTGGTCAGAATAAAGCCGGGAAATTATTGGGTAACTATTTAAAAGTTAAACAAAACAAACTCAATATAGATTCTATTTTCGGCACAGATAATTCACTAAAACGTAAAGACGAAGAGATCTTGAATGAATTTCTTCACTTTTATAAATCATTATATACATCTGAGACCCTTTCTTCTGACCATTCTATCTCTGAATTTCTCTCTAAAATACATCGCTCCCCTGATACACGCCCAGAGTTGACCCTTTTAGATTCAGACTTTACACAGAAAGAAATTCATGCTGCTTTAAAAATACTAAAAAAAAGATAAGGCCCCTGGCCCAGATGGCTTCACTGTAGAATGTTTTACTCATTTGGCACACCGACTAATTCCCAAATTGCATACCCTTATACATACCTTTTTGCAATCTGGAGAGTCTACTGGCTCTTTTTCCGATGCTCTTATCTGTCTCATACCTAAGGATGGTAAGGACCCTCAACATTGTAAAAATGATCGACCTATCTCCCTGGTCAACATAGACTATAAGATCTTTTCAAAAGCTCTAGCATTACGTTTAGAATCTCACATGCCTGATTAGCTGGGAGCAGAGCAATCCGGCTTTGTTAAGGTAAGGCTCATTACAGACAACACTCGTTTATTTTTTGATATTCTCTCCAAAGTCTTACATATTTCTCATCCCTTGGCAGCCATTGCCTTGGATGCAGAAAAAGCATTCGACAGAGTCGAATGGCCCTATCTTTTTCGTACACTTCAGTGGTTTGCCTTTGGTCCAAAAATTATTGCTTTAATCTCTATTTTGTATTCAAATCCTAGAGCAGCTGTAACAGCGAATGGTGGTATCGCCTTTCAATTTTAACCTTGGTGGGGGAGTTAGACAGGGATGCTCACTCTCTCCATTTCTTTTTAACCTCGCTTTAAAACCTTTTTTGCTGAGAATTCGCCAAAACAGTAACGTTCACGCCTTCACTTTTAAGGATACCAGTATTAAAATGGCAGCTTATGCTGATTATGTGATTTTATTTCTTTCGCAAGCTCAAGTTTCTCTCCCTGCTTTTCTAGAAGAAGTAGACTCTTTTGCGTATGTTTCTGGCTATAAATTGAATAAAGACAAGTGTGAGATACTACCTTTAACAAAATATACTTTTAAGGCTGACTTTGCTACTTCGGGTTTCGCATGGAGTCCCCAATTCATTAAATATTTAGGACTTCACTTTACTTCTTCCATTTCGGGAACAGTATCACGTTGCATGGACAATTGCATACAGAGATTATCCTCTTTAACAACAAAAAGGCATCCACTATATTTGTCCTGGTGGGGTCGTTTAGACACTATAAAAATGATGCTTTCTCCCATAGTCTTATATACAATTTCTAATATCCCACGATCGATTCCTCTCAAATATTTTTAAAAACTCAATTGGGGGCACAACAGTCACATATGTCCATCCTAAAATTGATTCGTCCAAAATCGGAGGGTGGGGTATATTTCCCTGACTTCCCTATCTACCATAAGTCCTTCATACTAAATCAGTCGTCACGTTGGCTATTGGATCCTTTCACAAATTGTCCTCTTTGGACTACACTTGAACAATCTTTTATTTCCCCCTTCTCCTTACAAGTATATCTATCCTTCACACGCTAGCCGCCATCTGTTTCCACTCCCATAATTAAACATGCTTCCAAGATCATTTTACTGGCCCCCTTGACATCCTTTCTCTGTACTCCTATATGGCACAACATACACATTTTAATAAATAATAAACCTTTATTTTGGAAATCCTGGAGACAACGAGGGTTGATTTGGGTGAACCAATTATATAGTCAGGACGTAATTATATCCTTTTCACATGCCAGCACCGTTTTTGGTTTTCCTTCCACTTTCCACCTCAAATATTATCTCTTAACACAAGCCATCCAATCTGCTCGACTACAGCACACATCATCCCAGCATAAGCCCCCCCCCCACTGTATCAGATCATATGGATAAACTGCGAACCCACCAGATTCATGGTCCCAGAGCTTCCAACATATATAAACTTTTACATAGCTCTCTTATTCAAAGAGACAAAACTAAGGTAGAATTATCGTGGGAGAAGGAGCTTGAGGTTTCCTGGCCTGTAGACTTCTGGGATAGAATATGGCTCAAACTCAGGAAGTCTTCCAGGGCCGCAAATACTACACAGACACTATTTTTCATTTACAATAAGCTCCTACTATCTCCATTCACCCTCAATGCAAGACATTCCGATTTTTCGGATAACTGCTGGTCTTGTTCGGTTCCACATGCTGACTTATTTCATTTGCTTTTCACATGCAAGTTTGTCCGGGTTTTCTGGGAAAAGGTAGGGTCACAACTTAATTCCATTTTTCAATCCACTCATCTCTTCTCAGTTTCACATATCTTTTTAGGTAGCTTATCTCCTATATGGGAAAATTGCGACACCAACGTAAAAATAATTGACCTGTTATTAGCAGTGGCCTTGCAACAAATTACTAAGAATTGGAAAGATTTCACTAAACTCTCATATCAAGCATGGTGTTATGCTGTTTGCTACCATCATAGGCTAGACACGACATTTGTGTACCCAATACATATGGCTTCCAAACGTTTAGATCTGTGGGCACCAGTTACACTATTCCTTGATACTAATGTTAGATGCTCTGTGCTCCCTGCTCCTCTACAACAAGAAGTTACTGAACCTCCATGACCTCCTTCATATTGTTATTGTATATTATAATTCTTTACAGAACCAATGTAACTTATGTGATCGTTATCTTGTATCTATATGATGTATTTGATTGATTGTTTTACATACTTTGTGCTTATCTCTTCCAACTGATGCATTGTATGAAATTCTTTTACCTTCTTTATTCCTATATTTTGTACACTAATGTTATTATTTATTCTAATAAACTTATCTTTGAACTTAAAAAAAAAAAGAAGTGAAAAATATTAAAGTTATTCCTGCAGAGGCAAATCTGGCTGTTTCAGTCTTGTTTGAATGTGTGGTGGTCAATCATGTATTCCTCAGAGACAAGGTGAGAGGAACTGAGAGTACACCAATCGTAGGAATAATAACAACACATAGCACTTTTGCATATATCGGGATTTTTGGGACAGCAAAGTCCCTGGCATGGGGTTGGACACGCACACCTGCCCTGTGTAACCCAGCTGGAATGACACCTGGTCCTCCTGTAATGATCATTGGTCATGGTGAACACAGATTACGTGTGTGCCATGACCTTGGCAGGTCTCATGGTAAAGCAGTCTGCTTAACCAAGAGGGGTGCAGCAAGCACTAACCTTGTGAAGGTGGAGGCTACTGTGCTTATCTGGAGCTAAGTGATATGAGTTTGGTGATGGCAGCATACCTGTATTTGTGTTCTCTAAACACAGTAATGTGACCAGGCCTTTTTACCTGTGTCACAGGAGTGGGGCCTACTGGCCCACTCATGTGAAATTCCGTGGCTGTTTACTTAACTCACCATTGGGCTGCATGAAGTGTGTGTAGAACTGGACAGGATGTGAAACAGGCATGTGCTTGCTGGGTTGCATGTGTGTGCCTGTGTATAGTACATAACATGGAGACCTTTGGGTTCTATTATGGAAGCCCAGGGACTTGAGAGACCGGAGAGGTAAGGACTACAATCCCCATACAGGAGATGTGTATTGCTGACATTCTTGAGGGCTGGGTGGGACACATGCACTGAAGAGAGAGTAGCAGAGCATCCTCTCTGCACATCAAATGTTTTTTTGGTTCCGGGAAGGGTTACTGGTCAGCTCGGCCAGGGCTCATTGTCAGGGAGATGGTGGCACTGATAACATTGACACTACCAGGGAATCTGGTAGAGAGGAAGGCTTAGTTCTTAGAACCTTTATGGGGCATATTTCAGTGGAGGTTGAGAGGTAGGTGTGATCCCTCATAACTTTCTAGGCCTGTGTCATGGGCTCAAAATTAGAGCTATTCCTGCTGTGGCAGACTGTCCTGTTGAGCAGTGCATAGAAGAGAGCAGTTTGAAGAAGCTGACACCCCTAACATGAATTTCAAAGGCCAGACTCTAAATCACATAGGTATCTGGATTTGGACTATAAGGTGGGACATGTACCCCATATTTCGTTGAGCAGCACTGTCTGATCAGGAGAAGGAAAACTTCCAAAACTACTTTGCTGCTGGAATCAGGACTGGGGGCCAATGTCTACCAACCACCCATCTAGGATGAGGGGCCATCAACCAGGAGGCAGGAATTGCCCTGACCCTGGACCACTAGCTTGCTTTCTGCTTGCCTTACTGACTGCCAAGACTAGTGGCCTCTTTGAGGAGGAAGAGAGTGTTTAGAAGCCTGCCTGCCAAGATTAGTGGATTCTGCGAGGAAGAGGAGAGAGCCTGAAGTGAGTGAGGCCCAGCAGGGTCCAAGGCGAGTGAATCCAATTGAGCAGAGTGTGAGGCGTCCGGTCTCCAGTTGGGACCGGTGTTGCAAGAGAGCTGCCCACTCTCCTGCGGAAGTCGGAAACCCCTGTCGGGACTGCCATGAATTTGAAGACCATCACCCAGAGTAGTTGCTCGTGCTGGGACCGTCACCCATGCCCATGACCCTCCATGTGTCAGAAGAGAGCCACTTGGAGTATTCAGGCCATTGTCCAGGCAACCAAGACTGTGGACCATCACCATCACCTGTACTACTATAAATATTTAGGAGTTACGCTTGATGACAGAATTACATATAAACAACATTTTGATAACTTAAAGGCTAAAGCAACTTCCTTGACTTTTGCTTTTAGATTATTGTGAGATAAGCTATTATGCCCGAGTTACAAGTATTTATTGAAGGTAATGAAGGCAAAACTGATTCCTTCACTCACATATGGGTCAATAATTGTTTGGGGCAAAGACAGCAGGTGAGGCAAACTGTGTTTCTAAAATGTTTATTTTCATTCTATTTATTGGACCTTGAGTCCCTTGCATATATGTGCTGGCAAAAAATAAATAAGAAAGTGTATACCAGTGTACTGAGGTTATATTTAACGGAGAGACTGAATACCTTCAAGCTCCCATCTTTTGACCATTTGGATAGAAATAGGACTGTTTTAAAACTGATTTTAAATCAGACAAATAATTTTATATCATTATTATTGGATCAGGAGATGATTGCAAAAAGAAAAGCATGCCTGGTCGGTTATTAACTTGTATAATAAAATCAAGCCTCAATCTTATTTAACCTCCTACTTAAAACTGGTGATAAGGGATAGATTCCTTAAATTAAGATTTGGCCACTATCCAAAAAAGGATGGGACCCAAAGATGGGTACAAAATTGGCAATCGCAAAATTGTAGATTATGTGCCTGTATCATTAAACATTATTGCACATTGTATGTATTTGACTCAGATTGCGTCAAGCGAGGGTAAAACTGTTAAAACAGGTATTCAAGGAATTAGGGGTGAGAACGTGCCGCAAAGCGATTATATTGTGCCTTCAAGGGCATATTACTAATCTCTGGGCACGATTCACAGAACTAACTTAAGACAAAATCCTAAACTTACTACCATTTTGGTATTCACAGAAGGCACTTACTCATTTTGGTATTCACAGAAGGCACTTACTAATTTCGGTATTCACAGAAGTTAGGAGTCCTAACTTTAGGACTCCTAAATGCCTTCTGTGAATACCGAAAGTCTTAAAGCTAGGATTTTTCTCAGTTTAGGAGTCCTAAAGTTAGAACTTTACTACTCACGTCTGAGCATACCCTGCCAACTTATGGCAAACAAAGCGGTACAGAAGGGGGTGGTGATGGACGGAGCATCTGAACCAATCAAACACTCACACCCAGTCAACAGATCTGGGTTTAATCCATCACCGTTCTTTAGCCCACTCTGCCACCCCAGTTCAGACATGGCCACATGCCACCCCTTTTTGTACCGCTTTGTTCGCCATAAGTTGGCAGGGTATGCTCAGACGTGAGTCCCTTGCTCACTTTGCCACTGGATTCAAGCAAGGCGGCTGTAATGCCAGAAACCGGTCCTAGGAAGCTTGAATCCGGTCCAGGGAAGGCATGGCTTGGCAGTTTGGGCTGGACTGTTCCCATGAGGCAGGCACAGGGTCAGACTGATTTGCATATGGCCATGTCTGAACTGGGGTGGCAGAGTGGGCTAAAGAACGGTGATGGCTTAAACCCAGATCTGTTGACTGGGTGTGAGTGTTTGATTGGTTCAGATGCTCCGTCCATCACTACCCCCTTTTGTACCGCTTTGTTCTATGTATAGTTTGTTTCAGGGGACTTCACAAAGATATTTTAATTATTGGTTGAGAGAGGCTGCTAAGATTGATCGTATGTTTTTTTTATCAATATATAGAGTTATGGTGATCAATAATGTGATAAAATGTTCTTACTAGGCTATGAAGGAAATACTGTTTTATGATATTTTATGCAATTTCAATGGTTTATTATGGTATGATATCTCTACCACAGTATTTGTAATTAACTTATTTAATAGCTCTGTTTTATGAAATTAGTTGTTTTCCATGATTGTAACGATTTTTATTAATTGGCCAATCAAGAATAATAATAATAATAATAATAATAATGATAATCTGTACTACTGAGGCTAAGGGCTGTTGTCAACCATACGACTGAAACTGTGGGCACGTCACCAGTGTCTGTGACCCTCTGTGTGCCAGGGGGGCCCACCCAGGATGAATGGGGCTAACACCCAGAGGACCTGACCACATCGAGACTGTTGCCCATGTCTTTAACACCATATAACAGGAGAGGGTCACCAAGGACAGTTGAAGCTGTTGCTGTGCCAAGGAGCCCCCGCAATTCAGAAGGGACCCAGGAGCAAGTTGAGACGTCACCTATAAGGGCACAGCTGCTTCACAGATTTACCTATGGAAAGCAGGAAAACGAATTATCTGCTACACCAGGTAGCCATCTGTGACCTCCCTTTTGCACCGACTCACCAACCGCTGGAAGGGTGCGGTACGACCTGCTCAATGGGTAATAAGGCAGAGAGAAGGACCCTGGCTCCTGGACTCTTCTGAAAGTCGTGGATGTTGTAAGGTGGAAACAGGGTTGTAGGCCTGAGTGAGACTTGTTGGAGCTTGGTGGTAATCCATCTGTGAGTAAAACCGTAATGGCAGCAAGCTAGACTTTGATGCCCACGCTAGTGGGGCTACACCTTGGGTTGCCTCCCTTGTCCACCCATGGGCACAGAGGTCAATCTGGAGAAAAATGGGCAGGGAAGAAGGAATCCAGTAGTACCTGGCCCAGTTATTCCGAGCCCATAGTATGTCAGTCTCTGGCATATTGTGAGGAAAAGCCCTCATCCTCCACAGTTGGGCCCAGTAGCTCCTTCTTGCCCCAATGCCCTCTCAAAGTGGTTCTAACAGGAATCGTATTATATGGTACTCGCTCAGGTGGGAGTGTGATAAAGAATTTGATGGAAAATATATTGGTATATGTCCTGGGCTGTAGATGTAAAATTATCTATGTGGGCAGCACTGTGCGTCCGCTGAAACTCAGGATTCAAGAACACAGACGTGCCATAATGACCAAAGACACGAGATATCCTACAACAAATCATTATGCCATTGAACATCCTAACGATCTTAACTTCTGGTTTCATGCCATTGATCACAGCCCAGTGCCCAAACGAGGTGGAAATAGAGAACTCGCTTTTCGACAAAAAGAGGCAAGGTGGATTTGTCGTTTGAGGGCGACCAGTTTGGGGCACAATACTGATGGTGAGATGCACTATTTTCTGTAAAGTATATGAACTGTAGTTATTCCACTGGGCTCAGTGGAATTGTCTATATATACCCTCCACTAAGAATCAATGTACAAAAGTATGTCAATTATAAGGAATATGACAATATGTGAGTTGTCTGTAGTGATATCATCTTTTCGAGAATAGAACTGTATGAAACCATGTGAAAATATGTATATATGAATCATACTCAGAATAATACGCTATGTGGGGTCTGTTTTTTTATTAATATCACAAATGAGAGTAACCACAAATGCACTAAGGAATTAACCTTGACTTATCGTGTTCCACCCTTGGTTCTCTCTACCTTTTTCCTTCCTTTTATATTTATCTCTAAACCCCCACCCCCTCCCTTTTTCTTTTTCTTTTTCTTTCTTTTGCATATCCAGTATTGCAGGATAGAAAAGTCCATGATATGCAGGCCTACACTATTATGGTTATGACTGTTGTTGAAACAGGACGGATTTTTATTTGTCCTATTTTTGATTAACGATGGACTGAAGACGCTGGTGTTGTATTATACACCGACGACGCTGGCTTGTTTAATGTATCTTTTGTGAAATTCTCGTTGCAGCATTCTGGCTTCCGGCCAGGACACAGTACTGAGACCGCTTTGCTCCATATTATCGAGCATTTACGCCTGGTGCTTGACTCCGGACGTACGGCAGCGCGCCTATTATTAGATCTGAGCGCTGCTTTCGATACTGTGTCCCACCATATACTGATTCAGCGCCTTGAGGAAGCCGGAGTAGCTGGAACCGCTCTCCAGTGGTTTCGATCTTCCCTCTCAGATCGAACCTTTAAAGTGGCTATACCACCCTGCCAATCCACCATTCATCCCTTGGATCTGGGGGTCCCACAGGGCTCCTCGTTGAGCCCCACTCTGTTCAACCTATATGTGAAACCGCTAGCAGCAGTCGTCAAACAGTGGGGTTTGACGATGACCTCATATGCTGACGACACGCAGCTGGCGGTGACACTGAGTGGAGACCCGGAAGTGGAGGCCCCCAGATTCCGAGCTGGACTTGTGGCAGTAGCTAGTTGGCTACGTACCAATTGTTTACAATTGAATGCCACTAAAACTGAAGTGTTGGTTTTAGGGAAACATGCTGAGCTATGGGGAGACCAGTGGTGGCCTCCAGAGCTGGGCATTACTCCCATTCCAGCGTCCGAAGTGAAAAACTTAGGGATCTGGCTGGATCCTGCGCTCACTTTCACAGGTCATACGAAGAAGGTTGCAGCCACTTGTTACGGTATTTTGCGAGGCATAAGGCCGGTTCTTAAATACTTCGACCCTCCCACTCGGCAGCTCGTGGTTCAAGCCTCGGTTTTATCTCGGTTGGACTACGGAAGTGCGTTGATGTTAGGGGTTAATCAGGCTGAGGCATCCAGGCTTCAGAGGGTACAAAACGCCGCGGCGCGGGCCATTGTTGGACTTCCCAGACATTGCTCTGTTTCTGGCACTATCTCTGCCCTTCACTGGTTACCGGTCAGACAGAGGATTAAGTTTAAAGCGCTCTGTCTGCCTTTTAAAATCATGAAACTTTCCTCGCCGCCGGCTCTTGTTAACTTGCTCATTCCCTACATTCCTCCGAGATCTTTAAGATCAGAGGCTTTGCATCTGGCGGTCTGCCCCCGTTTCAAACTCAGTAGAATGGGTGGCCGCTCTTACCGGGTGCTTGCCGCGGGACTGTGGAACTCGCTCCCGGTGCACATCCGAGCTCTGAATGACCTGTCCACCTTCAGGCGTGCTATTAAAACTTTTTTGTTTCCTGTCTCTGAGTAGCCGCTCCCTCCTATTTTTCTGCGTGTTATGTTATAGTACCTGTCTGAGCGCCTGGACGCCCCTTTGCTGGGGCAGCAGCGCGCTATAAAAATAAAATTAACATAACATAACTTGAGATAGGCATCATAGTGACAACTATTTATCTTTTTGGAATCGGTATATATAATTTCAACCCAACTTGCTGTATTAGATTTATATCGAAACTCGTTTAAATTATAATTATATAATGTATGTTTCTAGCCTTCGGATATTCAAAGATGGCGTGCGTATGGATATCGAATCATTTGTCCGATAAGTTGCATCATGATACAAGATGAGTACATGGGAGGCTGGGGAGTGATATGTTGTCCTGCCGAATTCGTTAGGCACTTATTTGGAAGTTTAATCATTTTTCGACGTCGAATCATAAACCTATAAGAATGTTGTGGGAATCGTCATACTTTAATCGATATATTCCTTTTTGGTGAAATACACATTACTTCCACATTTGTTTATTGTATTTGGCCTACAATCTTATTTATACATATGGATATACTATATTCCTAACAATAGCAATCACACATTTGAAGATGGCGGACACATACGATCACAGTGACACATGACTTTTTCCGTTTTGCGATGGAAATGCGGGGGTGGGACCCGACTGAGGGTTTTGCCGGGATATTTAAACCAAGCAAGAACGATGGCTCGGTTTGCGATTACCATATCGACTTGTTGCTGTTTGTACACGGTAAGTGATTGGGGACATAATAGTTGGGGCGCAAACTTCTTTTTCTTTGAGTCGTTTGACATTACCCAGATATATTTTATTATGTGACTCTTACCTTTTGGTCGATGTGGGCGGAATTTGAATATAAAACTTTCTGCTTAGGTTGATTTCTCAAGTAACTCAGATCGTATTGATGTGTATATATTTCTTTTTAGTTTCTGAGTAGCATTACCTCCTACTGAGCGCATCATAGTATATAGAAGAACATTTCTTCTTGGGCACCCCCATGCCGGTACTTGTCGAAAATATTAACATTGCCGCATTGTCTTTAATCTTGCATTATATAATACATATTCATTATAGGCATATTTATCCATGAGTGTTATGTCGATTGGCTTGAATATGTACTTTTGTTACTTAGAACGTCTATCAGCCCTTAGTTATATCTCGTTTTTTATTTTTCGATAGAACATATATATAAGAACTAGGTCCGACCCTCCCAACGCTACCACACGGTGGGGACCTGTTCATCATACTATCGAGGTAAGATGTGTCCTCAGCACGAGTGGGTGCGCCCTCTCTCCCTCTTTTCTCCCCACGTTCCCACTCCACTCCTCTTTCCACCCCTTGTTTACCTTTTTCCCCTTTTTAGTCTTAGTTATATGTGAAATACACCAGATACTTTATTGGTGTTTAGTTTTGTGATAGATACGTAGGGTTCTGATGACTGATCCCAGTTTTTGATTAAATATTTTTGCAGTATATACATCTATTTTCTTGACCAGTGGGCGATTATCATATTGACCCATAAATAACTTGGACTACGAAAATCGCATATTTGTAAGGTGAGGAGTTTTTTCCCTAGTTAGTAATGGTTGGAGAGAGATTTGGGAATAACTATACTTATCTAAATTCGTGCCCTTTTTGATAACGGAAGCATTATATCATTCAGACTTTTTCTGGACACAAAGTATATATTCTTTTCCTTTATAGAAACTTGGAGTTCCTCTCCTCTCGTGATTTTGCATTTTGAATCCAAACTTTGGTGTCACACATTCACCTTCTTTTACTACTTGCTGGTATGGATTGAGAACCATTTTACATAATGAACTGACATTAGTCCAATTCTGGTATGACAGCGCTCCCTGTTTGATAATATCACTCTACTGTTTCATTTTATTATCTTTTGGACTGCAATATGAGTTTGTGAAATTATGTCTATCTTGGTCCGTTCAAAAAGATATGTATATGATATGCTTTGTGCTATAGATAAGTACTGATTGATGTATTACTATGCTTTAAACTAGATAGATTTTCTGCCAAATTTTAAATTATGTGAAGACATTGATGCTATGTATCACATTGTGATATGTAGGCCCTTTTTGGGTCATCCCTTTTCAAGCTAAGAACTACAATTTGATTATATGAATTTTTAACTTCAAGAAGTAGTGTTTTTAACATGTATCAATCAATCAATCAATCATAATACTTGTATAGCGCGCTACTCACCCGGAGGGTCTCAAGGCGCTTGGGGGAGGGGGTCCGCTACTGCTCGAACAGCCAGGTCTTGAGTTGTCTCCTGAAGGTGAGGTGGTCCTGGGTCAGCCGAAGGTGGATGGGTAGGGAGTTCCATGTCTTGGCCGCCAATGAAGTTTTTGTATTGGTGTTTCTTTTGTATTTGGGTTTTCTATTTTTGGTACTGAGTTTTGTATATTTTTAATGATTGCAGCCCTGACGAAGTTCGTTGTGAACGAAACGCGTTGGCTGAAGAGGTTGTTTTACGAATATGAAATAAAGGATTCTTGGAATACACGTTGGAGCTTCCGAGCACCCCTTTCTTTCTGTGCACCGTCCATTTATATATGAAGAATTTGCAGGAAGCCTATGTATCCACCCTGGGGAAAACATTTCTTACTTATAACAATCAAAATGTATAGAGTGTAGTGCAGTAGATCACATGCTGTGCAGACTACTGCCATCTAGTGTTGGTGCAGTCATTGCAATCTGTTTTTCTTTGTAGTGACTGGTGATACCTCCTATGAAACCCAAAATGCATCAGGACACAAATTCCACCTTAAATTGTGTTTCTTCTCTATGGGTAATAGTAGGTGTAGGAGTAGACGAAGTGAGGTGAATGTGTACTGGTAGATAAATATGTATGTAGTACACATGTCACACAGTGAGCTTGAATGTGGGGAATGAGAGGGTGAATTGGAATCTACAGCACTAAACGCAGATAACATTACTACAGGTAAGTGTAAAATGTGGAGCTTGGCAATGAATCGATGAAAATTGCTCCAAGTATTCAAGATAAGATTTATTGAAGTAAAGAAGCGGAAATCACAGGAGTGCGTCTCTCCTCAGCGAAGATCAGAGTACAACTGACAGTAGATGCACTCTGAACTAGTGAAGGAGAAACTGTCAAACGTAGCATACATTCAATAACAAACATGTTATGACTAGCTCATGCCATGCTGGAACTATGTTGTACAGCAATCATTGTTATGCCTAGTAATGAACATGGAAGAGCCACTATAAGTTGTAGGTGCAAGAGCATAATTACATCATCCCCCTTCTTATAAAGAAGTCTTAATATACATAAAAATCTCTAAACTTTTTAGGCAAAGAACAGTTGTGTGAAGATCTGTAACTTACAGAGCATGCTTCTTCACTCAAAGTACTTTGCTGGGGATATGCATCTTGTTTGACCGAAGGTTTAACAGAGCGCATGGCTGGATAACGCTGGGTGATTATGGAAGAATACAATCACAAGCATACCTCAATATTGGTATGAAAATAAAAATCAAAGAAAAGTTTCTAAAATTACGCCTCGGAGTTATCCCTATACTCCCACACCTGCCGCCCTGGGAGAGAAACAACATTTCACAGCAGTGTCGCATGTGTAAAATCGGCAAGGAGGACATTATCCATGCGATCTGCATTTGTCCAAAACTAAAGGACTTGAGGTATAACTTTTTACGTCCATTCTTCAAATTACATGGCGTTCGGACTTGAAGGCAGGCTGTTAAACTGTGCTTCAACCCCAACAACACTAAATTGAACTGCCAGGTTGTAAAGTTTTTTGATTCAGCAGGAAAAAGATTAAAGATTGATATATGCCGGGAATTTTGTATTTTGTTTGTATTTTAATACAATATGTTTTTAAATTTATACAATTAACCTAGTATTGATTGTTACACTTCAGTTGTTTTGTAGTATATTGCCATTTGATAAGCACTTTCTTAGACAAAGATCTATGACTTGTATGAATCGTGAAATTGACTAGGGATATACATTTTACTTGGGCCAAAAATATCAACACCTATTCTTTCCCAAGGCATGTTGGGAACTACAATGGGATGTAAAGTGGGTCTGAATGTCACTAGGCTTTTGTCAGAATTAATACAATCTACACAATCTCCTACCACCTTTTCTATATCCCTGTCAACACCAGGCCACCAGTATGACTGTTTAATTCTACATTTAGTTTTGACGATGCCCATGTGGCCTTCATGACACAATTTAATGACACTCTCTCTAAGAACATGTGGAGGAATTAGTTTCCCACCCAATTAGGACTCCATCTTCAAAGGAAAGTTCATTTCGGTCCTCCCAAAAAGGTAGTTGTACATTAGAAAGGGTTTATTTATGAGGCCATCCTTTCAAAATGTAGTTTTTGATAGTAAGTAAAGCCTCATCTTTGGCTGTACTGTCAATCCATTCTTCATGTTTGATGCTCGACAACTCATTATTGAAGATACCGGCTACTGGCCAGTCATCCCATTCAGACGTTAAATCCTCATGGATAGGTAGAGGACACCGGCTCAGAAAATCTGCAACTCTGTTTTTAATTCCTGGTAAGTAAACTATGTCGTATACAAAGTCAAGTAACTGTACAGAAAATCTAGAAATCCTGGGTGAAACGTTATTTAAACCATGGGACGTTAGTACCTTAGTAAGTGGTTTATGGTCCGTCCTTAAGGTCACTCTAGTACCCCATATAAATTGCCTAAAATGTTTCAGGCCCCACACACATCCTAAGACCTCTCTTTCAATCACTGAATATTTCTCTTCAGTTGGTGTAAGAGCTCTAGAAGCACACTCAATAACACATTCAGTACCATTGTTTTGTAACTGGGTTAAGACTGCTCCTAAACCCTTCCCACTGGCATCCCTGGTTATGAAGCTTTTAAGTTTAGGATCAAAACCCTGAAGAGCAGGGGCAGAGCAAATGTCTTTCTTAATGTTGTCCTTACTCATTTGACAATCAGAAGACCAGTTAAATACAGACCCTTTTTTCAAGTAACTGTCTTATGCAAAACATTTTGCTTGCAAAATTGTAAATAAACTTTTAATAGAATTCCGCCAATCCTAAAAAGGATTTGACTTCATCCTTATTCTGTGGTGGGGGAGCGTTCCTAATTGCATCTACGAGGTCTGTTTTTGGGCGGATTCCATGAGCACTGATTTCATGCCCTAACTAGGTGACACTTCTTTTAGCAATTTTACATTTGGATTTCTCCGTTGTCAAACCCTTATCGTTTAACACACGCATGACATCAAACAAGACGCCATCATGTTCCACTCTATTTTTTCCCATTACTAGAATATCGTCCTGAAAAAATAAAACGTTTTTACATCCTTAAACATTAGGTGCATAATCCTCTGGAACATAGCTGCAGCTGAAGCTAGACCAAATGGAACATGTTTGAACTGAAACATGCCAATGGGAGTAATGAAAGCAGTGAGATGTTTGCTATTCTTATGGAGAGAAACATGATGATAAGCAGAGGTTAAATCTATACTCGAAAACCAAACCATGTCCTTGGTTGCAGAGAGTAGTTCAGAGATTTTAGGGAGTGGAAAAACATCAATGAAAATGTTTTTGTTTAGCTCCCTTAAATCCACACATAGGCGGACCCGGCCGTTGGCTTTCCGCGCTACGACCAAGGGGGCGATCCAATCCGATGACTCTACACGTTCGATGATGCCCTTATCCACTAGCTTTTGAATTTCCATGATAACTTCATCTTTTATTCCAAGGGGAATATTCCTTACTTTGTGGATGCAAGGGACAGCATTTTTCTATAAAATTATTTCATGTGAGAAACCTTTGAGCATTCCAATCCCTCCCCAAAAAACTTTGGGGAACTTCAAAACTAACCTGTTCATTAGGTCTTCATCATTTATCTGCACACTTAACACAGGGTCGTCACCACTGGGATCTAACAGTATCCCTAATTCCCCTTGATCCCACCACCTAAGGACACTCGGACCAGAAACTGAGACGTACAATTTGCACTCAGCCTGTCTACCTTTGAATTCGAAAAGTAATTTACGAAATCCCAGCAAATCAATAGGTTCACGAGTAAATCTTACAGGGTGAATGTCTGGAATTTCTAATTCAGTACCAATTTCTTGACAAAACTGGTTACACCAAACATTTCTGTTAATTATTGTGTAGGGGAATCCTGAGTCTGCCATCAACAAAACTCGAACACCCCCTGCTTTATTCTCACAAACAGGTTTTTTCCCTATGTTTGTTACCTGTAGCATTTTCATCTTTCTCATGAATACAACATATAATGTTATCTTCATTATCTGAAGAGCCCTCACTATGCTCTTCTTGCTCACATTCATCAACAATACATTTTACTGACTTGGATTTATGACACATGCGTACAAAATGACCAGACATCTTACAATAAGCGCACTTCTGTCCTAAAGCTGGACATCTCTTATCATTGGCTAAATGGGAAATGCTTCCACAGCGGTAACACTTCCCTTTACCTGAAGAGGCCACATTTTGTTTTACCATGGGTTTTTCTTTCACACTTTGTTTTTCGTATCTTTTAAACTTTTCAGTGGGTCTGGAAGTATTATTTTTGATGAGTTTAACAGTATTCTCACTGTTGTCACACTTATTCTTATTCACAACAGTTTTAGCGCATCTGGACTTGAGTTCAGCTTTGCTAATAATAGCACTAATCTCACGTAAGGAGGCATCTCCATTAATCCATAACTTGTCTTGCAAACTCTCATTATTACAATGCATGACTAACTGATCAAGGATAAGTTCTTCCTCTATGATGCCAAATTTGCAAGACAAGGCTAATCTGCTAATGGAAGCAATGTAATCTTCAACTTTTTCATGGATTTCTTATTTCCTGTGGTAAAAGTTATACCTTTGGACAGCTTTACAAACTGTAGGTGCAAAATACGCATTTAAATCTGCAATTGCTTCTGTAAACACATTGACTTCACTCCCCGATAATGGTCTCTTTTCTATGCGGTTATATACTCTTAAGCCACCAGGCCCTAAACAATGGAGTAGGATCTTCTTTTTTCTTTCAGCAGGAAATTCTTTACTCTCAAATGTGTCTAAATAATTAATTAGATAGTCTCGCCATTCTTCCCATCTTTGACTTGAGACCTCACAATCCTTTATCATGAAGGGTTGTGGAGAAGGTAAGTTCATAGTAGCTGTCGCCATCGCGATTCAAAAGACTGCAGAGTCAAAAGGTTTAATAGAGTGGAAAGAAATTTGCAACAAAAAAAACGCAACGGAAATTGTTGTTAAAAAGGTTAATACACACTAAGGTAATGATACATACTCCACAATAACGCTTTAGGTTGTAAAATATAAAGTAAAAAAAATGCTAGATAATTCTCTAAGAATCCAACTGAAACAGGAGAATTGACACGTGGTGTGCGTATTACCAAAGTGTTAATGTCTAATTGACACGCAGTGTGCGTATCACAGAATAATTGGTGCTCAATTGATACGTGGTGTGCGTATCACCGAAGTAATAATGTCTAATTGACACGCGGTGTGCGTGTCACCGAAGACATACTTGTGCTGTTTAATAATTCGGAATAGAAAGTTTTACCTTGATTGATACGCGGTGTGCGTATCACCGAAAGAATGAACAAGTTTCCAACTCTTGAAATAAAAGCAATCAGGTAAGTTGATCCTGTTTTTCAGATTGCCCGTTGCTATGCAGCAGGAAGCAAACAAAATGGAGGCACGTAAGGTCACAACAGCGTGACCTAGCGTTGTGACGTCAGACGTAGAACGTCAGTGCAGACGCGATGCTGCTGTCGGAATTGTAATGACGTCAGACTCTGAATTCTCCAAGAGCGTCCGTGAAGAATGCGATACTGTCGTTGGAATCTTTAGGAAGGCGAACTGCAAGTTGGAAGATGCCGGGCTTGGAATGTTCAAAACGCCGTTTGCAGTCGAAAGATGCAAGAAGCGTTTCTTTAGCTCCCAAGTTTTTTTAAAGTGAGTATTAAGTCAAATGAACGTGACAAAATCCATACAAATGTCAAAAGACAGTCTTTTGGAGCTCATAGTTAACAAACGTGTTCATAATGGAGATAGGAGACAGCTGATAGAGAGAGATGTAGAGAGTGAAGCAGGTGACATAGATGGATGGGACAGACAGGAGATGAGGCAAAAGTGTCAGAAGCGAGCAGGTGAGCAAAGTTAGGTGAGGGAGCAAAGAGGTAGTAAAATAAGACACTGTGAAGAACAGAGTAGGCTAGAGACACACACAAGACAATTGACAAGGGACGAAAGAGATTTGGATCGAAACGGGCAAGATGGCGGTCGCTCACTAGTGGCCAAAGCAGTGCTGCAGTGAGGATGCATTTCTAAAACGGAGCACTAATGTCGAGGAAACTAATGCGCTAGCAGCCGCTTGTTATCTGGCTGAGGAAGGAATTGAGAAATGAGAGACTCGCCGCTCACGGTGTTGCTGACGACGATAGCTTAGCGGGAGCTGTGTGACTGATCGATAGCTGAAGTGCTTTCCCAGAGCAAGATCCTGGTTAATGCAGCAGGTACTTACTTGTAGTGCTTGCCGTGGGTCCGCGAAAAAGATCTTGCGGGACCTGCGGGATCTGATAGACGTTTTCTCCGCTGCATTCCCGGGCTGGAAACGGCTGGCTGCCGCCGGGAGGCGGAGTAAGGAGAAGGGGAAGTGCCAGGTGCGCTCTCATCTGAGAAACGTTGTGGACGTCGAGAGTAGCGGTGGCAACTGGAGGCAGGCGAGGAGGGACGATACCTCGCGAATACTATTGAAGAAACGCTTCCAGCATAGCGTTATGGCCCCTAAATTAAATCTGGTGGATAAATCCCTCGGCGCCAGGAGAAAGCAGAAGGAGAAGGACAAAGAGAAAGCGGCGGGGGGAGAGGAATGTGCCGAACCTGGGGAAATTCATACACCCCCTGCGGATGAACGAAGCAAGAAGAAACAACTACAGCAGCAGCAGCCGGCAGGGGTACGAACACGGCAAGTAACAACTTCTATTGCCAAACTTTTTGCAAAAGCCGGTAAGGAGAAAGGAGTGGTGGATAATGTAAAACCTTTCGAAAATAAAAACGTCAGCGAGGGTGTAATAATCTGTACCCAGGAATGCTCTGTATCCAGTGAAGTTATTAATCCCACTAAAGACCCCCCAGAATTTGCGACTATAGCAAAAGAGGGAGAGCTGCTAAAAATGGGTGAGAATATAAACTTTAATGTGTCAGACCAGGAGGGTGTAAAATCAAAAGAGGCACAGCAAGTTGTTAATGAACCACTCCAAACTAAGATTAAAAGTTTAATTCCATCCGAATCAGTGGAAAAAAAACCTGAAGCTTCACATGTCATAGCAAATCAGACAAATGGTGATAATGGTACAGAATGTGATACATACACTCTACCAGGTGGAGAGCAAAATGGGGTTGTGAAGGAAAGTGCCCGAAGTGAGGCTTTCTATTCCGTGTCTGACGGCCAAGAATGGTCTGGGGATGAAGATGGTGGCTCCTCCTATACAGACTCGGAAAGTGATCCTGAACTAGAGCAACCGGCAACAGCCCAAAAATTTTTATGTACCAATAACAAACATGAGTCAAGCGGGGATCAGCCTCTGGATAGGTCATTGCAAGATGGCTTTGCCCCGGAATCAGCACAAATGACACTCCTAGAGAGAATACATCAAGAGATTATTGCTCACAGGGTGGAAACCCGCAGGGAGAATCAGAAAGCTCATACCGCCATGAAAAAAATGCAGGGGGTAGTCAGAAAACTATCCAAAGTTTGCGCTACTACGGGTGACAGAGTGGCAAATTTAGAAGATAGGATTGTGTCTACTGAGACAGAGGTGGCAGCTGCGGTCTCTAAAGTTGGGTCATATGATGCACAGATGACTGACATCCATTGGAAATTAGAAGAAATGGAAAATAGACTACGCAGAAATAACCTGCGCGTACTTGGAATTCCGGAGGGAATTGAGGGGTCCGACATTAAGGCTTACATAATTAAGTTATTCGCCCAGGCTTTTCCCGAACTAAATGGATGGAACTGGTCTACAGAAGTTCAAAGAGTCCATCGTATACCTTTTAACATTAAAAAGAACACAAAGGAGGGAGCCTATCCAAGAGCGGTATTGATGTGCATTGGGAACTTTGTCCTACGGCAAGCTATATCAGACCTCGCAAGACCAAATACAAAAAGAAATGCCGAAGGAATATCCTTTTTTGTCAGGCCTGACTTCTGCCACACTACTGTGGAGAGGCGATGGCGGCTGAGAGGGATGATTAAACCCTGCCAGGTAAAGAATTTGCAGGCCTTTCTGTTAAATCCTGCGCAGTTGAAGATAGTAAATAAGGGCAAGACTTTATTTTTCTCATCAGAGATAAAAGTTCAAGAATATCTGGACTCCCTATGATTATTACTGTCAATGTTTTTGATATGTAATGTAGGAACGAGCTGATATAGGCGGTAGCAGCGTAGCGTTGTGAAACGCTGATATTTTGGTTATTTCTTTTTCTTTATATTTAGTAGAATTGTTTTGGGCTCCACAAATGTTGTAGTTAGTTGTAATTGATGTTAGCGTCCTCACTGGGATCACTGTATTCCATCACCAACACAGACTAGTTCTGTGTGCCTCACGAAAAGGGGAGAGTAGGGGGGGGTTGGGAGGGTGGGTGGGGCAGGGGTCTAGGAGGAAGGGGAGGAGGGAGGGAGGTGGGTTGGGTTTGGGTGGTCAATGGGTGGAAAAAGGAGAAAAAAGGAAAGTGGTACAATTTTGGACAAAGATCTGATGAGAAGGACAACAACATGATTAAGGAATTAAGTGATGAGAGACATAAACAATTAAATGGCAAGCATTAGAATATGCACTATTAATGCGGGAGGTCTGAATGATTGGAGGAAGAGGCAGAGATTGGCATTCTTAGTAAGGCACGAAAGAATAGATATTATTTGTATACAAGAAACCCATCTCCCATGGTCAAAACGCAATCAACTTTCCCTTGGTGGTTTTGAATTAGTAGCTTGTTCTACACAGACATCTACAATCCGGGGTGTAGATATACTGATTCGAGGTTCCCTAGGCAAAGCAAGGAAGGTGAAGGCGGATAGTAATGGGAGATGGGTAATTGCTGAATTAGACCTTGGTTTCACGCTATGTGTGACGTATGGCTCCAATCAGGATGAACTCGAAATATTTGATTTTTTAGAAACTGAACTTGTGGGATGGGCTACACCGTTGATAATAGCGGGGGACTTTAATATTTCGGCTGATTGGGTCGGATCTGAATTATATGTAGGTCGCAAACCTAAGGTCTATCAATCTATCCGATCACTTCTAGGCTCTCATGGGATGCATGATGTATGGGGGGCTAAAAACCCTTTGGATTTTGGATTTACATACTTTTCTAATCCTGCTCAAAAATACACGAAGTTAGACTATTTCCTGATCTCATCTTCTGAGTTACCTAAAGTTGATATACTCAAACTTCCTAAAGTGGTCTCTGACCATAACCCAATAATTCTATCATATAATATAGGTCAGAGGGAAAGGAAAAGTAACTCTTGGTCTTTCGAGAAAAAGATCCTTAGTGATAATAGATTTATAGATCATTTGAAAAAATGGGTCCCACAATTCTTCGCAGCAAATAGGTATAGCGCGTCTAGAAACACGGTTTGGGAAACCTTTAAGCGGCATTGAGGGGTGAAACTATTAGCTGCTCTGCAAGATTAAGAAAGGAAGATAGAAATAAGATCGAGGGTTTAATGAAAGAGTTAGTAAAAGTAGAAGAGCAACATACGAAGGATATAGTCAAAGGGGTCAATACCACTGTAAGTCAGGAAGCCTTACTGACAATCAAAGCTGCACTCCAGAAAGAGGTAACTATAAAAGCCACAGGAGAATATCAGTCAAATAGGGTTAAAAGATATGAAACTGGTGAGCAGGCAGGGAGAGCGCTTGCCCTCAGGTTAAAGCAGGAAAAAGCAAGAAATACTATTTTATGTATTGAAGAGGACGAGATCAGGTATACAGAAAGCAAGGACATTCTGAGAGTATTTGAGAAATTTTATCAGCAGCTATGTGAGCCGGAAGAACCTACTAAAAAACCAGGGGAAGGAATACGAGATCGGGCCCCTATCTAGAGGAGTCAGTCAAAAAAAAATTAAATGAGGAAATTACATTATTCGAAGTTACATTGGCATTATGGGAATTAGCCTCTGGTAAAGCTTCAGGTCCCGATGGGATTCCTTTAGAAGTATACAAAATAATAGAAACAGAAATCACTCCGCTTCTGGTAGGTTTGTTTAATGGGGTTATGTGTACAGGATCAACACCCGCCTCCTGGAAAGAGACAAATATAGCAATTTTCCATAAAAAGGGGAAACCAGAGGAGAAGGCGGGATCCTACCGACCCATTTCATTAATAAATTCCGATACCAAGTTGTACTCAAAAATTCTGGCAAAGAGGTTGGGCAGGGTCATTGGCGGTCTCGTATCCCCATGGCAGCATGGGTTTGTCCCCGGCCGGGGTACAACTGATCATACTTGTAGGGCAATATCTTTATTTGATGCCCAGGCTGCCGTGGGGGGGGATATCGCCATGATCCTGCTCGACGCAGAGAAGGCTTTTGATCGCGTGGACTGGAGCTTTCTCTGGGCCATCTTAGAAGCGAGGGGATTTGGTCCGAATATTATAGGTGCCCTTAAAGCCATGTATGTAGAACCGACAGCTAAGGTGACAGCAATGGGCGAAAAATCTGGGGTTATACATATAAAAAGAGGAACTCGGCAAGGATGTCCCTGCTCCCCTATTCTATTTGCGTTGTATATTGATCCCCTCATTCAGGGTATCCTTGACTGCCCAGAGATAGCTCCAGTGATATGCAACGGTTATTCAAGTAAAATATTGGCCTAAGCTGACGACCTTGCAGTGTTAACAAATAACCCACAACAAACTCTTCCTGTCCTGATTCAGATGGCTAAACTGTTTGGGGAAGAGTCAGGCTATCTTTTAAATGAAACGAAAACGCAGGTCATTTGCTCCAAAACTATCGCCAAAACTGATTATAGATTCGTCGACTCTGCTCCTTACCTAGGGGTGAAAATCAATGCCAATGTGGAGAAAATTGTAAGCGAGAACTATCTGCCGCTCATTAAGAATATTGAGACAGAATTAAAAAGAATAGATGTGCTACACCTCTCATTAATAGGAAGGGTGAATGCAGTAAAAATGTCCATGTTCCCCAGAGTTCTTTACTTATTCCGGGCCATCCCTTTACTAATAGAGGACAGGATCATGAAACAACTCGAATCTATGTTTATCAGATTTGTATGGCAATATGGAAGGGTAAGGCGATCCACAAACTTAATGGCGCTACCTAGAGAAAGGGGCAGGATGGGATTACCGAATTTAAAGTTATATCACTGGTCCTGCCTGTTAACCCAAATGACTATTTTATTTCAATCTACATCTTTATCTGATATAGCATTTGGGTCTGTAGATCAACATTGTCCTCCCCAGATATATAGGATGTTATTGGGTGAAAAGGCTATAAACTTATTTCAGTGTGAATTGGAATGAAGCTTTTATAAAAAAACAGGATTGAAGACACTGCTCGGAGCATGGCAGGCTTGGAAAGCAATTATGAAAATCTTCAATATCCCGAAAGTTAATTCTTATTTGCAACTGTACAATTCGTCTCTCTTTCCCCAACTAAAAAATGATAGTAATTTGCTGATGTGGAAAAGGTTGGGGCTTAGATCCCTGGGAGATGTGATGGAAGGAAGTGAAATCCTGGGGTTTGAAATCTTGCAGGAAAGATTTGGTATTCCAGATAGTCAATGGCTGGTATATGGTCAAGTTACCAGGGCAATTAAGGCAGCCAGGCCTCGGATTCCATGTACAGCAGATTTCCCAATGATTGAGCTATTAAATAGAGGTTGTAGGAAGATTAAGATTTTATACAATTGTTTATTGGATCAAACCCCGGATGACATTGAGAAGGTTGAGTCCAATTGGGCGACAAAATTGGGAGATTCTGATGTCGATATGGATCTTGCTCTCTTATTGAATAAAAAAATATTCCGGGCATCAAATCTTCGAGCACAACATTACAAGACTATTTTTAATCTGTATCATACACCTGCGAAGATATTTGCCTGGGGTATAAGCGAAAATGATAATTGTCCTAGATGTAATGAAAGTCAGGCTGACATTATACATATGTTTTCTTCCTGCAAACAGTTAGATAGTGTCCCCTATCCCCTACCTTAATTTTACTTGGTATAGATTCCAAGTTGGGTCTGGGGACGCTGAAAGAGATCTAATGTTTTTATCTGTTGCTGTACTTAGAATTCTAATTTCTGCGGCGTGGAAAGATTCGAACCCTCAATCCTTTCAGATGTGGCTTTCAAGATTTTTAGGAATTCATAACATAGAATCTTGCCTCTATGAATATAAAGGCAAGAGGGAGCGTAAGAAGGGTATACGCCTGTGGGCTCCTGTAACTAATTGGAGAATAGATAGAAATGGTTAAAAGAGGCTCGCCTTTAATTAATTGAAACTGTTTTCTATTCCTATATATATATTTATTCTCCTCGCTCCCGCTAATAAACTTCTTTTAGAAAGTGCATGTAAATATATCAAATGTATATCAATGTTCTTATCATGTATGTAATAATTTATGAAATTTGTCCTTATATGTGCCATCTTTCTCAAATAAAAATAATTTTTAAAAAAAAGGGATGAAAGAGATTTGAGAGGAGTGAAGGTGACAGGATGAAACCCAGAGCGATAAGAGAGTACACAAACTTGGCATGAACATGAGCTCATTTTCTGGTGCAGTAGTATATTTGTATCTTCTTCTGCTATGAGATGATAGCCAGATATTCTTTGTAACCATAGGATCCCAGAGGCAAGGTCCAAGTCTACACCAGTGCGCTAGTGCGACCCTAGAGTTTAGCAGCACTGGAGAAAGTAAAGTAATGAAAAACAAAACACTGGTTTCAAACTGCTTATCAATTTTTCACTGCATGTGGACTGGCTTGCTTTCAGATTGTGTGCCTGGGGCTCCCACGGACCTCCCATACCACCTGAAGTATACCCTAGGGCGTGCACTAGTTGTATATTTATGACTAGCAATATGACTAGTTGTATGATATTTCCCACTTGGCTAAATTTGTGTACCTGAACTATAATCCCAAAAGGGGTAAAGTGACAGTTGACAGTATGAATGGAGGTGCTTGCACCTCACGTATGATATTTCATATGTTAGTTTTTCCTCACTAATGATTTGCAATTAAGGAATGACAACAATGAACACAAAATATGTATATCATTTGATATGCAAACAACGAGCGAAACACGCGGTTTACGATTGAGTGGGGTATTCCACATAAAGGTGACACCAATTGTACAAAAATATGCAATGTTTGGTCAACTATACCATCAAATACATCCCTTGGGAAGCAGACATTGTCTTGTTACAGTTTCTTTCCCTGCAGGGTATCCCCACTAAGATCAAATTATTCAGGGACGTTGGTGTATGGCTTTATCTTTTCAGGAACAGAGATCCTAAAGCGAGGCGAGTAAAAGTACTCTTCTTGCATGCAATTAGCATTGCATGCAATTTATAAAAAGCTGTGAATGAATGTAATACTGTTACAAACAACATTGCAACGTCCTGATCAGAGCCATGGACCTGAAAGGTCATAGAATAGGCACTGAAACATGTTGATGGCTATTTTAGGGTCATAGGACCATTACAAACCTAACCCCCTTGAAGATAAGTTTTAATCTATAGCCACTCAGACCACTAATGAAGGGAAACCTGGGTCTGCCGAGGTATGTTTGTATTTTCTAGGTACCCCGGTCACAGAAAATTCAAAAGTGCTCCCTGGAATATAATCGAGCCCTCCTGGTTTTTAGGGACCAGGATGAGACCCGATGATGAAGCATGTCACTACTAGAGTGGGTGAGGGTCTAACAAAAAGAAAATATTCCTTTTTCAGTATTAACTAATGACTGGGAATCCACATGGGAAATGACTTTCTCCAGACAGGCAAGGGATACCCCATGTTTGACTTAGTAATGAAACAATTTGTGTACCTGCTGAGAGCCTCTTTGCTCCAGGGGCAACATTATCAGTATGGTGCAGGCAGACGGGCAAAGTTGTTCCCTTATTTAAATGGAGCATTCCTCTATTAAAATGAGGGAATGTCCTCTTGATATTGCACAAGAGTGGAACGTGCACCGAAGGTCTGTAATCCATAAGTGTATTGATGAACGCAAGAACAAGCAGTTGCAAATGCTCATTGAGCCCCAAGGGTGCTTCACCAATTTTCTCCAAAAATCGACATTTATTCTGTGGCGAACGTTTGTGAAATTTGGTATAGAAAAATGATTGGTGAATTTTCTGTGATAAGCCAACTGGCATACGCTTTGGCAGTTTGGCCAAACATGATACTTGGGTAGTAACTTTTTCTTAAAGATTTGTTTTAAATGAAATACGATAAAATAGTCTAGTATTGGATACGGCATGTGGGCCTAGAGGACTGATTCTGCATATCTGTATCAGATCTCAGTTTGAATTTGGACTGTATTTTGACAGCTCTTCTCTGTATTCAAGGATTGGTTGGGACTCTTATGAGTGTGTCAGAGCATTTAGCTTAACGGCTAGGGCGGCTGACTTTGAAGCTGGGGACGTTCAAACATCCAGTGATTCTGGGCGAATCCCTTAATCTCCCTGAGCCCAATTAATTGGTTGTGTCCCTCTTTAATGCAAATGGTGCTTATGTAAAGCGCTCTGATACCTTCAGGTCGAGTTCGCACTATATAAAACTAGGGAAGAAAATTGATGCCTGTAAACTGATGCAAGCACAATGGGTCCCATTGGGTAACTTAAATGCACTTGCTTCTGGGGAATTCATATCTTTTTCTACCTCTTTGTTTGGGCCTAAAGTAGGTCTTAAAAAGTTCCATCTATCAATGAACCCAAAGACTGGTTATTGATCAAGCATATTCCTGCCGTAGAAAGACCCAGCGAAATCCTTGATCCCAGCGATGGCGCCACGTGGTCTGAAAGCCGCAAGCATAATATTGCAGGTGGACCTGCAGTATGGCGTTGTCAGACTGCCACCACGGGTAAGGCAGAGTCCTTGAAATTAGGGCCTTGGTGGGTCTGGGACTGCTGCTCATCAGAGTGGTATTCCGTACTGAGGCACTGATCTAACACTCTTGAATAATAAGTTGACCCTAAAATGGAGGTTGTTTGCAAGAATCCAAGTGTGCTGGACCAGATTTATGGCCAGGTAGCTGACAATCTGGAGGTATAGGTCAATAGTGGGACGCAACCTCCTAACCCTTACACCATAGTCAAGTCCCATGAAAATCCTTTTCTTACCCTTAAAGCCTCACTGAGGCCCTGATTATGAGTAAAGAGGTCCATAGGACCGTCGTACTTGTGTTGGCGGTCCGACCACCGCCACACAGCGGGCCCTTCCGTAGTATTAGGAATGTGGCTGTCAGACCACCAAAGGACCGCTGCGTCCACCAGGGATCCAAGATCCCGCGGGGTCGGGCAGCTGTCAGAGGCAGGAATATTCTGAGTTGCCTTTCCACCACTCTTTTCATGGCAGTAAGCCCACCATAAAAAGGGTGGCAGAGAGGCAACTAAGTCAGCCTTAACAGGGCGCGGTGGGGGCACGGCTGGAGGACTGCCAAAGTCGTATTTAGGCCCTTAGTAAAGATGCTCGTAAGGCCTCTAGGGTACATACTCATTGCACATTGTTTGATAACACTGTCACTTTACCTCTTTTCGGATTATAGTCCTACCACTCAGGGGGAGGGCATGGCGAGCATGTCACTGTAGTCACACGCTGGTATTTTAAAGCTACCGCCGGAAGGTCTTGTCTCGAGGTGTCCCATTGGATCCGCTTCTCTCCTCGCATCTGCGTCTTCCTCTTGATCTGCCACTCCCTAAAAAATTACGGTTAGGTTGAATAAAAGCCCTGGGGGCCTAGCAGAGGTGGTGGGCCGCACGGACCTTGCCAATAGCACAGTCCTAGGACAGGAGGTTTTCCCAGAAAAGTTTGCACCAGCATCCCCTTGAAATATGAGGCACACTGACGTCCCACACTATCAGCCATGAGCTGAAATTCTAACTGATCCCTTCAATATACCCCATTTACTACAACACAATGCCAACAAAGAGGATCATAAAGGGGTGATATTTGAGGAGGTAATTAACATAGTGCGGAGGAACCACATCTCCCAGAATCCACCTTTTTAATATTGAGAAAATGTGTGTGACTTTAGGAGTGATCACACGATGCATGTATCCCTGGTGTATTTACTCCCCTCTGAGTAGCATAAATGAACTACTCTTAGAACAATACAGGAGCTCGGATTCCCATCGTCCCTACAAATGCACATAACATAACTCTGATTCACTGCTTCGTTGTATACCATCAGATACGTGCCCTAGAAAGCAGACATTGTAAAGCGCTCTAATACCTTTGGGTCAAATTGGTGCTATATGAAACAAAGGAAAAAAAAATAGATGCCTGTAAACCGATGCACGCACAAAGGGCCCATTGGGTAACCTAAATGCACTTGCTTCTGGGAATTAATATCTATTTCTACCTTTTGGTTTGAGCCTAATGAAGGTTTTAAAAATTTCCATCCATAAATGGGCCAAAAGACTGGTTATTGATCAAGGCTTCGTCAAAAACAACTAGCTGCACAGAGCAACCCCCGCCCCCGCTGAAAAGCTTTGTATTACATCAATAGCTAAAACAACAATGGTATTTAAGGAATGGATTTCCAATTTATGAAACATTTGTTAAATAGAGATTCCATAAGTGTTATTGATTAAAACAGTTAATTTAGATTTTCCTAGTTGTTATGACAGAAAGTCTTAATTTGATTAAAGACACGGAGGCAAGTATTATGCTTTCTTATCTTGCATTTATTATTACAGCAGCCAAGGTAAGTGAAAAACTAAAGTTCCTAGGGTCCCAGGTTGTTGGACCTGCGATGAGCAAGCCCAGCACAAAGGGGGTAGCTTGGCTCAAGTGACAAGGCAAGTGAAGGCTGTAGTGTTAAGCCGGCTCTGACCCAATAATAACTCCTTGTACATCCACACCAAAAAGAAGGACACCACACCACTGCTGTAGAAAAATACGATTCCTTTATATAAAAGTTCTTTGTTGTAAATAGGGTTGTCTGGGAAAGCACATATACATTTCTTTTGGTCATACAGTTCTGGTAATAAATAGTATTAATAAATAGAATAACTTCAGGAATGAGTATCAGAATAAATATCAGAATAAATATCAGAATAAATATCAGAATAATTATCAGAATAAATATTGGTTCATTTACATAAACAACCACATGTTTCTTCTGGTATCGCTGCCACCAATTAAATACTTTCGAATCATTACATCTGCAATACGTTTGAAATGGGAAAGATAACTCTTACAGTTTATGCTGTTTTCAATGACCAGGTATACGGCTTCTCTGAGCACAAAATAAGGTTTAGGACTCTTTAATAATCACTCAAGGCGTATGCGCGTATATCTAGAAGGCAAGGAAACACAGTAAATACATCATTTGCACTCGGCGGTCACCGGGATAGGATCTCTGCTTTGCCGGTGAAGTCTATGCGCGCCTACGGGCTTTAGCACCACTTGAGCACAGGCGGCACCAGTTCAAAGTCATTAGACTGACGAACGGGCTGCCGGAGAGGTCACACAACCTTCGCGCACAGTCAAATAAATGCCGGTTCACAGTTCCTTCACAACGCTGCATTAACTATGAAGAAACGGGCCCACCTCACATCGGCTGCAGTCAAGATACGATTCAGTCGGGCACAGCACTCCTCTCGTTAGCGACGGGGCTCTCAGGGGCTCCACGGACCTCCCTCCGACTTCCGCACACAGGGTGGTTCCCGCCCACAGCTACAGCTCCCGGGTCACTGGGGAGTGGCGAAGACGCTAGACCGGCCCAACGAAGGCCGGCCTTTCCCCGCCCCGGCGCACCACCTCACCTTCAATCTGCGCAGGAAGCGCTCAACGCTGGTGGGGCTCGGAGACGTCCGAGCTCCCCTCTAGAGGCACCTGACGCAAAGGGGGCACAGCTGACGATCGCGGTCGCGGCGAACTTGCTCTCGCCTCGCGACTCGATAAATCGATCACAGTTCACCACCGGGGGGGGGCGGAGAGGCACACGAATCTGGCCACAGTCTTTGGGGGCAATGAGGTACTCGCTGGGCAGGCGCTGTAGGCGCTAGATCACTTCTCACGTAGCTGACTGGAACGCCAGTCAGACACAACGCCAGCAACCCTTTGCTGCTCTACTGCCTGCACTACCAGCCGCCTCAGGGGTCAACAGGGCAGGTGTCAATCTGGTGTCAAGTCTGGAATCTCTTCTCTAGTCTGAACTAATCTCCATCCAATCTTCTCAATCTACATCTAAAATGGCCGCCAGGGATTGGGCCTTATATAGCCAGTGCCCTGGGGTACTGGCACGAGCCAGAAGGTTCTAGAACCTTCTCTGGCTGTGACAATGACATGGCACTCTTGAGGGGTATTTAGGACACTCACAGCCACCGTACTGGGGTTCTAGAGCAGCCATTTTGTGTATCTGAGGAAAATAAAGGAATTCCTGTCAGAAATGCGCGCCAACCAAAGGGCGCCAAAACCTCAAAAGGCCAGGGTTCATGAAGGCTCCAATGGGAGTCACTTCACATGAGGAAAAAGGGTGTCCACCATTTTAAGTTCATTTACACAGGTTGACAACCCCAGCTTGTAATGCCACAGGTTTGGGCCAGGCGCCTTGTAAATAGGTGCCACAAACCTTGTGAGCAACTGGGCGTCAAGGAACATCTAACCCCATGAAACAACACATAAAAAGTCCTGGTAGACAAATAAAAAGCGACAAATTTTGGGAGGTACAGGGGAACAAAAGAAATCATAGTGGTGAGGGGACTCTCAGAAGCAGACGGGTCTAACACGCGTCCCCCCCAGCTGAAAGTGGGGAGAGCTACCCAACCCCTTGGGAGTCCTCAACACTAAGGCGGAAATACCTGGATAGACCGTCTGCATTGGCGTGGTCAACTCCGGGCCGGTGTTCCACCCGAAAGTCCATTCCCTGTAGGGAGATAGACCACCTCAACAGTTTGGGATTTTCCCCTTCCTTTGCATGAGCCAACGAAGGGGTCGGTGGTCTGTCTGAACAAGGAAGTGTGAACCAAACAAATATGGTCGCAGCTTCTTCAGTGCCCAGACCACCGCAAAGGCTTCCCGCTCGATGGTACTCCACCTCTGTTCCCGGGGAAGCAGTCTTCGTGACAGAAAGACCACGGGCTGATCCAGACCCTCTTCATTGAGTTGCGATAGCACCACCCCAATGCCAATGTCGGATGCATCTGTCTGGACAATGAACTCTTTTGAAAAATCTGGAGCCTTCAAGACTGGAGCTTTACACAATGCTTGTTTCAGAGTGTCGAAGGCTCGCTGGCAAGCCTCCGTCCAAATGACTCTCCTGGGTTGCTTTTTGGCCGTGAGTTCTGTAAGGGGTGCCACGATAGTGCCATACCCCTTCACGAATCGTCTGTAGTAACCTGTGAGGCCCAGGAAGGCTCGGACCTCAGTCTGGGTCTTGGGGGGTTTCCTCAGACCCTCGAGGGTGGGACATTCCCTTTGTCCCTTGCTCAGTTCCTCCCTGGATGGTCCTCCTTCCACTTGCCACTCAGCGGGGATAGGCAAGTCCTCCAACGGAACCATGTCCTCCTCCGCGGACTCCGGGTCCACCTCCACAGGTGGCCTATCTGTCTCACGGGGCATGGACATCGAGGCAGGCTCCTCCTGTCCTCGAAATGTTCCCTCATCAGCAGCTGGGTGGACCATTGTTCCAGGCTCCAACCCACGCGACTTCTCCTCCCGAGCAGCCGCAGACCTGGTACTCACACAGGCCCAATCAGGTGTACCCAGCATCTCAGTATGAGTCCGGTATTCCACCTCCTTCCAAGCATTGTGCTCCATATCATTGCCCAGCAGACAATCGACTGGCACGGCGGGGCTTACGGCAACTCGAAGTGAACCTGCAACCCCTCCCCACTCAAAGGGAACCTCGGCCACAGGATAGTGGCCCATTCTGCCGTCAGCCATCGCGGCTGGATGAAGTACGCCTGGAATCACCTGCTCTGAGGACACCAGATGACTCCTTACCATAGTCATACTGGCTCCTGTATCTCTCAGAGCTTCCCCTCTATGGCCATTGTTGGTGACCCATTGCCCATACTTGGTAGTATTTGAGGGCACCTGGATCTTTGGAACCACCTCCCGATCACCCAGGGACACTAAGGTGACACCCGCCCACTCCCCCCCCTTAACTAAGGGCATCTCCTCCCCGAGTGCTACACTAGCGACTCCCGGGGCTTTTCCTCCAGTGGGAGGGGGTGGTCTCTTTGAGCATTTCATGTCTCCCTTATAATGTCCAATACCACCGCACTCATAGCAATGGATAACCCTTGGCTGCTGACTCTGGCCAGGATTAGGGTTCTTCTGCGGGTTAGCCTTAGAAGTGGAGAAGAAACTTTTCCCCTTAAAGGTATTTTGGGGGCATTTGGAGAACTCCTGCTTCTTATTATCTCCCCCCTCTTTCTTCTGGGGAGCGCCCTGTCCGGACTTCGGAGAATCTCCTCCCGTCCCCTTCGTGGACACTCGGGTACTTGCCCAAATGTCCGCCTCCTCAGCAAGCTTACGGGGGCAAGTAAGTTTGCTGTCTACCAGGTGTTGCCTCAGCTCGGGAAGACATTTCTCGAGTAGATGTTCCTTGAGTATCAGGTCGTACAACCCTCGATAGTCCTCCACCTCATTACCTTGGACCCACCCATCCAGGGCTTTCTTGGCAAAATCCAGGAAGTCAACCCAATTCTTTGAGCTCAGCTTGTGGCTGCCCCTAAACCTTTGCCGGTATTTCTCGGGGGTCAATCCAAACTTCCTGATGAGCGCCACCTTCATGGCGGGGTAATTAACCTGTTCCTCCCGGTCTAGGGCCAATAGGGCTTCCCTACCTGTTGGAGGCATGTACCGGTATAATCCACCACCCCAATGCTTCTCATGTATCCCATGGGCTCTTAAGGAGACCTCATAGGCTGCCAGCCACTTGGCTATGTCATCTCCAGCGGTATAACTGGTGACTACGTCCTTGGGTAAATAAGGCCTGGGCTCCCTGGCAAATTCCTTTGACTCGACACCCTTCGGAGTGATGTTAGGGGCCTGGAATTCGAGTTCTCGTAGCTTGAACTCGAACCTTTTCCCTTCCATCTGCAGCTTGGACTCATGTTCCAACCTCCTCCCCTCCCTCCTTTCTTCCAACTCCATTTTTGCTATTTCCCACCTTAACAGTCTTTCCTCTCTCCTGTCAGCTAACTCGGTTTCTGACAACCCTCTCGATGACACACTGCTGCCCTCCCGTGAGGTTGCCTTGGGGCTGATTGACATCTCACCCACCCCCGGGGGACATTCCGCAGTCCTATCAATGACAGTACCTCTGTCCGATTCCTCCTCCTCCACCGTTCCCTCCGTGTGTGCTTCCACCCATGCTCGCAGACTAGTATGGAGCTCCTCTCTTTTGGCCCCCGCCTGACAAACACTCCCCTCTCCTGACAGAAATCCTTGAGCTGTGCCACAGTATAGGTCTCCAGCTCTGACATTTCGAATTCCATCTTGTCAGTGAAAAGTGTGGACCACCACCCCGAAGTAGGTGACCAGGATAAGAACTTTGAGGGTCACTTCCACCCACCTCCAGGAAAGAATTTGGAAAAAGCAAAACGTTGAATTTGAGGGCCGCTAGGAGAAAACTCCGGGTGTGTACCTGTGGTGCACACTGAATTATTATGGGGTACAAAACAAGCACGGCTCGCAATCCCACCCGCTGAGCACCAATTTTATGTTGGACCTGCGATGGGCAAGCCCAGCACAAAGGGGGTAGCTTGGCTCAAGTGACAAGGCAAGTGAATGCTGTAGTGTTAAGCCGGCTCTGACCCAATAATAACTCCTTGTACATCCACACCAAAAAGAAGGACACCACCCCACTGCTGTAGAAAAATAAGATTCCTTTATATAAAAGTTCTTTGTTGTAAATAGGGTTGTCTGGGAAAGCACATATACATTTCTTTTGGTCATACAGTTCTGGTAATAAATAGTATTAATAAATAGAATAACTTCAGGAATGAGTATCACAATAAATATCAGAATAAATATCAGAATAAATATCAGAATAAATATTGGTTCATTTACATAAAAAACCACATGTTTCTTCTGGTATCGCTGCCACCAATTAAATACTTTCGAATCATTACATCTGCAATACGTTTCAAATGGGAAAGATAACTCTTACAGTTTATGCTGTTTTCAATGACCAGGTATACGGCTTCTCTGAGCACAAAATAAGGTTTGGGACTCTTTAATAATCACTCAAGGCGTATGCGCGTATATCTAGAAGGCAAGGAAACACAGTAAATACATCATTTGCACTCGGCGGTCACCGGGATAGGATCTCTGCTTTGCCGGTGAAGTCTATGCGCGCCTACGGGCTTTAGCACCACTTGAGCACAGGCGGCACCAGTTCAAAGTCATTAGACTGACGAACGGGCTGCCGGAGAGGTCACACAACCTTCGCGCACAGTCAAATAAATGCCGGTTCACAGTTCCTTCACAACGCTGCATTCACTATGAGGAAACGGGCCCACCTCACATCGGCTGCAGTCAAGATACGATTCAGTCGGGCACAGCACTCCTCTCGTTAGCGACGGGGCTCTCAGGGGCTCCACGGACCTCCCTCCGACTTCCGCACACAGGGTGGTTCCCGCCCACAGCTACAGCTCCCGGGTCACTGGGGAGTGGCGAAGACGCTAGTCCCGCCCAACGAAGGCCGGCCTTTCCCCACCCGGGCGCACCACCTCACCTTCAATCTGCGCAGGAAGCGCTCTACGCTGGTAGGGCTCGGAGACGTCCGAGCTCCCCTCTAGAGGCACCTGACGCGAAGGGGGCACAGCTGACGATCACGGTCGCGGCGAACTTGCTCTCGCCTCGCGACTCGATAAATCGATCACAGTTCACCACCGGGGGGGGGCGGAGAGGCACACGAATCTGGCCACAGTCTTTGGGGGCAATGAGGTACTCGCTGGGCAGGCGCTGTAGGCGCTAGATCCCTTCTCACGTAGCTGACTGGAACGCCAGTCAGACACAACGCCAGCAACCCTTTGCTGCTCTACTGCCTGCGCTACCAGCCACCTCAGGGGTCAACAGGGCAGGTGTCAATCTTGTGTCAAGTCTGGAATCTCTTCTCTAGTCTGAACTAATCTCCATCCAATCTTCTCAATCTACATCTAAAATGGCCGCCAGGGACTGGGCCTTATATAGCCAGTGCCCTGGGGTACTGGCACGAGCCAGAAGGTTCTAGAACCTTCTCTGGCTGTGACAATGACATGGCACTCTTGAGGGGTATTTAGGACACTCACAGCCACCGTACTGGGGTTCTAGAGCAGCCATTTTGTGTATCTGAGGAAAATAAAGGAATTCCTGTCAGAAATGCGCGCCAACCAAAGGGCGCCAAAACCTCAAAAGGCCAGGGTTCATGAAGGCTCCAATGAGAGTCACTTCACATGAGGAAAAAGGGTGTCCACCATTTTAAGTTCATTTACACAGGTTGACAACCCCAGCTTGTAATGCCACAGGTTTGGGCCAGGCGCCTTGTAAATAGGTGCCACAAACCTTGTGAGCAACTGGGCGTTAAGGAACATCTAACCCCATGAAACAACACATAAAAGTCCTGGTAGACAAATAAAAAGCGACAAATTTTGGGAGGTACAGGGGAACAAAAGAAATCATAGTGGTGAGGGGACTCTCAGAAGCAGACGGGTCTAACACAGGTAAACAAACTGGCCAATGGGAGCACAAGAAAAACGAGACCTAATAACCAATCATCACATATCAGCCTACATAACGTCACATCTGACTGCAGAGCTTCCTCTTTTCGCTGACGAGCAGCTCAGATAAAGTCAGAAAAACGTGGAACAATCGCTAAAACAATAGAAAGAGCCAAAGTCCAGGAACAAACTTCTTGAGTCAAATCCATCCAGGAGAAACAAACAGCAGGATTCGCCGTAGACGGCTCCAAACAGGACAGAGAGCTGATCTGACGGGGAGGAGACTAAGCATAGGCGGATTTTGCGAATTGGCAATCCGCGAACTTACGTATTTACGGATTCTCAATCCGCAAAATCCGCGAACTCTCGCGAATTTGCAGATTTTTGGGGTTTTTTTGTGTTCGCAAGGATTTCTGCCAGTTCGCGAGGGTTGTGTACCAGTTCGCAATTGCGAACTTACTTGTCGGCTCGCAACGGCTGCGACTATGTTGTTTCTACGTCTGGTTCATCATCACAGGTTCACAGCACCCTCTGTTTTACCACTGCCACCCTCTGGTACACCCATGCCACCCTCTGGCACATCACTGCCACTCTCTGGTTTGGGGTTGATTAATGTGTCACTGAATTTAAACTTCCAGTCTGGCTGGCACCTGCTTCCTTATCTGTAATTTGCTTTCTGTTGCAGTGCAATTTTTTTTCACAGGACCTTTGTGGCCTACTTGTAGCTATTCTCTGAGCCTGCTGTGAGGGTCGGAGCAGGGTCATAGAATAGTTGCAAGTAGGCAACTGAACTCTGAGGGGGCCCCTCAGGAAGCACTACAGGGAATGGTTACTAATGATAAGATTGAACTTTTTCACCTGCTGAGTGCTTTCAGTTTGTCTGTAATTGCTTCTGTTGCAGTGTAATTTTTTTAACAGGACCTTTGTTGTATACTTGTAGCTATTCTCTGAGCCTGCTGTGAGGGTCAGAGCATAGTCATAGAATAGTTGCAAGTAGGCAAATGAACTCTGAAGGGGCCCCTCAGGAAGCACTACAGGGAATGGTTACTAATGATAAGATTGAACTTTTGCACCTGCTGAGTGCTTTCAGTGTTGCAAAAATCCAAATATCCAGCGGCATCCACAAAAAGTAATCCTTCCAGGTCAAGATCCAAATCAAAGTGACCAGCACATGAAGAAGGCACTGGGAGGAGCCTGCTGGACAGGAACAGGAAGTTGGAGACTGTGGGACACTTCCTTCCTCCCACCCCCCCCCCCAAAATGGACTCCTTGCAAAGAAAAAGTGCAGGCAAATGTCAACCTGAGGAGTTAATCTGATAAAAATCATAATTTTCTAGGTTTATGCTGCCTGCTGGTGGATTTCTTGTGCGAAATTGCAAATTTTGCAATCTCGCAATTGCGAAATTGTCACTGCCCGCCGCATCTACGTGTTCGCAAGTGTTTACTCCCGCGAAATTGTATAGTATTCTAGTTGGCAAGTGCGACCAAGCAAAAAATCCGCTTCGCACGGATTTTACGAATTTTCGGCAAGTTCGCGAGAGTTCGCGGATTGCAAATTTGCCAAAATCCGCAAAATCCGCGAGCGGAACGGATTTTACGCCCATGCTTAGAGGAGACCATATCTGTTGTTGAACAGGACCATCACGAAGATGCAGGCGGCAAGGCCGGAGTCGCTGAAGGGAGGGAGAACACAGATTAGTAGTGTAGAGGTGGGATAATACTTGCCTCCGTGTCTTTAATAGAATTAAGACTTTCCGTCATAACAACTAGGAAAATCTACATTTTATGGCAAGACCGGAGGCTCCTATTATGCTTGTTTAAAGCATATCAACCACCAAAGAATCCACAGTATCAACAGGTTTGCAATAAAACATTCGAAAAACACTGTCATTAGTCCAGTCTGCTGATCTCAGAATGTCCTCTAGACGGGAGCCAGCCGAAAAGGTTTTAGAAGCCATGGCCCCTCTGGTGGATTGAGACGTCAATGCCCGCAAGTGACATAACCCAACGCACCCACCGGGCCAAGGTAGCGGAAGAGACAGAAAGGTGGGGTTTACGGAAAGAAATTAGGAGTTGGGAATGCGATGGCGCTCTGAGATCAAAAGTCCTTTTTTTATATATTTTTAAACATTGGCTGATGCATAACTTAGGATGAGAGGGAAAATAAAGATAAAACACAGAATTCAAATTTGTCTTAGTTCGCCTATGAATTTGGAACACACCTGTAGGGGAAAATTGACGAGAGGAAATATTCAAAGCTTTAACATCAGAAACACGTTTGATCGAAACCAAACACAAAAGCATGGTAAGTTTAGCGGACAACATCTTTAGAGAAAGTGTGGAATTATCTGGCCAATCAGAAAACAGTTTGAGAACAACAGAAACATCCCATAAACTTGAATACTTAGCTAACGGGGTTTGGAAAAACGAACTCCTCTCAGGAGACGGCAGATCAAAGTATGGACGCCCACTGGCTTGCCGTCGATTGGGGAATGGTTATGTGAAAAGGCAGACCTGTACAAGTTGACTGTCCTATAAGACTTACCTGCACTAGCTTCAGAGGTCAAGAAATTGACCACAAAAATTAGAGGGGCTGAAAGCAGATCGATATGTCTTTCCAAACACCAGCTAGCCCAATGAGACCAAGCTTAATAGTAAGCTTTTGAGGTCCCTGGGGCCCAGGCCTTGCTGATAAAGATAGAAGCCCTTGTGAAAGGAGGAGGTCAGGAGGGACAGGCTGGTAACTTTCCAAGCAGACAGAACCAGGGTGTTGTTCAGAATGAGACTGTGAGGACATCCTAACGGATTCAGAAGCAAGTCCTCGCGTGCCGGTAGAAGCACCGGGAAATCCACAGCCATTTCCAACGGGGACGGAAACCAGACTTGAGATTGCCAAAAGGAGGCCACAATGATCAGGAATGTTGACTGACGACGAACTTGGGAAAGCACCCTGTTGATCATAAGAACAGGAGGAAATGCATAATTGAGATGGAGGGACCAATCCTGAAGGAAAGCATCCGTTGCCATGGCTGAAGGATCTGGGCGCCAACTAAAAAAAGGGGGCAACTGGGCATTGAGGCGGGAAGCAAAGAGATCCATATAAAAAGGACCCCATTTTTGAGAGAGGGATTGGAAGACGGATGGCAGGAGCTTCCAGTCGCTGGAGTCTCGAAGATAGTGAGAGTGCCAATATGCCACAGCATTGAGATCTCCCGGAAGATATTCCACCGTCAGGGAAAGTTGTTTGACAGACAATACTCCCAAAGGTTCTTTGCCAATTATGCAAGTGGTTTGGATTTGGTACCGCCAAGATGATTGATGTAGCGGACCGCAGAAACATTGTCCATACGAAGGAGAATGGAACATCGCACTCTGTTCTTTGAAAGGCTTTGGATTGCAAAGGAATCTGCAAGCATCTCTAAACAATTGATGTGCAATTTCGACTCCTCGCGAGACCAAGTACCGCCAGTCAATATTGGTCCACAGCGGGCGCCCCAACCCGACAGGCTTGCATTTGATTGTAATACAATATCTGGGGCAGAAGCGGAGATAGTTTGGCCGTTCCACGCATCTAAATGGTCAATCCACCATTGTAATTCGTCGCAAGATTCTTGATACAAAGCCACAAGGTTGGCGTAGGCCAAACCTTGACGCAAGTGTCTGATTTTTAGACGTTGAAGGGCCCGATAATGGGGGAAGGAAGGAAACCAAGATCCAGGAGCAGGGATTGAGTGGTGTTGAGATCGGACAGAAGGAGCTGTTTGTCTGTGTTCATGATCAAAATGTGGTCCAAGTATATAATGAGCCTGATACCGAGAGATCACAGGAAACCACCACCGGTTTCATGAGTTTTGTAAAGCACCAAGGTGCTGAGGAGAGGCCGAACGGGAGAGAGGTGAAGCGATAAGTTGCGCCCAACCACCGGAATTGAAGAAACTTGGAATGAGAAGGATGGATGGGAACGGTGAGGTATGTGTCCTGTAAATCCAATCTTATCATCCAATCATTTGGACAAAGGGTATCTCTTAAGTGAAGAATAGTCTCCATCTTGAAGTGGTGATACACCACAAACTGGTTGAACCATTTTAGATTTATGACAGGACGCATCTTTTTGTTCTCATTCTGAACTAGAAAAATGGAACTTCGGAAACCTGTCGGAGCAGGGCCTGAACTTTCGGCGAGATCAGTTGAGACATATCGTTTGAAAAAAACCAGAGGAGGAGGGAACACAGTTTGGGAAGGTGGCAAGTAAAGCTCTATAAGATAACCTTGAACGGTATTTAGCACCCAAGGATCTGTACTGATAGTTCGCCATTTTGGAAGAAACTATTTCAGATGTCCTCCCACAGGGGGAGGAGGCGATAGACATACCATGCTGGTTGTTGCTGTTGCGGTAGTTCTTTTGACCTTGGCCTCTGTATCCCCTGCCCCTTTGAGGGTAGAATTGAGGCTTGTAGTCCTGGGAGTTGGAATTGAAAGAGCCTCTGGAGCCTTGGTTGTGATAGGGACTGCCGGAAGAGCGACCCTTGCCTCTGCCGACCCGTCCAAAAACCCGGGGCGAAAAAACCTTTTTAATAGATTGCTGTGCCTTATCTAAAGAGGCAAAGGTGGACACAAACCTGCTGAGGTCCTTGACCAGAGAGTCTCCAAAGAGAAGACCATTAGCCTTATTGCCCGGATCCTGAGGGGCTAAATTGGCCAGCTTGGGTTCTAATTTGATAAGAAGCCCTTTGCGGCGTTCATGCGTGATGGAGGCATTGGCGTTTCCAAGAAGGCAAAAGGCTCGCTGGACCTACATCGAGACGTCTTCCGCCGACAGCTCAGAACTATCCAGATGGGCAGATTCTGCAAAGTCAATAATACGCGCCAATGGGCCTACCAAATCAAGCAGTTTATCTTGACAGGTTGACCAAGCTTTGTCCACCCCTTTACTAGGGTCCTTTCCAAATTTAGAGGAAAGGTAAGTAAGGGCTGATCGATGGAAGGAACCATGCCATTCTTCTCCGCCAAGGAGGGCTTAGGACACTCGGACTTTAACCTCGACCTGACCGAAGGTTCCAAAGGGAGGCGCAGTCTGGCCGTTATATAATCGCCAACATGAGGGGCAGGAAACCATTCGGTGGAATTAGGGTGGCGTATCAAGGAAGGATCAAACATAGGAACAGCCTCCGAATCTATAACAGGTTCAAAAGAAAAAGAATCAGACCTGGATTTTTTAGAAGGGGGAAGGAGGCTCAGAAACATCAAAAAGGTCAAAGAGGTCATCTGCGTCATCCATGTCGTCATCTGTGTCCATAATGGTGGAAATAACCAATTTCTTGGGTAACTCTGTATGCTTTGATTTATATTCGCGTTTGCCCTCGGAACCTAACTACCCCTACTTAACAGGAGGCCTGGGAGACACATGGTCCTCATTCAAATGTGAGGAAACCTCGCTAGTCAAAAGTGACACAGCCTTAGAAGCATGTAAAGGAGCAGAGGAAACCACCTTTCTTTTTCTGCTATCCCCCGCAAACTGGGCCAGTGCTTTGGACAAGAGACTCAACATGGAGTTTTCCATGCCCTTAGACATGCGATTCATGGACACCTCCACAGAATTCGCCACAGAAGAATTAATAAACTTATCTAAATCGTGCCTGAAGGCTTCGCCTTACTCATTCATTTGATTGTGCTCAGGAGAACTATCAATTTCCACGCTGGAGGTGTGAGAGAAGGGAAGGGGTTAACAAGCTTTCAGGAGGGGAGGCGCTCAAGGAAAAACACTCCCTGTAGGGGCGTGCCGCAACCTCCAAACGTACAAATGCTCTGGAAAACGTGTGCGAGTTTGGGGCCAAGAGCACTGCTGAAACGGAGGCCAAAGAAACAGTTCAGCGTGCGGAAATTGCAGGAAACAGAAGCCTTTGTGAAACAAAGCGCGAACAGAGTCAGGTAACCGAGGGCGCTCTGTACGCAAGAGCGTAGACAGAGGAACTGCGCCATGGGGCAAACCAAAGGACGTCGCACCCGCGGGGGGGAGGAGGAGCAGAGCGGGTCAGCACGGTCGCGGCGAAAATGCAGACAATAGATGGGCTAAGGTGTAAATGCAGTTAACCGCGTAGCAAAGCAACAAAATTTACACTATTTAACAAAATGCCAAAGTTATAACAGCACAAACAATGGGAGCAACGAAGATAGGTCACTTAAATGACTGCGAGCAGCAAGAAAAGAGGAAGCTCTGCAGTCAGATGTGACGTTATGTAGGCTGATATGTGATGATTGGTTATTAGGTCTCATTTTTCTTGTGTTCCCATTGGCCAGTTTGTTTACCTGGGCCCCTGGGAACTGTAGTTTTTCACTTATCTTGGCTGCTGTAATAATAAATGCAAGATAAGAAAGCATAATAGAAGCCTTCAGTCTTGCCATAACATTTATTTGTTTAGGTAGACAAAGTTCAGGTCAGTTAAGAAACAGAGCAAGCCAACCTTTGTTTTGTCCCAGCTGGCAGGCTAGCCTGGGAGTTTGTCAAAACATGAATGGATCATTTGGAGCTATGTTCAAACATTACGTAGATTCCAATAGTACTTACAACTGTTGTAGGTCCCATAGGGTATGAACAAAGCTGTGGTCATGTGCAGGGGTGTAACACAGGCCCCTGCAGCCCCAACCCTTCAAGGGGGACCCATTCAGCCTAAGGTGAGGTTCCGTGAATTCTGAACCCGTTTCATAAAGGTCATGGTTTCGTTACAAATTTGATATTAGCGAACCTTATCTAGTTAGTATGGCATTTATGAGTGTTTTCGTCATGTTAGACCAATCGATTCACTACGTATTTAGGGATTTCGTTCTGAACCCTTGGGTTCCATTTTGTGTATGGCAGCCATTTTGTGGTTGCCCTCACATAGGCAGATGACTGTGGCTGAACTAGTCTTTTAAGGTCATGTACACCTTAGCTCGAGTTCGTGCTGACTCCTGTTTGACCTGAGTGAACTGACCCTGTTGCCTGAAGCTGACCTTGTTAAACCAGTTCCTGCCCTTTAGCTGATCAAGATTAAGGATCAGAGCACAGGACATCATAAAGTTTTACTGCACACAAATATGCCTTATCCTACTCTCACCTGTTTCTGCTCCTTTCTTTATGGTCTTTTTGGGTTGTGGCCTTTTTATTATGGGTTCGTTCGACCTGTCTAAAGAAGGATGTTGGGTTTGACAGATGATTGATCATGGGCTGGGCAACTGAAAAGTGGGTTTTACCGTCATGCGATACCTCTGGTGTGGATACATGTGATTGGACAGTTTGTAAATGTTAGGTATTTGTCTGGAATGTGATTTTTGGCATAAAAAGGGATGACTTGCTTTGTAAAATTGAGCTGTCTCCTAAGAACTCATACCGTGATGATTTCTAGGACTTCCGTTACTGGCTGCAGTCAATAAATTTGATCTTTGACGCCACTCAGAAGTATCCTGTGTCTCTGTATTCTAAGCCAGGTGAACCGGAAGACTTTGGGCGTGCCCCTGGCGCCGCTGGGTTCTAAAACCCGGTTCTTCAGTTGGTGCTTCCAACGTGGGGCGACTTCAGCGGTACCGGTCCAAGCCTGAAGATCGTGAGGAGCATCGTGAGGAAATTCTGGAGGACGGCCACCACTTCATTGACCCCGGCATGTCGAACGTGGACTGAAGGTCTTTTCTGCGAGGCTTCCCGCTTTCCTGACGGCTACGAAGGACTGCTGCCCTGACTGTCGCCCTGTCTTGGACCTATTTGTGATGCTTTGTACGGCGAGACGATAGACGGGTCTTCTGGTGGCGTGACTGATACCTCAGTTAAGTATAAGTGGGTCGCTCCCAGTCCTTAGTTTTTGGTTCTTTGGTTCGTAGTTTGTTTGGTCCTTAGTTTTGATTTGAAAATTGCAATTTCCAAAGCCGAGGGACTTGTATATTTGCGAGACTATCATTGTAGATAATCCCTTGAAGTTTGAAGCTAGATTAGTGAGCGAAGATGCCTAGTCTTAGCAAAATTAGGAGGATATTCTGTTGTGGTTGTAACAGGGATTCCAGATTGGAGGATTCATGTCCGATACCTCCAGTTGGAACCCCGACTTATGAGCTCTATTCTAAACACGGCATGGGCCCCATTACGTTTAATGAAGTATGGGTCCGCTATACTAGGAAGGATGGTGTCTTACGATGGCCCCAATATGGTAGTTTTGATACCGAGATTTTAGATAATTTAGAAACGAAATTATTTAGGAAGAAAGCCCGGCCGGCAATGTTTGACTCCTTTCGCCTTTGGCGTAAAGAAGCCAGACAACGAGAAATTAAACAAGCTAAAGGAGATAAAAGAGAAAAGGATGTATCAATAATGAAAGCTGCTAGGCAGTTTAAAGAAAACGAAGAAGATAAAGCAATTGAAGTGTCAGATAGGCAACATAATATGGCTATTGATAAATGTTATCCAGCTTTGCCATCTCTTCTTGAGAATGCAACGAAGGACCCTGAGAAGGATCCTTTGATGTCCTGCTTCAACAGAGCATATACATGGTTGCCCCCTGATTTTTCGGGCACATGTTATGTGGCGTATTTGTTGCCCCCTACGTACACTGCTGCTGCAGATTACCACAGAACTAGAGTAGTTAGAGGTGTCTTCAGTAAGGAAGATACTTCAGGACAAGAATTGGGAGATTTTCTTAAGGGTTTCCTGCCGTTTTGGGGGCCTATGGTTAATAGTAGGAACATACGGCAATTGACGAGAGTGGTTGAGTCCACCATAGTTGAGACTGCCGGTGCCCTTAGTAATTTAACTGCTGAGCTCCAATCGGATCGTCTTATGATGATGCAGAATCGAGTTGCGTTAGACGTCATACTTGCAGACAGAGGAGGGGTATGTAAATTGATTCAATCGAGCTGCTGCATTTTTATTCCAGACAATGCTCCTACAATGTACCAGGCCATTTCCAAGCTACATAAGATCTCCGAGTCTGTACACATGGACGAAGGAGATTGGTCGTTGATGGGATGGTTTTGGGGATTGTTATCCACTTGGGGATGGAAGATTCTGATGATCATTGGGATGGCTTTAGCGATTCTTTTCCTGCTCTGTCTTTGTGTGCAGTGCGCTCCTGCTAAATGTGGCCTCTGTGCTACTACGTGTGCAAGGAGACCTGTCCCAAGAGAGGTACTAAGTAATAGGATTATGCTCAGCAACATCTTGATGATCTGATGAATATAGACCTGGACTCAGATTGACGTGAGTTTAGGTTATTGCCTATGTAAGGGCAAAAGGAGGGGCTGAGGTTCCGTGAATTCTGAACCCGTTTCATAAAGGTCATGGTTTTGTTACGAATTTGATATTAGCGAACCGTAACTAGATAGTGCGGCAAGTATGAGTGTTTTCGTCATGTTAGACCGATGGATTCACGACGTATTTAGGGATTTCGTTCTGAACCTTGGGTTCCATTTTGTGTATGGCAGCCATTTTGTGGTTGCCCTCACATAGGCCGATGACTGTGGCTGAACTAGTCTTTTAAGGACATGTACACCTTAGCTCGAGTTCGTGCTGACTCCTGTTTGACCTGAGTGAACTGACCCTGTTGCCTGAAGCTGACCTTGTTAAACCAGTTCCTGTCCTTTAGCTGATCAAGATTAAGGATCAGAGCACAGGACATCATAAAGTTTTACTGGACACTAATATGCCTTATCCTACTCACACCTGTTTCTGCTCCTTTCTTTATGGTCTATTTATGATTGGGTTGTGGCCTTTTTATTATGGGTTCGTTCGACCTGTCTAAAGAAGAATGTTGGGTTTGACCGATGATTGATCATGGGCTGGGCAACTGGAAAGTGGGTTTTACCGTCATTCGATACCTCTGGTGTGGATACATGTGATTGGACAGTTTGTAAATGTTAGGTATTTGTCTGGAATGTGATTTTTGGCATAAAAAGGGATGACTTGCTTTGTAAAATTGAGCAGTCTCCTGAGAACTCATACCGTGATGATTTCTAGGACTTCTGTTACTGGCTGCAGCCAATAAATTTGATCTTTGACGCCACTCAGAAGTATCCTGTGTCTCTGTATTCTAAGACAGGTGAACTGGAAGACTTTGGGCGTGCCCCTGGCGCCGCTGGGTTCTAAAACCCGGTTCTTCAGTGGCCAATGAATATCTGACTGATGGCAACTCTGAATATGTTCAGCTGTGCCTGCTGCAGCACCGCCAGCATATTCCTGCTGTTGAAAGACCGCTGGCTCAGCGGAATCCTTGATCCCAGCCATGGCTTCTCGTGGCCTGACGCCGCAATCATAATACTGCAGGCGGCCGCGCAGTGTGGCGGTTGTCGGTCCACCACTACGGGCAAGGTGGTCCTATGGACCGCTGTACTGGTGATAAGGGCCTAGGTGGGTTTGGGACTGCTGCTCATCAGAGTGGCACCCCAAACTCAGGGGCTGATCTAACACTCTCAAATTATAAGCTGATCATAAAATGGGAGGTTGTTTGCAAGAACCCAAGTGTGCTGGCCCAGATTTATGGCATGGGGAAAACGTTGTTTACAACGCGGTGTTTACACCGCACGACCTTTTCCCCGCAGCTATTACAACGCAAGTCGTTACTGCGACTTGCGCTGGATGGCTCTGTGGGATAAGGAATGTATTAATTTTATTGTCCAACACCTTCCCCACTGTTACGGGGACTGGTGTTGGAATATAAAATTAAAAAATTCCTAAATCCGCGCCCTCCAACGCAAGTCGTTGTAACGACTTGCGTTGTAAAATCTGCGATGTCAAGTACCGCGATTTAAAAGATCGCGTTGTACTGACATACATCCATGGCATGGTCGCTGAAACTCTGTAGTTATTGGTCAATAGTGGAATGTAATCTCTTGACCCTAACTCCATAGTCGAGTCCCATGAAAATCTGTTTATTACCCTTAAAGTCTCACTGAGGGCCTGATTACAAATAAGGCGGTCCATAGAACCTTCATACTTGTGCTAGCAGTCTGATCACCGCCACACTGCGGGCCCTCCCGCAGTATTAGGGGTGTGGCGCTAAGACCGCCATAGGACCGCTGTGTCCACCAGAGATCCAAGATCCTGTGGAAGTCGGGCAGCAGTCAGAGGCAGGAATATGCTGGTGGTGACGCAGTGGCACAGCTGAGCATATTCTCAGTTGGCTTTCCACTACCCTTTTCATGGCGGGGAGTCCACCATGAAAAGGATAAGGAGAGGCAACTAAAGCAGCCTTGGCAGGGTGCGGTGCTGGCAAGCACCGCTGGAGGACTGCCAAAGTCATAATCAGGCCATTAGTAAAGATGCTCGTAAGGCCTCTATGGTCCATTCTCACTGCGCATGGTTTGGTAACAGTTGTAGGAAACCAAGACATACTCTCAACCAGATCCTAAAGGGGGTATTACATTAATATACTGCCAGAACTAGAAAGGACTATAAATCAGCTAAATACCAAACTACACAGAAAAAATACAGCTGGCAACTCTGTGCTGCACGCAGAGAGCAATCACCCGGCACATCTAATTCGCAGCATCCCCTATGGGGAGATGTTGCGAATTAGAAGGGTATGTAGTTTGGACAGCGACTGCATCAAGGCCCAGAAAGACTGTCGTTCCAGATTTATTGCTAGGGGGTACAGTCCCAATGTAGTATATTTTTTTTTCTTTAAACATATTTTTATTGATTTTAAATTTCCGTGTGCAATCCTGTAAAATGTTCCCGTAACGTTCACGACATGTCATAAATGTATACAGTGTTATACATCAACAATAAAGTACATATCCGTGGTCCATGACAGGTAATCATATAGAAGGAAACCCCCCTGAACATACCCTCCCCCCACCCCATAGAACAGTGGTCACTTTACAAAGAGCGTCATCCGCATCAGTACATTTGCACCCTGTCCACCATTCAGTTAATACATATATGCATCGCTCAACTACATGTTTCCATAAATATCCAGGTATGGGCAATTTGCAGTATCTATTACACATACATGGCAAACGTCAACTTAACACATCAGGCTCCCCTGACTTGAACGCTTCTAACATAGTCTCCCATTCCAAGGCTATCGGTAGTTTACGCAACCCCCTTGCCTCCTCTCTACATAGTGCTGCGCCCTCTGCACTACCCCATTTTACCATTTCCGTGTGCCAACTGTATATCTCAGGGGGCTTGTTGGATTTCCACCACATTGTGATGTTCCTACGAGCCAGGAGTAGCGCCAGGTCGATGAATCGAAATTCTACCTTATGTTTAGACCTGTGCTTGTGTAATCCTAGTATGCATTCCTCCACTGTATCATGCAGCCTAAGGTGCGTCACTGTTTCCGTGACCCCTCTAACCCGAACCCAATAGCCTAACAAGTTGGGGCATGTCCACAGCATATGTAGTAACCCCGCTCCCGGGGCGTGACATCTCGGGCATGAGTGTTGTGTCTGGGGGAACATTTTATCCAGCCGGTCAGGAGCCAGATAGGCGCGGTGCAGTATCATACTTTGAATGAACTTGAATCTCGAGTTTCGGGACACCTTTTTGGGGTGTTCCAGAATCTTCGCCCATTCGGTATCAGATAGTACCCTACCCATCTCTTCCGTCCATATAACCCGTAGTGAATCCAGGCGTAGCCTGGTGTGGGCACTGATCCTGTGATATATCCAGCGGACCAGGTGTCGTCCTCTCCCCATATAATGCACCATCTTTACTAGCTCATTTTGGTCTGGCTCTTGGCCCTGTGGTGCCCAATGCCTCTTAATGTAGTGCAGCAGAGCAGCGTGGGTTAAAAATAAACGCTGTGGGGCGCCTGTCTCATGTACGAACGTGTCATGGTCCATTAGGAGCTCGTGGCCAAAGAGGTCCGCAACTGTAGTGACACCAGACTCTGCCCAGGGTGCTAAAGTGTAGTTCGTGAGGGTACCAGCGGCAAGCGGGATGCCCAGCAGAGGTATGTTGCCAGCATACGTGGAAGGCGTTTTGGCGTATTTGAGAACCGCTTTCCAGCATGTCAATGCAGTGGTTAGCAGTGTTGGTAAGTCTTTTTGCGTTTTGCAGCTTGGCAACAGTAGAGTGTGTAGAACGCCATGCTCTAGATCAGTGCTAGTGAAACCTATTTCATGGAGATTACGTCCAGCCGTCCAGTATGACAGCCACTGTAATTGGCAGGCGTAGTAGTACGCCCTGAAGTCTGGGACTCCCAGTCCTCCCATGTTAGTGCCTACCTGTAATTTCCTCAAGCTAATTCGCCGTCTTCCGTTACCCCAGATTAAGTCTATCAGTAACGTGTACAGCGTTTGAAAGGTGGAGAGTGGGATTAGTAGAGGCAAATTCGTAAAGTAATATAGTAGGCGCGGTAGAACTACCATCTTTGCTATTGCTGTTCTACCCATAACGGATAGTGGCAGTGAAGTCCAGAAACCAATACTGGATCTCAGGGACCTTATTGTTCTGCTGAGATTGCCCTCCAACAGATCGGCGTGTGTTCTATACACCTGAATGCCCAGGTATTTAAATGTAGTGGGGGCAACCAGTAGTGGGGTGTCCCCAAATTCCACCTTTGTGGCATCAGTGTGATCCGTAAGAAAAAGGCGTGGGATTTGGCGAGGTACACGGCCAGGCCGGATATGGTCACAAACGTTCGAAACAAGTCACATATTGGAGCTAAGGACAGACGGAGGTCGCGGAGATAGACAATTATATCATCCGCATAAGCTGAAAAAAGGTGGACCGGTAGCAGGAGACGCTAGGTGCTGAGCGGGTGCTGGGCGTTGCGGGCGGTGTGCCATTGTCGCCCCCTCCCGAGACCTATGGGGCGTGGATCTTTTTATTTACAAACTATACAGTTTCCTCTAAAGCAGAGGTAAATCCCACAACTTTATGGTTTGTTCCTTGCACTTTATTTTTACACTGCATTTTTAACTTTCACGTCCTCTGGTAGGGTGGACCTTAGCGCGCCCACACCGCCGAGGTACATTACCAATGGTCCTGAAGAAAGCCCAGTAAATCTACACATAAAGGGCTGAAACATGTCGACCCCACTTTAAGTGGAAATAACCAATACATTAATTGGCACATTTCCCTACACATATTTTAACCTTGTCAAGCTGACCATTGAATAATTTTTTCTTTATGCTACAGTCCTTTGACAATTTTAACATCACAAATTTTTCACATCACTGTCACAAAAAACCAGCTCCGCAGTATTCTGGCGTTGTAGCACACCAGGGAGGCACTCGGCTTCTCCTGGTGGGCCCGATGATGAAGCATGTCACCACCCAGGGTGGTGAGTGAGGGCTTCCAAGAAAATTCCTATTGATTTCCAATGTGAATCTTATAGGGAGATTACCTTCTCTGTTTTTGTGCTTATTTACTTTTTGACACTCTCCTGTTGTTTGACTGAGACCTCCCGGGGGACTGAGAGTGTCCCTTTTCCCTCAATCTCAAATTGTTACTACTCACTCACCCCCCCTGCCTGGTTTAGGCAGCGAGATGACCAGGGCCTGTGCGGTAGTGAGAGGTAGCGCACCCTCCTCCCAGATTGTCTTATACAATTCCGTCAATTTGGGTACCAGTGTTTCCGCATACGTAGTGTAGAATTCGATGGGCAAGCCATCGATACCAGGGGTCTTGTTACGAGGGAGGCCCCTCATAGTAATCTTGATTTCTTGTGATGTTATGGGCCCTGAAAGGTCGTTTTGTGCCGGGGCCGATAGTGTGGGGAAGTTCAAGGTGGAAAGGAAAGCGTCTATTCGCTCGGGGGGTACCTCCACGGGTTTGTCATATAAAGCAGCATAATATGTTCTGAAGGCCTCATTAATCTCTCCCTGTGTATAGACTCTTGTGTTATCCGCATTCTTGATTTCGTTAATTACAATTGTGGGAGGAGCTACCCGGAGTAGCCTAGCCAGCAAGGTGCCCGCTTTTTCTGCGTCTACATGTGTTCTTCTGGTGTATTCCTGGTAATCTATAGTTCTGAGAGACTCTAACAGTTCAGCGTGTTTAATTCTCACTTCCTGGAGCGCCTCAGAATGTGTGCCGTCTGTCGCCGCCAACTGTTCTAGGCTGCCCATTTGTGTTTCAGTGTCTATCAGTGACTTATGCAACTCTTGTCTTGCATCCACTGTCGCACTAATTGCCCTACCCCGCAACACCGCCTTGAATGCATCCCATTCTATCAACCTGCTGGACGCTGTGTCGCTGTTTTCGGCGAAGTATCGTTCCATTGTGTGTAGTAGTTCTGCGCGAAACACCGTGTCTTCCATTAGCTGTGGACAGAGGCGCCACGTAGGGACCGGTGTAGGCACCCTGCCCCATGTAATATGGATCTCCAGTGGGTTGTGGTCGGAGAATGTTTTGGGGAGGTATGTAGGTCTTAGTACCTGTACTGCAATATCATCTGAACATAGAACCCTATCTATTCTGGTGTGTAAGGCGTGTACCGCCGAGTAAAATGAGTATTCTCGGAGGCCTTGGTGCCTCATCCTCCATACGTCACATAGTCTCCATCACGTCATCCAGCGCACTAGTGCCTCAGTTTGCTTAAATACTCCAGCTCCACGAAGTGGCGGGTGTGACCTATCTAAGGTGACATCCACCACCGCATTGCAGTCCCCACCAATTATCCAAGGGCATGTGTCCCATCCCGCAAGCGTTCCGCTAAGAAGGTCCCAGTATTTGTATTGGTCAAAATTAGGGGCGTATATGGATCCCAGCACCACCAGTTGGCCGTCCAGTGTTCCCCGTATAAAAACACACCTGCCCTCCTTATCGATTTTCTGATCCTGTGCTACAAAGGGCACCCCATGACGCACCCAGATCGTAGATCCTCTGGCGTAGCCTGAGTAAGAGGTGGAGAAAACCTGCCCCCTCTATTTCTTTCTGAGTTTTTCTACCTCGCTGGCTATCATGTGTGATTCCTGTAAACAGGCTATCTGTAACTTACGTATAATCAGTAGCGCATGTATCCTGTGTCTTTTATGTGTGGTGCCCATACCACGAACATTCCAGGTGATTATGTTATTTGATATTTATTGTCATTTGTAAAGCGCTGGCTTTCGCTCCGGAGGGAGCATCTTGGCGCTGAGCACACAGAAAGTCGTCTATGGGGAGCATGGATCAAATGGCTGCGAGAACTGAAGAGTCGGACTGAGTATAAATCCAAGTTTTCAGGGATTTCCTAAATAGGCTTTCGGAGGGGGCGTGCCTCAGGCTGGGGGGAAGGCGGTTCCATGCCTTGGCCGCCAAAAAAGAAAAGGTCTTTCCACCCTTGGATTTTAATTTTATACGGGGTTCAGAGATGAGGTTGGCGCCCGATGACCTCAAACAGCGAGTTGGATTATAGCTCTGGAAGCGCTTAATCAGGTAGGATGGACCCAAGCACCTGTTAGCTTTAAATACAGTGACTAAGAGCTTGAAAAGGATTCTCTTGTGGAGTGGCAGCCAGTGGAGGGCGTTGAGGGCTGCAGAGGCCGAGGACCTGCGGGGGAGTTTCAGAACAAGCCTGGCTGCTGCATTTTGGACAGTTTGTAGCTTTTTCAGAGAGGACTTCTTGATACCTGCCAGGAGGCCGTTACAATAATCCAGCCGGGAGAGGACAAGCGCCACCGCGACTGATTTCCTGGCACTGATAGGCAGAAAATTAAAAAATTTCTTTAATTGCCTGATCAGACTGAAACAGCGCCCTGCGGTAATGCGCACATGTTCATCGAAGCTGAGGGAAGCATCAAATTGAACACCCAAGTTGCGTGCTGAGGCTACCGCGCTCGGTGGTGCTTCGGAATTATGAGGCCACCAGTCTTTGGGGGAAAAGAATGTGCCTTTACCGAGGGGAATTATTTCTGTTTTGGCGCTGTTGCATTTTAAATGGTGCAGGTTGAGCCAAGAAAAGACTTCTGACAGACAGTTTTGGAAGTTGATGGCAGCATCCGGGAGTCTTTTATCAATAGTGACGACAAGTTGGGTGTCATCAGCGTAGGATGTCACGAGGATCCCATGTGATTCAATCAACGCAAGAAGGGGGGCCATATACACGTTAAAAAAGAGGGGGCTCAGGATGGAACCCTGTGGTACCCCTGAGGTGATGGATCGTTCACCGGAAACAAAGGGGCCTAAGGAGATCGATTGAGAGCGATTGGATAGAAATGATGTAATCCAAGTAAGTGCGGAGCCCGAGACACCGATCTCACGCATCCTATTAATTAGAATAGTGTGTGAGATGGTGTCGAAGGCCGCGGTTAAGTCGAGCAGGATGAGGACGGCCTGCCTGCCCTCATCCTGCAAGAACTTGATGGTATCAGACAACTCAATCAAAGCGGTCTCTGTGGAATGGCCGGAACGAAAACCGGATTGCTGCGGGTGTAAGATGCATTGATTTTCCACAAAATTCTTTAATTCCTCGTGGACTAGTTGCTCGGTAATTTTGCCTAGTGCAGGGAGGAGTGAGATTGGGCGCATATTGGACAAATCAGTAGGGGATTTATTTTGCTTTTTCATGAGGGGCTTGACTGTGGCCTTCTTCCACTCAATAGGAACAATACCGGAGTCAAGGGATTCGTTCACAATCGCATTGATTAGAGGGTTGACGGACTCAATGAGGTGGTGCAAGATGACTGGGGGGCAGGAATCTGTGGGTGCACCTGATTTACAGGCTAGTATGGCTTTGTGCGTTTGCAGTAGGGAGACTGCTGTAAATTGGTTTAGTGAGGGAGTAGATGTGTCAGACGCTTGGATTAGGATGGGAACCGGGGGGAAGTCCTTATGGATATTATTGATTTTCTCCTCAAAGAAATCAGCGATTTGATCGCAGAGGGCTTGTGAGGGGGGAATTTCAAGTGCCAGTGCTTTGGGATGAGTGAAAGATTTTACGATATTGAAAATCGTATGTTGTTTCTGTTTTGCTGCATCTATTGCTAGAGTGAAAAATGCCTTTTTTGCTTTTTTTATGTCGGAGAGATATAGCTTTCTCTGGAGAATGTAAGTGGATCTGGACGTTGAGTTGTAGGTTTTCCTCCATTCTCTCTCCAAAAGCCTACACTTGAGGTGGCAGTCAGCGAGGGCCGGAGTATACCAGGGGGCATTGGGTTTCTTTTTTCCTCGGGCGGTTTTTTGGCTGACGGATTTTGCATTTACAGAGATTACTCTCTCAATCCACAGGTGGAAGTTTGTGGAATCTAATGAGGCGTCGCCCATGATGGTAGGGGGGGGTACTGCCAGTTGTGGATTGAGTTTGATGAATGCAGCTACCTTTTTCCAATTGACAGGGAAAGAGGTGTGAGGGAGTTTAATGGGAGGAGGGGGCAAGGTTTTGTTATTAATGGAGAAGGGAATGAGACAGTGATCTGTCCATATTTGTGGTACGGGGGTAGCGGCATTTAAGGAGAACAGATTGGTACAAATGCCGTCCAAGGTGTGCCCGGCACAATGGGTAGGAAGGGAGACTAATTGGGAGAGACCGAAAATCTCCAGTGAGTGGCGGAAATTGAGAGTGTGGGGGTTAGTGTCAGATTCCAGATGAAGATTGAAGTCTCCAAGAAGAGTGAAAGTGGGGTAATGAATAAGAAAAGCTGCCAGAGTTTCATCAAGGGAGGCCAAGAATGTAGTGGCATTTCCGGGGGGGCGATAGACAAGTGCGCCTGAAAAGGCAGAGGAGGAACTAGTGTGGATAACAAATCCCAGGGATTCGCAGTCCTTAAAGGAGGCCAGGTCGAAAGTGTGGCACTTAAGTGCTTTTTTTACAATGATGGCCAATCCGCCTCCCCGACCAATAGGTCTATCTCGTCTGAGGATGGTGTAATCAGGGGGGAGAGCGGTGGCAAGATCGGGATTTGAAGCATCGTGCAACCAAGATTCAGTGATGAACAAGGCATCCAGATCGGATGCTATGATAAGATCATGGATGTCTTGTCCGTGTCGCGCTAAGGATCTGGCATTGATAAGGCCACCGCTAAGGGAGGCTGTCTTATGCCGAGGACGAGGGAGGGGGGGAGGAATAGGACTGGGGGGATTGGAAGATGTCCAACCACAATGGCGGCAGAAGTAGGGGCCCCAGAGGTGGTCGGTGAAAGAATGTACATAACAGGAAGGACTAGGAAGGGTGTGGCGCATAGACAGCAACTCGGAAACGTCGTACCTGAGTGCAGGGGAAGTGGAAACAGCGTGTCCTGCGCCTAGCGCGGTCTTAGCGCGGACGGGCGCAGACGGGCTTGGCTTAGGCGCGGCTTCGGCGCGCGTCCGGCGCGCCCGCTGCGCCAGCCCGCTGCGCCGTCTGACTGGCTTGCACATTTTATAGGGAGGAAGAAGGGCGTGAAGGACGGCCCGACTTGAGCACTGTCCCCACCTGCCCCACTCAAGATGGCGCCCGCCGCTGGGCTGAAGGAAAAGAGTAAGTCGGTTGTGTAAGAGGTGTCAGAGTGCCTGATAAAATAATTTCCCCTTATGCTAAAACCCCCAGAGAGACAAAGAGACAATTTAAAAAGTAATTAAAAAACGCTACAATGCGCCGAGTTTCTGAACACAGGTCGCCTATTTCTTTACTACAATTCCTCTGTCGCTCGCAGCCCCAGTTTCCCTCACCAGGGAGAGCGACTGTAGGGCACCGAGCGCTGCAAAGGGCTCCGTTAAATACACCAGCAGGGCGGGAAGGACGGCCCGACTTGAGCACTGTCCCCACCTGCCCCACTCAAGATGGCGCCCGCCGCTGGGCTGAAGGAAAAGAGTAAGTCGGTTGTGTAAGAGGTGTCAGAGTGCCTGATAAAATAATTTCCCCTTATGCTAAAACCCCCAGAGAGACAAAGAGACAATTTAAAAAGTAATTAAAAAACGCTACAATGCGCCGAGTTTCTGAACACAGGTTGCCTATTTCTTTACTACAATTCCTCTGTCGCTCGCAGCCCCAGTTTCCCTCACCAGGGAGAGCGACTGTAGGGCACCGAGCGCTGCAAAGGGCTCCGTTAAATACACCAGCAGGGCGGGAAGGACGGCCCGACTTGAGCACTGTCCCCACCTGCCCCACTCAAGATGGCGCCCGCCGCTGGGCTGAAGGAAAAGAGTAAGTCGGTTGTGTAAGAGGTGTCAGAGTGCCTGATAAAATAATTTCCCCTTATGCTAAAACCCCCAGAGAGACAAAGAGACAATTTAAAAAGTAATTAAAAAACGCTACAATGCGCCGAGTTTCTGAACACAGGTCGCCTATTTCTTTACTACAATTCCTCTGTCGCTCGCAGCCCCAGTTTCCCTCACCAGGGAGAGCGACTGTAGGGCACCGAGCGCTGCAAAGGGCTCCGTTAAATACACCAGCAGGGCGGGAAGGACGGCCCGACTTGAGCACTGTCCCCACCTGCCCCACTCAAGATGGCGCCCGCCGCTGGGCTGAAGGAAAAGAGTAAGTCGGTTGTGTAAGAGGTGTCAGAGTGCCTGGTAAAATAATTTCCCCTTATGCTAAAACCCCCAGAGAGACAAAGAGACAATTTAAAAAGTAATTAAAAAACGCTACAATGCGCCGAGTTTCTGAACACAGGTCGCCTATTTCTTTACTACAATTCCTCTGTCGCTCGCAGCCCCAGTTTCCCTCACCAGGGAGAGCGACTGTAGGGCACCGAGCGCTGCAAAGGGCTCCGTTAAATACACCAGCAGGGCGGGAAGGACGGCCCGACTTGAGCACTGTCCCCACCTGCCCCACTCAAGATGGCGCCCGCCGCTGGGCTGAAGGAAAAGAGTAAGTCGGTTGTGTAAGAGGTGTCAGAGTGCCTGATAAAATAATTTCCCCTTATGCTAAAACCCCCAGAGAGACAAAGAGACAATTTAAAAAGTAATTAAAAAACGCTACAATGCGCCGAGTTTCTGAACACAGGTCGCCTATTTCTTTACTACAATTCCTCTGTCGCTCGCAGCCCCAGTTTCCCTCACCAGGGAGAGCGACTGTAGGGCACCGAGCGCTGCAAAGGGCTCCGTTAAATACACCAGCAGGGCGGGAAGGACGGCCCGACTTGAGCACTGTCCCCACCTGCCCCACTCAAGATGGCGCCCGCCGCTGGGCTGAAGGAAAAGAGTAAGTCGGTTGTGTAAGAGGTGTCAGAGTGCCTGATAAAATAATTTCCCCTTATGCTAAAACCCCCAGAGAGACAAAGAGACAATTTAAAAAGTAATTAAAAAACGCTACAATGCGCCGAGTTTCTGAACACAGGTCGCCTATTTCTTTACTACAATTCCTCTGTCGCTCGCAGCCCCAGTTTCCCTCACCAGGGAGAGCGACTGTAGGGCACCGAGCGCTGCAAAGGGCTCCGTTAAATACACCAGCAGGGCGGGAAGGACGGTCCGACTTGAGCACTGTCCCCACCTGCCCCACTCAAGATGGCGCCCGCCGCTGGGCTGAAGGAAAAGAGTAAGTCGGTTGTGTAAGAGGTGTCAGAGTGCCTGATAAAATAATTTCCCCTTATGCTAAAACCCCCAGAGAGACAAAGAGACAATTTAAAAAGTAATTAAAAAACGCTACAATGCGCCGAGTTTCTGAACACAGGTCGCCTATTTCTTTACTACAATTCCTCTGTCGCTCGCAGCCCCAGTTTCCCTCACCAGGGAGAGCGACTGTAGGGCACCGAGCGCTGCAAAGGGCTCCGTTAAATACACCAGCAGGGCGGGAAGGACGGCCCGACTTGAGCACTGTCCCCACCTGCCCCACTCAAGATGGCGCCCGCCGCTGGGCTGAAGGAAAAGAGTAAGTCGGTTGTGTAAGAGGTGTCAGAGTGCCTGATAAAATAATTTCCCCTTATGCTAAAACCCCCAGAGAGACAAAGAGACAATTTAAAAAGTAATTAAAAAACGCTACAATGCGCCGAGTTTCTGAACACAGGTCGCCTATTTCTTTACTACAATTCCTCTGTCGCTCGCAGCCCCAGTTTCCCTCACCAGGGAGAGCGTTATAGCCGCCTTGTATTTGCATTGTGACCATCTGTACATTTTAAAGGGCGCAACAGTAGTGCCTGTTGAAACATCTAGAGTGGCATCCACGTTAAGAAAGTGACCAACCCTCCCCCCAACAACCCCAATACACGGTCTGGGACCAGAACCCTACCAGACCACAACGTAACAGTGCAACAAGCAAAGCAAAAATCGCAAACCAAGGGCCTTCGCCATGTGGGGGGCGGCTACTACACCTCGCATGCGTATGTGTATCATTCTGATGGAAAACTTTAAAGTTACAACGGTACCCGAGCCCAATAATTACATTCTTGCAAGCAGCATATTAATAGTACATGGTAAAGGTCAACAGCGTACTTTAGTTACGTTTTCAAAAACATAGCACAGTGTATACTTGCGTGAGTGCATTAGCCAAATAAGTCTGTAATCAGTTGAGGTGTAGCCGAAGGGAACAGGGCCACACTGCCCTCAGAGTCCGACCAGCGAGATGATTCTTCTTCTGTGGAGGATTTAGTCTCATTACCAGCTCGTGGGCCCTTAGTGAAGGCAGCCGTCGCGATGATCGCCTGGTGTTTGGATTGTTGCAGCCGCTGCGACGGGGTTCGCTTGGTCAGGAATGTCCTTTTGCTGTGTCCACTCTTACGACCCTTTGATGCAGTCTGCTGAGATCTTTTGGTGAGGTCTTGGCAGTTAGTGGCGTCTGCAGCGGCTGTCAGCTCCATCACTTCGATCCAATCCTCCACGTCCCCGGAGCTCTCAAAGAAGTAGGCCTTCTGTTCATGTAGGATCTTCAGGCGTGCCGGGAACATGAGAGCATATTGGATATTCAAGTCCCAAAACCTTTGCTTCACATCCAGGAATGAGGAGCGTTGGCGTTGCACCATTACTGTGTAGTCCGGGTACAGGGAGACTCTTGTGTTTTCAAAGGTAATCGGCGCCTTCTCTCGGGCTTTCCTCAGTAGTGCATCCCTATCTCTGAAATTGAGCAGTTTCACAATAAGGGGCCTCGGCGGGGCACCTGGTTTCGGTCTGCCAGTAGGTATGCGGTGCGCCCTCTCGATGCAATATTGTGAGGAGAGTCCTTCCAGCGTTACGTGATCCCTAAACCACTGCTCCATATAGCCCGTTGCGTCAGTCCCCTCACTTCTCTCCTGCAGGCCGATCACTCTAATGTTATTGCGTCTCGCTCTCCCTTCCGCATCCTCCACCCGGTCCATTAAGGTCGCTACCTGCGTTTGGAGACGTTTCACATCGGCTGCTGTTTGTTTCTGCTGTGGGAGTACCTCCGCCAGAGTCGTGGCATGGTCTTTCACTGTATCGGCTACTTTCGTGTGATCTGCCCTCAGCAGGGTTAATCCAGTGGTTAGGGTACCCATCTGTGACTCAATGGCCTTCCTGGAGCCACGCACTTCCTGCAGGATAAGGTCCAGTTTGTCTGCCTGTGCAGGCACCACCGTGGGGGGAATACAGTCCTGTTCCGGCGAGGTTTCCACTTCATCAGCCGTGTCCCGTGTGGAGCCCACTACCAGCTGTCCCTGCTGTTTCAATCTGTTGCGTCCCATATCGCCGGGATACCGCTGCCTTTCGTCGTAGATTAGCAAGGCCACAGGGTTAATGTGGGAGCGGTGCACACCCGGGCCGTCCGTGGACACCAGTCGGGCCAAAGCCGCCACAAGCAAGTGGTACCTCCGTCAAGTCCCTCACCGGGCTCGGTCCAACCCGGGCAGGCACCACCTCAATAGCGGAGGGGGGGACCGTACCTCCCTTGTGTCGCAGAAAGTAGTATCGCCGGATGCTGCAACTCCCTCCGTGGTCCGCACAAGGGGAGGGGGGAAGAGAAGGGGGGAATGGCATGGCTCCAGGCAACTGGCAACTGTACCTGGGGAAGAAAGGTAGACCACCAACGAGCCTCAGATATACCTCTGTGTGTCCCTGGGCAGTGGCAGTGGGGTGTCCGCGGTCTTCACACCGATTATCCCAGAAAGGTACACCCTTCGTGTCAGCGTATCCCCAGGTAGGAATATATCCGTGGTCACTGCTCCACAGTGTCGGCGGTCAGGGCCCACGCAGTTTGCCCTAGTCCTCCATGCACCACCTTCTGGCCGTCAATAATTATGCCTCCAATAGCTAGCACTCGCCTCCTATAATGCGCATTCTCCAGAGAGCAGACTGGGGTATCTGGCCTCGATCACGAACCCGGGTAGGTACAGCCAGACCAATTGCAAATGGCCGACACCTCCGGGGGTCTGCCCGCTTGGCCTTGGATCCGACGTGTATCTAGGCTTTTCCCGCCACAACAGATTATCAGGGCACTGCTCCGCCCTCACCGCCGGCACCGTATTGTCACAAGTGGCACCGGGGGGTTTTCCCCTCTGCGTTGTGTGCGAGGTCTAGCGGGGCACACACCGGAGAGAGGCAGGCCTCACTGTATCCCCGAGCTTGCGTAGATGCGAGCCCCGGTGTACCACCGCAGTCCGCCTCTCACCTGCCAACGGAACTGCGAGCGGATTTTCAGCGAGTCCGTAGCCGGCGGGGGACAAGATGCGCAGCTCCCTCCGTCCGCTCGTATTGCCCTAGATCCGCAGTATCAACTGCCGTCGCTCAGGGCCTCTCCCCGTTGGTCCGGCCTGCTGTACCTCTTCTCCCTGCGCCATTCGGCCCCGGCAGTGTTGCTGCACAGTGCGGCTCCCGGTAGCGTCTGACTAACGCCGATTGCAATAATCGGTTCCCTCGGCGCTCCCCAACAGCTACCGCTGTCCGTTTAGTATGTGAAGCCAATTTCTATCAGGATCTTAGAAGGCTCGGGTCCGGAGCTCCGTTAACAGGCAGCCACCATGCTTGGCTGTTGGCCACGCCCCTCCAGTCCCAATGTAGTAGATAAAGCTATGATTAGAGCAAATGAAAAAGGAAGAGCTCTAGCATTGGTGAGCAGATGCAAAGAGAGTAATACTACTATTAATGAGCAGCCATTGAGACTTATCTTGACATACAGCAATCAACACCAGGCTATTAGAAAGATCGTAAATAAGAATTGGGATCTCATAAAAAATGACCCGGTACTAGGGGAGAGACTTACCCGTTCTTCCAATCTAACCTTTAGAAAGGCTAGCTCTATGAATAATACACTGGTTTCCAGCAGTCCTGAGGTAGCTACATCCACCTCTTGGATCATGAGCAGCAATGGGTTCATAAAATGTGCATCGTTCAAAGCATGTAAGCATGGGGTAAACAAGACGGAATTTTTCACCCCATTCAAAAGCAGGCCTACAAAGATTGAGAAAAAACTGACCTGTAAAACGGAGTTTGCGGTGTATGTGCTGGAGTGTCCGTGTGGCCTAAGGTACGTGGGTAGTACCAGGTTACAGGTTCACAAACGGATACTCCAGCACATACGCGCAATTAACAACGGAGATGAGACCTATCCCGTTGCCCGTCATTTTGAAGCAGTTCATGCCAAAAAATCCAATGAGTTACGCTACTATGTGGTTGACTGTATCCCCCCATTGAGACAAGGTGGTGATCGAGACATGAAATTAAGAAAACTGGAAACACAATACATCTTAGAAATGGACACTAATGGCTTGAACTCTAGCGAAGATTTTTATACATACTTATGAATAATATAAGACTTTTTTTTTAGATAATTATCTTCGTTTTAGCTCTACTTTTTTATCATCCATTCTTGCTGCTGTGAATTTATAAGTATATCAATTGTTTAACACACATTTGGGTTTAGGGTAGGCACACATTAGCACATTGCACTTTAACCAAGAACTATGCTGTATATCAAATTGCCCACATGGGCTGGATTTCTTGCTTGTTTATTTGTTGCTGCAATTTCGCATATAGTTGGAACTCATACAATCTACGGCAATAACATGTTGCCTTATTGAATGAAATGTAATTGGGAACAATTTTAACCTTAACATTGATCATTCATCTGTTTTCCAACTAGTTGAATAAGTGTATTTTTATTGACAACAATATTTATATATGAATTTTAGTCATAGAATCTTAAATATTGTATAATTGTCTTATCCTCATATTCCCAACATAGATTCGAATTGAGTCATGTTTTTAGGATTTTAATTGGCCTGACAAATATTGGTCCAGTTTTAGAGGATATTTATTGTTATTATTTATTGATGAATTGTAAATTTGCACTTTATTCAGTTATGCGATTTGCACAGTAACAATATGTATTTTACATCGATTTGAGCAAAGAATTACACGAAGTCTGTTCTCTATGGTTATGCTTTTACAAAGTTGCACTGTCACTTTAAAAGGGTGGCCTGTTCCATATAGCGTGTCATGTGATAAAGGTCCCATGAGGACCGAAACGCGTTATGGCGGCGGTGCTGGGTAGAGAATAAAATAATATTCAGCACAATTTCGGGTACGCTTCGTCTCTCTTGCAAGAATTGATATATATATATATATATATATATATATATATATATATATATATATATATATATTTACAAAATACATACTAATATAATTAATGATTTATTAATTCATGAAAATGTACAATTGGAAAATTATTAATATTTGTTATTTTAAATAATTGATAAAAACCTAATTACAAAATAATTAATTAAAATAGGGTTAAAATGTATTTAAAAGTAATTTCAAAATGACACTAAATTATTTTTATAAATACTACAACACTTGCCTTTAGGGACAGGATGCAAGGGATATAGGGGTTATGGGTGGGGAATTGTTTAATTTATAGGGGTAAGAATGTATTTTAGAATTGCAATTAATTAATAATAAAAAATGTAATACTCTCCTTTAGGAACGGGATGCAAGGGATATTGAGGTTATGAATTGGGAAGTGTAATGATAATCACGTTTAATTTTAATACCTAAGTATTATTGTATTGGGACAAAATGAAATTACATTTAATTTTACAGTTAGACTCTTGATGACATGTGGATTGAAAACGTCAGCAAGGGCCCGATTACAATGCAGTTAGGAAAGCATCCCCACCAAATCGGTTTGGGAATGGTTTCCGACCAATTCTGTGCATGGCTCGTAAGGGGGGACCCATGGGCACCCCCACTGACCCAATTGGGAAGGATCGGGGTGCTACGGGTCCCCAAAGCCTGATTCGGACTGCCGATTCGAGAGTGATGGCACGATTCCTAAAGGCTATCTGAATCCAGCATCGTAATCGGTCGTTCGGAAATGTGGCCCATAGAGACGTACGATTCTGCTCCGTACGGCTCGGTCATTCCAAACACTGTCGGGTTAGGATTGGGATATTCCTAACGCCTAACTCGCATGGTAATCGGTTGGTCGGAACCCTTTCCAATTCGGTCTGAAAGACACGTTCCCGATACGATTCGGACGGAGCAAATGCCGTTAGGAGGCCTTCCTAACCGCATCGTAATCGGGCCCCAAGGGTTGAAACAAGGAAGAAAGCTTCAATTAGCAACCCCAAAAGTCCTTTAACTTGGAATACACATTTTTTTTTAAAATATCAACTGAATTGTATTGCAGTTTTAAAACTGGCAAGTAATGTAGGTAGTGGTTAGTAAGGATTAGAAATGTAATATGCATGCAAGACTGTCAAGCTAGTCTGAAGCCACCATCAACGAAAATTGTTGAATTTTTCCCAATAGTCTTTCAGACATTTCTTTACTATTTTGGACACTCGTGGGTCCAGGCTAACTGACAGTGATTCTGCAAGTCTCATTTCTTGGATACTTTGTTCCTTCTTCAAAATTATGGAGGTTCGGTGATGTTTGACAATTGATTTGTTGAAGGAATTTTGCCATCCCTCTATGGCATTGTTCATTTTTGCATCACCCTCTAAGCAGGTCGTATAGCAGTTCCATCATTCAATGGGAAACCTTGGCTTCCTCCTGCGAGCCGACCTGCTTAGGCGGCCGATACACGTATCTTCAAAGTAATATAGGGGCCGATTATCACTTTCGCAGTGCTGCGCCGGCTCTGCACCAGCACCGCAATGCCAAAACCGTGCTGGGACCACCCACCAGATTACGAGTACAACTTGTGTCTGGCAGGCTTTTCTTTTTCCATTCCCACAGCAGTGCCCTGAAAACAGGCACTGCAATTGGAATGCAAAAGAGGTTCCAGAACTGCATGGACTGAAGTCCATGTCGTGCTGAAAGGTGGGGTGCATGCATATGTTGTACTCCCCAGAATACATCCCAGTGGCGGTGGGAGCCCCTGTAGGGTCCCCTTTGTTCCCCCACCACCAGCCTTTTCATGGCGATGAGCCTGCCATGAAAAGGCTTGCATATTGAATAGCCCTGTCCGCTGCACCACCACCAGGGAATGGCTGTTCCATGACACAGCCGGCGCATCGGTGGATTGTCCAAAAAGCTGCCTTGTAATATGGCGCCTGCAGGACCACCACTGCTGTGCCACTGAAAGTCTGGCAGTCAAACTCAAAATCGGGCCCTTAGTAATGCTGTCAATCTGACTTCATTTTGTGTAAAAAATTCATATTCAGTATTCAAAGTGTAGAACTCATCTACACTGTCAGTTGGTTCAAAACATAATGCAGGTAATTTCCTTAACTCATATTGTGGCTTACTGCTTGCCAAGTAATCCTCAACTAAGGATGTGTTTTAAATTTTTTGCCAATATGCCTGAGAAAAGTGAAAACACCAGACTTGAATTTGGGTGTCAGGGCACAATTTTGTGACTGTATTAATCATGATCAATTCAAAATCTATTATCACTTTTCTAGGACTTTTATTGATCGTTTTGAATTTGACCACTGCTGAAACTCAGTGTAAATTGAGGATGAATAGTATAGATTTGGGTGCGTGGATGGGATATTGACTCAAACGTGCTATCCATCATCCAAACTGGACTATTCTCCAGTGTACCTAGGTTATGAGATGTGCTAAAAAGAATAGTTTTTGAGGGTTTTCATTGCAATGCAGGAGAAAAGGTTCATTAGAGAAAGTTACAGTTAATTGAGGGGAGATGTTAATATCTCTATAGGTGTGTGGGGTTACACGGCCAGTTTTTGCCTCTGGACCATTCTCCTGAGGTTGGGTAGAGTAGGCATGCTACTAGCAACGTGTATGGTAATGTTTTGTGCTACCTCACTCAATTCTGAACCACAGGGCTCATTGGAGGTGCTTGCTAGGAGTTTTATTTGTTGTACATTTTCTCGTACTTTAATTTCCATTCAGAGGCAGAGTGGTTATGCTCTGTTGTCCTAACAATGGTATCTTCCAGAGTAACCGCTCTGCCTGTGCAATGGCAAGAGAAATATTACACACCTCCAATGACTCCTGGGCGTAGTCAATCTTTCTGTACAGTAGAGATAGGGGAAATAGCCTTTACTCCAAAGTTTTAACATTGTACTGCATTTACCAAGCACTAGTCACAACAAAATGACCGTTGGCATGCAAGTCCTTACATTGCAAGACTTTACCACGCGATTCATCAGTAGGTGGCAGCGTTAATCTTTGAGAAACCTTTCACCTTATTATTTTGAATTGGTAAAAAATAATAATGAATGTAACAATGTATTCAAAATGATATATTATTAATTTGTTAATGAATTTGAAAGTAATATATGATAATATACTCTCAGAACAGAATGCAGGGGGGTTAGGGGCACTGGGTGGTTAAGTATGGTTTTGCTCAGGAATTACTTTTTAATATTAAAAATACGGGGGAGGAGCCAAGATGGCGTCCGGGACGGGCGCCTAGTCCCTCGGCTCCGAAGACCGTCTCCTCCTGTGCGCATATCCTGCCGGCGATCCTGCACTGAAACGGCATATTGAGGAAAATGCCAACTTCCGACGAGCCGTGGAGAAATCCTGAGGCTCGAGCCCACTCGCAAACGGGAGAAACACTCAGCTAGAGTTTGCGGCCCGTAGCAGCCCTGTGACCGGGGCCTCGAGTAGATATCGGGGCTGGCCACCAAGTGAACAACAACGGGCGTCGGCGACTGAGAGGTGCCGGTCGGATCATTTCTGGCGAGAAACGGCCGACTTTCGAAACACATATCCTGCTGGACTGCAGGCACGACTCCTAGGCGTGCCTGACGATTTGTTTGGGGTGAATCGCACGATCGCAGGTACTTTGATCATCTGCTGCCGAGAAAACTGCTGGTGCATTGTCCCGCTGTCGGCGGGAGGCTCCCGAATTTCTGCTTACTTAACATCGAGCGGGGCTGCCCCCCCCCTTTTATAGATAGTGGCTTATCGCACCATATTGGTTTTGTCGGTCACTATTGCGCTACGCAGATATCTGGTGCCCCTTTGTGTGTTGCCTGACCCGAATCAGTGGGTCTCTGCCAATGAACGCAACGTGCACTATGGAGTGCAGCCTCAAGGAGACTGAGTCACGAGGGGGACGTGGACGTATGGAGCAGAGAGACATGATGGAGAGGGGGCACGGAAGAGACGGGTACTATGGCGGTCTTATGGCAGCTATTGTCGCCCTTCGACACGACCTGATGCATTATGTCCGAACCCTGACCAGCAAGGTGGATGATATCGTGTGTGCACTGGGGCGATCGAGAATGGCTGCTCAACGGGTACATAGCGACATGCCTCCCTCTATGCCCGTCTACAACAAGATGGCGGCACTATGCGGCACTGACAGATTTGAGACCCCTAGCCCCTGAACGTCCCTTGCTGAAAATATTGCTTGCCCGGGACGACATGTGGTCTTCGGATTGGAATCGCGACGTGAGTGCTCGCCCCAAGTCGTGCTCCCGGTCACCCGGGGGCCACTCCAGCTTTTGTTTGACACTGAGACTTTCCTCCCTGGCCCAGCTCCGCTGCGTATCATGTGGAAGGTGTACTTTTGGCCCTGGCCGGGATCACTGGATCAGCGTGAGAAGGGTATGGCCGTGGTGTGGTTGAATCAAATTGACGCTTTTGGGCTGCTGTTCACGCTCGCTTGGGACACTTTGGTAAGCAGTGGCAGAAAAGATAAGACGGGACAGGGATGAACACTGCCCACTACAATCCTACAGTTTCTTCGTTGCTGACCGTGATAGATGTGCGACGTGCTGATTTCCCTGATTGCGCCATATGCCGAACTTGTGCTATGAAACTTGTTTGCTAGTGATGGTTCTTGTTACCGGACTTTACACTCTGTGCTGTTATTGACTTACGGGAGGGAGATGCCGAGGGACTGGTGGAAGGCTCCTCCCCGCTTCCCACTACTCTTATTGTAGTTATAGGTTAGGACCCTTTTCTTACTTTCTATACTTCGGGACTCCTTTTTTGGGGCGACAGGCACACTGCTAGGGGCGGTAGGCCGTAGCCAACTGCAGGGGTGCGGGGTGGGGGGTGGGACGGAGGGTTTTTCGTTTATTTCTTTTTGTTCTATGGGCCTTCTATTCTTTTTTCTTTTTTCTTATGAGCTATATAGTGGACTGACTTCCCGATTATTTAAGTTTAATTGGTGTGTACTACTGATCATTCATATGCTTCCTCCTATGAGGATAGTTGCAGTATTTGTATAACAAACGAAACGTGTACTTATTTCTCCTGATCTTAGCGGCTGAAATCAATGTTCTGATTTAAATTGTCCTGATACTACTTCTCCTTACGAACTGAAATTTGAAATTTGACCTCTGTAAATCTGTAACTAATCCTCTATACACTGACGTATTGCTGTGTACTGTACTACTAAGCCTTCGGGCTTTATGTTGGGCTTTGTGTACCACCGTTATAAATAAAGGTCTTCAAAAAATAAAAAAATAAAAAAATAAAAATATTAAAAATACTGGGATGGGATGCAGAGGGTTTGGGGCAATGGTGTAGGTGTGTTAAGACGCAGGTATTTTGTTTTGTATTTTATTTCGATATTGGTTTTATATGCAATTTACACTTGCAGTGTTGTTTAAACCAACAATGTTTAAAAACTCTGTAAATAAAAGTGTAAATTATGTAGCAAAGGTTATATTTCATTCAGTTGATAACTGAGTGGGTCACATTAGTAATGCAGGCGGAAAACATTTTCAAGTCAAGTCAAGTCAAAGTAACTTTATTTCGGTCAACATTTTTAAATAGCTATTCAGTCATACTTTAAATGCACAAAACAAATCATTTTCAGAACATATTTAATATGTATTAGTGGTATACCTCGATTACACGTATAAAGTTGCCCTTCCTCCATATTGTGTGCATTGTGCTTCAAAATTCTGAGATGATTGGACACACTAAGCAGTACCAGGGTTTCACTCACAGAGTTACCTGCCACCTTCTAATGAAAGTAACTTTATAATCAAATCGATTGAAATGGTGTGCGTGATGAATGTCTGTGTGCTAATTGTTTGCGTGGTAGATGAATTTTTAATGTGAACAATTGTAAACGTGTGGCAATGGTATGTGTGGAAAAACGTGCGAAGAAAAAACAGGTGTGCTAAAACAACGCATTGTAATGTCATACAATTGCTCTAGCTACATACTTTAAAAGCTTGTTTCCTGTACGTGATTTCACATAATGTACTTGACATGCTGTAGCCATTGCTGGTAAATCTGTTCTAAAAAAGAGAAAAGAAAATGTTTAAGTATATGTGTTTGTTAATTTGTTTAATTGCAGACTTGTGTTGTTTTGCCTGGAAAGAAAAAGAGATACATTTGTTAACAGATTTAGCCTGTGGAAAAAGAGAACTGTTAAAAACACTACTAGAGAAACAAATTCTAAGTTCCGTTGACTGCTTTGCTAACTTTATGGCTTAGGGTTTGAATTTTTAAAGAGTTTTAAATTACCTGAGGATAATGTGATGTTTGCCTTGTTCGATGAATGCAGAGTCGAATTGTTGTCCGAGTTATTTTCTGCAAAAAGGAAGAAAGTGGCAGTTTGGGTTTTGCAATACTTCTGTAGAAAAAGAGAAAAAGGTAATTTTATAATATGAAATGTATGTGATTGTATGTTGGTTTGTTTCCAATGTCGTTATTTTTTTCAGCACTTACTTTGAATTTCGAAAACTAGTTGTCAAATTTGATTTGTCCTTGGAAGCAATTCCTATTGTTTTTTGGAATTAAATTTCTGTATGGGTTCCGTCACCAGCATGCGCCCCCCCGCCCCCTTAGCGCTGTGGCGGAATAGCCGCCGCAGCGATGAGGTTAAAAACCCTGTTGGAGTAACAATTCTAAGTTTCGTTGACTGCATTGGTACTTTGCTAACTTTATGGTTTAGGTTTTGGAATTTTTTATAGAGATTTTAAATACCTGTGGATGATGTGGTTTTTGCTTTGTTGGCTGAAGAGTTGGGCTGTTGTTCTAGTTATTTACTGTGATAAAGAAAAACTGGCGCTTTGGATTTCCAATACTTCTATGGAAAAAAGAGAACAATGCAATTTTATAATATGAAACTGTATGAGATTGTACGTTGGTTTTGTTTTCATTTAGATTGTATTTTTACTGCACTTTGAATTTTGAAAACTAGTTGAGACATTTGATTTGTCCTTGGAAGCAATTCCTATTGTTTTTTGGAAGGTAAAGTCTGTATGGAGAAGTGTGGCTCAACGGTTAGAGGTGGCAGACCCAGAGGCTGAGGTCGGCCCGGGACAGGGTTAAATTCCGGATGCGGCCAGTGCAGGACCAATGTCAGCGGGCCAGTTAAGTCTCGCCCCGGAGCCACTCTAACTATGGGGTCCCACGCTGCAACTCTGGGCAATAGCTTGCCTAATCTCTGCTCTGGCCCCACCACCGCCAGGGATGCCTGGCTTCATCTTGGGGATGCCCAGTAAAGGGACTATCTCACAGGGAAAGCCAGGATGGGTTCCCCAGTGGTACAGCGCTGGGACGCTCCAGGGTAACCACGCGCTCTATAAATCCAACATTCATTCATTCATTATGGGTGAAAGAAAGAATAATTAAAATTAATATTGTTTTGTTATGTCATTTTTTTGCCCCCAGTCACTATCCAGCTCCTGCTTGGAGTTAAGTACCTGGTGGAGTTAAAATAGTAAATTTGCCCCACAGTCACTGTCTATCACCAGCCCTGAGGTAAGGCAACAGTGGACTAAGAATAGTAATTGTGCCCCTAGTCACTGTCTAGCACCTACCCTAAGGTAATTACCTGGTAGAGAAAGAATAGTAATTTTGTCCCCCAGTCACAACCCAGCACCTGCTCTGAAGTCAGTACCCAGCAGAGTTAGAATAGTAATTTTGCCCCCCCAGACACTGTGCAGCACCTGCCCTGAAGCAAGTACCCCACGGAGTAAGAATAGTGATTCCCCACCCCCAGTCACTGTCTAGCACCTGCCCAGATGTGAGTACCCAGTGAAGTAAGAATAGTAATTTTGTCCCCCCAGTCACTGTCGAGCACCTGACCTAAGGTTAGTACCCCCGAGCACACCGGTATACCGAAGGATACACAGGTCATTGTACTGGCTCAGAAGTACTCGCATCATTGTTGCGTGACTCACAGCACCTTTCATATATTTCCAAATTGGATTGGTTGCCGCTGTTTGTGTAATTAGGTTACCGCGCCTCTCCATACCAGTACCCTCAATTGGGAATTGCCCCAATCCCACCCTACCTCCTTTGCTATGCACCAAGGTGCTCGAGTGATCTAACGTACCTCCGTGAGACCGCAGTACTCCCTTCCTGGCATTCTCGCAATTGCCTCAGTGCTTGCCCCCTGCTATTACGCTAGGCTAAAAGTCCCTTCGGCATGTAATTTTAATGTCCTGATGTCGATCCCAATATTGTTTCTACGGGATCGAAACATCGCCGGCCTTATATGCACCGTAAACGCAATGGAATTCATTACTGATGTGGAACAGTGTCTCTACATATTGTTTGTCCTGCCTGAGCCTTTTTCTGAATTTGTGAATTTCTGCTCATTTGTTTCTTTGTTATATATGTTGCGTTGGACACAGGATTGTGTCCCACTTTATTCTTGTGTTTTATGTGATTTAATGCATTATAACATTTTCTGTTTTAATATAGCACTGATTTCAGACCTATATTCATTGTTTTCTGTGTGAATCTCCCCTGTCAGGGACCACTTTATAATTCTAAGGTTAGTACCCGGCAGATTAAGAATGGTAATTTTGTCCCCCAGTAACTGTCCAACACCTGCCCTGAGGAAAGTAACCAGTGGAGTTAGAATAGTAAATTTGCTCCCCAGTCATTTTCCACCACCAGCCCTAATGTAAGTACCTGGCAGAATAGAATAATCATTTTGCTTCCCAGTCACTCTCCAGCACCTGCCCTGGGAAAAGTATCCAACAGAGTAAGAATAGTCATTTTGCTCCCCAGTCAGTGTCCAGCAGCTGCCAAGAGGTAAGTACCTGATGGAGTAAGAATAGTTATGTTGCTCCCCCATCACTGAGGTAAGTACCTCGCATAGTAAGATTGGTAATTTTGCCCCCCGATCAATGTCCAGCACCTGATTAGAAGTAAACCTCCTTGTACAGTTACTTTTCTTTTTTTAATAATCTGAATAGAGTTGAACAATTGCCTTGCGGTATTTTAATGGGAGTTTTATAATTGATAGTTTAATCTCTGAAATAATGTCCTGTAACTATTCTCCAAAGATTACACATTTTTGGTGACAGTTTCCGCCTACAAAAATAAAAATACCCATATAATACAGAAGCATGCAATAATGTTAAGTTTCTTTACCATCCGGAGTTGTTATTTATGTAAGGGAACTCGAATTGTCCTCTGTATTAATTTTTTCAAAAATCAGTAAATTATTGTAAAAAAACTCAATACATGTTTAGACATAAATCTAGTTTTGGTTTTGTACAGATGTTCATAATGATTTACCAACTTGTGTAGCTAGATGGCAGTATTTTCCACAAGCAGTGGCACACAGTTCTCAGCTCCTAACGGTGCGTGTGGTCACAAAGGAACTCAGTGTACCACTGAGTACAAAATGGTGGAAGGCAGTTTATATATTGTTTTGTGTGGTGTTCCATATTTTAAAGGAAAACATATTTTGGACTTCATTTTTTAAGGAACATTTGTATGTGACAGAAAATGTATTTATTTGGTATGTTTTAAAAAATTATGTTTATTCGTGTTCCAGGCATAGATAGTCCGCCATTTTATAGAGGTAGAACGTCTAATGCTTGGTGAAAATAAAGAGAGGACTGCTGTGGAAACAGGATACAGTGAAACCTGTATCTGTATGGAAATGTGTATTTGTCCAAATTTTTCTCTTAATCTTGTGTTTGAAAAAATTATTTGGCAAACTAAAAGAGCTGTGTGTAATTTAAAAAACAGGAGCAAACAATTAAAAAAAAACGTTGAAGTGTAAAGGAGAGCATTTTCACTATGCTTTGAGTGCATGCGTTGTCAAAGTATGCGTGGCTAAATGCTGCATAGCAATGGTATCCGTGGTATACGTATGTTTATTGTGTTTTCATGTATTTGCGAGGTATAGGCCTGCGCGGTTTAGACTTGCGTTGTTCAGGTATGGTCATTGTTCCACTTGTATTATAAATGCATACGTTATTTAGGCATTCGTTGTTCCGTCATACAACCATTACAGAAGCATCTGTGGTTAAGGGAATTGAAATATGTTAAAGCCGGGCGCCTAATTAATCTCTTTTTAGACATCATGTTTACTCCTGCTTATGTATTGTTTTCTGATATTCTCCCAGGACCCACCCATTGCAACCTTTTTAGGTCTTGCCTGTCAATGCGCATGCGCATTGAGCTTGCGAGACTATGGGGGCTTAAACAGACTTTAACCAACTTGCGATTCCATGGCGATTCCTTGCAGTGCCCGTCAAATTGAAGCTCAATGCGCAAGCGCATTGACATTAAAAGCGCGTGCACATGAAAGCGACAAGGCTCCCTCCCACGGCAATCCCCAACCCCATCCGCCAGCACCTCCCCTCTCTCTTGCACATGAAAGCTACAAGGCTCCCTCCCACGGCAATACCCACCCCCAGCCGCCAGCACCTCCCCTCTCTCTCCCCGCACACAGACAGGCTCGCATTCCTCCACAGCCAGGCTGCCATTTCTCACCCCCCTCCCCAGCCACCAGCTCCTCCCCTCTCTCTCCCTGCAGTTTCACGGACGTGTCTCGTCTTAAACCCTTAAACATGCACAACTCACACACTGAAACACACTATTTTTAAAACAAAATTCGGCAGCCTTCGACATCTGTTCCCCAGACCCCAGCCGCCAGAACCTCCCCTCTCTCTCCCCGGACACAGCCAGGCTCGCAATTCTCCTCCCCCTCCCCATCCGCCAGCACCTCCCCTCTCTCTCCCTGCAGTATCACGGCCATGTCTCCAAGTTGCAGCCCCTTCCTTTCTGCTGATACTTAGTTTGTATCGAGTGCCGAGGCTGCATACTTAAGACCAGGGCTTCAAACTGAGCCTGCAAAGGGAAGCCGCATTGAAAGCCCCCTCAGCCACCCACACCATCAAGCCACACGAAACAGATAGAGGGCTGCCATTGTATTTTGATTTTGTTGGGCTCACCAGCATTTGAACGCTGGCTATTGGCATTGTAATTTATTGTTAATTATCTAAACTGATAAATTAAAGGCATTGTCATTTGCTCCTCCCCTCTCTCTCCCTGCAGTTTCACGGACGTGTCTCGTCTTAAACCCTTAAACATGCACAACTCACACACTGAAACACACTATTTTTAAAACAAAATTCGGCAGCCTTCGACATCTGTTCCCCAGCCCCCAGCCGCCAGAACCTCCCCTCTCTCTCCCCGGACACAGCCAGGCTCGCAATTCTCCTCCCCCTCCCCATCCGCCAGCACCTCCCCTCTCTCTCCCTGCAGTATCACGGCCGTGTCTCCAAGTTGCAGCCCCTTCCTTTCTGCTGATACTTAGTTTGCATCGAGTGCCGAGGCTGCATACTTAAGACCAGGGCTTCAAACTGAGCCTGCAAAGGGAAGCCGCATTGAAAGCCCCCTCAGCCACCCAAACCATCAAGCCACACGAAACAGATAGAGGGCTGCCATTGTATTTTGATTTTGTTGGGCTCACCAGCATTTGAACGCTGGCTATTGGCATTGTAATTTATTGTTAATTATCTAAACTGATAAATTAAAGGCATTGTCATTTGCTCCTCCCCTCTCTCTCCCTGCAGTTTCACGGACGTGTCTCGTCTTAAACCCTTAAACATGCACAACTCACACACTGAAACACACTATTTTTAAAACAAAATTCGGCAGCCTTCGACATCTGTTCCCCAGCCCCCAGCCGCCAGAACCTCCCCTCTCTCTCCCCGGACACAGCCAGGCTCGCAATTATCTAAACTGATAAATTAAAGGCATTGTCATTTACAATGACAAAAGCTTAAACTCTTACCAATACAAGACCTATTGCCCCCATCCGACAGCACCTCCCCTCTCTCTCCCTGCAGTATCACGGCTTTCTCTCCTCTTAAACCCTTAAACCTTGTCTCGTCTTAAACCCTAACCTGCACAAATCATTTTTGGGACACTGAAACAGACTATTTTGTAAACAAAATTCACCAGCCTTCGACATCTGTTCCCCAGCCCACAAACGCCAGCACCTCCCCTCTCTCTCCCCGGACACAGCCAGGCTCGCAATTCGACTCCCCCTCCCCAGACGCCAGCACCTCCCCTCTCTCTCCCTGCACACAGCCAGGCTCGCACAACACAATAAACGAAAGAAATAAACCATTAAACAATGGTGGAAAGAATCCACAAAACAAAGAAAGTACGTAATCACAAGAGCACGAGACCTCACATCCTAATTGCAATTCTTCCATAAGTACAAAAAAGTATTCCACTCAAACTACACAACAAAAAAATTCCAATTTTTAAAGGTGGCTTCATACTTATACTTTGCCACAATTAATGCGCATCTGTAGGCGGAAATATAAAAGGAGGTAAACTTTGTCTCTAATGAGCAAACACAGACAAAATCAATGCGCATCTATGTTAATGCAAGCCAAGCTTTTGCAGTGAAAATTTATGTGTACCTTTCAAAAAAATGAACACTTTTTACATGCATTACATAAAAAACTTTACTGATGTGTTTGTTTTTTAATTCAGCGTTAACAACAGCATCAATCAACATTACATAGGTCTTGATTCGCTTCTAAAACAACGCTTCACAACATCAATACATTTGAAGTGTACAATATTCACGGAGAAAAAATGATCACTTATAGGCATCATCACAACCACTCACACCCTCACCCTCAGCCTCACACACCCTCACTCATCCTCACCCTACATCACACCCTCACACTCTCACATCATCACACCCTCAATCACACTCATACCCTCACACACCATCACTCACCAACACACGGTCAGCCTCACTCACAACCTCAAACCCTCAGACACTCACATCCACTCACCCTCACACTCACACCGTCCAAGTTCAACCTCCAACTACACTCTAAAAATAAAATACCACACTACAACTCTACCCTCCAACTACAACTCCACCCTCCAACTCCACACATAAATAGCGTTACGCAACATTTACCCTCACCCCCTCATCCTCACACACACACTCACAACACTCACACCCTCACTCATACTAAAACAGTCACCCTCAATCACTCTCACACACCATCACGCACCCTCAAACACCCAAAGACTCACATCCACTCACCCTCACACCGTCCAAGTCCACCCTCCAACTACACACTATAACTACAATACAACCCTACAACTCTACCCTCCAACTCCAACTCCACCCTCCAACTCCACACATAAATAACGTTAGCCAACATTTATTTTACGTAAAATCGGATTACACAATTGTAGCTATTCAAAAATTAAAACTTAATGCAACGCAAAGACAGTGCACCAATTAATACACAAAAATGAAGAAAGGGATTGTAAAATAAAACATTTCTTTCACAAAGATCATAAATGCACACAAAATAGGCAAACATCTGAATACACAGCAAATAAGGCAACAATTTAAAAGTGGATAAAGCGAGCTAAAGGAAATAAAATTCACTACAGAAAGCACTTACTAAAGTAAGGGAAAATAAACCATTAAACAATGCAAGAAAAAAACAAAAACACAAATAAAGTGCGTAATCACAAAAAAAAGAGACTCTGGTGTTGCTCTGACTGATGCTGCTGTTGCACAAAGTGTTTTGGTGGTGCTAAGTGCACAACCACAGGAACACCAGACACCAAAACAGCATCAAACAGCATCAAAAGACCACAACTCAACAACACAACAGCCAACGCCCCTTGCACACGCAGCTGTTCACAAACATCTAGGGAAGTACAGAAAATACAAAAACATCCAAAGACGTCTCCCCTTATGCCCATAAATTGGAAGCAACACCCTTATTCTCACTATTGCATACATCAAAGATAGTTCACATACACATTCTGATCTAACACATAGAAAGCTAAAAAACACAAAAAACGCTTGGGAAAAAAAATAGACTGCATACACTACTACAAAGTCACACATACTGTGGCAAACTCCAAAAGGCTCACATGCACTCACCCTTACACTCACACCGTCAAAGTCCAGCCTCAAACTACACCCTAAAACTACAATACCACTCTACAACTCTACCCTCCAAATACAACTCCAGCCTCCAACTGTACACATAAAAATCGTTAAGCAACTATTTCATATACACGTACAACGCGGATTACACACTTGCACCTATTCCAAAATGCAAACTTAAAGCAACGCAAGGAGCGTGCAGCTATTAATACACAAATATGCAAACAGGGATTGGAAAATAAAACAGTTCTTTCACAAAACGCATAAAATACACACATTACATCACTGTGCATCCTCTTAATACATTGATAGGAAACATAAATTCTGCAAATACAAAAAGTTTCCTTTAATACATCGATTACCTCAATAACATATAATCAGGCTAATTCAGCATCACAGGAAAAAAACAATGCAAACACAACATACATAAATATAATAGCAACTAAATAGTACTTAGAAATTCAAACAACAGCTCTTGTACGTCAAATAACAAACACCAGCTAAAAATACATTACATTACACTTTACGAAAACATATACATTACATATCGACGAATAAAAACAAGACTTTAATTTACATTACATAATAATCATTTACAAATATTGCGATCGAAAACAAACAATGTCAACATTTATAAAAATACACTCCTATTCATTCGTTAAGTTAAACATACTATAGATACTACATTACATTACTTAAAAAAAAATTTGGAATACATTCTTACCTGTCAAACGACGCAGCAACAGCACAGGAACAAGAACACGCCTTCCGCGCATCAACATTCTCGATCTTCTGGGGAATTCCACCGTTGACGTAAGCAAATCAGAACGCAACGCCAAAAACGTCGCGTTCCGATTGGCTACAAATAAACGTCAAGGAAACGTAAACACTCACAACACAAAAAAAACTAGAACGCTAACGTAGGCAACGTCAAGGTGACGCATTGCGTCAGCCATTTTAAAAATAATACTATTAATACGGGACTCCACTGACACAAAAACACACATAACACCACACATTAATTAAAACACACACACAGTTAAATTACATAAAAAAATACACATAAGGCAGGACAATTACAAAGGGAAGCTCGATCACGCGTTTTTCCACACGACACATATTAAAAAATTCTTATTAACATACACACACTCATAACATCACCCTCACACCCCAAAACTCTCACACACCTTCACACACCCTCAATCACCCTCACACAACATCACCCTCACACACCATCACACACCTTCAGCCTCACACACACTCACTCACACTCACCCTCACACACAATCACACCCCCTCACACTCACACACACTCACACACCCTCAATCCCCTCAAAAACTCACACCCCTCACAACAAGCTCACACTCACTACACCGCACAGACTCACCCTCACACACTCACCCCCCTCACACTCTCTCACCATCTACACCCCTCAGCCTCACACACCCTTACCCTCATCCCCTCACCCTCACACACCCTCAATCACCCTCACACCATCACCCTCACACACCATAACTCTCACCCTCAACAACTCACACACACTCACACTCCCTCGCTCACCCTCACACACACTCACACCCCCTCACACTCACACCCCATCACCCTCACACACCCTCACTCCCCTCACAACCTCACACCCCTCACAACACTCTCACACTCACTACACCTCACACAATCACCCTCAAACACCCTCACACACACTCAGCCACCCTCAGCCTTGCAAAATATCAACATCAACACCCCTCACCCTCACACACCCTTACCCTCATCCCCTCAACCACATTCACCCTCAGTCACCCTCAAACACCCTAACTCTCAAACTCACCCACTCGCACACCCTCACACTCTGTAACTCACCCTCGCACACCCTCACCCTCACACCATCACACACCCACACACTCACACTCAATCATTCACCATCAAACACACACACTCACCCTCACACACCGTCACACAACATCGCTACACTCACAACCTCACACCCCTCACAACACTCTCACACTCACTACACCGCACACCCTCACCCTCACAGACTCACCACACTCACCCTCTCTCAACATTAACTCCCTCAGACTCACACACCCTTACACTCATTCAGTCACCCTCACACACCCTCAGTCACCCTCACACCCTCACACTTACACACCCTCACCCACTCACACAACCTCACACTCCCTCACTCACCCTCAGACACACTCACACGTCACACAACCACACCCTCTCACTCACACTCACTCACACTCACTCACAATGAATCACACTCACCCTCACACACCCTCACACACCGTCACACACCCTCTGCCTAACAACACCTCTCTCACCCTCAAACACACTCACACTCACACACCGTCACACACCCGAAGCCTCACACCACCTCACTCACCCTCACACTCACACACACACACCCTCACCCTCAAACACCTTACACTCACACACCCACGCTCCCCTCACACTCATCACAACACTCTCACACTCACTACACCTCACACACTCTAAGCCGCAAATAACCTCACTCACCCTCACACACACTCACACCCCCTCACCGTCACATCCCATCAACCTCACACACGCTCACTCCCCTCACACCCTCACACGCCTCACAACACTCTCACATTCACTACACCTCGCACCCTCACCATCACCATCAAACACCCTCCCACACACTCACCCACCCTCAGCCTTGCAACTTGTCACAATCAACACGCCTCACCCTCACACACCCTCACCATTATCCCCTCACCCTCATTCACACTCAATCAACATCACAACACCTAACTCTCAGACTCAACCACTCACACACAATCACACTCCCTAACTCACCCTCACACACCCTCACCCTCACACCGTCACAGACCCACACACTCACACTCCCTCAATCAACATCAAACACCCTCACTCACCCTCACACACCCTCACCAACACACACCGTCACACACACTCAGCCTCACAAACACTCACTCAACTTCACCATCACACACACTCACACCCCCTCACACTCACACTCCCTCACACTCACAACACTCACGCTCACACCCCTCACCCTCACATCCCTCACTCTCACACCCCTCACCCTCACACCACTCAAGCCACAAATGGGTGTGCGATGGGAGGACGCTCAGCTTGCAGGGCTGTGCTTCTATCCCCTGCTGCACTCTCCTGCTCTCTAAAAGGTGGCATAACAACAAAAGCTGCCATCAAAATCACGTCAATACAAATCATGTGGCATTCCAAATGCTATAGGTGTCACATTCACAAAAATTACAACTATTGGCATTGTAAATGACAAATCTATCAATGTAGCTATTTGGAGAAACTACACACAAAAAAAAATCATTTACAAGACCAATAGCTCCTACTTTTCTAATGCGAGACCTATTGCATTTCCAATGCTTGTTTTAAATGGAGGTACGGGTCTTGCCGGTAAATAGCTTCTGTATGAGATGGGATGTTAGAATTGTAGCTCCGGCAAGTGCCCCTTGTGTAACCTAGTGGAGGAAACTATTCATCAATATTCCTTTCTTTGCCCCGCATATGTTAGGCGACGCAAACAATGGCTCAAGCCTTTATGTAACGTTCTGGGCTTTCGTCATTTTGCGTCTGCACTTCGCATTATACACTCTGATACAAGAGAGGTGATTGTTGTTGGAGTGACAACATTTTTACATGCTGATTGGCTCATCAGTATACGTAGCTCCAAAGTGTCGAATTGATGATGTTTTAGTATTTTATCTGCATCTTGTTGAATGCTGTTTTTAACATTGCTGAGGTTTCCCTGTTATTTATTATGCATTTTTATGTTTGTGGTTCTAACATTCTGTCTGTATCTGATGGTTACCATTGCTTTTAAACTGTATTAATTGTTTTATATCCTTTAATCTGCTGTATTGTGTGTTCTGGATTATTGTATCTGAAATAAACATTTTTATTTTATTGACTTATTCGAAAGCACAACTCATGTGAGATGAGTATTTAGAGAAAGTATAGTGTGGGTTTGCATCTAATAATGCTTAAGAACTGGAACTAAAAAGCTCCTCGCAAATGGATGGTAAAATTTGCAAACAAATACAAAGTGTAGCAAATTCTATGAAGAAGATTCATCACAAGGACAACTAATAGTAGCAGCTGAGTCATACTGGCCCAAGGGAAAACAACATTGGAATCTGAAAGACCCCAACATAAATCTAGTCAAAAGCATCCTGACCCATGACCTAGGACCTGATTATGTGTCTGTCAGTTTGAGGATCGCCAGACTTGCCTGAGGCACAGAGGTGGTGGTACAGCCCTATTAGGACTTTGTTGACCGGATAGCCATTCCACAACCACAACCACCAAGAAACCCTATTCCTTTGTGGTCCCGCAGCGATCTGAGGGCTGCAATATGCTTGGTGGTGCCCTGAGGCACCGCCAAGCATATTACAACTTTCCACCTCCACCAGCGGTCTCATGGAGGTTTTTCCTCCATGTAACTGCTGGTAGTGATAAAAGAAGGGGGGCCCTACAGGACCCCCTCTTGTCCTTGTGCATGGAGGTGGAAGAAGAGGACACATGTTGTGCCCACCCAGTAGATTTGCACCCCCAGTTCCTGCACAGGAAGGAATACATGACATGGTGCATTCCTTTCCATGCCGGAAGGTGCACTGGCGGTCCCGTGGTGGTGCTGTTTAAAGCTCACAATGATCCTTTAAACAGCACCACTGCGGGACCGCCATGCCACCCACCCACCAGACCACAACATTACTTATGTAGGGCGTTAGGGAACTACCAGTTGCTTATTGAATTAGATGAAGTTACCCTAGCTCTTGCAAGATGCCCAACTAATAAAGTGCCGGATGGAGTGCCAGTCGATCTGTTTAGGAACAATACCAAACTATGGGCACCCATTCTAGTTAAGTTAACATTTTAAATAGCACTATTCTGTGTGGGGCCCCCAAGTCCAGGTCCAGTGCCGTATAGTCCCAATTTTCAAAAAAGGTGACAGAGGGGACTCCAAATGTTATCGCCCAGTCTCGCTCAAAGACAGCACAGCAAAAGTGTTGGTCAGAATAATTTTGGAGCATCTGGAGAATTGGACAACTGATAATGAGATCCTGACATTAGTCCAGTTCTGGTTTAGGAGGAGACTGGGAACAATGGACCAATGCCTAAACCTTTCCCTCATTCATGGTATATATGCACGGGCTAAGAAAGAAACATTATACCTCCCCTTCATGGACCTAAGCTCAGCATTTGACAATGTTGACAGAGGTAAACTCTGGGTCGAATTGCTGGACTTGGGAGTGGAGACGGGGTTGGTGCACATCCTAAGTAAACTACATGAGGCTGTTGAGGGCTGTGTTAAGTACGGCACTAACGGTGAGTGTACCCCTTTTTTAAAAATCAGTAAGGGAGTACGTCAAGGGTGCGTCCTTGTGCCTTTCCTCTTCAGCATATATATCAATGACCTGGAGAAAAAGGTAGGTGAAATTGTGGCAGAGCATCCAAGAGCAGGGACCAGAGTCGTCCCCATATTAATGTACGCAGAAGACTGTGGCCTTATGTCGAGAACAGCTATGGGTCTCCAGAGGTTGCTGGAGGGATTTGTGGCATACATGGGATCCCTAGGGCTACAAATAAACAAAATAAAGTCCTTTACTATGATTTGCGGCCCCTCTAATAGGAATACAAGATCATTTTGTATCCAGGGCACTAGATTGGAAATAGTGAGTACATTTACGTATTTAAGGATACCATATGACAAGGCATGCAATTGGAAACAGTTGGCCTGGGTAAGCTGCTCTCAGTTCGAACAAAATGTGGGCGCAATTAATAAGTTTGTTAAGAAACTAGGAACCTCCCCATGGGTGTCCTGCTCAATATATACAAGGCTAGAGGTGTATCAGCAGCCACCTATGGAGCAGGAATATGGGGAACACATGAGCCCTCCCTACTACAGATTGCTGAAAATGAATGTGTACGTAATCTCTTATGTTTACCCAGGTCTGTACCGGCAGCCATTTGTCATGAAGAACTAAGCCTTGACCACGTCAAACATCTTGTTTTGTTAGATCCTTTAATGCTATGGATTTGAGTTTGGTTTCACGCTGATGCGGCATTAACCAAGGCCATAATTAACTATTGTATGAAGCTAGACAAGGCAGACAGTATTCGCTGGTTGACATATGTCAAACCACACCTGACAATGATAGGGAGGCATGCTCTTTTTAATCACCCCACAAGTATCACTAGGGCCATGAAAACCCTGGTCAAGAAAGAATGGCTGGGATATATGATGAGAAAAAGAGAGGAGGTGGTGCTTAGCAAACGCTCAGTCAAAATGTATGGCATGTTAGTAACAACTAGATTTATGGGGCCCTATCTGCTTACCATCCCTAGTTCCCATTGTTACTGTCTAGTCGGATTTCGCCTTGGACTGTCACATCTACTAGTTGCTTATCCCTTAACAGCTAGATGTGATCAGGCCCTTATAACATGTCCTTGTGATTCGGTCTCTGTTCAATCGCAGCTCCACTTTTTCTTTTTCTGCAAGCTATACAAATGAATTAGGAAGAATTTTCTAGTCCCACTGTTGAGGTCGATGATGATCAAGCAATGCAGACTTGCACTACTACATTTACAGCTTTACAAGCAGACATGGTCTGCCACACTGTTTACAAGTACATTTCATTGTCTGTTAGTTTATGAAAGCTGATGGGAAAGTAACTATTTGCCATCCTTATAACCCTATTAGTTATCATTTAACTGTTCAGCTAGTTTCATACATAGCTATCGGACCTTATAGATGTATAGGCTTCATGATTGTATCATACACAGGGAAAGAATGGACTTTTAGTAAACATTGACTATGGTAGCGCGCCATGAGCATAACAAACTTTACTTCATATATTATGCTTTTTTTTAGTGAATCTAGGCCCACATTACGGAATCTCAAGTATATGTTTACTTTTTTGTACTACAATTGCACTTTAAAATGTATACTATTTTTATTACACCTTTAATGTTTATCTTTTAAAATGCGAAAGTATGGTCTCCACGCTATTGGTCGTATTTGAGGGTGTTTTGTAGTTTTTAGCAATTCTATACAAAGATTTTATGGTAAATTTCACTGATTGGAACATAGTTCAAACTTTTGACATTTGCGTGTCTGGAAAATTTATGTTTAATTGATTGGCATGGAATATGTATAAACTGGATGAATTTGGATCTTGTACAGTATATTTTAAGCCGGATAAAGACTATTATTACTACTACTACCACTTTTAATCTGGTGGGCGGGTGGCGGTGAGTTTTGGCAGTCCTGGAGTGGAGCAGTGGCGTGCTGCATGCTCCAGGACCACCGAAATTCGTAATCAGTCCCTTAGTCATCAGTTCCAGATAGGGCTCCAGGGATCACTGACTAAATATCGAGGGACAAAATATAGAGTACCCAAAATATAGATTCCAAAATATCGACAGACAAAATATCGAATTCCTATCTCCAAACAGGTAAGTACCAAAATATCGACCCCAAAATATCGTTTATATATATATATATATATTCACTGAAAAAACCATAGGTTATAGACCATATATAGTTAGGAATTAGCATTTAAAAAACCTTATTTTACTCACACAAAACCATTGAAATTCCATATATAGTTAGTTGCACTAACTATATATCGCGCACCCGCAATCCACTGCTGATGATGTCACATATTACATCATTCATGACATGGTCAGTGACATCACTGATGACATCACTGATGACATCTCAAATGACATCACTGATGACATCACTGATGACATCTCATTTGATATCAATGACCACATCACTGATGATATCATTCATGTGACAATACAATGCATCTCCTCACATTTTAATATAACCTCTCTTTCACCCAGTGTTAAAAAGAGTATAATTTTTGAAACCATTGACACACCAATACTAGTTACTACATACGCACTCACTGATTGCTACGTCTACACACACCTTCACTCATTCACCCATACAATCATTCATACATACAATCACTCATCTTTACAACACTATCATATGCACTCATACACCTATACAGACACTCACAGTCTGCCACTCATCCATGGAGTTACTTACACACCTAGTCAGTCCTGTAAAGAATCAATGAGACTTCCATTTTCTTGTCCATACAGTTAAACATAGAGCACCTTACATTTTCAAACATGTACTAACACATACTTACTTTCTTATACAATCATTGATACAAGTACAGATTGATCTGCACAGAGTCACACACCTCCCAGCTAGCCACACACACATTCAGTCTCCCATACAAATACTTGGGCAATCAATCAATAACCCATATAGTTACTCATATAGCTACTGATCAACACATGCAGCAGTTTACAGAACAACAGACATAATGATGCACAAATTAAGACAGTTTAGTCACTAACTCATGCACTCAGTGAGACACATTTAATCAGTCACTCATACATTCAGTCATGCACCTACTAAATCCTTCGTCCAGACACTTACACATCCACTCATTCTTCAATATGTAAGACATATTTAAACTTTATAGAAACAAAAAATCACTGGATGTTGTTATCAGTGATGTCATCAGTGATGTCATTTGAGATGTCATCAGTGATGTCATCAGTGATGTCACTGACCATGTCATGAATGATGTAATATGTGACATCATCAGCAGTGGATTGCGGGTGCGCGATATATAGTTAGTGCAACTAACTATATATGGAATTTCAATGGTTTTGTGTGAGTAAAATAAGGTTTTTTAAATGCTAATTCCTAACTATATATGGTCTATAACCTATGGTTTTTTCAGTGAATTTTCAAGGTTTTGTAAATGCTAATTCCTAACTATATATGGTCTATAACCTATGGTTTTTTCAGTGAATTTTCAAGGTTTTGTAAATGCTAATTCCTAACTATATATGGTCCATAACCTATGTTTTTTTCTGTGAATTTCATTGGTTTTTTAACAGCTAATATCTGTAGCTGTAAAATGTATTCTTCTTTAAATCCAAAAATATATTTTATATGTTTATGAATAATTTTTTTTTTAAATATTTTTTTTTCTTCGTTCCCGCTTCGCAAATCGGGAAGCTTCCCGTTAGCTGACCTTGATGCCGCGAAATAGACCGCGAGCCGGTAAACGTTTCTTTACCGCAAGTGCCGCGTTACAAAACAACATCGTGACGCCTCCCGTCCGCATGACGTTTCACGTTGTCGCGTGATACGTCATATGACGTACTACGTTAGCGAACTGGTACGCGAAGCGAGTCGCAAAGCGCAGGTTTCTGGAAGCAAACCGGGAGGCCCTGCAAAGCGCTTAACGTAAACACAGCAAGTCATGTGACTTGGTAATAACACTTTTCATTGGTTCATTTCACTTTTGGTTTCCTAATGATGTAAGACTAGGTCATATAATCTAAAATGAACACTTTTGATTGGTTGAGAACTCTTGTTTTTCCCAAATGATGAAAATCCCTCCTTCTTTCCTCACTCTGACTTTCATCATTGTGAGAGAAAGACCCTTTGTGATCACTGAGCAATGGCTTCTTTAGTAGCTTCAGCTGGTGCTTCCCCACCACCTCCACCACATCCAAGGAAGAGTGGACCACCTGCTCAAGTTGTAATTCAACAAGAAGAAGAAGAAGAGGAACAGGAGGACGAGCACGAAGAGAGGCAGTTTTTGCCTGAGCAGCCCAGGACGTCTCACCGGAAAGAAAACTTCATTTGGCAATTTTTTAAAATTCCCAAAGGTCAGAAAAAAGTAAATGCAAGATACGTAACTTGCCTTATATGTCAAGATAGACTGTCCAGAGGGACCGACAAAAAATACAGTTTTGGAAACTACACAATGCATCGCCATATGACTAGGTGGCATCCTAACAACTACAGTGCTGCACAGTTTCGGAACGACCTAGATAATCTCCCTATTATGGCCAGAAGATCTGTTGTACCGGAAGTAACGGGACCAGAGGGCAGGGAGATGGTGCCAAATATACAAATGAGATTTGGTGATGTAAAACACATCTGCGCATTTTGCGATGGATTCATTTCCTACGGAGAAAAAAGCATCACTCTGATCAACAGAGCTATTGACTATCATATGCAAGTTTGTCCGAAACGCCCAAAATAATAAATACTTCTTTTTTTTGTTTTGTTGCTCCTGTTGAGCCCTTTACAATGAATCGTTTTCATTGCCCCCTCCAAGAAAAACCCAAAAAAATATAAAACTGTTCCGAAAAATTCAAAAACAGTAAAAAAATGTTCAGAAAAATAAAAAAAAAAGTTCTTTTCAGAACTACCTCCCCGTTATAAAAAAATTGGTACAATATTTGGAACTGTGCCAACCTCTATTTCTCTTAGTTCGCTTCCCAGTTCGCGAACCGGAAGCGAACCAAAAACAGTAAGTATAAGGGAAGGAAACAGACACTTATGTTAAAAGAAAGACAGCTATAAGGGAGTAAACTAGAGATACCATTACCCGTAATCCACTGCTGATGATGTCACATATTACATCATTCATGACATGCTCAGTGACATCATCAGCAGAGGATTGCGGGTTTTTTGGCAACATGCCTTATCCACGGTTTAATAACGCTGCCTTTTGCTTTATATAAGTTTTCAAATTGTATGAAATATATACCAATAGGTCGTTATGAACCTTTAGGTAGTGCTTTTCTTCATGAGGTCTGGTCGCTTCCATACACATACAGATGTTTCAAAGATGATCAAGAAGTTTATCTGAATGGAGAGGAATGCACTGAGACGCCAGATCATTCACTAATGTGTAGGCACATACAGTTACACGGTTCATGCAACAAACACCGACCAAATATGGCTTGCGTGTTGCAAGGCACGCCAGTTCCTGCTATCATCCCCACGTTCAAGTTGTTGGAAAATGGTAGTTATTTGATGCTCAATAATGAAGATTGTTCTGAGTTAATTAAAAGTATTCCTTTTATCGTAACAGTAAGTGAACGGGTTATTTGCTGCAGAAATGTTCTATTTCCTCCCACACATGAACATAGGGAGTTTTCAATCTGGCCACAAATACCAACCTTGGGACACGTTTCAACGGCATGGCAAGAATAAGAGCTCTTTTGTCTCAGAGAGAGGTGGCCTTGAGTTCGGCCCGTGAAACTTTCGTACTTCACATAGCGAACACCCGTACAGAGGTGCACACCCTTTTCAATTAAGATTTGCCTTTCAATTTCAGCAACATGTTTCCGACTATCTTTAACGCATCCTCCACAAAGTCCCTGGCACACTTTTTTAAAGTTGTTACCAGTGGTCTCGTGACTTCATTTGAGAAAATCTTTGGAGTCATCCCTGCTTCCTTTCATTGTATTTTCTGCACTCTGGTTCGTGGATTGGCATTTTTACTTGCATTACCAGCGGACGCTCTTGTGCTTTTTTACATTTTTAAATATGGATGTCCCTCCTATGCAACCTCCGACCCTGCAGCTGCTGACACTGTTCCGCAATCGCATGCTAGAATATTATGGCACAATGCCGTTGGCGATATTAAGCACGGCATATGGATTATCTTTTCGGTTCTCCTACTTCACCTGTGTCCAGCCTGTATTTCACTGCCTGACCTGTGATTTCGATTGGGCCATTGATTTGTGTCTCTGCGGACCGGTTTCTCCTGACGTCGACTTTAATCAGCTGATGACTCCTATCATTACTCACGAGTTGGTTTGTCCTGGCGAAAGGATTATGGTTGTGGCATTGATGCATGGACTACTTGGTCCCTGGAATTTACTGGCGGCAGCACAGTCTTTCTTGGAACAGAGCTTTCTTGAAAACCCACCGAGCTGTCCTCTGATGGTGATAGAGGATCCGGTGCTGGGAGAGCACGTATGTTCTTTTCCGCTTTTAAATTGGATGGCTGAACTGTTTTCGGATGAAGACGGTGACTTCCTATTGGAGGCTGTTGCAGCTTATTTTGCATACACAGTTATGTCATAGACCTTTTTCATGTTTGATATGCTGAGTACTAGCATTTCATTGACAATTCATTGACTTATTTGTCAAGTTTTTATTATTTACCTTGCCTATTGGCTTAAGACTCGATAAAGTACTTGGCTGTTTTATTTTTCTTTAGCATTAAATTTTCCTAGTTTTTAATGCTTTACCTTGCGGACCGTCCACATATAAACTTGCAATCTGCTCTCATGAGATGGCACTTCTATTATCTTATTCAGTTCGTTTCCGGATCATGAGGAGGTGTCATCTAGGTCCTGGATATCTTTACACCGTGTTAAGTTAGCATGGGCTCATTACCGGTTTAAACGCCATTTTTCCTTTTTTGCAACTTCTGCACACGACACTTAGTTGTTGCTTTAGCTTTCCACCTAGTAGTTCATCGTGGTTTACATGAGAATAATATGTTATTGGTCTACTATCTGCTTTACTTGTTAAACTTTATCTGTACAGCGAGTGCTAAAGTTTCAAGAACAACACGATACAGAATTGTTATGAGGTCTGATCTCCACGACTTCATACTCATAACATAAGTGCAACTTCTGCCAATTCTGGGCATGAGGCGGGTTTTATATTGCTTTGCCAAACACACATACACAACAGTTGATGCGGTTCACATGAAGAGAGAGCTGGTGTATGCTGATGTGATTCCTTCAAATCTAAGACACTAAAGTATAGGCACGCCCTAAACCAACACAAAGAGACCTTCTTAGCAAATAATATAATATGTGTATTAGGGAGGGTGAGATATAAGCAGCCGCGGGCCGTGGAGGGAGTTACGATGGGGCAGGGAGGCGGGGAGGGGGAGAAGCAGGGTGGAGCCCTCTCTACCTTGCCCCTCCCCCTCCCCGCCTCCCTGCCCCACCGTAACTCCCTCCACGGCCCGCGGCTGCTTATAAGTGTTGCTAACTCTTATTCATTTACAGCATGTTAACATACTGTCACCATTCGCTTTTTATGTACTAGTAACTATGCTGGTAATTTTGCTACTGATAATATGTGTACTTGTATTCTCCACCCTGCTTCTCCCCCTCCCCGCCTCCCTGCCTCACCGTAACTCCCTCCACGGCCCGCGGCTGCTTATAAGTGTTGCTAACTCTTCTTCATTTACAGCATGTTAACATACTATCACCATTCACTTTTTATGTACTAGTAACTATGCTGGTAATTTTGCTACTGATAATATGTGTACTTTTATTATCTAAGGTACTACGCCTGAGAAGACGGCATTAGTAAATAAACATTTCAAATACACATCTGTTCTTCTTAACTCCATGTTCTGCTTTCTAAGAAATCTATAACGACCGACTGTTCATGAGTTCCACGTATCCTGAGGTACTATAAGTTCATATTCTGGATTGTCTAAACATTGAGAGTTTGTTATATCCAATGTGACACTGTACCTAGCTTGCTAAGGAGTTTTTGATTACTAACGTGAGTTTTGGGACACCCTAATTCGCCGAGGTTCCAATCCTCTGTCCACAGTTCTGTGTGAGAACAGAAACCCTGCGACAGGGGCACCCCCGACCCTTGCTGGAGCTTCATCACACTTGCGATACAACTCCAGCAATGCATTCGCCGAGGTTCCAATCCTCTGTCCACAGTTCTGTGTGAGAACAGAAACCCTGCGACAGGGGCACCCCCGACCCTTGCTGGAGCTTCATCACACTTGCGATACAACTCCAGCAATGCGCCACCTTTACGGCACAGATACATCACGCATCTGTGCTGTTTTTGCCCCATGATGCGCCGCATTGTAAATGCAGCACACCATAGGTGACGGAACAGCGGCACAGAATGACTAACACATCCCTGGTGATGCGCCAGTCATCATAAATGTATCCCTATGCTTCTTATCTTGTTAGAGATGAACCGCCATATGTATCATCAAAGTTTTTTGCATTTCCTAAATAGCGAACTTTAAGGAATAAATAGCGATTCTTTACCATTCCTAGTTTGCGATGAGCTATTTGCTAATTAGCCGAATGTAGCCCAATGAAGCCCAATGTAGCCCAATGTAGCCCAAAGATGGCCGCCAGACACACAAAAAAACAAATGTAGCCCAAATATCAGCCAGATGTAGCCCAACTATAGCCCAGTGACAGAATGACCAATCAGCTTCGCAAACCTCCGTTACGCGAAGCGGAGCGCTGTTACAGATATATATCTTATTTTGAACGTTAATTTCTCAAAATCCACTGGAGCACATATATTGAGACCTAGCAAAGGCACATCGGGCTACCAGTCCCTAATATTTTGCCAAGTTTCGTGCAAATCCATTCAGCCGTTCGATTATTATTATTATTTTTTTTTTTTGCCCCGCGGGGCCCTTTTAAAACCTCCACATCAAACCTAGGGGGTCAGCGAGGATCTACTATGCCCCCTTATAGTTATTTCCCCCTTTGTTTTGACCTCCTCTTGTCTCTCGATCCTACCGAGAGACAAGATGGCGGCCGCTACGGACTGTTTGGAATGTTGACAGACGCCGGAGAACCAATCAGCTTCGCTTCACAAAGCTCCGTTGCGCGAAAAGTCCGCGAACCAGAGCGCTGCCCGGTCCGCTGTTACAGATATATATATTTTTTTAAACGTTAATTTCTCAAAATCCACTGGAGCACATATATTGAGACCTACAAAAGGCACATCGGGCTACCAGTCCCTACAATTTTGCCAAGTTTCGTGCAAATCCATTCAGCCGTTCGGGCTAAAAGTGAGGCCAACCGCCCTATGGAAATTAACATGGGAAAAACGCGTTTTGGGACCCCCCTTTTTTCTCGGCCCCCCCTTGACGAACCCCCCCAAAATTTTCAGGGGCTGCTCAGAAACAAAATGTGCCATTTTCCTGAAAATTTCAGCCAATTCCGTCCACAAACGCCAAAGTTATTAGACATAGAATTTTCAAAAAACCCATAGAGAAAAAATCCTAACTATATATACCTACTGGCGACCGCCAGTAGGTAATATACATTATAAAAATATCAAATTTCTTAAAATTAATGTAAAATTAAAAAAATATTAATAATAAATATACTTAAAAATACTTAAATTACCTTAAAAGTATTAAATAACTAATTTAACTTATATAAAAAAATACAATCATATCTGTTAAAACATATATATATATTAACATAATATTAATAAAAAATACACAATATTATTACCGTAGGATAGCGGAGGTGTAAAAATTACTATTCCCACTCCTGTAAGTGCAACAGTAGGGAAAGCGTTGGATAGCGTAGGGGTAAAAATTACTATTCCCACTCCAAAGAGTGCAACAGTAGGGAAAGCGTTGGATAGCGTAGGGGTAAAAATTACTATTCCCACTCCAGAGAGTGCATCAGTAGGGAAAGCGTTGGATAGCGTAGGGGGTAAAAATTACTATTCCCACTCCAGAGAGTGCAACAGTAGGGAAAGCGTTGGATAGCGTAGGGGTAAAAATTACTATTCCCACTCCATAGAGTGCAACAGTAGGGAAAGCGTTGGATAGCGCAGGGGTAAAAATTACTATTCCCACTCCAGAGAGTGCAACAGTAGGGAAAACGTTGGATAGCGTAGGGGTTAAAAATACTATTTCTACTCCACACAGTGCAACATTAGGGAAAGCGTTGGATAGCGTAGGGGTAAAATTTACTATTCCCACTCCAGAGAGTGCAACAGTAGGGAAAGCGTTGGATAGCGTAGGGGTAAAGATTTCTATTCCTACTCCAGAGAGTGCAACAGTAGGGAAAGCGTTGGATAGCATAGGGGTAAATTTTACTATACCCACTCTAGTGAAAATAAATTAATATAATTCACATAATCATCAATTAATAAAAATCCATTATCAATTAAGAATTAATTAATTACCAATTAAAAATTGATTAACAATGTATTCAAAATAAATACCAATTAATTAATTAACATATTTAATTAATTATAATTAAATTACTTCCAACTCTATTCCCCTATAATCCCACAACCCGCTACAGAAAATAAATTAATTTAATTCACATAATTATCAATTAATCAATTAATAAATAATATTTATCAATTAAGAATTCATTAATTACCAATTAAAAATTAATTAACAATTTATTCTAAATAAATACCAATTAATTAAGTAACATATTTAATTAATTATAATTAAATTACTTCCCACCCTATTCCCCTATAAACCCACAACCCGCTACAGAATTAAATACACAATAATTAAATAACATAAAATTAATTACTTAAAATAAGTTACAAAAATATATACACTTTTCACACATATACTAACATAAAAAACACTTAATAAATTGCGATATTATTAAAAATTCGATATTTTTTATAAACTATATTATGTACTTCGATATTTTGACTGTCTATATTTTTAAAATCGATATTACATTACTTACCTTCAAAACAATTTTTTGATGTCTATATTCTGTCCATTCGATATTTTGTCCATCCTATATTTTGGACTCGATATTTTGGTTTGTCTATATTTTGGATTCGATATTTTGACCATTTACTGGCTCCAGGCATAAGGTAGTTTGAATCATACCATATTCTTGGATTTAAGGTTTTAACAACTCCTCCCTTTCCATTTCGCAGTGTCTAAGGTTCATACATTAATTTCTGAGCCACATTAATTTCTGAGCCACCACCTATCCATATTTCTCGATTTATAATAGCTCATGAAAAATAGAGGGTTAACTTGATGTAACGGAGCCATGGGATCTGGTTACCCAATTTGCAAGATGGACAGCCATCAATGACATCTTTATTAAACGAAGAATGGGATTGCACCTGATTGAACACCATAGCAGAAGAGGAACTAAGTTCATCTGGTCTTCAAAATGATCCAAACTAAGCTCCTGGTGAACGGTGTAGTTGAGGCTACTCATAAAAAGACCCATAATGCATCTACACACCCTGTTCTCCTCGACCTGTATGCTACAAACCTTTTTATACGTCCATATTTCCGAGCTAATACTTAGATAGACTAGGGATACATTTGCCACAAGCCATAATAAATGTTTTTATAAGATTTCTTTCAAGATTTAAGTGGCCCATAAAATCTACAAAGGCATCCAAAAGAATTTGAAGGCTATTTGAAGGTCTTGATATGAGGACTGCGTCTGCAGCATAGAGTGATATGGGAACAGCCCTATTCTTGATAACTGGTATGCCCAACACTCTTTAGCTAGGGCTGCATCCAACCTATTGATGTACATAGAAAAATAATTGGTGCTAAGACACTGTCCTGCCCTACCCCTTGCCCAAACCAAATGAATCTTAACATTCCCCGCTGCTTCTTTTTAATCAATCCTGCACTTATTGCATAGTTTCTACCTTCAGTGATGTCACCTCTTTGATGTAATCAGAGTAAAATGTCATGTGACATCTCTTCCTAATCGTGACATCGGATAAAAGGTTATACAATGTAACTTTTGTGATGTCAGTGAGTCAAACGCCATGTAATCCTACATCCGTCTTCCCTGGCATTTCGGTGTATCGCCATCCACGGATGGAATCTGACAGGTTTTCTTGGTGCTGGATTTTAGATTCCACTGTATAGCCCATATATGCCACCTGCCAAAATTGATGAGCAGGATGCAGGAGGCCTCAGAACCACCCTCACTGAAGCATAGGCCAAGGCTGAAATATCAGGATCATAGCCAGAATTGTGACAGAGTGTAGGCTCTGAACTGCATCAAGGTGGTTACTATGAAAGGAAGCCTCTGTGAAGGAGTCAGGCTGAGAAAAGTTTTAATTATGCAGGAGTAATGGCCTGGGAATGCCCGAAGTTTGTGACATACTGGAAGGAAATCTTTAAAAAAAATTGACAACATGTTAATGACACATATTCCTCCTACTGCTATTTTAGGTGTACTTGGATATGTAAAGGAGGTCCCAGTGGGTGTAAGGAGGTTGGTGGCCATGCTACTACTCTTGGCTAAGAGAAGGATTGCTATGACCTGGGGTAGGCCTCATCCCCCTTGGTTAAAGATTGGATCACAGACATACACATTTTGTCAAGAACAGCTTACTGCTTTTTGATACCTAATGCCAACAGCGTCTCAACCAAAAGACATTTGGGGCCCGTTTGTGAATTGGATTATTGCCCTAAAAAATACTGAACTAGATGATGTAAATACTGTACAAAATAACTAAATTGCTCAGTTATATCTAAGTTGTCTCAGATCTCTAACTGTATTTAAAAATTGTGTGCACTGCAATATACTTGCCATGTTCACATTGTACGATTCTAGGGACCCTACAATGTCTCTCTCATGATATTCATCAAGAATGTTTATTATGAATGTTACATATCATATGGCTTTGCTGCTTTCTTTGTAAGTATCTGCCAAAAAAAAAATAAAAAAACATTATGCAGGAATAATCTGCATAATTTCAGTAATTCTGCATTTCTCTGATGGAATATTATCGAAAATTACACTATTACATCCGTTCAAGTAATGATAAGTAATTTGGCAAAACGTCCTAGGCAGGAGCACAGGAACAACGAGCGAGCGCAAGTGTCTGCTGCTGTTCTTGGTTTGTTGCATTTTGTGTTATTTTCTTTAATTTTGGATGCACATGTACATTTTTCGGTAAAAAAAAAATAGCACTAAATGCTGGGTTACACTCCTCATGGAATTCCGTGTAACCTTGCATACCTTTGTGGTAATTTTTTGTAATTATACAACAGCCCGTCACTAGTAAATAGTTTAATGGCACACTGACGGGAAATCAGGGGATCAGAAAAATAGGATTTAATTTTTGGATCTGCAAATATTTTTATTGGCACTCTGTCTGCAAATGTTTGTTTGTCTCATTCTGTAAATATTTTAGCCGTCATTGTACACTCATCTATTGCGTCACATTAACTAGTATTTTTGGGTCACATGATTATGTTTTGAGATTGAATTGTAAAGAGTCACTTCAGGCATAATTATTAAGATTATTGACTCTCACTCTCAACCTAAGGGTTTGAATCTAGGTTTTTCCATGGTTATAAACCTGGCCAGTTAAAAAGCAAATCATTGAATTATGATTTTTATTGATGGACATATATATTTATTGGCATCTCTCTGGAAACATTTGTTTTAAGTATATTAAGACAAAAGTAAAAAATAGCTTTCGCCCCTCCTTCTACTCCATTCTGTAAATGATGAAGCTGTCAATATACACTCACATATAGCATTACATTGACTAATATTTTTAGGCTGAATGTTATAGTTATGTTTTGATACTTGAAGAGTCACTTGTGGGTTAATGGTTACGGTCTTATATCGTCTGTCTCTGAAGATTAAAAGTACACGGCAAGATGACTTCCTAGGCATAGGTCTAATCAGCTAGGTAAAGGTTAAAAACTAAATGATTTTCTTCTTTCATGATGGGGAAATATTTTTACTGGCAATCTACAAATATTTGTTTTTAAGTATACCATGCCCCAACTTCTCTCTGTCTCTTACTTCTCTTCCACCCTTACATCTCATTCTGTAAATGATGCAGCTATCATTGTACACTCACCTAGAGCATTACATTAACTACTATTTTTTGGTAGATCCCATAGTAATGTTTTGAGACAAGATAGTTAAAATTCTCTTGTGGCCTAATGGTTAACGTCTTAGAATCTCACTTTGAAGACTAAGGTTGAATCCCGTTTTTTCATGGTGATTGCTTTGGTCAATTAAAATAGTATCACTAAAATCAATCAATCAGGGTTGGTAAAGCGCAACTTCTCACCCACGAGGGTCTCAAGGCACTGGGGGGCAGCTCCGTTGAGTACTGGGGTCATCCAAAGAGCCAGGTCTTAAGGTCCTTCCTGAACTGGTGCAATGTGGGGGTTTGTCTTAGGTGGAGGGTGAGGTGGTTCTAGGCCTTAGCTGCGAGGGAGGGAAGGATTTTCCTCCCTTTCTGGTCTTGTGTGGAACGGTGGCCATAGAGAGGTCGGCTCATCAGAGGCATCTTTTGGTGCGTGGAAGGAGAGGCGGTTGTTCAGCTATGTTAGTCCAGTGTTGTGAAGAGCCATGTATGCGTGAGTGAGGAGTTTGAAGGTTATTCCTCTTTCTACTGGGAGCCAGTGGAGATCGCGGAGGTCGCCATTAAGTAGGAGTCGGAGAGGGCGGGTGAGCTGAGAGGCTGGAAGAGCACACTGGAGGGGGAAAGGGCCATGGGGCAGCAGCAGCAAGGGAAAATTGCAGGGAAAACGGCAGGAGAAAAAGAATAACCAAGAGAGAAAATAAATGAGGGCGCAGAGGAAGGCGGCACAGAAGGCAGGGAACGGCCAAAAAATGAAAGAGAAAAAGGTAGAAAGGCAAAGAGAGGCAAGAGCGGTAGAACAGCAGAAGAGCGGAGTGCTCTCCCTTGGATGAGGTGCAGGCAGGAGCCTGTGGGTGGAGGAGGGACTCAAACTCCCTGCATCGGAGAGATCGGGCTCAAGGGGCAGTGCTCAGTTGTGAAGCTGCGCTGGGGCAGTCGCACTGACCAGGCCAGTGGTCTTGCTCCTCTTGCCGCGCAGCCGCAGCCATTAAGTAGGGGTCGGGGAAGAGCGGGTCAGCTGGGAGGCGGGAAGGGCACACTGGAGGGGTCACCGGGCATCAGCGGCGAGGGAAAAGCACAGGGAAAACAACAGGGGAAAAAGAGTAATCAAGAGAAAGGGAGAGAAAAGAAAAGAGGGCGAAGAGGAAAGAGGCAGAGAAGGCAAGGAATGCCCAAAAAATAAAAGATAAAAAGGAGAAGAGAGGCAGGAGCGGTAGAACAGCAGAAGAGCAGATTTCTCTCCCACTGGACCACCAGGGATGAGGCGCAGGCAGGAGCCTGCGGGTGGAGGAAGGCCTTGAACACCCTTCAACTAAGGGGAGAGCAGTCGCACTGACCAGGTCAGTGGTTTTGCTAAAATATTAATTTAATTTTTATTGATAGGCAAATATTATTGACATCCAGTATTGAAACACTTGTTTTTAAGAATAATATGCCACAAAGTTAGAAACAACTTCTATCTCTCTTTGCCTCCTCTCCCCTCCCTCCATTCCATTCTGTAAATTATGTATATGTCACTGCACTCTCACCTTTTGCATAACATTGACTAGTATTGTGCCAGGCACACAGTGCATGGATGTGTGGGGGTCACTACATATGCCCCCAGGCCACTTAGCAGTGGCCCACGGGGCTTTGCTTGGGGCCCCCAAAGTCCATTTTCATCTGCCTGTTCTTGGCGGTGGGACCGCCATGAGCAGGAGGTCGGAAAGGGATATCCTAATCCCTACGCCGGTGCCTGCGCAGGCACCGCCTCCGTTGTAGGGTTAGGAATCTGACTGCCGTCCGGACGGCATCTTTGATCCTGTTTCGAGGCAGCCGTCCTTTCCCCAACCTCTGCGGTCGACCAGCTGCACTGTAATGCAGCAGTCTGACTGATGTCCTGGATGGCAGGCGAACCCCCATCGTAATGAGGGCCTCCGTTTTATATGTGATGTTTTAGCATGCTTCAAACAACTTCTCTTTTACTTTCCTCTCCTTCCATCCCATTTTGCAAATTGCCCCAGCCCTGTGCTGCATTCTCCAGCATGCAATGCCTCAAAGTCCCCAGGATTGGGTCCCAGAAGCCCAGGAAGGCCTCCCCCCCCTGCCTGCCTGGATTAGGACACTCTGACTTGGCCCAACTCCCTTCCCCAGCCTGCTGTGTCAGGCTGTGCCCAGGACAGGATCTTGTAAGCTCGGAAAGACCTCCCTTACCTGCCCATGTTAAGAAGTTCTGGCTGGGCCTTCAGTCTGAGCCTCAGCTCCTGCTCATGCCTGAGCCTCAGCCCCTGCTCAAAGATTTTGGCCTGCAGAGTACTTGGTCCATCCAAGGGTGAGTTAAATTTCCTCATAAGACAGAGCTCAACCTGATGGTAGTTCTTAAAAGCACAGCCATCTGGTCATAAGCCATAGTATTGCATGGTGGGACTAAATGGCCGGGCCGCCCTGGAAGCCCTGATGAAGGCTCATTTGATTATATGAAAGGCAGGCAGTTTTTCTCCATATTATTAGGGACAGGACATGAGAGACCCCCTTTTCTACTCATTGGTCTGCCCAGGCACCACAAGGGCCAGGACCAGCCTGCCCTGGGCTTCCAGCGGCCTGGGTCCATGGTTGCCTTCCAACGGTGTCCCGTGGTCCTTTTCTTTGAACATTCCTACCTGGAGAGCAGGCAGGGATGCACAGCTAACATCCCTGTGCAAGGTAGACTGCTCTGCATTAGTCTAGCCAATACTGTACTCTGATTGATTGGGCACACTGGGTCCATTAAGCGAGGGACTGCTTGGCCAGACTAGGCTGTTGTTTCAAGCAAAGAGCATTCACCCACCTGACCTGTCTGAATTAAGGGTCTGCTTTCATGGAGAATAACTAGTAAAGCAAAGACCAAGCAGCCAGGCAGCTTGTACCTTCCCCACCAGTGGTCTGACTAGACTAGATGGGGCAGAGTGGCGCTAGTCGCAGATGCCCCCTGGAGGTAAGGGCCCCGCGCACCTGTCCATTGCCCTTCTCCATTAATCACATTTCTGTGGGTGTCCCGGCCTCTCAGTCCAGCACCCCGGTGTCTTGCTCAAGCTGTTTCTTGGTCCTCCTCTTCTTTCAGTTGTCGTGGAACAGGCTGGGCCCACCAGTGCCTCTGTGACTGCCCTGTCCTCCCAGGTCCCTGCAGACAAGCAGGGGCTTCTGCAGCATGCACCCGGGGGATGTGAAGGTTAGTCCAGGGTGGCCACGTGGCTCTTCTTCCCGTCCAGCAGGTGCAGCTGGTTGATGCTGCCAGTAGAATATGCTTGTCTTAGAGATTAAGCTACGTGTGTGCACGTACACATGTCCTGTACAGTGAAACTGTGACTCATTAAATTAATTATGGTGCCTTTGATCATTTCATCAGTTACTAGAATAACTGTGATAATTTAAGAGCTAATACATGTCGACGAGATCTTATCTCAGAGGGTGTGTGCATTCTTAAGCGCAGGACTAATCTGGTCTCACCCGGCCTCTTTGGTGACTTTAGGTAACATTGGGATAATCAGATATCCCAGTGGCGGCAATGATACATTCAGATGTCTACCCTATCAACTTTCAATTATACTTTCTGTGCCTGCTCTGGTGACCATGGGTAATGGAGAATCAGGGTTTGATTCCAGAGAGGAGCCTGAGAAATAGCTGCCACATCCAAGGAAGGCATCAGGAGCAAATTACCCACTCCCGATTTGCAGAGTTAGAGATGAAAATGTACAATACAGGACTCTTTTGAGGCCCGGTAATTGGAACGAGTACTTTTTAAAACCTTTAATTAGAATCCATTGGAGAGTAAGCTGTGGAAATTCCAGTTACACTAGTGTATATTAAAGTTACTGCAGGTAAAAGTTCGTAATTGGATCTTGGAATCGAGCTGGCAGTCTGTCACGAGGTGAGCAACTGATTGTCACTGCCACTGCCTCTCAACACTTTCTTGATCCTCTTGACTGAGTGTAAGGGGATCTGAAGCCTTTACTTTCAAAAAATGGAAATGCTCAAAGCAGGCTGGTGCCTGAGTACTTTAGCTAGGGATAAATGAATTTGGTTCTAATTTATTGTTTTTTTAGACAGGTGCCATGATTAAGAAAGACAGTGGGGGCATTCACATTGTGCCCCTAGAGATGAAATGCTTGGACCTGTGCCAGATGAACCAAAGCAAAAGCATTTGCCAAGAATATGTTTCTTAATCAAGAATGAAAGTTGAAGGTTCGAAAATGATCAGATACTGTCATAGTTCAAACCATAAACGATAGGGATCTGGAAGTGTTATTGCAATAACCAGCGGAGCAGCTCCCGGGAAACCAAAGTCTTTGGGTTCCGGAGGAATATGGCTCCAAAGCTGAAACTTAATGGAATTGACTGGGCAGAGCACAGTGTTTCTACCTTTTGCTGACAGGTAAAGATAACTTGCTGAACTCCTGTTCCTGTTAGGGATTGTAATTATTTTCCATGAACAAGGAATTTCCATTAAGCGTGGGTCAGAAGCTCCTGTTCATTAAGTTCCTGCTCTTTGTACACACTACCTGCCACTACTACTAAATGAATGGTTTAGTAAGGGCCTCAAAGCAGCCCCTCGGGGTCGGCAATGGCCCTTGAGGAGCGCCGAGAAGATGATCAAACTTGAATATATAGATGTAGTAAAAATTGTAACATGGTTTCTGTAGGTGAACCTGTGGTAGGATCATTAATGGCAAAGCGGCCCAATGTCAGACAGCAGCAGCTGAAATCATCAGCCACCTCCCAAACACTACTAAAGGCAGAGGGCCTGGTCCTTCCCTCGTATGCCCTGGCTGACTGAGTGATCCTTGGCTGCCAGGCACTTGGGTGAGGGCCAGGTGTGGGATGGGCTCCTTCACCCAGGAGTAAACCAATGACACACAAGACCAAAGCTGATGACCCCCCTCTTTCGGACTCTCCAGGAGGGGCACTATGTGGCAGAAAACTCTCAGGACACTGAGCCCATGCTCACCCAACGCGACTATGGTGGAAACCAAATTGCAGTTCCTCCCCGGGTGGGAAAACCCCGAGGACTTGCTGCCTGGACCCTCCTGCACCTGATCTTGGGCCACTCAGGTATTTAGGGACAGAGGAGCGACCCGTCTCGGGGGAGGGGGGGGGAGGCAGGGCAGCCTGGATAAAAAGAAGCTGATACCACAAGAGAATCCCAGCTCCTCACAGCAGAGATGCAGTGTCCTCCTCACAGCTAATGTGAACTGTTTTGACGGCCATGTGCTTTCCCACCAGTGGGCATCGAATGAGTTGCTTTAATGACACCAGCAAAAAGCCTGGCTCTTCATCTCCAGTGCCTCTCACCTGGATAAGGGGGGTGGGGGGTCCAACCTACCAGCATGACTTGGACTAATGTTTAAGCTGGGGGCTCTCAATGCACTGGGGTTGGGACCCGGCTCCTGCTGGGTGGTGGGTGTCCGACGTGCAGCTAGCGGAGCTTCCCTCCATCAGTGCCAGGCACTTGGTTTTCCTAGTCTCTTATGGCTGGGCTAAGGGTTTTTGCTGCGGCACACCCCTGTAGCCCAATGAACAGTTTTGGTTCCCTAATGCTTACGCATTTGACTGCAACCTCAGATGGGGCAACTGCTGAATTTAGGCACATTACTAAGTGGAGGATAAGAAACTTCCCTCAGTGATTGTGAGTGAAGAAGGAAGAGCCCAGGGTCGAATCTCTGTTCGGCAGCTGGTGCGGAAAATGTGGTGTACAGAAGACAGACTCCTCAGCATCGCTCAGGGGGGTCTTGTGATCGAGGTTCACCTTGCAGAATATATTAGACCAGAGGCAGCCCCTGGCATGCCAGAATGGGTCTTCCCAGAGTAAAGTTGAAAAGAAATTTGAATAGTGAGTTTAAGAGGGTGTGAAACCATCAAGAGGTAAACAGGTGGATTCCATGCAGTCAACCCAGAGGACTGAACACAGTGAGAAGTTAAGTCATTCAGGAGGGCAGATCGTCTCTGTGGACTGCTGCCCTGGCACACCCATCCCGTGCAAGGTGCATTTTCTCATGGAGATTCCCTACAACCAGCTCTGGATTGGCTGGGAAGGCTTTGGGATAGCAAGTGGTTTTCTGCTCTAGCTGAGAGTGTTACAGCCCCATGACATGGTCTTTGCTCCTTCAGCTGGACCGGGGGAAGAATAATCACTTCAGCGCCCCCCTCTGTCAACTTCCCCGGCCACTCTTGGTGGGAGGCCATGCCAGGTTCGCAGTGATGACAGTTATGTTGACCAAGAAGTCCAACACTAGCGCGTGTCGAAGTGTTAGTCGAAACCCTGTGGCACAAACAAGTTGAGAACGAGTTTGCGTTGGCTAAAGTGGAATTGTGCCTCTGCCTTGCGGTGGGTGTACCACAGGCCCATCTCTTCCACTCTGTCAGGGAGGTGGAGCATAAGCATGTGTGATAGGACCCGAAAATGTACCTGGGTAGGGCGAAGGCAGAGGAAACTCTGGTGGATGTCCATAGGGGTCCGGACGTGTAACTCGGTCATCCCACAAGGGTGTAGGGGTAAAAAATTAATGTTGCACTTATAGAGCACACTGTCATTCATAATTAAGCATCGTGGCACTATGCTGGGGGATAATAACGATCCTTACGTGAAAGCATTCATTGGTTAGATAAGGGAGTGGACTAGTGTATTAAGGGCAAGAAAGAGTCAGGTCTCTAAATATTTTTTGAATACTTCTTCAGTTTGATGAAGCAGAGAGAATTAGGGTGTTGGTTTGAGGTTTTGGAACCCAGCACCATGAAGGACTTTCTCCCCAAGATAACAAATGTTTATAGGGGCTGTTTATAAACAGTTTTGCTTATAAACTTTCAAGAAACTAAAAAAACAATAAAAACACATTTAAACAAAAAAATGAAGGACTTTTTTCCCTCTGGTTTTTAGACTAAAGGATGTCGGCCTCAAGAGATTTGCATCAGAAGATATCAATGTTCTCTGGGTCCTGTAGTGGCAGAACCAGGCCATGAGGCATTTGGGAGCCAGTGGACTTAAAGTCTCTGAAGACTGAGATCATGATCTTGAATAGGATTCGTTTGTAGATGGGTAACCAATGAAGTTTTTTTAGGCAAGCTGATGCAGATCTCTGCTTAGGCAGATGCAGCACTGATCTAGCTGCCACATGTTGAAATAGCTGGAGCATGTGAATTAGCTGTTTGGAGCAACCTGTGTAAAGACTCTTGCAATAGTCAAGTCTTGACATGATTAGGGCAAAGGCTACATTTTTCCTGGCCGCTAGGGGGAGGAAATGAAAATGTATTTTAAGGATTTAACTAGATTAAAGCACATGCCTGATACTGCCGAGGTTTGTGGATGGAAGGAAAGATCGGTGTCAAATGTGACCCCCAGATTCTTTCCTACCTCTTCAATGGCAGGTTGAGGAAGGACGGAGTTGGGCCCCTTTCGTGCGGGGGAGAATATATTTGATTTGTTATGTTATGTTATGTTATGTTAATGGCATTTGTAATGCGCGCAGCTTCTCCAGCGAAGGAGCGTCCCGGCGCCCGACAAGGTAGCCACACAACATAACGAAAGGACAGATTTATTTAAAAAATTTGAGTTATAGCAGGGCTATGGAAACAAGAGAGTCTTAACGGCCCTACGAAAGGAAAGCAGGTCGACAAGGGTCCGGATTTCACGAGGCAAAGCGTTCCACAGAGCGGCTGCCCGCACCTTGAAGGAACGACCCCCAGCTCGACTACGGTTAAAGCGTGAAGCTACTGCCAGTTCGTGATCTGAGGAGCGGAGGGAACGGCCAGGGATATAGGGGCGCAAAAGGATATGCAATATTGGAGCAGAGGGGCCTTTTAAGATCTTAAAAGCCAGACAAAGCACCTTGAAGTGAATCCGCTGCCTGACAGGCAGCCAGTGTAGAGCACGCAAGGTGCAAGAGACCGGGCAGAACCTAGGAAGGCCTACAACTGCTCTGGCTGCTGCGTTTTGCACTCGCTGGAGACGCGTCAGCTCGGCCTTATTTAACCCTATAAAAAGGGAGCTGGCATAGTCTAGCCGAGCCAATATCGTCGCCTGAACCACAAGTTGGCGGGTTGCGGCATCAAAATATTTGAGTGCAGGTCTCAGGTTACGCAGAATGCCAAAGCAGGAAGCCGCCATCCTTTTGGTATGGCCAACAAAACTGAGTAAGGGGTCCAACCACACCCCCAGATTTTTTGTCTCCGAAACCGGAGTGGGGGTGGGACCCAGCTCCGAAGGCCACCAAGTATCTCCCCAGAGATCCGTCCGCTTGCCAAAGACCATCACCTCTGTTTTTTTGGCATTCAGTTGGAGACAGTTGGACGTCATCCAACTGGCCACCGCCCGAAGTCCGTCCCTGAATCTTGGGGCCTTCACCTCGGGATCCCCGCTGATCGTGACCGCTAGCTGAGTATCATCTGCGTATGACACCATAGTCAAACCGCAGAGCTTCATAACCTCAGCTAGCGGCCTCACGTAGAGATTGAACAATGTGGGACTCAGCGAGGAACCCTGCGGGACCCCAAGCGACAGAGGATGAAATTTGGACTGGTAGGGCGGGGCGGCCATACAGAAGGACCGATCCGCTAGAAACGAACGGAACCACTGGAGTGCAATACCAGTCACACCTGCCTCCTCGAGGCGCTGCAGGAGGATCTCATGCGAGACAGTGTCAAAGGCGGCGCTCAGATCTAACAAAACAAGCGCCGCCGTTTGACCTGCATCAAGCACTGCCCTCAAATGCTCGACCATAAATAGGAGAGCTGTCTCCGGACTGTGACCAGCTGGAAAACCGTTCTGTGTATCATCCAGAACGTTGGTACGCGACAGATGGTCAGTGAGGGCGGTGTTAACATGCACCTCCGCGAGTTTGGCTGGCCACGGGAGAAGTGAGATGGGTCGATAGTTCTCCGATTTACTAGGGTCAAGAGATGGTTTCTTCAAAATGGGCATTACTACTGCCTGCTTCCACCTCGAAGGCCCCCGGCCAGATGTAAGCGAGATGTTGATCAAATCGCAGACTGGGTGAGAGAGTGTCGCATCTCTGAACATTACTGGCTTGAGCGGATCTGCCGGAGACCCGGATTTGACTTGGAGAGCCAGAATCTTAAAAGTCTCCGGGGTAAGACAGGGAAAAGAGTCTAACACCAACTGTCCAGGCACAGTAAGCGGCCCGGCGCCAGCCTGCGCAACAGTAGGGAAGGCTCTGTAGATGGTTTGAACCTTCTCCAGAAAGAAGGCCGCCAACGTTTCCAAAAAGTAGAATTTTTTTTGATTTCTATTTGAAATGATTTTTTGCATCCAAAAGGTAATGTTGGAGAGACAGTTTTGAAAATTAAGTTCTGAGCTGAACAACCTCTTGTTTAGGGAGAGGATCAACTGTGTATCATCCACATATGAAGTAGTAGTGTTTCCATATGAGGTGATCAGGGTGATGAGCGGGGCTATATAAATGTTAAAAAGGGCGGTACTTAAGGACGAGCCCCGTGGTACTCCCATAGTGACTGATCTCGCTGTTGACGACAATTTTCTAAGGCAACTGTTTGTCTCCTATCAGTCAGGAATTATTTGATCCAGGATAGGGCCTTATGGGAGATCCCTGTGCCCTAAATCTGCTGAAGAAGGATGGCGTAGGAAATGGTATTGATTGCTGTGGAGAGATCTAGCAATATGAACAGTGCATTGTGTACGGCATCTAGAGTCATTTGGACGGCTTCTGAGACCTCAAGTAAGGCTGACTCGGTGGAAAGTTTAGATCTGAAACTTGATTGTCAGGTGTTAAGTGAATTGGAATTGTCGAGAAGGGTGATGAGTTGGTGGTTTACAATTTTTTCCACTATTTTAGTAATGACTGGTAGAAGGGGACTTGGCCTGAGGTTGGACAAAGCGGTGGGGTCAGCTATGGGCATTATTTGTAAAGGTTTCCAAGCTGGGGGCTAGGGGCGTATTGAGACTCTGATTGATAAGTGGATTGACAATATGTATGGCATCATGCAGTATGTCCAGCAGGCAAGGATCATAAGGGGAACCAAACTTGCAGGGGAGACTTATTTGGTGTGATTGGGCTAAGGAAATTTCCACAAATGCAGTCAATCCCACATTGGTAGTGTTATGGAAATTGTTTAGGATGGGAATGATTATAGAGTTGATTGCGAGGGTAGATGTGAATCCTTGTTGTAAGGCCTGGATCTTGCCCTAAAAAAAAAGACTGAGATCTGGTCACTGAGTGCCTGGGAAAGAGGAATTTCTCTTCAAAGGGCTTTAGGCTGAAGGAAACCTTTTGAGATGTTGACGATGATTTTTGGGTCATTATGTGCCTCAATGATTTTGATTGTAAAATAAGATTATTTGGTTTCCTTGATTGACTTTTGGTAAGTTTTCTGGGCCTCTCTAAAGTGGGTCAGGCTTTCTGACTAATTGAACTATTTAGTAGCTGGTTCCTCTGACACTTTCCTAGGATAGATGGTGTTCAGAAACCCCCGTTTTGTGTGGCAAAGCGAATCATTAGAGGTCTTGGGTCTAAAACAATCTCAACGTATTCTCAAGCTTTAAATGGGTAAGAAGCCTGGACGGAAGGCGTGGAGTGGAGCATCGAATTCGAGTGCTTAGTGGACCACTTTTGATAAGCAGAACTGGTGCTGTGGGATGATTAGAATGCCAGGTTAAGGAGCCAGATGCAGACCCCAGAAAAGTTTTAGTTGATATACGCAGTGGGACAATGGCCATTGAAGTCAGAATCAACTGTGGAGTGGGTCACAACTCACTTGCGGACTCATTAACCATGAAAATAACTGGTGCTGGAGCATTGAGCCCATACCCACGCATTTGCTAGCACTGACAGACAGAGGATAAACCTTGACGAGTAGGAAGGCCACTGCGGTGCACACAGGAGCCTGAGTGAGGGCTTTGGTGGGGCAGCGGCCAGCGCTGCTAACTCTCACTTGTGTCTCCTCACAGATTCTGTAAACCCCCACTTTATGGCTTAATAGTTAAGGGAAAGTGGCTTCACAGGCAGGTCTGAGGGGAGAGGAATGGTGGTTCCTGGGGACGTACCCCTCCTTGGCTCTCAAGGCTGGGGCTTCAGGAAGGTGAAAGGCACTGACCTAGGACACCATGAGCTGCTGGACTGGGGTGACAGTCGCTACATAGGGCATGGTGGCTGCAGAATTGGCCGCAGTCATGGCTTTCACGTGGGAGGCCCTTTCCATGCAGGCTAGGGCTCCAGGCCCTGAGCAGGGCCACCTTCCCTACCCGGGGCAGGGTGACATCGGACTGGGGAAAAATCTGTGGCTTGTGCAGGCTAAACAGCTTCTGCAATTCCCCCGTGAGATGCGGGCAAAGCAATGGCTTTCACCTGGGAAGCTCGGTCCATGCAGGCTAGTTCTAGGCACTTGGCTGGTCTGCTTCCGTACCTGGGGCGGGGTGGTGTCAGATTGTGGAGGAGTCTGTGGCTCCCAGTGGCTGAACAGCTCCTGCAATCCCCTATGAGAGGCAGGTGAAGCCATGGGTTTTGCCTGGGATTCCTGATCCCTGCTGGACAGAGTTGCCATCAGCAATCAGCACCTCGTAGCCTCCCTTGGGCAGAGTGGCACATAACCTGCAAGGGTTTGCTAGGTTTCATGATGTTCACCAATTAGCTTGTTGTTTTTTTGTTGTCAAAAATGTCTAGTGACATTTTATTCTCAAGGCTGATCCAGCCAATGGATCAGTATGGGGGTGCCAACTGCATGAGCCAAATCACCAGCCAACCAGGTCTACTTTGAATTATGCCCAGGCCGAATTAAGAGTTTGAATGCAGGGTTTTTTCAAGGTCGTCGATCTGGTCAATTAACGAAAGATTGAGAGCAATGTGATTCATTTTTATAATAAATAATTATTGTCACTTGGAAATCTCAAGGTTCCAATGTCTGAGAAATTTCAAAGAGGTTCAGTGAAATATGACATATTTTTATTGAGGGACAAATATTTCTATTGGAACTATATGTGGAAACGTCTGTTTTAAGGTATACAGTGTCCCAAATATAAAAACAATTTCTCTTTCTCTTTACTCTCCTTCCATCCCATTCTGTAAATGATATAGATTTCACTCTACAGTCACCCATAAGATCACATTGTTTATCATTTTGTTTCAGGTCATAATTGTCTTTTGAGAACACAGTATAAAGAGTCACTTGTGAGTGATTCATTATGGTCGTAGGCTCTCAATCTGATGGTCAAAGGTTTGAATTTAGGTTTCCCAAGGGATATCGGACTGGGCACAGATTAATCTGCGACAAAGGGTTTTAAAATATAATTATTATTGTTAACATTTGTATTTGTGCATACTGTATGAAAACGTCTGTTTTTAGTGTACCATGACCCACATATTAATATATAAAACGTCCTTTTCCATTCTCTTCTTCCATCCCATTCTGTAAATGATGTAGCTGCCACTGAACAGCAGTGGTGTTGTGAATCCTCTGCTGTGGCAGCTTAAGTGTGTGTGTGTTTGGGGGGGGGGGGGTAACTACTAAAAGTTTAATAGTTTTACAATTACCTCTGCAGGGCTGGAGACAAAGCCAGGGCAGGGCTAAAAAGTGGGGGCTAGACGCTGTGAGACACGCTCAGCAAAAGAGAGGAAAATAAATCTTGCAAGCAAAGAAAAAAGTCACAAAGAGAGCAGAAATTAATGTTGTGGAAAGGAGGTAAGAAAAATGGAATTGAGAAAAGAAAGAATTGTGGTATTTTTAAACTGTAAAGGACGAACGGGAGAATGCAGATGGTGAAAGTAATGAAAGGAGCAACGAAGGAAGGAAACAGGAAAGTGAAAGGAATGGTTGTTGTAAAGAAAAAATGAAGAGTGAGTGCAAGGATGGATGGTTAAAAGGACGAATGGATGGATAGAAGGTGTAAGTGTTCGTTGGTGCAAGAATGGAAGAAAGGATTGATAGAGAGCCTGATAAGTGAATGGAAAGGCGGACAGAAGAGTGAAAGGATGAATGGCTAGAAGAGTGAAAGGATGAATGGCTAGAAAATTGAAAGGATGACAGATCTTCGTGTGAAGTGAATAGTCATTGATTGAATCGATGAATGGATGGATGGAAAGGTCAAAAGGTGGATGGATGGCTGAAAGGATTGAACAATATGTGAACATGAATGTAATTTTAGTCACTGGTTAGAATAATGAAGGGATGGATGGAAAGGTGAAAGGCTGATCGATGGGTGCGGGAGTGGCAGCACGGATGGACAGATGAGTGGATGTAAGGGTGAAGCAAACAAATATAAGAAGGACCAGGCTTACTTTCTTAGCTCTCTCGGTGTCAGAGGTTTGGTTCACCATGGGGGCATTTGAATTTTATGGCTACTCCCTTGCTGTAGAGTCACCTACATTGACTAATACTTTTGGGATCAGATGTCATAGTTGTTTTTCGAGATCACATTGGAAAGATTCTCTTGTGGCCCAAAGTTTAGGGTTCTTAGGTTCTCACTCTGAAAGTTAGTTTGAATCCAAGTTCCCTCGTGGTTTGGGCAATTAAAAGTCGATACAATTAAATATGATAGTACTGAGCAGTTATTTGAGATCAAATGAGCAGTATATAGCAGTGAGCAAAGCATTATAGGCCGCACACAGGGAGCCTGAACATTGCAGGTTATCATTGTTATGTTATGTTATATGCCTTTTATATAGCGCAAATCACCTTCAGGTCTCTAAGCGCTTATAGAGAAAAGTGAGCAAGTCACTAGGCCTGAATAGAAAGGCAGCAGCGGTGGCAGAAGTCACGCAGTTGTTAACACCTCTCTAAATAGGAACGTTTTTAAATGTTTCCTAAAGGTGAGGAGAACTGGTTCCCTACGCAGGTGCTCAGGTAAATCATTCCAGATTTGCAGAAGAGAAACAGAAAACGCTCTACCCCCTTTAGATTTAGAGGTGTACCTGGGGGGAGCTAAACGGCAGGCCTCAAATGATCGCAAACTACGGCCAGGAACATATTTCTCCAGGCGATCTTTTATATACCTGGGTGCCTCCTAACCACCCTTCTCAGAGAGTAACATATTACATTGTATGGCGAATTGTCAACAACCCATGTCGAAGTTAATTATTTCCAACCCTTCCTCTCCTCTCAGCCTGGTGCATTGACCCCTCTATGGTGCATCCACGGTCCCCAGATCTTTTTGAATTTACTGGGGCAACCTCGGGCCCGGTATGTTTCACGTTCTGCTAATTGACACCAGTCAATGTCCTCCTCCCATTCCCTGACCTTAGGAGGTCTGTTTGCTCCTGTAGTGAAATCATCCCACCCTCGTCGCCAAAAATTGTAGTGGAATCGCCAAGTGTGTTGTAAAGTTGGATCTTCTTTATTCATAAGAACAGCATTACAGCAGTATAGCAAGAAGGGTGCTGGCAGCACCAAACAAGACTCAGGCAGTCTGACCCCGTACATTCTATAGTTATATCTTATATGCACATTCTATATGATGTACAAGTGTTCCACAATGAATGCTCTACTCTCTACAGAATACCATGTTACTACAGCTCCCCAGAGATATGATCTTCATTTTTATTGCCGGAGTTTGACCATGGGCCGCATTGGTGCTCCATGAAAAGAGTATAGCTTTGAAAGCAACTTACAAATGAGGGTTGAGTGAGGCCTCCCTGAAGACTTTTCAAAACAACTACTGGAAAATGATTCATTTTATTGGTTTGAGTCGCCCACCTCATTGGTCCAAAGCATATAGGTTTCAAAGACACCTAAAACTGGAGTTTGGGGATCTCCTACAAGAAATATTTCAAAAGATTATAGGGAAAGGTATTTTTAACCACAAATCAACCACCATAATGTTCAAAATAGGATAGGTTTGAAAGATAACTTGAAATAGAGTATGACAGCCTCGCCCAATAAATATCTCATAGAAAAACTATTTTTTTTAGTAGAAATCACTGATTATGCAAGAAAAAATAAGCCTGTGGGCCTTATATGGAGTCACTTACCCCAAAGGTTTGAAGTACACATCACCGAGCTACTTGAAACTGCTGAGTACAGGCAATGTAGGCAGGAGGGAAGCAAAGTGACTTTGTAGAGTGCATTCAGCTTACAACTCCAAGCACTGGTGCACCAACAGTGCCCTGAGATCTGGCACACCAGCAGCACCTCTAACATCTATCACACATGACAAGACAGCAAAACCCTATATCCCAACTCTGATACCTAATAAAATAGAAGTAACCAAACTCCCAGCCTGTGAACCCATGCACCGCTTGGCAATATCCAGAAAATCTTATCTTATGAATAGCTGCAATTGGGCATTGAAAATCATTTTTCGGTAGAAAAAATGAAGGTGGGAGTTGCTAAAAACATTTTTTTTTATCTTTGAGCATTTTATCCCCCCTTTTTTCTTGTCAAGACGTCTAGAGGTGGCATTTTGGATGGAAAACGCTATAGTTTTCACGCTTAAAGTATTAAAACTCTGCACTGTTGAGTATGGCTCCTAAGCTGGAATGCGTGCCCCACTGCCCACCAACTATGCTAAAGGAGGACTTTAGTTGAACGCAGTGTTACTGGGAATCTATTTCTTTAGGAAAGACAAGGGCAGCAGCTATCACCCAAAAAAGAAAGAATTCTAGAGGGCACATTATTCGATTGCTTTATTGAATGCTCGCTCGTTACAGAAGCACGAGGAGCATGAATTTGAATTTTTGTACGAAAAAAGGCCAGATATTCTGTATCTTATTGAAACATTGGTTTCAGAATTTTCCAACCCTACTATATCTACAGCTGTCCCTCATGGATACTAAATTCTCAGGAAGGATCGATTTTATGGTAGAGGAGGTGGCGATAATTTACAAAGTTGATTTTGAATGCACGCCCATTCCTCTTGAAGAATTGGAAGGTGCGGAAGGATTGGTCTTCCCCCTTATCCTGACCCCCACACCAATCTGTAGCTGGTGTACTTATTTGTAGACCTCTAGGTCACACCAGCCCATTTCTGAGATATTTGGACTGTAATTTGGCTTCTTGGACTCTTAGATTTGCCTATGTTATATATCTTGTTGACTTCAACTTCCATATGGATAAATTAGCAGATTCAAAGGTAGTTTCACCTTTTGACACTATGTCTTCTTTATGACTTCTCTCACATGTGCTCAATCCAACCCACCAAGTGGGTCCAATCTTAGATCAATTTATTTCAAACATAAATATGGACATACTTAAATCTCTACCACTTGTATGGTCTGATCATCATTTGATCAAGTTCAAATGGCAAAAAATAATAAAGGAGAAATCTCATTTGGAGTAAGTTCAAGCTGCCTCAAGAGCTTTTCATAAAATTCACCTGGAGGACCTGAGCCACTCTTTAGAAGAGAATCTTCCTCCTCTGTCCGGAGTACCTGAACTTGACGTCAAGCGGCTGGAGGACGGCTTCATAATACTATAAATCAGTTAGCTCCTGCTGCCAAATGTACTTTTAACAGAACCAAGCCTTCTGCCCCATTGTTCAATGAGGACCTTAAGATCGGAAAGAAACTATGTAAATGCCTTGAGAGAAAATGACGGATACATTGTAACATTGTTGACAAAAATACCTATAAGAAAGCATTAAAAATATATTATTCGGGGGTTCGCTCTGCTAAAAAAGCCTACTTTGAGACTATTATCAAAGAAGCAAGTAATAGATCCAAGTTTATTTTTACAATTGTAAAATCATTTATGAGCCCAGAGGCCGCTCTCAGTGGCCACCAACGTTCAGCGGAATGGTGCAATTTGCTGGCCTCTTACTTTCACAATAACATTACAGAGCTTCAAGTGAGTCTGCATGTAGACTCTCAGGCAATTGATTTTCTTCCTGTGGTAGCAAACTGCTGTGAGCATACGTCTGGGATGCCAAATCTTAAACATTTCCTCCCCATCACAGTGGAGGAATCATAAGGGCCATCATAAGTCTAAAATTGAGGTATCCATCTTACCCGTGCCCCTCTAGTTTACTGGTTAAGGTGGCACAAACCATTATTCCTTTAGCATACAAAGAACTAAACTCGTCATTATCATCTGAAAAGATTCCAATACAATGGAAAAGAGCTAAAATTGTGCCCTTGCGCAAAAAAATTGGTGGATCCCAATGTCCCAGCCAACTATAGGCCTATCTCTCTTCTCCCTGTGCTTTCGAAAGTACTGGACAAATGGTATGTAACGTTTACAACGCAATTTTTACAACGCACTACCATTACAACGAAACTTTTACAACGCAAAATCCATTACAACGCATACATTTACAACGCAGTCATTACAACGCATGACATTACAACGCACACCACTACAACGCATACCATTACAACGCAGTCATTACAACGCATACCATTACAACGCATAACTTACCATCCAACACTTACCCTACTGTTGCACCCCCTGGAGTTAGAATAGTAATTTTAACCCCTACACTATCCAACACTTACCCTACTGTTGCACCCCCTGGAGTTAGAATAGTAATTTTAACCCTACACTATCCAACACTTACCTTATATGCAAAGTAGTGTAATGCGTTGTAATGGTATGCGTTGTAAATGTACTATGCGTTGTAGTGGAATGCGTTGTAATGGTATTTTTAAAGTATGCGTTGTAATGGTATGCGTTGTAATGGTATGCGTTGTAATGGATGTTGTGTTGTAAAAAATGCGTTGTAATGGTATGCGTTGTAAAAGTGTGCGTTGTAACGTCATACATCCTGGACAAATATGTAAATTGGCAATTTTTGCAATATCTTGAGGCTAATAACCTCCTGCACCCGAGTCAATCTGAGTTTTGACCTAATTCTAGTACCAAGACAGCTCTGGTGGAGGTCTCAGAGTACATAAAGGGCAACCTAGATGAAGGTGGAGAGTCGGTCCTGATTATGTTGGACTTGTCGGCGGCCTTTGATACTGTCCCTCATTCTAGACTTCTAGCTCGACTCCAATCAATTGGGATTGGTGGTGCAGGTCTGAAGTGGCTCACCTCTTTTTTTGGAGCATAGAACTCAGGAAATTTGGGTGCCCCCTTTCTCCTCAGAAGTGCATGAGTTATCAGTGGGCATGCCTCCGGGCTTGGATCTGAGCCCTTCACTATTCAATGTTTATCTTACGCCTTTAGAGCTGTTAGGCGAGACTTTAGGGGCAAAATAATATCTTATTCTTAGAAACTGTCTCTCTCATGTGTTTCACTGGCTGTCCACCAATCACTTGCAATGTAATACAGATAAGACAGAGATTCTATTCTTCGTCCCCATCATACCTGATTCATGGAGGACCTTCTGGCCGAAGGAGGCTCCCCTTCCTGGCCCTCAGCAAGGCACTGTTAAGAGTTTAGGTATTACATTTGATGGCGTCCTTTCCTTCCAGCCACAAATTGAGGTGGTGATGAGCATGTGTTTTGGGTTGCTTCAAATTCTGAAAACCTTTCTATAGGTAGGAGCATGGTTACCCCCACTTTTTACCTGGTGTCGTCAGTGTGTTTTTCACCTAGTCTACTGGGATCCTGCTAATCAGGACCCCAGCAACTGTGCTTTCTACCCTAAATTGACATGGTAAGTACTTTTTTTACCTCCGCAGTTGGCTACTGGTGTACCCTTGTTAGTCCCTAGTATATGGTACTGAGGTACCCAAGGCATAGGTACACCGGGGGTCTCCCATGGGCTGCAGCATGTATCTGAAAAAGACCATTAGTTACAGATTCCTTACCTTAGAATTACCCCCAGATGTCAGACTGGATCTGGAGAATTTTTCTGTCGCAGTACCCCTGCATGTCGGTAGGTGGCGCTTGGTTGACTCTGCATCCATCCGAGAAAGTCGTAGTCGCCGGGACGATGTTGCGTTGTCTATCGAGATGCGGCTCCTGCGCACTGACGTCAGTTCTTTCTTTTTCAGCGCCAAACAGCACAGACCCGGGGAAAAGCTTGCCCCTTGGTAAATGTTTTACTAAACTTTTTCGCCTTTTGTCAACATCTTTTTGAGTCTTCAACTCCTGGTAGCATGAGGGATGTCCCATCGTTGGACTGGCTTCAAGCCTTGTGACTCCTATCACAAATTGATGTCCGTCACGGATACGCACCTCGTGTGCCTCTGGAAGGTGACCCCGACCCGAAGCCATGAATCCAAAGTCTTTGCGGGTGCGGTCCCCAAAGCTCTTGGAGGCCCGACAGAACTCGCCGTGTCACTCGAGGTCCGGTCGGAAGGAAGGTCTTGGGAACGGTCGCGGAGCCACCACCACTTTTCATCGAAGACTTCGCACTCCTCAGGTAAGTAGAAGCGCAAGAAGAAGGCAAAGAAGCATCGTCGCTCTTCGCCTTCTCCCCGTCCGTTGGCCCATGTGACACGGGACTGAGAGCGTCGTCGCTCTCTGGCTCTGTCTTCAGGGCCCGCTTCTGGGATGGCTCCGCACTTCCCTCCCTTTCCTGGAGTGTCCCCTGCCCAGCTTCGAGCTTTTTACAAAGCGCTTCATAGCTATGTTGGGCAGCCCGACTCCGCAGGTGGGCCTCCGGGCCCCGTGGACTCAGCTGGGTGCCCTGTGCCCCTGAGGATCCAGGCCTGGATCTATATTGGCACCGGTCGACTTCACAGGACTTTCCCCGGCGCCGATTCCGGTGACGAGGCCCCCGACGTCTGTTGTGTCCCCAACCGGCGTCAACCCCAGCCTCACCCCCGAGTTGGACACGGTGTTGGACCGACGTCGCTCAATGTCGTACCGCTGTTCATCCCTGGCGTTACCTATCACCCAGAGTGGCAGACAGAGGAGGGTGAGAAAGACTGGCTGGGGTCTGAAGACCCTTCAGCTGACCAGCTTGAAGAGCCGGACTGGCAAGAGGAACTGGGTGATGCCAGTGATTTGGATACCTCCCCAGACCTTGGACATGCTCTCCCCCCTACCGTAGCTACGGAGGAGGTAGCATCATACGCAGTGTTTTTGCATAGGGTGGCTGAGGCCTTGGACCTGGAGCTTCCGACGGTGGCAGTCAGGACTAACCTCCTGAATGAGGTAGTTCAACTGCCAGCGGCCTCTTTGAAGCTCCTGCTGCCTTTTAATGAAGCCCTCACTGATGTCCTTCTGGGCACTTGGTCCAAGCCCAGCACAGGCTCCTGTGGACAAGACGCTTGCCCAACGCCCCCGCCCGGCCTCGTCCAACCTACTTTTCCTCTCCCAACACCCTACCCCTGAGAGCTTGGTGGTCCAAGCCTCCTCTTCTAAGGGTGTATTCCATACTGTTCACACAGATGGAGAATGGCAATTCTCCAACTAACATACAGAGAGAATCTTGGTTTCATTAAAGACAACGGAGGCTAACATTATGCAATAACTTTTAATGCTGCTGTTAGAAATGGGGATCTCTAGTTGGCAATGGCTGGCGCTACTGTCCAAATAGGGACCCTTCTTCCTAAGTCAGGGCAAGAGGGCCACCCCCTTTGATAACCCCTGCTCAACTCTGTGGTAGCATAGCACGAGCAGTTATGCCTATCTCAGAGGCAGTGTGTGAAGCATTTATGACGACGTACAATAAGGTAGTAATGACACCACAAAAGGACACAACTCAGGTAGGTAGAGAAAAATAATATCTTTATCTAACAGTTTAACGCAAAACTCTCAAAGCGTTCCAACAACTACAATTCACGTCAACCCGTAGGGACTCAAAACGAAAGACAATAATGTATTCACCAAAGCATGACACTGACTGAGTTCATGGCCGGAGCCTACGCGACCCATTGCGCCCCAAATACCTGTCGTTGAAAGGGGAAAAAGCACGCAACTTCTCAAAGAAGCAGAGACGGTGACAGGCGGACCCCCAGCGACCACAAGTCTTGGAGGCTGAGGTCCGCAGCGTGCACCCACAATGATTCGGGCACTCAGGGACAGTCGGGCGCACAGCGGCGGCAGCACGCAGCTGCTGCGGCCCGGGCTGGTTGTGGCGATGACTCTCATTGTGCAGCTCCGTGGTGGGCGCACAGCGGCAGCAGCTCTCTCTTAGCTGCAACGGCCCACGAAACGATAGCGACAATCCTCAACAAGGGTGAACAGGTGCATGCACACAGGGGCAGCAGCTCTCCCTCGCTGCGGTGGCCCACAGAACAAATCTCAAGGATGCAAAGGTGTGTGCGCTCAAAGGCCAAAGCTCTCTCTTGGCTGCGGGGGCCCACGGGGCAAATCACAATGATGCAAGGTAGCAAAGGGTGCAGGCACTCAGCGGTAGCAGCGCTCTCTCAGCTGCGGTGGCCCACACGACAGAGGATGGTCTCGGCAAGGCTAGCACAATGGTGGACACACAGCAGCTGCAGCTCTCTCTTAGGTGCAGCGGTCCACACAGGTTCAGCGAAGGGCTCAAAGGTGCAGATTCCTGTGGGCTCTCAGCGGTGGCATCTCTCTCTCAACAGCAGTGGCCCAAACGGATCCAGCGGAAGATTTGAAGGTGCAGATTTAGGCAGGCCCTCAGAGGTGGCAGTTCTCTCTGAGCTGCAGCGGCCCACACATGTTTAGCAAAAGGTTCAAAGGTTCAGAGTTAGGTGGGCTCTCAGCGGCGGCAGCTCTCTCTTAGCTGCAGCGGCCCACACAAGTTTAGCAAAGGGTGCAAAGGTCCAAAGTTAGGCTGGCTCTCAGCGGCGGCAGTTCTCTCTTAGCTGCAGCGGCCCAAACAGGTTTAGCAAAAGGTGCAAAGGTTCAGAGTTAGGCGGGCTCTCAGGGGCGGCAGCTCTCTCTTAGCTGCAGCGGCACACACAGGTTTAGCAAAGGATTCAAGGGTTCCCAGTCCGTGGTCCTCACAGTAGAACAACAAGAGGCTCCAGATTACTCGACGGAGGCCTCACCTGCAAGTAGAATTCCTCGCACAGGAATTCCAATGGCTGACGGGGTGAAGTCTAATGTCCCTGAGACTTCTGCAGGAGGCGCTCTCAATTTTAGACCCTCTGGTAGTTTCTTCGGCAAGCTTGGTGAAAGTTTCAAAGTCCTTTGCACTGTTCGTTCGAACAGAGTTTCGTCTTGACATCCAGAAGGAACACACTTGACCAAAGTTCCAGCGCAGCATTTTATACCTAAAAAGTCTTTGTTCTCTAAGGTCGCAAATCACTGACTCCAGTCAGAACCCGTTTGGTGGGGTCGGGGAGCTCTTGGTTTACGAGGTGACATCCTGCCCTTTCAGAATGAGGGGGGCTGCTATCATTGGGAGGTGGAGCCATCATTCACCTTGCCAGGCCCTGTTCGTATCAAAGTGTCACCCCTCCCCACGCTCTGAATACGGATGTCTCTCTCCAGCCAGGTCTGACCCAGCTGACCCTGCTGCTCCAAAATCAAACGACCAATATACATACTCGCAGCAGCACGCAGTAAAGCTTTAGGCCAGAAACGACAGCGTTTTAAGGAAAGGCATTTCAAAACATGTGATATATAAGCGATCCTTACTAAAAAGGGGCCTCAATGTCCTGAGCATAAACATATCAAACCTGAAGTTCCTATCAGGTTTCTAGGGACGGATAGGGTGATAGAAAGTAATCCATAACGAACAGGCTACACAGATGTAGGCATTAGGGTTATCCTTATTCACACACTCATTTATATACAGGGAGCATTTGCGCTGTGGCACTGATTATCAGTGGCACGGCGCCCAGAACATCTACATTCAGCCAACATATAAGACAGGAAGAGTGGAGAGGAAGGGTGACCCACGCCAATAATGCCAGGTCCCCCCCAGCTGAAATGTGGGGAGATCTAACCATCCCCTTAGGGGTTCTCATCACTAAGGCGGAAAAATCTGGACATACCATCAGCATTGGCGTGTTCTGTACCAGGGCTGTGCTCCACAGTGAAATCCATACCCTGTAGGGAAATGGACTACCTCAAAAACTTTGGATTCTCACCCCTCATCTGCATCAAACATCTAAGGGGCCTGTGGTCTGTCTGAACCTGAAAGTGAGTCCCAAACAGGTATGGTCTCAACTTCTTCAGCGCCCAGACCACACCAAATGCCTCACGCTCAATTGCCTCCACTTCTGTTCCCGAGGAAGTAACCTCCTGCTTAGGACGGCTACCGGTTGGTCTAGTCCCTCCTCATTGATCTGTGACAGAACAGCCCCTACACCATGCTCTGAGGCGTCCGTCTGGACAACAAATTCCTTTGAAAAGTTGGGCACCTGAAGAATGGGTGCGGTGCACATGGCAGTCTTCAGGGCATCAAAAGCTTTCTGACAGGTGTCAGTCCAGTTTACCTTCTTCGGCTGCTTCTTAGAAGTCAGCTCGGTCAAGGGTGCAACAATGTTCCCATATCCCTTGACAAACCTCCTGTAGTACCCAGTGAGTTCTAAGAAGGCCCTCACCTACGTCTGAGTCTTGGGGGGTTCCCACGCCAGGATAGTTTTAATTTTGGGCTGAAGGGGTGCCACCTGGCCGTTCCCCACCTGGTGCCCCAAATATACTACAGAACCCTGCCCAATCTGGCACTTACTGGCTTTGATTGTGAGGCCTGCCTTCCGCAGTGCCATGAATACTTCCCAGAGGTGGCGCAGGTTGTCCTCCCAAGAGGAGTTAAACAACGCAATGTCATCCTGGTAGGCGGCATTGAAGTCTTCCAGCCCAACCAACACCCTGTTGACCTACCTCTGAAAGGTGGAAGGAGCATTCTTCATTCCAAAGGGCATCACCCGGAACTGGTAATGCCCATCGTGTGTGGAGAAGGCTGACCTCTCTGCTCCCTCGGTCAAGGTGATCTGCCAATACCCAGACGTCAAATCAAATGTGCTGAGGTACTTGGCAGCCCCAACCGATCTACAAGCTCATCAGTTCTGGGGATGGGGTGTGCGTCAGTCTTTGTGACTGAATTGAGGCCCTGATAGTTAGACAGACCCGAATTTCTGGGGTGGCACCAGGCGCGGCAGCTTTTGGGACCAGGACCACTGGGCTGGACCATGGGCTGCTCGAGGACTCAATCACCCCAAGGGCAAACATTTTGGTGACTTCATCCTTAGTGTAGGCCTTTACCCGGTCAGTCACTCGTTAAGCCTTATGCTTAATGGGAGGAATGTACCCAGTGTCCACGTCATGGACACACCAATCAGTGACACTAGGCACCAGGGAGAACAATTCACTGAATTGTCCCAATTGTTGGCGACAATCACCCTGCTGCTCAGGAGTAAGTGTGGGGGAGAGGACCACACCTTCCCCTGACCCATTTCGCTCCCCGGCACACAGGAGGTCAGGAAGGGGCTCGCTCTCCTCCTCCATCCCAGCATCTGTGGCCAGAAGCATGTCCACCTCAGACCTCTCGAAGTAGGGCTTCAGGAGGTTAACATGTAGGACCCGCAAAGGGTTCCTGGGAGACTGCAAGTCCACCATGTAGGTAAAAGCACTTTTGCTCTCCACCACCTCAAAGGGGCCAGTCCACCTATCCTGAGTGTACAGGGCTCCACTGGGGCCATGCCCCAAACCTTTTGTCCAGGCTGAAACTCGATCAGAGTGGCATTCTGATTGTGCCAGAATTTCATCTCTTCCTGGCTGGCTTCCAGGTTTGCCTCAGCAAGTTTCCTGAAACGCCAAGTCTGGTTTCTGAAGGCCAGCATGTAACTAAACACATCCTTGGGAGGTTTACTGGGAGATTTTCTCCCAGCCTTCCTTGACCAGACTCAGAGGGCCTCTTACAGGGTGACCATAGAGCAGCTCAAAGGGACTGAACCCTAAGGACTTCTGTGGCACCTTACGCTAGGCAAACAACAGGCATGGCAAGAGAACATTTCACTTACTCCTCATAGGCTCACCTAGGCCCATAATCATGCCCTTAAGGGTCCGGTTGAATCTCTCAACCAGCCCATTACCCTGGGGGTGGTAAGGAACTTATGCGTTACACCACACTCCTCCCAGAGAGACTTCATGTACTCGGAGATGAAATTAGTTCCCCTATCGGCCACCACCTCTCTGAGGAATCCCACGTGGGAGAAAATCCCCATCAGTGCCCGTCTCACCACGGGAGCCGTCACTGTCCTGAGCGGAATGGCCTCAGGGTACCGGGTGACATGGTCTACCAAGAACAGGATGAAGCTGTTGCCCATGTCTGTCTTGGTATGCAGAGGCCCCACAATATCAAAGGCCACTCTCTCGAATGGGGTACTCACAACTAAGCATGGGCGGATTTTGCGAATTGGCAGTCCGCGAAATTGCGTATTTATGGATTCGCAATCCGCAAAATCCGCGAACTCTCGCGAATTTTGCGGATTCCCTTTTTTTTGTGTTCGCAAGTATTTCTGCCATTTTGCAAGGGTTTTTTACCAGTTCGCAAATGCGAACTTACTTGTCGGGTAGCAACGGTCACGACCATGTTGTTTCTACGTCTGGTTCATCACAGCACCCTCTGTTTCACCACTGCCACCCTCTGTTTCACCACTGCCACCCTCTGGCTCACCCATGCCACCCTCTAGTTCATCACTGTAGATTATGGGGGGAAAAGCACACCTGCCCTGCCTCAACTGACATGAATGAATTAGGGGCTGATTAATGTGTCACTGAATTTGAACTTCCAGGCTGGCACCTGCTTCCTTATCTGTAATTGCTTTCTGTTGCAGTGTAATTTTTTTAACAGGACCTTTGTTGTATACTTGTAGCTATTCTCTGAGCCTGCTGTGAGGGTCAGAGCAGGGTCATAGAATAGTTGCAAGTAGGCAACTGAACTCTGAAGGGGCCCCTCAGGAAGCACTACAGGGAATGGTTACTAATGATAAGATTGAACTTTTGCACCTGCTGAGTGCTTTCAGTTTTGCAAAAATCCAAATATCCAGCAGCATCCACAAAAAGAAATCCTTCCAGGTCAAGATCCAAATCAAAGTGACCAGCACATGAAGAAAGCACTGGGAGGAGCCTGCTGGACAGGAACAGGAAGTTGGAGACTGTGGGGCACTTCCTTCCTCCCACCCCCCTCACCCTCCCAAAATGGACTCCTGGCAAAAAAAAAGTGCAGGCAAATGTCAAACTGAGGAGTTATTCGGATACAAAACATAATTTTCAAGGTTTATGCTGCCTGCTGGTGGATTTCTTGTGCAAAATTGCAAATTTTGCAATCTCGCAATTGCGAGATTGTCGCTGCCCGCCGCATCTACGTGTTCGCAAGTGTTTACTCCCGCGAAATTGTATAGTATTCTAGTTGGCAAGTGCGACCAAGCAAAAAATCCGCTTTGCACGGATTTACGAATTTTCGGCAAGTTCGCGAGAGTTCGCGGATTGCGAATTTGCCGAAAATCCGCAAAATCCGCGAGCGGAACGGATTTTACGCCCATGCTTACTCACAACAGGAAAGGGCTGTAGTGGGGCCTTAATCTTACCCCACTCTTCCCACTTGCCTGGCAAGTCTCACACGTCCTGCAGTGAGCAGCTGAGCTCCTGTGCATCTGAGTCCAATAGAAATGGGTGACCAGCCTCTCAAAGGTCTTGGTCTGCCCCAGATGTCCAGCCAATGGCACATCATAAGCCAACCTCAGTAGGAAGGTCCTGAAGCGCAGGGGTACCACCAGCACACGAGCTGACCCAGGCTCAGCAACCTTAGGCTTGCTGTAAAGGAGGTCATTCTCTCAATAGATCCAATGTGACCCTGTCAGATCAACCCTGGAGGGCCCCCCTTCCTGCTGCCAATGGGTCAGCTCTGACAGGTCCCCTAGTTCTGCCACTTGTTCCCCTGTAGGTTCCAGGGCAACCCCTCAGGGTCTGCTCCCTTCGGGACCGTGGAAACCACTGGCCAGTTTCCTGCGCCACCTACCCTCTTTAAGGTAGGGGCCTGGGCTATAATTCCTGGCTCCAGGCCCTCCTGAACGCCCTTCTGAGCTGTCATGGACTGCGTGGTTACACACGGCCACTCAGGCATGCCCAACATTTCCAAATTAGACTTTCTCTCCACCATAGACCACGGGGAGTTCTCTAGATCATTGCCCAACAGGCAGTCTACAGGCATGGTGGGCCTTACAGTCACTTGAAGAGTTCTGGAGACCCCCCCAAACTCGAGTTGTCTGCTGACACTACGGGACAGAACGCATGGGGGAAATCTGCTCTTTGGACACCAACCGGGAGTTGACAGCAGTCAAACTAGCTCCTGTGTCCCTGGGAGCCTCCACCCTATGGCCATTGATGGTTACCCACTGCCGGTACTTCTTAGTGTTATTAGGCAGTGTGGGGTTAGGGACCTTTTCAAAGTCTCCTACCGAGACAAGGGTCAACTCTACGGGATCCCACCCACCTTGGACCTCCATCTCCTCCCCCCTCAGGGCTACACTGGCAATCTGGCGGGATGGTTCACAGGGTGGTGCATGAGGGGGTGCATTGGGGACACTGGGGATCATAATACCGGTGGCCCACTTGACCACACTTGAAACAAGTAAGTGGTCCCCTCTGAACAGGTCTACCTGTCAGAGACACTGGCTTCTTCTCAAGGGGAGGTTGGGACACCACTACTTGGTTCCCTGGGGAATTACTTTGGGCCCTTTCTGGAACTCCCTTGGCTTACCCTTGTCCCCCCCACTTCTCTGCTGGGGACCCTGCCCACCTGATGCAAAGTCTCCCACAAAACCTCTGTGGACCCGGGTACTCACACAGCGGTCCGCCTCCTCAGCAAGCTTCCTAGGGTTAGTCACCTTGCTATCAATCAGTTGCTGGCGTAGCTCTGGAAAACAGTTACTAGAAAAATGCTCCCATGCAAACAAATCATACAACTGCTCAAAAGTTTCCACCTTGCTGCCTTTTACCCAGCGATCCATTGTTCTGCAGAAATAAGACACATATTCAACACATGTGGTACCCTCTAACTTCTTACAGGTTCTAAACCTCTGCCTGTACATTTCTGGGGTCAAACCATAACGGGTTGTGAGCAGTTGGCCTGCCATATGATGCCCACTATTCTAGTGGGCACGTTGCACCAGTCAAAACGACCCTTATTGATGGTAGGTTTAGACAACCTTTATAGAAAGCTATCCTAGTGGTAGCTGTGGAGAGCAGCCTTCAGGCTCAGTCTTGAAGGTATGTAAAGCAGCTTGTTTTACCAGTCTATAATCTCTTGAATGATCAAATGAAAGTACACCACACAAGGTATATATATAAAATATATGTATTTATTCTTAAACACAACCCTCTAGTCTCTTTATGAGGCTAGAGGCAAAAGTACAATACAAGGACTTAAATAGCACACATTAATTTAGCACAGTATACGTTTTGCCTAGGGGCCTCACAAACCATATACTAAGAAAGTGGTATAAGTACCGCTGCAAGCATAGAGCCAAGACCTAGGGCCTGTCGAACCGCTGGGGCAACCAGGAACCACCCAAGGTAGGGACGCAGGAGACCCACGGGGGACGCGTGCAGTGTCTAAACACAGCCGCGAATCACCATTGACTTATATGGAGAAAGTTTAAGTTACAAAGTTAAAGATTTAGGACACTTAGGAGTGAAATACGATGGAACCCCTTCAGTACTGGTGTAGTGTAGTTCCTATATTCCCAATAGGATCTGCACATTGGAATAATATATCCTATAGATTTCACGTAGGACTTAGGTCGACTGGGTCTCTATCGAATATATTAGACTTAATTGTGAGTGCCAGCTAGCTCAGAGGTCACTAGAAACTTTCTTGAATAAACAAGAAGGGATTCGTTTCTGACAACCGCATAAGCATGACAACTTTGTTTCCCCAAGAATAAGAGTTGTGGAAACAATAGATAGATATTTTACTCAGTCAATCGTGCATGCTTTGTTTCATCAGAGGTGCAGAGAAATAGAGAGACAGGCGTTTTCAATAAAAGGGTTTATTGAAAAGTCCTCTTTCACAGACAGGTAAAATGAACTGCTACAATTGTAATACTGGTTGCGAAGTATAATGCGTACAGTAAGAAAAGTATTATAAATTAATACTATAAAAGCATTGTATGGTTCCTAGACCATAGATAAATACATACATAAATAACAAAGGCTAAAACGTACTCAACTGGTGCTTCTAAAATACAGCCTACCCCAATGTACCTAACCTAAGTCTAGTACGAGGGAAGAAGTAAGTGAGACGTAGCATAGGTTTAGTTTTTCTTTGCCAAGAATCTAACCAAGATTTCTCTTAGGGTCTAATCAGCTCCGTACCTTGGTTTTAGAATGAAGGAGGTCTGGTATCTCTGTCTCGGGACTCGATTTCCCAACACCCCGCAAGGGGAGCTTGGAAACACTGGAGCTGGATTCTCAGAGAGAGAAAGGCAGCCTCTCTGTCAGTGCGTCAGCTGGAGGGTTGGCTCCCTTCGGCACTTGCTGTAGCGAGCTGCGTTGGGCAAGTAGATGGTCGAGCTGCTCCGAAGCACTGTGTTTTTGCTAGGACAAGTGTAGGCATATTTATACCTTGAAGGTGCCTTGTTTGACGTAAAGTCGGACATAATAACGTCACCAAAGAATCCCAAGGGAATGGTAGTTCTTTGAAAACGCCATGATTTCTAGGACAAATCAATATTCAAGAAAGGGGATGTCCCTGACTGCTGAAGCCGAGTTTTCCAAGAAATCGTTGTGGCTTTTTGGAACTAGTGGAAGTAGCCATGCCTGTATTTGGACTGATTTGGTTATGTCTAAATATGGGTATGATTTATATGTCTATATAAGGGCAATGTGAATTATACCCATATAAGGGCATGAATCGGTAAATTTCGCTCGGATCCTAAAACGCCATACAACACCAACTCTACTTTATTATGTTCGATATTACTAAATTCTGAGCATTTAAAACATATCTAAAGCATGATGTGTGATAAATCCCTCCCAAAATACATAAAATGCATTTGAAACGGCAGTACACGAAAGATGAGCATTTGTGCTGTACGCATTTTTAAAAACAATATTTTCATTCAAAGCATGTAGTGTGACATTGGAATATGCTTATCAGACTGAGTCATGAAATTACATTTATAAAATGGCTCTTAAATACAGAAGAAAGGTCGAGACCATTCCATGACAGGATATATATACTGTTTAGGTTGTGGACAATGTGAAATATTGTCTCCTGGAAGTGTTTCAAAGAATTCTTGTTCTCTAAGAATAGTTCTACTTTAAGCACATTACTTTTGCCAAAAAAAAGTTCAATTTTGGAAAAGTCAAATCGCAAAAAAATAGAGTTCTAAAGTTGGAAGTTTTGGTATGAAAAGTGATGGTTGAATACAGAGTCCCGTAGAACGCTGTGTGCTAACTTCAAAAGTCATTCTCGTTGTTAGGAGGCAACAGTGAATCTTCTAAGCTGGCAAAGAAATCGTCTACAATAGTAGGTGAAAGTTGGACCACTTCATTAAGCAAACCGATAGCACAAAAATGTGAAGCATCGCCATCAGCGTTAGCCGTATTAGCAATGTTCGTCGGAGATGGAGATGAAGGTGGTACCTGTGTACCTGTGTGCCTGTCGATCCACGTATCTCACCGTCAGCAGATTGCATCTGTGAGATCTCAATGAATGCCGCTGGGGACAACACGATGCATGGGCCCTTACAGAACCAAGCAGGGTATCAACATCCGTTGGCAGTGCTGATGGAAGTGTTAGACAGACGTCCAACATGCATTCTTCTCCACATAGCAGGCATCGTAGAACAGGTACGATGCAATCTTGCCAGATTGGTCGGAATGATAGGAACCACGTGGTATTCAGGTCTCTTAGACGAGCCAGGCCCAGGATCTGTATCATGCGTTCACGACACTTCATTGCCAGGAGAGTGTTCTCAATGGTAATCTGGGTATTGTTGCTGACCGGACTTGCCATATCAGAGCAGAAGGAACAAGAATAGTATTCCTGCTACGAGTCCCAAAATGAGAGGCAGGCCGCCAAACACAGAGTGCACGAAGTTTGGAAAAATGCAGAGGACTGCTTCAAAAGGTGCTAACAGTCCCAATTTTTTTTTCTTAAATACAGGTACAATCCCACTGGTATCAGACATGTGTAAGATTCAACCTAACATTTCTACGAAATGTATTTGACAGTTTGTGGATAAAAGGGCATGTATCTCTGCAGAGGACCTTGCAACTTGTAGTTCATACGTCTCTTTAGACGAGGTCAGTGGCACAGTTTTTTGTAAAAGAATGGCTTTCATTCTGCTTAAAGTATCAATTCGAATAGAAGATATGTTCAGTGAAGGCCATAGCGGCGACTCCCCGTCTGTCTTAGCTTTAGGAAACAATACTTGCATACAACAAGTGACCCTGGCTGACACTGTTATGAGATAGGCTATTCCTGGTATCATTCCACAACAGCTGTGGTCATTCAACATTATATATAGCTCCCGTTAGAAAGCTGCCTAAAAATTGGATCTATCACTGCTGCTGGAGAACCTTGCAGGTGGCAGGATACGTTGTTCGAAGAACCTTCACAGGCCCTGTGTAAATTAATACCCTGGCATAAGAGTGTACCACTTAGTGCACTTTTGCATTGTTTACCACTAAGAAATTCCCTTTTTTCCCCCACTCCAACATCTGTGTGTGTATGGTATTTCCCAGGTAGACTTTATGTATTCCTTACCCAACCTTTCATACACAGCATATGTTATATGTTTCAAACAGTATTGAAAGTTGAAAATTGACACAGGGAGAGTGATTATCCTGTGTATTACCCATTCTGTTGCAGGTTTCTCTGAAACAGTTAATGGTATTCGTTCCAGTTTTTCAATGCTCAGCACCGTATAGTCTGCTCCTCTTTGTGCCAAAGTGATTTGTTTATCTGTAAGGTTAAATACAGAAAACAATGACATGGTGTTGATTAGACGCCATGGCACATATCCAGAATGAAGATTTTGCAACGTCCAGCCTAATAGCATTATAGAACGTATTTGTGACTGTCCATGCTGTAGCATGAGCAAGTCCTGTTCCATTATGTCAATGGCAGAGGATACTATGCTGCCCAAAGAATACATTCTGGATGACAGGGTCGTTAACCCATTGTCAACTACAGAAAGTGCTTTCTCTAAATTAATACGATCAATTTCTCGTATTCTTTCTGCAGTCTCTGCCTGTGTCGCTTTCCAAGCTTCATTATAAATGGCATATATACTTGCGTATATGAAACGTCCAAGGCAGGATGTCTGTTGCACCGTGTCATTCAAAAACATTATTTATTTGGGAATAATGCAGGCTCGAAATAAAGCTTCTATTCCCTGCACTTGCCAGTCTTTTGAGCCCCAGACAGTTTTAGTTTCTATGTTGTCATTCCAAAAGTCAAAGCCTAATGAGGACAGCTGGGCATAAAAGGATGCTGAATAAATGTGCATCGTATTAGTCAACATACTTTTCTTTCCTGTCTTATTAACATTTTTCAAAGTAAAACTTTTCCGGATTTGTGGTATTAAAACCTGAGAAGTATGGAAATTTGTTAAAGAATGTTTTTGAGCTACCTTTTGGTGGCGTTGGAAAATGTTCCCATTGATTAAACTTATAAATATTCCTAGGGTTTGCAGATTTGTGAAAGTAATGATGACCAAAATGATCATAACAATACATTTGTGCATAATCTGATGAACCTTCTAAGTATTCATGTTTTGTGAATTTAACAGACATCTCTAAATCTGACATCATATTATTAACAGTCTCAAAGTCCCAATCATCAGAAAACGTGCTGGGTGAAACAAAGTCACTCAAGGAAACCTTAAATTGATGTGGAATCTTCAACCGCTCTGCCGGACCGTAGATGTCATAATCAGTTCTGTCCCATGCTATACCACCAGGTGTAGGGATGGCTGTGATGTTTACTGATGTCAAGTCTCTTTGTTCACGATGAGATGATTTGTGTGGCTTCAGAAGCAAGTTGATGTTCTTACTTGCTGTGTCCATTTTACTATATTTTCCATTTATCACCATCCCCAAAGTTAATACCATGATTAGCCAAAGTAGGAGAAAAAGTACGGCAAGCACAATCCAAAGTTCGACCCATGGTGATACCAGATACGTTTTTTTCAAGTTGTTGAAACAGTTCTGTTACTTGATTTTTAAAAGTTGTATTTGCTGGCGTCATTTCCAGCTCACTGGGATCCTCAGAAAACGTCAACGTTGATGAAATAGCCAGAGGCAGTTCTGTCAATTGTTGGAATTGCATCAGGATTCTTTGAAATCACTGGAGCTACCGGATCTTTTGTCATAGTAGTGTAGTCGGATGCTACATCATTGTAAACAGGAGTGTCTTGATGAACTGTTATTTGGGTCTCAAGAGGCGCACGTTCCATTGCTTTATTGCTTAGTCCTTTTTTTCTCACTGCAGATTCTTCAATGGTGATAAGTCTCTCAGTTTGAACCTCTTGGATAGTAGCAAGATTTGGTTGTCTGCTACATCTTTGTAGTCCACTGGGCCTACTACTTATTATCGGCCACATGATGTGGTTTGACCAGGTAGATGGATACAAACCTGTTCTCTTTTCTTCCAGCAAGGGGTGGCAGTAACACTGTTCTTGATCCGTGGATTGCTAGCACAGGTACTGGTTTTCTGTAAGAAGACCCATATTCCTTCTTATCCGCGATCTTTTCTCTGACTAGATCCCCAATCTTTGGAATCCAGACAGGCCTTGCTGGGATGGGTGGTTCTCCTTCAGTGGTCGTTGGCTTGTGTATTATGTTGCTTTGACTTCTTCTTTTCTCGTTTAAGTCCTGCAAAAAAGCCAAACGGTCTTTGATATCAAAGGGTTTTTGTTTCACCACTGAAGTGTGATGATCGAGGTCCTGGACAAGCAGTCTAGTATCAAAAAGTATTTCATATGGAGTGATTCCACCCAGAGAATTTCTTGGCAGATTGTTAAGACTACTACGTTGGACACTTATTAGAAGTTTGACCCACCCGTCACCCGAGCCTAATACCCTAGCTGTTACAGATTGCTTTTTGTCCCGGTTTTTTCTTTCCACTACAGAATTTCCCTCAGGATGGAATGGGCTCGAATACCGCAATGCAACGCCCAAATTGGCCATGGCCTCCTTGTAAGCTCTAGAGCTAAACGCAGGACCCTGGTCAGAATGTAGCGTGCCAATTGCATAGGTGCCGATAAAGACTCACAAATCTTTTATAACAGTTCGGGCGTCAGCCGAGCGCTGAGGCCACATTCAAATGAATCTTGAGCATGAATCCACTGCAACCATGATATATTTATAGTTGCCATCCCTCTGTAAGGGACCTCAGTGGTCCAGGTAAACACATGCTAATGGTTTATCTGAAATTAAAAGGGCGTCTGCGCCGGGCGTTTCACTGTTGGAAGCTTCATTTTGAGGCAGGTTTCACATTCCAAATCATAGCTTCTGGTCTGTTTCCTCATGCGCGGCCACCAGTATCTTTGTTTTAATAACGACACTGTGGCGGAAACACCTGCGTGTGCAGAAGTGAGTCCTTCATGTGTTGCTAAAATTAGTCCTAATCTATGTTCCATGTTTGGAATTACTCTATCCCCCACTCCAGGGATTTGAGCAAAAAGAACATTATTTACATCAGTTACATATGAGTACTTGAGTGGAAACCCTTCTGGTAACATTTTACAACTGTCTTTGCTTGAAGCATTGACAGCTTGCATTATTGGAAGCGGCGACAGCCTGTATTATTTCGCTGTCCATTTTTGTTTTTGAACGAGTGATTGCAGCTATGAAAGCCGTTTGCACAGCTGCCTTCACAGCTTCATCAGCCAATGAATTCCCTTCAACGTGAACGCCATCACGTTGATGACTCAGTGTATGGATCACGTGAGTCTTTTGTAGTTCTTTCTGTAAGTGAACTACTTCTTCCCAAAGCAACCTTTGCTTGATTGTGCCACCTTTTGCATCTTTGAAACCGTTTTGAACCCAGTTCAGCAAGCATTCATTGTAAGACTGGACGCAGTAATTCGAATCGTACACTATGAGTGTGGGGAATTCGCCATCGGTATTTTCAAGCGCCATCTTGAAAGCCTGTAGTTCAGCTTGCTGAGCTGTACAGTCTCCGAGAGATTGTGTTTTGGTGACCATAGGTCAGAATTTACCATTGTGCCAGGGACCTTTAACAATCGCGCATGCAGCACTATAAGCTTGTTTGCCCCATATGGCGGGTAGTGCTGATCCGTCTGTATAAATTATACATTTGTATTGTTGTAGAGGCAGAACTTCAGTGGGCAGAGGACATTCTTGTTCGTATTGTAGAAATTCTTGAGTTTTCAAATAGGGGTCAAAAACGTATTCAACGTCTGTTGCAGCAAGAGAGTTAACCCATTGTATCCATCTTGGATGTAAAGCCTTTGCATTCGGAATGCTTGCTTTTGTCACTGCCTCTAAGGCAGGTACAGGAGTGACGACCATTATGCGTTTACCCTGTGCGAGAGCTCTCTCTTTTGCTACTGCAGTTTGAACCGCTGTCAGAATTTTTTCTGTTGAAGTGAATTTCATTTCAGCTTGTGTGTACAAGTGTGATTTATAAACAATTGGTACCTTTTCACCTTCATTAAAGGTTAAGTACCTGAATCCGCATCTTCCTGGGATTATTCTGATTACAAGGTTGCGTACGTTTACGCGTCTCTGTAAATGTGATGTTGCTAACATGTCTGTTTGCACTGAACGCCAAATTTCTGTGTTTTTTAGTCCAATTTGTGGTTTTGAAATCAGGTTTGATTAATTCGTAGAGAGGTTTAACCCTTTCTGCGTAGTTTAGAATGTAAGTTCTTCTAAAATTCAGGAAACCTAGAATTGACTAAGTTTCTCAGCGTTTTTGGAGGTTGGAGCAGCGCACACTTTTCTAAAAAGTTGGCTGCCAGGCTTTTGCCTTCACTTGATAACTCGTATCCCAGAAAAAGGATGTTGAGGTGGGCAATTCTTGATTTCTTAAAGTTGAATTTGTACCCTTCAGAGGCGAATCCAAGTATAATGGTATTCACTCTGTTCAAGTGCCTGTCCAAGTCATCGTCTGTTAGATAGATGTCATCGACATAGGATAATGCCTCATCATCATACATTTGTAGTAACTCTGTTACTCTGGCTGAAAATAACCCTGGACTATTCTTGAATCCCTGGGGGAGAGGACAGAAATGACGTTGTGTCCCCATATTTGAGAAAGCGGTCAAGTTCCTGCTTTCAGGTGCAATGTTTTGACAGAAGAAACCGTTAGAAATATCTAATGTGGTTTTATATTTTTTGTGCACAATATCATTCATCAGTGCTGCACTGTGTGCATTTTGTACTGCAAAGGTTTTGCAACAAGAATTTAAATGTCTGTAATCCAAAACTAGTCGATATGTATTGTCTGGTTTGGAGACAGGAAACAAAGGATTGTTCATCGATGAGGTGCATGTTTCAATCACCCCTTGGTATTCAAGTTGATCTAAGATCTCCCTGACCTGTTTTTTAGCTACTTGCTTAACTGGATACTGCCTCTGTGCAGTTGGTTGAGTTTTTAACTGGATTTTCTGGTGAGGGGAATCCTCATCCCATCCCACATGATTTTTATATAATGCTGGAGCCTGGGCTACAGCCCATTTCCTGGCATAAGTATATTTTAAATGGATTGAAATATGGTTAGAGAAGGCTGGCATAATGATGTCTTCGCCATGTGGGCACTCCCTGACAAAGTCTGGTGGCCAGTCTTGTTCTGCTAGAAGTATATCATAGCCTTTTGAAAGAAGCTCCCAAAAGAGTGCTTTCACTTTTCTTGGTATGTCTCCCTCCATCCGGAGTGTTATTTCATATTACCTATGTGGAAAACTAACCCTGGTGTCTGCAGTTTCAAATTCAATGTCTTCATTCCAGTCCACTGTCTCCAGAGGTCCCTTCAGGTTCTGGTGAGCTATTGTTACTTCTGCTGTGCTGTCCAGCATTGTCTGAGCCCATTCTCCGTTCTTGAGCTGTGTCCTCAAGATCCTCTGCATTTCTGATTTTTAGACCTGCGGCCTCCTTTTTAGTGTATAGTTGTTTTGGTTTGCTTTTCTGAATGTGTTGATCGTCTTTGGACTTCACGTGTTCTTCCTTGTTGTCTGACCGTCCTCTTCTTTCGGATATCTGTGATGATATCTGAAAGGTACGAGAGGAACGTGTATCAGTATCTTGATACCTGTCAGGTTTTCTCAAATTATTCCTATTCCTGAGGTTATACCTCCTTTCAGAGGGCTCCTTTTGAGGAGACCTACCTAGGGAAGGAGAACGCTTCTCTTTGGAAGTTTGTTTGCTATTTTCCCACTTCTTTTTAGAAGATACAGGCCCAGGATCTGTATCATGCGTTCACGACACTTCATTGCCAGGAGAGTGTTCTCAATGGTAATCTGGGTATTGTTGCTGACCGGACTTGCCATATCAGAGCAGAAGGAACAAGAATAGTATTCCTGCTACGAGTCCCAAAGTGAGAGGCAGGCCGCCAAACACAGAGTGCACGAAGTTTGGAAAAATGCAGAGGACTGCTTCAAAAGGTGCTAACAGTCCCGAATTTTTTTTCTTAAATACAGGTACAATCCCACTGGTATCAGACATGTGTGAGATTCAACCTAACATTTCTACGAAATGTATTTGACAGTTTGTGGATAAAAGGGCATGTATCTCTGCAGAGGACCTTGCAACTTGTAGTTCATACGTCTCTTTAGACGAGGTCAGTGGCACAGTTTTTTGTAAAAGAATGGCTTTCATTCTGCTTAAAGTATCAATTCGAATAGAAGATATGTTCAGTGAAGGCCATAGCGGCGACTCCCCGTCTGTCTTAGCTTTAGGAAACAATACTTGCATACAACAAGTGACCCTGGCTGACACTGTTATGAGATAGGCTATTCCTGGTATCATTCCACAACAGCTGTGGTCATTCAACATTATATAGCTCCCGTTAGAAAGCTGCCTAAAAATTGGATCTATCACTGCTGCTGGAGAACCTTGCAGGTGGCAGGATACGTTGTTCGAAGAACCTTCACAGGCCCTGTGTAAATTAATACCCTGGCATAAGAGTGTACCACTTAGTGCACTTTTGCATTGTTTACCACTAAGAATTCCCTTTTTTCCCCCACTCCAACATCTGTGTGTGTATGGTATTTCCCAGGTAGACTTTATGTATTCCTTACCCAACCTTTCATACACGGCAAATGTTATATGTTTCAAACAGTATTGAAAGTTGAAAATTGTCACAGGGAGAGTGATTATCCTGTGTATTACCCATTCTGTTGCAGGTTTCTCTGAAACAGTTAATGGTATTCTTTCCAGTTTTTCAATGCTCAGCACCTTATAGTCTGCTCCTCTTTGTGCCAAAGTGATTTGTTTATCTGTAAGGTTAAATACAGAAAACAATGACATGGTGTTGATTAGACGCCATGGCACATATCCAGAATGAAGATTTTGCAACGTCCAGCCTAATAGCATTATAGAACGTATTTGTGACTGTCCATGCTGTAGCATGAGCAAGTCCTGTTCCATTATGTCAATGGCAGAGGATACTATGCTGTCCAAAGAATACATTCTGGATGACAGGGTCGTTAACCCATTGTCAACTACAGAAAGTGCTTTCTCTAAATTAATACGATCAATTTCTCGTATTTTTTCTGCAGTCTCTGCCTGTGTCGCTTTCCAAGCTTCATTATAAATGGCATATATACTTGCGTATATGAAACGTCCAAGGCAGGATGTCTGTTGCACCGTGTCATTCAAAAACATTATTTATTTGGGAATAATGCAGGCTCGAAATAAAGCTTCTATTCCCTGCACTTGCCAGTCTTTTGAGCCCCAGACAGTTTTAGTTTCTATGTTGTCATTCCAAAAGTCAAAGCCTAATGAGGACAGCTGGGCATAAAAGGATGCTGAATAAATGTGCATCGTATTAGTCAACATACTTTTCTTTCCTGTCTTATTAACATTTTTCAAAGTAAAACTTTTCCGGATTTGTGGTATTAAAACCTGAGAAGTATGGAAATTTGTTAAAGAATGTTTTTGAGCTACCTTTTGGTGGCGTTGGAAAATGTTCCCATTGATTAAACTTATAAATATTCCTAGGGTTTGCAGATTTGTGAAAGTAATGATGACCAAAATGATCATAACAATACATTTGTGCATAATCTGATGAACCTTCTAAGTATTCATGTTTTGTGAATTTAACAGACATCTCTAAATCTGACATCATATTATTAACAGTCTCAAAGTCCCAATCATCAGAAAACGTGCTGGGTGAAACAAAGTCACTCAAGGAAACCTTAAATTGATGTGGAATCTTCAACCGCTCTGCCGGACCGTAGATGTCATAATCAGTTCTGTCCCATGCTATACCACCAGGTGTAGGGATGGCTGTGATGTTTACTGATGTCAAGTCTCTTTGTTCACGATGAGATGATTTGTGTGGCTTCAGAAGCAAGTTGATGTTCTTACTTGCTGTGTCCATTTTACTATATTTTCCATTTATCACCATCCCCAAAGTTAATACCATGATTAGCCAAAGTAGGAGAAAAAGTACGGCAAGCACAATCCAAAGTTCGACCCATGGTGATACCAGATACGTTTTTTTCAAGTTGTTGAAACAGTTCTGTTACTTGATTTTTAAAAGTTGTATTTGCTGGCGTCATTTCCAGCTCACTGGGATCCTCAGAAAACGTCAACGTTGATGAAATAGCCAGAGGCAGTTCTGTCAATTGTTGGAATTGCATCAGGATTCTTTGAAATCACTGGAGCTACCGGATCTTTTGTCATAGTAGTGTAGTCGGATGCTACATCATTGTAAACAGGAGTGTCTTGATGAACTGTTATTTGGGTCTCAAGAGGCGCACGTTCCATTGCTTTATTGCTTAGTCCTTTTTTTCTCACTGCAGATTCTTCAATGGTGATAAGTCTCTCAGTTTGAACCTCTTGGATAGTAGCAAGATTTGGTTGTCTGCTACATCTTTGTAGTCCACTGGGCCTACTACTTATTATCGGCCATATGATGTGGTTTGACCAGGTAGATGGATACAAACCTGTTCTCTTTTCTTCCAGCAAGGGGTGGCAGTAACACTGTTCTTGATCCGTGGATTGCTAGCACAGGTACTGGTTTTCTGTAAGAAGACCCATATTCCTTCTTATCCGCGATCTTTTCTCTGACTAGATCCCCAATCTTTGGAATCCAGACAGGCCTTGCTGGGATGGGTGGTTCTCCTTCAGTGGTCGTTGGCTTGTGTATTATGTTGCTTTGACTTCTTCTTTTCTCGTTTAAGTCCTGCAAAAAAGCCAAACGGTCTTTGATATCAAAGGGTTTTTGTTTCACCACTGAAGTGTGATGATCGAGGTCCTGGACAAGCAGTCTAGTATCAAAAAGTATTTCATATGGAGTGATTCCACCCAGAGAATTTCTTGGCAGATTGTTAAGACTACTACGTTGGACACTTATTAGAAGTTTGACCCACCCGTCACCCGAGCCTAATACCCTAGCTGTTACAGATTGCTTTTTGTCCCGGTTTTTTCTTTCCACTACAGAATTTCCCTCAGGATGGAATGGGCTCGAATACCGCAATGCAACGCCCAAATTGGCCATGGCCTCCTTGTAAGCTCTAGAGCTAAACGCAGGACCCTGGTCAGAATGTAGCGTGCCAATTGCATAGGTGCCGATAAAGACTCACAAATCTTTTATAACAGTTCGGGCGTCAGCCGAGCGCTGAGGCCACATTCAAATGAATCTTGAGCATGAATCCACTGCAACCATGATATATTTATAGTTGCCATCCCTCTGTAAGGGACCTCAGTGGTCCAGGTAAACACATGCTAATGGTTTATCTGAAATTAAAAGGGCGTCTGCGCCGGGCGTTTCACTGTTGAAAGCTTCATTTTGAGGCAGGTTTCACATTCCAAAACATAGCTTCTGGTCTGTTTCCTCATGCGCGGCCACCAGTATCTTTGTTTTAATAACGACACTGTGGCGGAAACACCTGCGTGTGCAGAAGTGAGTCCTTCATGTGTTGCTAAAATTAGTCCTAATCTATGTTCCATGTTTGGAATTACTCTATCCCCCACTCCAGGGATTTGAGCAAAAAGAACATTATTTACATCAGTTACATATGAGTACTTGAGTGGAAACCCTTCTGGTAACATTTTACAACTGTCTTTGCTTGAAGCATTGACAGCTTGCATTATTGGAAGCGGCGACAGCCTGTATTATTTCGCTGTCCATTTTTGTTTTTGAACGAGTGATTGCAGCTATGAAAGCCGTTTGCACAGCTGCCTTCACAGCTTCATCAGCCAATGAATTCCCTTCAACGTGAACGCCATCACGTTGATGACTCAGTGTATGGATCACGTGAGTCTTTTGTAGTTCTTTCTGTAAGTGAACTACTTCTTCCCAAAGCAACCTTTGCTTGATTGTGCCACCTTTTGCATCTTTGAAACCGTTTTGAACCCAGTTCAGCAAGCATTCATTGTAAGACTGGACGCAGTAATTCGAATCGTACACTATGAGTGTGGGGAATTCGCCATCGGTATTTTCAAGCGCCATCTTGAAAGCCTGTAGTTCAGCTTGCTGAGCTGTACAGTCTCCGAGAGATTGTGTTTTGGTGACCATAGGTCAGAATTTACCATTGTGCCAGGGACCTTTAACAATCGCGCATGCAGCACTATAAGCTTGTTTGCCCCATATGGCGGGTAGTGCTGATCCGTCTGTATAAATTATACATTTGTATTGTTGTAGAGGCAGAACTTCAGTGGGCAGAGGACATTCTTGTTCGTATTGTAGAAATTCTTGAGTTTTCAAATAGGGGTCAAAAACGTATTCAACGTCTGTTGCAGCAAGAGAGTTAACCCATTGTATCCATCTTGGATGTAAAGCCTTTGCATTCGGAATGCTTGCTTTTGTCACTGCCTCTAAGGCAGGTACAGGAGTGACGACCATTATGCGTTTACCCTGTGCGAGAGCTCTCTCTTTTGCTACTGCAGTTTGAACCGCTGTCAGAATTTTTTCTGTTGAAGTGAATTTCATTTCAGCTTGTGTGTACAAGTGTGATTTATAAACAATTGGTACCTTTTCACCTTCATTAAAGGTTAAGTACCTGAATCCGCATCTTCCTGGGATTATTCTGATTACAAGGTTGCGTACGTTTACGCGTCTCTGTAAATGTGATGTTGCTAACATGTCTGTTTGCACTGAACGCCAAATTTCTGTGTTTTTTAGTCCAATTTGTGGTTTTGAAATCAGGTTTGATTAATTCGTAGAGAGGTTTAACCCTTTCTGCGTAGTTTAGAATGTAAGTTCTTCTAAAATTCAGGAAACCTAGAATTGACTAAGTTTCTCAGCGTTTTTGGAGGTTGGAGCAGCGCACACTTTTCTAAAAAGTTGGCTGCCAGGCTTTTGCCTTCACTTGATAACTCGTATCCCAGAAAAAGGATGTTGAGGTGGGCAATTCTTGATTTCTTAAAGTTGAATTTGTACCCTTCAGAGGCGAATCCAAGTATAATGGTATTCACTCTGTTCAAGTGCCTGTCCAAGTCATCGTCTGTTAGATAGATGTCATCGACATAGGATAATGCCTCATCATCATACATTTGTAGTAACTCTGTTACTCTGGCTGAAAATAACCCTGGACTATTCTTGAATCCCTGGGGGAGAGGACAGAAATGACGTTGTGTCCCCATATTTGAGAAAGCGGTCAAGTTCCTGCTTTCAGGTGCAATGTTTTGACAGAAGAAACCGTTAGAAATATCTAATGTGGTTTTATATTTTTTGTGCACAATATCATTCATCAGTGCTGCACTGTGTGCATTTTGTACTGCAAAGGTTTTGCAACAAGAATTTAAATGTCTGTAATCCAAAACTAGTCGATATGTATTGTCTGGTTTGGAGACAGGAAACAAAGGATTGTTCATCGATGAGGTGCATGTTTCGATCACCCCTTGGTATTCAAGTTGATCTAAGATCTCCCTGACCTGTTTTTTAGCTACTTGCTTAACTGGATACTGCCTCTGTGCAGTTGGTTGAGTTTTTAACTGGATTTTCTGGTGAGGGGAATCCTCATCCCATCCCACATGATTTTTATATAATGCTGGAGCCTGGGCTACAGCCCATTTCCTGGCATAAGTATATTTTAAATGGATTGAAATATGGTTAGAGAAGGCTGGCATAATGATGTCTTCGCCATGTGGGCACTCCCTGACAAAGTCTGGTGGCCAGTCTTGTTCTGCTAGAAGTATATCATAGCCTTTTGAAAGAAGCTCCCAAAAGAGTGCTTTCACTTTTCTTGGTATGTCTCCCTCCATCCGGAGTGTTATTTCATATTACCTATGTGGAAAACTAACCCTGGTGTCTGCAGTTTCAAATTCAATGTCTTCATTCCAGTCCACTGTCTCCAGAGGTCCCTTCAGGTTCTGGTGAGCTATTGTTACTTCTGCTGTGCTGTCCAGCATTGTCTGAGCCCATTCTCCGTTCTTGAGCTGTGTCCTCAAGATCCTCAGCATTTCTGATTTTTAGACCTGCGGCCTCCTTTTTAGTGTATAGTTGTTTTGGTTTGCTTTTCTGAATGTGTTGATCGTCTTTGGACTTCACGTGTTCTTCCTTGTTGTCTGACCGTCCTCTTCTTTCGGATATCTGTGATGATATCTGAAAGGTACGAGAGGAACGTGTATCAGTATCTTGATACCTGTCAGGTTTTCTCAAATTATTCCTATTCCTGAGGTTATACCTCCTTTCAGAGGGCTCCTTTTGAGGAGACCTACCTAGGGAAGGAGAACGCTTCTCTTTGGAAGTTTGTTTGCTATTTTCCCACTTCTTTTTAGAAGATACAGGCCCAGGATCTGTATCATGCGTTCACGACACTTCATTGCCAGGAGAGTGTTCTCAATGGTAATCTGGGTATTGTTGCTGACCGGACTTGCCATATCAGAGCAGAAGGAACAAGAATAGTATTCCTGCTACGAGTCCCAAAATGAGAGGCAGGCCGCCAAACACAGAGTGCACGAAGTTTGGAAAAATGCAGAGGACTGCTTCAAAAGGTGCTAACAGTCCCGAATTTTTTTTCTTAAATACAGGTACAATCCCACTGGTATCAGACATGTGTGAGATTCAACCTAACATTTCTACGAAATGTATTTGACAGTTTGTGGATAAAAGGGCATGTATCTCTGCAGAGGACCTTGCAACTTGTAGTTCATACGTCTCTTTAGACGAGGTCAGTGGCACAGTTTTTTGTAAAAGAATGGCTTTCATTCTGCTTAAAGTATCAATTCGAATAGAAGATATGTTCAGTGAAGGCCATAGCGGCGACTCCCCGTCTGTCTTAGCTTTAGGAAACAATACTTGCATACAACAAGTGACCCTGGCTGACACTGTTATGAGATAGGCTATTCCTGGTATCATTCCACAACAGCTGTGGTCATTCAACATTATATAGCTCCCGTTAGAAAGCTGCCTAAAAATTGGATCTATCACTGCTGCTGGAGAACCTTGCAGGTGGCAGGATACGTTGTTCGAAGAACCTTCACAGGCCCTGTGTAAATTAATACCCTGGCATAAGAGTGTACCACTTAGTGCACTTTTGCATTGTTTACCACTAAGAATTCCCTTTTTTCCCCCACTCCAACATCTGTGTGTGTATGGTATTTCCCAGGTAGACTTTATGTATTCCTTACCCAACCTTTCATACACGGCAAATGTTATATGTTTCAAACAGTATTGAAAGTTGAAAATTGTCACAGGGAGAGTGATTATCCTGTGTATTACCCATTCTGTTGCAGGTTTCTCTGAAACAGTTAATGGTATTCTTTCCAGTTTTTCAATGCTCAGCACCTTATAGTCTGCTCCTCTTTGTGCCAAAGTGATTTGTTTATCTGTAAGGTTAAATACAGAAAACAATGACATGGTGTTGATTAGACGCCATGGCACATATCCAGAATGAAGATTTTGCAACGTCCAGCCTAATAGCATTATAGAACGTATTTGTGACTGTCCATGCTGTAGCATGAGCAAGTCCTGTTCCATTATGTCAATGGCAGAGGATACTATGCTGTCCAAAGAATACATTCTGGATGACAGGGTCGTTAACCCATTGTCAACTACAGAAAGTGCTTTCTCTAAATTAATACGATCAATTTCTCGTATTCTTTCTGCAGTCTCTGCCTGTGTCGCTTTCCAAGCTTCATTATAAATGGCATATATACTTGCGTATATGAAACGTCCAAGGCAGGATGTCTGTTGCACCGTGTCATTCAAAAACATTATTTGTTTGGGAATAATGCAGGCTCGAAATAAAGCTTCTATTCCCAGCACTTGCCAGTCTTTTGAGCCCCAGACAGTTTTTGTTTCTATGTTGTCACTCCAAAAGTCAAAGCCTAATGAGGACAGCTGGGCATAAAAGGCTGCTGAATAAATTTGCATCGTATTAGTCAACATACTTTTCTTTCCTGTCTTATTAACATTTTTAAAAGTAAAACTTTTCCGGATTTGTGGTATTAAAACCTGAGAAGTATGGAAATTTGTTAAAGAATGTTTTGAGCTACCTTTTGGTGGCGTTGGACAATGTTCCCATTGATTAAACTTATAAATATTCCTAGGGTTTGCAGATTTGTGAAAGTAATGATGACCAAAATGATCATAACAATACATTTGTGCATAATCTGATGAACCTTCTAAGTATTCATGTTTTGTGAATTTAACAGACATCTCTAAATCTGACATCATATTATTAACAGTCTCAAAGTCCCAATCATCAGAAAACGTGCTGGGTGAAACAAAGTCACTCAAGGAAACCTTAAATTGATGTGGAATCTTCAACAGCTCTGCCGGACCGTAGATGTCATAATCAGTTCTGTCCCATGCTATACCACCAGGTGTAGGGATGGCTGTGATGTTTACTGAAATCAAGTCTCTTTGTTCACGATGAGATGATTTGTGTGGCTTCAGAAGCAAGTTGATGTTCTTACTTGCTGTGTCCATTTTACTATATTTTCCATTTATCACCATCCCCAAAGTTAATACCATGATTAGCCAAAGTAGGAGAAAAAGTACGGCAAGCACAATCCAAAGTTCGACCCATGGTGATACCAGATACGTTTTTTTCAAGTTGCTGAAACAGTTCTGTTACTTGATTTTTAAAAGTTGTATTTGCTGGCGTCATTTCCAGCTCACTGGGATCCTCAGAAAACGTCAACGTTGATGAAATAGCCAGAGGCAGTTCTGTCAATTGTTGGAATTGCATCAGGATTCTTTGAAATCACTGGAGCTACCGGATCTTTTGTCATAGTAGTGTAGTCGGATGCTACATCATTGTAAACAGGAGTGTCTTGATGAACTGTTATTTGGGTCTCAAGAGGCGCACGTTCCATTGCTTTATTGCTTAGTCCTTCTTTTCTCACTGCAGATTCTTCAATGGTGATAAGTCTCTCAGTTTGAACCTCTTGGATAGTAGCAAGATTTGGTTGTCTGCTACATCTTTGTAGTCCACTGGGCCTACTACTTATTATCGGCCACATGATGTGGTTTGACCAGGTCGATGGATACAAACCTGTTCTCTTTTCTTCCAGCAAGGGGTGGCAGTAACACTGTTCTTGATCCGTGGATTGCTAGCACAGGTACTGGTTTTCTGTAAGAAGACCCATATTCCTTCTTATCCGCGATCTTTTCTCTGACTAGATCCCCAATCTTTGGAATCCAGACAGGCCTTGCTGGGATGGGTGGTTCTCCTTCAGTGGTCGTTGGCTTGTGTATTATGTTGCTTTGACTTCTTCTTTTCTCGTTTAAGTCCTGCAAAACAGCCAAACGGTCTTTGATATCAAAGGGTTTTTGTTTCACCACTGAAGTGTGACGATCGAGGTCCTGGACAAGCAGTCTAGTATCAAAAAGTATTTCATATGGAGTGATTCCACCCAGAGAATTTCTTGGCAGATTGTTAAGACTACTACGTTGGACACTTATTAGAAGTTTGACCCACCCGTCACCCGAGCCTAATACCCTAGCTGTTACAGATTGCTTTTTGTCCCGGTTTTTTCTTTCCACTACAGAATTTCCCTCAGGATGGAATGGGCTCGAATACCGCAATGCAACGCCCAAATTGGCCATGGCCTCCTTGTAAGCTCTAGAGCTAAACGCAGGACCCTAGTCAGAATGTAGCGTGCCAATTGCATAGGTGCCGATAAAGACTCACAAATCTTTTATAACAGTTCGGGCGTCAGCCGAGCGCTGAGGCCACATCCAAATGAATCTTGAGCATGAATCCACTGCAACCATGATATATTTATAGTTGCCATCCCTCTGTAAGGGACCTCAGTGGTCCAGGTAAACACATGCTAATGGTTTATCTGAAATTAAAAGGGCGTCTGCGCCGGGCGTTTCACTGTTGAAAGCTTCATTTTCAGGCAGGTTTCACATTCCAAAACATAGCTTCTGGTCTGTTTCCTCATGCGCGGCCACCAGTATCTTTGTTTTAATAACGACACTGTGGCGGAAACACCTGCGTGTGCAGAAGTGAGTCCTTCATGTGTTGCTAAGATTAGTCCTAATCTATGTTCCATGTTTGGAATTACTCTATCCCCCACTCCAGGGATTTGAGCAAAAGGAACATTATTTACATCAGTTACATATGAGTACTTGAGTGGAAACCCTTCTGGTAACGTTTTACAACTGTCTTTGCTTGAAGCATTGACAGCTTGCATTATTGGAAGCGGCGACAGCCTGTATTATTTCACTGTCCATTTTTGTTTTTGAACGAGTGATTGCAGCTATGAAAGCCGTTTGCACAGCTGCCTTCACAGCTTCATCAGCCAATGAATTCCCTTCAACGTGAACGCCATCACGTTGATGACTCAGTGTATGGATCACGTGAGTCTTTTGTAGTTCTTTCTGTAAGTGAACTACTTCTTCCCAAAGCAACCTTTGCTTGATTGTGCCACCTTTTGCATCTTTGAAACCGTTTTGAACCCAGTTCAGCAAGCATTCATTGTAAGACTGGACGCAGTAATACGAATCGTACACTATGAGTGTGGGGAATTCGCCATCGGTATTTTCAAGCGCCATCTTGAAAGCCTGTAGTTCAGCTTGCTGAGCTGTACAGTCTCCGAGAAATTGTGTTTTAGTGACCATAGGTCAGAATTTACCATTGTGCCATGGACCTTTAACAATCGCGCATGCAGCACTATAAGCTTGTTTGCCCCATATGGCGGGTAGTGCTGATCCGTCTGTATAAATTATACATTTGTATTGTTGTAGAGGCAGAACTTCAGTGGGCAGAGGACATTCTTGTTCGTATTGTAGAAATTCTTGAGTTTTCAAATAGGGGTCAAAAACGTATTCAACGTCTGTTGCAGCAAGAGAGTTAACCCATTGTATCCATCTTGGATGTAAAGCCTTTGCATTCGGAATGCTTGCTTTTGTCACTGCCTCTAAGGCAGGTACAGGAGTGACAACCATTATGCGTTTACCCTGTGCGAGAGCTCTCTCTTTTGCTACTGCAGTTTGAACCGCTGTCAGAATTTTTTCTGTTGAAGTGAATTTCATTTCAGCTTGTGTGTACAAGTGTGATTTATAAACAATTGGTACCTTTTCACCTTCATTAAAGGTTAAGTACCTGAATCCGCATCTTCCTGGGATTATTCTGATTACAAGGTTGCGTACGTTTACGCGTCTCTGTAAATGTGATGTTGCTAACATGTCTGTTTGCACTGAACGCCAAATTTCTGTGTTTTTTAGTCCAATTTGTGGTTTTGAAATCAGGTTTGATTAATTCGTAGAGAGGTTTAACCCTTTCTGCGTAGTTTAGAATGTAAGTTCTTCTAAAATTCAGGAAACCTAGAATTGACTAAGTTTCTCAGCGTTTTTGGAGGTTGGAGCAGCGCACACTTTTCTAAAAAGTTGGCTGCCAGGCTTTTGCCTTCACTTGATAACTCGTATCCCAGAAAAAGGATGTTGAGGTGGGCAATTCTTGATTTCTTAAAGTTGAATTTGTACCCTTCAGAGGCGAATCCAAGTATAATGGTATGCACTCTGTTCAAGTGCCTGTCCAAGTCATCGTCTGTTAGATAGATGTCATCGACATAGGATAATGCCTCATCATCATACATTTGTAGTAACTCTGTTACTCTGGCTGAAAATAACCCTGGACTATTCTTGAATCCCTGGGGGAGAGGACAGAAATGACGTTGTGTCCCCATATTTGAGAAAGCGGTCAAGTTCCTGCTTTCAGGTGCAATGTTTTGACAGAAGAAACCGTTAGAAATATCTAATGTGGTTTTATATTTTTTGTGCACAATGTCATTCATCAGTGCTGCACTGTGTGCATTTTGTACTGCAAAGGGTTTGCAACAAGAATTTAAATGTCTGTAATCCAAAACTAGTCGATATGTATTGTCTGGTTTGGAGACAGGAAACAAAGGATTGTTCATCGATGAGGTGCATGTTTCAATCACCCCTTGGTATTCAAGTTGATCTAAGATCTCCCTGACCTGTTTTTTAGCTACTTGCTTAACTGGATACTGCCTCTGTGCAGTTGGTTGAGTTTTTAACTGGATTTTGTGGTGAGGGGAATCCTCATCCCATCCCACATGATTTTTATATAATGCTGGAGCCTGGGCTACAGCCCATTTCCTGGCATAAGTATATTTTAAATGTATTGAAATATGGTTAGAGAAGGCTGGCATAATGATGTCTTCGCCATGTGGGCACTCCCTGACAAAGTCTGGTGGCCAGTCTTGTTCTGCTAGAAGTATATCATAGCCTTTTGAAAGAAGCTCCCAAAAGAATGCTTTCACTTTTCTTGGTATGTCTCCCTCCATCCGGAGTGTTATTTCATATTACCTATGTGGAAAACTAACCCTGGTGTCTGCAGTTTCAACTTCAATGTCTTCATTCCAGTCCACTGTCTCCAGAGGTCCCTTCAGGTTCTGGTGAGCTATTTTTACTTCTGCTGTGCTGTCCAGCATTGTCTGAGCCCATTCTCCGTTCTTGAGCTGTGTCCTCAAGATCCTCGGCATTTCTGATTATTAGACCTGCGGCCCTGCTTTTTAGTGTATAGTGGTTTTGGTTTGCTTTTCTGAATGTGTTGATCGTCTTTGGACTTCACGTGTTCTTCCTTGTTGTCTGACCGTCCTCTTCTTTCGGATGTCTGTGATGATATCTGAAAGGTACGAGAGGAACGTGTATCAGTATCTTGATACCTGTCAGGTTTTCTCAAATTATTCCTATTCCTGAGGTTATACCTCCTTTCAGAGGGCTCCTTTTGAGGAGACCTACCTAGGGAAGGAGAACGCTTCTCTTTGGAAGTTTGTTTGCTATTTTCCCACTTCTTTTTAGAAGATACAGGCCCAGGATCTGTATCATGCGTTCACGACACTTCATTGCCAGGAGAGTGTTCTCAATGGTAATCTGGGTATTGTTGCTGACCGGACTTGCCATATCAGAGCAGAAGGAACAAGAATAGTATTCCTGCTACGAGTCCCAAAATGAGAGGCAGGCCGCCAAACACAGAGTGCACGAAGTTTGGAAAAATGCAGAGGACTGCTTCAAAAGGTGCTAACAGTCCCGAATTTTTTTTCTTAAATACAGGTACAATCCCACTGGTATCAGACATGTGTAAGATTCAACCTAACATTTCTACGAAATGTATTTGACAGTTTGTGGATAAAAGGGCATGTATCTCTGCAGAGGACCTTGCAACTTGTAGTTCATACGTCTCTTTAGACGAGGTCAGTGGCACAGTTTTTTGTAAAAGAATGGCTTTCATTCTGCTTAAAGTATCAATTCGAATAGAAGATATGTTCAGTGAAGGCCATAGCGGCGACTCCCCGTCTGTCTTAGCTTTAGGAAACAATACTTGCATACAACAAGTGACCCTGGCTGACACTGTTATGAGATAGGCTATTCCTGGTATCATTCCACAACAGCTGTGGTCATTCAACATTATATAGCTCCCGTTAGAAAGCTGCCTAAAAATTGGATCTATCACTGCTGCTGGAGAACCTTGCAGGTGGCAGGATACGTTGTTCGAAGAACCTTCACAGGCCCTGTGTAAATTAATACCCTGGCATAAGAGTGTACCACTTAGTGCACTTTTGCATTGTTTACCACTAAGAAATTCCCTTTTTTCCCCCACTCCAACATCTGTGTGTGTATGGTATTTCCCAGGTAGACTTTATGTATTCCTTACCCAACCTTTCATACACGGCAAATGTTATATGTTTCAAACAGTATTGAAAGTTGAAAATTGTCACAGGGAGAGTGATTATCCTGTGTATTACCCATTCTGTTGCAGGTTTCTCTGAAACAGTTAATGGTATTCTTTCCAGTTTTTCAATGCTCAGCACCGTATAGTCTGCTCCTCTTTGTGCCAAAGTGATTTGTTTATCTGTAAGGTTAAATACAGAAAACAATGACATGGTGTTGATTAGACGCCATGGCACATATCCAGAATGAAGATTTTGCAACGTCCAGCCTAATAGCATTATAGAACGTATTTGTGACTGTCCATGCTGTAGCATGAGCAAGTCCTGTTCCATTATGTCAATGGCAGAGGATACTATGCTGTCCAAAGAATACATTCTGGATGACAGGGTCGTTAACCCATTGTCAACTACAGAAAGTGCTTTCTCTAAATTGATACGATCAATTTCTCGTATTCTTTCTGCAGTCTCTGCCTGTGTCGCTTTCCAAGCTTCATTATAAATGGCATATATACTTGCGTATATGAAACGTCCAAGGCAGGATGTCTGTTGCACCGTGTCATTCAAAAACATTATTTGTTTGGGAATAATGCAGGCTCGAAATAAAGCTTCTATTCCCTGCACTTGCCAGTCTTTTGAGCCGCAGACAGTTTTTGTTTCTATGTTGTCACTCCAAAAGTCAAAGCCTAATGAGGACAGCTGGGCATAAAAGGCTGCTGAATAAATTTGCATCGTATTAGTCAACATACTTTTCTTTCCTGTCTTATTAACATTTTTAAAAGTAAAACTTTTCCGGATTTGTGGTATTAAAACCTGAGAAGTATGGAAATTTGTTAAAGAATGTTTTTGAGCTACCTTTTGGTGGCGTTGGACAATGTTCCCATTGATTAAACTTATAAATATTCCTAGGGTTTGCAGATTTGTGAAAGTAATGATGGCCAAAATGATCATAACAATACATTTGTGCATAATCTGATGAACCTTCTAAGTATTCATGTTTTGTGAATTTAACAGACATCTCTAAATCTGACATCATATTATTAACAGTCTCAAAGTCCCAATCATCAGAAAACGTGCTGGGTGAAACAAAGTCACTCAAGGAAACCTTAAATTGATGTGGAATCTTCAACAGCTCTGCCGGACCGTAGATGTCATAATCAGTTCTGTCCCATGCTATACCACCAGGTGTAGGGATGGCTGTGATGTTTACTGATATCAAGTCTCTTTGTTCACGATGAGATGATTTGTGTGGCTTCAGAAGCAAGTTGATGTTCTTACTTGCTGTGTCCATTTTACTATATTTTCCATTTATCACCATCCCCAAAGTTAATACCATGATTAGCCAAAGTAGGAGAAAAAGTACGGCAAGCACAATCCAAAGTTCGACCCATGGTGATACCAGATACGTTTTTTTCAAGTTGCTGAAACAGTTCTGTTACTTGATTTTTAAAAGTTGTATTTGCTGGCGTCATTTCCAGCTCACTGGGATCCTCAGAAAACGTCAACGTTGATGAAATAGGCAGAGGCAGTTCTGTCAATTGTTGGAATTGCATCAGGATTCTTTGAAATCACTGGAGCTACCGGATCTTTTGTCATAGTAGTGTAGTCGGATGCTACATCATTGTAAACAGGAGTGTCTTGATGAACTGTTATTTGGGTCTCAAGAGGCGCACGTTCCATTGCTTTATTGCTTAGTCCTTCTTTTCTCACTGCAGATTCTTCAATGGTGATAAGTCTCTCAGTTTGAACCTCTTGGATAGTAGCAAGATTTGGTTGTCTGCTACATCTTTGTAGTCCACTGGGCCTACTACTTATTATTGGCCACATGATGTGGTTTGACCAGGTCGATGGATACAAACCTGTTCTCTTTTCTTCCAGCAAGGGGTGGCAGTAACACTGTTCTTGATCCGTGGATTGCTAGCACAGGTACTGGTTTTCTGTAAGAAGACCCATATTCCTTCTTATCCGCTATCTTTTCTCTGACTAGATCCCCAATCTTTGGAATCCAGACAGGCCTTGCTGGGATGGGTGGTTCTCCTTCAGTGGTCGTTGGCTTGTGTATTATGTTGCTTTGACTTCTTCTTTTCTCGTTTAAGTCCTGCAAAACAGCCAAACGGTCTTTGATATCAAAGGGTTTTTGTTTCACCACTGAAGTGTGACGATCGAGGTCCTGGACAAGCAGTCTAGTATCAAAAAGTATTTCATATGGAGTGATTCCACCCAGAGAATTTCTTGGCAGATTGTTAAGACTACTACGTTGGACACTTATTAGAAGTTTGACCCACCCGTCACCCGAGCCTAATACCCGAGCTGTTACAGATTGCTTTTTGTCCCGGTTTTTTCTTTCCACTACAGAATTTCCCTCAGGATGGAATGGGCTCGAATACAGCAATGCAACGCCCAAATTGGCCATGGCCTCCTTGTAAGCTCTAGAGCTAAACGCAGGACCCTAGTCAGAATGTAGCGTGCCAATTGCATAGGTGCCGATAAAGACTCACAAATCTTTTATAACAGTTCGGGCGTCAGCCAGGCGCTGAGGCCACATCTAAAATGAATCTTGAGCATGAATCCACTGCAACCATGATATATTTATAGTTGCCATCCCTCTGTAAGGGACCTCAGTGGTCCAGGTAAACACATGCTAATGGTTTATCTGAAATTAAAAGGGCGTCTGCGCCGGGCGTTTCACTGTTGAAAGCTTCATTTTCAGGCAGGTTTCACATTCCAAAACATAGCTTCTGGTCTGTTTCCTCATGCGCGGCCACCAGTATCTTTGTTTTAATAACGACACTGTGGCGGAAACACCTGCGTGTGCAGAAGTGAGTCCTTCATGTGTTGCTAAGATTAGTCCTAATCTATGTTCCATGTTTGGAATTACTCTATCCCCCACTCCAGGGATTTGAGCAAAAGGAACATTATTTACATCAGTTACATATGAGTACTTGAGTGGAAAGCCTTCTGGTAACGTTTTACAACTGTCTTTGCTTGAAGCATTGACAGCTTGCATTATTGGAAGCGGCGACAGCCTGTATTATTTCGCTGTCCATTTTTGTTTTTGAACGAGTGATTGCAGCTATGAAAGCCGTTTGCACAGCTGCCTTCACAGCTTCATCAGCCAATGAATTCCCTTCAACGTGAACGCCATCACGTTGATGACTCAGTGTATGGATCACGTGAGTCTTTTGTAGTTCTTTCTGTAAGTGAACTACTTCTTCCCAAAGCAACCTTTGCTTGATTGTGCCACCTTTTGCATCTTTGAAACCGTTTTGAACCCAGTTCAGCAAGCATTCATTGTAAGACTGGACGCAGTAATACGAATCGTACACTATGAGTGTGGGGAATTCGCCATCGGTATTTTCAAGCGCCATCTTGAAAGCCTGTAGTTCAGCTTGCTGAGCTGTACAGTCTCCGAGAGATTGTGTTTTGGTGACCATAGGTCAGAATTTACCATTGTGCCAGGGACCTTTAACAATCGCGCATGCAGCACTATAAGCTTGTTTGCCCCATATGGCGGGTAGTGCTGATCCGTCTGTATAAATTATACATTTGTATTGTTGTAGAGGCAGAACTTCAGTGGGCAGAGGACATTCTTGTTCGTATTGTAGAAATTCTTGAGTTTTCAAATAGGGGTCAAAAACGTATTCAAAGTCTGTTGCAGCAAGAGAGTTAACCCATTGTATCCATCTTGGATGTAAAGCCTTTGCATTCAGAATGCTTGCTTTTGTCCCTGCCTCTAAGGCAGGTACAGGAGTGACGACCATTATGCGTTTACCCTGTGCGAGAGCTCTCTCTTTTGCTACTGCAGTTTGAACCGCTGTCAGAATTTTTTCTGTTGAAGTGAATTTCTTTTCAGCTTGTGTGTACAAGTGTGATTTATAAACAATTGGTACTTTTTCACCTTCATTAAAGGTTAAGTACCTGAATCCGCATCTTCCTGGGATTATTCTGATTACAAGGTTGCGTACGTTTACGCGTCTCTGTAAATGTGATGTTGCTAACATGTCTGTTTGCACTGAACGCCAAATTTCTGTGTTTTTTAGTCCAATTTGTGGTTTTGAAATCAGGTTTGATTAATTTGTAGAGAGGTTTAACCCTTTCTGCGTAGTTTAGAATGTAAGTTCTTCTAAAATTCAGGAAACCTAGAATTGACTAAGTTTCTCAGTGTTTTTGGAGGTTGGAGCAGCGCACACTTTTCTAAAAAGTTGGCTGCCAGGCTTTTGCCTTCACTTGATAACTCGTATCCCAGAAAAAGGACGTTGAGGTGGGCAATTCTTGATTTCTTAAAGTTGAATTTGTACCCTTCAGAGGCGAATCCAAGTATAATGGTATTCACTCTGTTCAAGTGCCTGTCCAAGTCATCGTCTGTTAGATAGATGTCATCGACATAGGATAATGCCTCATCATCATACATTTGTAGTAACTCTGTTACTCTGGCTGAAAATAACCCTGGACTATTCTTGAATCCCTGGGGGAGAGGACAGAAATGACGTTGTGTCCCCATATTTGAGAAAGCGGTCAAGTTCCTGCTTTCAGGTGCAATGTTTTGACAGAAGAAACCGTTAGAAATATCTAATGTGGTTTTATATTTTTTGTGCACAATGTCATTCATCAGTGCTGCACTGTGTGCATTTTGTACTGCAAAGGTTTTGCAACAAGAATTTAAATGTCTGTAATCCAAAACTAGTCGATATGTATTGTCTGGTTTGGAGACAGGAAACAAAGGATTGTTCATCGATGAGGTGCATGTTTCAATCACCCCTTGGTATTCAAGTTGATCTAAGATCTCCCTGACCTGTTTTTTAGCTACTTGCTTAACTGGATACTGCCTCTGTGCTGTTGGTTGAGTTTTTAACTGGATTTTGTGGTGAGGGGAATCCTCATCCCATCCCACATGATTTTTATATAATGCTGGAGCCTGGGCTACAGCCCATTTCCTGGCATAAGTATATTTTAAATGTATTGAAATATGGTTAGAGAAGGCTGGCATAATGATGTCTTCGCCATGTGGGCACTCCCTGACAAAGTCTGGTGGCCAGTCTTGTTCTGCTAGAAGTATATCATAGCCTTTTGAAAGAAGCTCCCAAAAGAGTGCTTTCACTTTTCTTGGTATGTCTCCCTCCATCCGGAGTGTTATTTCATATTACCTATGTGGAAAACTAACCCTGGTGTCTGCAGTTTCAACTTCAATGTCTTCATTCCAGTCCACTGTCTCCAGAGGTCCCTTCAGGTTCTGGTGAGCTATTGTTACTTCTGCTGTGCTGTCCAGCATTGTCTGAGCCCATTCTCCGTTCTTGAGCTGTGTCCTCAAGATCCTCGGCATTTCTGATTTTTAGACCTGCGGCCTCCTTTTTAGTGTATAGTGGTTTTGGTTTGCTTTTCTGAATGTGTTGATCGTCTTTGGACTTCACGTGTTCTTCCTTGTTGTCTGACCGTCCTCTTCTTTCGGATGTCTGTGATGATATCTGAAAGGTACGAGAGGAACGTGTATCAGTATCTTGATACCTGTCAGGTTTTCTCAAATTATTCCTATTCCTGAGGTTATACCTCCTTTCAGAGGGCTCCTTTTGAGGAGACCTACCTAGGGAAGGAGGCCGCTTCTCTTTGGAAGTTTGTTTGCTATTTTCCCACTTCTTTTTAGAAGATATAGGAGTGTTTTTAGTAAAGACCTTTTCAGGACTTTCAGACAGTTGGGGGTTTCACTGGTTTTCCACCCAGACTGTCTCTGTCTAATTCTTCATAGGATTTTTCAATTATTCTGGGTAGTTCTTGTGGTTGTTCTGTTACATCAAATTCCCTTAATTTCTGGCGGATTGCCACTGATGCTGCTTCTCCTTTAATATTAGATAATATTTTACATGAGACCTGGTTAGAATTGTTCAGTAACTTCATACCTAAATTCAGAGCAGGCTCTGCCCGTTATTTGTTTTAAATCTGTTTCAGGATGTCAGGTATTACCGCATTAGACGGAACACCATGTGTTTTTGTGTAGAAAGCAGCAAAGACTGTGCCCTAAGTGGAGCAGTCTTCCAGATGTGATGTGATCCCCATTGGTAAACAGATTGTTAGAATTCTATGTTTGTCATAGGGACTGGTATTGGGAAATACCGCTTCGATTTGAGTAATTTTCTGAGCTTTCCAGAACGATATTTGTTCCCGTTTTGCGGGTAATTTACCCATAACTGCATGTAAAGTCTGTGGTGTAATTTTTAGTGTATTCCCCTGGTGAGAGGTTTGTTGTGGAATAACTACTGGAGGTTGTACTGTGAGAGTACGCATGACATATTGAACCAATTGTTTAAAAATTTTGATCAACTCTTTGAGTTGAGTCAGTAATTCTACGTCTGACATGTCTTCAATGTCAGGATGAAGTGTATAGCTGGCTAAAACCGGCCATGTTGCTCCTGGTCTACCTAGTGGACCGAGCCTGGAAATGTGTTTTAAATGTTTTAAGGCACCTTTAAACCAGAGCTCGTGCTCCTGGTATTTGAGTGGAATTTCAATGTCCTCGAAAGGAATGTATTCCTCTGGTGGATCATCTTCTTTGTAGAAATAAAACATATGTGTTACTGGATTTGATTCTGGGAATACTATCCATGAAATTAATACCTCTGTCTGGTGATATTCATGTGCCTCTATTACAAAAACTGCTCTACCACCTCTTGATGTTAGGCCATGTTTTATAAGAGTTAGAGTGATGGGTCTCCTTAAATTTGGAGGAATGATTATAGCATTCTCTTTGGATTCAGTAAAACCTGTTAAGTTAAAAGCTGGTACAGCATTGTCGCTTTAAGCTCCACCAGTTTTGATGTTATTGTCCTCGGACATTGTTTAATGAAAAATGCAAAGCAAGTTTCAAGGCAACAAAGATAAGGTGCACAATATTTTGGAACACTGTATCCTTCAACGTTGAACAAACCAAAAAGCTAATACATAGGATTTCTCGTCCTACTCAGCTATGGCGGATATTATCCCTTACCCACTCCAGACGTCTATTGGAGTATTATAAGTAAAGGGGTCTCTGAGAAAAGCATGACTGAGTTACTTCAGTGTCTATAGTTAAATTAGTGCCTTACCAAATGGTTGGTTCCATGTAGTGTAGTTCCTATATCCCTGATAGGCTCTGCACATTGGAATAATATAAACTATAGATTTGACATAGGACTGAGGTCAGTATGTCTCTATCAAGTACATTAAACTTAATTACTTGTGTGTGCCAGCTAACTCAGAGGTCACTAGAAACTTTCTCGAATGAACAAGAGGGGATTAGTTTCTGACAACCGCATAATCATGACAACTTTGTTTCCCTTAGAGTCGGAACAATATCTTCAGAGTCGTGGAAACAATAGATTATAGTTTCACTCAGTCAATCATGCATGCTTCATTTCTACAGAGTTGCATAGAAATAGAGAGACGGCATTTCAATTAAAAACGGTTTATTGAACAGTCTTCTTTCTCATGCAAGAGACATGAACTGCTACAATCGTAAGACCGAATGCAAAGTATAATGGGTACAGCGTAAACAGTGATATAAAATATTACTGTAATAGCAAGGTCTGTTGCTTTGACATCCATAAAAATACATACATAAATAACACAGGCTAAAATACTCGACTGGTGTTTCTAAAATAATCCTACCCCAGTGTACCTAACCTAAGTCTAGTATGAGGGAAGAAGTAGGTGTAGTAGTTCAGTTTAGTTTATTTTAGTTTAGTTTAGTTTTGCCAAGAATTGCCAAAAGTTTCTCTAGGTTCTTATCAGCTCCATACCTTAGAGTGAGAGGGGTTGGTATCTCTTTCCCGGGACTCGATCTCTAACATCCCGCAAGGGAAGTCAGAAACACTGGAGCTGGATTCTCGGCAAGGAGGATGACAGCGTCTGGTCAGTGTGTCAGTTGGGGAGATGACTTCCTACGGGACTTGCTGTGGTGAGCTGGGTCGTCCAAGTAGGTAGCCGAACCTCACCCTGCCTTGCCATAACAAGTGAAGTGTTTAGTAATGCCAATATTGACGTAGAAGTCGGGCATATGAACATTATGAATGAATAGATGTTCATGCATAATAAATGAGTTCTTGGAGAAATCAATATTCAAGCAAGGGGAAGTCCTAAAGGCTTAAGTCCCTGGTTTTCCAGGAACTCATTGTGACGTAGATGAATGGATGTAAGCAGCCATGCCTGAATGTGGTTAGCATGGACAATGCCTAAATAAAGACTGGATTTCTATGCCTATATAGGGGCAATGTGAAAAATACCTATAAAAGGGCATGAATCTGGAAATTCATACGGAAACTAAATCGATACGCAACAGAGCCTCCTCCGTGCCCTGTTACCAGGCAACTACCGGCGCTCCTCATCTCAAGAGTCTGCCTTCTCGCAGTGATGCACACAGCTATTTAGTTGAGCCTCTGCTCACACGCTGACACGCACAGCATCGATCATTGTGTGTCTGCACCTTTTCACGTTTCTGAATTGGAAAACGTTGTACTTTCCTGGCAGCCGTTGATTTCTCATTCTCCCGGGAACAAGAACTTCTCATGGATGTACCACCTCTTACTTCCTGTCTCCTTGATTGATTGGGTGTTCAGCTCGCTCGCTGGATGGTCCCTAGCTCGAGGCTGCCATCTGGTGGCCAAAACACAAACTGCACAACTTTATTGAATCCATTATTTCACACGGATTGTATTCAGTAACTCTTCATGTTCAATGTCTTCTGTGTGTCACTACTGTGATACACACACACCCTCGTGTATTGTGGCACTCATTTTTATCTTTTGCTTCAGTGTGTTACTTCTATGACACACCCACACAACTGTGCGCACATCGCTAACACTTAACCAGCTGAGCATACACCTTTTAAATATTGCTCTTTCAAAAATCCTTTTCTCTACACATACACGTTTGGTGATTCTGTTTTTTGTTTACGCTGACACACACAGTCATTTGTAAAGTGCACTACATACCCGCAAGGGTCTCAAGGCGGTGGGGGGGCGCTACTGATCGAACAGCCAGGTCTTGAGCATCCTCCTGATGGTCAGCAGGTCTTGGGTCTGTCATAGGTTCAGTGGGATGGTGTTCCATGTCTTGGCGGCTAGGTGGGAGAAGGATCTCCCGCCGGTGGTTGTTCTTCAGATGCGTGGGACGGTTGCAAGTGGGAGGTCGGTGGAGCGTAGCTGGCGGTTGGGGATGTAGAAGGAGAGCCGTCTGTTGAGGTAGGCTGTGCCGGTATTGTGGAGTGCCTTGTGTGCGTGGATGAGGACATCCTCTTGCTGATGGGGAGCCAGTGCAGGTCCCTCAGGTGGGGGGGTGATGTGGCCACTGGTGGTATGTTGAGGATCAGTCGTGCCGATGCGTTTTGGATGCGTTGTAGTCTTTTGATGAGCTTGGTCGGGGCTCCCGCGTAGAGGGCGTTTCCGTAGTCGAGTTTGCTGCTGATGAGGGTCTGGGTGACAGTCTTTCTTGTGTCTCTTGGGATCCATCAGAGGGTGTTGAAGCAGGAGGAGGAGACGGCGTTGACCTGCTTGGTCATTGAGAGCGTTGAGTCGAGGATGATTCCCAGATTGCGTGCGTGGTCAGTGGGTGTCGGGGCTGCTCCAAGTGCCGTTGGCCACCAGGAGTCATCCCAGGCTGAGGGGTTGGAGCCAGGGATGCGGACCTCTGTCTTGTCCGACTTCAGCTTCAGATGGCTGGTCTTCATCCAGTCGGCGACGGCCTTCGTTCCTACGTGGAGATTGGCTTTGGCGGTGATGGGGTCTTTGGTGAGGGAGAGGATCAGTTGAGTGTCTTCGGCGTAGGAGATTATGTTGAGGTCGTGCTGTTGGGCGACGTGTGCGAGCGGGGCCATGTAAATGTTGAACAGTGTCAGGCTGAGGGAGGATCCCTGGGGTACGCTGCAGATGGTTTCGGAGACTTCGGACTGGAATGGGGGGAGGTGGACGCTCTGGGTTCTGCTGGAGAGGAAGGAGGTGGTGCATTCAAGAGCCTTGTCTTGGATCCTTCAGGCGTGGAGGCGTGCGCATAGTGTGCGGTAGCAGACGGTGTTGAAGGCGGCAGAGAGGTCTAGGAGGATGAGTGCTGCGGTCTCCCCGTTGTCCAGCAGGGTCCTGATGTCATCTGTGGCGGCGATGAGGGTGGTCTTGGTGCTGTGGTTGCTGCGGAACCCTGACTGGGAAGGGTCCAAGATTCTGTTTTCTTCGAGGTATCGGGTTAGCTGTCGGTTGACGATTTTCTCGATGACCTTGGGGGAGCAGAGAGATGAGCCGGAAGTTCTTGAGGTCTCTTGGGTCAGCCTTGGGTTTTTTCAGTAGGTCGTTGATCTCGGCATGTTTCCAGCTCTCTGGGAAGGCCGCGGTCTCGAGGCAGAGATTGATGACGTGCGCAGGTGGGGTGCGATGGAGCTGCTTGCTTTGTTGAAGACGTGGTGTGGGAAGAGATCTGACGGAGAGCCGGAGTGGATTGTGCTCATGGTCTTGATGGTGTCATTGATGCTCACGCTGGTCCAGGCTAGCAGGGGGTCGTGGTCCACGGTGTGCGGAGGGTCTGTTGTGTTGCTGTCTGTTGGTTCTGTCTGGGTGTTGAAGCTGTCATGGATGTCTGCTATCATGCGGTGGAAGAAGATGGCGAGGGATTCGCACAGAGCTTGTGTCGGCGGGATGTCGTTGGTGCTGGAGCTGGTGTTGGAGAGTTCCTTCACGATGTTGAAGAGCTCCTTGCTATTGTGTGCGTTGTTGTTGAGGCGGTCTTTGAAAGAGGTTCTCTTGGCGGCCCTCATGAGGTGCTGGTGGTTGCGGATGGCGTCCTTGTGTGCTGTGCGGTTGTTCAGGGCTTGTTCGCTGTGCCATTTCTTCTCTAGTTTCCGGCAGGCTTGCTTGGAGGCTAGGAGTTCTGGGGTGAACCAGCTGCCCTCTTGCTGGTGTCTCTGTGGGGGGGATTCTTCAGCGGGGTGAGGGTGTTGGCGCAGTCTTCGATCCAGCATCTGAGGCTATGGGCAGCGTCGTTGGTGTTGAAGGGTTTGGTTGGTGGGCTGAGAGCGAGGTTTGCATGTAGTTGGTCTTCGGTGATTTTGCTCCAGTAGCGGCGGAGGATCTGTTGGGTGCGGTGGTGTGTGGTGGGTTTCTGGAAGGTGAAGTGGATGCAGCGGTGGTCGGTCCAGAGGAGTTCGGTGGTGTGGCTGATGGAGACGTGCAGGCTTGAGGAGAAGACGGGGTCGAGCGTGTGGCCGGCAGAGTGGGTGGGCGTTGTGACGAGTGGCTTTAGTCCGAGGTTGGCAAGGTTATCGATCAGGGTTGTGGAGTTGTTGTCTTTGCTGTTCTCAAGGTGAAAGTTCAGGTCTCCGAGGAGGATGTAATTGGAGGAGGTCAGGGTATGCGTGCTGGTGAAGTCGGCGATGGAGTCGCTGAACTGGGAGCAGAGTCCGGGGGGTCGTTAGACGAGGGTGCCTCTGAGGGTGGAGTTGGGGTCTGTGTGGATCTGGAAGTGCCTTCCAGATCCAGTGTGTCATCGTCTCCTCAGTACTCCACGAGTCTTCAAATACTCCCAGAAGGCACCTCTCATCTATATTCCACCTTCTACTTCCTACCAATAGGTTTGATGGGATTTACAAGTTTATTATCTAATGTTGCCATCTAGTGACCAGAGTTAAAGCATAACTTTTCAAGTGGAATTTTTGCTGTGTATTACATCTGTGACACACACACACAATCTATTCCTTATGATCCACCTGAAGGTGAAGACCTCGACGAGTTTGAACAAGCTGTAGCACAATTGGATAAGTACTTTAAACTAAAACAAAGAACATTGTACTGTATAGATATACGTTTTTTACAAGAATGCAGAAACCCAATGAAAGCATATACACTTTTATAACAGCTTTAAAAGTTTTAGCTTCAAAATGTGAGTTTAACAATTTTACCTCTCAATTGGTGAGAGATCAACTTTTTGCACATTACTACTGTAAAAAGATACGAGAGAGACTACTCACCTGCAAGGATCCTACTTTAGATAAAGCAGTTGACATAGCTAAAAGTATCGAAAGTTCAATGGATGATGCAAAACAACTTGAAACTGCCCTATCTAACTCTACTATTTCTGCTGCTGTCTCCTCCAAGCACCCAGGCCCTGCCTCCAAGCCCCCCATTCCCATATGTGACAATGTCACTCGTCACTATATTAGAAGACCAAGCATTCCTAGGGATAGAAGAAACTTTATGCAAAATAGACAATCCAATTCTAGAATTTTTTGCTATAGGTGTGGTTCATCCTTACATGTTTCATCTTTCAAAAACTGTCCAGCTATTAACCAGCAGTGTGGTCAATGTGGCAAAATGGTTCCAATCTGTGCTTATGTTCTGGTGCCCAGGAATAAATTCTGCTCTCAGTAAAAAATTTGGGGTCCAGTAAAAATACCAAATTTCCTTGACCATGTCTGCGAGTGTTTTTGACCTCGCCCCATAGGCGATTGATATAGCACACAGCTGTAAAGTTGTCCAGTCTCAAGAGTACTACGCTGTTCTTTATGATTGACTTGAAATTCATCAGTGCATTCAAGCCAGCCATCATCACTAGACAATTTATGGGAAGTAGACGTTCCTCCTGTGACCATTTTCCTCCAGTCTCTGTCATACCTAATCTCGCAACCCAACCTAAGATGCTTGCGTCTGATTCCACTATGTAATCTGAAAAAGTCCCAAAGATTGCCATCCCATTACAGTTGTCCAGATTGTTCCACCACCACAGGAGATCATCTCGTGCTTCTTGGGACAAGGGAACCTTGTCTGAGTACCATAGTCCCTGCCTTGAACCCAAATATATTAGTCTCTGTAGGCCTCTGTAGTGTAAAGGGCCTGGTGAAACAGCCCGAATAGAAGAGGACAGTAGGCCAACCACTCTTGCTAAGGATCTTCGGGTTAGAGTATCTTTTGAAAGGACATGATTTACTTCCTTCTTTATTTTGGCCAGTTGTTTCAAGAGTAGTTGTAATTGGCTTGTAATGGTATTCACCTGAAAACCTAGAAACTCTGGATTCTGAGTAGGTGTTGGTGCTGACTTTTCTGTGTTGATAATAAATCCTAGTCCCTCTAAGAGGTATATTGTCCACTTCATATGTATTAGCCATTTCTTCTGACTCTGTGACATTAACAACCTGTCGTTTGTGGTGTAGCAAAATATTTGGGTTGTGCATGGCTAATACATTCTAAGTTCCTAGCGAAAAGCATGAGTCAGGGAGTGTGCAGGTCCAATTGCTGACATATTGTTTTTATCACTATCAATTTTAATGTATTTATAGCAAATATATTTATAACGAAAAAGTTTTTGATTAATTTATCTATTAAGTTGCATGGTACAATGATCTGTTTTAAATATATCAATTTGGGATGTATATGCTTTTATGATAATTTTTAGCGAATAAAGTACATACAACAAAAAACATGTCGTCCAGATAAATTAGAATCTGAACACCCCTTTTTCTCAGAAAGGCTACTACAGGTCTTAGAACTTTGGTGATGCACCAAGGAGCTGACGGGAGAACAAAGCGAAGACAGCAGAATTGATAAATTGTTCCCTTCCATGAGAATCTTCAATATTTTTTTGTGAGTTGTAGTCCATAGGGATTGTGAAATTCTTGAGATCCAAATTCACAGGCCTTTTTTTTTGCTGTAAAGTGTACCTCAAAAGATGGATACCCTTCATCTTGAAGTGTCTGTAAACTAAGAATGTATTAAGCTGTTTTAGGTTTATTACTGGCCGCCAGCCTTGTCTTTTTTCTTTACCTAAAAGATCGTACTCAGGAACCCTTCTTTTGGGTTTAGGACTTGGCGAATGGCACCCTTCTGTAGCATTTGAGTCACTTTTAATTCTACTAAGTTTGACTGTTTTTGGTCTAAGATCAACTCTCTGGGTGGTTTTTTTTGATGTGGTGTGTGCGTAAAAACGATCTTGAAACCTTTTACAGTGTCAACACAATGTCCATGGGTCATTTGTTATTGGACGCCAGTTTTGGCTGAAAACGTGTAACTTTCCCCCTGCCTTTAAAGGGGAAGAACGAAAAGGGATTGGGACTCTTACCGTAGTTTCCACCTCCTTTGGAATCTGCCTCTGCCGCCACGGGAACGGTTACCTCGGCCGCTTTGAGGGAAGAAGGTATAATTTCCACAGTATTGTCTTCCTAAACATCTTAGGTGGCTCTGGTAAAAATGTGACCTTTGTTGTCCACGGCTGGCAGTCAGTCCCGTCCTGCCAACCTGTCTGATAACTATCCCTCCAAACATATGCCTCATGTTGGATTGGGCCCTGCTGAAGGCAGAGAGAGTTTGTTCAAGAAGCTTTTGTGCTGATGTGCTGCTGGCAGAGTCTCATGAGTATTCTATGATGTCACCTAGTGTGTTGGTAAGCATCCTGCTCTGAGTGTTCCCTCAGTGGCAGTTGCTGTTTGTGTGCCTTGGCTGTGCCAGCTGGGACAGCTCTCTTTACCCCCTCAATAAATCCTACAACTGAAAATACTGGCTGCGTCAATCATACTTTACTTCAGTGGCAACAGAAGATGGGATGTGACTCTGTCTATTGACTGCTATTTTGGATTTACTGCCACCGCTCAGAGGTATTGTGCTCTAGCAGCTCAACTGTGAGTACATCTTTTTTTTTCCTTCATTCTACCCCCAGGCAAATCTATAAATTCACGTTTCTGAATTGGAAAACGTTGTACTTTCCAGGCAGCCGTTGATTCCTCATTCTCCCGGGAACAAGAACTCCTCATGGATGTCCCACCTCCTACTTACTGTCTCCTTGATGGACTGGTTGTTCAGGTCACCCCTCTGGAAGAAACTTAGCTTGAGGCTGCCATCTGGTGGCCAAAACACAAACTGCACAACTTTATTGAATCCATTATTTCACACGGATTGTATTCAGTAACTCTTCATGTGCAATGTCTTCTTTGTGTCACTACTGTGATACACACACCCTCTCGTATTGTGGCCCCTCTCGTATTGTGGCATTCATTTTTATCTTTTGCTTTAGTGTGTTACTTCTGTGACACACACACACCTGTGCACACATCGCTAACACTAAAGCAGCTGAGCATACACCTTTTAAATATTGCTCTTTCAAAAAGACATTTCTCTACACACACGTTTGGTGATTCTGTTATTTTTTTACGCTGACACACACAGCACTTACTATTGTGTGTCTTCGTCTCCTCAGTAGTCCTTGAGTCTTTAAGTACTCCCAGAAGGCATCTCTCATCTAGATTCCACCTTCTACTTCCTGCCATTGGTTTGATGGGATTTGCAAGTTTATTATCTAATGCTGCCATTTAGTGACCGGAGTTAAAGCATAACTTTTCAAGTGGAATTTTTGCTGTGTATTACATCTGTGATACACACACACAAACTACCCCTTATGATCCACCTGAAGGTGAAGACCCTGACGGGTTTGAACAAGCAGTACCACATTTGGATAAGTACTTTACTAAAACAAAGAACATTGTAGTGCATAGATATATGTTTTGTACAAAAATGCAGAAATCCGATGAAAGCATAGACACTTTTATCACAGCTTTAAAAGTTTTAGCTTCAAAATGTGAGTTTAAGAATTTTATCTCTCAACTGGTGAGAGATGAACTTGTTGCACGTTGCTACTTTAAATAGATGCAAGCTACACTACTCACCTGCAAGTATCCTACTTTACTTAAAACAGTTGACATTGCTTAAAGTATCGAAAGTTCAATAAATGATGCAAAACAACTTGAAACTGCCCTATCTAACTCTACTATTTCAGATGTTGTCTCCTCCAAGCATCCAGGCCCTGCCTCCAAGCCCCCCATTCCCATACGTGACAATGTCAACCATGACTATATTAGAAGACCAAGCATTCCTAGGGGTGAAAGAAACTTTATGCAAATTAGACAATCCAATTCTAGATTGTTTTGCTATAGGTGTGGTTCAACCCTACATGTTTCATCTTTCAAAAACTGTCCAGCTATTAACCAGCAGTGTGGTCAATGTGGCAAAATGGTTCCAATATGCTATTATGTTCTGGTGCCCATCAATAAATTCGTCTTTCAGTAAAAAATTTGGGGTCCAGTAAAAATACCAAATTTCCTTGGCCATGTCTGCGAGTGTTTTTGACCTCGCCCCGTAGGCGATTGATATAGCACACAGCTGTAAAGTTGTTCAGTCTCACGAGTACAACGCTGTTCTTTATGATTGACTTGAAATGAATCAGTGCATTCAAGCCAGCCATCATCACTAGACAATTTATGGGAAGTAGACGTTCCTCCTGTCACCATTTTCCTCCAGTCCCTGTCATACCTAGTCTCGCACCAAAACCTAAGATGCTTGCGTCTGTTTCCACTATGTAATCTGAAAAAGTCCCAAAGATTGCCATCCCATTACAATTGTCCAGATTGTTCCACCACCACAGTAGATCCTCTTGTGCTTCTTGGGACAAGGGAACCTTGTCTGAGTACCATAGTCCCTGCCTTAAACCCAAATAGATTAGTCTCTGTAGGGCTCTGTAGTGTAAAGGGCCTGGTGAAAAGGCCTGAATAGAAGAGGAAAGTAGGCCACCACTCTTGCTAAGGATCTTCGGGTCAGAGTATCTTTTGAAAGGACATGATTTACTTCCTTCTTTATTTTGGCCAGTTGTTTCAAGAGTAGTTGTATTTGGCTTGTGATGGTATTCACCTAAAAACCTAGACACTCTGAATTCTGAGTAGGGGTTGTTGCTGACCTTTCTGTGTTGACAATGAATCCTAGTCCTTATAAGAGCTATATTGTCCACTTCATATGTATTAGCAATTTCTTCGGACTCTGTGACATTAACAACATGTCGTCCAGATAAATTAGAATCTGAACACAACGTTTTCTTAGAAAGGCTACTAGAGGTCTTAGAACTTTGGTGATGCACCAAGGACCTGACCGGAGGCCAACGCGAAGGCAGCAGAATTGATAAATTGTTCCCTTCCATGAGAACCTTAAATACTCTTTTGTGAGTTGTAGTCCATAGGGATTGTGACATTCTTGAGATTCAATTTCACAGGCCAGTCTTTTTCCTGTAAAGTGTACCTTAAAAGATGGATACCCTCCATCTTGAAGTGTCTGTAAACTAAGAATGTATTTAGCTCTTTTATGTTTATTACTGGCCGCCAGCCTTGTCTTTTTTCTTTACTAAAAAGATTGTACTCAGAAACCCTTCTTTTGGGTTTAGGACTTGGCGAATGGCACCCTTCTGTAGCATTTGGATCACTTTTAATTCTACTAAGTTTGACTGTTTTTGGTCCAAGTTCAACTCTCTGGGTTGTTGTTTTTGATGTGGTGTGTGCGTAAAAACTATCTTGAAACATCTTACAGTGTCAACACAATGTCCATGGGTCGTTTGTTATTGGACGCCAGTTTTGGCTGAAAAGGTGTAACTTTCCCCCTGCCTTTAAAGGGGAAGAATGAAAAGGGATTGGGACTCTTACCGTGGTTTCCATTTCCTTTGCAATCTGCTCTGCCGCCATGGGAACGGTTACCTCGGCCACTTTGAGGGAAGAAGGTATAATTTCCACGGTATTGTCTTAAACGTCTTGGGTTGCTCTGGTAAAAATGTGACCTTTGTTGTCCACGACTGGCAGTCAGTCCTGTCCTGCCAACCCGTCTGAAAACTCTCCCTCCAAACATATGCCTCATGTTGGATTGGGCCCTGCTGAAGGCAGAGAGAGTTTGTTCAAGAAGCTTTTGTGCTGATGTGCTTCTGGCAGATTCTCATGAGTATTCTATGATGTCACCTAGAGTGTTGGTAAGCATCCTGCTGTGAGTGTTCCCTCAGTGGCAGTTGCTGTATGTGTGTCTTGGCTGTGCCAGCTGGGACAGCTCTCTGTACCCCCTCACTAAATCCTACAACTAGAAAATGTGGCTGCGTCCTTCATACTTTACTTCAGTGGCAACAGAAGATGGGATGTGACTCTGTCTATTGACTGCTATTTTTGATTTACTGCCACCGCTCAGAGTTATTGTGCTCTAGCAGCTCAACTGTGAGTACATCTTTTTTTTTCTCCTTCATTCTACCCCCAAGGCAAATCTATAAAAACTGGTACAGAGAGCCGTGCCCCTTCCGTCTGTTCCGGTGCCTGCCCTGCACTGTGCCTCCTGCTGTCTCTTGCTATTCAACAATACTGCCATTCACGCAAGCTGAACTGTGCATTTTCTGCTTCCTGTCTGTATTTTGGGATTTCAGGAGGACCCCTGGAGGGATTGAAGTACTGTTAATAAAATAAAACTCTTTGTTGGCCTCAACTTTGAATTTTACTCGTGCTCATCATCACGAGCTGCATAGCGCTGCAACACTATTTACCGGCTCGCGTGATCTTCATTGTTTTGCCTACCTTCCTCGAGCCTCCGCCGCACCCTGTTACCAGGCAACTAACGGACCTCCTCGTCTCAAGATTCTGCCTTCTTGCACTGGCGCACACATCTATTTCGTTGAGCCTCTGCTCACACGCTGACACGCACAGCATTGATCATTGTGTGTCTGAACCTTTTCACGTTTCTGAATTGGAAAACGTTGTACTTTCCAGGCAGCCGTTGATTCCTGATTCTGCTGGGAACAAGAACTCCTCATGGATGTCCCACCTCCTACTTCCTGTCTCCTTGATTGACTGGTTGTTCAGCTCGCTCTCTGGAAGAAACGTAGCTCGAGTCTGCTATCTGGTGGCCAAAACACAAACTGCACAACTTTATTGAATCCATTATTTCACACGGATTGTATTCAGTAACTCTTCATGTGCAATGTCTTCTGTGTGTCACTACTGTGATGCACACACCCTCTCGTATTGTGGCATTCATTTTTATCTTTTGCTTTAGTGTGTTACTTCTGTGACACACACACACCTGTGCACACATCGCTAACACTAAAGCAGCTGAGCATACACCTTTTAAGTATTGCTCTTTCAAAAAGACATTTCACTACACACACGTTTTGAGATTCTGTTATTTTTTTTGCTGACACACACAGCACTTACTATTGTGTGTCTTCGTCTCCTCAGTACTCCTCGAGTCTTTAAGTACTCCCAGAAGGCATCTCTCATCTATATTCCACCTTCTACTACCTGGCATTGGTTTGATGGGATTTGCAAGTTTATTATCTAATGCTGCCAGTTAGTGACCGGAGTTAAAGCATAACTTTTCAAGTGGAATTTTTGCTGTGTATTACATCTGTGATAAAAACACACAAACTACCCCTTATGATCCAGCTGAAGGTGAAGACCCTGACGCGTTTGAAAAGGCAGTACTACATTTGGATAAGTACTTTACTAAAACAAAGAACATTGTAGTGCATAGATATATGTTTTGTACAAAAATGCCGAAATCCGTTGAAAGCTTAGACACTTTTATCACAGCTTTAAAAGTTTTAGCTTCAAAATGTGAGTTTAAGAATTTTACCTCTGAACTGGTTAGAGATGAACTTGTTGCACGTTGCTACTTTAAATAGATACAAGCGACACTACTCACCTGCAAGTATCCTACTTTAGATAAAACAGTTGACATTGCTAAAAGTATCGAAAGTTCAATAAATGATGCAAAACAACTTGAAACTGCCCTATCTAACTCTACTATTTCAGGTGCTGTCTCCTCCAAGCATCTAGGCCCTGCCTCCAAGCTCCCCATTCCCATACGTGACAATGTCACTCATGACTATATTAGAAGACCAAGCATTCCTAGGGGTGAAAGAAACTTTATGCAAAATACACAATCCAATTCTAGATTTTTTTGCTATAGGTGTGGTTCATCCATACATGTTTCATCTTTCAAAAACTGTCCAGCTATTAACCAGCAGTGTGGTCAATGTGGCAAAATGGTTCCAATCTGCTCTTATGTTCTGGTGCCCAGGAATAAATTCTGCTTTCAGTAAAAAATTTGGGGTCCAGTAAAAATTCCAAATTTCCTTGGCCATGTCTGCGAGTGTTTTTGACCTCGTCCCGTAGGCGATTGATATAGCACACAGCTGTAAAGTTGTCCAGTCTCAAGAGTACTACGCTGTTTTTTATGATTGACTTGAAATGAATCAGTGCATTCAAGCCAGCCATCATCACTAGACAATTTATGGGAAGTAGACGTTCCTCCTGTGACCATTTGCCTCCAGTCTCTGTCATACCTAGTCTCGTACCCCAACCTAAGATGCTTGCGTCTGTTTCCACTATGTAATCTGAAAAAGTCCCAAAGATTGCCATCCCATTACAATTGTCCAGATTGTTCCACCACCACAGTAGATCCTCTTGTGCTTCTTGGGACAAGGGAACCTTGTCTGAGTACCATAGTCCCTGCCTTAAACCCAAATAGATTAGTCTCTGTAGGCCTCTGTAGTGTAAAGGGCCTGATGAAAAAGCCTGAATAGAAGAGGAAAGTAGGCCAACCACTCTTGCTAAGGATCTTCGGGTCAGAGTATCTTTTGAAAGGAAATGATTTACTTCCTTCTTTATTTTGGCCAGTTGTTTCAAGAGTAGTTGTAATTGGCTTGTGATGATATTCACCTGATAACCTAGACACTCTGGATTCTGAGTAGGGGTTGTTGCTGACTTTTCTGTGTTGACAATGAATCCTAGTTCTTCTAAGAGGTATATTGTCCACTTCATATGTATTAGTAATTTTTTCTGACTCTGTGACATTAACAACATGGCGTCCAGATAAATTAGGGTCTGAACACAACGTTTTCTTAGAAAGGCTACTACAGGTCTTAGAACTTTGGTGATGCACCAAGGACCTGACAGGAGGCCAAAGCGAAGGCAGCAGAATTGATAGATTGTTCCCTTCCATGAGAACCTTAAATACTTTTTTGTGAGTTGTAGTCCATAGAGATTGTGAAATTCTTGAGATCCAATTTCACAGGCCAGTCTTTTTTCTGTAAAGTGTATCTTAAAAGATGGATACCCTCCATCTTGAAGTGTCTGTAAACTAAGAATGTATTTAGCTCTTTTAGGTTAATTACTGGCCGCCAGACTTGCCTTTTTTTTTACTAAAAAGATTGTACTCAGAAACCCTTCTTTTGGGTTTAGGACTTGGCGAATGGCACCCTTCTGTAGCATTTGGATCACTTTTAATTCTACTAAGTTTGACTGTTTTTGGTCCAAGTTCAACTCTCTGGGTTGTTGTTTTTGATGTGGTGTGTGCGTAAAAACTATCTTGAAACATCTTACAGTGTCAACACAATGTCCATGGGTCGTTTGTTATTGGACGCCAGTTTTGGCTGAAAAGTTGTAACTTTCCCCCTGCCTTTAAAGGGGAAGAACAAAAAGGGATTGGGACTCTTACCGTGGTTTCCATTTCCTTTGCAATCTGCTCTGCCGCCATGGGAACGGTTACCTCGGCCACTTTGAGGGAAGAAGGTATAATTTCCACTGTATTGTCTTCCTAAACGTCTTGGGTTGCTCTGGTAAAAATGTGACCTTTGTTGTCCACGACTGGCAGTCAGTCCCGTCCTGCCCACCCGTCTGAAAACTCTCCCTCCAAACATATGCCTCATGTTGGATTGGGCCCTGCTGAAGGCAGAGAGAGTTTGTTCAAGAAGCTTTTGTGCTGATGTGCTTCTGGCAGATTCTCATGAGTATTCTATGATGTCACCTAGAGTGTTGGTAAGCATCCTGCTGTGAGTGTTCCCTCAGTGGCAGTTGCTGTATGTGTGCCTTGGCTGTGCCAGCTGGGACAGCTCTCTGTACCCCCTCACTAAATCCTACAACTAGAAAATGTGGCTGCGTCCTTCATACTTTACTTCAGTGGCAACAGAAGATGGGGTGTGACTCTGTCTATTGACTGCTATTTTTGATTTACTGCCACCGCTCAGAGTTATTGTGCTCTAGCAGCTCAACTGTGAGTACATCTTTTTTTTTCTCCTTCATTCTACACCCAAGGCAAATCTATAAAAACTGGTACAGAGAGCCGTGCCCCTTCCGTCTGTTCCGGTGCCTGCCCTGCACTGTGCCTCCTGCTGTCTCTTGCTATTCAACAATACTGCCATTCACGCAAGCTGAACTGTGCATTTTCTGCTTCCTGTCTGTATTTTGGGATTTCAGGAGGACCCCTGGAGGGATTGAAGTACTGTTAATAAAATAAAACTCTTTGTTGGCCTCAACTTTGAATTTTACTCGTGCTCATCATCACGAGCTGCATAGCGCTGCAACACTATTTACCGGCTCGCGTGATCTTCATTGTTTTGCCTACCTTCCTCGAGCCTCCGCCGCACCCTGTTACCAGGCAACTAACGGACCTCCTCGTCTCAAGATTCTGCCTTCTTGCACTGGCGCACACATCTATTTCGTTGAGCCTCTGCTCACACGCTGACACGCACAGCATTGATCATTGTGTGTCTGAACCTTTTCACGTTTCGGAATTGGAAAACGTTGTACTTTCCAGGCAGCCGTTGATTCCTGATTCTGCTGGGAACAAGAACTCCTCATGGATGTCCCACCTCCTACTTCCTGTCTCCTTGATTGACTGGTTGTTCAGCTCGCTCTCTGGAAGAAACGTAGCTCGAGTCTGCTATCTGGTGGCCAAAACACAAACTGCACAACTTTATTGAATCCATTATTTCACACGGATTGTATTCAGTAACTCTTCATGTGCAATGTCTTCTGTGTGTCACTACTGTGATGCACACACCCTCTCGTATTGTGGCATTAATTTTTATCTTTTGCTTTAGTGTGTTACTTCTGTGACACACACACACCTGTGCACACATCGCTAACACTAAAGCAGCTGAGCATACACCTTTTAAGTATTGCTCTTTCAAAAAGACATTTCACTACACACACGTTTGGAGATTCTGTTATTTTTTTTTGCTGACACACACAGCACTTACTATTGTGTGTCTTCGTCTCCTCAGTACTCCTCGAGTCTTTAAGTACTCCCAGAAGGCATCTCTCATCTATATTCCACCTTCTACTTCCTGGCATTGGTTTGATGGGATTTGCAAGTTTATTATCTAATGCTGCCAGTTAGTGACCGGAGTTAAAGCATAACTTTTCAAGTGGAATTTTTGCTGTGTATTACATCTGTGATAAAAACACACAAACTACCCCTTATGATCCAGCTGAAGGTGAAGACCCTGACGCGTTTGAAAAGGCAGTACTACATTTGGATAAGTACTTTACTAAAACAAAGAACATTGTAGTGCATAGATATATGTTTTGTACAAAAATGCCGAAATCCGTTGAAAGCTTAGACACTTTTATCACAGCTTTAAAAGTTTTAGCTTCAAAATGTGAGTTTAAGAATTTTACCTCTGAACTGGTTAGAGATGAACTTGTTGCACGTTGCTACTTTAAATAGATACAAGCGACACTACTCACCTGCAAGTATCCTACTTTAGATAAAACAGTTGACATTGCTAAAAGTATCGAAAGTTCAATAAATGATGCAAAACAACTTGAAACTGCCCTATCTAACTCTACTATTTCAGGTGCTGTCTCCTCCAAGCATCCAGGCCCTGCCTCCAAGCTCCCCATTCCCATACGTGACAATGTCACTCATGACTATATTAGAAGACCAAGCATTCCTAGGGGTGAAAGAAACTTTATGCAAAATAGACAATCCAATTCTAGATTTTTTTGCTATAGGTATGGTTCATCCATACATGTTTCATCTTTCAAAAACTGTCCAGCTATTAACCAGCAGTGTGGTCAATGTGGCAAAATGGTTCCAATCTGCTCTTATGTTCTGGTGCCCAGGAATAAATTCTGCTTTCAGTAAAAAATTTGGGGTCCAGTAAAAATTCCAAATTTCCTTGGCCATGTCTGCGAGTGTTTTTGACCTCGTCCCGTAGGCGATTGATATAGCACACAGCTGTAAAGTTGTCCAGTCTCAAGAGTACTACGCTGTTTTTTATGATTGACTTGAAATGAATCAGTGCATTCAAGCCAGCCATCATCACTAGACAATTTATGGGAAGTAGACGTTCCTCCTGTGACCATTTGCCTCCAGTCTCTGTCATACCTAGTCTCGTACCCCAACCTAAGATGCTTGCGTCTGTTTCCACTATGTAATCTGAAAAAGTCCCAAAGATTGCCATCCCATTACAATTGTCCAGATTGTTCCACCACCACAGTAGATCCTCTTGTGCTTCTTGGGACAAGGGAACCTTGTCTGAGTACCATAGTCCCTGCCTTAAACCCAAATAGATTAGTCTCTGTAGGCCTCTGTAGTGTAAAGGGCCTGATGAAAAAGCCTGAATAGAAGAGGAAAGTAGGCCAACCACTCTTGCTAAGGATCTTCGGGTCAGAGTATCTTTTGAAAGGAAATGATTTACTTCCTTCTTTATTTTGGCCAGTTGTTTCAAGAGTAGTTGTAATTGGCTTGTGATGATATTCACCTGATAACCTAGACACTCTGGATTCTGAGTAGGGGTTGTTGCTGACTTTTCTGTGTTGACAATGAATCCTAGTTCTTCTAAGAGGTATATTGTCCACTTCATATGTATTAGTAATTTTTTCTGACTCTGTGACATTAACAACATGGCGTCCAGATAAATTAGGGTCTGAACACAACGTTTTCTTAGAAAGGCTACTACAGGTCTTAGAACTTTGGTGATGCACCAAGGACCTGACGGGAGGCCAAAGCGAAGGCAGCAGAATTGATAGATTGTTCCCTTCCATGAGAACCTTAAATACTTTTTTGTGAGTTGTAGTCCATAGAGATTGTGAAATTCTTGAGATCCAATTTCACAGGCCAGTCTTTTTTCTGTAAAGTGTATCTTAAAAGATGGATACCCTCCATCTTGAAGTGTCTGTAAACTAAAAATGTATTTAGCTCTTTTAGGTTAATTACTGGCCGCCAGACTTGCCTTTTTTTTTACTAAAAAGATTGTACTCAGAAACCCTTCTTTTGGGTTTAGGACTTGGCGAATGGCACCCTTCTGTAGCATTTGGATCACTTTTAATTCTACTAAGTTTGACTGTTTTTGGTCCAAGTTCAACTCTCTGGGTTGTTGTTTTTGATGTGGTGTGTGCGTAAAAACTATCTTGAAACATCTTACAGTGTCAACACAATGTCCATGGGTCGTTTGTTATTGGACGCCAGTTTTGGCTGAAAAGGTGTAACTTTCCCCCTGCCTTTAAAGGGGAAGAATGAAAAGGGATTGGGACTCTTACCGTGGTTTCCATTTCCTTTGCAATCTGCTCTGCCGCCATGGGAACGGTTACCTCGGCCACTTTGAGGGAAGAAGGTATAATTTCCACGGTATTGTCTTAAACGTCTTGGGTTGCTCTGGTAAAAATGTGACCTTTGTTGTCCACGACTGGCAGTCAGTCCTGTCCTGCCAACCCGTCTGAAAACTCTCCCTCCAAACATATGCCTCATGTTGGATTGGGCCCTGCTGAAGGCAGAGAGAGTTTGTTCAAGAAGCTTTTGTGCTGATGTGCTTCTGGCAGATTCTCATGAGTATTCTATGATGTCACCTAGAGTGTTGGTAAGCATCCTGCTGTGAGTGTTCCCTCAGTGGCAGTTGCTGTATGTGTGTCTTGGCTGTGCCAGCTGGGACAGCTCTCTGTACCCCCTCACTAAATCCTACAACTAGAAAATGTGGCTGCGTCCTTCATACTTTACTTCAGTGGCAACAGAAGATGGGATGTGACTCTGTCTATTGACTGCTATTTTTGATTTACTGCCACCGCTCAGAGTTATTGTGCTCTAGCAGCTCAACTGTGAGTACATCTTTTTTTTTCTCCTTCATTCTACCCCCAAGGCAAATCTATAAAAACTGGTACAGAGAGCCGTGCCCCTTCCGTCTGTTCCGGTGCCTGCCCTGCACTGTGCCTCCTGCTGTCTCTTGCTATTCAACAATACTGCCATTCACGCAAGCTGAACTGTGCATTTTCTGCTTCCTGTCTGTATTTTGGGATTTCAGGAGGACCCCTGGAGGGATTGAAGTACTGTTAATAAAATAAAACTCTTTGTTGGCCTCAACTTTGAATTTTACTCGTGCTCATCATCACGAGCTGCATAGCGCTGCAACACTATTTACCGGCTCGCGTGATCTTCATTGTTTTGCCTACCTTCCTCGAGCCTCCGCCGCACCCTGTTACCAGGCAACTAACGGACCTCCTCGTCTCAAGATTCTGCCTTCTTGCACTGGCGCACACATCTATTTCGTTGAGCCTCTGCTCACACGCTGACACGCACAGCATTGATCATTGTGTGTCTGAACCTTTTCACGTTTCTGAATTGGAAAACGTTGTACTTTCCAGGCAGCCGTTGATTCCTGATTCTGCTGGGAACAAGAACTCCTCATGGATGTCCCACCTCCTACTTCCTGTCTCCTTGATTGACTGGTTGTTCAGCTCGCTCTCTGGAAGAAACGTAGCTCGAGTCTGCTATCTGGTGGCCAAAACACAAACTGCACAACTTTATTGAATCCATTATTTCACACGGATTGTATTCAGTAACTCTTCATGTGCAATGTCTTCTGTGTGTCACTACTGTGATGCACACACCCTCTCGTATTGTGGCATTCATTTTTATCTTTTGCTTTAGTGTGTTACTTCTGTGACACACACACACACCTGTGCACACATCGCTAACACTAAAGCAGCTGAGCATACACCTTTTAAGTATTGCTCTTTCAAAAAGACATTTCACTACACACACGTTTTGAGATTCTGTTATTTTTTTTGCTGACACACACAGCACTTACTATTGTGTGTCTTCGTCTCCTCAGTACTCCTCGAGTCTTTAAGTACTCCCAGAAGGCATCTCTCATCTATATTCCACCTTCTACTACCTGGCATTGGTTTGATGGGATTTGCAAGTTTATTATCTAATGCTGCCAGTTAGTGACCGGAGTTAAAGCATAACTTTTCAAGTGGAATTTTTGCTGTGTATTACATCTGTGATAAAAACACACAAACTACCCCTTATGATCCAGCTGAAGGTGAAGACCCTGACGCGTTTGAAAAGGCAGTACTACATTTGGATAAGTACTTTACTAAAACAAAGAACATTGTAGTGCATAGATATATGTTTTGTACAAAAATGCCGAAATCCGTTGAAAGCTTAGACACTTTTATCACAGCTTTAAAAGTTTTAGCTTCAAAATGTGAGTTTAAGAATTTTACCTCTGAACTGGTTAGAGATGAACTTGTTGCACGTTGCTACTTTAAATAGATACAAGCGACACTACTCACCTGCAAGTATCCTACTTTAGATAAAACAGTTGACATTGCTAAAAGTATCGAAAGTTCAATAAATGATGCAAAACAACTTGAAACTGCCCTATCTAACTCTACTATTTCAGGTGCTGTCTCCTCCAAGCATCCAGGCCCTGCCTCCAAGCTCCCCATTCCCATACGTGACAATGTCACTCATGACTATATTAGAAGACCAAGCATTCCTAGGGGTGAAAGAAACTTTATGCAAAATACACAATCCAATTCTAGATTTTTTTGCTATAGGTGTGGTTCATCCATACATGTTTCATCTTTCAAAAACTGTCCAGCTATTAACCAGCAGTGTGGTCAATGTGGCAAAATGGTTCCAATCTGCTCTTATGTTCTGGTGCCCAGGAATAAATTCTGCTTTCAGTAAAAAATTTGGGGTCCAGTAAAAATTCCAAATTTCCTTGGCCATGTCTGCGAGTGTTTTTGACCTCGTCCCGTAGGCGATTGATATAGCACACAGCTGTAAAGTTGTCCAGTCTCAAGAGTACTACGCTGTTTTTTATGATTGACTTGAAATGAATCAGTGCATTCAAGCCAGCCATCATCACTAGACAATTTATGGGAAGTAGACGTTCCTCCTGTGACCATTTGCCTCCAGTCTCTGTCATACCTAGTCTCGTACCCCAACCTAAGATGCTTGCGTCTGTTTCCACTATGTAATCTGAAAAAGTCCCAAAGATTGCCATCCCATTACAATTGTCCAGATTGTTCCACCACCACAGTAGATCCTCTTGTGCTTCTTGGGACAAGGGAACCTTGTCTGAGTACCATAGTCCCTGCCTTAAACCCAAATAGATTAGTCTCTGTAGGCCTCTGTAGTGTAAAGGGCCTGATGAAAAAGCCTGAATAGAAGAGGAAAGTAGGCCAACCACTCTTGCTAAGGATCTTCGGGTCAGAGTATCTTTTGAAAGGAAATGATTTACTTCCTTCTTTATTTTGGCCAGTTGTTTCAAGAGTAGTTGTAATTGGCTTGTGATGATATTCACCTGATAACCTAGACACTCTGGATTCTGAGTAGGGGTTGTTGCTGACTTTTCTGTGTTGACAATGAATCCTAATTCTTCTAAGAGGTATATTGTCCACTTCATATGTATTAGTAATTTTTTCTGACTCTGTGACATTAACAACATGGCGTCCAGATAAATTAGGGTCTGAACACAACGTTTTCTTAGAAAGGCTACTACAGGTCTTAGAACTTTGGTGATGCACCAAGGACCTGACGGGAGGCCAAAGCGAAGGCAGCAGAATTGATAGATTGTTCCCTTCCATGAGAACCTTAAATACTTTTTTGTGAGTTGTAGTCCATAGAGATTGTGAAATTCTTGAGATCCAATTTCACAGGCCAGTCTTTTTTCTGTAAAGTGTATCTTAAAAGATGGATACCCTCCATCTTGAAGTGTCTGTAAACTAAAAATGTATTTAGCTCTTTTAGGTTAATTACTGGCCGCCAGACTTGCCTTTTTTTTTACTAAAAAGATTGTACTCAGAAACCCTTCTTTTGGGTTTAGGACTTGGCGAATGGCACCCTTCTGTAGCATTTGGATCACTTTTAATTCTACTAAGTTTGACTGTTTTTGGTCCAAGTTCAACTCTCTGGGTTGTTGTTTTTGATGTGGTGTGTGCGTAAAAACTATCTTGAAACATCTTACAGTGTCAACACAATGTCCATGGGTCGTTTGTTATTGGACGCCAGTTTTGGCTGAAAAGGTGTAACTTTCCCCCTGCCTTTAAAGGGGAAGAATGAAAAGGGATTGGGACTCTTACCGTGGTTTCCATTTCCTTTGCAATCTGCTCTGCCGCCATGGGAACGGTTACCTCGGCCACTTTGAGGGAAGAAGGTATAATTTCCACGGTATTGTCTTCCTAAACGTCTTGGGTTGCTCTGGTAAAAATGTGACCTTTGTTGTCCACGACTGGCAGTCAGTCCTGTCCTGCCAACCCGTCTGAAAACTCTCCCTCCAAACATATGCCTCATGTTGGATTGGGCCCTGCTGAAGGCAGAGAGAGTTTGTTCAAGAAGCTTTTGTGCTGATGTGCTTCTGGCGGAGTCTCATGAGTATTCTATGATGTCACCTAGAGTGTTGGTAAGCATCCTGCTGTGAGTGTTCCCTCAGTGGCAGTTGCTGTATGTGTGCCTTGGCTGTGCCAGCTGCGACAGCTCTCTGTACCCCCTCACTAAATCCTACAACTAGAAAATGTGGCTGCGTCCTTCATACTTTACTTCAGTGGCAACAGAAGATGGGATGTGACTCTGTCTATTGACTGCTATTTTTGATTTACTGCCACCGCTCAGAGGTATTGTGCTTTAGCAGCTCAACTGTGAGTACATCTTTTTTTGTCTCCTTCATTCTACCCCCAAGGCAAATCTATAAAAACTGGTACAGAGAGCCGTGCCCCTTCCGTCTGTTCCGGTGCCTGCTCTGCACTGTGCCTCCTGCTGTCTCTTCCTATTCAACAATACTGCCATTCACGCAAGCTGAACTGTGCATTTTCTGCTTCCTGTCTGTATTTTGGGATTTCAGGAGGACCCCTGGAGGGATTGAAGTACCGTTATTAAAATAAAACTCTTTGTTGGCCTCAACTTTGAATTTTACTCGTGCTCATCATCACGAGCTGCATAGCGCTGCAACACTATTTACCGGCTCGTGTGATCTTAATTGTTTTGCCTACCTTCCTCGAGCCTCCGCAGCGCCCTGTTACCAGGCAACTAACGGACCTCCTCGTCTCAAGAGTCTGCCTTCTTGCACTGGCGCACACAGCTATTTCGTTGAGCCTCTGCTCACACGCTGACACGCACAGCATTGATCATTGTGTGTCTGTACCTTTTCACATTTCTGAATTGGAAAACGTTGTATTTTCCAGGCAGCCGTTGATTCCTCATTCTCCTGGGAACAAGAACTCCTCATGGATGTCCCAGCTCCTACTTCCTGTCTCCTTGATTGACTGGTTGTTCAGCTCGCTCTCTGGTATAAAATTAGCTTGAGGCTGCCATCTGGTGGCCAAAACACAAACTGCACAACTTTATTGAATCTATTATTTCACACGGATTGTATTCAGTAACTCTTCATGTGCAATGTCTTCTGTGTGTCACTACTGTGATACACACACCCTCTCGTATTGTGGCATTAATTTTTATCTTTTGCTTTAGTGTGTTACTTCTGTGACACACACACACCTGTGCACACATCGCTAACACTAAAGCAGCTGAGCATACACCTTTTAAGTATTGCTCTTTCAAAAAGACATTTCTCTACACACACGTTTGGTGATTCTGTTATTTTTTTACGCTGACACACACTGCACTTACTATTGTGTGTCTTCGTCTCCTCAGTACTCCTTGAGTCTTTAAGTAGTCCCAGAAGGCATCTCTCATCTATATTCCACCTTCTACTTCCTGCCATTGGATTGATGGGATTTGCAAGTTTATTATCTAATGCTGCCATTTAGTGACTGGAGTTAAAGCATAACTTTTCAAGTGGAATTTTTGCTGTGTATTACATCTGTGATACAAACACACAAACAACCCCTTATGATCCACCTGAAGGTGAAGACCCTGACGTGCTTGAACAAGCAGTACCACATTTGGATAAGTACTTTACTAAAACAAAGAACATTGTAGTGCATAGATATATGTTTTGTACAAAAATGCAGAAATCCGTTGAAAGCATAGACACTTTTATCACAGCTTTAAAAGTTTTAGCTTCAAAATGTGAGTTTAAGAATTTTACCTCTCAACTTATGAGAGATGAACTTGTTGCACGTTGCTACTTTAAATAGATACAAGCCACACTACTCACCTGCAAGTATCCTACTTTAGATAAAACAGTTGACATTGCTAAAAGTATCGAAAGTTCAATAAATGATGCAAAACAACTTGAAACTGCCCTATTTAAATCTACTATTTTAGGTGCTGTCTCCCCCAAGCATCCAGGCCCTGCCTCCAAGCCCCCCATTCCCATACGTGACAATGTCACTCATGACTATATTAGAAGACCAAGCATTCATAGGGGTAAAAGAAACTTTATGCAAAATAGACAATCCAATTCTAGATTTTTTTGCTATAGGTGTGGTTCATCCCTACATGTTTCATCTTTCAAAAACTGTCCAGCTATTAAACAGCAGTGTGGTCAATGTGGCAAAATGGTTCCAATCTGCTCTTATGTTCTGGTGGCCAGGAATAAATTCTGCTTTCAGTAAAAAATTTGGGGTCCAGTAAAAATACCAAATTTCCTTGGCCATGTCTGCGAGTGTTTTTGACCTCGTCCCGTAGGCCATTGATATAGCACACAGCTGCAAAGTTGTCCAGTCTCAAGAGTACTACGCTGTTCTTTATGATTGACTTGAAATGAATCAGTGCATTCAAGCCAGCCATCATCACTAGACAATTTATGGGAAGTAGACGTTCCTCCTGTGACCATTTTCCTCCAGGCTCTGTCATACCTAGTCTCGCACCCCAACCTAAGATGCTTGCGTCTGATTCCACTATGTAATCTGAAAAAGTCCTAAAGATTGCCATCCCATTACAATTGTCCAGATTGTTCCACCACCACAGTAGATCCTCTTGTGCTTCTTGGGACAAGGGAACCTTGTCTGAGTACCATAGTCCCTGCCTTAAACCCAAAAAGATTAGTCTCTGTAGGCCTCTGTAGTGTAAAGGGCCTGGTGAAACAGCCTGAATAGAAGAGGAAAGTAGGCCAACCACTCTTGCTAAGGATCTTCGGGTTAGAGTATCTTTTGAAAGGACATGATTTACTTCCTTCTTTATTTTGGCCAGTTGTTTCAAGAGTAGTTGTAATTGGCTTGTGATGGTATTCACCTGAAAACCTAGAAACTCTGGATTCTGAGTAGGGGTTGTTGCTGACTTTTCTGTGTTGACAATGAATCCTAGTCCCTCTAAGAGGTATATTGTCCACTACATATGTATTAGCAATTTCTTATGACTCTGTGACATTAACAACATGTTGTCCAGATAAATTAGAATCTGAACACAACATTTTCTTAGAAAGGCTACTACAGGTCTTAGAACTTTGGTGATGCACCAAGGAGCTAATGGGAGGTCAAAGCGAAGACAGCAGAATTGATAAAATTGTTCCCTTCCATGAGAACCTTAAATACTTTTTTGTGAGTTGTAGTCCATAGGGATTGTGAAATTCTTGAGATCCAATTTCACAGGCCAGTCTTTTTCCTGTAAAGTGTACCTTAAAAGATGGATACCCTCCATCTTGAAGTGTCTGTAAACTAAGAATGTATTTAGCTGTTTTAGGTTTATTACTGGCCGCCAGCCTTGTCTTTTTTCTTTACTAAAAAGATTGTACTCAGAAAGCCTTGTATGGGTTTAGGACTTGGCAAATGGCACCCTTCTGTAGCATTTGGATCACTTTCAATTCTACTAAGTTTGACTTTTTTTGGTCTACGATCAGCTCTCTGGGTGGGTGTTTTTGATGTGGTGTGTGCGTAAAAACTATCTTGAAACCTCTTACAGTGTCAACACAATGTCCATGGCTCGTTTGTTATTGGACGCCAGTTTTGGCTGAAAAGGTGTAACTTTCCGCCTGCCTTTAAAGGGGAAGAACGAAAAGGGATTGGGACTCTTACCGTGGTTTCCAGCTCCTTTGCAATCTGCCTCTGCCACCACAGGAACGGTTACCTCGGCCACTTTGAGGGAAGAAGGTATCATTTCCACGGTATTGTCTTCCTAAACGTCTTGGGTTGTTCTGGTAAAAATGTGACCTTTGTTGTCCACGGCTGGCAGTCAGTCCCGCCCTGCCAACCCGTCTGAAAACTCTCCCTCCAAACATATGCCTCATGTTGGATTGGGCCCTGCTGAAGGCAGAGAGAGTTTGTTCAAGAAGCTTTTGTGCTGATGTGCTGCTGGTAGAGTCTCATGAGTATTCTGATATCACCTAGAGTGTTGGTAAGCATCCTGCTCTGAGTGTTCCCTCAGTGGCAGTTGCTGTTTGTGTGCCTTGGCTGTGCCAGCTGGGACAGCTCTCTGTACCCCCTCAATAAATCCTACAACTGGAAAATGTGGCTGCGTCCTTCATACTTTACTTCAGTGGCAACAGAAGATGGGATGTGACTCTGTCTATTGACTGCTATTTTCTTTTTTTTAAACTTTTTATTTCTTTTCTTGTAAGTCATACATTTTACAAACATACGACAAAAACATGCAGTACAGTATCCCACAGCGATAAAAGTACATCTTTGTAATTTGATCCTGTTCCAAACTATACATTCGTATAATAACTGAGACCCCCCAGTCTTTATGTTGTCTTGGGGCACTAGACCTCCTCTGACTCCGATTCACTATCTTCTTGGTCTGATAGAGGATCATAAGGCTCACGCCTGTACTTATTTCACGCCCCCCACAAAGCATTCCATTTTTTAGGGCAACCCCTGTTACGATATATCACTCTCTCCGCAATCATGGCTGGATCTATGTCCCTGCTTCATGCCACTAGGGTTGGTACCTCCGTCCCCCCCATCTCTGTGCTATATTTCTTCTGGCAATCATCATGCCCAGTGTAACCCAGCATTGCATGATGCGCGTGAGGTCGTTAGGCTCCCAGATATTTAATAAGCAGCGCTTAGGTTCCGGTAGTAGTGAGACCTGTGAAATGGTCCGCATCACTTTAGCCCAGTATTGCGCTATCCTGGGGCAGTCCCATAAGGTATGGTAAAAGCTACCCTCTTCTCCACAACCCCTCAGGCAATAGGGATGCTCCACCCTCCCTATCTTATGCAGGGTGGGTCTAGTGTAATAGGAGCGATGTAGTATGCGTAATTGCACCAGCCTAAGTCTCAAGGGTATACCCACCTCCCTCGGAGATTCTAGCGCCTCCTGCCACTCTGTGTCATTCATGTCGCCAAGATCATGGGTCCATTTATCCCTTACTGGTCCCATTGGGTCAGGTAGGTTATTTATGAGTTCGCGGTAGGTGAGAGATGTCGCCCTCTTCGGCATGTAGTCCGTTAAGAGTCTGTCTTCCAACGGGGGCGCTTCCGGGACCTTCGAACCTGCCGGTAGCACTGCCATTAGGGCATGCCGTATTTGTGTGTACCTGAATCGTTCTGAAGGGGCCATCCCATATGTTTGTCGTAGCTGCTCGAAGGAGATCACCTCCCCTTTACTCCACAGGTCGCCTACAGTCGATATCCCAATGGCGTCCCACTGGTCAAAACCTTTGCTTTGTCTGAGTTTACCCAGTCGTTTCGTATCCCATAATGGTGTGAGTTGGGTTATAACTCCTCGCCATCCTAGTCTCGCCTGAGCCGCATGCCACAGACCAAGGGTATGCTGCAGCGGTCCAAACCGCGTCCCCACCAATTTTCTTTCATAAAGTGGAGCCAACATATCCTCCATGCCCAATTGTGCTCTATACGCCTGCAGTGCCGGGTCTGAACGTGGAAAGTGGACCCACTGGTTAATCACCTTCAGTTGCGCTGCCCAATAATAAAGTTGTACATCAGGGAGTGCTATTCCGCCATCATACCAGCTGCGCACCAGTTTTGTCTGTGCAATACGAGCCGGTTTATTGTTCCATTGTAATTTAGATACCTGCGCTGCAATCGCCCTGAAATAGGAGGGTGTTACTGTATATGGTGTGTTTTCAAGAATATATAAAAAGCGAGGCAGAGCCATTATTTTAAAAAGTGCTGCCTTCCCCAATAAGGTTATCGGCAGCGCCTCCCAGTGACGTACGTCTCGTTTGAGACGGTCGAGTGGCGGCTGAAGATTCTTGTCGTAAAAGATTCCCGGGTCGGTTGTGATGTGTACCGCAAGGTATTTGAACGAGTGTACCGTCACTTGCAGCGGGCATCTAGCAGGGAGACGCGGTGGTGGGCCGCGCAGCACGTACATGGTAGACTTTGACCAATTAATAGTGTATCCTGATGCCCGACCATATGCTTTACAAACATCTAGAAGCGTGTTGATGGAGCGCGCGGGGGAGGACAGATATAGCAGGATGTCGTCAGCATAAAGTCTGATGCGGTCTTCCCAAGTGTCCGTCCACTTGAGACCTTTTATCGTTGGTTCCCACCTTACCCATGCGGCAAGCGGCTCCAGTACCAGGGCGAATAGTAGTGGCGAGAGAGGCCAGCCTTGGCGCGTACCTCTTTTTAGAGGAAAGCCCACCGACATGTGGCCATTCGCGGCCACGTGTGCCATAGGTTTGGTATATAGCAACCGGACCCAAGACCAAAACTTCTGACCAAATCCCAAGTGGCGCAATGTTGCGAATAAAAAGGGCCAGTGCACCATATCGAATGCCATATGTGCATCCAAAGACAGCACCACCGCCGGCTCTTGTAAGTATGCTGAGCGTGCGAGCACTCCATGCAGCCTTCTAAGATTCATCGCTGTACTCCTGCCCGGCATAAAGCCGGATTGGTCTGGATGTATGAGGTTTGTCAGATGTGGTGTTAATCGGAGCGCTAGCATTTTTGCGAGTATTGTAGCTTCAGCGTTAATAAGAGAGATAGGCCTATACGAGGCACAGACATCTGCCGGTTTTCCGGGCTTTAAGATAGTCACTATGGTGGCCGTGCGTTGGTCCAGTGGCAGTTCCCCCACCTGCAAACTGTCTGTGTACATGTTTAGCAAATGGGGCGCAATGGTATCTGTCTTTTTTTTTATACAACTCAATCGGCACACCGCTTGGCCCCACCGCTTTGCCCGGTTGAAGTGCCCGGATGGCTACCTGTATTTCTTCTACAGTCGGATCACTCTCCAGCGTCTGCACTTCTTCTGGAGACAGCTTGGGCATGGCAAGGTCTTTTACATAAGTCATCGCCTCATCTTCTGAAATGTCAGAGTTAGAGGCATATACTGCCTGGAAGTGCCGCGCCAGTGTTTGCACTATTATGCGTGGGTCCGTCGATGGACTGTCCCTCCCGGTGTCTAGCTGTGCTATCCATCTGTCGTCCTTTACCCGTTTGTCTAGCCATGCCAACAGTTTTCCTGCCTTGTCGCCAATTTCGTATATTTTGTGTGGCGTGGACGTTAATTGCTGTCTGGTTAGTTCTGTCAGGTGCTCTTTATGACGTTGCTGGGCAAGATATAATGTATGGGCCGAGTCGTGGGTTGGGTCCTGATTGTGCTGTGCGTCCGCTATTGGTCAATTCAGACTCTAGAGTTCGCAATTCCATTTGCCCCTCCCGCTTGTGTGCAGCTATGGACGCTAGAGCTTGTCCTCTGATTACTGTTTTAAAGGCTTCCCACAAAACAGTGGGGGAGGCAACTGATCCTTCATTTTCTTGAAAGTAATTTTTCGTCCCTTTCTGCATTTCCTTCCTAATCTTGCGTATTTGGAGGTAGCCGGGGCGTATTGGGTAGATCCGCCTCTGCTGCTGTTGGTGAGTGGTGTACGTGAGTATTAATGGGGAATGATCTGAGATGCCCTGTGGTTTGATCTCTACATTGTCCACCTGTGGAAGGCCACCCGTCGATCCCAGAAAGTAATCTGTTCTTGAAAGGCTATTATGCACATTAGAGTAGTAGGTGTATTGGTGTTCTGTGGGGTGGTATTTCCTCCATATATCTACCAATCCCTGCACCTCAATAAAACTCTGTAACCTTAACATGTCGGTTGGAATCTGTCTTGGAGGAAATCTGTCCAGGGAATCACTTGCCACCCCGTTGAGGTCCCCACCTAAAAGGAACTAACCAAACGGTAACCCCAGCAAGAACGCACTGAGATCTGGGAGGGCTATTGTGTGTAGTACTGGAGGAATGTAAACTGAGAGTATATTTAAGGGTCTCCCCTCCCATTGCGCGTGTATGGCGGCAAATCTTCCTGTGTTTTCAGACTTAACTTGTTTTATTATTAGGGGAAATTGCTTTTTTATCAATATGCCCACCCCTCTAGAGCTGGACGTGAATTCGGAGTGTATCACCATTTTATACCCCCATCTATCCATTGCTTTTGTGGACGTACCCACAAGATGTGTCTCTTGCAACAATATTACTGCCGGGCTTTCTTTTTTAATATATTGTAGGACTAGACCGCGTTTGATCTTGTCACCCAGTCCACGTACGTTCCATGTGAGCACCCTGAGGGATGGTATCATTGTGGTGGGCCCTCCCGCTATGTCACTCTGAATTTCGTCCCCCATGGTGGTAACCAATCAGTCCGGTAGTCTCAGCGGTGTGTGCCAAATTGGAACACCAGTGTGTCCCTGTGAATGCTAGCACTGCATACTCATCGCCGCACAAAACTAATACATACAATAAATTCAACGAACTAAGAAACAATCCCATCCCCTCCACCCCCCTCCCTGCCACGCGGACCCAAAACTGCCCGCCACCCCAACTTAGCAGAGTGCTTAAATCCTCGTTCCCCAAACTTTACTTGCATGTGCTGGGGTGGGAAGTCCGAGGAAGACCATTCAATCCCCTAGTCCCAGAGTCTTTATGTATCAACATTAGCATCACGGTCATTAAAGCAAGGTAAAGTTAACACTGTTACCGTGCTTGAGTGGGCCAAGAAAAGGCTAACTAAGTCTAACTGCCCCATATGGAGGCATCATTAGTGAAAAGTGTTCAATCTCCTGATTTTTTGATGCGATTGTTCCTCATCCACTCCCTCCTGCTCCACGGCCTCCGAGTCTCCCTCTCGTGCTTGACGTCTTCGACCCTTCTGTGTCTTTCCAGGTTTACCTGCTGTCCGCCAACCCTCCAGCCAGGTAGTCGCTTCCTCCGGCGCATCGAAGAACCAGGTTTTGTCCTCAGCTACTACCCGGAGCCTAGCAGGGAAAAGCATGGAGTATGGCAGTGCGCGGGTTCTCAGCTCCTTCTTGACCTCAAAGAAGCTTCTGCGACGTGACGAGACAGCCGCCGTGTAATCTGGAAAGAATGAAATCTGAGAGTTCTGCACACGAACGGGTGGTGCCACTCTGGCCGTCTGGAGAATGGCATCTCGGTCGCGGAAATTGAAGATGCGGGCCAATACAGGATGCGGAGGGGCCCCCGGTTTCGGTCTACCACCCGGCACCCTATGCGCCCTCTCCACCGAAAAGAATGCCGAGAGTCCCTTAGGTTGTAGGCGTGTTTTTATCAGGTCTTCGACGTAGAGGTCCATTGCAGGGCCCCCTTCCGATTCCGGAAGTCCCGTAATGCGCACATTGTTGCGACGGGAGCAACCTTCCTGATCATCCAGTTTCTCCATCATACGCTTATTTTCTGCCTCTAAGCGTGCTACCGTCTTTATCAGGGTTGCTGAATCTTTGGACAGGGTGGTCGTTACCTGCTCCACCTCCATCACCCTAGCAGACATTTTCTGAAAATCGGCTCTCAGGAACTTGACATCAGTTGAGATAGATCCCACCGTTGTTTGTACCTTGCTGAGGGCCCCCATTATATCTTCAAGCGTCACTTTGGGACCTCCCTCGCCCTCCTTTTGCTTCCTTTCCTGACCTTTAGCATCCGGCAGTGGGGGGAAATCTTTAGCATATGCATATTTTTCCAGCTTGCTTTGCTGACTTAAGCGGGGGCCTCTGCCGCTCATTTTATCAGTTGTTTTGGCGCTTACCCGCTGGAGCTGGGTGCAGTACAAATGTGTTGGGTGGGGGTGCCCCCTAGCAATAAGTTCGATACGGTTGCACCTTCACCCCTCGTGTGCCCACCGCGCTTGACTGCTATTTTTGATTTACTGCCACCGCTCAGAGGTATTGTGCTCTAGCAGCTCAACTGTGAGTACATCTTTTTTTTCTCCTTCATTCTACCCCCAAGGCAAATCTATAAAAACTGGTACAGAGAGCCGTGCCCCTTCCGTCTGTTCCCGTGCCTGCCCTGCGCTGTGCCTCCTGCTGTCTCTTCCTATTCAACAATACTGCCATTCACGCAAGCTGAACTGTGCATTTTCTGCTTCCTGTCTGTATTTTGGGATTTCAGGAGGACCCCTGGAGGGATTGAAGTACTGTTATTAAAATAAAATTCTTTGTTGGCCTCAACTTTCAATTTTACTCGTGCTCATCATCACGAGCTGCATAGAGCTGTAACACTTCTTACCGGCTCGCGTGATCTTCATTGTTTTGCCTACCTTCCTCGAGCCTCCTCCGCGCCCTGTTACCAGGCAACTACCGGACCTCCTCGTCTCAAGAGTCTGCCTTCTCGCACTGGCGCACACAGCTATTTCGTTGAGCCTCTGCTCACACGCTGACACGCACAGCATTGATCATTGTGTGTCTGAACCTTTTCACGTTTCTGCATTGGAAAACGTTGTACTTTCCAGGCAGCCGTTGATTCCTCATTCTCCCGGGAACAAGAACTCCTCATGGATGTTCCACCTCCTACTTCCTGTCTCCTTGATTGACTGGTTGTTCAGCTCGCTCTCTGGAAGAAACTTAGCTCGAGGCTGCCATCTGGTGGCCAAAACACAAACTGCACAACTTTATTGAATCCATGATTTCACACGGATTGTATTCAGTAACTCTTCATGTGCAATGTCTTCTGTGTGTCACTACTGTGATACACACACACCCCCTCTCGTATTGTGGCATTCATTTGTATCTTTTGCTTTAGTGTGTTACTTCTGTGACACACACACACCTGTGCACACATCGCTAACACTAAAGCAGCTGAGCAGACACCTTTTAAATATTGCTCTTTCAAAAAGACATTTCTCTACACACACGTTTGGTGATTCTGTTATTTTTTTACGCTGACACACACAGCACTTACTATTGTGTGTCTTCATCTCCTCAGTACTCCTCGAGTCTTTTAGTACACCCAGAAGGCATCTCTCATCTATATTCCACCTTCTACTTCCTGCCATTGGTTTGATGGGATTTGCAAGTTTATTATCTAATGCTGCCAATTAGTGACCGGAGTTAAAGCATAACTTTTCAAGTGGAATTTTTGCTGTGTATTACATCTGTGATACAAACACACAAACCACCCCTTATGATCCACCTGAAGGTGAAGACCCTGACGCGTTTGAACAAGCAGTACTACATTTGGATAAGTACTTTACTAAAACAAAGAACATTGTAGTGCATAGATATATGTTTTGTACAAAATTGCAGAAATCCGTTGAAAGCATAGACACTTCTATCACAGCTTTAAAAGTTTTAGCTTCAAAATGTGAGTTTAAGAATTTTACCTCTCAACTGGTGAGAAATGAACTTGTTGCACGGTGCTACTTTAAATAGATACAAGCCACACTACTCACCTGCAAGTATCCTACTTTAGATAAAACAGTTGACATTGCTAAAAGTATCAAAAGTTCAATAAATGATGCAAAACAACTTGAAACTGCCCTATCTAACTCTACTATTTCAGGTGCTGTCTCCTGAAATAGTAGATACCAAAAGTCTTAAAATTGGGATTTTTCTCAGTTTAGTAGGAATCTATGACATAATATCGACCACAAAAATATCGAGGTACAAAAATATCGCAACAAAAATATTGAGGACAATAATATCGGGATCATATCTCTAAAAAGGTAAGTACAAAAATATCAAAAATAATATATCGATGTCAAAAATATCGTTTTTTAGAAAATATCGTTTTTTTAAAATGTAAATAAAATGTAATATTAACAAAATAATACTTATAAATATAATAAACATAGTTAAAAATATATTATAATATTTAAAATTAATAAATGATGTAATAAAAACTAATAATAATAAAAATATAATACATAGTATATACTTAATTAATTTTAACTCCAAAATATTTATTTTAATAACTTATAAATAAATTAAAATATAATAAATTACAAATAAATGTATATACATAAATTAATAATATATATAACAATTATTAATAATGTAAAACTAATTAAAAAAATTAAGTAAATTTTGGATAGCGTACGGGTGAAAATTACTATTCCCACTCCAAAGAGTGCACAGTAGGGAAAGTGTTGGATAGCGTAGGGGTAAAAATCACTATTCTAACTCCAAAGAGTGCAACAGTAGGGAAAGTGTTGGATAGCGTAGAGGTAAAAATTACTATTCCCACTCCAGACAGTGCAACAGTAGGGAAAGCGTTGGATAGCGTAGGGGTTACAATTACTATTCCCACTCCAGTGAGTGCAACAGTAAGGAAAGAGTTGGATAGAGTCGGGGTAAAAATTACTATTCCCACTCCAGTGAGTGCAACAGTAGGGAAAGCGTTGGATAGCGTAGGGGTAAAAATTACTATTCCCACTCCAGTGGGTGCAACAGTAGGGAAAAAGTTGGATAGCGTAGGGGTAAAATTTACTATTCCCACTCCAGAGAGTGCAACAATAGGGAAAGTGTTGGATAGCGTAGAGGTAAAAATTACTATTCCCACTCCAGAGAGCGCAACAGTAGGGAAAGTGTTGGATAGTGGGAGGGTTAAAATTACTATTTCCACTCAAGAGAGTGCAACAGTAGGGAAAGTGTTGGATAGCGTAGAGGTAAAAATTACTATTCCCACTCCAGAGAACACAACAGTAGGGAAAGTGTTGGATAGTGTAGAGATAAAAATTACTATTCCCACTCCAGAGAGCGCAACAGTAGGGAAAGTGTTGGATAGAGTAGGGGTAAAAATTACTATTCCCACTCCAGATAGTGCAACAGTAGGGAAAGTGTTGGATAGCGTAGGGGTAAAAATTACTATTCCAACTCCAGAGAACGCAACAGAAGGGAAAGTGTTGGATAGCGTAGAGGTAAAAATTACTATTCCCACTCCAGAGAGTGCAACAGTAGGGAAAGTGTTGGATAGCGTAGTTGTAAAAATTACTATTCCCACTCCAGAGAGTGCAACAGTAGGGAAAAAGTTGTATAGCGTAGGGGTAAAAATTACTATTCCCACTCCAGAGAGTGCAACAGTAGGGAAAGAGTTGGATAGCGTAGGGGTAACAATTACTATTCCCACTCCAGAGAGTGCAACAGTAGGGAAAGAGTTGGATAGCGTAGGGGTAACAATTACTATTCCAACTCCAGAGAGCGCAACAGTAGGGAAAGTGTTGGATAGCGTAGGGGTACAAATTACTATTCCCACTCCAGAGAGTGCAACATTTGGGAAAATGTTGGATAGCGTAGGGGTAAAAATAACATACTTATAAATAAATGTTTTATTTTAAAATATAAAAATATTAACTATTAAATAATTATAAACCATTTACAAATACCAATACATAATTATTAAAAACATGTGAACAAAATATATGTAATTAAAAAATTATTAAAAATACCATTTCATAATATGTAATTAACAATTAATAATTAATAAACAATTAGATAATTAACCAAACTATTAATTAAAGAACATTATTACTTAATTACATTTAAATTACTTCCCACCCTATTCCCCTATAAACCCACAACCCACTACAAAACATAATTATCAATTAATCAATTAATTAAAAATATTTAGCAATTATTTAAAAATAATTACCAATGAATAAATATTAATTTATAATTCCTATTAATTAATAATTAATGTAACATAATTACATTACTTCCCACCCTATTCCCCTATAAACCCACAACCCACTACATTACATATTTATCAAGTAATCAATTAATTAAAATGAATTACCAATTAATTAAAAATAATTACCAATTAATAAATATTAATTTATAATTCCTACTAATTAATAATTAATGTAACATAATTAAATTACTTCCCACCCTATTCCCCTATAAACCCACAACCCGCTACAGAACATATTTATCAATTAATCAATTAATTAAAATTAATTACCAATTAATAAAAATTACTTACCAATTAATATATATTAATTTATAATTCCTACTAATTAATAATTAATTTAACATAATTAAATTACTTCCCACCCTATTCCCCTATAAACCCACAACCCGCTACAGTAGTAAAATACAAAATTTAATTAAATTACATAAAAATAAATTAAATACATAATAAATACATAATAATATACACAAAATTAATTTAAAAATCGATATTAGTAACATCGAAATTATTAACATCGATATTACTGACATCGATATTTAATACTTCGATATTACTAATATCGATATTTAATTTATCGATATTACTTACCTTCTATATTTTGTCCCATCGATATTTAAACTTCGATATAATTGTATATCGATATTTAAATATCGATATTTTGTCTGCATACCGTTTAGTAGTAGTAAAGATAGAAAAATCCTAATTTTAAGACTTTTGGTATTCACAAAAGGCATTTAGGAGTCCTAAAGTTAGGAGTCCTAACTTCAATACTACTAAACTGAGAAAAATCCCAATTTTAAGACTTTCGGTATTCACAGAAGGCATTATGGAGTCCTAAAGTTAGGAGTCCTAACTTTACTACTACTAAACTGAGAAAAATCCCAATTTTAAGACTTTTGGTATTCACAGAAGGCATTTAGGAGTCCTAAAGTTAGGACTCCTAACTTCTGTGAATACCGAAATGAGTAAGTGCCTTCTGTAAATACCAAAATGGTAGTAAGTTTAGGATTTTGTCTTAAGTTAGGTCTGTGAATCGGGCCCAGAGAGTTTAGGATTAATCCTCCTAAGTAGAGCCCTTCTACTCTCAGCCGAAAGGCCAGCATTAGCGTTGCCAAAAAGACACAATGCGCAGTTGTCTCCAACCATTGAGTAGGTCGACTTTAACATGAGTGCCCTTTAATGAAGCTTGTTCTGCCAGATCTAAAATTCTTGTAAGAGGTCCCAAAACATATAAGATCTTGTCTTGGCATTGTTTGAGGCAATGCTCTAAGCCTTTGCTAGGGTCTTTGCCAGTTTTTAAAAAGGAAGGTCATCAATTCTGGATCCAAATTTGGTGTCATAACTGCTTTATTATCTAGGAACGGTCTAGGGCATTCTGCCCTCATCAAGTTTTTCCTTCTGAAGGGAAACGCAAATCCAGTGTTTAATACATTTTGAAACATGGTCCATGGGCCACCAGTCTGACCCCCTTGGGTGGGTAATCTGATTAGGATTTAACATTTCTACCCCTGTTGGGTATTTAATGGCTTTAGAGGTTGAGACTATCCCAAGGTCTTCATCGAGGAGATCATTATCTAAATCTTCTAGGGGATCAAAGACATATTCATCCTCCTTGTCCTTTGGATATTGTATCATAGGAGTAGGTTTCATTTCCAGCTTGTAAGCCGTGGTCCTTTGAGCTATAAAGGTCTCTTGGTCTTTTTATGTCGTGGTGGACACCTGGGCTTATTGTGCCAATAAGGCCGCTCATGCTAATTGTACCGCTATGGGTACCAAGGTCACTTGTAGCGCATAGGCTACCTGATGTATGATCTCTCTGTTTTGTAGCGTGCTAGCTACCATTAATAAAGGGTACCTTAGATAGGTGTTTTGTTTTTTTAAGAACCTTACCTCCTTTTTTGATGGGAGTCTAATCCCCTAAGAGTGATACTAGGTCCTCTTCAGAGTAGTCCCTTTTACTCTTGCTAAGGGCCGCCTCCACTGCCTCTTTCAGGGAGGAATTAAATTCCTTTTCCAGTCAATTTATTAGCACTCTTTCATTGAGGGTTATGTTTGGAGTCCCCTCAGTCTGAATGTCAGACATGATGTTCTTCAAGATGATAAAATAAGGCTTGTTGATTTAAAATATTAATAATTTAAATATTAATAGATAAAATAACTTTAAAAGGTAGAGGTTGTTTTAAAATCCCCTTTCTCCTTTTTTTTAACACCATCAATGCTACAGAGATTCATCCTCCATGCTGATGATCGATGAATCCCATTGTTCATGACGAGCTCAGCTCGTCATGAGCACACAAGCAGTGTACTGCATGACGAGCTGAGCTCGTCATGAGCATCGAAGGGGTTACATAAAGTATCCTAATTGCATCCACTTGCAGGGAAAAAAACCTTTCTTAACTCTCAGTCAGCCTCTTTCAACCATGAAAACGACAGTTGTGTGGCTCAAGCTTGGCTGGTTACCTGGGTCCTTTCTCCCTATTGCCTAAATTTCATATGCATCACTTCCCCATGGCTCTGTGCCCTCTTGGGAAGTGAAGAAGCTAGGGAAAATGACCGTAGTACAGCAAAAAAGGAGCTGGAGAAGTCAGGGGCGGAGTCGCGTCCGTCTACTGCTTCTGCAGCCAGCTCTGTGTCCCGTTAGCAGTAAGTCTCTCTTCAAGAGGGGGATCTGAGACCTCTGCAATGCACCAAATGGAGCTGGGGAAGCCAGGGGCGGGGTTGCACCCGTCTCCTGCTTCCGCACTCAGCTCCACATTCAGCCAGCGCTCTGTCTCTCTCCAAGAGGGAGAGAGACCTCGCCAATGGCACTGCGGGCAAGGGAGTGGCCCGGGAGAGCCCTGAGGCGGCCACTGCAGCGTCCAGTCAATCGTTCCCCATGTCGGGAGAGATGTTTGTCATGCCTCAGGAGAGGCTCCGGGAGGCCAAACAATCTGCAAGAGAGATGATCAATAAGGTCAGTTTCCCTCCTCTTATGATAATCGTACACAAATACAAAGAAATACAGCAAGAGTATCTTGTTTGAAGAAAAAAAAAACAAAGAGCTTATCTTATTATAATAAAATACCAAAAAGCCAACGTATATGACAGAAACACAAGCAAATAAATTACTTAATCATACTTTCTATGACAGTAATGGTTTTGAAAGTAGGTTTAACTAGAAAGTGCAAAATTAAAACAAGAAGTGAATAGAAACCCGGCCAAAAATTGGAGGGGTCACTACCCAATAAGGAAATAGAGCCCTTACTGTGCAAACCTGAAAGAAATAAGGGTTAATCAAGAAAAATTATATCAGCATTGAAGCTCCAAGTTATAGTGTACTTAACTGTGAGGAGCTGCCAATAAAAGAGGATGATATCTAGTTACACTGTTACTATGTCATTTTTCTAAAAGTTCTATGGAATGTTTTACTTGTGATTTAACACTTGTTCTTTAAAGGGCTGCATGTTGGGGCAGCAATAAAAGTTATTGCATAATATTAGCCTCCGGTCTTGTAATGAAATCCAAGAAGCTGGACCACCTTGGGAAGAAGATGTTTACTTACGCCAGCATATCACTGCGGTCGGTGAACACTGCAAGCCTCTTGGGCCGTTATACCCATACAGTGTGGGATACGGTTGCACAAGTGCTGCCACAGTGCCCGGAGGAAGCCCGGGCCATTCTCAACTGCGCAGTGGCAGAGGGTCAAGATGCAGCTAAGTTCACTATTCGGTGTGGGCTGGATACCGCCGACCCTCTGGGCAGAACGGTTTCCACGTCAGTAGCCTTGAGGTGCTACGCCTGGGTGAGGACGTCTGGTTTCTCTGGGGGATGTCCAAATCACCCTTCTGGACATTCCCTTTGATGGTTGTCGCCTGTTTTCTGACAAGGAGGATTCAGTGCTCGAGCGCTTTAAGGATTCTAGGGCTACGGCCAGATCCTTGGCCCTCGCGACAACCTCTCACCCCATGCAGTCCGCTCTTTTTGCCTCTTTCATAGCTACGGAAGGGGTGCCCCACCATGTTTCACCCAATCAGGCCACAGCTACCCAGCCTCTGCATGGCTGCGGATGTGGGACCCAGCGACGCGGGTCTGTGGGCCAGCTGGCGGGCATCTGGAGGCTGCTGCATGCCCCCCCCTGCAGCAGCCTCCAAACCCTCCTAGTTTGACCTTTCAGGGCCACCAGGGGCCAGTGGGTGGTAGGATTTGCCATCACCTCACCTTCTGGCAAAATATCATGTCGGACAGGTGGGTATTGCAGATAGCCAAAGGGGCTAGTCCCTTCCCTTCGAGACTAGCCCTCCCTCCATGCCACTAGCACTCCATTGCATGTCGGAGGATCACTTGGCCCTGCTCCGCCAGGAAGTTGCAGCTCTCCTGGCCAAGGAAGCTATCAAAAGGGTCCTGTGCCAGAAGTAGGTCATGGTTGTTACTCACACTACTTTCTGGTACCCAAGAAGGACAAAGGGCTGTGTCCTATCTTAGACCTCTGGGCCCTCAACCACTTCCCCAGAAGGAGAAGTTCAAAATGCTCACGTTGGCTTAGGTCCTGTCTGCCCTTGATTCCGGAGACTGGATGGTAGTGTTGGACTTGCAGGATGCCTATTTCCATATCTCTCCTGCCAGCCCACAGGCTTTACCTATGGTTCACGGTAGGCCACAAGCATTTTCAGTTTACCGTGCTCCCTTTTGGCCTCAGCAGTGTCCCTCGGGTGTTCATGATAGTGATGGCGTTGGTCGCAGCTCATCTGCGCAGAACAAGGGTTCCAGTCTTCCCCATCTCAATAACTGGCTGTTGAAGGCGAGCTCCCCTCAGGCTGTCATCTCCCACCTCCAGAATACGGCAGACCTCTCGCTGGGGTTCACTATCAACGGGCCGAAGTCACACCCAATTCCCTCCCAGAAGCTCCTTTTCATCGGAGCAGTTCTGGATACAGCGCAGTTTCGGGCTTATCCTCCTGAGCAGTGAGTCTGGGATATTCGGGCTATGATACAGAGGTTTCAGCCTCCATCCCAGATCTCGGTGAGAATGACCATGAGCCTGCTGGGCGTTAAGGCCCCCTGCATCCTGCTGGTGGATCATGCCAGGTGGCATATGCTGTCTCTGCAGTGGGACCTGAAGTTCCAGTGGGCGCAGCATGATGGGAATCTTTCCGATGTCATCTAGATCTCAGAGTGGACTGCACGTCAATTACAATGGTGGCTCACAAACCAGAATTGGGTCAGCGGCAGATCCCTCTTCCTTACCCAACCAGAGTTCACTGTAGTGACGGATGCGTCACTCCTGGGATGGGGCGGCCACTTGGGAGAGGCGGAGATCAGGGGTCTCCACATCAACCTTATGGAGCTCTGGGTGATCCGTCTTGCACTGAAAGCATTCCTTCCTTCTGTCAAAGGAAGAGTAGTGTAGGTGTTCATAGACAACACCACGGCCATGTGGTACTGCAAGAAACAGGGCAGGGTGGGGTCGTGGACCCTATGTCAAGAGGCTCTTCACCTTTGGACATGGCTGGAACATCAGGGCATATCCCGGTAATTCAAAACCTGGCAGGTTCCCTGAACACCAGGGCGGACGAACTTAGCCGCAGGTGCATGATGGATCATTAATGGCGTCTTCACTCGGAGGTGGTGCAAGATCTCTTTTGGCAGTGGAAAGAGCCTTGGTTAGATCTGTTCACCACTGAAGAGAACGCTCAATGTCAGCAGTTCTGCGAATTGGAGTTTCCAAGGCAGCACTCGCTTAGCGATGCTTTTCATCGCGAATGGAATTGTGGCCTCCAGTACGCCTTACCGCCTGTATCACTTCTACCCAGGGTGCTGGAGAAGATCAAGCGCGACTGGGCCCAAGTCATTCTTGTGGCTCCGGACTGACACGAAGAGTCTGGTACCTGAGCTCTTGAGCATGGCAAATAATCCTCCAATCAGACTGCCTCTGCAGGAGGATCTTCTGTCGTAGCAGCAGGGGACAGTCCTCCACCCAAACCTGTCCAGCCTCCGCCTTCTTGCATGGCAATTGAGCAGCGACAGTTGAAAGCTTTCGACCTTCCTCCTGAAGTCTGTGATGTCATCTTGGCAGCCAGGCGTCTCTCCACTAAAATGGTTTATGCCTGTAGATGGAACAAATTTGTAGCATGATGTACAGCAAAAAGTGTGGATCCCCTTTCTACCCCTCTTTCAGAGGTTCTCCTATTCATTATATCTTTGGCCCAGCAGGCTTCTGCTCTGGGCACTCGTCCCACATAGCTCAGACCATCACATTGCCCACCTTCTTCCCGCCTCTGAATCCTTCCAAAGAGGAGAGACTCCACCGTCTGGACCCAAAACATGCGCTGTCCATTTACCTTGACCCCATTAAAGATTTCCGGGCGGACAATCAACTCTTCGTGGGTTATGTGGGAGCCAGAGAGGTCGGGCTGTGCACAAACCTACCATCTCTCGATGGGTTGTCATATGCATCAAAATCTGCTATTCTTTGGCGAAAAAAGACCCTTCAGTAGGACAGAGTGCCCGCTCCACCAGGGCAATGGCAGCCTCATCTGCTTCGGGATGTGGAGTTCCGTTGATTGACATCTGCCAGGCAGCCACGTTGGCATACCTGCACATATTCACAACACATTACTGCCTGGATAGCCAAGTCCGGAGAGCCTGCTTATTTGGCCGTTCTGTTCTCCAGAACTTTCTGGTGTGAATTTAGTTTGCAGACCCACCTCCGGGGTTGGCGTTGCTGGGGTATCTATTCTAAGGTAAGGAATCTATAGCTAATTGTCTCTTTAATGATGAACAAGTTACTCACCTTCTGTAATGATGTATCTGTCAGAGACATACTTTACTTATTGATTCCTTACCGCCCACCCATCCTCCCGTTCTACGAACTGACTTCTAGGAAAAGGGACTCCCTTCCAGGACCCTGGTTTTGTGCACCAGTGGTCAGTGTCTTGCATGGCTCTACACTTCTGGCTTGGAAAGTCGTGTCAGAACTGATGTCAGCGCACAGGGGCAAAGTCTAAGTAGACACCGCAACCTCATCCCGGTGACCACAACGCCGACGGTGGACGCGGAGTTGACCGACACGCAGGGGTACTGCTACAGAAAAATTCTCCAGTTCCAGTCTGATGCCTGGGGCAATTCTAAGGTAAGGAATCCATAACTAATGTATGTCTCTTACAGATACATCATTACCAAAGGTAAGTAACTTGTTCATAATGTCACTCGTGGGATCTACTTAAACTGTGACTACAGGTCTGCCATTGCAGCTTCTGTGAGTTGGTGCTTGCACCTCTCATAAAAGATATAGGTTTACTTATATCTGAGGTCACTACACTTTAAACCTATAAATCACCCCTATGGCAGGCTCTTCAGTCCTGAAGGCAGGGTGCTTGTTTATGAGTGTGAGGGCCCCTGATGAGCAGGACACCCCTACTACAAACCCTGGAATAGAGTTTCCAGACTTTGTGCGGTCAGCTATTTTTAGACATATAGTGGACATCAGTCATTACGTGATGTCTAATTATAAAGTGGCTGCATCGAACCCAGTCATGTTTTGTGTCAAACATGTTGGAATTATACACTGACACCGAATCCAGTGTTGTAAGCATGCTCCCATGTACTGAGGGGCTCCTTAGGCGACCCAGTTGTACTCTGTAACAGCCTTTCAGGGTCTGCAAGCAAGCTAGTGTTGCTGCCGACCACAGACACGATTTTGCCCTCCTGCTGCTGAGCCAAGCTTGGGCAGGGGAAGGCAGACCAATTTATTTCCTCTCACAGGGCGGTGTGACCACCTCCCAGAAATGACTTAGTGTATCAGGCTGGAGTGAGGTTGCTTGCCAGCACCACCAGACTACTTTGAAGGGTACATTTGGCAGACCCTCCAGGATATCGCGATTTCGGATTTGCAAAAAAATCGCAAAATCGGCAGTTTTGTAAAAATGCCGCGATTTTTACAAAACTGCTGGCGAAATCCGGCACTTTCTATTGGCTCCGTAGGTCGTCACCACGGGGCCAATAGAAAGGGTCTCTCAGGTGTCGGTCTCGCTCGCCCGTGCATGTAATCCCCCCTCACCCTCAGCTGTGCCTCACCTGTGTGGCTGCCTGGCTCCTGCCTGCTGTCCTGAGGCTGCTCTGACCCTTCCAGGATTTCGCGGCTTGCTGAGACTGCAGACGACGACCAGACGACGGCTTCCTTGTTCTGGTATGTGTTGTTGGTCCCCGGGGGCATTGGGTTTTTTTTACATTCTTCGGCCCCGCCGCGTGCCCGGTGTGCGGCGGGCCCAGGGGCCACATTCTGTGGGGGCCCGTAGCACATGGGGCACGCGGCGGGCCCCCGGGGGCATTCTTTTTTTTTTATTCTTCGGCCTTGGGTCCCGCCATGTGCCCGGTGTGCGGTGAGCCAAGGGGCCACAATCTGTGGGGGCCCGCCGCACATGGGGCTCGCGGCGGGCCCCAGGGGCATTCTTTTTTTTTTAATTCTTCCGCCTTGGGTCCCGCCGCATGCCCGGTGTGCGGCGGGCCCAGGGGCCACATTCTGTGGGGGTCTGCCGCACATGGGGCACGCGGCGGGCCCCGGGGGCATTCTTTTTTGAAAAATTCTTCGGCCTCGGGTCCCGCCGCGTGCCCGGTGTGCGGCGGGCCCAGGGACCACATTCTGTGGGGGCCCGCCGCACATGGGGCACGCGGCGGGCCCCGGAGGCATTCTTTTAAAAAAAATTCTTTGGCCTCGGGTCCCGCCGCCTGCACGGTGCACGGCGGGCCCAGCGGCTACATTCTGTGGGGGCCCGCCGCACATGGGGCACGCGCCGGGCCCCGGGGGCACATTTAAAAAAAAAATGATTCGGCCTTGGGTTCCGCCGCGTGCCCGGTGTGCGGCGGGCCCAGGGGCCACATTCTGTACGGGCCCGCTGCACATGGGGCACGCGGCGGGCCCCGGGGGCAATTTAAAAAAAAAAAAATGATTCGGCCTTGGGTCCCGCCGCGTGCCCGGTGTGCGGCGGGCCCAGGGGCCACATTCTGTGGGGGCCCGCCGCACATGGGGCACGCGGGGGGCCCCGGGGGCACATTTTTTTTAAAAATGATTCGGCCCTGGGTCCCGCCACGTGCCCGGTGTGCGACGGGCCCAGGGGTCACATTCTGTGGGGGCCCCCCGCACATGGGGCACGCGGCGAGCCCCGGGGGCACATTTTTTTAAAAAATGACTCGGCCTTGGGTCCCGCCGCGTGCCCGGTGTGCGGCGGGCCTAGAGGCCACATTCTGTGGGGTCCCGCCGCACATGGGGTACGCGGCGGGCCCCGGGGGCACATTTAAAAAAAAAAAATTATTCGGCCTTGGGTCCCGCCACGTGCCCGGTGTGCGGCGGGCCCAGGGGCCACATTCTGTGGGGGCCCACCGCACATGGGGCAGGTGGCGGGCCCCAGGGGCACATTTTTTTTAAAAAAATGATTCGGCCTTCGACACTTCTGGGGACTTTCATAATTCTTTATTTTGGTTCTTTTGCAGAGTCTCGGAGGAAAAAATCAGTTTTTTCAAGCGCCAGAATTGGGCCGCCTGCTGCACAGCGCTGGTAACTTTGGGGTTCTGTACAGTTCTGGGGAGTTTCATGATTCTTTATTTTGGGTTTGGGTCTTTTGTAGTGTCTATGGGAAAAGGAACTGCTGTTTCAAGCGCCAGAATGGGCCGCCTGCTGCACAGCGCGGGTAAGTTTGGGGTTCTGTACACGTCTGGGGATTTTCATAATTCTTTATTTTGGTTCTTTTGCAGAGTCTCAGAGGAAAGAATCCGCTATTTCAAGCGCCAGAATTGGGCCACCTGCTGCCAGCGCTGGTAAGTTTGGGGTTCTGTACAGTTCTGGGGAGTTTCATGATTCTTTATTTTGGGTTTGGGTCTTTTGTAGTGTCTATGGGGAAAGGAACTGCTGTTTCAAGCGCCAGAATTGGGCCGCCTGCTGCACAGCGCGTGTAAGTTTGGGGTTCTGTACAGTTCTGGGGAGTTTCATGATTCTTTATTTTGGGTTTGGGTCTTTTGTAGTGTCTATGGGGAAAGGAACTGCTGTTTCAAGCGTCAGAATTGGGCCGCCTGCTGCACAGTGCGGGTAAGTTTGGGGTTCTGTACAGTTCTGGGGAGTTTCATGATTCTTTATTTTGGGTTTGGGTCTTTTGTAGTGTCTATGGGGAAAGGAACTGCTGTTTCAAGCACCAGAATTGGGCCGCCTGCTGCACAGCGCGGGTACGTTTGGGGTTCTGTACACTTCTGGGGACTTTCATAATTCTTTATTTGGGAAACAACCATTACAACGCAACTTTTACAACGCACTACCATTACAACGAAATTTTTACAACGCAAAAACCATTACAACGCATGTATTTACAACGCATGTTTTTACAACGCAGGTACCTTTACAACGCATACCATTACAACGTAAGTATTGGTAAGTATATAATTATATTTTAAATTTTATATGTTTGGGTTTTTTTAAGGGGTATTTTTAGGGTTAAGGGTCAGTTTTGGGTTTTTGGGTTAAGGGGTATTTTTAGGGTTCAGGGTCAGTTTTGGGTTTTTGGGTAAAAGGGTATTTTTAGGGTTCAGGGTCAGTTTTCAGTTTTTGGATAAAGGGGTATTTTAAGGGTTCAGGGTCAGTTTTCGGTTTTTGGGTAAAAGGGTATTTTTAGGGTTCAGGGTCAGTTTTCAGTTTTTGGGTAAAGGGGTATTTTTAGGGTTCAGGGTCAGTTTTCAGTTTTTGGGTAAAGGGGTATTTTTAGGGTTCAGGGTCAGTTTTCAGTTTTTGGGTAAAGGGGTATTTGTAGGGTTCAGGGTCAGTTTTCAGTTTTTGGGTAAAAGGGTATTTTTAGGGTTCAGGGTCAGTTTTCAGTTTTTGGGTTAAGGGATATTTTTAGGGTTCAGGGTCAGTTTTGGGTTTTTGGGTAAAGGGGTATTTTTAGGGTTCAGGGTCAGTTTTGGGTTTTTGGGTAAAGGGGTATTTTTAGGGTTCAGGGTCAGTTTTGGGTTTTTTGGGTAAAAGGGTATTTTTGGGGTTCAGGGTCAGTTTTGGGTTTTTGGGTAAAGGGGTATTTTTAGGGTTCAGGGTCAGTTTTGGGTTTTTGGGGTACAGGGGTATTTTTAGGGTTCAGGGTCAGTTTTGGGTTTTTGGGGTACAGGGGTATTTTTAGGGTTCAGGGTCAGTTTTGGGTTTTTGGAGTACAGGGGTACAGGGTAAAAATAAAATAAAATAAAATGTAAATTAAATCAATTAAATGAAATGAAATTAAATTAAATTATATTATTTTCAATTATTTTTAATTAAAAAAAATAATATATACTTACCAATACTTACGTTGTAATGGTATGCGTTGTAAAGGTACCTGCGTTGTAAAAACATGCGTTGTAAATACATGCGTTGTAAAAGTTTTTGCGTTGTAAAAAATTCGTTGTAATGGTATGCGTTGTAAAAGTATGAGTTGTAACGTCATACATCCCTTTATTTTGGTTCTTTTGCAGAGTCTCGGAGGAAAAAATCCGCTGTTTCAAGCGCCAGAATTGGGCCGCCTGCTGCTCAGCGCGGGTAAGTTTGGGGTTCTGTACAGTTCTGGGGAGTTTCATGATTCTTTATTTTGGGTTTGGGTCTTTTGTAGTGTCTATGGGGAAAGGAACTGCTGTTTCAAGCGTCAGAATTGGGCCGCCTGCTGCACAGCGCGGGTAAGTTTGGGGTTCTGTACAGTTCTGGGGAGTTTCATGATTCTTCATTTTGGGTTTGGGTCTTTTGTAGTGTCTATGGGGAAAGGAACTGCTGTTTCAAGCGCCAGAATTGGGCCGCCTGCTGCACAGCGCTGGTAAGTTTGGGGTTCTTTACAGTTCTGGGGAGTTTCATGATTCTTTATTTTGGGTTTGGGTCTTTTGTAGTGTCTATGGAGAAAGGAACTGCTGTTTCAAGCGTCAGAATTGGGCCGCCTGCTGCACAGCGCGGGTAAGTTTGGGGTTCTGTACAGTTCTGGGGAGTTTCATGATTCTTTATTTTGGGTTTGGGTCTTTTGTAGTGTCTATGGGAAAAGGAACTGCTGTTTCAAGCGCCAGAATGGGCCGCCTGCTGCACAGCGCGGGTAAGTTTGGGGTTCTGTACACTTCTGGGGATTTTCATAATTCTTTATTTTGGTTCTTTTGCAGAGTCTCGGAGGAAAGAATCCGCTATTTCAAGCGCCAGAATTGGGCCGCCTGCTGCCAGCGCTGGTAAGTTTGGGGTTCTGTACAGTTCTGGGGAGTTTCATGATTCTTTATTTTGGGTTTGGGTCTTTTGTAGTGTCTATGGGGAAAGGAACTGCTGTTTCAAGCGCCAGAATTGGGCCGCCTGCTGCACAGCGCGGGTAAGTTTGGGGTTCTGTACAGTTCTGGGGAGTTTCATGATTCTTTATTTTGGGTTTGGGTCTTTTGTAGTGTCTATGGGGAAAGGAACTGCTGTTTCAAGCGTCAGAATTGGGCCGCCTGCTGCACAGTGCGGGTAAGTTTGGGGTTCTGTACAGTTCTGGGGAGTTTCATGATTCTTTATTTTGGGTTTGGGTCTTTTGTAGTGTCTATGGGGAAAGGAACTGCTGTTTCAAGCACCAGAATTGGGCCGCCTGCTGCACAGCGCGGGTACGTTTGGGGTTCTGTACACTTCTGGGGACTTTCATAATTCTTTATTTGGGAAACAACCATTACAACGCAACTTTTACAACACACTACCATTACAATGAAATTTTTACAACGCAAAAACCATTACAACGCATGTATTTACAACGCATGTTTTTACAACGCAGGTACCTTTACAACGCATACCATTATAACGTAAGTATTGGTAAGTATATAATTATATTTTAAATTTTATATGTTTGGGTTTTTTTAAGGGGTATTTTTAGGGTTAAGGGTCAGTTTTGGGTTTTTGGGTTAAGGGGTATTTTTAGGGTTCAGGGTCAGTTTTGGGTTTTTGGGTAAAAGGGTATTTTTAGGGTTCAGGGTCAGTTTTCAGTTTTTGGGTAAAGGGGTATTTTTAGGGTTCAGGGTCAGTTTTCGGTTTTTGGGTAAAAGGGTATTTTTAGGGTTCAGGGTCAGTTTTCAGTTTTTGGGTAAAGGGGTATTTTTAGGGTTCAGGGTCAGTTTTCAGTTTTTGGGTAAAGGGGTATTTTTAGGGTTCAGGGTCAGTTTTCAGTTTTTGGGTAAAGGGGTATTTTTAGGGTTCAGGGTCAGTTTTCAGTTTTTGGGTAAAAGGGTATTTTTAGGGTTCAGGGTCAGTTTTCAGTTTTTGGGTTAAGGGATATTTTTAGGGTTCAGGGTCAGTTTTGGGTTTTTGGGTAAAGGGGTATTTTTAGGGTTCAGGGTCAGTTTTGGGTTTTTGGGTAAAGGGGTATTTTTAGGGTTCAGGGTCAGTTTTGGGTTTTTTGGGTAAAAGGGTATTTTTGGGGTTCAGGGTCAGTTTTGGGTTTTTGGGTAAAGGGGTATTTTTAGGGTTCAGGGTCAGTTTTGGGTTTTTGGGGTACAGGGGTATTTTTAGGGTTCAGGGTCAGTTTTGGGTTTTTGGGGTAAAGGGGTATTTTTAGGGTTCAGGGTCAGTTTTGGGTTTTTGGGGTACAGGGGTATTTTTAGGGTTCAGGGTCAGTTTTGGGGTTTTGGAGTACAGGGGTACAGGGTAAAAATAAAATAAAATTAAATTTAAATTAAATCAATTAAATGAAATGAAATTAAATTAAATTAAATTATATTATTTTCAATTATTTTTAATTAAAAAAAATAATATATACTTACCAATACTTACGTTGTAATGGTATGCATTGTAAAGGTACCTGCGTTGTAAAAACATGCGTTGTAAATACATGCGTTGTAAAAGTTTTTGCGTTGTAAAAAATTCGTTGTAATGGTATGCGTTGTAAAAGTATGAGTTGTAACGTCATACATCCCTTTATTTTGGTTCTTTTGCAGAGTCTCGGAGGAATAAATCCGCTGTTTCAAGCGCCAGAATTGGGCCGCCTGCTGCTCAGCGCGGGTAAGTTTGGGGTTCTGTACAGTTCTGGGGAGTTTCATGATTCTTTATTTTGGGTTTGGGTCTTTTGTAGTGTCTATGGGGAAAGGAACTGCTGTTTCAAGCGTCAGAATTGGGCCGCCTGCTGCACAGCGCGGGTAAGTTTGGGGTTCTGTACAGTTCTGGGGAGTTTCATGATTCTTTATTTTGGGTTTGGGTCTTTTGTAGTGTCTATGGGAAAAGGAACTGCTGTTTCAAGCGCCAGAATGGGCCGCCTGCTGCACAGCGCGGGTAAGTTTGGGGTTCTGTACACTTCTGGGGATTTTCATAATTCTTTATTTTGGTTCTTTTGCAGAGTCTCGGAGGAAAGAATCCGCTATTTCAAGCGCCAGAATTGGGCCGCCTGCTGCCAGCGCTGGTAAGTTTGGGGTTCTGTACAGTTCTGGGGAGTTTCATGATTCTTTATTTTGGGTTTGGGTCTTTTGTAGTGTCTATGGGGAAAGGAACTGCTGTTTCAAGCACCAGAATTGGGCCGCCTGCTGCACAGCGCGGGTACGTTTGGGGTTCTGTACACTTCTGGGGACTTTCATAATTCTTTATTTGGGAAACAACCATTACAACGCAACTTTTACAACGCACTACCATTACAATGAAATTTTTACAACGCAAAAACCATTACAACGCATGTATTTACAACGCATGTTTTTACAACGCAGGTACCTTTACAACGCATACCATTACAACGTAAGTATTGGTAAGTATATAATTATATTTTAAATTTTATATGTTTGGGTTTTTTTAAGGGGTATTTTTAGGGTTAAGGGTCAGTTTTGGGTTTTTGGGTTAAGGGGTATTTTTAGGGTTCAGGGTCAGTTTTCGGTTTTTGGGTAAAAGGGTATTTTTAGGGTTCAGGGTCAGTTTTCAGTTTTTGGGTAAAGGGGTATTTTTAGGGTTCAGGGTCAGTTTTCAGTTTTTGGGTAAAGGGGTATTTTTAGGGTTCAGGGTCAGTTTTCAGTTTTTGGGTAAAGGGGTATTTTTAGGGTTCAGGGTCAGTTTTCAGTTTTTGGGTAAAAGGGTATTTTTAGGGTTCAGGGTCAGTTTTCAGTTTTTGGGTTAAGGGATATTTTTAGGGTTCAGGGTCAGTTTTGGGTTTTTGGGTAAAGGGGTATTTTTAGGGTTCAGGGTCAGTTTTGGGTTTTTGGGTAAAGGGGTATTTTTAGGGTTCAGGGTCAGTTTTGGGTTTTTTGGGTAAAAGGGTATTTTTGGGGTTCAGGGTCAGTTTTGGGGTTTTGGGTAAAGGGGTATTTTTAGGGTTCAGGGTCAGTTTTGGGTTTTTGGGGTACAGGGGTATTTTTAGGGTTCAGGGTCAGTTTTGGGTTTTTGGGGTAAAGGGGTATTTTTAGGGTTCAGGGTCAGTTTTGGGTTTTTGGGGTATAGGGGTATTTTTAGGGTTCAGGGTCAGTTTTGGGTTTTTGGAGTACAGGGGTACAGGGTAAAAATAAAATAAAATTTAAATTAAATCAATTAAATGAAATTAAATTAAATTAAATTAAATTATATTATTTTCAATTATTTTTAATTAAAAAAATAATATATACTTACCAATACTTACGTTGTAATGGTATGCGTTGTAAAGGTACCTGCGTTGTAAAAACATGCGTTGTAAATACATGCGTTGTAAAAGTTTTTGCGTTGTAAAAAATTTGTTGTAATGGTATGCGTTGTAAAAGTATGAGTTGTAACGTCATACATCCCTTTATTTTGGTTCTTTTGCAGAGTCTCGGAGGAATAAATCCGCTGTTTCAAGCGCCAGAATTGGGCCGCCTGCTGCTCAGCGCGGGTAAGTTTGGGGTTCTGTACAGTTCTGGGGAGTTTCATGATTCTTTATTTTGGGTTTGGGTCTTTTGTAGTGTCTATGGGGAAAGGAACTGCTGTTTCAAGCGTCAGAATTGGGCCGCCTGCTGCACAGCGCGGGTAAGTTTGGGGTTCTGTACAGTTCTGGGGAGTTTCATGATTCTTTATTTTGGGTTTGGGTCTTTTGTAGTGTCTATGGGGAAAGGAACTGCTGTTTCAAGCGCCAGAATTGGGCCGCCTGCTGCACAGCGCGGGTACGTTTGGGGTTCTGTACACTTCTGGGGACTTTCATAATTCTTTATTTTGGTTCTTTTGCAGAGTCTCGGAGGAAAAAATCCGCTGTTTCAAGCGCCAGAATTGGGCCGCCTGATGCACAGCGCTGGTAAGTTTGGGGTTCTTTACAGTTCTGGGGAGTTTCATGATTCTTTATTTTGGGTTTGGCCAATTGTAGGATTTTCCGTACATACCAGATAGCACTTGACTGGTCTTATTCTTCTCCTCCCCTGAGTGTCAACGCCTAGCTTATGTGATCCTACAAAACACACTTATACAAATTTGTTTTCGGCGCTTAGGTTTGACTTTCTTTGCAGGTAACTGATCGTGCTCTTTTTGGTCCATTTTCTCCAGCCATGCAACCTTTGTCATAGTATTTTTTATTTGCAAGCACTTAGGGCCAGGATTGCTTGTTTTCTGGAAAACATTTTTGCCTTAGGTTTTTTCGACAATTGCAATGCCTTTTTCCCCTTTGAAACACATCTAACACCAAATATATTTGTAGGCGACTGACCATGCTATTTTAACACTGCTTGCTCAACGCCGTTCGGCATTTCCCATTGCAGTGGCGGACGAAAAAGTTTTCACATTTTTGCCCATGTGTAGTACTTCATTGTTGCATTCATTTTTAGGTTTTGCCTGTCGAAAGCTGCGCAGCAGCCTTTCGCGCAGGCGAAATCTTATGTCTTTACACTGTGTGTTTGTTCCGCCTCTCTGTTCCATTGGCTAGCTCCATTGCCGGAGCAGATTCGTGGGCGTTCCCGCGATTTTACTCATCCCACCCCTTTTCGTACGTCATGCGGCGGTGGGCGGTGTTTTTTTGTTGTTTTTTTTTTGGTTTCTTTTGGTCAGTTCTCTGAAGATGGCGGCCAGGCAGTAGCCTTCATGGCGTGGTTCGCTTTAACACCCGCCACAATGGCCGGGCGGGCCGTGAGATAATGAAAACTCCAGTAGCTCCAAGAGCCTAGGAAAGCGAGCGGCGCCCACCTGCTGGGGGCTCACCGCTCGCACACGTTAGCCGAGGTAGGTCCTCCCTCGGGGCTCACAGTTCCGCTGCGATTCTGTTCCGGCCATCCAGGAGCACTCGCAGACCGCTCCCCTGAGTCTGGGCTCGTGAATGTGAGAGCTGCAGCAGCTCCAATCAGGGCTGCTCACACGCCCACCAGTCGGGCGATCCCCAGCGATCAAGATGCAGCACTGTGTCCATCGCAGTCCTTTCACTTTTGAGCCGCGTGTTTGTTCACTTTCGCGGCCGCGCGTTTTTTTTTTCCTTTGGGTGAGGGCTTGTTTTGCCATCCCAGCAGTAATGACATTTTACCAAAGCCACTCCCTATAGATGAAGCAATAGTTGCAATTTATGTTGACTATTGGATTGTGTTCCATGGTTAAATTTACTCGCAAGTGGGATATGTGTAGATTTATTACACTCCATACATAGAGCTTGCATGCAACCCAGCACTGCAGCCTTCGAGAGTCATCTTACAGCTCACATCACCGCTGCTAAATCCGCAGCAATTAACCACCAGTAGGAAAACCCTTGCGTGAAAAGCGCTGCATTGCCCCAGTGCATTAAGGTAGCACTAGCAGCACAAGAACTGCCATTAACAGATGCTTTTTTGGTACAGAGATTTTGGAATTAAATAAATAGCGACACACCAAGTATTTTTGTTTCGTAATTATTATGCCATATCTGAACATATGTAGCAGCAATCTGTGTTCGTTTGGTTACTATCGTTAAGACTGCGTTTACAATTTTCTGCTGATAATTTGTAGATGTTCCCTAGGGTCCACTGGTCGTTCCACTCGACGAGTTTCTCTGTCCAGAATTCACGTGCCGTGCTGTGCCCGTTCACTTGCACTTGAACCGTGTGTGCTTTGCAATAAATCAGACGACCGCTGGGATTGCCCGTAACCGTCTGTCTGAGGTCTGGCAGGGTGCCGCGCCTGTCACGTCTTTTGTTCTGCAGGTTTTTAGCCTCTAATTTATCCCCGTCATAACAGTTCATATAGCTTAGTGTGCTGGGCACCTCCTGCAGAGATGCGTGTGCACGTATATAGAGTTCATTTCCCGTGCGCCTCTTTCAACGAGTACCACTGAGTCGGGTATTAATAAGAATCAATATAGGGTACCGAATAATTACTTATTATTTAGTGATCAAATGCACACACAATTTGCTTGTGAAAACGTAGTGTGCAACATCATGGTATGTTATGTCATACAATGCACGCTGTGTAATGTGTTCAGCTGTATTACATTATGATAAAGCGGGCATGCCTTATGTCATGTTACGTTACGTTAACTTATGTTGTAGTAAGTTTTGTTAAGCAATTTTAGATATCATTGTATGTCCTGTTATGTAATGTTACTCTCAATCATACTTTGGTATGTTATGCTTTGTTGTGCTGTTTGCATGATGTTAATGTGTTTATGTTACCTTACATAGTATGTTACATTAGCTCATGTTATGTTGACCGAATATCTGGCTGCTTTTGACAGCATAAGACATTCAATTGAGAAGACACAATCATGTTAAATTATGGTGTAAAAATGCAATCTACCACTCTGCTTTAGCCACATATCTAGTTTAGCAAGCCCAGCAATGCTTTTTAGATTTTATTACCATTTACATAGTATTGCTCAAACTGCTGCCCCATGCTTTAGTAGGCTGTTGTGAGCAGCTCAGGCATCTATATTACAAGTACAGGAAGAAGACGATTTCATAAAAACAGAGGGCCCGATTCACAGAACTTACTTAAGACAAAATCCTAAACTTACTACTTTTGGAATTCACAGAAGTTAGGATTTTGTCTTAAATTTGTCATAAAACAGACTTAAGACAGACTTAAGACAAAATCCTAACTTAAGTCTTTCTTAAGTTTGTCTTAAATCTGTCTTAAGACAAACTTAAGACAAAATCCTAACTTCTGTGAATACCAAAAGCAGTAAGTTTAGGATTTTGTATTAAGTTAATTCTGTGAATCGGGCCCAGTGAGTCTCAGAAATGCTTCCTTCTTACAAATTTATCAGAACTAAAAAAAGTTAATCCCCTCATTTATGTTCCAAAAATAATATCTAGCAGTTCATTGACTTGAAGTCTGGCCAAAGAGATTTCCCCAAAAGCCCACCAGTGGTGTTACTGCTTTAGTAAAGCAGTTCACGTTTATGCTTAACTGGATGTCTGATATGTTCAGGTGGTCAGGTTAAAGAATGACAAGTAGGTAGTGATTAGAGTATGCAAAATGTTCTACAGCTGAGGTAGTCTGAGAAAAGGGAGATGCTCAAAACCTCCTTTCACTTCTTTATACTGTTTACAGCACCGTATTAGAATAGCTGGCACCTCTTGTAGAAGAGAGTGCACCTTTTTGTGTGGGGTTCTGTCTGTGTGTGTGTGGGGTTCTGTCTGTGTGTGTGGGGTTCTGTGTGTGTGTGGTTCTGTCTGTGTGTGTGTGTGGTTCTGTGTGTGTGTGTGTGTGTGTGTGTGTGTGGTTCTGTGTGTGTGTGTGTGTGTGGTTCTGTGTGTGTGTGTGAGGTTCTGTCTGTGTGTGTGGTTCTGTCTGTGTGTGTGGTTCTGTCTGTGTGTGTGTGTGTCATTCTGTCTGTGTGGGTGCATGTGGCTCTGTGTGTTGCTCTGTGTGGGTGCAAATGCAATAGGTCTCGCATTTGCAAGAGATTAAGCTATTGGCATTGTAAATGACAATGCCATTTATTTATCTATTTTCAAAACCAACACATAAATAAAAATGTTGTCATTTACAATACCAATAGCTCAAACTTTTCCAAAGGTGAAACCATTGCATTGTAAAAGCTTGTTAATCATTGATCCCCGGCACTTTCTTAACTTACCATTCAACAATTGCCTTTCCCCCCCCCCTTGAAATGCATCTAGTAACACCAAATATATTTGTAGGTGAGCTTACTGACTGCGCCACAACGCCGAGATCTTCTGTACGGAGCAACAAGCCACCACTACAAAAGCAGGATGGAGAAGTTTCTGCAGCCTGTGAAGCACCGATCACATCTGCCTACCCAGATAACCGCAGCAGATTGGGCCAGAGACTACAGTACCGTGATGCATGCTGATGGTGGCGTGCTGTTTTGCAGTGTGTGCAATGTGGCGGTGGACCACATCCTGAAACACACTGTGGATATGCATGTGTGGTCCCAAAAGCACTTGAAGCGCTGTTCAGATGCTTCTGACCCTCAATCTTTGCCAAAACGTGCACGTGAGATGACTGTGAACTCGCTATTCACAAAGAGCACAGCTGCAGGTGCCTCAAACCATGAAATTATAAGTGAGTGGGTCAATGTCTGCACAGCTCTGAATATTCCGCTGAGCAAAACCGACCACCCTGTGTTGTGCAAGTTTCTCCACGAGCGAGTACGGAATGGTGGAGCGATACCTGGGAGTTATCAGCTTCAAGAACGTTATCTCCCAGAGAGATATATAGGAGCCAAGAACGAGCTGAAAGAACTATTGAAAGATCAGAAGATCAGTGTTATATTTGATGAAACACCAGATGTCGAAGGGCGGTGTGTATTGAATGTGTTAGTTGTAGTAGTCTCTCCGCAGGGTGCCCGTCAGATCCATACCCACCTGGTAGACACAGTCTTCCTATCACAGTGCAACCATGGGACTGTAGCGCAAGCTGTTGTAAAGGTGCTCACAGAGTACAGCATAGACTTCCAGAACGTTATTTCCTTTAACACTGACAACGCGGCATACATGCTGAAGGCATACAACACGGTGTTGAGGTATCTGTATACAAACTCCGTACACATCACCTGCTTGGCACACATAATGAATCTTGTTGGAGAGTCATTTAGGGAGCCTTTTGTGGAGCTAAATGCTTTCCTTCTGTACTTCTCTTGCATCTTTTACATGGCCGGTAGCAGAAAGAGGAGGTACCTGCACCATCTTGCTGAGAACCATGGGATGAAAGCACGGGTGGCACCTGACCCTTGCAGTACCCGCTGGAATTCTTGGTTTGCTGCTGTCCAGAACCACTGCAAGCACTTTGAGGCCTATGCTGGGTTTGTTGAGTCTGAGATGCAACTCAGCAAGTCTCCCCCAGATTCCCTTGAAAATCTACAGAAGATTTTGAACAGCGACCAAAGAAACTGCATTAAAGTCCAATTGGACATTGTGGCAGAAAAATGCCAAAGCATTTTAAACCTGATGGAGTTATTCCAGAGTCAGACACCAGTGACCATGAAGGTATATGATTATTTGGAGGACCTCCATATGAACCTAACAAACAATTCAGTCCTCATTGTGAAGTCACTACAACCATTTCTACAGACCACTGGCACAGAAAAAAAAAATAACAGCCCAGCTTAATGAAGCTTTTTGAACATTCACTGGAAAAGGTGGGCAAATACATGGGGGAGGCCCAGCCAGGCATACAATTCTTGACACAAGTGCGCCTTTTCAATCCTGCGCGACTCTGCATCCTGCCTAATGAGAAGAGTGCATATTCAGCCATCCCTGGTTTGAGCGAAGTTCCTGATCAGGAGCTTCGCCTCTACTTTGAAAATGTAGACCCAGAAGCAGTGCAGGCATCTGTTTCAGGAGTGATTGACACGGACCTCTTTTGGCGTGGGCTGGCTGACCGCATTACAGCTCTTTCCCAACTTGCAGCTGTGTACAAGGACTGTGTGACCAGTTCTGCAGATGCTGAAAGGAGCAACAGCATCTACAAAATTATTCTGTCATCCAGACGACGGTCCCTTTCAGAGCAATCCATCCGGGCATTATTGTTTTTGCATTATAACCAGCAGCACAATACTGGGCTAGATTTGGAGTGCTCAGAAGAACTGGACATACATGACCAAGATTAACATGCCAAGCATACATGTTCCATGGCCATTGATTCAGTAACAAGTTATGTCCTATATGTAGCCTTTTAACCAAAACAAATGGCTTGAATTGTAAATAAACAAAATATACATAGCTCCATGTTGTAAAAGAACTCAAACAATAAGATATCTGTGTTTGTTGTCGAAAAAACCCCAAAATAACATGCCGCTAAATGCTGCTAAATTCCCAGATTTGTGCTGCTAAATTTCCAGATTTGTGCCACTAAATTTACTAGTTCATGCCGCTATATCCTGGGGGGTCTGATTTGGCACCCTCCTTACATACTCCAGTATGAGCCAGTTTACGAACCCTGGATTCCTTCTCTGGCGTGGAACTGGACAGAGGAAATAGGAGTATCCTTCCTCTGTCCAGCCCCTCTTCTGGGATTGACCCCCGAGTTGTTCCAAACCTTTCCTTAGGGACTTAAGGGCTTACCGGTAGGTGGGTCCTTAGATTCATTGCGAGACAAGACTCAAACCTGAAACTACGTCGCTCTTCAATCGTCTGGACACTTGGACTTCGACTGGAACCGAGACTGCACCAATGAGGACTTCTGCTGCTCCTGGTCTTGCTGTTCTTCAAGTCTTGTTCTGGTCTGTATCTGTGCTTCATCTAGGTTCTTCAACAGACCTGTGTGCATCAAGGACAACCAAAGACATCTCTCTTGGAGTGAAGGAGTCACTCCTCTGCATTTGCAGGCACTGCAACAAAGCTGATCAGTCTGCTGTTCCTGCCATCTTATGGACTTCCCGAGGTTCAGAGATAAGGGGTTGGAGGAGCACTCATATTTATACCTTCTTTCTCAAAATTTTTAAACGGAAATGGATTGCTTGGTGGTGCTACAGTGCTACACTTACTGTCAGTCCAAGTGCTTGATCAAAAGAGGTACTATTAAAGTATGGTAACTTGTGTGCACTGTGCACTGTTCACTGGGTGCTACAGTGCTACACTTACTGTCAGTCCAAGTGCTTGATCAAAAGAGGTACTATTAAAGTATGGTAACTTGTGTGCACTGTTCACTGGATTGTGGCCAACCCCATACATTTAATCTAAATGTGTCATTCTAAAGCAATACTCAACACTGATGCTCAATTATACATTAACACACACTTACTTTTGACAGATTGGGCAAATCATGTTGTTTGTATTCTCGGACAGAAGGATGTCTCATGAGTTGTAACAATGATTCAGAACATGGTTGACTGGGTAATGTTGCTGATGTGGAATCACAAATTATTTGTTAATGAGTGTATAAGTGTATCCTTTTCCTTTGTAGATTGGCCTCTGGGGAAGGGACTGAAACATCCCAAAATGCATCGGGCATTTAAATGAATGTTGTATTACAGTCTCTTATGAGCTAAGAAGCTAACTATAGAACTGTTAACATAACAACAAAAAATTGAACCATGTATTGAATGTTTATTTATGTTTATGTGTTTGTTGTGGTTATTTTTATTTTTTTTAATTTTTTTTCTTGTATCCTCATTTGCCAATACCCTAGTGCACGAAATAACCGCCGACCACCACAGTATGCTTTCGAGTCCTGCCCCCAAATTTTTTAAACAAGGCACGGACACCGGCGCATAGAAATCTGATTGGCGGAAGAAGGAAACCGATGCACGTGTAAGGGAGACCTGCAACTCTCCATCTAGGCCTTTTACGAGCCTGTTGGACCAAAAGTGTACCTAGAAAAACCCTGTAAAAAGGTCCATGGAGCAGGAGATAGGACCCGGGGGAAAAAAAAAACAAAAAAAAACCCGGGTGCTCTAACTCCATTTTACCAAGCAGTCCCAAAAAGTAATCCTTTTCCTGCTACCGGGTCTGGCCATGTCCAGCTTGGAGACTTCATACATTGTCGACCTCCAGCCCTCGAATGTTGGGGGGGCTGCATCCACCCAGTACTTGCAAATCTGCCTCCTAGCCAGAAGGATAGCATAGAACAAAAAGGATCTAGCTTGCCCAGTGATACTATAGTCTATTCCGAAGATAATCAGTGGAAGAGATATGCACAGGGTGGTCTTAAGCATAGAAGATAGAGCGTCCATCACCTTCTCCCAGAAATGACATATGGCAGGGCAGTCCTTAAACATATGAACGTCCGAAGCCTCAGGTAAATTGCATTTATTAAATTTTTTCACAGGTGGTTTCTTTTTAGCCATGCTGGTTTCACAAGCTTATATAACATATTAAATGAACTCTGCCAATTATGCTCCACCTGTTCTCCGATCTCCTCTCCCAAAGCTTCTCAGGGAGTTTAAAGTCGCCCTCTATTTCTTCTAGAATCGCCCAGTACCAGCATGAGACCTCGTTGCCCCCCCCTGGCCTTGTAACCAGTAGATTTTCCAGGTTACTATATTTGTCCAGGGGGACCCCCTTCCTAAGTAGTGCCTGGGCCCAGCTGTTCAGTTGCAAATACTTAAATCTAGAGAGGCGTGGCCCAACTCTCCCCAGCAGCTCCTCCCAAGATAGCAAAGAGCCGCCTGCCACCAACTCTCCCCAAGTCAACAAACCAGCATCCCTTATAGGACTCGCCAAACTGTCTTTAAGAAACGGTGGAGTGCCAGGCGAGTCCCACAAGGGAGCCACATTAGAGAAATAGCCAAGCCCCAGCTTTTTTCTGATTTTAGACCAGCTTCTAGCTAGTGAATGGAGAATTTTTAATTTCACTTTTTTAAAAAACTTTTGGTCTCCAAACTTAAAGAGAAAGCCTGCAGATGGAAAACCGGAACCCTCCAGCATTGCTCGAAACATCCTACCTATAGCATTATCTAGTGGTATCTTTAGCAACATTCTAGAGTAGGATGATTCGAACGCCCAGGCATAGTACTGCAGGTCTGGTAACGTTAACCCTCCTTTTTGTCTTCTCCTCCTCAACTTTTTCCAAGAGAGACGTGTGGCTCCGTACCTCCAAATAAAAGAATTTATATCTTGTTGGCATTTGGATATTTGTTTGTTATTGAAGGCCATTGGAATGGAATTAAACAAGAAGGTTTGTTGTGGTTATGACGATGATTAAGCCATGACAAATAAGAATTACATTCAAGTATAAATGAGCATCAGTGTTGAGTATTGCTTTAGAATGACACATTTGGACATACATTTATGGGGTTGGCCATAACCCAGTGAACAGTGCACACAAGTTACCATACTTGTAATAGTACCTCTTCCCGAGGCTCAGCAACACAGGTGGTGGTTCAGCAACATCCTCAATGCCTGACCGGTCCAATGTGCAATTTTGAGGCTAGTATCTCTGATCAGAACTGCTGGGGCCAAATCCCCGTGCACTGAGTCAACTTGCCATTGCCAAGGCTTGTTGACTCTGCACTCCAGAGATCGTCAGGCTACTAGAAGCTCCAACCTCCAGCACCTCTTCTGTCCAAGATCAGCGTCCCCACTGCATCCTTTGCCCCATGGGCCTCCATCTTTGGTGAGCTGCTTTAAGACCTCTTGCGTCTCCTGTGCCTTCGGCCTGAGGGTCCTATTGAAGGTCTTCTCTTGGTTCAGTGGGCTCCCCTGCTTTCACGGGGCCTTCTCTGACTCTCCTGCTGTTGCTGAGTCCCTTGGACCTTGCAGGTCTCAATGTTGCTCTTTTTCGTCTTCCGTGCCAGTTGTGGCTACCACGGATTATTGGTGCTCCAACCACCTCCCCACCAACATCCGACATGGGACAGTTTTTGCACGGTTTCTGGACTTCCTCAGCGTCGCCTGGTCCTAAAAGCTGCAGCCACAAGGTGACTGTCGACTCTACAGAACCTCACGACATTGGTGGGTATTGTGCTTCTATGCTCCTGATCACCTCCGAGTGGCATAGACTCTGTCCACTCTGCTTGCAGATTCCTCACTTCGGGAATCCTCCCTTGGATTCCCCCTGACTCCTTCGACTTCTTCTCCAGAGACAACTTTTTCGAAGTCTCCCATTGCTGTCTACGGCAGGGTCCGACGTCACTTCACCCTTATGCACCGGCCTTCCCTGATGTAGGACACCTGGTTCCTGGGGCACCAATGGGTGGGGTGGCTCTCCAACCTTCTGTCTTCCAAAGTGTTTCTTGAGGGTCCTCCGGGAAGGGGCCTTCTTTATAACTGCAACTGCGACTTCTCCATTGACTTCCTTGGGTCTTCTAATTCCTTGAAAAAGTGTGCACCTTATACCAAGGCAGCCTCCTACATTTTCTCTCCGTGCTCTCAGTGGATGTAAGAAAACTGTAGTGTAGGCCTTGATTACCCCCATATTGGATTATGGCAATGTCCTATACTTTGTTCTACCAGACTATCTTCTTAACAGACTCCAGGTGGTTCAGAATTCGACGGCCTGTATGCTCCTTAATCTCCCTTCACAAACGAACATCTCCCCTCACCTGAAGACACTTCATTGGCTCCTTATAAAAATGCAGATTTTTTCCAAAACTCTAGTTTTTGTCCACAAAGCACTGCATACAACCGGAGTGGAATATTTGAGGGAGAGGATTATAGATGATGTCCCTTCCAGAAGCCTTTGGTCCTCTCACAGCCAGCTGGCCAGAGTTCCTAAGATCCACCGTGCAAGAATTCGAGGCAGGCCCTTTTCCTGTTTAGGACCTGCTGCCTGGAACAAGCTTCCTCTGGAGTTATGGACCACGACCGAGCTAATAACCTTTAAAAGAAAGTTACAGATATTGCTTTTCAAACAAGAGTAATAGGTTGACCTTGAGGTGCAGCAGGCCTAGGAACTAAAGCCTGGAAACTCTTTAGAGTATCTGCACGCTCTAGAAATCCCATACATAAGAAAGCCATGCCTCGGGCTACTAGAGACCGTTCCTTAGAGCACAGTTATAGCAGAGACAGGCAAAGAAGAAGAGTGGTGTGTAACAAAGGTAGTAAAATAAGCCCCATGCACAAGGTGAGGTGGTACAGTGCAGGGACCTGCAGTGTAAGGTTAATACACACAGAACAGGTACAATACAGGGAACAGTGTGTAACGTTTCCCAGATCCATAGAATTTAAACAGCAGCAGTGCTTTATAGTCACAAAAAGATGAAGGGGCAGAAGTTTAGACATAGAACAAGTACACAATAGACAACTGAAGAGAAAGGCACACAATGGGGCATCTTTAAGGAACAGGGGGCATATTTACAAAAAAATGTTGGAGCGCTGTGCTATGACAAATTTGACAACGCCGCGCTCAGACATTTTTAAAATGCTTGGATGTGATGTATTTTCAAAAATACGGGACACCCCTGTATTTCCCCTAGTGCTGGTGGAAATAAAAGCTGCCTAATGCCAGCGCAGGCTCCCTGCTTCCATGTTGCAAGGGTGCCTGCACTGCAGTGGTGATTGTTTATGCGTAGGAAGGGATACATTCCTGCACATAAATAATCATTCATGGCAGTTTGCTCTTTCTATGTGTGCTGCAGAATGCAGCACTCATAGAAAGAGCAAATAAGACCAGGTATTCCCTGGCATTCGTTTTTGGCGCTGCCCCAGACTTGTAAATCTGGGGCAGCGTCAAAAGACAATGGGCATTGCGGTGGAACACCCACAGCAACACCCATTGCATGCCCCTTTGCTGCAGCGGGCCTCTCAGAAAGGGGCATATTTACAAAGTGGCGTTAAGCAATGTTAAGTGGCTTGGCGCCACATTGGAAATATGGGTAATGGCCCAAAGCCAGCGTAGCATCAAAAAAAGCGACGCTCTGGTGGCAAAAGGGGGTTGCCCCAATTAGTAAAAAGGGACCTTGTGCACACTGGGTTGACAGGACTGACAACAAAGGAAGACTTACTCAGGGAAGGGACTGAAGGAATGTAAACGTAATGCCCCTGCATTCCAGCTTTTCCTTTGCAGCCATGTCATTGTGCCATCTGTATACTGACACCTATGAAATAGAAGTGCCAATTATGAAAAACCCTTAATCTCACAAATGTATGCTTGCAGCCACCACATACGCTCAGATTCACTTCATGCATGCTTGACCTTGGTGCTGTGCAGATTAAGTTTGTTCTGTACCTGTTCTGAAAGCCACACTACACCGCCTCGCTTTTTTATGAAGACATCTTCTCCTTTAATCTCTTTAATCTTCCTGTGCTTTCAACAGAGGAGCAGCAGGCATGCTGTCTGATAAGAAGTTAAATAGATGCCTGTGAGAGGCTGGCCTGGTATATGATGTCAACTAATGTAAGTGGGCACCTTGCACCGACCCAGACAACCCTATGCTGATTTAGGAGGTCTCAGAGAACCCTAGAAAGCTATCCAAGTAGTAGCTGTGGAGACCAGTCTTCAGGCTTAGTCTTGAAGGAGTGTAGCACAGCTTGTTTAACCAGGACGTAATTTTATAGTATAGATTAAATGAAAAAGAACCACACAAAGTATATATAAAAATATGTATTTATTATAGAACACTCTCTAGTACATTACAGTATTTATTTATTTAGTGTTTTGTATAGCGCGAACATGACCCGTTAGGGATTCGGAGACCTTTACATCAGTAGCAAGTAATTACAAGAATTAGCAAAAATAAGTTAGATACAAAATGAGGTATGCAAACAAGACAAAACAGTGCAGGGAGAAACAGGCTATACACATGGAATAGGGGAGGCGAACAGGAGAACAGTTGGGGAGATAGCAGGAGGACGATGACAAGTGCAGATGGAGACTGCAGGCAACAGCCTTTGCCCTTAAAGTGACAGTGAGGTGGAAAAGAATGCAGAGTGGTAGGCAACGTCACTGAAAAAGGAGTCTTTTCCTGGAAGAGTTCAGGTTCGAGATGAAGCAAATCGCTGGGCTGCTGAAACTGCAGAAACACTGAGGGAGATTAGGGTAGGGCTTTGCCCATTAGGAAAGTCTTTACTTCCTTTTTGAAACTTCATAGGGCAGGTATTCTTCTGATGTAAGGCGGCAGTGAGTTCCAGATTCTGGGGGAAGCCCCACAGAAAGCTCTGTTGTATATTTTCTTCATCCTGAAGAGGGGTAGTTTCAACACAAAATCCCTGGCACACCGGGAGTGCCTGCCTCCTCCGGAAACCATGATTTTCTGAGCAAAGTACGCAGGAGACTTAGAGAGTACAGCTTTATGAGTGACACAGGCCAGTTTGAGGTGGATTCTGGCTTCGTATGGCAGCCAATTCAGTGCCTTTAGGTGCAGTGAAATGTGATCAGATTTTTTTGAGGCAGTTAGTAGTCCTGCAGCTGCGTTAAGACAGGCTTTTAGGGGAGTTGTTGAGCTCTTTGGTAGGCCAGATAAGGTTGAGCATCCGTATTTGATCCTAGAGTTAACTAAAACGTGAACTGCCATTTTTAGGTCTGAAGTGTCTACGAAAGGTTTGAGATTTCTCAGGTAGCTCATGTACAACCTGGCATTTTTGGCCAGTGTGTTTATGTGGGCTCACATGTTTCGGTTTTTGTCCAGTGTGATTCCTAGAGATTTGGCTGAGTCCAATATGGTTGGGGTGCAGTTCAGCGCTGTGATCGAGTTGGTCCGTTCAAGTATGTCAGGGGAGCTTTTCGGAGGTGAAATTAATACAAATTCTTTTTTTGCACATTAAGTTTGAGCTGGTTGCTAACAAGCCAGTGAACAGTCTGTTTCAGAGCATCATTCATTATTTTGACCTCCTCTAGAGAAGAGGTTTTGATGTAGATATGAATGTCGTCTGTATACATGTGAAAAGAGATGTTGGCGATACGAAGAATTTCAGCTAATGGTTTGAGACAGAAGTTAAAGAGAGTTGGGGAGAGAGTTGACCCTTGGGGGACCCCAATCGTAATCGGGGAAGGGGAGGATAGATTGCGATTACCTAAGAATCTCTGCCAGCGTTTCAGTAAGAAAGATTTGAACCACTCGAGAACGGTTCCCCCTAGACCCATCCTGAATGCCAGACATTCTAGTAGCTTTTCATGGTTGATAGTGTCGAACGCCGCTGAAAGATCCAACAGAATTAAGAGACATGTTTTGTCTTGGTCTAGGGCTTGGAGGGCATCATCTACTATGCTGAGAATAGTAGTTTCAGTAATGTGATCTGGTCTGAAACCAGATTGGCACTCATCTAGCAAGTTGAAAGTGGCGTTGTGTGGGCTAAGTTGTTGTTGCACGTATTTCTCAAGTAGTTTCACAAGTAGAGGAATCTTAGATATTGGTCTGAAATTGTCTGATTCAGCAGGGTTTAGCAAGGGTTTTTTAGAATAGGGATGACTTGACCGGTTTTTAACGAGTCTGGTATAGACACTTGCATAAGGGAACCATTGATTATTGCAGTCCAAATGAGTATGATGAAATGGTTGGCTGCAGATAAGCAGTTGGATGGAGCGGGTCATTGAAGTGGTTGTTCGGTTTAATGGATGATAGAATTTTGGGTATGCTATGTTCGTCATATAAGTTGAAGGAGATCCAGTGGGCTTGGTTTTTGGGTATCGTCTGTGGGGAGTGTGTAGCACCATTTGGAAGTGTCACAGCGGTCGGTGAGAGGACGATAGACGCAGAATACAATTAATTACCAAGGGAGTTGACTTTAGCCTAGAAGAAGGAGGAGAACTCATCAGAACTTATTAGGGAGTTGGTTGTATCTTTAGAAGTTTTAGCCAGTTTATTAGATTGTTGTTTTACCAATTGAAAGAGCTTGCGAGGTCTGTTCTTAGCGCCTTCAAGTTCTACTCTGCAGAATTATTTTTTGAATTGCGAATGCTCTTATTGTACGCATTTCTGGACTTTCTAAGAAGTTTCAACTGGGGGAGGAGCGGTGTTGTCTCCAATTCCTTTCTATTAGCCCAAGATTTCTCCTTTCAGTGTTTAGGAACCCATTGAACCAGGGATTTTTGTCTTTGGCTTTGTCCTGAGTTCTTTTTAGTTTTAACTGGGCTAGTGAGTCAATTATATCTGACATTGTTGAGTTGTAGTGGTCCGTAAGTTCACTGACCGTTGATAGTTTAGGGGGAGGGGGTAGATCCATCTCGCATCGTGCTGCCAGCTTCTAGGAGTCTAGGCTTTTAGTGTCACTGGTTGCACTGATCTTGTTTAGGTACGCCCAGTATTTGGAAGGAAATAGCATGGTAGCCTGACCACTCGCAAGGAGAAACTGAATTTAGCCTGATTGCCATATCCTTTGAGATAATCCTGTCCAGCATGGCAAAAGATTGCCATATTAACAACAAGGAGGGACAAGGGGAGGACAATATTTACCGGGGTCCAATGTACGTGTCCTACGAGACTGCAAACAACAAGATTGTACAAAGTTCCCCAAGGGCAGGGAAGGGTTGGAAGAATAGTAATAATAATAATAACTCTCTCACTGGGAATGGTGTAAATGGTGTAGAACCATGACAGGGAGAAACGTAATCCCTTATCGGAACTTAGGATGCCTCACACAACTAAAAAGCTGGACGACCGTTGTCATCCTACCTGATGGTTGTCTTGTGTCATCATTGGCCTCCTGCTCCAACGACAGGCTGGCGGTGCAATGCCTGACGGGTAGCACAAATATGCTACTCTTTTGGTGGAGTTCTTTTGTTCCTGGCCAATGGGTGCATGTGTGTGAGGGACCTGGGAGGTGAAGAAGTGAGCGTGAAAAAAGGGCTAAAAAAGGTCAGGGAAGTCCACTTCAATTGCTTTATTCATGTGGCTTACTGCCTTATTAAAATAATGAAGGGAGGGGTACCGATGCCGAAAAATTAGGTGGTTCGGCTCCGTTCAACCCTCACTTGTGATGTGGTCAACATGTTTCATGCCTCAACGGCAATTCATCAGGACCTAAGAGTGCTCATCGACTTATGAAAGAAGTTTTCAAATACAACCTGCGTGGTAGAAGTACCAGTGCAGTGGGGTGTCTGTGTCCTACGGGGGTTCACGCCCTGTGTGAGAGGGAGAGAAAAGGAGGGACTCAGTATCACCTTGCAACCCAAAAGTGATTATAGGTCAAAATGCATGACAGCAATTGGAGCAGCATGTATCCAATAATTCATGTAAACAGCCCACATTAAGGCACAGTGAGAGAGAATAAATAAAGGAAACGGGTGAAAAGTCACCGCAAAGGTCACGGAGGGGCATATAAAAATTAATAAAACCAGATTGATGCTTGTCACACATTGTGTGTCACAGCTAGCCGGAAAAGGAGCCAACAGCACTTCACAGGGGGGTGGAAAAGTGAAACAAACAAGGGGTGTCAAAATACACAGTGTTAATTTCTTACCCCTTGGTCTGGGTGAGTGGTCCCCACGGACTGTCCTCGTGGGGCCTGAGCTGTAAGGTGAATACCTGTAAGGGAAAGGTGGGATGGAGGAATAGGGAGGGGGAGGGAAATGGGCAATATACCCATGATTAATACGTCCTCTAGGTGGGAGGACCACAATTGATATCACCGTGGTGAGTCAGATTGGCCGGCCAGACTCATGGGGTCCGGCCAGGGGTCCCCGGCGTCTCAAGGGACGTAATCTGGGCCGGACCAGCTGCGGATGCAGTCGCCCCACAAGTCCACATCAGGTAGCGGACAGCCCCGCCTCCCGGGGCCGATCACGGTCAGTCTGCCCAGGGGGAGAGGTTCCCCAGAGGAGATCGCCGTAAGTATCCCAACGGAGGGGGCGGGCCTCACCCCAGTTCCGAGGGAGCCTGCAGGAGCGGCACCCCTGCAGCGGCCAGGACCAGACTAGTCCGTGTGGGTGTTTACCGGGGCACCGGGACCGGACGGCAACGAGCAGCGTCGGGAATCAGGCCATCGCGGGTGGCTCGGGGATCCCCATGAAAGTGAGCCCCACCTCTTACCTGGGAAGCTCGAGGCAACTGCCGGTAGCACCTACCCCTCCCACGTCGGCGAGTTCGAGTCGCAGGACAGCCGCTCGTCAGGTGGGGGTCTCTGTGGTGTCTATGTACACGGCAGCGAGAGCGCCATGTATGGGCGTGGCCAAGGGGCGTCACTGGAGATCCAGCCCGGAGCGTAGTGAAGGGCGAGATAGGACTACGGCAGGGCGTCCATAGGGAGCGCCATAGTGGAGTGGGAAGGGGAAGTCTCCCACTGGGGAGAAAGTCTGGCTCCAGTCAGGAGTGTGGTACAGGGCGAGATAGGACTAGAACATAGCGTCCAGCGGGAGCGCCATATTGGAGAGGAAGATTACCCATGGGGAGAAGGGTGTGATGGAGTAGGGGGGGACGGAGATGTCAACCTCCGGGGGCCTTCGTGATGCTAATGGCCAATGTTACAAGTACTAATCTAATTAGTTCAAAGAGGGATGGGGGTGCCACATAGCAAGGAGCCACATTGATTACATGGGCGTTTGTTGGGAGAAGCACTGCAAAGGAGCGTCCGGTCGGAGCGCCAAATTGAAGAGGGGGAGCTTCCAATGAGGAAAGCGTCGCATGAGTAAGTCATGAGGGATGCAGAGGACCGTTCACTGAGGGTCATTATGATACTGCTGTCCAAATTGCAAAGGCTAATCTGACCGGGTAGGGTTGGATGGGGGTGTTCCTGAATGGAAGGCAACCAGAGGATTAATGGACAGTTAATGTGCAGTTTCAAGTAGTGCTGCCGGAGTCTGTGTGGAGTTGGTTTTACCAGGGGATAAGGAGAATGAGGCGAGGATGCAAAGGCGCAAGACCCATATTGGAGGTCAGTGAGGGAGAACCATTCTGTTACTGGGCACCCGAGGGGGACTAAGGGGAAGGTTACAGTTTGTTCAGTACGGAGAAAACTCCATAATTGTAATTACAGTGAGGATATGAGTATGTAATTACAATTTGCCCCAAAGACAAGAGGGCACCTCTGTCCCACCTATTGATCATGGAGGAATATCATGTAGCATAGGTGGCTGCAATGGCAATCTGAGCCTGATCTATCTGGCCAGCATATTCCATGGTACGGAATCATTGAGTCCTTGTGTGTCTGTCTGTAGACGATGTACCCACCGTTGTTCCATTCTAAACAGTGCTGGTTGAGTGATGGACGGATGACATTCAAGGACAGTCCATTGTATGCTCTCAGCCGGGTGACAGAGGTCTCTGCAATGTTCATATAGCCGGGTGTGTGACTTCTTGCAGCGAATGTTACTGTTGTGTTCCATAATGCGTAATTTTACAACGCGCATTGTCATGCCAATGTAGTGTAGCTTGCATGGGCAAGTGAGCATGTAAACGCATTTGGAGCTGTTACAGTTCGTGTGTTTATTCAGATGCCAGGTGAAGTCTTTGGACAGCATTATTGATTTCCCTTGGGTAGTCTGAGGGCATATCACACATGATCCACACCGGTAGTGGCCCGTGACTGGAGGCAGGCCCCAGAGAGTGTTCGGTGGGCGGATGTTAGTTTTCTTCGGTCGGGTATGGATCAAAGTATCCTTAAGATTAGAAGTTCTTTTAAAGGCAAAGAGGGGCCGAGGAAAGTCCAAGCCTGCCGAGTTCAAAATCCCCCAGTGGGAGCTCACAGTTTTTTTAATGAACGCAGAGTTTCTTGTGTAAGAAGTCACACAGGTAATGGTGTCCTCTTTGTCTTTGGTGTGGATCTCTAGGAGGGAGTCTCTGTTGTTGTTGAGTGCCCTCTTTGCTGATTGCGCGAGGAGTCTTGTCGGGTAACCCCTATCCTGGAGTTTGTGTTGTAGGATGGTGGCTTCTTGTTTATAGTCTGATGTCGTGGTGCAGTTTCTACGTAACCTCAAAAATTGTCCGAACGGGAGATTGTCCCTCAGGGCCTTGGTGTGATGACTTTTATACAGGAGAAGGCTGTTTCTATCAGTTGCTTTTTTGTAGAGGGTGGTTGTAATCTCTGTCGGCTTTAGTTGAATCGTGAGGTCCAAAAAGGGTACAGATTGTTCAGAGATGGTCCCCGTGAATTTCAAGAAAGGATCTTGGAGGTTGAGCCATGTGCAGAATGCCTCGCAACTGGTGCGGTCACCTTTCCAGAAGACCAGAATGTCGTCGATGTAGCGACGCCAGAGGGTGAGATTTTCACGGAACGGGTTGTGATCTGATGGGTAGATGTGGAGCTTCTCAAAGGTGGCCATGTAGATACATGCCAGACTTGGAGCGAAGGTAGAACCCATCGAGGTACCGCGGATCTGGTGGTAGAGTTGTGATTCGTATTTGAAAAAGTTTTCTGTTAAGGCTATGTGGGCAAGTTCCATGATGAAGGAAATCGGGGTGGGAGACGACCATTCTTCCAACCTTAATGTTGACTCGACGGCCTCAAGGGTCGCTTGTTGAGGGATGTTGGTATATAATGCCTCCACGTCTAAGGTTAGGAGGAGGTCAACATCTTCTCTTCCATCCACGTCGTTAATCAGGCGGAGGACGTCCCTGGTGTCTTGAAGGTATGATGGAATTTGTTTCACCAGAGGTTGTAGAAAAGAGTCGGTAAATTGGGACAATGGCTCCAAGAGTGACCCTATACCTGAGACGATTGGTCTACCAGGGACAGGGGTAGTACCCTTATGAATCTTCGGAAGGGTATAGAAATAAGGTATGATGGGTTCAGTGGTGACGAGGAAGTCTGCCTCCTTTTTCGTAATCCATTCATTTGTTTCTCCCTCAATTACTAGGCTCATAATGGTGGTACTCAGCCGTCTGGTTGGATCCTCAGTAAGGGGTCTATAGTGGGTGTTGTTAGCCAGTTGGCGTCTGCATTCGCGATCATAATCTGCATGGTCTTGGATGACTGTGGCTCCACCCTTATCAGCTTGTTTGATGACAATCGTTTCGTCCCTACCCAAAGTGATGGAAGCTTGTCTCTCTGCATTCGTCAGGTTATGAAATTGCTTGACCTGTGGCTTATGCTTCAAGCTGGCAAGGACCGCTCGTTCGAATGTCAAGACTTCCGGGGGGACCATCCCGTCAGTGGGAGTGAAAGTGGAAGGTTTTCTGAGTCCAGTGTCCTGAGTAGTAGGCTCTGGTTTGTCATCAAAGAAGGCACGGAGGCGGACCTTTCTGAAAAGTTGTTTGATTTCTATCATCTCTTGGAAGGTGTCTGGGGTGGGTGTCGGAACAAATCCAAGGCCCTTCTCCAGGACGTTTTCCTCCGTAGGCGTCAAAGCTCTCTTGGACAGATTTACAATCAGGCTCTTCTCCCCCTGGAGGTGACACTCCTGGTTTCCATCGCAGGCTGCGGTGCTGATTGGTCCTGCCATTGGACACCTTTCTGTCCGCCTCGCCTTCGCCCTCTTCCTCTGCCCCAACCTCTGCCTTGAAAAGGTGGCGGGTTCAGAGGGTAAAATTGCGGCGGGCCTTGTTGGAAGAAGGGGTACTGCCAGGGAGGTATCATGTTGGGCGGTCCATGAAAAGGTGGACCTTGTTGGTAGCCTTGTTGCCAGTTAGGGTATGGTGGAGCCTGGTTGTTTCTTGCCCGGTAGCCACCGCTGGAATCACTACTTGTGGAGCCCCGTCTACTGGTATTATTATCCGAATTATCGTCGGAGGAGTAGCTGTTCTTTTTGCCTTTGAAGTCATCCTTTAGGTAAGGGTAGATTTTCTCCTTTTCAAATTTTGTAATGTCTTTCTCAAGTTTAGTGGTCTTTTGTTTGAGGAGAAACTCGTGGTGATCTGCCATCTCCTGCTTGATCTCAGACAATTTGGTGGTGAAAGCAGCTTTATTATTCTTATTGATGGCACTCTTCAGTGTGGCTTCCAAAGCTGAAATTTTGTCTAGTAAGGCATCAGAGAGGCGTTTCGCCGTTTGGGAGATTAGGAACAGGAGATCTTTGGTGCATTTCCACGATACCTGGCACCAATCGACCTTGAATTGTTTGTCGTTTAGAAACAATCTGGGAATAATGTTCACGATTAGACCCTGTGGAGCTATATTACTCCTCAGGTATTCCATCATCATAATACCATGTATGGTAATTCTAATTAGTTCTTTTTTCATTTCAGTTAATAATAGCCAGTCGTCGTTGGACGTGCCAGAGGTGGAAGCAGTGGGGTTGGTCATCACGGGAGGCACCGCTCTCAACGCTTCGGCTATGGCATCCTCGTCGAAACTAAGGCCTGGTACGTCCTCCATCTTGGTGGGGGATCTGGGGTGAAATGGTGTAGGGAATATGCTAACCAGAGAAGTGCAGGCTCTGATTCCGGTCTGATCAGGAGATCTGATACAGAAATTGGGCCAAACTAGTGAAAGTGAATTCACTGTTGGTAACCTAAGAGTCCCGTGGGGGAGAGACCCACGCTGAACAATATTAACAACAAGGAGGGACAAGGGGAGGACAATATTTACCGGGGTCCAATGTACGTGTCCTACGAGACTGCAAACAACAAGATTGTACAAAGTTCCCCAAGGGCAGGGAAGGGTTGGAAGAATAGTAATAATAATAATAACTCTCTCACTGGGAATGGTGTAAATGGTGTAGAACCATGACAGGGAGAAACGTAATCCCTTATCGGAACTTAGGATGCCTCACACAACTAAAAAGCTGGACGACCGTTGTCATCCTACCTGATGGTTGTCTTGTGTCATCATTGGCCTCCTGCTCCAACGACAGGCTGGCGGTGCAATGCCTGACGGGTAGCACAAATATGCTACTCTTTTGGTGGAGTTCTTTTGTTCCTGGCCAATGGGTGCATGTGTGTGAGGGACCTGGGAGGTGAAGAAGTGAGCGTGAAAAAAGGGTTAAAAAAGGTCAGGGAAGTCCACTTCAATTGCTTTATTCATGTGGCTTACTGCCTTATTAAAATAATGAAGGGAGGGGTACCGATGCCGAAAAATTAGGTGGTTCGGCTCCGTTCAACCCTCACTTGTGATGTGGTCAACATGTTTCATGCCTCAACGGCAATTCATCAGGACCTAAGAGTGCTCATCGACTTATGAAAGAAGTTTTCAAATACAACCTGCGTGGTAGAAGTACCAGTGCAGTGGGGTGTCTGTGTCCTACGGGGGTTCACGCCCTGTGTGAGAGGGAGAGAAAAGGAGGGACTCAGTATCACCTTGCAACCCAAACGTGATTATAGGTCAAAATGCATGACAGCAATTGGAGCAGCATGTATCCACAGTAAGCCACATGAATAAAGCAATTGAAGTGGACTTCCCTGACCTTTTTTAACCCTTTTTTCACGCTCACTTCTTCACCTCCCAGGTCCCTCACACACATGCACCCATTGGCCAGGAACAAAAGAACTCCACCAAAAGAGTAGCATATTTGTGCTACCCGTCAGGCATTGCACCGCCAGCCTGTCGTTGGAGCAGGAGGCCAATGATGACACAAGACAACCATCAGGTAGGATGACAACGGTCGTCCAGCTTTTTAGTTGTGTGAGGCATCCTAAGTTCCGATAAGGGATTACGTTTCTCCCTGTCATGGTTCTACACCATTTACACCATTCCCAGTGAGAGAGTTATTATTATTATTACTATTCTTCCAACCCTTCCCTGCCCTTGGGGAACTTTGTACAATCTTGTTGTTTGCAAAAGATTGCCATATCCTTTGAGATTATCCTGTCCAGCATGGCGCCTTTCGACTGTGTGGGTAGAGTGCAGGCTTGAGTAAGTGACTGGTCATTCAGGAAGTCTTTGAAGATGTTGACCTGAACATCGTTGAGGTCATTCCAATAAAGGGTAAAGTCTCCTAGGAATATATCATTGGAGTGTGGGAGGCATTTGCTACAATGATTTCCATGAGATGGTCAATGAATGGGTCATTTTTACCTGGGGGTGATAGAAGGTGTGCAGTTTGCATAATTGGTTTGAGTTGTTACTTATGGAGAATGCGCGGTATTCGCAGGGGTCAAGAGGGTCGGAGCGAAACTGAGTAACGGAGAGGTCAGAGCGATGGATGCAAGCGATACCTCCCCCTCTTTTAATTTGTCTGTTATAGTTTGGAGGCACCTGTAGATCCATGCAGGGTGAAGAAGCCTCATTTAGCCAAGATTCGGTTAAGATTGCCACATGAATTTCTTGACTCAAGATCAGTTCGGCAATGTTGGAGGCATGCTTCACTGGTGATCGGCAGTTAAGAAGGAGACCAGAGAGAGGAGACGCAAAGGTCCCCGGGGTTGAGTCGTGGGTAGGGGTGGATAAGGGTATTAGTTTTAGATTACTGCAGCTAGAGGATCTGGTCGTGTTGATTGAGATCGTATTGATCTTGTATTTGCCTTCCTTAGTAAGGGGATTGGAGGCGGCAGGAGTCTCCTCGTAGGATAGAAGAAGAGTTAGGGTTTCATCTTCTGATAGATAGTTAAGTTGATTGCGGGCGGTATTGTCTATTAGCCAGCGACAGTGGTTGAAAGTAAGGTTTAGCAGGCGGCAGAGTACTGAATTATGATTATGCTTGATTTAGCGAGGGAGTGTTCAGTAAAGAGTAGGAGGTTCCTCAATTCAAGAGTATGATCTGAGCTTCACTGGCTGTTTGGAGGTTCAGAGCTTCAAGGTCTGTTAGTGAGGGGTGTACTAGTGACGAAAGGACATAGGAGTCAGGGCTTGGAGTGGCATAGTCAGGGATCCTGGTGAGAGAATTGGAGTTCGGTTTCCAAGTGGCTGCGTTTCTGTGTGGCAAGGTGAGCTGAGGGCCTATTGTGCTATGCAGGGAGGTAGGGGGCATTTGGGGGGGGGTAGGCTGCAAATTCAGGATGTTCCAAGCATTTTCCGCTAGGGATGTGGGATGGAGACGATGAGCGTATGGTGTATTTATAGGCATGGCCTTTTTGAGGGGTTGAGGTATGTGGTACTCTAATAGAATTATTGGAAGACTGAGGTGGTGTGGTAAGTGGTAATCTAATAGCTATAGGGGAGAAGCTGCTTTGAGTCCCATGCTGAAGGGACGACACAGTGGGGAGATTAGTGTCAAATCATTCTTTGGGATAGGATGATAAGGAGCAAAGGGGGCGAGAAGGAGTAGCTTGTGCTTTGGTAGACGTGGGCAGGAGGCCCCAACCCTCCAGAGCGAACTTTAGGCTGTACTGACCACTGCTCCGACATGCTTTAGGATGAGACAAAGTGTGCGGGAAAGGTTGGGAGGCAAGCATCTGGCCTATTAGGGTGGGGAAATGGACATCAAATATTTTGAGATCCTTTTGAGGGGCTTGGATCAGAATAGTGCCATATTTATAGATTGTGATGTTGAGGTCAGCTCTTAAGGTATTGTGAGGGAGCGGTCATAATTTTGGTGTCATACGGAATGTTTCTGGTTTCAGTAACGTTCAGTAAGTTTAGTATGGCTGTTCGCCATAGTGCAGTTTTCCTGGTGTAAAATATTAACTCATTGACAATGGTGCCCTTGCCAAGGTTGAAGTAGGGGTTGGAAATCAGTGTCTCAGGGTATCTTCTCAAGAGATTGTGTTTGAAGGTTTTTAATGCGGACTAGGTTGGGGGTAGAAATAGTGTAAAAGTTGCATCCTGCAGATTTCAGGCATGATGCTGCCATACTGGTGAGAGTGATTCAGGTTGGTTGAAAGAAGAAATCTATCCACTGTCTCAATGATTTATCCTGGATAGAGGAGAATGAGAGGGAGTAATGCAAGGCAGAAGAGTCTATTGATATCACCGAGACTTTCGTGGATCACTAGTAGGGGGTGTCCAATTGCAATGGTTAAGTGGTTGGTGCGCTCATCGGAGAGTCGAAGATAGGAGTGGGGGGCAGCTATTCTGGTGGATTCCCTCCAATTGTAGTAGGAGGTTATCAGGAAGTCACTAATATGTATGGTACACTTGAAGATCCAGTAATATTGAATATATATATATCAATATACACATACACCACAATCTACCCCTTCCTCAAGGATCAGAGGCGGGAGGAGAAGAAAATGCATAGACAAATCAAAGTATATCTATATAAATTGACATATATATATAGACTCTACGCTCTCTAGCCGGTATTAGAGGACGTTTAAAGATGGCTGCTTCACTGTAAGGGAAACCAGTTTTCGAGTCCTATTTCAGTATCTGCTACACAAAGATAGACAGAAAGCACACAATACTTTAGCAAATAAATCACAGTAGATAGCACTAATACACAGTGGGCCCAAGGGGGGACCAAACCATATACTAAGAAAGTGGTATAAGAACCACAACTCAAGTAATGACAATGTCGAGAGGATTTAGAATTGCTGGCTCCCACAGAACCACCCAAGGTAAGTAGATAGGGACCCCAAGGAGAGCGTATGCAGTGTGTGATCACGACCGTGTGCTTCGTACAAGTCTATGTGCAAGTCGCGGTTGAAATTTTAAAGATTACGGACCCTTCCCAGTGTACCCTGAAGAAACCCTGATGAAGACAGAAGGTTGGAGAGCCACCCCACCTGTGGGTACCCAAGTTACCTATCCCAGGGGAGCCGGGTGCATAGGTGTGATGTGACGTTGGAAACCGCTGTCGAACCCAATGGAGGAAAGAGCTGCTGCTGGAAGAGAAGAAAGTGTCCGGAGGAATTCAAATGTGGATTCTTGACAAGGAGTACCTGAAAGCAGAAGGGGCAGAGTCTACGTCACTCAGGGGTGACCAGGAGACTTGGAAGACGAATGAGCTCCGATGTTGGGTGCTTCAGGAAGGATGACGGTGACCTTGACTCTGCAGCTGTGAGGACCAGGCGATGCTGAGCACGACCAGGACCCAAATATGAGCTGTCCCACGAAGGATGTGGAGTGCTTGGGGGTCTGTGTCCGGCGGCTGCACCAGAAAGCCTTGGCAAATGCAACCTACGCCGGACGTCAACAAGGTGCACGGTTGGGATCAGCAAGGTCCAGGAGAATCACCACAAGCAGGGGAGTCAAAGCAGGCCCCAAGAAATTAGGGGAGCCCATGGAAAACAAAGATGACCCTCAAGTGGACCCACAGTCCGTAGGCATGGGAGTAGCAGGAGGACCTCAAGCAGCCCTCCAAAAGATGCAAGCCAGGATGCACACAATGTGGTGTGGTTGAAGATTCTGGTGCTCGAGGTTGGGGCTACTTGGATGTCAACAAGATGTCAACAAACCTTCGAAACTGCAAAAGGACGCAGTACCCAGGGTTTCGGTTATTGCAACCCCAAAAGGACTACTGGCCTCAAACTTGGTGAGAGGGTAGAGCTGGCCTCGGGGGCTGAGGAAAAATACCACCTGGGTTGTAGAGCCCACGGTGTCCGAAGGCGTTTGGGATTTGCAGACTGGTCATCTTTGTTGCACTGCCTTCGAATGCAGGGGAGTGACTCCTTCACTCCAAGGGAGATTACTTTGGTTGTCCTTGATGCTTCACAGGCCTTGGAAGGTTCCTGTATGTTGCACAGGCACAGACAATGCAGCAGATTGAAAGGGAGACGAAGTCAGACGCAAATGAAGTCCAGCATAGTCCAGAGTGCCCAGACGGGAGAAGTGCAGTAGTTTCAGTTCCGAATCTTATCCCACGACGAATCTAGGGACCTACACCGAGGTAAGCCCTTAAGTACCCTAAGGAAGGGGTGGGGACGATTCAGGGGACCCTCCCAGGGGAGAGTCTGGACAAGGGGGAGGTTACTCCCATGTCCTTTGTACAGTTTTGCACGGGAGCCAACGGCTTCCAGGACTGGTTTGACCTGGACTATGCACAGGGACACCAAATGTGCCCCACATGCAGGCTTTAAAGAGCAACTTCCCTGCCCTAATACACTAACTCCTGTCTGGGAGGTGTCACACCTCCATGTGACAGGATGCCTATTGTTCTGCCTTTCCCTGCTCCAGCTTGGCTCAGCAGCAGGAGGGCAGAAAATGTGTTTCTGGTCGGCAGCAACCATTTTGTGCTGTCCGGGACTAGAAGGCTGGTACCGGGAAAACTAAGGGCCAGATGTAGGTGGCCAATTACCGGTAGGTAACGGCCGAATTCGGCCGTTACCGACAGGTAATTGGATTTTGAGATGTAGGGGGAAAAAAACAGGCATTTTCGGTAATTTTACCGAATCTGTAAATATACCGGTCGGTAAAATTACCGAAAATGCATTTTCGGTATGTAGGTGCCAAGTTGCACATTGACACAGGGCTTTGAAAATCGGTATTTTACCATGCAATACAATTGCATGGTAAAATACCGATGCAGGTGTACATGCACATCTGTGCATGTACACCTGTGCCATGTGGCACACATACATGCCCTAAGCCTAAACAGGGGTGCCAGAGGGTGTCAAAGTGACACCCCCTGCACCCTTGCTAAAATCGGTATTTACCGATTCTGTAATTACAGAATCGGTATTGCCCATTGATTCCTATAGGCTTCACAGCCCATAGGAATCAATAGGAAATACCGATTCGGTATTTCCAGATTCGGTAAATACCGAATCTTAACGATTCGGTATTTCCACATCTGGAAATACCTACATCTCCCCCCTTCATATTTACCACTTCTTAAATACCGAATCGGTAAAATTCGGTATTTAAGAGGTGGTAAATATGAATTACCTACCTCTGGCCCTAAGAGTCTAACGGAGGGCTCTCCCAGTGCTTGGAATCATACCTCCCACTCCATTTACGGTGTTCAGGTATGATTCCAACTTGTTTGATATCAAACATGACAGGATTCGTTGCAGCCATTTTAGAGATGGTCATCACGCAATTACGCAATGCCCCTCTATATAGTATATGGCTGTTTCACTGACAACCCGGGAGAATGGACTCCATAGGCTGCAGGGGAGTCCTGCTCATGCAGGGGCACCCTCTCACTTGGAACCAAGCACCCTGCCCTCAAGGTTGCATAGGCCTGCTATAGGGGTGACTTATAGGTTTTAAGTGCAGTGGCCCTTAGATATAGTAAACCTATATCTTTAGTCAGTGGTGCATGCACCAACTTACACAGGCTGCAATGGCAGGCCTTTAGTTCCATTTTGAATGGTCTCTCATGGGTGACATAACACATGCTTCAGCCCATGGGAGACCTCTGGGGTACCTATGCCCAGGGTACATGGGTACCATATACTAGGGACGGATCACTGAAATATTATCGACGGTCACATTATCGACTAGCAATAATATCGTTGAATAATTATCGACTACAAAAATATCGACTTTGTATACTTATTACACAAAATACAAAAATATCGACTAAAAAATATCGAGTATTTAGAATATCGAGTACATAAATATCGTCTTATTAAATATCGACTACTAATATATCGTTGTTCATGAAATTACAGCTAACACTACAAAAATATCGACTACTAAAATATAGAGTACAAAAATATCGTTTCTAAACAAATATCGAGTTATTTGTTTTACCCTTTCATGTCTAAAATACCATATTAATGGTCTATAAAAGTCATTGCTCTATACAAAAAACATTTTACATATAATACCTGTGACTTTTATAACATTACTATTTATCATCATTTGCTATACATTATATTAAATGCGTTCTATCATTTTAAAAAGAATCTTTACATGTAACTAAAATTTTCATAATATTTTTACACTTTCACATGTATTTTATTTAACAACTAACCTGCTTTAATGCGGAAAACACCACATACCACCATTCTCACATCAACAAACACACCAATTAACATAAAAAATTCAAACTAGCCTGTACAATCCTTCCTTTCATCCTACAACCAATCAAATCCAAGCACACAAAATACACATACTATAAAAGGGATAAATGCATTCTACCATTTGCTGCTGCTAACTCCATAGAAAGAAGATGCCAACACTCTGAAGATTTTGTTCCTGAACAAACATCTTTAAAGATCCAGCTCACTAGCTAATCATTCAAGTAAGTTACATTCCATTATTTAAAAATCTAAAACAGTAGTCTATTATTTTACTTATATCTCCTAACTCTTCCACTTATTTAATTTTTATCTCCTCCTACTTTTCTGATAGAAACTACTACAAAAAAATTCCTAATACATGCTCCTATTTCTTCCCCTGCAAAATAAGATAGTAAGTATATATTAATGGTCTGTTATACAACAACAGCTGTTTTTAAACATTATTTCACAAGATTCATACTTAATTTAAAACATTTTATTCACAGATATTCAGCGATTTTCCGATTTCAACACTACAAATGTATAGAACTACACTAATTAAACATGTAAGTATATATGTTTTTGTTAGTAAACAACCAATATTCAAAATGCTATTTTCTAAACAACATATCTTGCATATTACATCTTCCCTACAGATCCAATAAAAACATCCTACATCAACTATACCAAAAGACAAGACTACCCTTGTAAAAAATGTAAGTATTCTTCAATTTGTCTAAAACTTCATATAAAAACAAGAACTATGTTCTTAACACCATGTTATGTATTTTATATTTCCTCTACAGATATTGTGAATACATCATACATCTATTCTACCTACAGCAAAGAAAAGTACATATTTAGAAGTTAGTATAGTTTTAAATATTTCCAATTTCCCAACGCTTCTAAATAATTTTTATCATATGTGACATGTATTTATTCTATCTTCTCTACAGATCTAAACTTTACTACCTTGATGTACTCCACCAAATACTACAACTCAACTATTTAAACAAGTAAGTATATGTAATGTTCACATAAAATGTAGTACTAAGCAAATTAAAAAACTGCTTTTTCCTAGGAAAAACGTTTGTTATGTATAAACATTAATTTAGCATTTCTATATTTTCATACCAACAGTAAATAAAGAAATACATACAAGAAAGTCCTTCAAAATACAGTTCTGCATTTGTGATTACTACTTTTAGTAAACGTAAGTATAAATACAACATTAATTATGTTAGCACCACTAAGTGAAATATATGTTATTTGATTTTGTTTCTTTCTACTCTTTCCTAGAACAAGTAAAACAAAATGACAGAAGGTGCAGAATTTGTTATGTCACAGAAAAATAAATTACTGTTATGTTATATGGGTTATGTTTATAGCCAGGAAAGACAAAGTGGTAGAAAAGTTTTTGGGAAATGTACAAAATATTACTCAAACAAATGTTATGGAAGGGCTACTACAGAGGAAACTAATGTGCTATTTACCAGGGAACACAATCATCCCCCCAATGTCACAGAAATTGAAATAAGAGATGCTTTAGAAAGTATAAAGACTGCTAGCACACAAAGTGATAGACCAACAACACAAATCCTTAAAGAGGAACTGTTAAAAGTCCCAGCCCATGCTTCAGGTCAACTACCCTCTATTGACTCCCTAAAACGCACAATTGCATACACTAAAAGACACACTTCCACTACCCCACCCAACCCTACTACTTTTGAGGAAATTATTATTTCACCAGAAATGTCCATCACACACAATAAAGACAAATTTATCCTTTTTGACAATGAAAGCAGTACAAACAGAATCATAATGTTTGCAACTGCAAGTAATTTAAGAAAAATCCAACAGTGTCCCCAATGGATGATGGATGGAACATTTAAACCATGCCCAAAACCTTTTTATCAACTATATTCCATCCACGGGTTATACCATAACTATAACATCCCTTTCATTTACTGTTTGCTACCAAACAAACAGCAAAACACTTACACAGAAATATTAAATGTTCTCAAAAATGAAATCAATAATTATTTTCCAGAAAAAATAATTATTGATTTCGAATTAGCTATGATTAATAGCATTTTGAAAATATTTCCCCACACAGCAATCCAGGGTTGCTACTATCATTTCAATCAGAGCATATGGAGACATCTCCAAAAATCAACTTTAAGTATTTTGTACTCAACAGATAGCACCTTTGCCTATCAAATTAAAAAATTGATAGCACTGGCCTACGTTCCTGTTACCGATGTAGCGGAACACTATAATTTATTAATTGACAGCACATATTACAAGAGGAATGAAGATAAACTAACCCCATTACTGGATTATTTCGAAGATACTTGGGTGGGAAGGTTGCACAGGTCTGGACATCGACGCCAACCCAAATTCCAAATCCCTTGGTGGAATGTCTATCTTAGTACTTTAAACCAAGAGTCTAAAACCAACAACAGTGTAGAAGGGTGGCATAATGCTTTCCAAGCTACCACAAGCAGAACAAGACCCACATTCCATAACCTACTAGAAGCTTTGATAAAAGAACAAAGCTATCAAGAACTAAGAATGGAACAATCTGTGACCCAAATTGGTCCAAAACTAAGTAAACAAACTAAACAAATGTTCTGACTACTGCAAAGTCAAGTCACACTATACCCTACAACTAGAGGATTAGAATATCTGTCAATAATAGCTAAAACCCAACTATAAAAATGTCGACAAAATATACTAATATCTTCTTACAATAATGATACATATAACAATCATAAACATTTCTAAACAATTATAAATAAGACATATTTGTTTTACAAACTTATCAAAATTTTGCACATTATTTCTGAACAAATATGCAATATTTATAATTACATCACACATACACATTACATAAAGATCGACATTTCCCACCCAATAAATAGAAATATAAAAATACTTACAATTTCTGTAGATGAAAGAGACGTAATGAAGCAAAATACAATCCATACAATCCATTACAAAGTAAGAAAAATCAAATATGGGAAACCATCAAAAACCCGAAAATTATGTAAAAATAAAATAAACGCTCCTGGAAATCCCGAAAACAGTAGTGTGGATACTTTAGTATTTAAAGTGATATACACACAACTTTAAAAAAAACGGTGACGCATACCAATGTATCAATCCAATACGAAACCCTCAAAAATCCCGAAAAAAGGTTAAAATTATTAAAATCCGCTCCTGGCAAACACGAAAAATAGGAGATACACGTAAAAATATAACCATAATAAGTCATACATTAGTATCTCCGAAAAAAAACACGCTTCCTTCCATGTAGTTTTCATGCGAGGAACCGGAACCTGTTAAAAAACATACATAACGAAACCCACCCACAAATAGGCCATAACATTTGTAAATACACTCACAATTAACATTAACCATGTAAGAAGACATTTCCTAACAATTCAAATAACACTAGAACTAAAACATACACGACGCATCTATAACGACGACATTACACCTAAACGCTACATTAACAAATCATACATACACACAAAAACACTACACAGTTCGAATATACCCTCAAACATTACCACTCAGTCATAAATGGTATATAAAATTTACCTTACCTCTCTCCACACGAAGCAACTCCCAACCGCGAGCTTCTCCAGTCTTGAATGAAGCGCAATAACCTTACGCGGTAAAAAAGCAGTCCCCTTAAACGAATTTTGAAAAGGTATCATAGAAAATACAATGTTATAGTATAAAAATATAATACATACACATTGTTATTGTAACAAATTAATACAGTAGACTCATTATAATTTAAAGTGTTAAAAATATTTAAATTTCTTTATTATTAATAAATATATAGTAATTAATATATATTATTAATATTAAATAAGTATGTAACACTTGAAATAATATACGTAAAAAAATTATTTTTGTGTACATTTATAGGAATAAGTTTGTGTTTGTTTATAACAAAAATTATTAATTGTTTTGTAAATAATTAATAATAATAAATAATATAACTTATTTATTATTATTAATATAAAAATTATAACCATTTACTATATAAATAATGCCCTTAAATAATGTATTTTTATTTCTCTGAATGTATATATTTCTGAAAAGAAAAAATAAATGTTTAAGTTTATTAATTAATAATAATAATAATAAATATATTTGTTATTATTTTTATTAATTAAAAAAAATTATAATAATGTCTAAGTATTATAAAAGTATATAATTGCATAAATAATCTTTTACCAATACCATATATTATTATTATACATATTATTCCCCTTTACAGTTATAAAGTTAACAACATAATATATTTATATGTATAATTTAAAAACAACATTGTCAGAAATATGTGAAAAAAAATGTCTTAATTACTATTTCCATATCTTGAGCAAATATAATAATCGTCATGTTACTTTATAAAAATGTATATATTAAAATTAAATATTTAATAATATTAATATATAATATTAACATTATTAAATATAAATGGAAGAAACAGAAAAATAAATTGATTTATATTTTTTTCAATATAAATACTTGTTACAGAAAGTGATTGATAATAATATTTTGTTTTGACATAAAAAATGTTGTGAAAAGATTTTGTGTGACAAATTAAAACATGTACATAAATGATAATGTGTTATTCTGCAAATACAACATTTCCAAAAATGTTTATGTTATATTTGATAGTGATTGTATTGTATTACACATGAAAAAATTGGAAAATTGTAATAAAGTTTTGTGAAAACATCCATTTTGCATTGTCTTGTAATATAATAACACACTAATGTAAAATTATATGCAAATGTGCTGGACACTGACCAATTAATAATTGCTATTCCTACTCCAGTCAAAGTATTATCAGAGAAGTTGCTGGACACTTACCAATTATTATTTACTATTCCTACTCAAGTGAAAGTAATATCTGGAAAGGTGCTGAAGACTGACCATGTATAAATTAGAATAGCTACTTTAGTATAATGTTATAGTGTAAAATTTGTCAAATATTTATATATATTTTATAAATATTATTAACATATATTAGTAGTATATTTTTTGCTGAGTAGTTCAAAAAATTATTATTAGCATAAAAATGAGCAACTATTTTTCACCAAAATTTTTCAATTATTTGTAATATTTATAAAAAAAATTCTCACACTTTATATACACAAAACAGACCCTGAACCCTAAAAATACCCCTTTACCCTAAAACTGAAAAGTGTCCATGAACTCAAAAATATACTCCTTTACCCAAGAACTGGAAACTGACCCTGAACCCTAAAAATACCCCTTTACCCAAAACCTAAAAAATGACCCTGAACCCAAAAAATTCTCCTTTACCCAAAAACTGAAAACTGACCCTGAGCCCTAAAAATACCCCTTTACCCAAAAACTGAAAACTGACCCTGAACCCAAAAAATTCTCCTTTACCCAAAAACTGAAAACTGACCCTGCACCCTAAAAAATACCCCTTTACCCAAAAACTGAAAACTGACCCTGAACCCAAAAAATTCTCCTTTACCCAAAAATTGAAAACTGACCCTGAACCCTAAAAAATACCCCTTTATCCAAAAACCCAAACTGACCCTGAACCCTAAAAATTCCCCTTTACCCAAAAACTAAAAACTGACCCTGAACCCAAAAAATACCCCTTTACCCAAGAACTGAAAACTGACCCTGACCCATTAAATATACCCCTTTACCCAAAAACTTAAAACTGACCCTGAACCTAAAAATATACCCCTTTACCCACAAACTTAAAACTGACCCTGAAGCTTAAGTAAACCCCTTTACCCAAAAACTGAAAACTGACCCTGAACCTTAAATATACCCCTTTACCCACAAACTGAAAACTGACCCTGAACCCTAAAAATACCCCTTTACCCAAAAACTGAAAACTGACCCTGAACCCTAAAAATACCCCTTTATCCAAAAACTGAAAACTGACCCTGAACATTAATTATACCCCTTTCCCCAAAAACTGAAAAGTGACCCTGAACCTTAAATATACCCCTTTACCCAAAAACTAAAAACTGACCCTGAACCCTAAATATACCCCTTTACCCAAAAACTGAAAACTGACCCTGAACCTTAAATATACCCCTTTACCCACAAACTGAAAACTGACCCTGAATTCTAAAAATACCCCTTTACCCTAAAACTGAAAACTGACCTTGAAACATTAAAATACCCCTTTACCTAAAGAGAGAAAACTGACCCTGAACACTAAAATTCCTCCTGTACCCTAATTTAATTAATATTATTTAATTAACTATTAATGATTAATTAACTATAATTAATAAGTTAATATATTAGCAAAATAGCTGTAATTAATTAAATATAATTATTTATAATATTTATTCCCAAACAAATATTTAATAATAACAAAATATGAAAACAAATATTTATTAATAATTAAATCAACTAATTAATATTAATTAATTACTATTTATTTACTAATGATAAATATGTACCAAATTATATGAATTAATTAACAAATTAATATTTATTCTTTACCAATTAATTCATAATTTACATTAATCACAAACATATCATAATTAATTATTTCTTTTTATTTACTCCCCACCCTTATCCCCTATTAACCCAACATCCCGCTCCTAAACATTAACTACAATTTATACCAATAACAAAGATGAAAATATTTTAGCACATTAGCTGTAATTATTTTCATGTAATTATTAATAAATTTTTCCCCAATTATTTAATGAACTATAACAAAATATTATATATATAACAATTACTCTAAATAATGTAATTAACTAATTAATAATAATTATTTACCAATTAATTACTAATACAAAATGTATACAAAATTATAATAATAAATTAACTAATTTATATTATTTATTTTCCAATTAACTAATTAATACTAATTAATTACCAATTAATTACTACATAAAATTTTATTACCAATTATATTAATTAATTAAATAAATATTAATATTTTATTTCCAATTAACTAATTAATAATAATTAATTACCAATTAATTACTACATAAAATGTTATTACCAGTTATATTAATTAATTAACTAATTTATATTATTTATTTTCCAAATAATTAATTAATAATAATTAATTACCAATTAATTACTACATAAAATTGTATTACCAATTATATTAATTAAATAAATAATATTATTTAATTTACAATTAACTAATTAATAATAATTAGTTACCAATTAATTACTACATAAAATTTTATTACCAATTATATTCATTAATTAACTAATTAATATGATTTATTTTCAAATTAACTCATTAATATTATTAAATTACCAATTAATTACTAATAAAATTTTTATAGAAATTTATATAAATTAATTAACTAATTAATATTAATTATTTCCCAATTAATTAAAATATAAAAATATTTACAAACATGTATAAATTAATTAATTATTTTAAATTACTCCCCACCCTTATCCCCTATTAACCCAACATCCCGCTCCTAAACATTAACTACAATTTATATTAGTATTACAATTTATTTATATTTTTTACCTTTTTTCAACATATTATCGATATTTTTTACTTTGACTATTAATCGATATTTTGTCATGTCGATATTTTTGAGTCGATATTTTTGGACTCGATATTTTATTATCATTATTGTAATCGATATTTTTAACAACGATATTTTTGTTCTCGATATTTGATTATATTCGATATTTTTTACTCGATATTTTGTCCATTCGATATTGTGGAGTCGATATTATGTCTGTGCACCACTAGGGACTGACAAGGGTACCCCAGTAGCCAATCTGGTATGTACCTAGGTGCTGAACACACCAGTTTAGGGAGAAAGCAGATAGACTGGAGTCCTGATTAGCAGGATCCCAGCCAGACTAGTCAAATACAGCATCACATCAAGCAAAAAGTGGGCTAACCATAAGAAGCAGATCCTACTTTCCTACAATGCCACAAAGTTAAGTATACACTGTGCCTCCCTTTGCCTTTCCTGGGTGTAGGATTGTGTCTTTAGAGGCCTCAGTTGAACCCAAACAACAATCAAAGCCTCCGGTGAACCCAAATGACAAGAGGTCAGCGATGAAGGTGACAGGGTACATGTAGCTCTCAGGTTGTTGACGTCCTCACCGATGGCTGCTTTATTACAAGAATGAAACCACAGCAGCTGGTCCTTTAAAGAGAATTTTCTGGTGTCCCCAGGAACAAGCGTGCAACATTTTAATTCAAGTGCGAATGCTTATCTGCGTTGCTTCAATCTAAGGATGAATGAAGCTGCTCTAATTCATCTGAGTGAACAGCAGCACGTGTGCTTCTGAGGACCAGTTACCTGGGGGCGCAAGATTATATCCTGGGGGACGCATGATGATTTCTTGGGGGCTATGTAAAGATTCCTCGAGGGAGCGGGTCATACTAGGAGTACCAATGTCATAGACTCTCACTTTGAAGGTTAAGGGTTAAAGTCCATGTTTCTCCATAGTCATAGATCTAAACAACTACAAAGAGTTTCCAGGAAATTTACTTTTCATTTATTTTTTGGGGATGGGCAAATATTTGTATTGCCACTCAGTCCAGCAACATTTGTTTTTAAGCCACGTACAATGCCCCAGAGTAAAGGAAAAAAAAGACAATTTGTCTCTCACGTTGCCCTCTCGCGCCACCTTCCACATCTGTCTGTTACATGATGAAGCTGCTACTGTACACTAAACTATAGTACCTCATTGAATAGTATGTTTAAGTTGAATGTCATAGTTACGCTTGGAGTCCACAGAGTAAGGAGTCACGTGTGGCCTAATGGTTAACAGTCACAGCTGCTCCTGAAAATTGGTAGTGGGGCGGGGGGGGCAGGAGGGAATCGGGGGAGGAAATACAAAAAAAAAACACTTACCTGCCGCCTCGCTTCTGTTGGAGCAGGAAGCAGGATAGGCTCCCCTAAGCCAATCACACTGCTGCAGTGCAGCATTTTGATTGGTAAGCACCCAGGCTCCCTGAGCCAAATCACAACACTGCAATGCAGCATTGTGGTTGGTCTGAACTTTGTGGTGTGGCGCAAATATGGGGAATGGAAGCATGTGCATGTTCTTCAGTAGGCTGTAATGCAGCCTGGGTTGAGAACATGTGAAGTGTGCATGAAGGTTTGGCCGGTCACAGAGGGCTGGCCAAATATTCATGTGCACTCAGGAGGGTGCCACCACTTCTTCACCATGCCCAGCCTGGCTCCGCCCTAAAAAACTGCCCCAGCATGGCAAAATAAAATGATAACATCTCGTTATTATCATTTTATTTTTCCTTTTTTGCTGTGCTTTAAGGCAGTGGGGCAACGCTCCTCCTCCTTAGTGGAGGTGCTGCCCCTATTAGTATAGGGAATGAGTACAGATTCTTCCGGTGTCCTACATCTGGTCAATTACCGAGATATTCAGACAAATATAATTTTCATCTTCATTGATGGGCAAATATTGGTACTGGCACTGTCTGGAAACATTTGTTTTCAAGTATATCATGCTCAAAAGTTAAAAACAACTTCTTTCTGTTTACGTTCCTTCCCATTCTGTAAATAATGCAACTTTCACTGTATAGACATCTATAGCAACACTCTGACTGGAATTTTTGTGGCAAATGTCATAGTTATGATCAGATACCACCAGAGTCATTTGAGGCCTAATGGTTAAGGTCTTACCCTCTCACTCTGAAAGTTAGGAGGTCAAGTGTAGGTTTTTCATAGATCTTATTAACAACAGAGAGTACAAAACGTAATTTTCATTTTTTTGATGAGCAAGTATTTTTATAGGAACTGTGTCTGGAAACATTTCTGTTTAAGTATACCATGCCCCGAAGTTAAAACCAACTTCGCTCACTTTTGCCTCTCTCCCCTCCTTTCATCCCATTATGTATATGATGTAGCTTTCACTGCACACCACCTATAGCATCACATCGACTAGTATTTTTGGGACAGATGTCATAGTTATGTTTTGAGACCACATAGTAAATAACCACTTGTGGCCTAATGATGGAAGTATTAGAATCTCACTCTGAAGGTTAAGAGATAAAGGCATGTTTTCCATGGCCACAAGCCATGTCAATTACAAGGTGATTAATTGAAGCAGGATTTAAAAAAAATGTTGATGGGCAAATATTTTTATTTCCACACTCTGAAAACATTTGTCTTTAACTATTCCATAACCAAATGTTAAAAACAACCTATCTCCCACTCCGTCATTCCAACCTATTCTGTAAACGATGTAGATGTCACTGAACACTCGCAAATAGCATTACATTGAATAGTATTTTTGGGCGCATGTCATAGTTATGTTTTGAAACAGCATTGAGTCACTAATAGTTAGGTTAAACTCTGACTCTGAAGGTTAAGCAGGTAAAGTCTAGGCTCCTATGTGCTTGTAGATTCAATCAATTGCAAAGTGGTTCAGAAAATATGATGTTCACTTTTACTGATGGGCAAATATTTACACTGGCAGTCAAAGTGGAAAGATGTGTTTTAAGTATAACATGACAAAGATTAAAATAAAAAGTCTTCTCCTCCCTCGCCCCCCTCTCCTCCTATCCTATTCAGTAAATGATATCACTGTAAACTAATCTATAGCATCAAATTGACAAGTACTTTTGAGTCGAATGTCCTAGTGATATTTTGATACAACATAGTGAAGAGTGGCTTTTGGCCTCAGAATTTAGGTCTAAAACTCTCACCCAGAACTTTAAGGGTTCAAATCCCGGTTTCTTGCGTTTCTCAAAGTCAAGTTAATTACAAAGAGCTTCAGTGAAATTAATTATTATTTTTATTGACTTGACCAAATATGCGTGTCGGCACTCTTTCTGGAATCACAGGGCCCGATTCACAGAACTAACTTAAGACAAAATCCTAAACGTACTACTTTTGGTATTCACAGAATGCACTTACTACTTTTGGTATTCTCAGAATGGATTTACGACTGCTAACTTTACGTCCTCACCCGGGCTGGAAATTCTGGCACGGAGGCAGAGCTTCCGGCCCAGAGGTGGAGTTTCTGGCTTGGAGGCGGGGCTTGCGGCCCGGAGGCACGGCTTGCAGCCCAGAGGTGGAGATTTCAGACATGGCTAAATCCCCACCTCTGAGCCGGAAGCTCCGCCTCCAAGCCGGAAACTCTGCCTCCGGGCCAGAAGCTCCGCCTCCGGGCCAGAATTTCCAGCCCAAGTGCGGACGTAAAGTTAGTAGTCGTAAATCCATTCTGTGAATACCAAAAGTAGTAAGTGCATTCTGTGAATACCAAAAGTAGTAAGTTTAGGATTTTGTCTTAAGTTAATTCTGTGAATCGGGCCCACACAGTTTTAAATTATCCCATGTACCTGAGAAAAAACGACACCCTCTCTCACGATCTTATCCTGTAAATTATTTAACTCTCACTATACTCTCACATACAGCATTTCATTAACAGGAAACAGCGTTTACAACGCTGCCATTACATCGCGTTCCTTGTACCACGCGGTCCTTACAATGACCGCGTTGTTAGAACGAGATACCTTTACATCGCAAGTCATTAGATCGACTTGCTGTAGGCGGCGCTCTAACATAAGGAATAGTATAAATCACTATTCCAACACCTTTCCTACTGCTGCGCACGCTGGAGTTGGAATAGTAAATTATACTATTCCTAAGTCCAGGCCGCCCCCTACAGCAAGTCGATCTAATGACTTGTGATGTAAAGGTATCGCGTTCTAACAACGTGGTCATTGTAAGGAACGCGTTGTAATAGAACGCAATGTAATAGCATGCATAGTAACATGCTATATTCTTCATTAACTAGTATTTTTGGGTTGAATGTCATAGTTATGTTTTGATACAACATAGTAAATAGGCACTTCTGTTCTAATGGCTAAGATCTTTGACTCTCACTTGAATGTTAAGGGCATGAGTCCAGGTTTCTCAGTGGTCATGTGCAGGGTCACTCGAATTATGAAGCAGTGGAGAACCAAATTATAAGGCAGCAGTGACGAAATGATACTGCACAAAATAGCAAATTATGCAACACATTTTATGATAGAATTACTTTATCATTTTGTTATATTTATATAAGCTAACACCGTCTGTGCAAAGGTTCCATATCATTAGTACCAGTTTAACATACAAATACAGACAGAAGTAACAGAAAGGTGGGCAGTCGACCTTTAAGAGGGGTCTTCCACTTTGCTGCATCAAGTATAGTTGCGCTATTAGTACATTTTGATCCACTTATGCTAGAAACAAATTTTGGTTTTGTATAAATATATTTCCCCTCCTTTCATCCCATTCTGTAAATGATGTAATGGTCACTGTAAACTCATCTATGGCATTGCATTTACCAGCATTTTGGGTCAAACATCACTGTTATGTTTTGATCAAGATAGAATACCCTTTTGAGTGCTCAGTGTTGTAGGTGAGATGTTGCTCGGAGGTGCCCAGAAATGGTGATAAATTGTTTTGAATGCCCTCATGTTCACCCCATAGTGTTTACCAATGCATGGGACTTCGCGGAAACTTACCCAGCAGCGTTCGCAAACTATTGAGACCCACACATTCACACAAGGTGAATCTTTTGTGATAAGGCAATGCTTTACAGGCAAACAAAAGTGACTGAAATGACCTAGAATGCTAAATGAAGACTTGTGAACAACTGGCTGGAAGATGTGATGGGTGACCAGCGGCTGACAGAGGTGTTTAAGGTTATAAGAAAAATGTGAAGGACCCGGAATCAGAAGCCAGTGGGAAGGATGTCTTTCCTTCAAAAACTTAGGGGTCGAATATGATGTTGTTCAGAAAGGTTCCGAATGGGATTCGGTTTTGCAGAATCCGATTCGGAACCTTTGTTTCCGAATGAATCGTACACAATTCCCAACGACCCATTACGATTCCCAGAAACCGTTTGAGCAGTCGGAATACTGTCCAAAAGGCATTCAGACAGCCCGAGTCTTTCAGAGCCAAATCGTACAGCTCTATAGACACAGTTTCCGGATGACCGATTATGATGACTGATTCAGACAGCCATTCCAATTCAGTCTGCCCGACACAAAACGGCTGTCAGAATCTGTCTTTGTGGGCCTGTTGCGGTGTGTTCTCGTTTGGAAGTCAACGCGAGTCCGACCGAACGATGTTGGGAAGCATCGTGATAGGTCGTTGGACCCGATTCATTCGAAATTGAGGCCGAGACCGATTTGCTCGAAGCAGTTTCCTAACAACATCGTAATCAGCCTCTGAGGGCGGGTAGGGAGGAAGGGACTGACCTTTCCACTTCCGTCAGACTCCACATAACGACTTTTAAGGCGCTGGATGGACGCATGGTAAATCAAAATTGTTTGGCTGATTTACAGTATAACTTATCAGTCTTCGCAGCGCTCTAAGCACAGTTTACACATTCTGTAGCACGGTTTTACTACAGACGACACCATCATTTACAAACAGTAGACTTTCTGTACTCGTATCTCACACTGCTTTTAACAGGGAACACATTATACAGTACTTTCTTCCCTCATATCGCACAGCGATTTCCAATCATGTTACACAGATAGCACCTACCATGAGACCGCACAGCGCTTTACATGCACGGAACACATTATACAGCACCTTTCAGCCCTCCAAGTACGCCTCAGATACAGGAAGGTCACACATTAACAGTAGTTTACAAATTATAAAGCTCCATCTGTCTTATAACATCGCCGGGTCTCCAGCACTGCAGGGACTCCCCCAGACTGTGTCCTGGTGCACTGTGCTGACCCTTGTAACATGCAGAGGCTTTCGGGTTTTATGTCATGCTGGATTCTTTCTACTCCCATCCAGCCCAACTGAATAGGTGGTCAGCAGAATCACTGTATATCAGTATGAGTATGTCAGTAACCTTGGCTACGCAGGCCTAATTTAGCCATGATCTAGTAGGCAGTTCATGGCGAAGGTTATGGTGCCTCACAAAAGTATAAATCAATGTTGTCGGATTATTAGTAGAGGGGAAATGATTTGTAAATATGGCCCAAGGCTCCACAAATTGTCAATTTGCCGTAATAATTTGGCTGAAATCTCTTCCATACTCGGATTTTCAGGGCGCATGGTTTTTTTTATGTCCAAAGACTTTTCCTTTTGGATACAAGCCAAATATATATTTGTCCCAAAACCGAGTGAGTCAGGGAGCAAAGTGTCTTTTTTGCCACTAAATGATGCATTCCTGCTACAAATCTGTGTTTTGCTCCTAATTTATTTATTTTTTGTCATGTCTTTTTTGTTGATCATTGCAAATTATGTGTGCGTTATTGCAATTTGATTTTCAATACTGTGTTTAGATTTGTTTTTCCACACAGATTTATTTGGTCACAAAAGGATTAGGCTTTGTAACTAATTGGTTAGCATTTATCAGAAATAATTTTTCTGATGTGTTAAATAAATTTGCATCAACAGGTGTGTGGGCTAGACTAGATAAAGGCAAATAACATAACAATTAATATATTCCAATTATTTTGGGACAGTTTTGGGATGGGCACTTAGCTATGTCCCATTTGAGTTAAGAAAGCTTAGAGATATTATTCATCTCCTATAAACCTTATGTATGCCGCAGGTCTTGCTTGCCAAAAAGCAACAAATGCCCAGTTAGCGCAGAAGAGGCAAGTATTGTCAACTTTTAAGCAAAAAAGGAAAGGAATAACTGCCTGACTCTCCTTGGCATAGGTAAGCCAAAGATAGGCTTGGGGTTGATGAAGGTATCATGCCAGAGCGAGGCAAGAGGCTCAGGTTACCAGGGGCCTTATTTATGAAGGCCTTGCGCCGCCAGTGCGTCACTTTTTCCCATTTTAAAAGTGGCGCACCGGCGGCGCAAGGCCTTCATAAATAAGGCCCCAGGATTTTAACATGTCTTTCCAGGGATTAACACAAAACTGAAATCCGCCTCTTTGGTGCCACCCTACCCAAGGGAGATTAGCAGCTCCTCTGGTAGGGAATGGGAGCACGCGGCGCTGTCCATTCCTCCTTGGTTTTGAATCATCTTTCCTCTTGATGAGTTGGACCAATACAGATCAGACTTATTTCCTCACTTTTCACCCACTCAAGAGTACTGCGCAACTGCAGCAGCGCTAGTCAGCCGAGTCAACTCAGGAAGCAAGCAGCGTGTCGCCCTGGCTTTTCCAGCAGCAGGCCTTCAATTAAAACCAAAAGGCAAAGTATGTAATGATTTAATATAAATACACGCTAGTACTGTGGTGCGAAGCGAAGTATGTTTTTTAATGTTGAGGTAGGTCCCTGGAAAAGTGTACCCCTCATTTGTTGCCCATGTTTGTTTTTTAGTAAATGACGTGCATTACAATCCCGTTTTGCTGTGCTACCTGAGTAATACTAATGTGTCTGCAACAAATAGAGGAAGAGGGTGGAGCCCGTCGAGGATGTGGCTGGAGGCGGGAGAGTGGGTGTGGCATCCTACAAAAATGTGAGCACCTGGACTTAATATTTTACAAATTAAGCACTGGACTTAGGACCGGTCTGGGCAAATCTTCCACAGAACCTGAGGAATCAAGGGTAGTGGTAAATGCATTAAATAGTTAGGAGACTCAGTTCAAGTGACATGTGTGCCCCAGCGTTCCCTGCATCAGTAACTGGAGGCTGCAGAATGACAAGCAATGTGTGTTCTCGTGAGTGGCAAAAAGGTCTATCGGAGGGGTCCCCTATAATTTAAAGAACCCCTTATGGAGGCAGACGCCCCTCGTGATCAGCTGAACAATGCCAACTGAGACTGTCCGCATACAAGTTCATAACTCTGGCCAAGTGATTTGCCATGATACAAATCTGATGATCCTAAGCCCAGGACCAGAGTCGTAGAGCTTCTCTGCAGAGAGGATACAATCCAATTCCTCCCTGCTTGTTTATGTACCACATTGCGGTAGTATTGTCTGTCAAGACTTGAACTGGCTAATCGTGAATTGCGATTCTCCTATTTACATGCCTAGAGAATCTAGATTTCATTAAAGATACAGAGGCTCACATTATGCAATGACTTTTAATTGCAGATCCAAGCCAGTCGCATCACAATACAAAGGTTCTAATAAGAACACTGAGATAAAGTAAGAGACAAGACATAGCAACCATCAGCCTCTTTTAAATCAGGCGAAAAGAGATCTAGTAGATTCCAGAAGGTTCGGAGTGAGGGACAAACGAGGATGAAGAGGACAACCAGTTGACTTCCCGATGAAGAAACATCCAAAGTAGCTTAAGTAGAAGGATTACCTCAAAGAAAGGAGACAATGAGAATTGCATCCTAAATAAAAGGGTAGTCATAGACAAACATCCTGAAAAATGAATTGAACAACCATAAGTAACATTTCAATATAAATATAAAATACATTATAATCAAATGACACTCAGAATATTAATATTAATATTAATATATAATAAATATTCAACTGTAATCCAGAACCAGAACAGGGAACGGGATGGGCAGGATGATGTGAGCCTCCGTGTCTTTAACGAAATCTAGATTCTCTAGGCATGTAAATAGGAGAATCGCAATTTTATTACAAGAACGGAGGCTACATTATGCATGTTGGTAGCCTTGTAAAACTACATTAGACATGTGTTCAATTGGTTTACAATAATGTCTTGCAAAGCTAATAGCGTTAGACCAGTCGGCAGCTTTAAGGATATCATCCAACTTACCTCCGGACCAAAGTGACTTACTTGCCATAGCACCTCTGAGAGAATGAGCTTGGAATTTGGATATATCAATACCTGCTAAAGACATAGCAGACTTAACCCATCTGGCAATGGAGGTGGAGGAAATGGCCTTATGAGGTTTAACAAAGGAAATGAGAAGTTGATTCTCATTAAGCGGACGAAGGTTAGACATTGTCACATCATAAGCTCTCATACATTCAACTACACAAAGTTTCGGACAAGGGTCGAACCGAGGATAGAAGATTAAGTCAGACATGGTTTTGGTTCTTCTATAGACCTCAAATTTTACTCCAAACAAATTATAGGACCTATTAGAGATTTCCAGAGCTTTAACATCAGAAACTCTACGACATGAGATAAGGCAAAGAAGAGTTGCGAGTTTAAAAGAAAGAAACTTTCTGCTCAAAAAAGAATTATCTGGCCAGGAAGTGAAGAGATCTAGAATCAAATTCACATCCCAGAGTGTATTATATTTCGGTTTCGGGGGTCTCTTTAGACGAATGCTCTTCATTACCCTACAAACAATCACATTTTTACCGATTGACTTGCCGTTAAGGAGGACATGACCAGCAGAGATCGCCGATCTATAAAAGTTGATTGATCTATAACTCAATCCTTTGTCAAAGAGTTCAGCGAGGAAATTCACTATATCAACGATAGGTGCTTGAGTGGGATCCAAATCCCTCTCCATGCACCAACGAAGCCAGCATTTCCAGATATTGTTGTATCTGTAGTGAGTTCCCAGTGCCCATGACTCTCTGAGGAGAGTAGAAGCTGATGACGAAAGTCCTGAGACTTCGTTAGATCGCCTGACACTCTCCAGGCAAGAAGGTTCAAACTCCCTGATAGGGTCATTAGGTGAAGATCTCCGTTTACGTCCGTAAGGAGATCTTTCAGGGAAGGTATCAGAAATGGAATTTCGAAGGTCAGTTCCAGGACAGTGGGGAACCACGCCTGTGATGGCCAGAAGGGAGTTATTAATACTAGAGAGCATCGTTCCTGCCTCACTTGCTGCAGAACTCTCTGTATCATTGTGAATAGGGGAAATGCATAAGCATTGATCCCTGTCCAGGATTGGAGAAATGCGTTCACCTCCTGTGCGCCGGGATCCGGCATCCAGCTGAAATAACGTTCTAGTTGAAAGGTGAGACGGCTCGCAAATAGGTCTATCTCGATTGGACCCCAATAAGAATTTAGTGAGTCGAAGACAGCGGCGTTCAGTTTCCAATCGCTGTAGTCCGATAGGAATCTGGAATTCCAATCGGCAGAAACGTTCGATTTCCCTGGGTAGTATTCCGCTCTGAGTGCAATTTTGTGTTCTAAACAGAACATCCAGAGTTTCCTTGCTAGGTTCGAAAGGTCGGCAGACTTGGTACCTCCTAACCGATTGATGTAGGCCACTGCCGAAACATTGTCCATTTTCAGAACAACCGATCTCCCTTGAATTGAGTGCTTGAAACTCATAAGGGCATATAGGCCAGCAGTAAGTTCTAGGAAATTGATGTGGTGAGATGACTCCTCCTGAGACCAAATACCATCCGTATTCTGGTCTAGGAAACAAGCACCCCAACCATGAAGGGAAGCGTCTGATTCCAGCACAAAATCCGGTTCTGACCCGAAAATTGCTTTCCCATTCCAAGCTTCCAGGTTTTCTAACCACCAGTTCAGTTCTATTTTGGCCTCCAAATCTAGAATGATTCGGTCTTCGTACCAGAGACCGGATCTCAACGCCCTTCCTTTTATCCTTTGCAAAGCCCGGTAATTCAGAGGGCCTGGGAAGATCGCCTGAATGGAAGAAGATAAGAGACCTAGAAGACTTGCCAGTTCCCTTAAAGGGATGTCCTCCTGTCTTAGAACGTGACGAATCTCTTTCTTGATCTTCGAGATTTTTGAAGGAGGTAGAAGGAGAAGGCACTTGGAAGTGTTTAGAGTGAAACCCAAAAACTCTAGAGATTTGGAGGGGGTTAGAATAGACTTCTCTTTGTTGACAATGAAGCCTAGACTTTCTAACAGATTCATAACCGTTTCCAGGTCTATAAGAATCCGAGGTAGGTCTTGAGACATAATCAAAATGTCGTTGAGGTAAATAATAAGCCGAATGCCTCGTTCTCTTAGGAAAGAAGCTACTGCTCTCATTACCTTGGTAAAACAACAAGGGGCGGAGGAAAGTCCTAAGGGGAGAGCCTTGAACTGATAAAGATGATTTTTCCAGAGAAATTGTAGGTAAGGTTGATGTACCTCTGCCATCGGGATAGTGAAGTAAGCGTCTTTCAAATCTAGTTTGACTAACCAATCTTCTTTTTGAAGAAGGTCTCTTAGGAGATGTATTTCTTCCATTTTGAAATGCCTGTAAACGAGAAATTTGTTCAGGCCCTTCAAATTTATAACCGGTCTCCAACCCTTTCTCCTTTTTTCTCGACAAGAAACAAGGAGCTTACAAAGGTTAGGGAATCCATGGGAACTTCTAATATCGCTCCTTTTTGTAGCATAGAGGATATCTCTTCTTCTACTATTTTCTCCTTTTCTACTGAGATGGGAATATCTCTCGGGAATGAGGTTTGAAACGGAGTTTGAACAAAATCTATTACTGTGGGCAGTACCCATGGATCTTGAGTTATTTCCTCCCATTTTTTTTAAAACAGTTTCAGTCTGCCTCCCACTTTTGGAGGGGTAGAAGGAGAAAGTAAATGAAGAGAACTTACTTGGAGGGTTTGATGAGAAAGATGATCGAGATCTTCCTCCTCTTGCTCGATTTCCTCTTCCACGGTTGGAGGTGTTGTAGTAATTATTCTGGTATGAGCCTCTTCCGAAGGGGCGTGATCTCTGGTAGGGCCTTTGGTTATACCGGCCGGAAGGAAGACCCCTTCTTCCGGCCCTTCCAAAAACATTATTGGTGAACACTCTCTTCATATTCTTTTGGGCCTTATCAAGAGCAGTAAAAGTTGAGACGTACTTTCCCAAGGATCTAATAAGCTCTTCACCAAAGAGCAGGCCTTTTGGGTTCGAGGAAGGTTCTTTCTCAGCCATATCTGTTAGTTTAGGGTCAAGCTTAAAAAGGATGAGCCTACGCCTTTCGGCGTTAATGCTAGTATTAGCATTACCTAAGAGGATGAGGGCTCTCTGACTCCAACCTCTAATAAGATCTGTGTAAAGCTGGGTACCCTTAAGGTAACATTCCTCAGCGGAATCCAGAATTCTGCTCAATGGGCCAAGCACGTCCAAAAGGCGATCTTGGCATCCTTTAAACACTTTTTTAAGACCTTTTCTAGGGTCGCGACCTAGTCTGAATAGGTATTTGATTAATTCAGGATCTAGATTAGGAGCATAACATGCTTTCTCATCGATTGAGGGTCTTGAACACTCAGCCTTTAAAATATTCCTTGTCCCCCTTTCGAGAGGGAATCGAATCCATTTTTTGATCAATTTGGATACGTGCTCCTGAGGAGACCATTGTGTGGAACGTGGGTGCTTTAGATTTAGGGGGAGAACATCTCCTCTCCCAAGGGATTTAGAATACTGTCCTTGGATGTAGAGGGGGCTTCATCCTCCTCATCAAAAATTCCAGCATCCCCATCATCCAAGTCCAGAACGTATTCGTCTGGATCTAAGTCATCATCATTATCCGAGCCCTCTTGGAAGTCTTGAGCAGTTAGAGATAGTGAGCCGCTAATGGCAACCAAGGTATTTGGGCCGTAAGGGGCACCCGATTGATGTGTGTCATAAAAGACATCTCTATTGTTTGAGGTGCGAATACCATCCGAAAATTTTGTGGTGCTAGGACCACCAACAATATCAGAGGTGCTAGGACCTCCTGTGCTCAGATGGGTCTCGGTAGCGGTATTGTTGCTCTTTTTAGTACGTTTTGCACCCATTTTCTCACCAATAAGATCAGAGATGTCCCCTTGTGAAGGTATTGGTCTATTATAAGGGGCGAATTGGGCAAAGGTCTTCTTAAAACAGGATTTCATTTCCTTCTGGATCATAGTCCGGAAATCGTCCCTATTAAAGTTAGGGATTGTAGCACTGTTTCCTTCTGAATCTGAAAGGTTTTCCATATTGCCCCTTTTTTAAAATATATTTTTTATATTTGTATGAGGCTATTCACCCTTAGTTCTATATGTATATATATATATTTTTTAACTAGTGATATGGGGTGAAGCAAAAAGGCTGACCTAAGAAAGGGGAAATCCTTAGGGAGAATTTGAGCATATAGGCATATAGGCACGAGAATTCAAATGCCTTTAAGCTCCCTTTTTTTTTGTCTTTTAAGACTTTCCAGGGCTTAATACTACCTCCGCGAACAAAAACGGTGAAGCTCCCACGTCTAAGAAACAGCTGAGTTTCAACTAACATACATGAGAGGAAAGTTCCTAGGCGAGACACTCACGAAGCGTGAGGCTCGCCAGGGGACTTTCCTCTAAGAACAATTGTTACTTACCTGTAAACAGGTGGTTCTCCAGTATTGGTGTCTTTCATAGATTCACATGCTTGAATATTCCCCGTCGTCGAAGTGGGAGTCCCACGGTACATAAAAATAGCAATAATGCTAATATATATATATGTAATAACATAATACATGATAACCTAGAGATAATATACACTGAAAAACCTCTACAATGGTTCTTCCATAGGAATACATTATAAGAGAAAAAACTCATTTGTAACATATCAGAGTCATTATGTTAGTCCAAACTGCAGCCAATCAGGCACAAGCACCCTCTAGAACCTTCTCCTCAGAAGCTCAAGCCCTCAGATTTTCGTAGCACTAGTAATAATAGCGTATGAGGAGAAGAGAGCCTCTGAGGGGAGGAAGGGTGGGTCGCATGTGAATCTATGAAAGACACCAATACTGGAGAACCACCTGTTTACAGGTAAGTAACAATTGTTCTTCTCCAGTATTAGGGGTGTCTTTCATAGATTCACATGCTTGAATAGAATAGATAGCAGTAACCTCCTAGAGCTGGGATTGCTAACACATTCTCCAAACTGGAAGACAAGAAAATACAGCTTAAAAGCATATAGCAATCACAGAAAGAAATGGAGGAGTTAACAGAGGCTCACCTTATTTAAAAAGATGACGAAGCACTGCTTGCCCCACTGCGGTATCCGCTTCATTGATGGAATCCAAACAGTAATGTCTGGTAAAGGTGTGCCTGCTTGACCATGTCGCCGCCCGGCAAATCTGGTGTAGAGGCACTCCAGCAAACAAAGCGGTGGATGACGCCATCGCTCTCGTCGAATGTGCCTTTACTGAACACTGTAAAGGCTTGCCAGCTTGTTGGTGACAGAAGGATATGGCTGCTGAGAGCCATCTTGCAATTGTTTGTTTTGTCACTGAGTGTCCCCTCCGCATTCTTCCATATGCTACAAATAGTTGATCGGATTTGCGGAAAGGGGCAGTCCTTGAAATGTAAAACTTTAGACAACGTTTGATGTCTAGGGAATGTAGTCGTTGTTCTGCCGGTGATCTTGGATCCGGGAAAAAAGTCTTCAAGAAGACAGGTTCGTTCAAATGGAAATCAGTAGGTACTTTTGGCAAAAACGAGGGATTGGTACGAAGAGACACTCCATCGGGTTTAAATTGTAAATACGGAGGCTTGATCGTGAAAGCGTGAAGATCGCATACACGACGAGAAGATGTTAAGGCCAAAAGCAATGCAACCTTCCAGGTAAGAAACTTGATGTCTATCCTGTGAATTGGCTCAAAAGGAGGCTTCATAAGCTGTGACAAGACCACATTGAGGTGCCATGCCGGAGGAGGGCGCCTAATAGGAGGAAACTTCCTGAAGAGACCTTTAAAGAACTGTCTGATTATTCTGGAGGAGCAGAGAGACGTTGAACCATCGTGTCAAAAACGCGAAATAGCTTCCAGAAAGACTCTCAAGGTGGCATGAGAGAGACCAGACTGAGCGAGGCTCAAAAAGAAAGGCAAAAGTTGCTCCGGAGTGGAGTTGACTGGATGGATACCGGATGCAGCACACCAATGACAAAAACGCTTCCACTTTAGCTTGTAAGCTTTAATGGTTGATGGAGCTCTAGCAGAAGCTAGAATGTCTCTGCATTCCTGGGGCATATCTAAATTTGCGAATTCGATGTATTCAGGTTCCATGCCCATAACTGAAGCGTGGTTGGGTCTGGATGGCAAATTTGACCTTCGTCCATCGTCAGGAGGTCTGGACGTGGAAGCAGACGAATGGGAGCGCATAGGGATAACAGAAGAAGTTCTGAGAACCAAGCCTGTCTGGGCCAACGAGGGGCGATCAGGATCAAGTGGCAGGATTGCCTGCGCATCTTCCACAACGTTCTCGGCACCAACGGGATTGGAGGAAATGCATAAGCAAACAGGCCGCTCCAATCCATGAGAAGGGCATTTCCGCTGGACTCTGGATGGGGATGCCAGCTCGCAAAGGCGGGGCACTTCCGATTTAGTGGGGTTGCAAAAAGGTCTATCATGGGATGACCCCAACGGCGGAAGACCATGTCCAGAGTAGGTTGATGTAATTCCCACTCGTGAGTGGATGACGTGGACCTGCTCAGAGAATCCGCTAGGATGTTTGATACCCCCGGCAGATGGACCGCCGTTAAAGAAATTTTCTTGACGAAGAGCCCAATCCCAGATCCTTTGAGCTAGTCGAGACAGTGGCTGAGATCTTGTGCCGCCCTGTTTGTTCATGTAGTGCATGCTGGTGGTGTTGTCCGTTTGCACCAGCACAGACTCTCCCTGCACTACGGGCAAAAAGGATCGGAGCGCTAGGAAGATCGCCATCAACTCCAGCCTGTTGATATGCCAGGTTTGCTGTGCCGTCGTCCACTTGCCCTTGATTGAAAGGTCCAGGAGATGAGCGCCCCAACCTTCCATGGATGCATCTGTGGTCAGCGTTAGATCCGGGGAGTGGACTAGAAATGAAGTTCCTTTGTCTAGATTGGATGGTTGTTTCCACCAAAGCAGACTGTCCCTCATGCGGGATGAGACTCGCACAAGGTCGTTGAAAGACCCTGACACTTGGCGCCATTGCAGGTCCAATTCCTCCTGTATAGGGCGAGTGCGCAACCTGCAATTCGGGATCAGGCCGATAGAGGACGATGCCATCCCCAGAAACGACTTCAACGTCCGCACAGAAACTGACTGCTTTGAACGGATGAGGGTGACCAGACGGACTATCTTTTGCTGTCATTCTTGTGAGATGAAGGCTTTTGACAGGTCCGTGTCTAGAATCGCTCCCAGGAAGTTTCTTCTTTGCAACGGAGCAAGGTGTGACTTTTCCATGTTGATGGTCAACCCCAGTGACTCGAACGTCTGCAGGCAGAGATCTGTGTCGTGAGCCAGCTGTTGAGGGGATGGGGATTTCAGAAGGCAATCGTCCAGATAAGGAAAGATTTGCACTCCCTGAAGACGCAGATGAGCCATGACCGGGGCCAAAACGTTCGTGAAGACACGAGGTGCCGATCGTAGGCCAAAAGGTAGCACCTTGAACTGGTAGTGCATGTGCCCCACTTTGAACCTCAGAAATTGGCGATGCTGTTGGAGAATTGGCACATGAAAATAGGCGTCTTGCAGGTCTATTGTTGTTAGGAAATCTCCGCTGCAGAGAAGTCGCAAGACTTCCGATAATGTCAGCATGCGGAAAGATTGTTGTTTTAGAAAGAAATTGAGTGCTCTTAAATCCAGAATGGGCCGCCACTCCCCCCTCTTCTTGACAATGAGGAAAAACCGTGAGTAGAAACCTGTCCCTCGCTGAGATATAGGAACCACTTCGACTGCACCCTTCTCTATTAGAAGACGAACTTGATGTTGCAATTCCTCGAAATGGGGAGGTGGCGGACCTGATGGAGGAGAATTTGGAGGAAAATCTGTGAACTCCAAGGCGTGACCCTTGCGCACAATGTCTAATACCCATTGGTCCGATGTTATCAGAGACCATTGGGAATAAAACTGCGAGATTCTCCCTCCAACTCCATGTGCAACCTGAAAGTCATTGGCGTTTGTTGGTGGAGCCCCTATAATTTGATTTTCCTCTATAGGGTTTAGACTGTGGCTGTCGATTAGACTGCTGGTTGGAGTAATGCTGATTTCCTTGATTGTACTGGCGGTACTGAGAATGTCCTCCTCGAAAAGTGGTTGAAGACGAGCCTCGTCTTCTTGAATTGCAAGGATCCCAGCGACTTTGCCGTATCGGTTTCTTTCTTTATTGATTCAAGTGCCTCATCAATGTGAGAGCCGAAGAGAGACTCGCCGTCAAATGGCATGTCGAGTATCTTCGACTGTACCTCCTGTCTAAATGATGTGGATTTAAGCCAACCCTGACGGCGGAGCGCCGCAGCACTGGCAAGGATACGGAAACCAGTACTTGCCACATCAATCGCACAGTCGATCATCTCTTCTGATGCCCTCATGCCATCTTGAAGGATCTGTTGCGCCTCCGCTCTGGACGCCTCTGGAATTAGGGATACTAGGGCAGAAACATCCGACCACATTTGCCGGTCGAAACGACCCAAAATGGCCAAAGCATTTGCGGCACGGACTGACGTAGACGCCATGGATGAAATTTTTTTCCCAATTGCATCCAAACGTCGACCCTCTCTATCAGGTGGAGTGGTGATAGGAGTCGCAGGGTTACGTGATCGTCGTTGCGCCGCCTGTGTTACCACGGAATCTGGCTTAGGATGCGAAAGCAAACAAGCGGGGGATCCAACTGGAGCTTTGTATTTCTTCTCCAGACAAGGGAGTTGAGCAGGCAAGGAGTTAGGAGGGTGCATGATCTTTATACCCTCTTTCCATACAAATTCGATAATAGGTATGGTGTGGATTTGTTTGTTAGGTTGGTTTTTGAAATCATAGAGAAAACAGTCTTCCTGTCGCTGTGCTCTCGGTAGTTTAAAGCGGTCCGCCGCTTTATTCATCAAAACATGGAAGCTAGCGATGTCAACCGGAGGTGAATCACCAGCGTCTGCCTGCTGAGGAGAGGGCGTCTGTATTCGATAATCATCGAAGTCCGCCATATTTGGGTCCTGGTCCTCATCAGTATCCTGGGGTACTTCCCCTTCCTCTCTATCCGACTCCGCCTCATCCGCAGCAACATGATGCGAAATTGTGGGAACAGCAGGACGGGGTCGTTCTGGCTCTGTAGAGTGCTGAAGGTGAGTAGGGCCAGGCGTCTCTGATGTTGCATGGGCTGGTGTACCCTGAGGTGTCGGAGGAAATCTTTTATTGTAGTCATCCAGCATGTGCTGGAGGTTGGAAAACAAAGACACCGGAAAAGTTGCCATAGGAACCTGAACATATTGTTCATCTTCCTGGTCAACGTCCTCCTCCTCATCATTCTCAGAACTTGAGTCCTGACATTTAATGATTAAGTCCGATGGACTATGTGCATCGCCAAGGACATCATTATCATCCCCAATGGATTCTGTTTCGTGGTCAGTAGCCATCATTGGTGAGGGTGGCTGGAGAGTAGGAGGTGGCAATTGGAGAGTAGACTCCTTGCAACTGGTCGTAGAAGGCAAAGCACTAGGGGCATAGTGGCGAAAGAACCCATCACTGACGTGGATGCTGCACGTTCCGGATGTGAACCTGAAGATAAAGGTAAAACTGTTGTTGACGTAGACGTCGTCGTCGACGAGCCAGTTGTGTCGACAGCGGTCGTCGACGATGGAGCAGTCAGAGACGATGCCTTCTTTAAAATAGTCGACGACGAGCGTTTTGGCTCAGCCGTCGACGGTGCCGTCGTCGACGGAATCTTTGTCGACGGAAACTTAGTCGACGGAATCTTCGTCGATGGAATCGTCGTCGACGAATCCTTGGATGTCATCTTCTTCGTCGACGAAGCCTTCGTCGACGGTACGGAAGTCGTCGACGAGCTGGTCGACGGAGCTGTCAGCGTCGACGGGACCTTCGTCGACGCGGAACTCGACGTCAGAACCTTCACCGTCGACGATGATTTCTTCGTCGCCGGCAGTTTCTTCGCCGACGAGACAATTGGGATCGTCGACGAGACAGAGTAGACAGAAGCTCTCGTCGACGTGCAAGACGCCGACGAAACAATCGTCGACGACGAGGAAGCAGACGAAGTCGTCACTGAAGTCGTCGACGAAGACACCGCAGCCAACTTCGTTGATGGAATGGTCGTCGACGAGCCCGACGACGACCGCGGTGTTATAAGTGTAACAACACTTATAGAGGCTGGAAATGCCGCCTGAGAGCCAGGTCTTGTGGGCGTAGCCACAGATCGTACTTGTGCCACTGTCAAAGCCAGCTTTTTCTTCTTCATAAAAGGAGAAGGTAACTCCTGAACACTGCCACGCTTGGAAGCGACAGTAGAACAGCCTGACTGAAAACTTTCTGCGTCTGATAAGACATCCTCTTTGTCCTGAAGGCGCTTCAACCACAGAAGAAGACGACCTTCCCTGTCTCTGAGAGTCTTGGCTGGAAAAGCTCTACAGAATTTACAGTCAGCCACCTTGTGTTCTGGATATAAGCAGTAAATACACTTTTGGTGGGGGTCCTTTTCAAACAAACGTAGCTTCCCACAGGAAGAGCAAGGTCTAAACAAAGACTTCTTACTTGACATCTTGTAGAAAGAACAATTGAAGTAATAAAACTTGAAGAAAACTGAGCAGAGCTCAGGGAGACTCCCTTCACACGATGTGCGGTAGAAAATCTGAGGGCTTGAGCTTCTGAGGAGAAGGTTCTAGAGGGTGCTTGAGCCTGATTGGCTGCAGTTTGGACTAACATAATGACTCTGATATGTTATAAATGAGTTTTTTCTCTTATAATGTATTCCTATGGAAGAACCATTGTAGAGGTTTTTCAGTGTATATTATCTCTAGGTTATCATGTATTATGTTATTACATATATATATATTAGCATTATTGCTATTTTTATGTACCGTGGGACTCCCACTTCGACGACGGGGAATATTCAAGCATGTGAATCTATGAAAGACACCCCTAATACTGGAGAATAGACGTATCGCGCGTTTGCGAGGTTCAGCGATGAAATCGGGTGGAGAGGGGGCTCTACGCGAGAGAGGTACGGCGTCTGGGCTCGACAAGAGAGAGGTACGGAGTTCAGAGGGCATGCTCATGGGCAAGGTAATTGCTTCAGATACGAAGCGGGGACTGTATCTGCGTCAGTTCGGGCAGCGCGTGGGAGAGAACAGGCGCGTGGCCGACCGGGGTGAAAAAAACGAACAATCGGAGATAGCCTTGAAAAACAAGGTTTATACTCACAAATAGACAAAGGCAACTCCTGGGCTCAAACGCGCCTAGGGAGATGATCTCGCGAGGGGAGATGAGTGATTTCTCACGAGGGGGAGAGACTCGATAAGAGGAATATAGGGCGGCATAATCAAAGCCCACAGGGTAAAAGAGGAGGTAGGATCTCCGTAAATTGCAGATCCGGGGAGGTGGGAGGGTAGGAAGTGAGGAAAGCCCACGTAAAGAGGTTTAAAAAAGGGGGAATCAACAGCAATACAATGTCAGAAATAACTCAAGATAAACCAAACCTCCCCAGAGATTGAGATCCGCAACAAAATTAAATGACAATAATCCCAAATAAGAGAGAAAAGCATGAGTTACTTATCTGCTTGGAGCCGCATTTAAAAGAGGCTGATGGTTGCTATGTCTTGTCTCTTACTTTATCTCAGTGTTCTTATTAGAACCTTTGTATTGTGATGCGACTGGCTTGGATCTGCAATTAAAAGTCATTGCATAATGTAGCCTCCGTTCTTGTAATGAAATTGAAGGGAGGAAGGCCTTGAAAGTCAAACATATTGTCTGCATATTCCAACAGATTGATCTGCAACAGTTGTTCTCCTGGAGACCAAAGTCCTTTGATCTCCAGGTCCTCCAGATGAGCTCCCCACCCTAGGGTGGAGGCATTTATTTTCACTGTGGCCACCGGAGATGGAAAGTGAAATGGCTTCCCTTGAGATTGCTGGACAAACCCCACCGTGGAAGATCCATTGCAGTGTCCCTGGAGATCCTGACCGATTCTTTGAGATCCCCATTGTGCTGAAAGCACTGCCTGTGAAGCTACCACTTGAGGGCCCTCATGTGCCAGCATGCATGAGTGACCAACAGAATGCAGGAGAACATCAGACCTAGCAGGCACAAGACCTTCAGGACTGGAATCATAGGTCCATTCCGAAACATTGGAATCATAGCCTGAATGCCCAGAATCCTCTGAGGCATTTTTCACTGAGGCACGATTCACTGTAGTGTCCAGTACTCCCCCTATGAACAGGGTGTGCTGCGATGGCCGTAGGTGGGACATGGACTTGTTGATGGAAAAGTCCAGGTTGAACAACAACTGAGTTGTCAACTAGGAGTGATGCAACACAAACCCCAGAGGCCTGGCTTTGATCAGCCAATTGTCCAGGTAAGCAAATACCAGGATTTGCCTCCTTCTGATATGTGCTGCAACGACCGCCATCACCTTTGTGAAGACACTAGGTACAGAAGTAAGACCAAACAGAAGGTCTGCAAACTGATAATGTTGAGACCCCACGGTGAAATGGAGAAACTTCCTGCTCTGGAACCAATTCTACTGTGCCCTTTTGAAGTAGGGATTGAACCTTCAGTTGGGGAGGGTGGAGAGGGAGAGAGAAGATGTTTTTCTGAATAAAACACTGTTTGGGAGAAAAGGGTGGGGGGAACTTTTAAAAGGGTAAAGCACATCCATTTTCTACAATATTAAATACCCAAAGATTCATTTTTCTGGCTTTCGATACAGTTAACCACGAGATACTTGCTGACCAACTGCAGGATTTAGGGATTTGTGACTCAGCACTGGTGTTCCTCAAATCCTTTCTTTCAGGACACCGACAAGTGGTATCACTTGGTGCTTTTAACTCAGTGTCATATTGCTTGCCTTGTGGAGTTCCTTAGGGATCTTCATTGTCCCCTACCTTGTTTAATCTTTATATTACACCGCTTGCTACTCTGATTAGATTCTTTGGCCCGTCCCTGGCGTCTTACGCTGATGACACACAAAATGTAGTCTCACTGGCAAAAAGTGAAAGTTATACCGGCAGTATGGTTAACCATTGTATGAGTACAGTGAGTAGATGGATGGCCAATAATTGCCTGAAGCTTAATTCTTTAAAAACAGAGGTTATTCAGTTCAGCAATAATCCGGCCATTTGGTCTCTGTCTTGGGTACGGCTCCTACGTCAATAGACAAAGTAAAAAACCTGGGGTTTCTGTTGGATAGGAAACTTAAATACAAAGAACAAGTGAACTTGATTACTTCTTGCTTCTCCTTGCTCTATATAGCACCAAGATGCCTTCGGGTATTCGTGCTCTTTATAAATTGTATCATTCATTCATTCATTTATGGCTCTCCACTGTGTAAGAAAATGGGACAACCGTCCTCCCACTGGGCAAGCATACTCCAAGATGGGTAAACTAGAGCTGTTTTCTTGTGATGTTGACAAGAGAGGAAGATGGCTGATGGGTTGGCACCCCGTGGTCTACTTCTGCCCCACCCTCTATAACTCCATCAGAGGGGATTGGACAGCTGCTGTTGCTGTTGATATTTGAGTCTTCCATGAATGGAGAAGTTCTGGCCAAACATCCAACAGTCTCGATCTATCAAACAGTAAATCCATTAGGGGAGAAACCAGATTCTCTCAACCATGCATGCCTCCTCGCGGCAACTGTGGTCCCAATCGTCCATGCAACTGAATCACTGTATCCAGGCATGACTGAATGACCTGATGAGCAGCGGCCTGGCTGTCATTTAACTTCTCCGTAAAGTGCCCCTAAACCTCCTTGGGCAATTTGGAACCAATATTTAGACCGATTCTATCAGTTCATGAATGTACCTTCCTAATTAACAGGTTGCATTGGTTGACTTCAAAGCCATGCTACCAAAGGAGAATACCTTCTTTGCAGACTGTTCCATTATTTTCGTTCTCTGCCTGCTAGATTTGTTGGGAAATACCCAGGAGTCAACTTTAAGGAATAGGAACCTTACACCACCAAACTGCCAGGTGAAGGGTGAGTGGATAAGAACAACGCATCATCTGGAGCAGGCTTGTATCTCCTCGTAATGGGACTTGATACTGCCGAAGATGACATAGGTTTCTGCCAAATCCCAAGTATAGGCTCAGTCATAATCCTCATTAAATGGCAATAAAGGCTCAGATGATAAAGAAGAAGTAGGATGTAGTACCTCTGTCAACAAATTCGACTTGAGTTCAGAGAAGAGGCAATTCCAACATCTTATCTGCCTTCCTGATCACTGAAGGATACGAAGTGACCTCAGGCAGAGGAATGCCTTTTGGGTACAATAAGTGTCATTCCCGAAAAGTGTCTAGGCCACTTGCTACCTTCACACCCTCAAACACCAGACCAAGTGACACTATTTTCCCCTCTTCTAAATCTGGATCTCTTTCACCAAACAAGTACTACTCCTCTTCCAGAGGACTCTGAGCTCTTCAAGACCTATGCTTCAACATAGGAGTCGGTGAAGCCAGTCCCGGCATCAGTGAAGTTAGTAACGACGCCAGTGACTTCGGTACTTGCACACTGGAGCCAGCGTTCTGGAATCATGTTGTGACACCAGTGCAGATCCTTCTGACGTTGGAGAGGGTGCGACCAGCACCTGAGACTTCTATTGGACTTCTTCTACTGCCGATGGAGTCACCTTAAAAGGCACTGCAGGAGGCCAGGATACCTGTATCATTGGCACAAATGGCAGCAATGGGGCCTGCTGATATTTCTCCAGAAAACCACCCAAAGAATAGGAAAGCGGACCCATGGGGCAGGAAGGCACACCAGATAGAGGCAACGCACTACTGAAAATGCTGTACATAGCATTTAGGAAACCAGAAGGGTCGGAACCTGGAGCCAGGAACGTAGGATACTCATGCTCCTGTCAAGGAGGCATAGGCAGAGGTGGAACTGGAGGGGGTACTGGATCCAACCCCGGCTCAGGACACCCAGGCGGAGTCTTAGGTTTTGTACTCAAGGGCGATGCCTGTGCGGTCACTGGAGATGGGGCCAGACACAGCGCTATATTCATGAGTCTTCAGAAGTGGGGACACCAACCTCAGAGAGTCATCCCATGAAGATCAATGCCCTGAACTAGGAAGCAGCTTCCTTTTGTGCTTCCTCTTCAATGACTTCGAAGAATGGGGAGACTGCGACCCCGGCCAAGGAACGAGAATTTCGACATCTCTCTTCTTCTTTGCCATGAAGCGTTTTGCCTCCTTCTCCCTCAGCACCTTTGGATTCATCTTCTGACATGATGAACAGATGTCGATGTTGTGGTCTGAACTAAGGTACCCAAGACAATTTTCATGAGGATCAGTGATTGACATCTGAACCTCTCATTCCCTGCAGGGCTTGAACCCAGACTTCCTTGGAGGAGACATTTTTTCTGCAACAACCTTACGATTTCTGAAAAAAATCTTGCAAGACTCCTACACTATGGACAGCCTAGGAAAAAACAGTTAAGCATCGAAGGCCCATAAAAAAGAGAACTGACATTAGCATGCTGTCTACTCTTCTTATGGCTTGGATGTCATGCCGGGTCACTTGCGGAGCCATGGGCATTATGACGTCTTAGTCGATGTGGGACAGATGGGAAGAAAAGATTCAGTGGAATGCTGGTGCATTGGGATATTTAAAAGGAGAGGAATCCACAGGTAGATATTTCCATCAGAAATACAGATACAACAATGAAAGCAGTTGACATATGAAACTGTTCAGGGATCTTTGCTTTTCCAATAAAACATGTTTTGGCACACTTTTTCCAAAACCGCCAATTTTGTGCACAGGTGTTTTTCTTTGCCAATTTAATGTATTTATATTAGTTGCCTTTTTAAGAACACATTTTAGACACTCAGCACACAATTTGTGCATTTTTCAAAAGAACCTGATAGGATTGGGAGACTGGTGTCATATTCAAAGAATTAAGAGTGGGTGGCGTGAAGGGATGAGTGATTATTCATAGATGCAAACATCTTCTCCAGGGAATTTTCAAAACCACAAGACAGGATTTCAAATAGGCATGTGGTGTGAGGTTCATGCAGTGTTTAACTTAAAATGATAGGCTTAATGGCCCAAAGGTTTGCGCAAAAGCCAGCGCGGCCTGTGCTATTGAATTTCAGGGTGTTGAATCCTAAGGCTGCATAGTCTTGATTTCAGCTTACACCTGTTTAATCCACTACCAGAAATTCCCATCCACTTGATCTCACTCTTGCAGGATCTTTTTTACTTTTAATTGATTTTACAACTTTCAATGAAAAAGCAGCACAATGAGCGGAGTACCAAAGCACAATATCGGAATAAATTACACTACAAGAAGAAGGGAGAAAAGACCACATTACATCCCACGACTGAACTACTGTCCACCTGACAGTAGGGCAGGATCTAATCCTCCCGCTCGTAAATTGACATTGACCACTCCACACAGACCCGTGACCGAACCATCTGCCAATGGCCTCTCTGTGCACGGCTCTAACTGTATCCTTCTAAACTCCGCCCAATCTTTCCAGATCTTATAATGTATCTGGGGCAGCCTCGTGAAGAGTAGATCAGGTGTTCCAGTCCCATAAAATGATCCATGCCCTTGGCCTAGGTGACTGCATATGGGGACCTCTGACGCCTTCCAGGACCTGGCAATATCCTTCTTCGTGACAATGAGTCCCAACCAACAAAGTGCCTTCTGATAACAAGTGCCCCCTGCCCCCCTTCCCCCAAGATCGTCCATGATATGCAGAAGTATGAGTTTAGGGTGTCAGGCGATATTCCAAACCATCGCCCTCTCAAGTCGACCCAGCATGCCATCCCAAAAGTGGGCCAACCCCGGGCAGGGCCAGAACGTATGAGGTAAATTCCCCCCTTGGGTCATCGCACCACAGACAGTTCCCTTCTGGTGGAGCCTGGCTCTAGTGAGATAAAGTCTATGAAGTATCCTAAGTAGAATAAATCAAAACTGGGTGGCTATCACTGCCTCTCTGGGGTGCCTCCACTGCCTCCCTCCAGTCATGGTTATCCAGACAGCCCAGTTCACCCTCCCGTGGCTGTAGTTCTTCCACCATCGGGTCCAGCACATTACGTCGTAAAATAAATTCGATCTTTATATAATTTATGCTCCTTGTGGTTTGGAAGAAGGATTTTGGCCTCCATCGGGGAAAGCTCTGGGATATCCTCCACAGGCCGTTTAAGAGGGAGGAGGGTGTGACGGAGTGTAAATACCTAAAGAACTCCGTGCAATGCATGTCATACTCCTCATGCAGGTCCTGAAAGAACTAAAGCGTCCCCCTATGCAGCACATACCCCAATGTTGAAATGCCTATAACATCCCAGGCTGTAAATCCCCTCAGGGCTGCGACCTGTGGAAGTCTGGTGCCTTGCCATAATGGCCACAAATCCACTCCCCAATAGAGCAGGTGGGGAAGCTCACAGCCACCCAACAGACATCCCTCCATCCCCAAAGCCCGTGAACCACCACTTATTCACAACATGCAGAAGCGCCGCCCAGTAGTATAATAGTACTTTGGGCGTGGCCAATACCCCATCCACAGCCTGTTAACAACATTTCACCAAGGTGATACGTGGTACACCGCCTCCCCCCATAGCAGCAGTCAGAGTTGTGCATTAACCATACTAAAGAAAGTTTTATAAATCGGGAATGGATGGTTTCGCAATCGGTAGAGCAGAGAGGGGAGAGGCAATTTTAAAAATTGCTGATCGCCCCAAGAGGGAAAGAGGGAGAGTAGACCAGAACCTGATGTCTCGTCCAAGGGCAACCAACTGAGGCGCCAGGTTCCATTCAAAGGAGCGCATTGCGTCACCAATAACAAAAACCCCTAGGTATTTAAAGCCTAGAGGCAGGATCGGAATCCCCGCCGCCCATGACATTTCTATTGGGCAAGAAGCACTGGGATTAATCAAAGATTTTTGCTGATTCATCCGAAGACCAGAGTAAACACCAAAGATGTCTAGGATCTGAAGTGCACTAGATTCTGAGACCTCTGGGTCATCCAAGAATAAAAGGATGTCATCTGCACACAACAAAATTCTATCACCCACCACCTCTGACCACTCAAAACCTCTGATACGCATGCCTTCCCTCAACCAAGCAGCCAGAGGTTCCATCACCAGTACCAAAAAAAAGGGGTACATGGAACAGCCTTGGAAACCACTCTGAAGCCACCCCTCCATCCTGCACCCTCGCTACCAGATTAGCATATAGAAGGCACACATAGCTCACAAATTTCAGGCCAAAGCTCACTTGAGGAAGAAGGGCGAACAAAAAAATGCCCAGTTCTCTGAATCGAACGCCTTCTGAAAGTCGAAGGAGAGAAGGGCTCTATGGCAACAGAAGGCCCTACTCAGAGCAATGGCATTTTGAACTCTTCGCAAATTATGCTGGGTGGCTCACTGTGGCATGAACCAAGACAGGAAAGGGGTGGACAAGGCATGCAATCACCCCTACAAGACAAGTGGCCAGCATCTTAGTACATATTTTAACTGAGTTCAAAACCGAGATAGGTCGGTAAGTCCTTCAATGCGTGCCCCCCATACCCGACTTCGGGATCACTACAAACTCTGCTGTCCACAGATCAGGGGGCGACTCGCCCCCCCCCCCCCCCCCCCCCACACACACAATCTCTCGAAAAGCCTCTAGTAGCAATGGGCCAGTCTGCGGCCACACCAATTGACAGAACTCGGCCGGGAAACCGTTAGGGCCGGATGCTTTTCGGCCTGCAGCTGAGCCAAGGGCATGCACAGCTTGTCGCATGTAATGTCTGCCTCCAACGACTCTCGCTCTTCAGGCATTAGGCACAGCATCGGTAGGTATGTCCTATATGAATTGAGGTAAAAATCAGCATGGGGACTCAAGCGGTCTGCACCATAAAACTGTCGGTAATACACTGCAAACGCATTTGCAATGGATTCGCTCCCCGCCACCCTGGAACCATCACCTGTCAGCAGAAAAGCCACCGGAGCTCCCGCCGCCCTAGGGGTGCACAGCCAGTGGAACGTCTTGCTGTCTTTTGATTAGGCCAGGGCGGTAATTTCTGTTCCGCTCGTGGAATTTGCAGAATTTGGGTAATTTTGCGTTTCGTGGAGAATGCGAAATTGCCCAAAATTCTGCGTTCCTCGACTTCACGAAATTTTTTGGTTGTTCGCGTTCACAAAATGCGTGTTCCCAAGATATTTCCCGCCGAGCGCACAAACAGCGATTGCGAACAGTAAAAAATCATCTCGAACAAGCAATTCCGCGTTTCGCAGAATTTCTGCGTGTTAGCAGAGATTTTTTACCGTTTCGCAGAGATTTGCGTAACGCGATTACGCAAATTCCGCCCACCCCTACTTTTGATAGACCCTGCTACGGGTGGCCACCCACGATGCTCTCGCCTCTTTCATAAGCTCCTGACGGAGCAAAGTCTATGTAATAAGTCTTGCTGTGACATCATGTACCGGTTCTCTAAGTCTAGCATGAGCTCCTCAAGGTCCCTAACCTTCCACCGATCCCGGTCTCTGTGGCCCTTAGAGTAGCTAAAGATCGGCCCCTATCCATGGCTTTGAGGTTCCCACAAGAATATGTGGGGAGATACAAAACCCTTGTCAGCCAGGAATTGCCGGCACATGTTTTGGCACAGCTCCCTCAAATCATACTTTTGGAGACAGTTGTCTAAGCGCCATCGCATCCCCACTCCCCCAAGTCAGATCCACCACTACTGGCGAGTGATCGGAGAGTCCCCTGGACAACAACCAAATGTCTATGACCCTGTGGCTCTCCCGGCCCTGTATGAAAAAATAGTCCAGTCGGGAGAATGAACGATGTGCCCTCGAGTAGAAGGTGAAGCATCTCTCCCTGGAATGGTGTGCCTTCTACACGTCTATCAGGTTCCAGTTGCCTGCAAGCCTTCACAAGGGGAGTGGGTCCACTCCCTGTCTCTGCCAAAGTCGAAGAACGTTTAAAGCTCAAGTCGCACACTCCATTAAATTCCCCTGCACTTAACCATGGGGCATCCGGAAACTTCCTGTAGAAGGTCCCCCAGTCTAATCAAGAAGTCTGAAGAAAGAGATGGAGGGCATATACGCTGATCATGGAAACATGTTGACCATGGAGAACACCAGTCACGGCAATATACCAACCCAAACTATCATGCCATACCTTCAACACCACAAAAGGGGAATGCCCCCTAACCAGTATGGCTGTGCCTTGAGAGCCCTGGTGAAATCCAGAGTGATACACCTGAGTGTATTTCTTGCAGGTCGAAAAAGGACACTTGCTGACCAAGGGGTGGGTCTTCCGAAGCATCACAATATCCACGTTGGACATCAACGTGGCCTGGAGCACAGATCCCCGTTTGATCCTATCCAACATCCCCAGAAATGGTATCTCTTCTACCCACTCCCATACCACCTCATGAAAGTCAACGAAAAGGCTCTTCTCTTGATAAAGGATCTTCAGGTGGGCTGGGAACAAGAGCATATAGTTGAGTTCAATGTCTTTCAATTTTTGCTTAGCATCCCGAAAGGACTGGTGCTTCTGGTGTACCTTCAGGATGTAGTCCAGGAAGATCATAACCGGAGAGGATTGAAAAGTCAGCTGCCCAGTCCTGCAAGCTGCCATAAGGACTGCATCCCTGTCGGTGTAGTTGAGATCTACCAATTCCAGCCTCTCACAGTGCCTGGTAGCCGCAATCTCCATATACTTAATGTCATGGTCTGCACACAACTAATGACAGTATCACTCATGCCTTTAAAGGAATGTACCTATATTTTTTGTCCATAGACACAGTTAACATACCTGCCAACCTCTAAACTCAAAAATGCAGGTGAAGTAGGCGTTTAAAGGAAGACCCAATTAAGGTTAGTGCTGAATGAATACTTTTTGTAGGGTAATACATGATTGAAAATCAGATGAGCCCATTAAAGTCAACAAGGGTATTTTATTTTTCAGGTGTGTGAACTGAAGGTAAAAGAGGATGACATTCGCCAAATGTGACCTTACTAGTGGATTGGTCCCTTCCCTGCACAGCTCCGCCTGGTAGCTGGTGCCCACGTTGCTGCCGCTGACCCTCTGGCCAGGAGTTTAAGGCTCTCCTCCATCCGCAGGCTCCCGCCTGCGCCTCATCCCTGGTGGGCTAGGGGTAGAGTGTCACTGCTCTGCTGCTGGGCATCCCTTCTGTCTCTTTTTTGTGCTTTGGCCTTTTTCTGTCCTTTTCTACTTTTTCTTCACTCTTTGGCTTCACCACCCTTGCTGCTGCAATTCCCCCATGGCCCGCCCCCTCCAGTGACGCTTTCACGCTTCCCACGTTTCCCGCCACGCAGGTGTCCAGCCCCCTGCACACTACTTAATGGCAGCTGCTGCGCGGTGAATGTGCAGTCCACTGACCTTACTAGTGAACTGTAACCTCTCCTGCACAGCTGCACCTGGTAGCTGCTGTCCCCGTTGCTGCCCCTCTGGTCTGGAGTTTGAAGTCCTCCACCACCTGTAGGTTCTCACCTGTGCCTCATCCCTGGTGGTCTAGTGGTAGAGGATCACTGCTCTGCTGTTGGGCTGCCCTTCTGCCTCTCTTTTTTCTGCTTCTTTTTCTGTCCCTTTTCTACTTTTTCTTCGCTCTTTTGCTTCGCTGCCCTTGATGCTGTGATCCCAAGCAGCCCCATCCCACTCCACTGACACATACCCGCTTTCCGTATTTCCTGCCTCCCAGCTGTCCAGCCCCTTGCACATTTCTTAATGGGAGCCATGCAGTGGGTGCGCTAGAGGCGCGCCTAAGGCAAGCCCGTCTGCGTTTTGAATATGCCCAGCGCCATGGACCCTGATTCTCAGACCTCGCACCAATACGAAGCCAGCACCCTCCTCGCCCTCAACACAGGACGCAACGCCACCTGCCACCACACGTATCCCGAAGGACACCAAACAACCCTTCTCCTGCCAAAACTGCAGCTACACCCTCACCCACCTCCACATGCCAGCTCCACTCGCCGCACAGCCGCCTAACAGCGCACTGACCAGCTCAGCTGCATCCTCCTGAACAGCACGCCCTCCCTCCACAAACACGCCACAGACATCTGGGACCTCCTCAATGCCGCCACTTCTGAGATTGCCTTCCACATGGAAACCTAGTCTAACCCGAGCTCTAGCCCGGACATCACCACCGCCATCCTGGACGGCTACAAAATCAATCAATCAATCAATCAGGTCATTTGTATAGCGCACTACTCACCCGTAGGGTCTCAAGGCGCTGGGAGGGGGGGGGGTGCCGCTACTGCTCGAACAGCCAGGTCTTGAGCTTCTTCCTGAAGGAGAGGTGGTCTTGGGTCAGGCGCAGGTTGGTCGGAAGTGAGTTCCAGGTCTTGGCGGCCAGGTGGGAGAAGGATCTTCCTCCTGCTGTCGCTCTTCGGATGCGGGGGACGGCGGCGAGGGCGTGGTTGGTTGATCTGAGGAGGCGCTTGGGAGTGTAGAAGTTGATCCGGTTGTTGAGGTAGCTCGGGCCTTGGTCGTGTAGGGCTTTGTGTGCGTGGGTGAGGAGTCGGAAGGTGATTCTCTTGTTGACCGGGAGCCAGTGCAGGTCTCTCAGGTGTCCGGAGATGTGGCTGCGTCGGGGGATGTCGAGGATGAGTCTCGCCGAGGCGTTCTGGATCCGCTGGAGTCTCTTCTGGAGTTTTGCAGTGGTTCCGGCGTAGAGGGCGTTGCCGTAGTCCAGACGGCTGGTGACGAGGGCTTGGGTGACCGTCTTCCTCGTCTCGGTGGGGATCCACTGGAAGATCTTACGTAGCATGCGCAGGATGTTGAAGCATGACGAGGAGACGGCGTTGACTTGTCTGGTCATGGAGAGGGAGGAGTCCAGGATGAAGCCCAGGTTGCGTGCGTGGTCTGTCGGTTTGGGTGCGGTGCCCAGGGCGGGGGGCCACCAGGAGTCGTCCCAGGCGGAGGGCGTGGAGCCCAGGATGAGGACCTCCGTCTTGTCTGAGTTCAGTTTCAGGCGGCTGGTCGTCATCCATTCGGCCACGTCTCTCATCCCTTCGTGCAGGTTGGCTCTGGCGGTGGCGGGGTCGTTGGTCAGGGAGAGGATCAGCTGGGTGTCGTCGGCGTAGGAGATTATGTTGAGGTTGTGTTGGCGTGCGATGGCCGCGAGGGGGCTCATGTAGACGTTGAAGAGGGTGGGGCTCAGTGAGGATCCTTGAGGGACGCCGCAGATGACTTCGGTGGCCTCTGACTTGTACGGTGGTAGGCGGACTCTTTGTGTTCTTCCGTCGAGGAAGGAGGTGATCCATTCCAGTGCCTTCTCCTGGATTCCGATGTTGCTGAGGCGCTGTATTAGGGTGCGGTGGCAGACAGTGTCGAAGGCCGCGGAGAGGTCCAGGAGGATGAGGGCCGCTGTTTCTCCGTTGTCCATCAGAGTTCGAAGGTCGTCGGTGGCGGCGATGAGGGCGGTCTCGGTGCTGTGGTTTGCTCGGAAGCCGGACTGTGAGGGGTCGAGGGATCCATTCGTCTCGAGGAAGGCGGCCAGCTGTTTGTTGACGGTCTTCTCGATGACTTTGGCCGGGAACGGGAGGAGCGAGATGGGACGGTAGTTCTTGAGGTCGGTGGGGTCTGCTGTGGGTTTCTTGAGGAGAGCGCTGAGTTCGGCGTGCTTCCAGCTCTCAGGGAAGGTGGCGGAGTCGAAGGAGGTGTTGATGATGTCCCGCAGGTGGGGTGCGAGGACAGCGTCGGCTTTGTTGAAGACGTGGTGAGGGCAGGGGTCAGTCGGAGATCCGGAATGGATGGAGTTCATGGTGCGGATGGTGTCTTCGGTGCTGATCGGGGTCCAGGTGCGGAGGGTGGTGGTGGGTGGCGTCGTTGCGGTTGTGGCTTGCGTTGGTTGGTTGTTGAAGCTGTTGTGTATGTCCGTGATCTTGTTGTGGAAGTAGGACGCGAGGGAGTTGCAGAGTTCTTGCGACGGGGTGATGTCGTTGTTTCCGGCGTTGGGGTTGGATAGCTCTTTCACGATGTTGAAGAGTTCCTTGCAGTTGTGTGCGTTGTTGTCCAGCCGGTCCTTGTATGCATTTTTCTTGGTGGCGCGGATCAGTTGGTGGTGTTTCCGGGTGGCGAGCTTGAGGGTGTTCATGTTGTCCGTCGTTGGTTCCCTTCTCCAGGCTTTCTCGAGGGCTCGACAGTTCTTCTTGGAGCTCTTGAGTTCGTCGGTGAACCATGGTGTTTTTCTGCTGCAGGATCTGCTGGGTGGGGTTCTCAGAGGGGCGAGTTCGTCCGCGCAGTCGTTGATCCATTTCGTGAGGTTGTCGGCGGCCTGGCTGGGGTTCGCTGAGTTGGCGGGAGGGTGCTGGCTCAGGGAGGCGGTGAGCTGGTCGGCTGTGATCTTGTTCCAGCTTCTTCGAGCAACCTGTTGCTGGTGGTGGTGGATCGTCGTTCTTCTGAAGGTGAAGTGGACGCAGCTGTGGTCCGTCCAGTGGAGTCCTGTTGCGTGGCTGAAGGTGACGTCTTTGCTGGATGAGAAGACGGCGTCGAGTGTGTGTCCGGCGAGGTGGGTGGGGGTGGTCACCAGTTGCTTGAGTCCGAGGTTGTCGAGGTTGTCGAGCAGGCTGATGGTGTTGCGGTCGTTGTTGTTCTCCAGGTGGAAGTTGAGGTCCCCCAGGAGGATGTAGTCGGCGGAGGGGAGAGCGTGCGGGCTGATGAAGTCGGCGATGTCCTCGCTGAATCGTGTGCGTGGTCCCGGGGGTCGGTAGATCAGGGTGCCTCTGAGGGTGGTCTTCGGGTTGGTGTGGATCTGGAAGTGCAGGTGTTCAGCGGTGGTGAGGGTGTCGTCGGTGTTGGTAGTGATGCGGATGGTGTCTCTGTGGATGATGGCGATGCCTCCTCCCGTCTGGTTGGCGTTTCGGTCCCTCCGGGTGATCTTGTAGCCCTCTGGGATGGCGATGGCGATGTCTGGGGCTGAGGAGGCGTTCATCCAGGTCTCGGTGATGAAGGCAACGTCGGGGGTGGTGGTGTCGAGCAGGTTCCAGAGTTCTGCGGCGTGTCTGTGGACGGAGCGGGTGTTGAGCAGGATACACTTGAGGTGGGTGCTGCTGGGGTTCGGCTTGGCGGGTGCAGGGAAGGTCCGGATGCAGGTGAACTTGCAGGCGTGGCAGCTGAAGGGTCCGTGGGTGTGCTTCGGGGCGGCTCGGTGACATCCTGGGATTCGGCCGGTGTTGAGTGCGATGAGGTCGGCGGCGCTGTAGGTTCGTCGGGTCGGCTTCCGTCGGTGGGGGCCAGGGGTCCTGGCGCTGGTCGCGATCCGGTCGCGGACGGGCGCAGACGGGCTTACCTTTGGCGCGCCTTCGGCGCACAATCGGCGAGGACCCCCGAGGACCGTGCAGACCAACCAGGAGGCATCACCATCATCCATGAGAACTCCCTTCGCCTGAGCACTCACTCAGAGGACTCACTGACAACCATGGAACACCTCCACTTCCAGATCTTGACCAACTTCAACACCACCCTCCAAGGCACCCTGGTCTACAGGCCTCCCAGCCCCCGCACACCCGTCACCGATGTCATCTTTAATCTCATCGCACCCTAGGCTCTTGCATCCACAGATTACATCCTACTCAGCGACCTCAACTTTCACCTGGACAACCCCAGTGACCAGAACACTGCATTCCTTCAGGTGAACCTCACCAACATCACACAAACAACTAGTCACATCTCCGACCCACGCACGCCGGTCTTCTCTGCCAGCAGAAACATCACCTACAGCCACACCAACAAACTCCTATGGATGACTACCTCTCCGTGCACTACGTTTTCGCCATATCCACCGTACACCACCGGCCCCCGTCGTAGCTGGAACAGTGTCACTGAAGAATATTTCACCGCTTTCCTAAGCACAACCATAGCACCATCAGCAGACACTAACACCTCAGCAAGCAAACCTCCATCGATGGATCTCCAACTGCCCCAACACTCTGGCACCCCTCATGAAGGCACCCAGCAAACAAAACTCCAAGAAAGCCAGCTGGTTCACTCCCAGCCTCCATGATTCCAGACGTACCTATAGAACACTAGAGAAGAGATGGAGGAACCCCGGAAACCCACGCAACCTTCAAAACTGCCGTCCACGCAATCACCTCCTCCTCAAAACCACAAAGAAAACAGCCCTCTGTGACAAAATAAACGCCAACGCACACAACAGCAAAGAACTCTTCGCCATCATCAAGGAGTTTGGCAGGCCCAACAGCCAGACCACAGATGTCCCACCCTCCCATGACCTCTGCAACAAACTCAGCACCTTCTTCCACCACAAATCAGGCAGATCTATGACAGCTTCGATACCCAAGACTCTACCACCATGCCAGACGCCACTGCACGCAACCACGTCGCACCCCAACAGATCCTGCTCAACTTGACTCTGCTCTTCACAGATGACACACTCAAGACCACGAAGAGCATCCACTTCGGAGCCCCCTCAGACCCTTGCCCATATCACATTTTCCATATAGCCGCCACCTCCATTGCCCCTGGGCTTCGCTACACCATCAACTGCTCCATCAAGACCCGACGACTGAAAACATGCAGAGAGCAACTCCCTGCTAAAGAAGCCATCCGCCGACCCATCAGACCTCAAGAACTTCGACCAATCTACCTGCTCCCCTTCCCAGCCAAGGTCATCAAGAACATCATCAATGCCCAACTCTCTGAGTTCATTGAAGGGAACCACGTTATGGACATCTCCCAATCCGGCTTCTGAAGCAACCACAGCACTGAGACCGCACTCCTCGCCTCCACCGATATCCGCTCCCTCCTATACCAAGGGGAAACCACGCCCTCATCCTACTGGACTTCTTGGCCACCTTCAATACCCTCTCCCACCGCACCATAATCACAAGACTCCACAACACTGGCTTCCACGACAAGGCCCTGGACTGGATCCACTCCTTCCTTACCAGCCAAACACAGCGAATCAGACTTACTATGTTCCTCTCAGAACCTACTGAGATCAGCTGCGGAGTGCCACCGGGGCTCCTCCCCGAGCCCCACCCCCTTCAACGTCTACATGGCCCCCCTCGCTGCTAACGTCAGGAACTACAGAATCAACATAGTCTCCTACTCCGGCTAAGGGAATATAAGGAAACCATCAGAGAAGAAACGGTCTCCTATTTTTCAGCAATGATGGAATTTACTAGATCTTCCAGGTAACTTTTTACCATGATCAACTCCCTCCTAGTTCCCTCGTCCAGTGCCAGCATTGAGGTCTCCCATGATTTTTGTGATAAAATGGCAGGTTTTTTCTTTGCCAAAATTAGGGACATCTATTCTTCCTTGGAGAACTCAAATCTGGAAGGTGTTAAAATGACACCTCCTTCTGATCTTGTGTCAGTACCCTTGGTGGACTGCCACTTGCGTTTCTTTCCACCTATCCTGCAAGAAGACACTGAGTTGCTGTTAAGTGCGATCAGATATGGCTCCCCCCTTGAACCCAGTCCCCTTAAGATTTTGAAACTGGGAAGTGAGGCGGTTGTTCCTCCTCTGACAGTTATGCTCAATTCCGTCATTTCCGCTGGCCAATTTCCCACCACATGGAAAACTGCTGTGGTAAAACCTCTGCTTAAGAAGGCATCTCTTGATCCAACCGAACTAAAAAACTATTGGCCCATTTCCCTGCTGCCCGTTCCAGCCAGGATCTTGAAAAAACATCTTAACTGCCATCTCAGTTCCTACTTGGAGGAATTTCACTTACTCTATGGCTCGCACCATGGTTTCAGGAGTGAACACAGCACGGAGTTGGCACTAACCGTTGTCTTTAACAACATTCGGCAGCAGGTGGATGCTGGTCACACCACTTTGCTGATCCTCCTGGACCGGACTGCAGCCTTCGATACGATTTCTCCGAGTAGACTGGTTGGCAGGCTCCCGGAAATCGGGATAGAGGATTCCGCAATTATTTTGCTATCATTTTTCCTCATGGATCGCACACAAATAGTTAAGATGGGCCAATTCTTGTCTGCCCCTAAACAATTGTTTTGTGGAGTATCTCAAGGATCCTCATTGAGTCCTACTCTCTTTATTATCTATGTAGCCCCGCTCGCCTCTGTGGTTAGGTCTTTCGGTCTAGAAGTCCTTTCCTACGCTGATGACACTCAGATTTTGATTTCTATCACTGAGAGTGTCTCAGCTTCAGCTGTAAACTTCAAAAACTGTATGCGGGAGGTGGCTGCATGGATGATCGAGAATTATCTTAGACTCAATGGGGACAAAACGGAGGTCTTAATCTTTGGAGACAAGTTGGACATCTGGTCAGAGGCCTGGTGACCTGTATCTCTTGTATCTTGCCCCTCACCCTGTCTTAGTGCCAAGAATTTAGGCATCATTGTAGACTCGTCTTTGTCTTTGAGGGCACAAATAAACAGAACTGTGTCGACCTGTTTTGGGATGATATGGTCTCTTAGGAAGATCTTCTGTTTTCTCCCCTTTCCAGCTCGGAAACAAGCGGTGGTGGCCCTTGTGGTATCCAGGCTGGATTACTGCAATGCCCTGTATTTAGGCATAAACAAGGGATTCCTGCATCGACTCCGATTGGTGCAGAACGCATCTGCCAGGCTGGTGATGGGGCACCCTAAATTTCATGCAGTTTCAGCCACCGTCAGAAGCCTTCATTGGCTCCCGCTTGGGAGGAGAATTGTGTTCAAGGCCTTATGCTTGGTTCATAAGGCCATCCATAACAGGGGATCTGAAGGTATAAACAAAATGTTTCATAGATACATTCCTGGGAAGGACCTGAGATCAGCTAGCAAGAATCGGGTAATAGTTCCCAGGTTCAGGAAAGTCAGATTTGGGGGGGGGTGGGGGGGGGGGGGGCATTCTCGCTGATAGGAGCCAGCCCTTGGAATCAGCTTCCTCTCCAAATTTCCACTCTGAAAACACATTCTTTATTCTGTAAAGACTTGAAGACCTGGCTCTTTACCTGCTCTGTCACTTGCCTTAATCTCGTAGCTCGCCACCTTCTCACATGTGGTATATTGATCCCTGTCCGCAGCGCCTTGATGCCCCTGTGCTAAGTCAGTGTTTTATAAGTCTTATACTTACTTACTCCGAAGACACCAAGCTGATCCTCCTTCACGAACAAACCCACAGCCACCAGAATCAACTTCCACAGCGGGATGAAGGTCGTCATCACGTGGATGAAAGATAGATACCTCAAGCTCAACTCAGACAAGACAGAAGTACTCATCCTGGGTCCCACCCCCTCAGCCTGGGATGACTCCTGGTGGCTCACCGCACTGGGAATCTCCCCCCACCCCCACGGACCACGCACGTAACCTCGGCATCATACTGGACTTCTCGCTCACGATGAACCGCCAGATCAACGCTGTAACCTCATATTGCTTCCACATGCTCCGCCTGCTTCGAAAGACATCCAGCTGGATCCCCACAAAATACAGAAAGACAGTCACCCACACACTCATCACCAGCAGACTCGACTACAGCAACGCACTCTATGCCGGTGTCACCCAGAAACTTCTCAGTAAACTACGGAACGTTCAAAACAAAGCAGACAGACTGGTCCACCGCTGCAGCCATATCACCGGACACCTTCGAGAACTCCACTGGCTCCCAGTCAACAAAAGAACCACCTTCAAGCTCCTGACACATGACTACTAAGCTCCCCACAATGCTGGGCCAGAAAATCTGAAACACCGCCTTTCATACCACGTACCCACCAGACACCTTCTGTCTGCCCAACAGGCCTTGGCTGCCATCCCACGGAGACAGACCGAAGAACACTTTGTTCAACGGATACAGGATGCACAACCTCAAACTCAAGCCACTACCTTAGAGGCACTGTATATGAAACTTTTTGAACCTTTTAAACAAACTATTCCTGTATTTTTCTCAACGTTTTTAATCGATCTTATCCACTCTTCATCTTGCATTCAAACGAGTTGCACAACAGGTATTCTACACTTCCATGTTTTATTCACGTTGTGATGTTTTAAAAATGGTGGCAATCCATGATTATCTGTTCCACAATTTGTAACATCATACATTTCGTACCCAATGCATTTCGAGAACGCCGTCCCACGGATCCACAAGACCAAAACCGGAGGGAGATCATTCTCCCACCTCGCCACCAAGACCTGGAACACCATGCTTCTCTACCTCAGGCAAGCCCCGTCTCTGAACCATTTCAGGAACCATCTCAAGACCTGGCTCTTCGAATGAACCCCTGTGCCCGGACGGATCGGCAGCCCCCCATAGCGCCTTGAGACCCTTACGGACGAGTAGACGCACTTTATAAACCCATGACTGATTGAATGTGGAGTATTCAACAGGTCCACATAGATCACTGGTGTTAAAAGCAAGGGTGATGTGGAGCCGAATGCAAGTAAGGACAACTGTTACTACCCCCGTTCAGTTGTAAAAGGCAACCATAATAGGATGTGCAAGAAACTTGACCCCAGTGCCACTGAGCTTTCATCATTTATGATACAGTGAGACCCTGCATATACTTTCTCTGTAAACCATTTATGACCGAAATACGGTTGCTTACAAAACTTACAGCAGTATTGAGGCACGCTTTGGTTTTGTCTTCGAGCTCTGGTATTCAAGCTCGACTACTTATGCAAATTCATTTTGTATAATTGAATTGGTTAAATCACTCCGTGTTGATGTGGAGAGCTGCTTTACTACGCCTAGAAAACGAAAAACCTAAAAAAAAAATCCATTGCCTATGCAGAATCCATCACAAACGTAGTTTATTGTGAAAACAGATAAAACAATTGAGCGATTTTCGAAAGAAAGTCAGAGACCGGGAAATACAGTAGCAACATTGCCACCTAGTGGTTGGCCAGAAAAGACATTAGTTATGTAAAAAAATCCAGATTGTTCCTTCCGCCTGAACCGGACAAAACTGTAATTTTACACAACTAACTAAAGACGTAAAGTTTGCGCTGTGACACAACGGCGATGTGTTGTGTCAGTTTCGCTATGAGGAATGCAACATGCGGTTAGGTTTCTATTCATTTATCGATTCGTCCGTTTAATTTAAACTAAAGAAGTCACCTCAGCAGTTAGCAAGTTCCGTCCCATCAATTAAGGGTACTCAAAATGGACAAACCAAAGCTCAAGTTTAGAAGGAAATGTGTGTCAGGGTAATTACTTCACTGCTCCTTTCATAGCACCCTTATTTTTCAGTACTTCAAAAACACATATTTTGCTTTCTGGGGTTACATTATGTTGAAATTCATTATTGTGCCTCATGGTGTGCTTTGGCGCGTGTCAGGATTTAGGCTTCAGTGTACCACTGGCATAGTTGAATGCAGCCAAATTGACAGGGAAAAGCTGATGAGAACAATCGACAAAAACAAGTACCAACACTGGACTAGAACAATCTGAAACAGAAGTAAAAGCAACAGGATTTCTTCTCCCAGAAGGTGGTAAGGAAGGATTAGTTACTTACCTGTAATCCTAGTTCTCTTCCAGGGGCATCCTCATCAAAGTCATAAGCATTAGCATTAGAATATTCCCGCCCATGCGCAGGACCCCGGAAACACTAAATTATATGTGCCCCACATATATATAAAACCAACGCACCACTATTCAAGCGCGCCATCACTACCCGAATACGAACCACAGAGGAAAAGGCGAAGGTCAGAGGGTAGCGGCTGCCACCTGGGACCAGCCTCAGGTTAAGTCCCCAGCGTACTTGAAAACGGCATGCAGGGGATCGCGGAAATCAACAGCAGCAGAAATAACGGACACCCCCCACCGGAGGGGAATACTGTAAAGGCTGACTACAGGCACCATAATGCCTCACACTGCAATCCATCACGGAGCCCACTGGAGGGTTAAATCATTGAGACAAAAAGAAAGGCAATTACCTTGGTTCCTGTAGGTGCGGCCTCTCAGGTGTCTGGCAGCTCCTCCTCCTTTGAAAAAGGCCGAAGTTCAGGCCGAAATGCATCAGGACTATTGGGGAGCTTTTAAATAAAGGAACAATCGTCACCGCGATGTGTGCGGCTCATTCTTTCCGGTTTGGAAGGGTTGTTTGATATATATATATATATATATATATATATATATATATATATATATATATATATATATATAAAAGCATATATATATATATATATATACAAATAAGCAATTGCAGCCTAATAAATATCAGAGCTGAATATACAGTAAAGAATTTCCAACATACATGAAAGGAAAGCATTAGAAACATGAGAAACAACAGCAAAGCTTGTTTAGAAACTGTTTTAATGCTCAGAAAACAGTAGAAATTCTCATAAACCTCTGAAAGCATAGAAAGCTCCCAGGCTGCATTGCAAATACCCAGTCTAAAAAGACTGATAGCTAACCTGTAGCTGCATAGCAGTAAACTGACACTGTGCCTTTAAGGCACTCCTGACTCCCAGCTTCCCATCATGCCTCAGGGGAGACAGTTAGGTCAGTTGTTCTTCGCGGAGACTGAATAAACCATGGAACATAGGCTAACAATATCTCCAAACAAATAGCAATCCTTTGCCTGGGGAGGCGGGAGGGTTGCTTATTACTTTGATGAGGATACCCCTGGAAAAGAACTAGGATTACAGGTAAGTAACTAATCCTTCTCTTCCAGGGGATCCTCATCAATAGTCATAAGCATTAGAATAGTGAGGCTCACCTCATCTCCCTGCGGGCAAAGGAGAATACATGAAAAAACATGATAAGAACGCTCGGGCAAAAAACCCAAGGTAGGATAGAGCCCTATCCAAACAGATGCCTCAAAGACGCCTGGCCTACTTGAGCATCAGCCCTGGAATCAGATTCTAGGCAGTAGTGCCTCGTGAAGGTATGAACTGATTTCCAGGTCGCAGCCTTGCAAATTTCATACATAGGGACGTCATGCAAGAAAGCCACTGTGGCCGCTTTCCCCCTGGTGGAATGCGCTTTGGGAGGTAAAGGTAAGGGCCTTTTCACCAGCTGGTAAGCCAAGGTGATACAGGATACAATCCATCTAGAAATTGATCTTTTCGCTTCAGGAAACCCTGTTCTCATGGCGCCATAGTTAACAAACAACTGGTCTGTCTTTCTTATACCTTTAGTACTGCTAAGGTAAAACTTAAGTACTCTCTTGAGGTCTAGAGAGTGAAGAGCCTGCTCAGCTGGGGATGCAGGATTAGGAAAGAAAGACGGTAGGGAAATGGACTGATTGATGTGAAAATCAGACACCACCTTAGGGAGAAAAGAAGGATGGGCCCTTAGCACTACTCTGTTGTGAGGAACACAGTGTAAGGCTCATTGGTGCACAGTGCCTGGCTCTCGCTGACTCTGCGAGCCGATGTAATGGCAACCAGAAAGGCGGCCTTGCAGGATAAATGTTGTAGGGAAGCTCGATGTATTGGTTCAAACGGGGGACCCATCAGTTTGGACAATACCAAATTAAGCTCCCAAGAGGAGAAGGGCTTCAAACAGGGGGGTAAACTTTCTTTAACCCCTGTAAGAAGTCCTTAACCACTTGCATCTGGAAAAAAGAAGGCTGCGTAGACTTCCTATAGGCCGTAATGGCAGACAAATGCACTCTGATGGAAGCATACTTAAGACCAGATCTTGCTAAGTGTAGGAGGTAAGGGAGAATAACATCTTCCTGGCCCTTGGTCGGATCCAGGTGACATTCCCTACAACAAAGAAAAAACCTCTTCCACTTAAACGCGTAAGACGTTCTTGTGGCGGGCCTTTTGGCTTCTCTCAATATATGCATACAATCAGGAGGCAGATTCAAATGTCCGTATTGGAGAACCTCAGGAGCCATGCTGTTAAGTTCAGGGAGGGAAGGTTGGGATGAAGAATCCTCCCCCCCATCTTGGACAGAAGGTCCGGCCTGCAGGGCAACCTCCTGTGTGGAAGTACCGACAGATGAAGAAGGTCCGGGTACCACCACTGCCGCAGCCAATCCGGAGCTACCAGGATCATGGTCATGTCTGATCTGAGGAGCTTGGACACCACCTTCAGGACCAGGGACAGAGGAGGAAAAGCGTAAGCAAAGGTCCCTGACCAGTCCATCAAAAGTGCATTCCCACGTGTCCCTGGACGATGGAATCTGGACGCGAAGGCGTGGCATTTTACGTTTACGTCGTCTGCGAAAAGGTCTATTTCCGGAGGACCCCACCGATGGAAGAGGTCTGCCACCACCTCGTCGTGCAGCACCCAGTCTGGTTGGTCTTCGAAGTGCCTGCTGAGTGCGTCTGCTTTGATGTTTAACTCGCCTGGCAGGTGCACTGCCACCACTGTGAGGTTCCTGGTGAGCAGCCAGTGCCAGATCGTCTGCGACTCCAGGGAGAGGGGACGCGACCGGGTTCCACCCTGTTTGTTCAGGTAGAACATGGTTGTCGTGTTGTCGGTCTGGACCAGCACTGAATCCGATTCTATGGCAGGCAGAAAAGCTTTCAGAGCTAGATGGACCGCTCGAAGCTCCAGCATGTTGATGTGGTAAGTCTGCTCCTTGGTAGACCACCGCCCCTGTATCTGGAGGTGCCCCATGTGCGCCCCCCAGCCTTGGAGAGACGCGTCCGTCACTATGGATTGCACCGGGAGGGGCTGATGAAAAGGAACTCCCACCATCAGATTGCGCTGTTGAATCCACCAGGATTCAACAGCGCCTGTGATCTCGCCGCCTGGGAGAGAGATATTCGATCCTCCCATCGACCTGTAGCCTGATCCCACTGATCCTCTAGAGACTGCTGCAAGGGACACATCCGCAGTCTGGCGTGGGGGATGAGGAAAATGCACGACGCCATGGATCCTAGCAGAGATGCAATCTGCCGGACCGTCGGGCACTGTACTTGGAGCAGAAGCTTGCATTTCTGCCGCATTGAGGACAGTCTCTCCTCTCCACGCTTGTGTCCAGAACGGAGCCAAGTCAGTGCAGACTCCCACTCAGAGCATCCACTGACTTGTCCTTGTTGACATGGAGGCCAAGTTTGTGCAGGTGCCGCAGGCATGCCTGAAGGTCGTGATTCACTTGCTGTGGAGATGGACCTTTCAACAGCCAGTCGTCTAGATATGGATAGACGGAGAGACCTCTTTTGTGTAGGAAAGCTGCCACCACCACCATACACTTGGTGAAGATTCTCGGCGCTGACTTGAGCCCGAAGGGAAGAACCTTGAACTGGTAGTGTTTGTGGCCGACCACAAACCTCAGGTACTTGCGGTGGTGCTTTGCAATGCCGATGTGTAAGTATGCATCTTGGAGGTCCACCGAACACATCCAATCTCCGACTTGAAGATGTGGACATATTTGGTGAAGGGCCAACATGCAAAACTTCTCCTTGATTATAAACTTGTTTAGAAGTCGAAGATCCAGAATAGGTCGAAACTTGCCCTCCTGATCTTTTTTGGGGACAAGAAAGAACCTGGAGTAAACTCCTCTTCCTCTTTGTGAAGGAGGAACCTCTTCTATCGCATGCTTCTGAAGAAGAGCTCTCACCTCTTTTCGAAGCAGGGGCAGCTGATGAGGCCGCAACTTTTTCGGTGGAATGTCCTGTGGGCACGCACGGAAACGAAGTGCGTATCCATTCCTCAGTATATTCAGCACCCAACGATCTTTTGTGATGCTGACCCACTCTGCTAGATGTTGAGATACGCTTCCTCCCACTGGAGTGGGTAACTGCGGCAGAGGAAGACACTGTTCATGACTTGCCACCTCTCGTCGTGGCAGAGGACTGCTGGTGACCTCCTCTACCTCGGTTAGACTTCCCTCCTCGAAACTGAGGTTTGTTCTGGGTCTTGCCTTGGGACCACTGAGGGGTTTGAACCCTCTGTTGAGGCCCCTTGCGTTGATTAGACTTGTAGCGGCGTTTGAATTCTTTCTTCTTCTCTAAACCAACCGCTTTAACAGTGTCCAACTCTGTTTTCATCCGCGTCATCTCTTCTTCTGCGTGAGCTCCGAAGAGAGAAGAACCAGAAAAGGGAAGGTTGAGGATCCTCTTTTGGGCATCAGGTTTCAGGCCTGTGAGTCTTAACCAGGCCGACCTCCTGGCGCATACTCCATGAGCGTAGGAATGGGCAGAGAGTACCGCACCATCCGCTGCCGTACTAATCATCTGATTAGCCAGCAGGGAACCCTCCATGACAATCTCATCGAAATCCTTTTGATCTTTGGGAAGCTTGGTTTTAAAACGCACCAAAGAGTCCCAGAGAGCTCTATCATAACGGCCAAGCAGCGCAGCCGCGCTGGAAACCTTAAGAGAGGAGGCCGCAGATGTACAGGCTGTACGACCCCACGAGTCTTGGGATCTGCTCTCTTTGTCAGGTGGCACAGAAGAGGAGGCTGACACCGAATGAGTCTTTTTGGCAGCCGCCACAATCACTGAGTCTGCAGGTGGATCCGTTCTGACAAAGACTGGATCCGATGAAGCCGGTTTGTACTTCTTGAGGAGACGTGCTGGCACTGCTTTTATAGTCGCTGCCGTCATAAAAGTGTCCATGACGGGGTCCAAGATCCCCGGGACTAACGGAAGCAGAGGTCGAGATGCCGTTTTCTGGTGGAGAGTCTCGAAAATCACCGTAGTCGTGACTTGCGGGACTGCCATCTCGATATTGAGTTTCTTGGCACCTCTCTGCAGGACATCATGATAGGTGTTTATATCATCTATGGGAGAGACCCTGGAAATTGGGCTGTCCGATAGCGTGGGAGAGTAATTCCTCCTTGAGGAGCGGGTGGATGAAGAAGAGGAGGTAGATGGTGTCCTTCTCCTTCGCTTATGCTCCTTGCGCCTTCGCTCCTGCGACCTTCCGACGCGTTCCTCTCGCCTCAGAGAACGTGATCTCACGACCCTTCTCTCAGGAGATGTGCGTCTGGGAGGACTTTCCCTGTCTGCCTCCTCAACCAGCCTCTGAAGAGGTGAATGATGCACTGAGCTGGCACACTCCTGCATGCGTTTGGTACCGCCAGAGTCCCGCCGGTGACTCAACGGTAATTGCCATCTCGGGGACACCCTAGCAGCCGTCTGGGCCTCTTTGGATCTTGAGGGAGACTTTCTGGCGCGTGCAGGCACTTTCGGGGAGGCAGATCTGCTTCTGGAAGACGATTGGCGCGAAGCTGACTCCGTTACCAGCACCACTGAAGCCTCCCTAGACCGCGTGTCTCGACGTCGAGCGTGCTCTCGACGGCGATCCGTGCTGTCGATGATCCCGCCGTCTGCTCCACGCCTAACGTCGCCTGGACGGCGACCTGCGGTGAGCTGGTGAACGCTCCCTCGACGTCAAACGGCGCCTGTCCGTCGACGTTGAACGCCTCCTGGACGTTCTAGCAGGCTGCGGAGGGGTTCTTCAATCCCTCGACGCTGAGCGCCGTCGAGACGACGCTGGAGACCCACGCCTCGACGCCAGTCGCCGCTGTGAAGGCGACGGCGGAGGGGTCCGTGCACTCGACGTCAATCGCTGTTGGGACTGCGATGTTCGTAGAGAGCCTGCCCTCGACGTCAAGCGTCCCGCCGACGCCAGGTCTTTACCCCTCTACGCCGAACGTCGTCGAGATGACGATGGCGGAGGGGTCTTGTTCCTCGACGCCGACGTCGCCAGGTTGACGACGGCGGAGGGGTGATACTCCTCGACGTCGATCGTCGCCGGGTTGACGTCGTCAGAGGGTCTCGGGTTCTCGACGCCGATCGTCGCCGGGTTGACGACGGCGGAGGGTCCCCTGTTCTCGACGCCGATCGTCGCCGGGTTAACGATGGCGGAGGGTCTCTTGTCCTCGACGCTGATCGTCGCCGGATTGACTACTGCGGAGGAGACTTGTCCATCAACGCCGATCGTCGCCCAGTTGACGACGGCGGCAGAGGATCCCGAATCGTCGACGAGTCTTTTTTCGATGGCGAGCCCGCCGTCGACGGTCTTTTCTTCGACGAATATCCCTCTTGAAGGTCTTTTCTCAGCGCCGAGCCCGATGCTGAAGCAGAGGGACGCGAGGACGTGTGCCTAGAAGTGGATCTAGTGAGTTTATAACGGGGTATACCCTAAGAACTCTCTGACCTGGGTCAGTTATATAGATACATAAACATTGGTCAGGGTCTATTGATTATAACAGAGATTATATCATAAGAATCTTTACACTAATGAATTATTTAGAATTCCTTCTGTGCAGTACAAAAGCATTTATTCACACATTTTAGTGTTCAGTATACGTTTCGACCCCTGGATTATGCGGTTCGGCAGCGCTGATGGATATACGCGCTCCGGAGGGGTCCTGATGAAAACACTTGGGCCAAAAAAACAGTTTTCGCATCTGGAGGAGTCTCCGAACGGACATGAAAATAATACAACGATTAATTGGAAAGCCCAGGATTTCCCAGTCATCTTCAGCCACAGAGGAACCAATGATGGTCCAACCTTAAAGGCCACTGGACGGCCCAATAATAAGCGCTCCTGCACCTTTAAGTCCTGAAGAAGACCCCAGCATGAGGCTTCAATCAACCCTTAATCCAGGGGTCGAAACGTAGACCGGATTGTACCTACCTTCTTAACATAGGAAGCAACTTATGGATTAATACGGACCCTATGTTAAAGAATTAATTGGAACTAATGAACGAAATTAGTCTGTAAAGGCTGTACTGAATACCACTGAGATTGTAGTATGGTCACAACATCCTTTACCCAGTCCTCACCTTTACCCAATCACACCTATCCCACCTAACTGTCTCTTTTTCCTTGTCACTTTGTGCGCGTCGAAATGTCATTATGTAGACAATACATGTGAATCCACAAGAAAGTTTATACATTGATTTGACTGAGACTCGTGTCCCTCAGTATGTGCATGACCCAATGAAGTAATTGGTCTTCGCAAACTTTCCATTGTACTACTCTTGATATTTTTTTATGATAATAATTATACTGAACACTAAAATGTGTGAATAAATGCTTTTGTACTGCACAGAAGGAATTCTAAATAGTTCATTAGTGTAAAGATTCTTATGATATAATCTCTGTTATAATCAATAGACCCTGACCAATGTTTATGTATCTATAGAAGTGGATCTAGGCCTCTTGGATCCCTTCTTCACAGGGGACCTACCTCTAGATTGACTCGCCAGACCATATAGGCGAATCCTCGCCCTTTCCTTCAAAGTCTGCTGGTAAGGGTCTGACAAAGAGGATAGGTCTTGGGATCATGATCCTCAGGAAGACAGAGAATACAGACCTCATGTGAGTCTGACTTGGTCTTCTTTTTCCCACAAGAGGGACAAGAGTCAAAAAGAGAAGGCATTTTCAAAGCCAGAAAAGCCCTAAACTGCCAAAAAAGTACAGCTACTGACTTCTAGAGTCAAAAGAAGTCGAAGTTAGTAATAAAAGTTGTGAAAAAGAATGAATTTTCTGACAGAAATCCGAAAAAGAGTGGAGCTGTGTTGCCAGGATCCTTCTAGAAGGAGCCGGAAAGAACAACTGGCCTAACTGTTTTCCCTGAGGCATGATGGGAAGCTAGGAGTCAGGAGTGCCTTAAAGGCACAGTGTCAGTTTACTACTATGCAGCTACAGGGTAGCTGTTCAGTCTTTTTAGACTGGGTATTTACAATGCAGCCTGGGAGCTTTCTATGCTTTCAGTGGTTTATGAGAATTTCTACTGTTTTCTGAGCATTAAAACAGTTTCTAAACAAGCTTTGCTGTTGTTTCTCATGTTTCTAATGCTTTTCTTTCATGTATGTTGAAAATTCTTTACTGCATATTCAGCTCTGATATTTATTAGGCTGAAATTGCTTATTTGGATATATATATATATATATATGCTTATATATATGGTTATATATATGTGGGGCACATATAATTTAGTGTTTCCGGGGTCCCGCGCATGGGCGGGAATATTCTAATACTAATGCTTATGACTATTGATGAGGATCCCCTGGAAGAGAAATAGGTTATTAAATTCAATTTCCAAGTACGCTTTGAAAATAGTAGAACCACTGCAAGTAAGGTGCTTGGTGGGTGAAGACAATTTCATTGCAATCTGCCACACCAAGGCATTTATGTTAAATCAAGCAATCTACACACACAACGCACAACACAGCTACAAAGCATATTGCCAAGTGGACAAAAAAACGTATATTATTTGAGGTTTTCATTGGAGCAAAAAAAGGCTGAGTATTCAATTATGGTGTGAACACAACAACCAACTATCTTTAACAATGCCATGATGTCAAACCAAGTCATGCACTTATTTTGTCCGGTGATTTTGAGACAGCCATTTGCTTGTAAATATCCAAGAGCTATTATTCAACGAGGTGCTGTCTGAAAATGGTTGGTAACAAAAATGTTAACCAAAATGTTATTCTTTATTTGACTGCCATAATCAGATAACATCTTAAACTTATTAAAAAAGGTATCCATTCAGTGGAGGAACCATGCTTTAAGTTGGGTTGCATTGTTAAATGTTTGTCCTTCGAGCCTTTATATTTGGATTACTTTTAAAGACTTCCAAATGTTAACAGTGCAGAGTTCAAATTCTTATTACATGGGTGTTGCTGCCACACTACATTCTCATTTGCGTTTCAGAAGTAAACTAAAGAGGAAAAATGGGGCTTTATCCGGCAGAAGGGCCTGGAAGGATTGCCCTGCGATTTCTAAAGACTATTCTGTGAATGGAAGACAGCAAGCTATAGATAAAATTTGTGGCAAGTTGATCTGCCAAAGCAGTGTTACACAGTAAAGAGGGTCATACAATTAAGCATGTTACTTAGGGAATCTGTAATGTCATAGTGCAGTTTCCCTAAGTAACAAGTTTATTTATATGGACTTCACTGGGTAACAGAATGTTTTTTTCTTTTGTGACAAGCTGCACCAATTCTATCAGACTGATGTGTTTAGTGTAATGAAGCACAAGCACTTTAAATAACTTGAGCTATAACAGCAATTGTAGAAGTATTGTATTTTTATTTGTACAAATACAGGCTTGAAGCGAAGGAGCACATTAAATAAAAAATTATTCCTTATGCCTGGGCAGAAAAATATGAAATGGAAATCTCACAAGAAGACATCAGCACTTTCCTTACAATGGAATGCTGTTTGTGAGAAAACAGAAGAGATGGCACCCTCTTGATATGTGCGGGCCACGCAGCTTATCATTAGAAGCTGTAAAGATAGACCTTTTGTGCAAAAATCTGGTCGATGTTCTGAGAACCCCATTCATATCCATTGAGCTAAATGGATTTTGAACAGCCTAAAGAAAAAAAGCACACACAAAATCTACACTTATGAAGAAGTTGTGGAGTTCTATGGACCTCTCTGGTACATTGGCAGGGACTGTTAGTGAAGCAGTCATTCCTACCTGTGAAGTTTTGCAGTCAACATCGCCCCCAGTCAATTATAAGTCTGGGTTTAGACTGCTGAACTGTCAAACAGATATGTTACTTATAATATACATATACCAGGCTTTGGGCCCGCTTCTTTCCACCATTGTCTTTCTTGGAACAGCCTCTTTCAAAAATTTGCTTGAAACTTTGTCAATCACATCTTTGCTCAGCCCAGGATATTAATCTCTCACCTAGTGTTATTGACTGATTGGCTGTATCCTTCTGCTTCTATTCTGATGATTGCCTTGGACTGCATGCAGAACTACTATACAAGTATAATCATCTGACTGCTCTTGCTGACTTCCCTTGTGTTTGTAGGTCTAACTGCTAATGCAGTATGTTTTAGGACATTAAACCCCGACCTATCTGCTTTGACAGTGTTTGTTCCCTTTCTTTATACTTTTCAAGTTTCCTGGGAATTTCAAATACATTGGGGTATTCTGATTAAGTTCTATTAGTCAAAGAACAAAACTAGTAAATGAGGGATTTCAGTTTTTCAAGCCGCAATTGCAAAAGTTAAATATAGAAAAAGCCCAGTATTAAGTACTAGGAATTTTTCACGGTTGTTCACAGTCAGTATGATGTAACCATTGGCAAGGGTGTGTCTACAATGCACACCTTCCAATGCAGTCTTGTGTCTGCCGATCGCAGCCGTTGCCCAGAAACTCTGTACAAAATATATTCCATTTATGATTCGAAACATTGACTTTTCTGGCATCTTTACAGCAATGGGCCTTGTGCTTGCCACATAGCCACACAGGGGATGTCTTACACTACAGCTGCAGTTCACATTCTCAGGGACTTGTGAGTTTGCAGTCAAAGCCAGTCTGAGTTCAGCGATGCTTGACAACTCAAGTCTGGTTTCTACAGGCCTCTTGATCGAGTGAGAACATTTTAAACACAAATAGACTGAAACAAATAAATTGCCAACTAAAACTTTACAAGGCGAATTCTGTATCTTTTGTCTGCAAACAAGGTTACTGCACATTAGCACACAGCGTTGGCAGTCGTAAATAGGCAGCATTACTGGACCCCCCTGCGTCCTCCTGTAAAAGCAATAACAATACTGTCTTTGTACACATTCAGACTCTTTGCTATGAAAACCTTTTTGTTGTTAACTTTTAGCATTGCAAATTTCGAGGGGAACAATTTACTGATTTTTAGTCTGCATGTATCCATTTTTGTCTACAAGCTACAAGCTTAACACAATTCACTTTTGTGAAGAGACGGAGTAGATCACATCAACAGAACTTTCATAAATTCCCTGAAACAGAACGGACTATATTTTTGCATCTCGTAAGAGCTTGGCTCATTGCCAAAACCAAAATCATTGATGCATCAAATTGTTCCTGGACACTCTCCACTTTCACTAACCCCAGTATCCTTTAACAGGCCCTCGCTTTGCACCACAAGTACTGTTATGCTGATGGTTGTACTCAAGTATGCAATCAGGCGAGAAGATGAAAATACACTAAAACAAGAACCGCACTTCATTAGAACCATTATCAACTCTGCAACTGTATTTACACAAAATTATGAAAATACTATTTACACTGATTTTTAGGCTGTTTCAAAATATACATCAACATAGAATGAAAAAATGCATTAAGAGAAGCTCATGCCCAGGTCGTTTACCCCTCCCTCCCTACCCTTTCCCATCCATTTGTTCTTTTTTCCCGAATATATAGTACATGCCAGGCACGGCAATTGGTACAATCATAGTAACATTATATTACAAACAGAGCTTCGCCATCATAATTTAAAATGAAAAACAATACACCAAAAAATAAAAGATCACTGCTAAAATCTTTCAGCACACAGACAAAAATGACAGAAGACACAACCTCTGTATAATAAGGTACAACAATCATAAAGAAATAAATGACAATAATACCTGTCCCTCCTCCCCCACAAAAAAATATATGTGTATCTTTAAAGCAATGAGAAATCTAACGGAAAGGAGACATGGGAGTGATATCACTTTAAAGGCACAGTATCCTGCTCTCATTGTATTTGTTTATATTTCTTTAGTTGTTGGCAAGTTAACGGGTTGTAGATCAATAGAAAAGTATAGGAGACAAGGAAACACACTTTACATGCCTTTCCCCACTCAGTAACCCCATTAACTGAGCATAATAAATGTAGGAAATACTTAAAAATACATTAAACACATTATTGGTCATCAGACTTAAAGGCCTCCCTACTTCTGGATGTGACAGCAGAAAAGCCTGCTGGGTAGGTCATGTGATCAACTGAAAGGCAATGACAAAACTGAACAAGACCATGCAACAACTCCCCTGCAAGCAAGGAGATCATGAGACCACATACGAGTTTACTGCCTTGTCTACTGGTCTGGACGGGTTTTTAAAATGTTTTAAACCAGGCAAGACCAGCATTTTTTTAAGAAAATCTAGCAAGTCCTAAAGCTTCCCTGGTACTTGAAACAACAACATCTTTAAAAATGAATATCTGTAAAAGGAGTCTGATACAGTTTGGACCCCCGACTTTCTAGCTAAAGCTTCATTAAGATGTTACATAAGGAACTATGAAGAAGCAGTGGCAGTGAGATGTACACGAGCATCTGTTGTCAGATGGAATACACTGTACAATGAAAGATGCATGTATTTTTCTCTACCTTGTAGTGCCAGCCTTGTACTTCTTTGAGAGAAGTACACGGAGAGCAGAGAATAAACAAACATAAATAAACATATACTTTAGAAAGTAGCATATGCACAAAGAGAGCGAAGGGGGATGTCTGGATTACAAGAAGACAAGTAAAAACAGGTCGCTTGATCCTATCCTGATTGGGATGCTGTTTTTCCAAGAAAGATGGTTTAGCAGCGCTAAATGAGCATTTCAGTTGCCAGCAAAAGAAACTTTGGGTGAAGATGCCGAACATATATGAGGCCACCCAAACTTGGAAATATAAACTATTAGAGAAAACCAAACACTTTGCACAGTGAAACAAAACCAACTATCAGCCTCAAAAAGTACTTTTTTGTGGGGGAGATTTAAAACAGAGATGTTGTAAGTGTGCCGAAACACACCAGATTCTATTTATGTGGCAATGTGTACTTGCTTGTAACAAGGAGAAGCCACAAGTTGCCATTACAACTCAGTGTATGGCAAAGAAACACTTGCCAAATATCCTTGGACAGCAGACCGATGATATAGGAGTAGTACTGAATTGAGCATTAGGATTATTATGGACTAAAACCTATTGCGATAATACACTGAAAGTGTTGTCAAAATAGATCTGTAGAGAGAGAAATTAGGAGCTGGCTGCAGAGAGACATACAACTGGCAAATAGATATTTAGAAGAAACGCTACGGCCACTGCCTTATTGGGGTTTCTCTGAGGAGCTTATTGGCTGCTTATGCAGCAATACTATCCGGTCCATCTTCAGTGTGACACCACATGGCTCAGTAAGGCCTGATAATCGAGAAATGTCTGTTTTTGAGTAGTTACAGGTACTAAATAGAGTACCAGAAAGAATTCTGAATACTCTAGCCACCTCACTTCCCCATCTTAGCACAAGAGTTATCAAATTGGACGTCAAAATTCCTGTTGTTGTACCGTTATCAAATATAAACATTATTGCTGTTCTATTCTAGACTACTTGGCTGAACAAGCAATCGAAATTTACACATTCATGTTTGTTTGGTGGCAGTACTTTAAGGAGCAGCCACTGGCCTTCATTGGTCTTCACTTTTCCTTTATCTGATACCACTTCCTCCTGCTAACATCAACTCATGCCTATCCCAATCCAAGCTTCCAATCACATAACAACCAAACTAAATATGAACTTCATGAGGATGACAACACTTTCCTTTCTTCTGCGCTGTTTTCAGTCTATTTGAAATCTGACACTTGGTCATCCATTTAGAGAATGAAAGTAAACAATTACATTTCATAATGATATGTGAGACAGTTCAAGTTACATTAATTTGATGAATTGGCATTCAGGTATCATTTTATGGTGATGTCCAAGCTGTTTTGAAAAATATAGTCCACCCAATGGATTTAACAGTTCTATTTGAATACGAAATCTCTTCTTTGAATGTGAACATTTCCCATAAAAACATTGGAGCAGCTTTTAATCAACCCCATTCTCCCTACGACCACACCAATATCCCCAGGATAGTTCAATCCAAGGAGTACACATTCATCCATGCAAATATTCACAAAGTTTATATTAAGGATAGAGATTTACATAGTATAGGTTATTAATGCTTTGCTTTTGCAACCAGAGCGTCACGCGTCTCCTCCTGCAAGGCTCTGCCAGTTCTTTCCAACTACACGCACTGAGTGGTGGACTTTGTCTTTTATGGAACCCCAAAAGCACCAAAAAGTAAAAGCAGGATACTGTGCTTTTATGTGCCACGCCATATTATAGGATTCAGAAACAGGATGTTCTCTGGTTTGATTTCCTCCTAGTGTTGAAGACTTTTTTGCAGTCCAGACTATGTACAACCTAGAAATAAATACTGTCCGAATAGGGAAATGGTATGTATATATTTATATATATATATTTATATAGAATTTTTATATTAAAAGGGAAAAATAGAAGTTATGAAAAAAGTCTGGTCAGCAACAGTTTCATGTCTGCTGGCTGCTGTCTGGTTGGTGATTTCGGCGGTTACGAGGTTTTTTCTGGTCTTGTAGTTCCTTTGCATTTAGGCCTGCCAGCACCTCCTTGTGAGAAGACGAAGTGTGCCGCCAGTAACCCTGACAATACTGGTTTATAAGTCCCATTTCAGGTTGAGTGAGGAGCTGGATCAGATCATGATATTGGGGGTCGTCTAAAGGCCCAGGTACAATGCCGCGGGGGCCTATTAAAGAGGTGCCAGCACTATTGGCAAGTGGGGCGGGTGGCTCGGAATGGAATAGGACAGCATTGACTGTCTCGCGGTTGAGTACATGCAGCTGCACCTTGGCCACGGTGTGCTTGAAGTTGTTCTCAGTGGCAGTGCATAGGTAGATACCACTGTCTGACAGCTGAAGGGAGCGTAGGAGAAGGCCTTGATCAGTTTTCAGGAATCGCCCTTCAGACCGCATCTGTGAACAAAATAACAGAAATGGAATGTGACAAACATGATACTATGGGCTGTAAAGCAAGCAACTAACTCACATCATGCACACAACATACAAAGCAGAGGAAAACCTTTAGGTGCCACACACCGAACATGCATACACGTATTGTTTTCCCAGTTATTTACTTTGTGGTTAAAAAGGTTATCATGGACTACTAGAAGACATAATATAATTAGAGCTGCAAACAGTCACAGGACATTGAGTGACTGTAGACTAAATTTGCTCTTATACATCAAGCCACATTGATACCAAGAACCACTGTGTTTGTAGCAAACTCTGGTCATAGGGGATTCTTGCCAAATACACCATAGTGGGGGGGCTGTTGGTATGAGACAGACACTGTCCCTCTGACCTCATTGTGACAGGCCTAAGTCAGTCAACTTGGACAGTGGAGGCTGCAATACCATGTCGGAACTGATGAAGGGAGGTGCAGGGCAGCATATAATCACTAGAGTAGGGAAGTGGAGTGGCTGCTTTGTAGGAAGAGCAGCACAGGTGAAACCATTCAATGGGCAGGATAGGTAATGGATAGGGTAAAGAAGAGAGATATCTTGAAAATAGCAGGATGTGGAGGGAGTGTTAAGTTTTATAAGCAAGGCTGGTGGAGAAGTGCTGTAGTGGGAAGTGCTGTAGTTTTAGGAATGACGATAATGGAACTGTGTGGAAAGAAAACTGGGCAAAAGGAACTGAATTAGGATGGGAAAGGAGGTGGGTTACTGCAGCATGGTTCACAGGGTTCCCCCCAGCACCTCTAACTGGGTAAGCAAACGTTCATCAAGATTTTGTCATGGTGGACTGGTTGATTATGCAAGATGTTGAGTCAGGCTCACTGGGATTACCTCAACATGAAACTGATAGCCGTAATTTCACTTCTCGAAGTACAGTTTGTGACACAATGTTCACCTTTCTCCATATTAAAGTTCAGTCACGAAAAAATATAATATATTTTAGGAAAAATGACCACTATTGTGCACATTTTGGTAAAGAGCAATGATCTGAGCATTCGGCAAGTCAGAACCTATTTGAGTTTCCTAAGTGCAGACAAGGAGTACTAGACCCCAATTGTGATGGTTGAGACAGTTTGCCACTGGTGTCCATCTTACTATGGCTCAGCAAACTGGTCCAAGAGCACCCTTGTGCACTGGACTCTCTATGTACCGATGATGAGCAGGCAATGGCATCTCAGGGAGGTACTGTAGAGGACAAGTGCTTAGAATTCCATCAACCAGCAGACATCCAGCTTATTATCCTACCCGGTAGTTATCTTTTAGTTAATAGAAAAGTACTTCAATCTTGCAGCAAAACAAACACTACACATTTCAACTGGCATTACAATTACCAAGGTGTAATCCCAGATACGTCTTCAGTAAGGCACTGCATTCCACTTCTGTTACTCTGCTGTACATCATTTCTAATGGCTACTCCCCTGGTATACACATCAATCAAGCACAGGGTGGCCAGGCAACACCGGTGCACACCTGCGGCTATCAAAATATTATCAAATACAACACAGTGATCTAGGAAGAAGGAAGGCCACATAAAAACCTTAAAGAAGTCATAGGTTCCACAGTTAGAAAAAATACCCCCAGGCTCTCATGAGGACTTGGGGGTGTTTTTTATAGTCCCTGGTATACCTTTGCGTTCACTCAGGTAAAAAGTCTTAAGTCCAAGCAGCATAGTCTTTTGTGAGCTCTAATCCCCCATTCTGTTGCAAGCTAACCCCCAATTTATGACTGCTGGATGGCATTGCAGTTCTATCAGTGTGGTGGGTGCAGCTCCTCTACTTGCCCTTGTAGTGGCAGCTTTCCTTCTGTTAAGGTCATGGGAGTGATGCTGCGCTCGCACAGGGACTGTTGGATGGGATTTGGTGCAGCAGGCCTGTGCAGTGGTACTCTTCCTTGGCACTTACAGCCTCCCCAGTACTCTCTTTTCCTTTGTCAGCAGCCAGGCAGCCTTCTAGCGACTAGACAGTTCCTCAGCTTCTCAAGCAGAGAGTGCTGACTTTCACTGGTGCCCCCTCACCTCAGATACTGGCTGTCAGGCAGACTCAAGCCCTGGTCATATAGTTGCTCTTTGAATACTCTGCGGGGCACTCCCTTCCTCTGGTCTGTGTTCTTCTAGACCAAGTAGGGTAGTTTGGACTTCATCTGTATACACATTTTCCAAACGGGATGTGGATCCACTGTCTAAGGCTTCAGAACTGGTTTGTATTTAATCTCTCTCGAATGTCATTTTCTGGCTGTTCCTCAGAAACAGGTTTATACAAGATGATAGCTTTAACTGCAGATACCAATGGGAGTGGCTTAAAGCAGGTGTATCCCAAACAAGAGCACTATGAAGTATGAGATCCCCATACCCGGCAGTCAATCAGCTATCCTGTAGCACTAATCACGGAAGAACAAAAGGGGTACACCATGCCTAGACACTACCTCACCTTTCCAAACCGTTTTGTAAAGTGCTACTTTTTACCCGTGAGGGTATCCCAGCGGTTGGTGGGGTGGTTAGGCTGGTGGTGCTGCTGGGCAGTCAAACAGCCAGGTTTTTAAGCCATTTCTGAAGTCTTGCAGGGTCTGTGAGGTCCAAACGTGGAGACTATTCCAGGTCTTTACGGCTACGTAGGAGAATGCATGGCCTCTGCTCCTGCTTCGGTGGATGCAGGAAGTGTGGGCGAGTGAGAGGAAAGCAGAGCACAGTTGCTTGCTAGGGAGGAGGGCGATAACCCTGTGGTTGAGGTAGGCAGGTCCTTTGTTGTGCAGGGCTTTGTTGGTGTGGGTTAGCACCCTGAACTGGCATCTTTTGGGGACTGGGATACTGTGGAGAGTTCTGAGGTAGGGGGGTGATGTGGGGCCTCCTCTGGAGATCGAGAATGAGCCTTGCTCCTGTATTCTGAATGGTCTCAAGTTGGTTGAGCAGTTGTGCAGTGATTCCTACGTACAAGGTGTTGCCGTAGTCCAGGCAGCTGGTGATGAGGGCCTGGGTGACTGTGCGTCTGGTGCTAATCGGGATCCATTTGAAGATTTTCCGGAGTATGCGGGGAGCAAGGAAGCAGGCTGAGGGCACAGAGTTTACCTGTTTCCTCATTGTGAGCTTGCTGTCCAGTATGATGCTGAGGTTCCTTTGATGCTCTGTGGCTGCAGGCCCAATTCTTCTGGCCACCAGGAGTTGTTCCAAAGGGGCGGTGTTGTTCCTGAAGATGAGTACTTCTGGTTTGTCGGTGTTTGAGGCAGCTGTTTTGCATCCAGGTGGCAAGGCTGGTCATGCACCTGTGGAAGTTGGCTTTGGTGTTAATGGGGTCTGCTGATAGGGACAGGATGAGTGTCGTCTGCGTATGATATGATGTTCATACCGTAGGTTCTGATCAGGGTGGCCAGAAGAGTTGGTGGCTGATGGCTTTTTCCAGAACTTATGGGGGGAACGGGAGAAGAGAGATGGGCCGGTAGTTCTTGAGTTCTTCTGGGTTAGCGGAAGGCTTTTTGAGGATTGGTTTGACCTCCGCCTGCTTCCATGCCACAGAGAAGGAGGCAGAGGGGATGGAGAAGTTGAGGATTGAGGTGAGTTCCTTGCGGATTGTGTTGCTCCCCTGTTGAATATGTGATGGGGCAAGAGTCTCTGGGCTCTCCAGAGAGGATGGCAATCCGGAGTGGATGGCGCACATGACAGAAGTGGTGGTTTTAGTGGTGAGTTGGTCCCATGTAGTAATTATTGCATTAGAGTTTTTGATTGAAAGGTTGAGGAGGCTGTGGATGCTGGTGATGGGCAGTTGGGGGTCTAAGTGTTCATAGATGTGGTGATTTTGCAGTAAAAGAAGTCTGAAAGGGTATTGCGTAGGTCCTGGGAGAAAGTGATGAGTTCTTGAATGCTGAAGGATTTAACAACAAAAACTGCAGTCCCACCACTAACCCAGTCCACCTACCAAATGGCTGTCATCAGGATGAACTACCCAGCAGGCCTCTGCTAAGAAGGTCCTGAGTGAGTTATTAAAGCAAGCCCTATCCCTGTCTTCCCTCACTTCAGTGCCTGGGGTTCCACACTGCAGCCACAGGGATGCAGGCGATGCAATCCCTTTGTGCAGTGAATCAGTCCTCATTCTCCATTTTGTACCATGTAATACCAAACCTTCACACAAAAGGGGGAAGTAGACAATATTTTCTGTCATACAGGTAAAAGGTCTGGTCATAGTAAAGATTAACAAATGATGGTACGCTGACAAAATTGCTTTATATGATGCACTCAAGGCCGGGACAGTATTCCTTTGCCCACCACAAAGGCACGTTTGATGCACAGTTCCAAGACATTTTTCAGGTTCTAGACCTCACATTACCATGCACATGTCTATGCCTCTGTGCACATGCTAGATCAGCAGAACACCAGGGCCAAAGAAAAAGTTAAGATACTAGTTTCTTGTCCAAACACTGTGCAACTTCACAACAGATCCATCTGATAATGCAATCCAGTACAAATTAAAACTAACCAAAGTATGTTGGGGGAAACGTTGCCAGTTCAATCCTTTAGGTTTCAACCCGTTTCAATGTAAGGCATGTGAGTGGACTCCAAACAGAGAGAATAGGCTTTAGTCTATTTACATCAATAGACTCAAGCCAGCTGATTTTGGTGGAATGTTTTACTCACTTTCTTGCCTATGCCCAAAAACGACATAATTATTGAATCACTTCTAATTGATTCGTTCGTTAGTTTGTATAATAAATCCCAAAAAGATAAACTAAGAGAAAAAAAATCAAAAAGGATTTATCAGATAGGAATGTGCTAATTCTAAGCACAACATGTTTATGTCTCATGCTGTCTATCAAATACCACAGATTTGTCATTAAATGTCATACAGAGGTTGTAGACTCTGCACGGATGATATTGTAGGAAAATAAACACAGAGTTTATTACATTAGTTTCGAATATTTTATATTTTTTGAAAACCAGTTTGTGTTCTGTTCTAGTAGTGTACACAATAATGTACGGCTTCTATATTTTAAGCCTGCTTTATTAATTAAGAATGAATACTTAATCACATAAGCAACAAACGTAACCAATGACGAAATAATCAGCGAAGATATGTAGACACCAATATATAAATAACGTTAATTTCAAAATCAGATTTGTCAAGCTTTCATTTCAGATCCGGTTTCTAAAATATTATATAGGACTTCAATAAAATGAGTCCATGATGCAGTTAAGTATCTTATTTACTTATACAATGAATGTAACTTGCATTTTAACGGCAATGAGTTGAAAAGACAAGCAACACATGTGTTGAGTTCCAGCATGCTTTCACAAGAGCTTTCTCAAGGCATTGAGTTATTGTAAACATATGTAATACAACTTTGGCACCTTCTGTTTAAAGAAACCAATGTATAAGCCATGAATGAGAGGCAAATGTACATTTCACTTGACGGAATCCCTGCTTTAAGCTACATAACTCAGTGGTACTCACTCCAACATACTACCTGTCACTCAGAGTTACATTTTTGATAAACAGAGGATTACTTAATTGAATAAAACACAGTCAAGGGTCAGAAACCTAGTTGTTTGTTTTGTGTCTCAAAAGGCTGCCTTTCTTTTAATGGAGTGGATTCTAGTCCATTCTGTTAATGTAAAGTCTGTGAGGGTATCTGTTGCTTGTAGATACTGGGTAATAACCAATAAGTCCCAGGTCCAATATCAGTGAATCCGGACCCTATTATTCAGTGGAAAGCCAGAAATGTATATTGAGCCATTTGGTCAATGCTTTCTTAGCTAAAAACTGATTGAATCTAGATTTTATATTAATTTTTCAATCTAATTCATCCACAGTAATCCAATATTATGTGAATTATGGATAACGAGGTTAAGAAAAAACTGACAATTTAAATAACTTAGAAATTACGACGAGGCACATTATTCGAGAGAAATATTTTTCCCCAAACTTTTTGTATTAGGGTTTTTATTCAATATTGAATCAATAGACGAAACAATAGGCTTTGCATGACATCACGAAATAAAAGTATTCTTGACATGCAATACTCGCTGCTCTGAAAACCATATTCTATTTTGCATGCACCTCTACTCTGACTTGCAATATCATTTGCTTTGCCATTGCTGTAACGTCAACCATAATCAAAGTACCTCAAACCTGGCCCAAAGCACATACTGCTGTGTCCGAGGTGGGATGTAACACACTTCTTTGTGCATGTCTCTAATATGGCTCATTGAGTTAAATGTTTGCCACTGATACTGGCTGTCTTGAACTGTGATTCCTGGCAAAAGATGGACTCAACTCTAAATCCTTCCAAGGTAAAAAAAATGATTCCATTAGGTGACACCAGAGGTCTGAAATGGCAGAACTGTGGTATGAAGCACAGAACAAAAGCAATTTTAAAACACTTGAGCCCACCTTTCTATCCCTGGGCTAAGACTTGTCCAGAAGAGGGGAGGAAGGGAGGGAGGGAGAGGGAGAGAGGCAGAGAGAGAGGGAAGGAGAGAGAGAGAGAGAGAGAGAGAGAGAGAGAGAGAGAGAGAGAGAGAGAGAGAGAGAGAGAGAGAGAGAGAGAACAAAATTATAGGTGAGTGTATGTGTGAAGAGAGCAGCTAGACTGCAAGATTTGATCAAATGAATATTCTATGTAAAATATAACAGCCAGATCAGCACAAGAGTTATGAAAAGAAAGATAAGCGAGAGTCCTTCAATTTGTGTCAAAAGCTACATCTCTTTTCAAAACTCATTGAGGATTAAGTGTGACAAGAAGGGTGTACTGGTAATTGCCAGGATCCTGCCCACTGCTGCCAAGCAACCCAAAATAAGCAAGGCAGCTCATAAAGCCTTTTGTGTTCACTTCCAGTGCCAAGGGAGCGGGCAGGACAGAGACAGGAAGAGTTGAGTTTCCCCATGGCCCCCATAGCGTGACTTCGCTTTCCTGGGAAAGGATTGCTTCTCCAGTCTCCTTCAGCTGTGACACATCGCCAGGACCCCGTACCTACAGAGAACTGGGAAAGGAAGGGTGGGACTGGCAGAGCTACTAGGCTCCTTTCCGTGGAAGCACATCATGCGCAAGGGGGCGTCAGTGCTGATGGGCTTACATTAGGGCTGGCAACATTTTTATTCTGTTTGCTCGAGAAAGAAAGCAATATGTAAAAGTTGTGTGATTAGTGAAGTTTCGAAAATCGTGCTCTTCAGCCACCTACCTGTGGGAGTGAAGTTTTCACGCAAAAAGTTTGTTTGCAATATTTCATCCATCAAGTTTTATAAAGTCCCTAAAAATCTTAAGGTTTTTATTCAAGGCAAGCTCAGCAAGTTAGGCGCCCATTAAGTACCACCTCACAGCACAGGATCACTCAATATACAATTCATTGGCCTCAGGCACTTCAGTGGTGTCTCACCCTTTAACACTAGCATCACACCCTTTAAAGCAGCGATACTTAAAGTATGGTCTAGGGACCGCATGTGGCCCTCGTGACCTTTACATGCACCCCCCTGATCAACAGCAGCACTAGGCTGTTCTTCTCTTGACTCAGCACTAACATTAAAAATATGTTAATAAACGGGCAAGCCTATATTTAAAGGTTAATCGAAGTTAAAGAAAAGAAGTAATTAGGTTGTCACGCACCACTAAACCTTAGCAACACCTTCATTTTTGAAGCCATCTGATAGCAAAAGTGTAAAAACATGACAAGGTCTCTATAAATTCAAACAATGTGTATTTCATTAAAATGCAGAACCATTTCACCTTAGTTCATCAGATTGCATCAGTACATTGAGACGTATTTTTTTAAGTGATGGTTTTCAAATTTGAATTTAGAAGCCTTTATCCCTCCCTCATCATTAGCAACAATGTGAATAGAGAACTAAGAGGCAAGTCAGTTTTTATGGGCACTCTTAGGGTGGCCTGGGTTCCTATTGTACATGAACAACATTATAGTTTATTAAAATCAAGCACAGGAGAAGGTTTGTACAACGCACATCCTGAAGTCTTGTATTTCAAACTTGTCATATGTGATGATGAAGAAAAAGGAGGGAAAGTGAAATAAAACAATTGTCTAGTTTCACATTAGGTGGTAAAGTGGGGGTGCTGGGGTTAATCCCAGGTTTTCTGGTTTCACATTGCGAAATTCATCCACTAGTTGTATATGCTTCGCTTCCCCTACACCCACCTTACCACCCCGGACAGCCACCCTGCTGGCTTCAACACAGCCCACAGTCACATCACAGACCAAACTTTGTGGCCCTTGGGAAAATGATTGCGACTACCCAGGCTTTAAAAGAATCTTCCTAACTCTTACATTTTTCTGGCGCCTTAATATTTAACAATAGCCTGATGCTCTTACTCATACTGCTGGCATGATATTGCCATTTTATTTTGAAGGAGTTTGGCCACATGTGCAACCACGGTAATGTCTCACAACTCGCATCACTGACGTCATACAATCTAGTGACAGTGCATCAATTCCCATTTTGCTTTTCTCAAAGTAAAGTTGGAGTTTTCCAAAGTCTCCCAATCACTGGTCTGGTAAAATCCAAAGGCATCTCACTGCTCATCATTGACTGGCATCACACTCCAAAACTAAGGTGGTCTTAGCGCTAACACTGCTGGTCGTTCGCACTTCAGTTGATACTTGTTCTTTATTAAAAACACTGCCATTTTTTCTTCTGGGGATTTTATTTGCTGTGGCTGCCGGTGCTCACTACTGATGCTCAATAAGCAATGCTGGCCTGCGTCGTTTGACCTTTGCATTGCTTGAAGGCAATTCTCCTCATCATTCAGCGTTCTGAGTCCACTTCTACTGAGTGGAGTGGAAAGCAACCTATATTATCAGAGATTGGTTCTCTAAGCCCTGCTACAGTGGGTTGCGGAAATCCAGGAGCCAGATGGATGTTTACTCACTTCTTGACAGCAAGGCCGAACTGGGGAACCAAAATCAGCCCTGGTGAAAGTGTTCAAACCAGCCCCACTCAAAGTTTTCCGCTCACAACCTCTCTATTTCCATCCAGCCACCCATTCCCCCTCTCTTGTCTCTCCTCTCCCTTCTTCCTCTCGTGGCGCTTTCTCCCTGCTTTCCCCTCCCCACCTCCATTTGTTTCTCTCTTGAAGCCTGCTGCAATTCACCTAGAAAGCTGGCGAAAGTGACAGAGGCACCAGGAGCGGCCTTGGGATTTCAAAGCCGGGATCCAAGGTCCCCAACCTACTGGGAAAAGCTTTGCCTGGCCCTGTTTAATGTTGTGAAGTAATGATGGACGCTCAAAGTAAAGATTAATTCCTTTAATTTAAGCTTAAATTCATTTACAGCATCAGGGAACCACGGACGCAGCCGCAGGTACAGCCTTTCCACTTCAACGTCTGCCCTTCCCTTATCGAACGCTAACTAGAACTCCATAAATACATTCAAACGATAATACTCACCATTGCAGCGTTGTACTCGAGCTGTGCGCGAGGAGAACGAGCCAACTCGAGACACAGCTCGAGACACAACACTTCCCTTTCCCTTCAACAAAAAAACTAAAATGAAAATACAAATAAATCAAGATACAGAATAAAAATTAAAGAGAAAAAATTAACTGTGAATACGTGTAACAATCTTCAAACTTTTTGGGCTTGTTACACAAACCTTTAGGACGAAGAGAACCTTTATCATTTTTGTCAGAGATAATTTTACCTTGTACAACAGAAGACTCAATTATGGTATTAGGTGTTTCCCCAATGGAAAATCTTTTGTTGCAAGAAGGTTCATCTGTAAAAACCATGTGGTGAGAATTGCTTTCACCAATAGAAAATCTTTTGCTGCAAGAGGGTTCAACTGCAACATCAATATTGTGAGCATTACTTATATCATCAATGTCTTCAATCCAATCAAACCTATTCTTCTCCTCTTGAGAACTGATTTTGCCTTTGAATAAGGCAATCCTATTGGCGTTCCAGACTTCTCCGTCACTCAATAAGGCAGAGTTGCACAGAATTTTGATGACTTTAAGAGGTGTGGAATATTTACTTTCACCTTTACATACGATTCTACCTTTCTTTACCTTGACAATATCACCAACTTTTAGTGCAGTACCTTTACCTTTCTTAGACGATTTATCCATCCACTGCCTTTGAGTGTTTTCCAAATTTTGTTTTACATCTTTTACAGACCAATCCACTTTTTTGGCACAAACCAACCAACCCGTATTGTCTTTGGTGGGTGGAGATCGACCTCTCATAAGTTCAAAAGGGGAAAATCCTGAGGAATCACATTTGGTAATTCTGTATGCGCAAACAGTTTTTCTCAATTCCTCTTCCCAATTTTTACTGTTACTATTTGACAATTCTATTATACCTCTTATCACCCTGTTGAAGCCTTCCACGCTGCCATTTCCTTCAGGGTGGTACACTAAGGTTGTTCTGTGAGTGATGCCAGAATCTTTGACAATTTTTTTTAAATTTTCACCAATGAATTGTCCTCCATTATCTGAAATTAGGTCTTTAGGGAGACCTTCTCTGCTAAAGACTTCTCTTAAGAATTGTAGAATATATTCAGTGTCAATCCTTGCTACAATTTTGTACTCTGGCCATTTTGAAAAATGATCAACAACAACAAAAAATATATATTTTTGCACAAAATCAATACTTTTGACAGGGCCAAATAAATCAATGCCAATTCTCTGCTCCCAAGGCATATTTGGAACGATGATGGGATGTAGCGTGGTTTTACAAGTGGTCAAACTTTTATCAGAATTTAAGCAATTTAAGCAATCCGCGCACTCACGTACCACTCTCTCAATGTCTCCATCAATAGCTGCCCACCAATATGATTGCTTTATTCTCCTTTTTGTTTTAACAAGACCAAGGTAACCCTCGTGGCAAATATTAATGACCTTGGCTCGAAAAACCTTAGGAGGAATTAATTTCCCTCCTCTAAGTAATAGGTTATTTTCAATGGATAACTCATTCCTTATCTCCCAGAATTGAATAAACATTTTGTCTAGAATAGATTTTGCAGGCCAACCGTTCTGAACAAATTTGTACACATCATGTAGAACATGGTCCAAGGACATGTTTTTGACCCATTCTTCACGAGGAATGCTAGTAAGTTCACTGCTGGAGATACTAGCAACAAACCACTTGTCCCAATCATCTTCAGTATTGTCACAAACAGGCAAGGGACTCCTACTTAAGATGTCTGCAATTCTGTTGCGCACACCTGGTACATAGACAACATCATAAACAAAGTCTAACAGTTGTGCTGAAAATCGAGAAATTCTTGGTGATACATTATTGAGGCCAAGAGAGGTAAGGAATTTTGTGAGTCGTTTGTGGTCTGTACGCAGTGTAACACTAGTACCCCAAATGAATTGCCTGAAGTGTTTAAGGCCCCATAAGCAACCTAGCGCTTCTTTTTCAATCACTGAATAACTTTCTTCAGTAATTGTTAAACTCTTGAGGCAAAAGCCACTACACATTCTGAACCATCACTTTAAAATTGAGATAAAACTGCCCCAAGGTCTTTACCACTAGCATCCGTAGTGATGAAACTTTTAAGCTTAGGATCAAAACCTTTAAGGGCAGGTGCTGCGCAAATATCTCTCTTTATACTTTCAAAACTTGCTTGGCCATCATGAGACCAATTGAAGATGGCACCTTTTTTTTAATAATTGTCTGATGCAGTGCATTTTTCTGCAAAGTTATTCACAAACTTAGAGTAATACTCTGCAAGTCTTAGAAAAGACCTGACCTCACCTTTTTTTTGAGGACTGGGCGAGTTAAGTATTGCATCAACAAGATCTGATTTGGGGCAAATAACACATGCCTTAATTTCGTGACCTATCATAAGTCACACTCTTTCTGCCAATTTTGCATTTAGATTTTTCTGCTGTTAGACCTTTCTTTTCCAAGACTTGTAAAACTCTATTTAACAATGTGTCATGATCGTCCCTATCCTTACCCATTATCAGAATGTCATCTTGAAAAAAAAGTACGTTTTTTATGTCTTTAAAGATTTGGTACATAATGCGCTGAAACATTGCAGCAGCTGAAGCCAGCCCAAATGGTACACGCTTAAATTGGAATAAACCAAATGGGGTGACAAAAGCTGTTAAATGTTTACTTTCTTCATGAAGAGGGACTTGATGGTAGGCAGAGGTCAGGTCGATAGTAGAGAACCATACCATGTCTTTAGTAGTAGAAAGTAACTCTGAGATTTTAGGTAAAGGAAATACATCGATGAAAATGTTCTTATTAAGTTCCCTGAGGTCAACACACAAACTGATTTTTCCGTTGGCCTTGCGTGCGACCACCAAGGAGGCGACCCAATCGGAAGATTCAATGCTTTCTATTACATTTTTATCCACAATTTTTTGTATCTCCTTTTGGACTTCATCCTTAAGTCCTACTGGAATATTCCTAACTTTATGAATAACAGGTTTAGCATTCTCATTTAGAATCATTTTGTGTGAAAATCCACAAAGTTTCCCTACATCTCCTGAAAAAACTTTGGGAATTTAAAAAATATTTCATCACATATATCATCTTGCGAGGAGTTAACATATAAAACCGGATCAGGGCTATTTGGGTTTAAATGTATTGCCAATTCTCCTTATTCCCACCAGCCTAAGACACAAGGACCTGCCTTTGACACATACAATTTGCAAAAGGCTGTTCTTCCTTTGAACTCGAATTCGAGTTTACAAAACCCCAAAAGGTCTATGGGTTAACCAGTATAGCTTACAGGGTGTATATCTGGCTCATCTAGATTATGACCAATTTTTGATCAGAATACTTCTTCCCACCTGTTTCTATTAATAATGGTGTAAGGGGATCCAGAATCCGCTATTAATGTTACTGGAATGCCACCTGCTGTAATTTCACAAACTGGCTTTTTCCTTACTTTTCCATGTAATAATATGTCATCTTCATTAATGCAAAACACAATGTTCTCAACATATTCTGGTTCAACACTCATCATCATTCTCACAATCCTCTACTACACATTTGACAATTTTTAAATTCCTACATGCTCGTGCAAAGTGGCCAGTCATTTTACAGTACGCACACCTTTGGCCAAGAGCAGGACATTTTTTATCATTAGCAAGGTGTGAAGAACTTCCACAACGATAGCAAACACCCCTAGAGTCAGTAATTTTGATATTGATTTACTCTTTATATTTGCTCTTTCCTTTAAACGCAGATTTAGGTTTGCTTTTTTTAGGATTGGTTTGGAATTCTCACAATTTTAATGACTTCATCACTGTTATTACCTTTAGCTTTAATCACCACAGTCTTTGCGCAACTTGAAGTTAGTTCAGCTTTACTGATACTAGCTGAAATTGCGCAAGGACTTGAGTCACCATCAATCCATAGTTTATCTTGTAAATTTGGATTATTACAATGCATGACAAGTTAGTCACGGATTAGTTCGTCTTCAATGATGGCAAATTTGCAGGACAATGCTAATCTTCTAAGTGAAGCAATGTAGTCTTCTACCTTTTCATTTGTTTCCTGTTTTCTATGGTAGAAATTGTATCTATGTACTGCTTTGCAAACAGTAGGGGCAAAATAGGCATTAAGATCAGCGAAAGCTTGGGTGAATACATTAATTTCACTACTAGCCAACACTTTCTTCTCAATTCTATTATAAACTCTCAGACCACCAGGAGCTAAACAGTGTAAAAGGATTTTCTTTTTCCTTTCTGGGGGTAATTCTTTCCTCTCAAAAGTGTCAAGATAATTAATCAAGTAATCTCTCCATTCTTCCCATCTTTGGCTTGATACTTCACAATCTTTAACCATAAATACTTGTGGTGCAGGTAAGTTCACAGTGGTGGTAGCCATTTCGGATTCTTTTTTAAAAGAGAGTAATAATAAAAGAACACTATTTGTGGAAGGCAGCAGCACAAGTATTGATTTTTCCCTCTTTGTAATATTTAAAACTCAATTGCAGATTTAATCCTTTTGTAGATAATGTGTGACAAATTACTATTCTTTGAATTGTATGAATAAAGAAGTACAGTCACAGTTTATCAAAACAAAGTCAATTGAGGATAAAAGAGGGAAAGTAAATGAAATGCCAAAATAATACCTTAAATGGCACTCTGTGTGCATGTCACAGAAGTTCATGAGAAGCGCTTGCTTCGTTGTATTTGAAGCTGAGGGAAGAAATCTTGATAGCCGGAGCGCTATTGCTGAAATCGTTTAAAACCGCTACGGAGAATTTAGGTAAAGGAAATACATCGATGAAAATGTTCTTATTAAGTTCCCTGAGGTCAACACACAAACTGATTTTTCCGTTGGCCTTGCGTGCGACCACCAAGGAGGCGACCCAATCGGAAGATTCAATGCTTTCTATAACATTTTTATCCACAATTTTTTGTATCTCCTTTTGGACTTCATCCTGAACTCCTACTGGAATATTCCTAACTTTATGAATAACAGGTTTAGCATTCTCATTTAGAATCATTTTGTGTGAAAATCCACAAAGTTTCCCTGCATCTCCTGAAAAAACTTTGGGAAATTTCAAAAATATTTCATCACATATATCATCTTGCGAGGAGTTAACATATAAAACCGGATCAGGGCTATTTGGGTTTAAATGTATTCCCAATTCTCCTTATTCCCACCAGCCTAAGATACAAGGACCTGCCTTTGACACATACAATTTGCAAAAGGCTGTTCTTCCTCTGAACTCGAATTCGAGTTTACAAAACCCCAAAAGGTCTATGGGTTCACCAGTATAGCTTACAGGGTGTATATCTGGCTCATCTAGATTATGACCAATTTTTGATCAGAATACTTCTTCCCACCTGTTTCTATTAATAATGGTGCAAGGGGATCCAGAATCCGCTATTAATGTTACTGGAATGCCACCTGCTGTAATTTCACAAACTGGCTTTTTCCTTATTTTTCCATGTAATAATATTTCATCTTCATTAATGCAACACACAATGTTCTCAACATATTCTGGTTCAACACTCATCATCATTCTCACAATCCTCTACTACACATTTGACAGTTTTTGAATTCCTGCACGCTCGTGCAAAGCGGCCAGTCATTTTACAGTACGCACACCTTTGGCCAAGAGCAGGATATTTTTTACCATTAGCAAGGTGTGAAGAACTTCCACAACGATAGCAAACACCCCTAGAGTCAGTAATGTTGATATTGATTCACTCTTTATATTTGCTCTTTCCTTTATACGCAGATTTAGGTTTGCTTTTTTTAGGATTGGTTTGGTTTGGAATTCTCACAATTTTAATGACTTCATCACTGTTATTACCTTTAGCTTTAATCACCACAGTCTTTGCGCAACTTGAAGTTAGTTCAGCTTTACTGATAATAGCTGAAATTTCGCAAGGACTTGAGTCACCATCAATCCATAGTTTATCTTGTAAATTTGGATTATTACAATGCATGACAAGTTGGTCACGGATTAGTTCGTCTTCAATGATGGCAAATTTGCAGGACAATGCTAATCTTTTAAGTGAAGCAATGTAGTCTTCTACCTTTTCATTTGTTTCCTGTTTTCTATGGTAGAAATTGTATCTATGTACTGCTTTGCAAACAGTAGGGGCAAAATAGGCATTAAGATCAGCGATAGCTTGTGCGAATACATTAATTTCACTACTAGCCAACACTTTCTTCTCAATTCTATTATAAACTCTCAGACCACCAGGACCTAAACAGTGTAAAAGGATTTTCTTTTTCCTTTCTGGGGTAATTCTTTCCTCTCGAAAGTGTCAAGATAATTAATCAAGTAATCTCTCCATTCTTCCCATCTTTGGCTTGATACTTCACAATCTTTAACCATAAATACTTGTGGTGCAGGTAAGTTCACTGTGGTGGTAGCCATTTCGGATTCTTTTTTAAAAGAGAGTAATAATAAAAGAACACTATTTGTGGAAGGCAGCAGCACAAGTATTGATTTTTCCCTCTTTGTAATATTTAAAACTCAATTGCAGATTTAATCCTTTTGTAGATAATGTGTGACAAATTACTGTTCTTCGAATTGTATGAATAAATAAGTACAGTCACAGTTTATCAAAACAAAGTCAATTGAGGATAAAAGAGAGAAAGTAAATGAAATGCCAAAATAATACCTTAAATGGCACTCTGTTTGCATGTCACAGAAGTTCATGAGAAGCGCTTGCTTTGTTGTATTTGAAGCTGAGGGAAGAAATCTTGATAGCCGGAGCGCTATTGCTGAAATTGTTTAAAACCGCTACGGAGAATTGCCGATCGACTCCTTTTCCCAAAATTGAGTCACACAGCGTGACCTTTGAAGCGTGGTGACGTAGAGTGGCCTTTGTTTGCTTACGCGTAGTTAACGTGTCATGATGGGAGGAGAACCCCAGTGACGTGAACGAGCTCAGGTTGGCAACGACTGTGGAACGCTGCAGCAACTTGAAAAATGCGGAGAATACGGAAATATTTTAGTAAGGTAAAATTCAAAATACTCTAAATTGCTCGATGATTTTTTTTTTAATCACTTCCCAAACAATACGTGGTGTTTCCTCGTTATGTGTTAAAATATTTCTTTATCCTCTCGAATATTTTCACGAAAATACAAGAAATTAAATATTGTGACTTACATCAGAATGTCGTTTTCCCTGTAAAATGCTGTTTCCAAGATGATTTAATTCCTTTTTTCGAAAGCACAATTTCCACGAAGGAGAAGATATCCAAATGTGGGTTCTTTTAGGATTAAGGTCTATCGTCGCCATTGTTGTGAAGTAATGATGGACTCTCAAAGTAAAGATGAATTCCTTCAATTTAAGCTTAAATCCATATACAGCATCAAGGAACCACGGACGCAGCCGCAGGTACAGCCTTTCCACTTCAACGTCTCTTACGATCTGCCCTTCCCTTATCGAACTCTAACTAGAACTCCATAAATACATTCAAACGATAATACTCACCATTGCAGCGTTGTACTCGAGCTGTGCGTGAGGAGAACGAGCCAACTTGAGACAAAGCTCGAGACACAACACTTAATAGGCTGCTGCTAATATTTTAGATCCTTTCGCAGAGTGATCTTTCTATGACAACCCAAGGAGCTTTGAACCTTAACCCACCACAAACACATTGGTTCAGCTGATCACACTCTACTGGAGGGCTTGCTAAAACAGTTGAATGGCCAGGCGGCTATCTCTGGGCACCGCCAGTATATACCTTTTTTTGCAGGGGTCTCCCGTTCAATAATAAAAGCTGCTTATCTCTCAGTGGCACTGTTCCTTTCTTAGATCAAGCGAAGATACAGTTTTCAATATAATCAAACAGGTCAGACAACAACACTGCCACACCAGAAAAAGCTGTATTGCCACACTCTGCCATATGTATGACCTATGCAGCACCATGTTCTAGGTACGTATAGTTTCAATAACCACACATATGCAGAGTCTCGCCAGCACATCTGAGTGTGCCATACTCCCATGATCCAGAGGGGGCCACTGCATCACCAATGCCTCATATGCCACATGTTGCCACTTATAAGGCATCCTACAGACAGCTGAAGATGTTTTGCTTGCTTTTCTTCAGGAGCAGAAGATATCAGGGAACCTATATAGGCACAGATAACTGGAGAGGATAATCAAACAGGAAGCAAAATAATGTTTCAACGGAGGACATACAGAAAGAAGAAAAGCAGTACAGTCTGCTGGCTCAAGTGCCTACCCCCAACCTCAGCTGGTCTTCCTGACCTGTTAAGCGATAAACCATACTATACTTTCAGTTATGGTAGTTGTTGTTAAAACACCTCTGTTGAAAAACCTGAGATCAGAGTCCCAGCATTCTGGTTTTCTTTTGCTACCTTGTATCTCTTTACTAATTTCAGATGTTCATAGGGATGTAGTTATCAACAGTACAGCAGGTACAGTGGCACAAAGCCCCAGTGAACTACAATAATAAATGTTATTTTATTACTAACCACAAGGTGGCAGTCCATTTTCCTTGCTTATGTTAGGGCCCATGGCACACTTGTTACGCCACTGTGTCCAAGGACAGACGTGGGACATAAGTCCTGCAAAAACTCACCTCCTTCTTGCGGTCACTGTTGTCCTTTTGTAAAATCCACTTGATGACAGCCTGTGGGGAACGTGGTTGGCATTCTAGGAATGCAGTGCTTCCCTCCACACCATATTGCTTCGCTTCTACTGTGTTCTTATTGACTACAAGAAAAGCAAAATTTGTGGGAAAGTCAAGAGACATTTAAAAACACAGCAATGTGCTCACAGATAATGGGTAGGAAAGGTCTCTAAACCAAACAAGAATAATCAAGACTTTTACAGAAATTGATGCTGGTGCAGGTATGAACTCATCCCTTCTAAGCAGCAATGGAAAGGATATGGTCAGGGATTACCTGTATGCGAACTCCCAAACCGGCTAGCTAAACTCACTAGAGAAGCTAGAGTGTGTATAGAGTAGGCTTCCTCTTCTATCATATGATCCATGCAAAGAGAAGCTAAAGAATTAATTATCTTTCATCCCCAGGAAGTGATCATCATTCAGAGATATCAACAAGAGAATAAGCTTCTCTTCTAGAACGTCTTTAAGCAAACTCAAATAAAGGAATTAAGAAAGAATCTCCCTTGAATTGACTTGTGTAATGTCGAGTAAGGGCCAAGGCTCAATGGGCATGGGCATTATGCCTTCCACTTGCGTCAAAGTTACAATCTTAAAATACAAAGTCCAGATTACACGCACATGAAACCTGAATGGGCAGAGACTGAACTTTTCCTTTACTCCCATGAGCAGTATGGGCATAACGCATGGCGTAGCGCATGCAGTGGAGCCCAGGTCTATAAATATCAGTGTGCTATGAGAGAAAGGCCCCCCCACCACATTATGAAGGAGGCTTTATCACTTTGGGTTATGCCACTTGCCAACCACTCATTGAACAGGACCAGCAAGAGCCAAGAGGCACGCTCGCTAAGTGGCCCATAGATGTCAAGTGACGCACTCCTGATGCCATCTCTGTGGAATACACTGCTGCTGGAGCAGTTCATGTTAAAGCAGAGAGTTCTATATTATCAAACTTGTTCCATTACTTATTTAACAAATGAAGGAGATGAAAGGGATTTCCCGCCTGTTACGCAACATGGCTTCCAGGGCAGAGGAAGATTACTCACCATTGGAGTTGTAGCCCCTGCACTGCCTCATGGGGTTTCCATGCCGAACATCCTGCCTCCTGCTTCGCCTGTGACAGAGAATAAAAGGGATGTTCAGAGGAGGCAGTCGGAAAGTGAAGAGGATAGATGTAATAAGTGCCAGCAATCAGGTGTGAACAGAAAAGCAAATAGGAAGAGTAAGGGAATGGAAGACGCGAGCTCCGATCGTTTCCAATTCACTGAGTAGGTTTTCTGCATCTGTCAGTTTTATTACTGGGTAGACACTTGTAAGAGTTGGATATATATAGATATATATATAGATATATATATATATATATATTCCACCAACAGTCCTGAACCACAGTAAATAATCAGCAGCAAACTCAGGTCATATGTATATACATACATACATATATATATACATATATATATATATACACACACACACACACATATATATATGTATACATATATATATATACATATATATATATACATATATATACATACATATATACACACACACACACACATATATACATATATATATATATATATATATATTTATATATATATCAGTGACAAAGAGATAGTGATAACAGTAAGTATGCAGGGTTGGCAGTGTTAGCTGGTGGCATTAGCTGCTTAGGACTGGCGGTGTTAGCAGAGGCCTTACTGGTAGTGGATTTACTGTTTAAGGTTGCCAGTGTTAGCAACAGGTATATACTGCTCCCAGAATACAAAATCAACAGAAACATACAATCCTCAGGCTGGATGTACTACTATTAATGTCAACTGTATCATGGTACAAGAATAGCAAGGGCAGATTTACTACTCCCCACTCCATCCACATACCTTGAAGATATATGTACCACTTAAGTACATATTTGTGAAGTTAGGTATAGAAAATTTACACTTCCTTACCTGTCAATATTTTATTTTAGATAGTCTTTCCTTGATATTGTGTCAAATCGATACTGTGGTATCGATGTTCAGGGGCAACAGTTCTATATTGTTTAGGACAGAAGGTACTAGCAGAAGCAGAGATCTTTCAGGGCTAGCAGTCTTAGCATCAAGTATATACTGTTGAGCATGTGAGGTACCCGCAGAAGCATAGACTACTCAGGGCTGGCAGTGTTAGCAACAGGTATATACTACTCAATAATTGTGGTATCAACAGAAGGGTAGACTTCTTAGGGCTGACAGTGTTGGCAACAAGTATGTACTGCTCAGGACAGGAGATATTAGCAGAATTGTAGACTTCTCTGGGTTGGCAGTGTTAGCAACACACTGGCGGTATCAACAGAATTGTAGACATCTTATGGCTGGCAGTGTTAGCACCAGGTATATAATGCAAAGGACAGGTGGCATTAGTAGAATCAGACTTCTCGGGGTTGGCAGTATTAGTAGCAGGTATATATTACTCAATACTGGCGGTAGCAACAGAAGTGTAGACTTCTTATGGCTGGCAGTGTTGGCAACATGTATATACTGCTCAGGACAAGTGATATTAGCAGAATCATAGACTTCTCTGGGTTGGCAGTGTTAGCAACACACTGGCGGTATCAACAGAAGTGTAGACTTCTTATGGCTGGCAGTGTTGGCAACATGTATATACTGCTCAGGACAAGTGATATTAGCGAAGCATAGACTTAGAGGCTAGCAGTGTTAGCAATAGGCAAATAATTCTCAGGGCTGACAACGGCAGCAGCGGGTAGATGTCACTCAGGAATACCAGTATTTGAACAATTGATTATATGCTGTTCAGGGTTGGTAGTGTGAATCCATTCCTCAGTTTTGGGTTTGGCTATATGCTGCTTAGGGCGGCGGTGTGTATATACTTCCCACAGTGTTAGTGTGGCAGTTGTAGTGGTGGGAATACAGGGTCCAAAGCTGCAGTTCTGTGGTGGTTATAGGCGCGAAGGGCTTACAGCATCATTATTAGCTGGCATGTGCTGAACAGATGTTTCAATGAGTAGAGACAGCTAAATGCTGGATAATTACTGCTCATGACTCATAAAGCTGGTAATGAGTATACGCGGATCTGTGATATAATAATTAGCCGTGGTTAAACAAATGTGAGAACTGGCAAATGCTATGGGTTGTATGCAATGCTCAAAGATTGCAGAGTTTATTGCTACAGGCTGCAGTGTACATATTCAATCACACATTACTTAGTACACAAAAAGGTTTAAAATTTCACACGGTCTTCTTTCCATTCAAAGCTCTGTTTGCAGTTTGTGGTGGTGGCTTGCCAGCTTACCTTTTGGAGGATGCGGAGTAGCGTGAGCAGGACTTGCCATCCCAGGCGCAGTAGGGGTCTCGGGCGAGGCAGCAGTCTGCACAGACTTCTCCATAAACATCGCAGCGATGGAGGGCCAGGTGAGTGACTCCGACAGCAGAAGCCACATAGAGTTGTTGCTATAAAAAGATTGAGACAGAGAGCATAGTCAGAAGAACTTCACTCACAGTCAAACTATGGATCGTGTAGTAGCAGTAATTGTAAGAAACCTGCAATTAGCCTTCTTTCCTTGGCAACACGGCCTACACAACATGTATACAGGATCTTTCAAAGTAATTATTAACTTTTTGCCATATCAAAACCTAAAGTTTTTCACCCGGTTCCTTAATCAAATTCTAAACCTAGGCCCAAGGACTGACTGATCTATAGAGCAATCGGACCGTACCCAGAGTACTGGTCTGACAGGTTGGTGTATGGGCCGGTTTTTTGGCTGTTTGTGGGACAGTTTTATGGCTTGGTGGTCATATTTTTACTGTTGTTTTCTCGGATATTAAAAAAACATTGCCTGCAGCAAGCTCGAATCCATGCAGTCTTCCATACTTTGCAAAACACTTATATAGCGTGTCTTTACAAGTTCAAAACTACCCCAACTTGCAAACAAGGGCCACTTTTAAAAGTATTTGAATTCACTAATGTGGGCACTTTTATTTTGGTCCCCAAACCGATTTTCTGTTTCAGTCTGACCCTGTCTAGTGCTAGTGACCACCAGATTGAGTAAAACAACTACATTTCCAATTGGCAACAGTGAAATCGTCAAATGAGTTAACCAGTTAAACCGCCCTATGCCCCATCAAGATCTACACATAGCCATGGCCATTAACTAGAGCCACTATTAGCAATTTTGGAGAACATATAGATAAGATGGGAAAGGGTAAGTTAACTGGTATCTATTGAGTGCCCCCGTCTGTTATGCATTTACAAGCTTACCCTCTTTGAAGAAATGGTCATCGTCTTAATGGACACTGGGACCTGGAGTAGAAGAGACACAGAGATAACCTTCAATATTTTTCAAACTGGACGGAGCCTAACATTTCCACATACAGTCCACAAGCTAATTTTTTTAAATTAAAAAATCCGATCTCTTAACATGCTCCACTGCTAGTCCATGATTCACATTCTCATTGTCTATTTGCACAGAAAAGTAAGCTTTTGTTATGAAGGTCTCTGCGTGAGTGGGGGCTGCATTATTATATGGTTGCATAAGATTTTAAACAATACAAATGAGTATCACCACTTTCCACTCAAAGGATATCATTACTTGGCTTACAGGCATGCAAACAAATTGAGGCTTAGCATAATACTGCTCAAAGTTTTAGGGAAGAAGAGGTATAAATCTAGAACTGCACCATCCTAAGTGAGATAATTTCTCTCCGTCAACGAAGATGTGCAGTATTCCAGTTCAAAGGCAAGGACATGACTTGTGCATGTGTGAAGAATTATTTTGTACCGGCTCAGCACTCAGATGTTCCTTTTGTTGCAGCTTGGCTCTAACCTGGCTGTATTTGGATTACGTTGACTCACTTGTAATATGGCTCCAGCTGCCCCGTAGCTCACATAGTCCCAACTTTTTGACAGATGGTCAACCACTCCTTTTTGGTGGAAGATTACCAAAATGTAAAAGGTAGTTAAGTTGCCAATGATGCTTTAGTGTGTGAATGCTCAAATGTTAACATGGTTGGGGACTTCGAGGACACCACAACCATGCTCTGTTATGCAATGGTTATCTGTGACTGACTGTATTCAGTGTAACATGACATTAATAGTGTACAACTGCTGAACGGTCATTGCTTGAATACTTGCAAATCAGAACAGAGGAACAGGCACCTGGTATTTTGACCTATGATTGGGAGTGACAGAAAAGCCACCTTAATCTGGGAATTTCAAATTACCCAAAGGCAACCAATTGTTTCACCAGTGCTATTCCAAGAATATGTAACTTTGTTGTGCTTGCGGTTTAAAATCACACCTTTTCTGATGTGCTTCAGAAGATGCTGACTAGAATAACTATGACCTCACATTTAGTTGAGTGATATTTTAATGAGCATGCTTTTCCAGAATATCTTCTCTAGTCCCAAGGAGCTTGCTTGTGTGTTTTGCTGGGTTTCTTATTAGGGCTCCTCCTTCACTAAGAAAAGAGGACCAAGCTTGTGAGTGAATATTCAGAACGCAAACCAGCGATGGGTGGTAAGCAATCTCTCATCCATTTATTCTTGCTCCCGAGTAGTCCAAAAAGTTCATTTTTGAACATTACTCTATTATGAAAGATTTTGTGTTTTGGGCAGGGAGGACCAATGAGTGGGCATGAATGATATGCGACATGTAATGGCGATAGTTCAATGCAGGTTAGGCGTGCCGGCTGTTAATGGAGCAACCACCCTCAGTAAACTCACCAAACAAGTGAGAAATAATGGAATCAACTTTCCCTTAAGAACAAGCATTGCACCACTCTTAATAACTTGCAGTTCAGGTCATCCCTGACTTGAAGGGCAAGATGTTTAAATGGTGAGATGAAAGAACACTTCTAGCATTTGTTGTGGTTGGGTGCCATACCCCAGTCATGAAAACAGTAAAAACGCAGTCTGGCTAGAGGAGGGTTTGGGCTGTGGGAATGGATTTGTGTTTTTGCTGGGACACAAAGTAGAGAAATCATATGGACTAGGCTCATTGAAATTTTGTATAGGGCTGAAAAAAGCAAATATACGGGGCCCTACTAGACAGAATACTATGCTTTGTTGAGTAATATAGATCCTTCTTGGTAGTGGTAGGTCAACTAATAAACAAGTGAATGGCTGGGCTCTGTTTCTAGAAGTTCAGAACACATACAAGGTAGAGAAAAAGACCAATTCATCCTCTAAGGATACGCTTAGACCTGTTGTCATCAAGTAAATGCTCCATGCACAACAGTTTGATAGTTATTCCTGTGTGCGTAAGGGCAGGCTGTTCATATCTCTTCCTGTGTTGATTAATCAGCTTTACAATGACTACAGGCTGTTCATATCTCTTCCTGTGTTGATTAATCAGCTTTACAAGGACTGTACATTGAATAATGAATTATAAAAGCCCGATCCACTTTTCAGTGTGTTCCTTCATTTAAACCATGCCATCAAGGATCATGAAGTCAATTTTTGTTTGCCCATTTCTTAACAGAGGCATCTCTAGGAGAATCTTTCCATTGTGAAGAGCAGTCACACGGTCAGCCAAACCATATATAAAACAGAAAACATTTTTACATGGGCGTGGGATAGTATTAATACACCAAAACAGCGGGCAGATTGAAAGGGAAATTCTGAAAAGCAGCTCAGACCTTGAACACTTCCACCTCTTCCAGGATGAGTTCTTCTGTCTCCAAGTCGTCCTTCGGGAGCACAATCACTTTCTGTACAGTTCCCTGATCTGGAAGATAGAAAGAGGTCACTATTTAAGGCACAACTGAAGCAATTCTTAACTCACTAATAACTTACATGGCAATAGTTTCCTAAAAAGTGGGTCAATAATACTAGGATAGAATTGCATACCACTCAATGTTCACATGCCCGGTGATCTAGCGGAGACCCAATTTTGGGAAACGTTCTGCTTGTAAGCAAATGCATACATACATCATTTAATTTATCTGCTGAGGTATTCATGAAAACGAAAAATGAAGTTGCTTTTGGCCTGATCAAATTCTTGAAAGTAATGTGAGGTCGTCTGCATGTTATTCTGCACTACACACAACCTGGAACACATTCCTATTTGGCAGTCATGTGAACATTATGTTTCATGGATTCACTTATGAGTCAAAAGGAGAGTTCTCTGCCCATTGTCGGGCCAATAATAGCTATGGACAGCTGTGGCTTATCCAATAGATTTGCCATTAGATACAACAAATGAATCAATAGAAACCAACAATGACAGTGGAGGAAACAAGAGACCGACAGTTATCCTGGGCATACAGGAGGCCAGATCTGTAAAGGTGCAAACAAGAAGGCACACTAAGTGTAGATTTGCCACAAGGAAAACAAGCATTTGAAATGCTAGCATGCCTTGCTTTAACGTGCTGCACCCTGCACTTTCACAGATACACCGCTTTCTTTCCACTGACGTGAGCAAAGTCTTCCTACGGTGAAAGGAAAATGTGCCAGAACCAAGAAACAGCAAGTGCTTGCTCTGATATGACCTAACACGGGTACAACCAGCAATGCATGAGAAGAGGAACAAAGTCTGTGAGAAGACACATAGGGCAGAAGTAGAGACCTGAGATAGTCAGGACACGTGCCTTGTGCACTATGCACTATCTAGTCTTAAACAAGATCAGTTTATTTACTAGTAACTTGTGGAGGAAGTCTATCCTGGGATTTAACTAAAGCATACGGAGGTACATTTAATAACAAATATGGCTACTGCATTCTGAAGGTGAAAAACAGGATATTTGGGTAAGCAAAGAATGACTGCATTCCCATAATCCAAACTGGATGAGAAAGCTAACTGGAACGCAAGATTTCTCCCTTCAACTCTGAGAAAAGGATCATTGTCCTTAAGCTCTTCAAAAGGCAGCAACATTAGCCGCTGGCGGCCTGGGTGCGCATTGATGCACAGCATAGGGTCTTCGAGTGGGGTCCAGGGCTTTCGGACAGAATAGCATTATACGCGGACGATGTTCTGTTCTTTCTCACCTCCCTGGACAGGTCGGGCCGCGGCGGCTGCGTATCTTACAGATATTCAGGGAAACTTCAGGGCTATACATGAACCCGAATAAATCTACGATATGGGTCCTGGGGGGTTGACAGTGGTTGGGAGCGTGGGCTGCGTCGGTTCCGCTGGCGGTAGGAGGGTTGAAATATCTGGGGTTCTTCCTGTCTGATGAGCCGGCGGTGTCCTGGGAACGCAATCTGGTCCCGGTTTGGGAGCGCACCCTGGCAGATCTTATGGTCTGGTCCCGTATGACTTTGTCCATATATGGTAGGTCGGCGATATATTCAAGATGGTGGTGCTCCTCCGCCTCCCTTATCAACTGCAGAATCACCCATATCAGATCTCACCCCGATGGTTCCGGCGGCGAACGCAGTCCTGGGACAATTTCTGTGGGAGAGGGACAGCGCGAGAGTGGCGCTGCGTACATGTTTCTTGTCTACTTACTCTGGAGGGCTGGCCACATCGGATGTCCTTTCCTACTATCAGGCCTCTCATCTGCTGGTCCTCAATGAGTGGTGGTACGGAGACAGAGGGGACCCGCAATACGCAGTTGAGAGGCGGCTTATTGGACGTCACTCTTTACACACCCTGTTGTATTCCGCACCACTACGGAGGCCTCTGCCACCAGTCACATGGTGGTCTTTTACATTTGGAGACAGACGCTGCGTAGGATGGGGTGGTGGAATACCTTAACTTGTGAGACCCTGTCTTTGGGACAATGGACGTCTGCCTCAGCTGGCAGCACTGCAGGGTTTCCGGGGGTGGGACGCAATAGGCATCTCGGTACTGGGCGATGTTGTAAAGGATCTGACCCGTAAGTCCTTTCAGGACTTGCAGGAGGAGTATGATATGCCGCGAGCCCAATTCTACCGCTATTTACAGTTTAGGCATGCCCTTGCCCCTAGTCTGGAGGGCCTGGGGTTACTCCCGGATTTTAGCCCCATTGAGGCGAAGATCTTCATGGGGGACCTTCCGGACCGTAAGATCTCCCGCATTTACCAAACATTGGTCATCCATTGTTCCCCCGACCTACAGAGGCTCAGACTTGCATGGGAGGCAGATATAGGGGAACTAGAGGAAGAGGACTGGGTTGAGGCCCTAGCGAGCCCGCGAGGAGCAGCAATAGGAACACGCTTGCGGTTAGTGCAGTTTAAATATCTACATAGGGTGTACTTCACCAGGCAACGTCTATGGAGGGCAGGATTGATTGCGTCGCCTGAGTGCCTTCGCTGTCAACGGGAGGAGGGTACGCTCCTCTACACAGTCTGGGACTGCCTATCATTGCATAGATTTTGGAGAGAAGTATACTCATGCTTGTCCGAGGTATTAGGCTGGGAGCTCCCCTTTACATCGCGCTTGGCCCTGCTGCACGTCATGGAGGTAGTGGGGGGTAACCGTTACAAACAACATCTTCTGCTGTTAGGCCTTACACTAGCGAAGAGAGACATTGCTAGGGCCTGGAAGGCACCCACGTCCCTATCTGTGGCGGTTTGGAAAAACGGGCTAGACTTCTCCATGGGGCTTGAACAACCAGTCTTCCTGGTCAGGGGATGCCCCTGTAAGCACTACAAGATATGGCACAGGTGGGCGGATTACCGTTGATAGACCTAGACCCGCCACAGGAGGTGTAGGCACATTTGCCGATCTGATACATATACATCCCCCATGGCTAGACAAGGGGCGGGGCGGGTTGACCCGGAGGGACTGTGATTTCTAGGTGTGCAGTGACTGCATGGATGGCTGTGTGTGACATGGACGCAATCTGGGGGGGGGGGGTGTTATAATGTGGTTTGTTTATTGCACATAAAAGTCAAAGTGAATTGAACGTGTATTTGATATGTGCAGCAATCTCTGGATTGCAGGGGCCTGCAAGTTATGTGACACTTGACAAATACAATTTGTTTAAAAAAAAAAAAAGTCTGCAACATTTACCAGTGATCTTGCAGACATGAAGACAAGATCAATGTTGATAGAAATAACAACATTTTGGTCATATTAGCCTTTTTCAAAAGTGAGCCAAAAGCAAGTGACTACTAGAGGTCCCGATCTTAAGATGACTCACAAGAGTAAAACCTCTATTTTATAGGAATTCAATTTCAAATGGTGAATGGTCATTCAAGATGTGACTAGTATAAGGTAAAAGTCAGAGTTACTAGTAATTTGTAGTTTCAAAGTGCAGCTAAAAAGCAAAGCCAAAAAAAAAATTACAGCATCTAAAAGGAGTCAAATAAATGTTAAACACAAAAAAAATTACGTGATTCTTTACTTTTATAACGGAAAAGTAATTTAATACACACACACAACTAAATACTAAAAATAAAATTACAAATGTACACAATGAAAACAAGACCTGCTAGCACCACCTGAACTAGAGTTCTTGATAGAAATCTTAGTAATAAACAATGCATACCCCTCTCTATGGTGTTTGACAAGGAGCTCATAACGTAATGATCTTCTTATAGCAGTTGCCACTGAGCTCTCAATGTGAAATTATTTCCTGTTGCATTTGTCATAAAGTTCCCAAAGTATAACCTGACTTTCAGTGTAATGAGGTACAGCAGTTCAATGCTGAGTCGGGTTGGAGTTGGGGGCTAGAAACTCGGAACTTATATAAATAACACCTAATACTTTTCTTAACAATGGAAAATGACTTTAATGCACATAAACCAAATAGTATACTCAAAATGACAGATATTTACAAGATTTCAGGTGGAATTAAAAATTGGATCCCCTTCTTTAGATGCCTTGCAGATTACCAATTATGTATCCTAAAGATATTTCACTGGGGGCAATTCACTTTGTAAATGAAGACTGCTCCCATTATCTGTGAGGTATCATACGACAATTGGTTCAGCCAGGAGGCTCGGATTGTAAAAGACTGCAATGATCTTTTTGGGGGCCTTTTAGAAAATACGAGGATTTCACAAGCAAAAAAGGTTACAACTAAAGGCTTGTCAACACAATTATCAATTAAGTAAGCCTATTGACCTTAACACGAACATAAACCTTGTCATGTGTTACATGCCTAGAGAGATCCATCTTATATTTTAGGCAGCCCCAAATAATACAATGATATGAACTTTACCCCATCCTGTAGAGGCACAAAGCATTTACCGTGGCAGACCTAGAAATGGATCTTTGTACTAAAGCTCTTCCTACTGTATTTGTCATCTTCAAAATGTAAAGATTCTTCCTACTTCCTATTGTATGTGTAAGATGGTTCATGATGTAAAGGCCCTGTCTAGGGTGTTTGGCAAGGTGTTCACAGTCCAAAATACCTTCCCATTATGTTTGGCAGAGATTTCACAATTTAAAGCCACCTTGTATGTTTTTTGGCAAAAGGCTAATTGTAAAACCCCTTCCTGTAATATTTATCGAGAGTTCACAGTGTGAAACCCCTTCCTACTGTATTGGTATCTGGGTTACACTATGCAATGGCCCTTCCTACCAATAAATTCAATAGAAAGGGTTTTTGCATAGCGACCTCCTTGCCAACCACACTAGAAATTAGTTTTATATTGTTAACTGTGGCCAATATAATAGGAACGCGTTCTACAATGTAAATTGTCTAGCAACTTCAATAGAAAGGAAAGGAACGGGATTTTACATTGTGAATTCTGACAAATACAACATCGATGACGTTTATATTGGGAATTGTCTGGCAGGCAATATATGAAGGGGGTTTACATTGTGAACTCTGTAACAAACACCAGAGGAATGGGTTTTACATTTTCTTTAACCTGAGGTGTGTGTTAATGTAGCTGTCAGCATCTGAATCTTTTCTTAGGCAGACTAATCAGTGGGCATCCATGTTAGACAATTCTTGTCTCCTGGCTTTAACACAGTGTAGGAACACTCCACCCATTAAATCCTATTGGCTTAAACATATTTTTTCCACAATAAATCATTTTGACCAACTATCTGTCTAGGTCATTAGATTTCATATTAAACCAATAAAATCTATTTTATCTGATATAACGTTTTCCAATTAACTAACCCTGCCTAAAGCTTTGATCATTGTTTGTCATAACAGACTCAAGCCTACCCCACAGAGCAAAATCTGTGCACTGCAAGCACTCTTTACAGTAAAAGCACACAACTTCCGCCCAATCAAATCATATAGGTGAAAGGTTTACATGTGTGTGAAACCAAAACCCCTCTTCTCAGCAGTGCTGCTTAAAGTTATTTTTCGGTTGATCACATAAGGCAAGCTACAGCTGTGCGGCCAACCCAGACCTAAAAAATCCAGTTAAGCTAAAGTTGAACTATACTGATTAAGCGAGAGAAAGGCCACATAAAATGCAATAGAACCATAAAATTCTATTTCCTAACAGTACCAACATGGAAGGCTGCAGAGGCCAAAAACTTCAACAGAATCCCATACGTTCAAGAGAACCTTCTACAGCAGAGGTGGAAGTATTCCACTTTATGGCCCGATTGTTGCCACTTTGAAGCTACATCAAAAAGCACAAACAAACAAAAACGAGGGATAGAAATATTGGGCAGGTGAACGTTCAACGGGTGAGGCCCCGAGCTGCAGGACATCTCATGCCACTGAGCTGGACAGGCATCACAAGTAGAGCTTGTACTATACACATAGAGAAGACTCAAGCTGCAGCATGGATGGTCTTTAACCACAGAAGTCATCAACAGCTGACAATCTGTTAGCATTCAGCCAGCGAGAAAGAGAATATCAACTGCAGCAGAGTTGGTAAACAGACAGAAGAAAAGGACATCAGTTGCAGTAACACTGGAAACATTCAAAGTGCTCATAGGGTGTAGTTGGGGACATTCAAAAGAAGTACAAGCAAAGCAAGACACACCCGACTAGAAGAAAAACTGTAGCAACAATACTGGCATTACTTCATCACTAATGCCACGAGGCGCCCCATAAGGCTTAACATGTAAACAGATAAATATCAGCAGAGACGGACTGGTAGGACATAAGTACAATAGATGGCTTCAGTTTTAGCAGAGCTCTCAACATTTAATCAAATAGACCACTGGCTGCAGACAAAGCAGCACTATTGAAATAGAGATGCCACCTGCATCTGCTGCGCCGGCAGCTTCCTACCCTGAGAGGATCCCTTATCAGCACAAGTGGCAACAATCAACAGGAGAGCTTGACACTGAACTTGAAATACTGATTGTGAGAGACTATTAGAGGTAACGAGGCGGCTACATAAAATAAGCACTGGCAAAGTCAACAGACATGGCATTGACTGCCACGTTTTGGCATTCTCAGTGCTTATTTTATTTTTTACATGGTTTTTGACAGAACATGCATTGCCCTAGTAGCCCTTGGCACTTTGTGCTTAGGAGTACTCCCTGTGAATTACCCAATAAAGTTAGCCAATGGCTGAAGTGCGCTGACCCATTGTCCCATGCTGTGGTGGACGGACCAAAAAAGTGAATGACACAACAGATCAAAGGATGAAGAGTGCTGGCATCAAAGCCCTTATACATACATACATACATATATACATACATATATATATACATATATATATATATATATATATATATATATATATATACACATATATATATATATATATATATCCACCACAAAGTTTGCCTGTGAAGAGAGGACACCACGCAGTAGAGTTCTGTGTATTGCTCTTTATCCCATCAGAGGCACACACAGGGACCGGCAACCACGGCACTGATACTTCCCCCTTCCGACGCGTTTCGTGCTGCAGAAGCACTTAATCATGGAATGCTGGGGTTCTGGTGATTGAAACCAGCTTAGTCCGCTCCCACCAGATGACCACTGTTACTCCGCCCCCATGGGCGGCGCCTCTCCTGAGGCCTTTCTGGTGGATATTTAGCGGCTTGCCTGAGCCGCGAGAAGGACCCTGCTGCGTGTTGCGCAGTCCTGCTGGGATGTCACGAGGCGTTTCAGCATTGGGGCAGACGAGTGCATTTCGTCGGGACAAGTGGCATCACAGAGCACGGGCAACTTTGTGCAGACCCATTTGGGATTTTATACAGTCAATATGGGCTTGAATACAGCATCTTACTTTAAGAATAATGCGTGCACTACGATGAACAGCAGGCCTCAGGAGAGAATCTGAAGGTGTGCAGGCGCGCCCACTGGGGTTTCATTCATGAAAGCACTACATCACCCAGAAGACCCAGCAAGAGGCCATGCCTATTAGAGCAGGTGATGCGACACAGAAGTGCTTTTCAGTTTAGCGCTTGCACTAACCAGTTTGCCGTTACAGGCCACTGATGAAAGGACGATATCCTGATACGCGTCTGGCGTTTTTAAAGCGAACACTTTTGTTTCCCTGGTTTTATTCCTGCTGGTAGGCTGTTTCACCATTAAAAGTGGGCGAACACTTACCTTTGTGAGGCTGCATTCTCAAGGGGATCTGCAATAGTTTTGGATGTGAGGCGGCCGTCCGGGCGCGAGAATGCGCCTGTCGCTCCGGCGGATCCTCGACGGCGTCCGGGTGGCGCTGTTGGTATGGAGCAAAGGGCGGAGCTGGACTCGAGCAGAGGATGCCAGCACCAAACCCCGGTTGACAGCCTACAAAGCGGGGCAGGAACTTCCAAAGAAACACGCAATCAATTTGGCTTACAATCTGAAGGTGTGCAGGCGCGCCCACTGGGGTTTCATTCATGAAAGCACTACATCACCCAGAAGACCCCGCAAGAGGCCACGCCTATTAGAGCAGGTGATGCGACACAGGAGTGCTTTTCAGTTTAGCGCTTGCACTAACCAGTTTGCCGTCACACGCCACTGATGAAAGGACGATATCCTGAAACGCGTCTGGCGTTTTTAAAGCAAACACTTTTGTTTCCCTGGTTTTATTCCTGCTGGCAGGCTGTTTCACCATTAAAAGTGGGCGAACACTTACCTTTGTGAGGCTGCATTCTCAAGGGGATCTGCAATAGTTTTGGATGTGAGGCGGCCGTCCCGGTCGCGAGAATGCGCCTGTCGCTCCGGCGGATCCTCGACGGCGTCGATCTGCAATAGTTTTGGATATATATATATATATATATATATATATATATATATATATATATATATAGGGTTTTTTTTTCAAAAAGGGTTTCATCATATCTAACCCACAGCTCAAATTTACTGCAGAATAGTGGGAAAAGGAAGCAAAGCAGCACTACAGGGATTTTTTATTTTTTTATTTATTTCACCAGTGCATACAAAGGACAGTGTGTATATACATATATATATATATATATATATATACACACACACACACACTCATACACACAACACACACACTCATACACATATACAAACACACATATATATATATATATACATACACACACATACATACACCAACACACACACTTATATATACATACACACGCACACACATACAAATACACACACATAATTTAGTACCATCTAAACTCCTTTGTTAATACCAGACCTAAAATTAAAAAAAAGGCGGCTCCAGAGGAATATTCAAGACCATCCACTGCAGAAAGGCTGGCAGCACAAGAGGCAATCCCAGTATTTAGATTCTACAGGTCATTTTGTGTTCTTGGTTTCAGACTTGTGTGGTGAGAAGGATGTGGTTAGTGGAGAAAGAGAGCAGGAAGCGGGTGTCCCAATCCAATACAACAGGTGGAAACCATGATCTTTAAAAGGTCATCTGGAGGCAACAAGTTATTCATCCAACTATGAACAGCTGCAGCAGCAGTTCCACAGCGAACCTGATCTTTCTCTGGCCTGCGCCTCTTCCTACCATCGTAGATACGAAAATCTTCTCCTCTGGCCCAAGAGACCTATGCCCACCGACTGCCAAGGGCCACTTACTCATCTAGGAAAGATGGTCGGCACCATGCACCCACTCGCTGTTCACTCTGCCCTTTAAAACGACCAACAGATGGCAACTGAAAAATAAACTCCATCAAAGCAACGGATGATCATCGCTACACGAGGTCCCCCGCCATTTACGCATGGATCCAGAGCTGCATAACAGCTTTTAGAGCTTTGTGCCCACACATGGAGAGACTTGCAGCTGCTCTTTGGGTGAGCAGCTAGAGTGACAACATGGGGGAAAACAAGTAGAAAACCCTAGTTTTGCTCCTCCGCAGTTTGTGAAACAAAGACAATAGCTAAACAGAAATCTTAATTTGAGAAGCAGAACAGCTTTGCAAGAATGGGCCAGGTGCAACTCATCCTGTATATGCCTGTACCGTATATGGGAGTTAGGCCAGAACAAAGATTGTTGGTGCTCTACTAAACGTTGACATTCATCTTTATAAATGCAGCGTGTAAAGAAAGGCTGTGTCCCCACCGAACACAGTGGTCGTGTTGCCTAGGCAGCCCTCTTGTTTTCACTGCCCTAGAACAAGGCCCATGTTTAGGGGCATCGGAAATTGCATTGAGAGAAAGGGGAGTGCTGAAAGTGGAGAAACAGTGGAGCAAGTTAATGACAAAAACAATAACTGGACTCAAGAACAGTAAGGTGAAAGGAGTCAAAATAGGCCAGTTTTTTTCTCGACTTGAAATATTTTTTTTATGAGAAGTAGTCGTGTAAAAAGAGTTTTCCTCTATGGGTGCCATGACCGAGCTTGAAAATGGAGTGTCCATTCCAAACTTGTAATCCCCATGCCTCTTCCCAAATGTGTCTCTCTCCTCCCATTCATGCACTCCCTTCCACCTCAAATGTCTCAGATGGGGGGGGGGGCTGTGGAGCGCAATATATCCACCCATTTTCCTTCAGAAAGAGACTTCCCAAGTTTTAAATGTCTCCTCCCCCACTGCTCATGGCAAAAAGCCATCCAAAGCTCAGAAGAAAATGTCTTTGCCCAAGTTCGTCCTCAGAAGTTACTCTATCCGGCACTAAGGGCAGAATCCTCCACTCCTGTGACCCTCAAAGTCGGTTCCCTACAATGCATGTCAGAGGTACTTCAACTCATCTCACACTGCTCCAGAGGTGATTCTCCCACATATGGAGGATGCAGCTGGCTCTGTCAGGTTCTTCCACACGGCACTGACCGAGAAAGGGGGCTTTAAATAGAGTTTCTTTCCCTGCAGTGGTCTCTCCAGCACTATGAAAGTGGAGCTCACCCATACTTGGTCTCAATAGGTGCTCGCAAAGCTTTTCATCCTCTAGTTCTCGAAATGTTAGTGCTGGGAGGACAGAAGCTGCACCAATATTGGTCCGTTTCCATCCATCTTTCAGGCACTGAAGTGGTCTTCGTTCCCTCTTATCCTTCCACGGCTCTCTCTAAACATGACGAAAAGGGGCCTCTGCTTTTGCCACTTTTGCATGGCCTAATACTGTAAGATGTTGTGCTTCTGCCACCTGCTTCGGCCTGGAAGGGACCCCACATGTTGCTGGGCTTGTGGAAACTCTTGATGGAAAGTATTCTTCCAAATCTCTGTTGGATTAGGAAGTATTTTGTTGGCTGTCACTTATTCGAAGCAAGCTGGGGCCAGCTGGCGTGGTGCGCCCTCTGGTCCAGTGCTGCAAAGAGGCCTTTTTTATTGCACTCACAAAGGAACGTACTAGCAGTGCAATGGCAAAAAGACTGCTTGGCGTAAAGTGGAGTGCAGTGTACTTTGAGATGATTTGTTTCCTGCTTCTAGCAGCTGCAGAAATCTTTTTGTCATTTGTCAGAGACCCAGATTGCATCCATTTCCTCGCCTTACAAAGTTCACTTTTAATATCCTGAAAGTCACTTTACCCAGGTTCTCCTTAAAAGAGCCCTGCCCAGAATAATTTGCAATATATCATCTTATTTAATATCATTTAAAGAGGTAGAGGGATCCCCGTGGCTATTTCGGTTTCCTGTGCTGTTCCTGCTTACACGGGTTCTGATCCCAAGGCGTGTACTCTGCATCTTTACAGTGGGGTTAAATACCAAATTCATGATTATTTTTTTGCTTCCTGGAATTACAATCAACTTTTTTTACTGGAAACTCCCAAGTCTGGCTGTGAGCACATGCACCAGCATTGCAACCCAGATTTCACTCAGCAAGGAGATTTAAGTACATTCCATGGTATGTTTTTGGAATATTTTACTGCTTGCATTCACTACAGGTATAGAGATTCTGATAATTCAAGGGGATAATTCTCAGTAAGAGAGTTTTAACGGTGCTGCGAGGGTGGGCAACTGTTGCCAAATAAACACTTGTATAGAATTTGTTTTTACTTCCACATCGCCTCTTACATTTGTAGCGCCAAAAATCCTTCTGAAAGATATCACTGGGTCATTCGCTTGATGTACCAAACATAACGAATTTCCACCGTCTTCATCATGGATGTGGCAATGGGTGCCAATTAGGAGTAGCCAGGGACAGTTTGCGCTTTGGTACCCCTGCACTACTACTAAACCTCCTGTTCTTCAGCGGTCATGAAAGCAGTGACTGGAATAGAATGTAAGAAGAGCACTACGAGCCCCATTTACTCTCTCTAACTTCTACTCCTTGGTATTTCCCTAACTCCTGAGCAGCCAATATTAGTATGCCAGGGACTTAGGGTAACAAGGGAGTCAACAGTATGATGGCAAAAGGGATCAAAGGGTGCATAATGTCAATCTCACTAGCCCTGGCATTTTGATGAATCAACGTCAATGGGGAGCGGGATTTTGGAAATGGAGATGGTTGCATGATGGGAGCATGCATGGCTAAACCATGCTTGCCTCTACCATGCTGCCCCAAAAACGAATGCGTCTTAAAAACGAATTCCTTTACCATGCCTGTCTTTAGCACGCATGTCTTTACCATGCAATTTCTTGGTAAAGGCATGACTGGTAAAGGGATCTTCATGGTAAAGATCACACCACTGCCCTCCCTGCCCTGAGCCCTAAAACCGTACTAAAAACTACCCTGACCCACAGACCCACCAGTGAGCCCTAAAACTGCCCCTAGCTCTGAAAAGTGTCCCTCCCTCCCTGAGCCCTAATTTTCGCCTAAGTCCTAAAAATGTCCCCGACCCAGCGTTAAAACGGACCCTCACGCCCTGAAAACTACTCCTGCTCCTCTGCCTTCAGCTCTAAAAACCAAACCTCACCCCAGCAAATTACCCCGACCCCCCTACATCTCAAAACCCAGCACAACCCCTACTTACCAGGCCGCGTCCTATCCCAATCCCACCTCATCCTGTGCCCACCTATCCGTGCATCTAGACCGTGCACTGCCTTAACCATGCATATGCGTGGTTAAGGCAAGCAGCATTCCAATTGCGGGGAAACAGCACATGTGGCTCAGTCCATGTTGTAAAGGCCGTTTACCAATGGAGATACAACTTTGGAACGGACACCAGTTTAAGTATCGTCATGGTGCCCAAAAGAATGTTCTTCCTACAAAATTCTTCAGAAATTACGTTTTCAAATGAAAATAAGTTGCATGTGTTAATGCAACTTGTCTTTCACAATTTTTGAGCCCAAGTAATTATTTTTCGTGTCCTTTCCATGCTCCACTGATCTGCCTTCTATATACTACCTATCCCACCTTCTAGCATCATTCAGAGTGAATCAGCCGCAAAGCAGCAATTGCCTACATGCCAGACACACTGGCCTGCTCTCCCTTTCTTCCAGTTTAGTCCCAAGGATCGTGCCTGTTGTAAGCTCCTCTTTTATTCAACCGCTCTATGGAGCAAAGATTTCCCCGGTGGTAAAGCCCTGTTAGAGAAGATGTATCTCCTTGTTGGTCTAAGCCTTGCAGTGAAGGAACTGTTCTCATCAGTGAGAAGGAAAATGTGTACCCACCTGTAACAATGATTTTGGAACATAGACTAGGTTCACAAGCTGTGTGTTATTCCACCTTCTAGTAGAAGGGACTGGAAAAACACAGTCAAGAACTTTTACAAAATAAGCAGTCCCTCCTAAATTCCTAAAGTGTTGGCAGGCAAATTCAAGAATGTTATCTTCCATATTCTTTATAAAGGTGTGTATATTCCAAGTGTGGAATTGCAATTAGAGTGTCTGCATTATGTTTATCTCATAGTCTGCAGATTAATAAGGAGTCTACATAGCAATTACTTTGTTTTAAATCAAGAAAGCAGTTACCCCTTTGGGTCTTATTCTGACAGCCTCTATTCTCCTTAAGATAGAAGCCCAAAAAAGGTAGCAATACTTTTTTTAAACTGCCTCAGTTTGCTGCCACTGAGCAATCGGTCTGTTGATCCCTTTTTGCCTCTGCCACATCTATTTTTGGCACTTTCTCCATCTTCCAGTCTATGCTCACTGTCTGTTTGTCTTGTGTCACCTGGCTCCCAGATGTGTTTTTTCGCACTTCTCACCAGCTACTTACTCTGCACTAGGTAGCTTGTTCTTCCTGGACCTCTGGAGCAGTGCGACAGTGTTCTCACAAAAAGGTCCAGTTCTCTTGATCAGAATTGTGCAGTAGGCTTTAAACATTAAAGAGAATTGATGTACACCTTAGTGTGCTCTGGCTTGTATATTGTCAAATGTCTTACTAACTCTGTTGTCTCACCAAGGACATTGTGGTATTGTATAAATGCAGTTAAAAACCATGACACGTCCACTGATGCCAATGTTTTTCTGAAAAAAATATATAACAATGCCAATAGGACAATCAGCAGTGTGCCGAAGTCATGAAATCGATTTTGCTTTGCATCTCGTGCAACCCTCTTGCTAAGAACTTGCATACAGGGCACCTAAGTGCAGCAATACTTTGTGTACGTGGGCATCAACCCAGTTCCTTCCTGTTCTCAGACAGTTCCAAGTCAAAAATCTAAGTAATTTTCTTGTACAAAATGAGTGAAGAAAAATGGACAGCTCTTTTCCAAACTCTTCCTTACGGGGGTTCAGTATCGCAGTTTCCACAATTTGCATCCCCTTCTTAAGAGACTCGCGTGTTTGCTGTGCGTTTTCTACGAAAAGGACAGTATGGTTCGAGTCGATCGCAGAATAGGGAACTCAAAGTGCAGCAATTATCTGTGTCAAGTTAAACTAAGATTTGCCCCAATTTTGTTGTTGAGACGCTCGTTATTGATCCATAAAACAGCACCATCAGCATCCTTAACGTAAAATAAAATACATTCTTGTATGCGACAGCATCTTTGCCCTCGTGTGCACAGTGTGTATGATGCAGAGCACGTGGTCATTGTCTTGTTTTTCTGTAGCACTTTCCAAACCCATTGTGAGGCCTAAGGTGCTATTTATCAAAGGCAGTGAATTATGGGGGGGTGGGGGGGGGGAGTTTAGACTGGAAAATAAACATAACCACATGCAAACAGCAGAAGTCAAATGTTACAGAGCTAACCTTTAAAGACAGTGCAGATAACATTATTGCAATTTGGACCAAATCACTTGAGCGTAAGGAGGCTGTCCTCTTCCCACAGGTATGCTTACATATGCATCCTTCACGCTCCCCATGAATACCTGTGTTAAGTCAACATACGTTCCTAATCCTAATTTTAGGTGTGTTATATATGTGGTACCTGTTCCCAGGAAAAGCACCTCATAGCGCCCGTCAGCTGCATCCACTTGATCCACTGCGATAGTCGTGAACCTGTAGTTGACATTGGTGCGGATAACAAGTGGCTGTCGGTGCACTGGGTACACTGCGTTGTACATCATTGGGTGAGTACGCATGAAGTTGATCACCTCATCAGGATAGTCCTTCGTCGATTTCATGGATGGGGTAAAAGTACCACCTGGACACTAAAAGGTAAAAGGGAATCTAGGTGAGTGGAAGGCAATGAAAAGTCAGCTCAAGCACAAGAACATTACATGCAAACACACAAAAACATACTTGGTACAACACGACAATATTCCCACCCTTAAACAGGCCCATTGCAAAACACAACTACTGCAGACGTAGTACTACAAGTCCAATACAGGCAGGTCACAGTGCAGTCCAAGCAGGAAATGGAAGTGGCTGCTGCACACATTGTGTCACAGTGGCAGCATGCACAAAGGTTGTAACCTAGGTTAAGTGTGCATTTAACCCCTTCCCCGCGGGGCTAATTCCCCCGCTGTGCTGGGGGAGGGGGGCAAGCGCAGCTCCGCGGTGCTCATGACGAGCTCGGCTCATCATGCAGCACGGTGGAGCTGTGCTTATGACGAGCTGAGCTCGTCACGACCACGTCCGTTCCAAAGGAACGCCCAACACAGCAGGGGAATTATCCCCGCGTGGGCGCATGCAATGGTCATGACGAGCTCAGCTCGTCATGAGCACAGCGGGACCGTGCCTGAGCACGGAACGGAACCTCCTCAACGACTCCGGAACAAGGAGTTACGAAGTCACACAAGCCAAACTACTTGCCCGAACACGACTTAGCCTTAACCACGCATGTGCATGGTTAAGGCTAAGTCGGTCTAGTGTTCGTGCAGGGCAGAGTTCAGAGGAGCATCCAACAGAAACAGATAAGAGGGGTTCAGGGTTGGAGGGGGGGTTTGTGTTAGTTTTTTTGGGGGTGGGAGGGGCTTGAGGGAGTGGGGGGTTTGTGTTCGTTTTTAGGGGGTGGGAGGGGTTCGGGTTAGTTTGTAGGGAGTGGGGGCTTTGGGTTCGTTTTTAGGGGTGGGAGGGGTTTGCGTTAGTCTTATGGGGTGGGAGGGGTTAGTGATCGTTTTTAGGAGTAGAGTGGGTGTGGAGTAGTTTCTAGGAGGTTGGGGGCCTTTATGTAATTTTTTAGGGGGTGGGAGTGGGAGGGGTTAGGTTTCGTTTTTAGGGGGTGGATTTACCATGCATTCCTTTACCATGAAAATTTGTGGTAAAGGAATGCGTGGTAAAAAAAATTATGGTTGAGACGGGCCATATGAGAGACCACGTTGTTTAGGGAGTCGTTGAGGAACTCGTTGTTCCAACATATAACCGCATTTAACAACACAGACTGCACAGGATTGGTGTAACAAAGCACGTACCAGGATGGTGCAAAACCTGGATAGAACGTGTGCTTTTGAATGGGATTATAAACAGGGAGTTCATAGATAATCACTGAACTGGGGATGATTGGTGAATGTGTGGTGATGGACTTCACAACATGGCTCACAGAAGAAGATAATGATCTTTGGGGTTCCATGTGCTGGCAGGTAAAGTAATGAGTGCTTAGTACATACTCACCGTTCCTGGCCGTGGGTAAGGAATTTTTCCTGTGTATGGCATCCACTGGTAGTTGGGTCCTTCCTTGTGTGCAAATGGTCCATTGAACACCATACGTATGTCGGCCATAGAATATACGCACACCGCAGATCCTTTGAACACAGACCTGCGGAATGATGAACAGGGTCAAGGCAACAGACAGTGAAGCAGACACACTGATAGACTTAGCTGTTCATGGAAACTTTAATCAATAGACAACTTTATGTATATGTGGCAGGGAAAGGTTTTACGAGATACATTTCATAAATGCACCAAATCAAGGACACATACTGAATATCTAACTAAACTGTGCCTCAGCAAAAACACTCTTTCTCTCAATTGACCTACAAATATTACCCAGAGAAAGACTGGACACTGGGTAATTTCATCTGTCTAGGAATCTAGCCCATGGCTGTAGAACACTAGCCACCGAGGACTTCCAAATACCTTCTTTGGTGCAGGTAATATTACCAAATAAAACTACATACATCAATTCTCCACCAAAAGGAAATGCTATTTACTTCCTGACCTTACCTACCATTTTTCGGCCACAATTCAATTTCGCTTAGATAGAAGCACAGCAAAAAGCATGGTAAATACATCAAGTTCACCTCCAAAAAATGAATGTGTCTTTAGGGACGGTGACGTTTCAGAAATATTTTGACTTAAGTAAGGTGTTGTACCATTACTTTAAAAATAGTGACGCTCTAAGAGTCTAAGTCAATATATGCCAGTCTCATGCAATGCTTCAGACGAGTAATGTATGGTCTATCTTTTCCAGCAACATCATGGACTTGTACTTGTGGCTGTGCCAACACTCTGAGGTCAAATGTACCATCCTAACTCCGGTGACAGACTATTTGGGGAAAGGGCAACTTTCCCGAAAACAGTGCAGAAATCTTATTTGCCTTTCTAACTCCAGTCCTGGAATATTCTAGGAAAAGTTAAAAAAAAAGTATCCAAACATTTTTAGAAAGCATTTAAAAAGATTTTTTTCCAGTGACTGGAGTGTTCTCCGGCAGGTGCAACTCAGGAAAAAAACTAGGAATAAAAGAATTCACTCATACTCCACTAAGGGGTCCACTCCTGCCATCTTATGGGGATAGTGCCTGCCAGCTTTGAAGCATAGACTGCTCCTCCTCTGGTTCTTTCTCTCGGTCAGGCAAGGTGAGATTTCACCAGAGACACAATTACATTGATATGGCCTGTCCGCTCCAGCAAGATTATGCCATTTTACAAATCCGGGACGTATTGGGTTAAAATGCAGAGCTTTCATTTAGGAGAGCAGAACCAGTCTTAAATCTCACCGTGCACTTGAAGGCAACGCTCGTGCACGGCTTCTCCCGTGGGCACATGTTCATGAATTACGCGTTGGCAATACTGCTTCTTCCAAGAATGACTTCATTAAACCCATTCTCCAATACATTTAAGATTGGATGTGGGGTTTCCATGGAAACGAGAGGCGCTGTTCGCGGGTTTAGGGGACCCATAAACTGTGAAGCGCCACCCCTACAACGCTTTCCTGGGGTGTCGTTCTGAGCGACAACCCCCTGGGTTTAGTTTCACTATAGAAAATTGTGTTAATCTATACAGGATAAAAGCGCGTAAAGAAATCAGTTCTGATCTATGCAGATCGGTGAAAGGGCGGAACAATAATTTGAACCTTTGCTGCAGGAAAAAGCGGTCATCTGGGGTCATTAGTTCGAACCCCGGCAAGGGAGACTCGGACTTTAATCCTTAAATGTAGTACTCCAAAATGCTGGCAATATCATATCTTATTTTTAAGAGTTTAGACACGGAAATTACTTCACGAGCACAACCCAAACATAATCGAAACGGCTCAGGTCACATCTGTCCCCTTTATTAGATTCAGTGATTTCTCCATGTTTCACATGAAACAAAAAGTGGACGAAGAATGCTGCTCGCAGGACTGGTTGTCGCTGGGGGGCGGGGGCGGGAGGTTGTGAGAGAAACGGTGAGGGAACCCCCTCTGTGAAATGTTAGTACAGGGAGGCCTTCGGTTTCCTGCGTTGCCTAACCTCACACACGGTCTCACCTTCTAGAAATTCCATAGCCTCATAGGGCCCTGGCAGCCAGCCACTGCATTTTTTGTCAAAAAACTCCTTTTACAGGGGAAATTGGACAACTTGCAAAAACATGTGTAAAAAAAAAACTGGGTTTCTGTCAGCAGGGAAAGGTCTTAAGTGCAAACGAAGCTATAGCGCCTCGTGAACACCTTTTTGCCTCTGCACACATCAGCTGTGGAGTTTTTTTTTAATAAACAGATTTTATTGTGTCAGGTTTCAAATATAATGCAGAGCTCTGTAACTCAGAAGACTTCTGCCACAGTGTACATTGCAGGATCACTGCATTGACATTTAAATTATATATGTTCAATAAGAAAAATAAAAGGAAAGAAACATTATAACCCCCCTCCCGTTGCACTAGTCCCTTCCCACATCCTGGGCGCCACTCCAACATGTGAAGTTTATGTCGTTTGTCCCTCACTTCACATGATCGAACGATTAATCAAGAGTCTTGACACCCGCTGGAGGCACTGGCTCCAGCTAGAGTCCCCAGTAATCCGCCTATTGCTTCCAAATCTTTGGAGTGACCGCTGCGCCTCTCACCAGGCCGGGTCACCCCCTTGCCCCTCCTGCCGCCTCCTGCTCCAGCCTGCTTGCCTTGCCGCATTTTCTCCCGCATTTTTTTCCCGCCGCCGCAGACGCCCCCCTGGTCCCACGAGCGGCCCAGCCACTGCAGAGCCGGCCGCTCGCCAGTTCCCGCCGCTGCTAGCCCAGGCCCCGCCCACCACCGGCCCATTGGCCGAGCCGCTCCCGCCGCCCAGCTGACCCGCCCTCACGTCCCCCTTCTTAAGGGGACAGCTAGGAGAGCTCGGGAGTGACCGCTGCGCCTCTCACCAGGCCGGGTCACCCCCTTGCCCCTCCTGCCGCCTCCTGCTCCAGCCTGCCTTGCCGCATTTTCTCCCGCATTTTTTTCCCGCCGCCGCAGTCGCCCCCCTGGTCCCACGAGCGGCCCAGCCACTGCAGAGCCGGCCGCTCGCCAGTTCCCGCCGCTGCTAGCCCAGGCCCCGCCCACCACCGGCCCATTGGCCGAGCCGCTCCCGCCGCCCAGCTGACCCGCCCTCACGTCCCCCTTCTTAAGGGGACAGCTAGGAGAGCTCGGGAGTGACTGCTGCGCCTCTCACCAGGCCGGGTCACCCCCTTGCCCCTCCTGCCGCCTCCTGCTCCAGCCTGCCTTGCCGCATTTTCTCCCGCATTTTTTTCCCGCCGCCGCAGTCGCCCCCCTGGTCCCACGAGCGGCCCAGCCACTGCAGAGCCGGCCGCTCGCCAGTTCCCGCCACTGCTAGCCCAGGCCCCGCCCACCACCGGCCCATTGGCCGAGCTGCTCCCGCCGCCCAGCTGACCCGCCCTCACGTCCCCCTTCTTATGACGCCCCCAGAGCGACCGCGCAGCGGACACGCGCAGCGGGAGCACCAAAGGAGCGCCGAAGGTACGCCAAAGGTAAGCCCGTCTACGCCCGTCCGTGCCTGGACCGCGCCCAGTGCCAGGACCCCTGGCCCTCGCAGACCCCAGCCCACCCGCCGGACGTACGACGCCGCCACCCTCAACGCACTCAACTCCGGCCGATTCCCGGGATGCTACCGAGCCACCCCGAGACGCACCCACGGACCCTTCTGCTGCAACGCCTGCAAGTTCACCTGCAACCGGACCCGCGCCACACCAGCACCCACCAAGCCGACCTCCAGCAGCACCCACCTGAGGTGCATCCTGCTCAACACCCGCTCCGTCCACAGACACGCCGTCGAGCTCTGGAACCTGCTCGACACCACAGCCCCAGACATCGCCTTCCTCACGGAAACCTGGATGAACGCCTCCTCAGCGCCCGACATCGCCATCGCCATCCCGGACGGCTACAAGATCATCCGGAGGGACCGCGTCAACCAGACAGGAGGAGGCATCGCCATCATCCACAGGAACACCATACGCATCTCGACCAAAACCGATGACACCCTCGCACCCGCCGAACACCTGCACTTCCAGATCCACGTCAACCCCAAGACCACCCTCAGAGGCACCCTCATCTACAGACCCCCGGGACCACGCACCCAATTCAGCGAAGACATTCCCGACTTCATCAGCCCACACGCCCTCCCCTCCGCCGACTACATCCTCCTCGGGGACCTCAACTTCCACCTGGAGAACAACAACGACCGCAACACCACCACCCTGCTGGACAACCTCGCCAACCTCGGACTCAAGCAACTGGTGACCACCCCCACCCACTACGCTCTCGACCCGGTCTTCTCTTCCAGCAAAGACATCACCTTCAGTCACGCCACGGGACTCCACTGGACGGACCACAGCTGCGTCCACTTCAGCTTCAGGAGGACCACGCTTCACCATCACCAGGTTCCCCGCAGAAGCTGGAACAAGATCACTGCAGACCAGCTCGCTACTTCCCTGAGCAAGAACCCTCCCACCAGCACAACGAACCCCAGCCAAGCGGCCACCAACCTCACGAAGTGGATCAGCGACTGCGCAGACGACCTCGCCCCTCTGAAGACCCCGCCGAGCAGACCCGGCAGCAAGAAAGCCCCATGGTTTAATGACGAACTCAAGAGCTCCAAGAAGAACTGCAGAGCACTCAAGAAAACCTGGCGCAGAGACCCAACACCGGACAACATGACTGCCCTCAAGCTCGCCACCCGAAAACACCACCAACTGATCCACACCACCAAGAAAACTGCATTCAAGGAACGACTGGACAACAACGCACACAACAGCAAGGAACTCTTCAACATCGTGAAAGAGCTCTCCAACCCCAACGCCGGAAACAACGACATCACCCCTTCGCAAGACCTCTGCAACTCCCTCGCCTCCTACTTCCACAACAAGATCGCGGACATACACAACAGCTTCAGCACTCAACCGACGCACGCCACGACCGAACCACCGCCCCCCACCACCACCCTCGGCGCATGGACCCCCATCAGCACCGAAGACACCATCCGCACGATGAACTCCATCCACTCCGGATCTCCGATCGACCCCTGCCCTCACCACGTCTTCAACAAGGCCGACGCTGTCATCGCACCCCACCTACGGGACATCGTCAACACCTCCTTCGACACCGCTACCTTCCCGGAGAGCTGGAAGCATGCCGAACTCAGCGCTCTACTTAAGAAACCATGAGACGACCCCACCGACCTCAAGAACTACCGCCCCATCTCGCTGCTCCCGTTTCCGGCAAAAGTCATCGAGAAGACCGTCAACAAGCAGCTGGCCGCCTTCCTTGAGACGAACGGTTCCCTCGACCTCTCGCAGTCTGGCTTCCGGGCCAACCACAGCACCGAGACCGCCCTGATCGCAGCTACCGATGACATCCGAGCCTTGCTCGACAACGGAGAAACAGCGGCCCTCATCCTCCTGGACCTCTCCGCGGCCTTCGACACTGTCTGCCACCGTACCCTAGTACAGTGCCTCAGCAACGTCGGAATCCAGGAGAAGGCACTGGAGTGGATCATCTCCTTCCTCGCCGGAAGGACACAGAGAGTCCGCCTCCCCCCGTTCAGATCGGAGGCCACCGAAGTCATCTGCGGCGTTCCTCAAGGCTCCTCGCTCAGCCCAACACTCTTCAACGTCTACATGAGCCCCCTCGCAGCCATCGCACGCCAGCACAACCTCAACATCATCTCCTACGCCGACGACACCCAGCTGATCGTCTCCCTCACCAACGACCCCGCCACCGCCAGAACCAACCTGCACGAAGGGATGACAGACGTAGCCAAATGGATGTCGAACAGCCGCCTGAAACTGAACTCGGACAAGACGGAAGTCCTCATCCTGGGATCCTCACCCTCCGCCTGGGACGACTCCTGGTGGCCCCCCGCCCTGGGCAGTGCACCCAAACCAACAGACCACGCACGCAACCTGGGCTTCATCCTGGACTCCTCCCTCTCCATGACCAGACAAGTCAACGCCGTCTCCTCGTCGTGCTTCAACATCCTGCGCATGCTACGTAAGATCTTCCGGTGGATCCCCACCGAGACCAGGAAGACGGTCACCCAGGCCCTCGTCACCAGCCGACTGGACTACGGCAACTCCCTCTACGCCGGAACCACCGCCAAACTCCAGAAGAGACTCCAGCGGATCCAGAACACCTCAGCACGACTCATCCTGGACATCCCCCGCCGCAGCCACATATCCGGACACCTGAGAGATCTGCACTGGCTTCCGGTCAACAAAAGAATCACCTTCCGGCTCCTCACCCACGCACACAAAGCCCTACACAACCAAGGCCCAGGATACCTAAACAGCCGCCTCAACTTCTACGCTCCCAAACACCAGCTTCGATCGACCAGCCACGCCCTCGCCGCCGTCCCCCGCATCCGAAGAGCCACCACAGGAGGAAGGTCCTTCTCCTACCTGGCCGCCAAGACTTGGAACTCCCTCCCGGCCCACCTCCGCCTGACCCAAGACCACCTCGCCTTCAGGAAGCAGCTCAAGACCTGGCTGTTCGAGCGGTAGCGGACCCCCTCCCCCCAGCGCCTTGAGACCCTCCGGGTGAGTAGTGCGCTATATAAATGCTTTGATTGATTGATTGATTGATTGATGTTTTTGCGGGAACCCCCTGGCTTTGAATATTGGAATCTCTAACTCCATGCAAAAGTCCAGGTAGTTCTTCCATGCTGACAGAGAAGGTGAAGCCTCTGCTTTCCATAGCCATGCAATATCCCTTTTAGCCAAAGTGAGTCCTGATAACAGTAGATGTCTTTTGTAGATATTTCCCCCACACCTTCCATTGGGTGTAAGAATACAGAACAAGAATGGCGTGACCGGCCATAACACCTTTCCAGAATTTTGTGAGTGCTGTGCAGTGCCAGATCATGTGTAAAAGGGTTCCCTCCTCCCGCCCGCACCTTAGCGTGTGGAGTTTTTCTTCTAGTAGGGCCCTAGGTTTGAGGTGGGAAGCGGGCTCATCCAGGGTATTGCCCAGCTAACTCAAAGTGAGGATTCTTGGGGACTGCCTGGAACAAGAAAAGTTCGATTTGAGTAGCCAACTCACGGTGTAAAGTGTTTTAGATGTGGACTTACTTAACCAAAGGCTAGAATAATGCCTCCTGGCCACAGCCCACCTTCCGCTCAATGTGGTGCGAAAACCCCTCCTAGGTTTAAAGTAATACGTGCTCTTGGTGATTAGCCAATTGCATTTCTACATGACAGGGATAGCCACTCCTGGGTATTCCAACTAGGCAATCACGGTATAGCCAATGTGAATGGGAGTTTATCTAGCAGTCCACTATAACTAAACACTCAATTACATTAGGATGGCCATGTAATGTTAAAGAGACATGCTACACGTTGCTCGCAAACAGAGGACTCCAACACTGCCCTCATCTACAGGTCTCGAATAGATATATATTTTGGGCATTTATTGACACCGAAAGTTGAGAGCACACAATAGCTGTAGTCATGGCTTTAAGTGGGATGAAAAAACTGGGGGGTCTCTCAAAGGGGCGTGGCCAATATAATTAAGGGAGTGGCTTAAAAACACAAACTAAAAATCTGTGCTGAGCATAGTGTACTGCCCGACTTGTATTTTGCGGTTTCTGTCATTGCATCCAGATATATGATACAAGTGAAATCATACCTACAACAAGGCAGGACTATTGGCTTTATCAATGGTTGTTAGTTGCATAAGATAAATAAGCAGCAACTATGGCTTGTATATATTATTGAAAAAGCTTTCACTTAAAGCCCTGGTGACATCACAACAATGTTGCTGCTCCGGAGTTTCAAAAAGAGAAGGGAAATCCAGAGAGAAAATTACTCTTTAAAGGATTTCCCTTCCCCAAAAAAGGTCACTGGGAATGACGTCATGCCATAACTTCTCCACTAGTGAGAAGTGAGCAGTGTGAGCAGGCGCACATCTATGTGCCTGCTATCACTGCAGTCCGGAAAAAACACGGACCGCCTGTGCCAGGGCACAAAACAGAGCCCGATAGAGACCCGTTTCGAGGCCCCTTTTAAAAAACTGCTGTTGCTCAGCACCGTTGAGACCTGGCCCACTTATAGCCCTGGCTGTAGTACTCCTGTATCCTAGTGTGACCCAGCACACGCCTGTCTCTCTTCTGCTTACGTCCATAAATTCTCAGAGTAAGCGAGCTTCAGCATATAACTTTGCACCCAGAATGTTAAGAACATCCCGCATATAAAAGGGCCCTTAGAGGGAGTTTCAGACACCAGCATCAAACCATAAACTGCGTCTATGTGGGTATCACACATCCAACTAAACGCAGCATCATTCACACGCGATACAAAAACACTTTCCACTGCGGCTTAATGCCAGCACTTTTTCTAGCACACTTCTCACACAGTGTAGCATGCTATCCATGTGGGTAAGCCCTTCAGCGCCCATCGGAGGGGTATTGTAATAAATGCTACAGTACAGTATAAGACCATATCTGCTCCCTTACATGTGACTGCCTCTTCTAAGACAGAGTCAGACTCAATGACGGTCCCTCCATATGAGTGGAGGAGCGTCGACACCCCCTCCCTACACTGCTGCAAAAAAGCTGGATAAATGAAATGATAATAAAAATGTAATTATTATTTTACTTTTCCAGCTTTCTGCCAAACAGAGAGAGGGCAGGGCGGGGCCAGTGCTTCATTGCTACTGATTGGCAGCAATGACGAGTGGCACCTTCACTTTGAAGTGTGCATGTCAGTTTGACTGGCTACCTTGTTATGACCAAACCAACATGGCAGTTCAAACTCTCCATAAGACAGCTGGGTTGGCGAGCAGGCACAGGGCTCCGATACCGTTGGGAGTGCTGAGACAGCCTGCTCTAGCCAATCCAGATGCTGCTCTGTGCAGCACCTGGATTGGATGAGGTGTAGTTTGCTTTCCTACGTCACCTCATGCTCGGAGGAGTCAGAGCCATGGACGGGCGAGAGGACGGCCCGCAAGGTAAGTGCTTTCCTGACCCACTGTGTGATTGATTGTGTGTGTTTGTGTGGCCGTGTTTATGATTGTGACTGTACCTGTATGTGCGTTTGTGAGCTTGTTTGTGTACACCACCATTTTTTAATGTCACCAACCCGCTGGTGCTGGTGGGGCACGTGGGAAACCAATGACGTCCACTGGGAGAGGGCTTCAAGGGGAGTCCACACACAGACAGGGAGCTGCTTAAACGACAAGCAAGCGAGGCTCCAAACAATGTATACTAGGGGGAGTTGTAAGCAAGGGCTGCCTAAGCGCAGTTATGTGTGCCAACTAAAAGTGAAACAGCTGCTGACACTGCAGGCCATGCACACTGTGTATTGCCGGTCCACTACGGTGTTCACAGTACTAATGCGCTAGACTAGAGGCATATCCTGGTCAGGAGTGAGGTGGGCCGACTGTTGTGTAAACCATTCATTGTAAGAACAGTGGGCTTGGGTGCTGTAGGAAGTGAGTGAGGTGCGTGGACAGATCTGGGCAGGTGTATCGCAAAAATAGCTGGTTCTGTTGCTGCTGAGACAGGTAAAAACTGAGGGGCTCTGACAGAGCTCCATGAATAAACATATACTGAAATGGCTGGGGCAGGTTTTAGTGACATATCTTGCTTTGGAGACAATGGAAATATTTGGGGTACAGTGAGAGAGCAGATGGAGGCGTTCCCTTGTGTAAAAAGCTGGAATGGGGCGATAGAGGTAATGAATGGAGTGTGCTGGATGCGTCGTTGTGTGGACAAGTGGTAAAATAGATAGCCACGGATGTGATGTGTAAGGCCAGAAAAACGAGGTTGGAAGGCTTCTCCTTCTCCTTCCTCGCGGCCAAGGCCTGGAACGCCATTCCACTCCACCTCAGACAACATCGCTTCCCATCTTCGTAAGAGACCTCAAAACCTGGCTCTTTGACTGACCCCCTCCTTGATGGATTGGAACCTGCACCCCACTCCCCCACCCCCAGCACCTTGAGACCATTACAGGTGATTAGTCGCTCTTAACAAACGCTTGATTGATTGGTAAGGTCTCAGGTATTTTGAGAGAGCTATCACAGCATAACATTTCTGCGAAATCCGGCTTGAGGTCGTGGTATGTAAGGACTGAGGTGCACCAAGAGAGCTGTAGGTAGGTAGCAGTGGTGAAATATGTGGTTTCAGTGTGTGGTATACAAGGACAGCGGTGCATTTGACAAGCTATGCGAGTTTACCTTACGTATGCTGATAAGAGATGTCGTAACAAGTTGTTCTCACTTAGCTATTATTAATAGCACCGCTTTTGTTGTTTATGTATCGCAATAAAAGGTATTACGGTTATCTTATCAGAGTACTGAAGGTATCGACCTTGAAAGATGAAAGGCTACGATTGCCTTGTCTGGATTCTGATTTGTAACCAGCAGATCACAACACAGATCCGCAGTGACAGCTTAACTGGCTGAGCTACCTTGCGGATACTGGCAGACGAGTGTGAGCTTACCCTTGCTCTAGTATCAGTCCTCTGGTGTGGCATAGAAGGCCTGGGTAATTTAAAGATGATGCACAGGGGCGCTGCTTAGTTAGTAAGATGGGGGGGGGGGGGGGAGTCAGTTTTCTCGACGATCACTCAGACATTGGGAACATGGGAGAAGCTTAAGGGGCAGCTGAATGGAAGAGGAATGCGGACTGGTATGCGTACTAAGTGAGAGAAACACAATATTCTGTTAAATAATTACATTTCTTAGGGCTTTCAAAACAAAGGTGAGAGAGTGCGTTTTTTTGGGCAGTCTGTGCATGTAAAAATCCCAGGTGAAATCGGACATACAGCTCACCACACCAGACTGAAAGCACGTGTACCCAACTAGTCATCAGAAAATACATTTATTAGAGCGGTGTAAGACCCCAATTCCAGCCCACTCCCTCCCCACAAGCTACGCCCCTGATGATGGGGCTAAGCCTGGCAGCATCATCCGACCTTGTATAACATAGGGCTGAGGTGCCTCTCACGGATCTGACTGAGAAAGGCCAATAATAAGGTACAACTTACCCGGATGCAGAAAAAACGGCATAAATAACTGGATTCTTCACATCCTGACTCTGCTGGATAAAGACATCCTCTGGGGGAGGGAACAAGAAACACCACTTGAAGGTCAGTTAATCATGGAACACAAAGCAGAACAGCACCAGAGCCTCACAGAACGGCGTGAATGGTCCTCTGAGGGTTGGGGGTTAATGCTCAGAAAACCATCCCTTAAGCACACGGCTGAGAAAGTACACCACGACCCGTACAGTAGGTAATCATGCATGCAAACCGCACTGCCCGCGGAGCTAGGCCATAGGGACCACCCTTCCTCAAACAACACAGAATTAGGCACATTGCTGAATAAAGAGAATGATACTGGAACAAAAGCATAGAAAGAGCACATCAAGCAATAACAGAGCAGGCAGCGCCCCAAAAGGTGGCAGCATCAAAGAAAAGAAGACACTCGGGTCAGAGAGCAGGCAAGCATCTGTGGCAGCGCCTAGCATCGCATAGCGCTTGGTGCCCATAAAAGGGGGGGGGGGGGGGCAAGGGTCCTCATGCAATATAGAAAAAAATTTCCGATGTGCCCTACAGTCTGGCTGAGTAACACAGGCCAGCCTTAATCTGGGTTCACCCGCGGCTCCGGTGCCACTGCACCCCCTGCACCATTGGTGGCTTCATGAAGACACTTCATCGGCAGTAATGCCACGTGAAGATACAAGCCAGAGAAAAACACACTGCTTCGTAGGAAGCTGTGAAAAAAAGTCTGGGTCCCCTTAAGGAAGGGTGCAGGCTTTGGAATGTTAACTACTACTGTTAAGGGGCATCGCTCCCTTCGAAGCGCTACACCCAGCAGGAGTGCTCCAGTGTCGCCAATATACCTGATGTCTTTGGAGCAAGTGTGCTGCAGAAACCATGAGGCGGCCGCCTTCCCTGTGGTCTGGGGCAGGTCCGGGGTCGGCGACCTCGTGGGTCCAGTTCCAGATCCAGGGACATGAATGCAACCTTACACGGTGGTGTCAGTGGAGCGGCTCTGCACTGGCGAGGGAGGACCGCGATTGGATGAAGGGCCCAGTCATGTACTGCTCGCCCCCAACCACCTGCTCTCCTGGGAGTGTGTGTGGAGAGGAAACGGGGGTATGCACGAGGGATGGATATGTATCATCAACCTGATTTGCGATTCTCAAATAGCGATTTTTTAGAAATCGCTATTTGAGAATCGCAAATAGGGATGTATGTACAAAATCGCAATTTTTTTGCGATTTCCTAGTATTCCTAGACCCTGGTCTAAGTATTTTCGATTATTTGAACCATAAAACTATTGACAAAATATACAGAAAAAAAAGCATTAAAGAATACACACAATGCTGTAATATTCTATTTAATTTACAAACAAATGTACAAAAAACAACATTTTAATGGGAAGGTTGGAGCTTTTCTAAATTCAATTGAGGCCACTCATCATCTATACTATCAGCCAGATTCATGAAAGCAAAATCGGCTCGCAAAGGGCACGATTCTGAGAATCTGGCCCTTTGTGAGCGCTATTTTTTTCCTTTGGACATGTGTGTGCACAACACCAGTGTACATTACCATTTCAGGGGTGCAACAGGGTGTCCTTTGGACACCCTTGAAATTGCTTCCTTATTTGCGATTCGCTAATTGCTAATCGCAAATAAGGAATGACTCCCCATTCATTCCCATAGGAATGAATGGGAAAGCCATTCCTTATTTGCGATTAGCAATTAGCAAATCGCAAATAAGGAAGCATTAGAAATCGCTAAGAATATTGCGATTTCTACATGAATCCCGTTTTGCGAGTCTTTAATAGCGATCCCTTAAAAATCGCTATTAAGGACTCGCAAAACATGACCATGATGAATCTGGGGGTATGTTCTGTTCGAAGCACTTGCACTGCTCACATAAATCAGTTCGAGGGTACTAACTCAATTTACAGCCTACTTTCAAATTCTTTCACATTTTCAGAATTCTTTAAAATGTTCAATTCTACATTTTGCTTATTTCTATACTTCTTACATCTGTTCATATCATTTAATTGTCTAAGGGGCTGTAGAACCCATGGATAGGCTATTAATGTGGCAACTGGGAATTATAGAATATCCCATGAAGAAACTGGCTATAACACACATTAGTACCACAAGTACAGTGTTGCAAAGGGTACCAATTAGAAGGCTTAGGGAGTAACGTGGCACTGCTGTACTGATCCGCAAGCTAGCCTGATATTGCCTCCAGACCACACACCAGCAGAATAGAAAGTTATACCTTCAGTTGTCTGGAAAAGTATAACACCTCTCAGTTCTTTGGCCCATGACCTCATCTTACACTGAACATTTGCGGCGGGCATAGAGCCTGCATACGGTGTGCCTTCTGGGGCAGCATGATGGTCTAGGCTGTCCTACAAGGTGGATCAAGGATGAGGAAAGGAGAATACAGCGGAAAAAGAGTAAGCAGTATGGAATGCACAAACTGAATTGGGACAGGAAAAACTAAAATAGGAGGCGTGGAGCATACAGGAACTGCACCACAGTGAAAAGGCTGATGGCAATCTCGATGAGTGGGAAGGTAGTGCGTCGCTGCCAAGACCTGGAACACCCTCCCTACTCACCTATGGCAGACCCAAGACCTACTCGCCTTCAGAAGACTCGTTAAGACCTGGCTCTTCGAGCAGTAGCGGCACCCCCTCCCCTCAGCGCCTTGAGACCCTCACGGGTAAGTAGCGCGCTTTACAAGTACTATGATTGAGGGGGCGTGGCTACGGCGCCAAGGAAGATGGCCGCAATTCCGGAGAGCTCCGTTACGACGTAAGGTGATGGGAGCTTCACCGGGCGATTTCTCTCTTCTCCGACTACCGGACCAGTACTGGAGTGTGGCGGAAGGTGTGCGGCGCATTTTCGTGTGTCCTCCAGCCCACAAGAAGCTCTACTTGCCGGTATTTCTTTCTCTGCAGTTCCTGACGGCTCGCTCGACCTGCGGCCGCCATTTTGCGATCTCTGCCGCATTTGCGTTGTGTGAACTCCCTCAAATGTTTGACATGTTGGCTATTTACTACTATTTCATGAACTATGGAAATTGCTGCTTTTCATTACATTTTTTCAGTTTTTGACCCTCTCATGCTGATTTAATAGCATGTTTCTATCTCTCCTCAAGTTTCGGCCGCCATTTTGTTTTTGGAATTTTCCTCACTTTGATCTCAGGGTGATTGCTATATTTATAATGACCTCTTCCTGCTTCCTGTAGACCTTGGTTTTGCTCCCTGCTACTGTGAATCAGAGCCAGGCGCCCTTGTTGAACCACTACTGACTTTTCAAGAACATTTACTGTCATTTGTCTTCCTTTTAACGACTGCCTTGTGCTGGTCTCTCCTTTTTCACATATTGCATTTTTCAATTGACTTTTATGCACAATGGCAGCGTCACGCACAAACCGTGCTGTTCCTCTTCAACAACACTCCGTTGCTCATGCGCCTTTGGAGGATAATAACCCCTTCAGTGTGTTGCAGGACTCATTCGATGATTCACAATCTGATACTGCTACCATCAAGGGCTCTGCTACTCCTAATTCGCGCTCCACAAAGCCACTTTCCAAAGCTTCCTCTCCATCTCCGAATCCTACCTCAGGAAAGAGGTCTAAAGCTAGTCCTCCTTCTCCTACAGGCATGTCGAATGCCATTTCTCTGGAACTTATTTTGGAGGAGATTCGAGCCCTTCGGCCTTACATGTCAGAGACCAATTCCCGCCTCCAGAGTCTTGAAGATAATTGGTCTCACACACAGCAGAGAGTGTTGGATCTTGAGGGTTCCCTGGCTTCAGCTCAAACGGTCATTGTCCAGGTTCCTACTATGCAGAAAGAGATTGCTTCTCTCAAACAGCAGGTTGAGAATTTGGAAAATAGAAATAGACGTAATAACCTACGTATTTATGGCCTTGCCGAAAATCTTGAGGGGTCCAATCCCATTTCGTTTTTTCAATCTTTTCTTCCCACTCTCCTCAATATTCCAACTTCACCTCCTTTGAATATTCAGCGTGCTCATCGTCTAGGTCCAGCGTCTCATTTAGCAACCGCCTCTTCTTCCGTAAAACCTAGAGGTGTCATACTGTACTTTCTGGAATATACTGACCTCCTTCGAGTCCTTCATGCAGCCAAACAAAAAGGAAAAATGTCATACAATGGCTCTAATCTTTTCTTTGCTCAGGACTATGCCAAGGCTACTGCAGACCGTCGTAAGCGATTTTTGGACATGAGACCTGCTTTACGGGCCCTAAATGCCCGCTACGGATTATTTCATCCTTGCATCTTTAAGGTCACCTATAATAACAAGACGACATCTTATGAAGATCCTGTTCGCTTGCAGCAGTTCCTGGATTCCTGTCACGCCGAAATGATGGACATTCCGCAACCATGATTTTTGTTGACTTTACTGTTTTTTCTTGTGATGTCCCCTCTGTTTCCTAATGTTGGTTGTTCTGTGAAATTGTCATATAGCTGATGTGTCTTAATCTCTTATTTTGTTTCTCATATTTGTTATTTTTTCTCTCTCCTATTCCTTTAGTTGCTGGTCTTGTGGTCCTTACGATTTGTTATCCGTTTATGCCTCCTCAATTGCCCGGTGGTTCCTCCCCTTGCCGCGTCTCCGTGGAGTCTTCGGTCAATTGTGCTCCCTTCCTTTATGGCTCCTCCATCCCCAGTTCTCTTGTATTTTTACGGTATGTGTTTTGTTATTACATTGGTTATTGTTTTTGTCTTCTTTTTGTACCCCCTTTTCCTATTTTTTCCTTTCCTTTTCCTCAATTCTCTTCTTTTCCTCTCTTCATTTTCTTGTTTCTTATATCATCATATATTGCGTCTTCCCTTCTTTCTTTTCTCTACTTTAAGCGCTTCCTTGCACTTCTTCTCCCTTTTCTCACTTGTTGTTCTGTTACATTTATGCATGATTATTCATCTGTTTCAAATGTTTTTTAGACTTTTAAATGTCAATTAATATAATCTCTTGGAATGTTAAAGGTTTGGGGTCTCCTATCAAGAGACAACGTGTTCTTTCTCACTTAGCTCATCTGAAAGCAGATATAGTGTTGTTACAAGAAATACATGTTAAAGATGTTGAAGTTTCTAAACTACGACGTAATTGGGTGGGTCAGGTCTTTGCTTCTCAGGGGACGGGAAAGCGTAATGGGGTTGCTATTTTGACTCATAAACGTTTGAATGTTCAACTTGTTAAACAAGATAATGATACGGATGGCAGATGGGTTGTTATATCGTTGTTGGTCAACAAAATTCCTTCGACCATTTTTAATGTGTATGCCCCTACAATTCCTGATAAGTTGTTCTGGGCTCAAATTCTCTCCTCCACGATGCAGTATACTGATGATTATTTTATTTTTGGCGGGGATTGTAACACGATTATGGACCCTTTCCTTGATCATAGATCCCACTCCCGATTTTCCCCGTCTCCAATCCATACTCAATTCACCTCCTTTATTGCCCAACGATCCCTAGTTGATTCATGGCGACTTTGTCACCCTACTTTACAAGAATACACATATTTTTCCCCAGTCCATTCTCCCCAATCCCGTATAGATTATCTTTTTATTTCCAAAGCTCTCTCTCAACTCATCACTCACTCGGATATAGGTTCCATTTTAATCTCCGATCATGCCCCGGTTTCACTTCAACTTGAGTTACTTCCTCCTAGTAAGGGGACAAAGCGATGGAGATTCAACAATTCCCTACTCCTCGATACTTCATTCTCTACCTCCTTTCTTCAATTTGCCTCCTTTTTCTTTAAAGAGAATGAATCCCCTCAAACTTCCCCTCAACTGGTATGGGACACATTTAAGGCTGCCTCTAGAGATTTCATCATTTCCTATGTTGCCAAGAAGAGACGTCTAAACACGCAATCTATCTCTACGCTTACCTCTCGTATTAAACATTTGGAACAGGTATATTACTCATCCAAATCTCAATTTGATCTTAATAATCTTCTTTCCGCCAAATTATCCTTCAATAAGTTATCTACCGAATCCGCGAATTTAATTTTACTTAAATCCAGTGCTAAATATTACTCCTCTCAAAATAAAGCTGGTAATATGTTGGCAAATTATCTTAAAGTTAAGAAAGAACGCACCAAAATTGAATCGATTGTTTCCTCCACTAATATCATTCTTCATAAGGATGAAGATATTTTGGGTGAATTTTCTAATTTTTATCAGAATCTTTACACTCCTGAATCCCCCCCTTTGCCGTCAGACATTGATCAATACTTATCTTCTATTCCTTCTCCTTCAGTTTCTGATGTGGACTTTTCCTCTTTAGACAAAGACATTACGTCTATAGATATTTTAGAAGCCATTCGTGTCCTTAAGAGGGGGAAAGCTCCGGGTCCAGATGGTTTCTCTATTGAATTTTACTCTCATTTTTCTGCTTTTCTTGTTCCTAAATTACTTCAATTATTTTCTTTATTTATTTCTTCCCAAAAATCTGAAGGTTCTTTTCAGGAAGCATTAATTTGCCTTCTACCCAAGGACAATAAGGATCATACTTTATGTAAAAATTATAGACCTATTTCTTTGATTAACCTTGATTATAAAATTTTTGCAAAGATTTTAGCTTTACGTTTAGACAAAATTTTACCTCAACTTATTGGTAGGGAGCAATGTGGATTTATCAAAGGTCGACATCTATCAGATAACACGCGTTTATTTTTTGATGTCCTTAGTAAATCACAAACTTCCCCTCATTCTCTGGCTGCTATAGCTTTAGATGCAGAAAAGGCTTTTGACAGAGTTAATTGGCCCTTCCTTTTATCCTCTCTTAAATGGCTTGGTTTTGGGTCTCAATTTCTCTCTTATGTTTCTTTATTATATTCTTTTCCTAGGTCTTTTATTTTTGCTAATGGCCTTGTTTCCTCTTCTTTTCCTTTGTTCCGTGGAGTCCGTCAAGGCTGTCCTCTTTCACCCCTTCTTTTTATTCTTGCTTTAGAACCCTTCCTAACAAAAATTCGACTCAATGCAAATATTTCAGGTTTCTCGTATGGTGATAAACAAATAAAGTTGTCCGCTTATGCTGATGACATTCTCCTTTTTATTTCTAACCCTCAAGTTTCTGTTCCTGCATTCCTTTCTGAAGTCTCTGATTTTGCAGCGGTCTCAGGATATAAACTGAATGTCGATACATGCGAGATTCTTCCTCTTAATAAATTCTGTTTTCATGCGGATTTTTTGATATCTTCTTTTCATTGGAATCCCTCCAAAATTAAATATTTAGGCCTTTGGTTTGCTCCCTCCATTAAAGAAACAGTGGCTCTTAATATTAAGCACTTACATACTACTCTCGCAGATTCTACGTCACGTTGGCATCCACTATTTTTATCTTGGTGTGGGAGGTTGGACTCAATTAAAATGATGCTAGTTCCTATTATTTTATTTTTTCTTTCTAATCTCCCTGTTAATATTCCAAAATCTTGTTATAAAACTGTTTATTCTATTTTATCTTGTTTCTTATGGCAAAATAAAAGAGCTAGAATGTCGTTTTCTAAACTTCGCCGCCCCAAACATTTAGGAGTTAATTTTCCCAATTTTTCCTCTTACCATACTTCATTTTTTCTTTCTCACTCAGTTTCTTTGTTGTCTCATACCTTACTAGATGATACTTCTCTTCCCTTGTGGGTCGACATTGAATCCACCTTTTTTCATCCCTTTTCTTTTAAAGAGTTTGTTTCTTTGCCCCGTGTCCCAAAGCAGATGTCTTTACCTATTCTTAAGAATTCCAGGAAGCTTTTTCTTCCATTATTTCAGACTACTCTTGATAGCCATTCACGATTTTTACAGTCTCCTCTTTGGTACAATCCTCTTATTAAGGTCAAAAATAGGACTCTTTTCTGGAAGGCGTGGTATGATAAAGGACTTTTTTGGGTGCATCAAATTTTTCAACATGGTGCTTGTATCCCTTTCCCTATTCTTCAACATCGTTTTTCTTTTCCTCTCTCCTTCCTCTCTAAATACGCTCTTTTGACCGCTGCAGTTCAGATAGGCTATAACTCCCTTCCCCCCTCTATCTCTTGTCCTTCCTCTTCTTCTCCTCTTACCCTCACTTTCCTCTTATCCTCGTCCTCTGCTTCACAGATTTATAAAAAATTACATAAATCGTCTCCTACCAGAGATAAATCAACTGTTGAACTAGCATGGGAATCGGATTTAGGTGAAACGTTCTCTACCTCCTTATGGCAAAATATCTGGAATAAGATACGGAAATCCTCTAGAGCAGCCAACACTACCCAAACTTTATTTTTTCTTTATAATCGTCTTATGCTCACTCCTGCTCGATTGCATAAAGTGGATTCCTCTATCCCCTCCACTTGCTGGTCTTGTTTGGACCCACGATCGGATCTCAAGCACATGCTTTTCCTCTGCCCTCTTGTTCGTACATTTTGGTCCAAGGTTTGGCAACAAATTAATAATATCTTTTCTACTAATTTTCCTTTTTCTTTTACAAATGTTTTCCTGGGTAGCCTTTTCGATATATGGTCCTCATCTCCCTTCAACACCTCTATTATTGATCTCCTTCTAGCAATAGCTTTCCAGCAAATTACCAAAGCATGGAAAGATACCACATCCATATCTTATCAGGCCTGGTGGTATGGTGTCTGTTTTAATCATAGATTAGATAGAGCTTATGTTTATCCTATTACAATTGCTATCAAACGTGATTTATTGTGGTTGCCTATCACCTCTTTCTTAGACTCCTCAGCTGCATCCTCTACACTTCATTCCCCTCGTACTGAGGAAGTACCCAAACCCCCATGATATGTTTCTTGCTTACTTTTTTATTACATTTTCAACTTGTGCATTTTTTCTTCTGGTTATCCATCTTTTTTCTAAAGTATGGCACGCTTATTTTATACTGATGTGATATGTATACTGAAATTGTATTTCCTTTGCTGAGTTTTTGCCTTTTCTCCTTTCTTCCTCTCCCCTCCTTTCTTTCTTTCCCTCTCCCTCTTTTTCTCTTTCTCGTTTTTCCTTTTCTTATATATTATATTGCTTGCTTACGGTGTTTCATATCACATTTGTTATTTCTTGTTCTTGCTGCATTCTTGTACCCAATAAAAAAAATTCTTTAAACTTAAAAAACAAGTACTATGATTGATTGATTGATACAGTGGTGTTCGAGTGCAAACTTTTACTGTGGTAGCTTACGGCATTATGAACTGCTTAGATGGGGCCAAAGGCTTGTTATCATCCCATACCTTGCCCATATGCCAACAAACTCATCCCAGGGGCATATGTCTGGTTTGGGCCAATACCGTGCATTTTTACCAACTTAAAAGTTAACATGGGAGGATTGCAACTCTCTAAGGAGGTTATCTTTCATCGACAGTGGCAAAGAGGTCCCAGGAGGGAACATACACCTTCTCAGAGGTATGTCAACTGAAGTTTCAAAATAAGGAAACATATGACTGGTACATTCGCAGGACCTGTAAAGAAAAAGGTTAAATAATTGTCTTTTGAGGGAAACCAGGCTCATTGGTACTTACGGAGCTCATCAAAGTGGGTTTCAATGTTGTCAGCACCAGGCACTGAGCAGATGAGTCGAGCCTTCAGGAAAGTGCTCCACTTGTTCACAAGGCAACAATGCCCCCCATCGTCATTCTAAAAACAGTAAGCAAAACATTGAGAATTATACATCAATTTCAGTACCAGTTGATGGGGGAAGGAGGAGTTATGTGAGCCCTGTTAAAATCATTGTGGGTGCTGCTGTCGATGGTGCAGGTAAGAACAGAGCTCCTACCACTAGAGGTTCCACCATCAAAAAGTAATGCTGATGGTGGTATGTTGACTAGTTAATGGTGTAGTGAACTGTCTCTTGAGTTGTATTGAACGGAGTAGAAGAAAGGGTTTTGGGGGCAGCTGAAGAGATTTTATGTCGCTGGCACCGTGCAAGACATGGGAGATTACCTGGGATCATTGGTTGCTCATAGGAATGGTTTGGCCAGTGGCTGAAGAGGCCCTATACGTGTTAATGGACTTCTGTGTGTGTTGTACCTGCTGCCAGGAGTGGTGTAGGACTGTTCTTTGTCCAGGAACTAGAAAGAATAAGGCAGGAGCAGAAAGTGATGGAGATTTGGGGAAAGGTACAGTAGAGCTGATGTAGATTTGGAGAATGGCAAACAAGCACAGTAAAGGAGTTGTATGGATTGGTGAGGCTATGTGGTTATTCTGTGGGAAAAGTGAGAATGGTGGAGCCGTGGCGATAATGTGCGAGAGCACGCAGAGGGTCGAGCCAAGAGGGTATAGTGTTCTAGCATAGGGAGCGGTGGAGGCATGGGGTTATGGTGTAGAAATAAAGAGTAGTGGAACCATGGGAGTAAAATGTTGTATCGGAGCACAGGGTTGTGGAGCTGTGGTGACTGTGCATGCGAGTTATGAGTGTGATGGAGCGGTTGTGATACACAGCAGTAGGAAGCGGTAAAGTAACACCAACTGTGGGGGATTTCCAAAGAATGGCCCTTGCTATACAAGAGATTAAGGGAGTGGTCTTCCTGTAAAGGGTATGGAAATGATTTTTGAAATAAGGAGCTGTCTATTGATAAACGTTAAGGAAGGCGATGTAGAAGTCATTCTTGACGATGAATAGTATTGAAACTGGAAGAGGAGTAGGGAGTGACGTAGGAGCAGTGGTTATGGAAAATATATAGCGAATGGCGGAGGGCTGCTGGCTATGGAATAGCTAAGGGGATGGTGAAGGAACACGGAGGAAGCATTGTGAATGCTGTAGGGGACTTTCTGTTGCGAGCTGTATAGAAAAGTGTAGAAGAGGCCTTGTAGCGGATCTGCTTTTGGAAGCATAGTACAGAACACTACTGAGACACTGCACAATAAGGAGTTCAATCAGGGAATTGTAACCGGCTACTCACCCATGAGGGTCTAAAGCCCCTGGGGTGGGGGGTCCGCAGATCTGTTTAGCCGAAGAGCCAGGTCTTAAGGGTCTTCCTGAAGGTTACATCAAATGGTGCAGGCGCAATGATTAGGAGCGTGTTATATGAAACCGAGTCACTGCAATGCCCAGGAACGTGTTTTGTGTAATGCTGTTGATGAACTGCTTAAGAGTGCACATATATGGAAGGGTGCAGATGAGCTGCTTAGGAAGAAGCACTCTTTATAGAACGTTGTAGGGGGCGGAGACTAGCAACATGCTGTATGGAACAGTGTAGGTGCACTGCCTCGGCAGGCACTGTATAGAACGGTTTTAATGGGTTTCCTAGGAAGGCACTGTATGGAATGGTGAGGGTGCACAGCCTAGAAAGGCACTGTACGGAATGGTGTAGGTGCACTGCCTATGGACACTTTCTGTGGAATGATATAGATGCATTGCCTAGGAAGGCACCGTAGGGAACAGTGTAGGTGCACTGCCTAGGAACGCTTTGTATGGAACTGTGTAGGTGCACTGTCTACAGAGGCACTGTACGGAATGGTGCTGGTGCACTGCCTAGGAAGGCACTGTATAGAACAGTGTAGGTGCACTGCCTTGGTAGGCACTTTATGTAATAGTGTAGGTGCACTGCTTAGGAACACAGTTTATGGAAAATTGTAGGTGCGCTGCCTAGGAAGGCACTGTAGAGAACAGTGTAGGTGTGCCGCCTAGGAACGGTTTGTATAGAATGGTGTAGGTGCACTGCCTAGGAACGCTTTGTATAGAATGGTGTAGGTGCACTGCCTAGGAAGGCACAGTATGGAATCATGTAGGAGCACTGCCTAGGAAGGCACTGTATGGAACAGTGTATGTAGGTGGACTGCCTAGGAAGGCACTGTATGGAACAGTGTATGTGCACTGCCTAGCAATGCACTGTATGGAACAGTGTTGGTGCGTTTCCAAGGAAGGCACTGTATGGAGAGGTGAGGATGCACTGCCTAGGGAGGTACAGCATGGAATGGTGTAGGTGCACTGCTTAGGAAGGCACCGTATGGAATGGTGTAGTAGGTGTACTGCTTAGGGAGGCACTGTATGGAACAGTGTGGGTGCACTGCCCAGGAAAGAACTGAATGGAACGGTTTCGGTGCATTTCCTAGGACGCCACTGTATGGAAAGGTGATCGTGCACTGCCTAAGAAGGTGATGCATGGAATGATGTAGGTCCAATAGACAGGCGCGCAATGTATGGAATGGAATGGAATGGTGTAGGTGTGCTACCTACGAATGCATAGATTGTGTACAGACCCAGGCTATGAAAACTGCGTGTTAGGGTGTGACAGTGGAGAAAACAAAGTGTAAAAACAATAGTAAATGTTTTGAGATCAAGTCCCGAAAAGAAAACCTACCAAGCAGATCCTCCCGATGCGGGAGAAGACGGTGGGGCTCTGGGGGGCGTCGGCTGACTTCTCCCGGAAGAAGAAGTAGAGCTTGTCGTCGTTCTTCTCGGCGCTGTCCGGGATGAGTTTGGCGTGCACAAAGGCCGGGTCTGAAAGCGAGGCCAAGAAAAGAGGGTCAGTCTCTGACGTGCAGCGGCGCATGCGTAGACAAAGACCAAGGGCTGGGAAACTTGTGCCCATCAACAACCGAGCATGGAGGCAGCAGGTGCAGGGCGCTTAGCCCTCCTAGAGCTACAACAGGCTCGTTAGCAGAGCTGTCTTCGCGCTGGGCACATAAAGTACTGCCTTCCGAACATCGATATTGTTATTCATCCAAACATCTGAGGCAGGACATAGTAAACAGAGTGACACGAAAAAGTTCGCAGCAATTACGACTCATTCAAAAACTCATCTGGAACTATAGGAAGAGTGGGCGTTTTCAACACTGGTACTGTGATCACCAAACAACCCAAGGTGTCACTTCTGATTAAAGCCAATGATATTTATTTATCAGTGCTTTGTATTTTTTTTATATAGAGGGAGAACCCAACCCGGATCGGTATCAGAGCGCTTTACAATAGACAGAACAGTTTGCATGCAAGGGGGTCGGTGATCGGGATTTAAAGATTAATAGAACATTCTAGAACTGACGTTTGTACTCTTCCCTGCAGCTTCAAAACAGTTACAAAGCGAGTGAGCCCTGCAAAGGTGAACTAGGAATTTAGGGCTAGACGTATGAATACATTGACTGGTTGCAAACCCTGTGATTTGGTAAATTGCAGTATTTATGCCAAGAAACTGTGCTTTAACGTACTCAAGATATTCGGTCACATATTACTGAATCGCTAAAAGGGTTTTGGAAACCATTTGGAATCGCTATTGGGAAGTGTTTTGTTTGCCTTTTCCAAATCGCGATTCCTTATGCCATATATTAATGTTTTGCAACCGAAATTCGGTTGCAAAATATTCATATTTTACAGACTACTGGAAGGTAGCAGTAACCCAAATTTGAAATTGTGAGGGGATCCCGAATTACCCCTTCCCCTTTGTAAATGGTCAAAATAAATTTTTAGGTGTAGGCAGTGGCCCAGGGGCCTACTGACTACCATAAAAAATGTTTTAAAAATGTTTATTTATTTAAGAATAATGGTTTCCTTAACCAGCTAAGTGCGGCGCACGTTCAGCGGACGTCGCGTGCACTACCTCGGTACTGCTGCGCACGTCCGCTGAACGTCGCGGCCCTGCCCGCGCAATAGAACGTTCCGCACCAGCGCGGAACGTTCAGCGCAGCGGAGGGGTTAAAGGAAAACAGCTCGCATTAAAAAAACATTGCTTTATTTCAAAGCAATCACAGATATGGTGGTCTTCTGACCCCTGTAGGCTACCATCACTGTGATAAAAGCGAATCGCTTTGGGTAGCGATTTTCAACCTACCTTATGTTATGTTTGCATAATACCACAGGATTTACAAAAAGTCTGTGCGCAAATTGCAACCACTTTTTGAGAATGCTATTTTAGTACATCTGACCTTTAGCACCTTTGGCTATTTACCAAACAGATTAATTTGTATTGATGCGGCCTGCTGAGAAGTAGCGGGCCGACTTATGCTTTTATCCTCATGCAATTGATAAAATAAGAGCTAATGACCTTGGTAATAGCAAGGCGTATGAATACCTGTAACTGTATAAGCGCAAGACTGTGGCTTGTCAACAAAATTCATTTCTAAGGTGATGCACTGGCAGAGAAAGTGGACTCCCGTACAAGTGTGGTGCGTATGTGAGATGTATAAGGGAACAACGCAGGTAAAAACATTGCATGCCTTTACAACACAGCTTTACCTAGCATTTTTAGCATTTTTTATCACACATATGCTTTTACCTTCCATGACATTATCATTCATTATTAGTCTAACTAAGATAAGTAGGGGAAGTTTATTTCTATATTTAATGTTGATCTTTTTGGGGGTGAGAAACCCAAATCCACATATGTACCTTAATGTGTGGTAATGGCATGCGTGGTAATGGCCTATATGTGGTAAAAACTTAAGTGGTAATAGATGCGTAGCACTGCGATGTACAAATCGCATTGTAAAAACAGTTTCCCGCGTTGTGTATACACTAACCCCCAGATGCATCAACAACCCATTTAGCGATTCCTTAATAGCGAAAAATACTGATTCGCTATTAAGGAATAGCAAAATGGAATGCATCAAGAAATCACCAAAAAAATAGCGATTTCTTAGAATTCCTTAATTGCGACTCGCAAATTGCGAGTCACAATTAAGGAATACCTCCCCATTCATTCCTATGGGCCTAGAGGCCCATAGGAATGAATGGGAAGACAATCTCAATTTGCGAATCGTAATTAGCGATTCGCAAATTGAGATTGCGATTTCAAGGGTGCAGGGGTGTCCAAAGGACACCCTGTTGCACCCCTGAAATTGATCTGTGCACATAATCAGCGCGGGGATGCCTCCGGGTCACCAGGCGCTCTATAAATCGCTAAATAAATAAATAAATAAATAAATAATGTTGCACACACACATGCCCTTAGGGCATGTGTGTGCGCAACATGAAACTTTGAAAAATGCACTTTAGTGCATTTTTCAAAGTTTTTGCAAATTACCATGAAGTTGTACTTCATGGTAATTTGCGTGCCCTATTAGCGAATTCGGTATTTTTAAAACTTTCATGCATTGCATTTAAGGAATCTCAATTTGAGATTTCTTAAATGCAAATAATCGCAATTTAGCGATTTCTGCATTTGGGATGATGCATCCCAAATGCAAAAATACCGGTCGCAAAGGGGCTGATTCTGAGAATCGGCCCCTTTGCAAGCGGATTTTTGTTTGATGCATCTAGCTGTAAGTTGTCTCTACAAAATGTTCATGTTGTAGTGAGGAACAAAGCACATCCGATTTCTTTCCTTTATAAAGCTCATCGTTTAAGGCTTAAACATCATAAATTGTGATTGGTAGAGGTCCCAGAATGCATAACAAAGGAATTTGTCAGAGATGCAACTGACTACACTGAGTTAACAACTTGAATTCAGCACAAATCACAAGATGGATGCCAGACCACTACTGCCCCAATTTCCCTACCAGTTATGAGTACAGAGGTCAGATGGGTCACTACGACACACCCTCCAGCTGAGTTTTCAAGGAAATAAATCTCTCCCAAAAAAGTAAGCATAGTTAGTTTCCCATGGGCTCCATGAAGTACATTACACACAAAATGTGTTACTCGCCCTCCCTACTGCCCGTTTATTGTTTCTCATGTGACCACCCGCAGGGGGCTCGGTGGAATGCAGGCCGCGAGGCCTGAGGGGGAAGCAGTCTCCAGCCCCACGCTGACAGGATTCTTCAAGGAACACATTTCACGCCTCTCCGCGGCTTAAACCCGATCTCCCCGGACTCCGTTAGCTCAGCTGTCGCTGGGACGTCCCCACAGCTGGGCGCGCTACCGGTCATGCACTTGCTGCACGCATTGCTCATCCGTCTTGGGATTAGAACGGGGGGCGACTGGGGGCGAGAGATAAGTGACCTAGATCAGTTATCAGAGATGACAAAGGTCTTCTTATACTTGCCCCCTTCTGGAAGTGAGAAGGGACCAGGCACCAGTCCAGCCACTAAACGCCCAGCCACCGAGACCCGCTCCCAGTAGTCGGCGCCAGTTCAAGAGCAAATCTAATATTTATCTAAACTTCTGTGAATGCAGAGGCGGCGGCAGTCAGCTATGCGGAGTGTGCCCAACGCTTGTGATGTGCCCTCGCACCTTATAAAGCCCTAACCTATCCGTTAATGTCAAGCGGTGCACGCTGCCGCTTGAGAGGCCTCGTTCGTTTGGTCTGAGCAGCAGAGCCGAGGTATTGCTTCTGTGAGGCAACATGGAGCCTGCCTCCCAACCTGGGTGGAGATAGCCCAACCTTGTAAATAAATCAAAACGCTTATTAACAAAGCCATTTTTAGGTCTGGCGTTGCCTGCACACCTTTTGGCTTTGCCAGTTCTTATTTTAATATAGTTTTGTAAACTTTTTTTGTTGAGGGAGTTGCCAGGTTCTCACCAGTATTAAAAAACAAAATATTGGCTAAAAGCAAAGATTTTTTTTGTCTCAAAAAACACACATTGCTATAGGAATCCCTGGCACTAAGCAGAACTACTTTGTGTGCAGATGTGCTCCTTGTGAAAGAACACAATGCCATCACACATACTGAAGTTAGCCAGTGTCTGGATTGGGCTAAACTACTGCCCCATGTTCTAGTAGGTGGAATACATGTGACTGACAGAACAAAAATAAAAAAACACATATCGATAAGGACGACTGGCTACAAGCCCCTAATAACTAAGAATATTTTACTAAGTATACTTCATATGTGTGTGTATATATATATATATATATATCCTTCCACAAACTTGGTCTGTAAAGTGGCACGCTCAAGGTCAGACCACCTTTCCAATTTTGATAGCCAAAGGAATTAGCAGCACTCCAGAGCTCACTTTGCTCTTTTATTTAATCAGCATAATGGTAATAACCAAATTCAAACGCCAGCCAATGCGTTTCAACCACTCTCATGTACACACAAAAGTGGTTGAAACACGTTGGCTGGTGTATTGCTATTAACAGTATGCTGCTTACATAAAAGGTCAAAAGGTACTCTCAAGTTCCACTAATTCTTTTAGATAAATAGATAGATAGATAGATAGATAGGACCATATTTCCATGGTAAAGCATTTTAATACTAGACTATATCTTTGGTGTAATTTGACGAATCTACATAAAATGTGCCCTAAAAAGTTTTATCGTGAGTCTTGTTAAGCATGTAAAGTTTCAGTGTAATCGGTCAAGCGGGAGACGAGAAAAAGTGGAGGTCAAAAAAAGTGCGTTTCCCATGTTAATTGCCAATAGAACTTTGAACACTACTACAGCCCGAACCGCTGGACGGAGTTACACCAAATTTGGCAGAAAGGTACATTTGGTTATGCATATCACACTTTCACTTATTTGGTGTAAATTCGTTGAGTTGTTGAAGAATTAAGGAAATCCTAATGTTATATCTGCTATCGAGGACTATTTCAGGACTAATATGAGTTGTGTAGAGATTTGAGGAGCTCTGATTGGCTGCCAACACTTTTACCAGGGAGTGTTGGCCGCCATCAGTCACTCACAGACCCACTTACTGACTAACACATCCACTCACAGAGCCACTCAGACTCACTCACCCACTCAGATTCACATACCTACTCACAGACCCACTCGGACTCAGGCACTCACTCACAGACCCACACACTCATGGAGGCACTGACAAACCCACTCAGACCCACTCACACCTACTCACAGACCAACCAAGATACTCAGTTAAACACTCATGCACCCACTCCGAGACACACGCAACCACTCACAGACCCACTAAGACACTCATGCACTTGCTCACAGACTGACACAGATGGAGACACCCACTCACTCACAGACCAGTTCAGATGCTCACCAAGACACTCATGCACCCACTCAGACACCCACAGACCAAATGAGACACTTATGCAGCCACTCTCCCATGCCAACTCAGACACTCACACACCCACTGAGACACTCATGCACTCACACACTCACTCTCAAAGGTTCTAGGGTACAGTTAGGAATTCAAATAAAAAAACATTAGAAATTCACTGAAAAAATAAATAAAGGTTACAAGGATGTTATATTTAGGCTCAGATTTCACTCATACAAAACCAGTTAAATTTTGCAGTTAAAGTTCCCTGAGCTAACTATAACGTACGACCCAGCAATATACTGCCTAATACCTCACATATAACATCACTCATGACATTGTCAGTGGCATCATTCATGACATCTCAAATGACAACACTGATGGCATTACTGATGACATCATCCACAGAACCGCTCACACATCCATTCACACCCCATAGAGCCTCTTATACTCCCACACAACCCTTCACATACCCATTCACAGACCCATACCAGTACTCCCACAATCATTCACTCAACCATAGAATCACTCACACAACAACTCTCTTATACGCCACTCACACACCCACTAACTCACTTACACAGCCACTAATGCACCCACTCACTTACAAATACAACCACACACACATCCAGTCATAGACACATACACACCCACTCATATACCATTACAGCCACTCACACACCCACTCAATCACCTATACAGAAACTCACAGAACTACTCACTAACTTATACAGGCACTGACACACCAACACACACACACCCATACAGTCACTCACACTGCCACTCACTCACCAATAAAGCAACTGACACACCCACTCACTTACCCATACAGCCACTGAGACAGCCACTCGATCACCCATACTACCATTCACACACCCACAGAACCAATTACATACCCATTCACACATCCATACAACCTCTCACACCACCACTCACTGACACTTACAGCCACTCACACAGACATTCACTCTCCAAAACAGCCACTCACCTATACACACACTCAAACAGCTGCTCCCTACCCATACTGCCACTCACACACTCACTCACATACCAATGTACCTATGCAGCCACTCCCACAGCCACTAACTCACCCATACAGCCACTCATACACCCATTCCCTATCCAAAACAGCCCTCACTCACCCATATAGCTACTCACATACCCATTAACATATCCATACAACTACTCACACAGCCACTCGGACATCCACTCACACACTGATACAGACAGCCACTCAGATGAGATATGTTAGAAATAGTATGACTTATTACTAGTACAGAAAGAATATTTTAACTCACGCTGTAGCTTGGTATATAGCTTTAAGCCTCAGAAAAGTTTACGAAACACAGTCACAGGATGATGGCATCAGTGATGTCATTTGAGATGTCATCAGTGATGTCACTGATCATGTCATGAGTGATGTAATATGGGCGGCCATAAGCAGTGCATTGGGGGGCCTAAATTTTAGTTAGCTCGGGTAATTCTAACTGTTGAATTTCACTGGTTTTGTATGAGTGAAATCTGAGCCTAACTATAACGTCCCTGTAACCTTTGTTTTTTTAGATATATATTTATTTTCTTGGCTAATGCAAGACCCACACACACACACACAATTGCATTCCAGAGCTATAGAAATCAGCCAATCAATGGCTACCCCCTCTGAATTAAGGCAAAAACTTTCAACACATTCCCCTTCCAACTGAACAACTGCACGAGTGGAACTTGGAGATCAAATACTTTTTACACTACCTACATCCACCAGATAATCCCACTGGATGACTGATTTCAACAAATATAAGAAGATTTGGCAGTAAATGGATGTGACTGCCAAAGTACGATCACATTTGACTTGTAGATGAAGTGAGAGGGCAACATTTATTCCAAACATTTTTTCTTGCTGCTATCACATTCTGGTTGAAAGTTTCGAGTGGGTCATCTAATATTTGCCGACCAAAAAATAGAATAGACAGTCTGTAGGAAATGGAGAAACTAAATTCCCAGCAGTGCCACTATCCATGCGGCTCTTACCATTTAACCAGCGGGAGTTGTACTGGTCTGTCCTCATGGCCGTCTGCTTGCCCATTGTGCGGAATATGGCGGCGTCCGTACCCATGAAATCAATGTACACCCCAGCGTACAGCTCCTCATCTGAGGAAAGAGGAGACAAGTCGAAATTAGACGACCACAGAGGCAGACTACAACCATCAACAGAGGGAAACAAAATAAAGTGCTTTAAGTCTAACTACCAGAATCCACAACGAATTACTGATCACAAACAGGGTGAATTCACACAGCAATTGAATTTTTTGGTGATTACATACATGCGAGTTTTGAACCAAATTATGATGGAGATGCACGGTTAAGCTGCATGCAAAAACCCGATATACATGTACTAATAATTGTAATATTCTGCACGTCACCACTGAGGTTCAGTGTGTCAGTTCTGGTGCTAAAAATTGAAATAGGAAGTGCTGGGTGATGGATACCCATACTTGAATAAAATGCTGTATGTCTAGATTGAGGTGCATTGCCAAAGAAGTGTGCAGGTTCAATACAGAAATAAGAGGATACTACTACATCTCAGGACCATGGTTGTTGACAGAGCGGTGACAGTTTTCAGCACAAGGTACTTATGCTTGGGAGGGGGATGTACTGATGGAGTTGCATGTGGTCCCCGTGTTAAAACAGCGAATGCAGAGCTCTGTGGCATCTATGCCTCCACAGTGCAGCTGCTCCTTGTTAATTATACTGTCTGGTGTCACATCATGTAAAGGGACACGCATACGCCTTCGGAAGGTACCAGAGATGGCCTGCGCCTAACCCGACTTTAGCTGGATTAGTGCTAAGTGAGTGCTCTTTGCACGGTGGTGGGATGGAGTTGAAGGCGTTACAGGAGACAGCTGCAGCTGTTTTAGAGACCACAAGACTCCCCCCTCCCCGCTCCCCAATTGAAGGCTCTAATCTCGGTATACAGTGCTATTGTTTCCACTTTCCCATCCTTGGGTCTCCCACTTGGTAACTTTAGCCAAACCCTGTCCACCACTTGCTTCCCTGTTCCTCCTCATTAGCACCGTGTAGTTTGGAGCCCTTCCTACAGAAACTGCCATGTAACAAGGGATGTTTTTACCACTGCACCGGAGACTACACATCAAAGGAGCCACTCTCTTGCAAGATATAGCCCTAGGTTTAAGCAAGTTAGTAGAACTATTTTAGGTAGACCTCGTTACATTTCCATTCATTTTTCACATATACAAAGGGTGGCTTCAGGGAAAGTAGACACATAAAAAAAAAATCTACAACTCCAAAACACAGTTCCTGGTCTTTAACCAACCCATTTGATAGCCAGATGCCATGTTTCAGACAGCCTATCTAGCTTTTGGGACACAGATCTAATTTCATTGGCAGAACTGAAATAAAATATTTCAAAACTACAACGAAAATAATTTTCTAAATAATAAAGCAGCATTGTTCTAAATTCAAAATCAAAATCTCTGGAAAATCATAATTCTGAACATTTACAATTCAGGAAAACAGTATTGAAATTAAAGGATTGGATTGCTGCTACAGGAGATTAAGGAGGTGGTTTGGCAGAGATGCAAATGACCCACTTCAACCAGTCCAGTACAAGGTCAAAGGCAAGGTGTACCTGCAGGTATGTACATGTTCGCTCTACCGGTCACATGCTGAGGAGCTGAAGGTCAGCACTCAAGTGCATGAGAATCAGAAGAGCTTCAGGACTAGACACGCAAGACGTGCCAAATGTCAGGATTGAGGATCTTTAGGAGGACTGGGAGAATATCACAGTAGCAGGCTTGCTTCCCTACGTATTAGTACCGGGATGTATTAGCAAAGCTGCATTGTGCTATCATAAAAATTGTTTCAGTTAAGAAAAAGGAATAAGGTAAATTTACTGATCTACATTGAGTTAAAATGGTCTGCAACGTGGTTGCAAAATTGCAGTACACATGAAGTAGTTCAACAGATTACAAATTTGCATGGGGACGCTGCCGAACTCTATGAGCCTGATTCAGGTGTTGGCGGATAGGTTACTCCGTCACAATAGTGACAGATATCCCGTCCACTGAAATATAAATCCCATTATAACCTAAGGGATTTATATTTCGGCGGACGGGATATTCATCACCATTGTGATTGAGTAGCCTGTTAACCAAGATCTAAATCAGGCCCTTTGTTTTGATAGAGCTTGATAAATATCAGATGAGCCATACCATATCACCAACAACGCTACATCGAAACACTTTTGCCCAGTATCAAGAAATCAACATTTCTTGTATGCCTTATTCAAGCACAAATGCTGTGTAAACACAGGTTTCAGAAAGCTCAACTTGCTTGTGCTAGAAGCAATAATCTCCCTCTCAAACAGAGAAACTTTTTTATTTCAGTCCAGCTGCAAATACAAAGTCCCTTCTAAGTAACCTTTCCTTGATGGATGGGGCACTGGAATGCAATGCTGGCACTGGAGAGTGTGCGGGAAGCACCGCCAATGTCCCAGATTAGCACATGGCATCTCAACTGGCGCTGAAAGGGCCCTTCTCTCAACACTGGTCTAATCCGTGTGTAATACAGTCTTCTGAAGCAGCCCTGCAATATGAGCACAACGGTCTCTGCCCTCTTGCTCTGCTAAATGAACAAACTTCATGCTCATTTCATTTATTGAAGAAAAATGCCACAGAAGCATCAACGGGGCTCTAGGCTACTTCTATTGCTTATCCTACAGAAGCTGTGCATGGCTCTGGGCAGTGACGTGCTGAATGGTAGTGGGAGAGGGATGCAAGGCCTGCTGCCAATAATCTATTCCCTTGCTCTTGAATTTGTTTATGCAATTATGCTCAACTGAAGAGCTGGGCTATCATGGGTAATCCTCTAGATCATAAAATTGTTCAGATGAAACTAAATCAGGGAATGCTATGCTGAGAATGTTCATGGGAAAAGAAACACTTCAAATGGAAGGACCAATCAGTTGGTTCTGCCTATTTTTTTGGTGCCCAATTGTATCTTCCACAGACCGGGTGCAGAGTTTGCAGAGGAAACAAGAACTGGGAAGCTCTTTATTTAAAATGTTACCACTGTGACTGTAAGAAGACTGATCTTCTATTGTTTTGTGGGGGAAAAAAATTGTGATTAAATGAATTGTAGATTGATGCAGACAGATTGGTGTGTCCATCCTAATTATAAAGAAATATTGGCCTTTAATTTAATTGAGAAAGCAAGCCCCGGGTGTCAGAAGAGCCCTGTTCAAAATAATAATTGCACTGTTATAAAAGTTTAAGGACATTTGGAGGCACATTTCCTCATTATTAGCTGCAAGTGGAACATACTTTAAAGCTCATAGTGACTTCTTAGAAAAATAATAACGCCCTGACAAACAACAAACCATGGTATATATAACTGAAAATGAAGCCAACATAAGCCTAAAATCTGAAGCATTTGAGCCATGGCAAGGACTCCTTTTCTGATTGCTGGTACACCTCATTCCTGATCTGTATCATAATATTAAACTGCATTATTCCACAAAACCTCATTATTTACCACTGAGAAAACAGTAAAGTTCACAATTAGCTTTGGTAAGTCCCTGCACAGTGCTCAAGATTTGGTGTCAACATGAAATGGAATGAAAAAGCATTTATAAAGCACATAGCTTGATGGAGCAAACTGAGGACGATGGCGGAGGCGGCGTGTGAAGGGGACTAGAATTTTCGGATCGTTCGAGAAGCATCTGCATTCCAAAGATACATCGTACTATGGTGACGATTGTGACATCCACACTGCAACTATTAAAAAAACACTTAAAAATGTGGCGTCCCCTCCACACCTTTAATGAAGAACAAGCCAAATTTAGAGACTGCGAATAGCCGTTCTCTGCCTCGTTCTGCCCTCTTGTATACCTTACAGCATACAGCTGCCCTAACTATTCTAATAAAAAGTAATATAAATCTGGTTCCACGGATTTCGGCAAACCTCCAGATCGTGTGACAGGGTGTTGTAATCCCGTAGGAGTACCTCTACATATACTATCGTTTCTTAGAAAGATTCGCATTCCAGATTTAGAGATCCTATATCGCACTGTATCTGACTGGTCCTGAAGAAGGTGGTCCGTACTCCTGTCTTTTCCACCGAAATGCGTCGACCTTCTCCCTCCTTTTAAATCTTATGACTTTGGTCATCAATTGGACACCAGATTCAACGCTATAGGATACATTTTTTGTTGTTTTTGTGATGGGATGGATGTTTAAGAAGTATGTATGTGTAGTGTGTGTGTGGCTCTTTACCTGGTTGTACACATTTAATTGATCCTGTGTTTTATATGAATTTGAATAACTAAGGATATATATTCATAGCTTCGTTGTGTTGAAAAATATTTTTTCCGAAGCTTTCTTGTAGAATGTATATATTTTTATAAGTGTCGCATTTGAAAATTATGATAAAAGGATAAAAAAAGACCTTTTTACTGAAAAATGAAATAAAATGAGAAAAAAATCACATTCTGTGTAGACATTGTTGGTGTATGCCCTGTGTTTGAGAGTTAACTCCCATGATAAAAGTATTTATAGGTCAAGAGGGAGCTTTTTCAGTTGTCTTGGTTTTTTCTCCCCTCTACTCCCTGACCTGAAAGTAACTCCCAGAGGGGGTCCCCCTTTTTGTACTATAAAGCACATAGCTACCCTGAGGTATCCCAGAGCTGATGTCAGACGCTGACAAAGAGAGCCAATGATCAAGTCGAATTTTGGAAAAAACAGGTTTTGAGGAGTTTCCAGAAGGGCATCAAGTTGGACTTCCCCCGACATTGCCAGAACATGCTTCTAAAGCAGACACTCAAATCTAAATCTTAAACAGCTATGCACCAAAATTATAATCTTATGGAAAACTACTCAGCAACAACTGTACAAATCGAAAAACAAAACATGCTTTACACACAATATTTTTGGTAAACCAAAAAGGGAATAATTATTCAAAAAACAATAACACCCAAAAACTTAAACAGCAAAACCTTGTAAAAAATAAAATCATTGGCAGAACTGAAATAAAATATTTCAAAACTACAACGAAAATAATTTTCTGAATAATAAAGCAGAATATTTCTAAATACAAAATCAAAATCTCTGGAAAATCATAATTCGGAACATTTACAATTTAGGAAAACAGTATTGAAATTAAAGGAGATATGTGTAGAAATCCAAACATGAATATGGGCAAAATGAATGGAAAACCAGTGCAAAATATTTCAAAGCAGAGTGAAATCTTTGGAAAGCAAAATAGATACACGTTTGGAAAACCAAGATACTTTAATAAACCTAAACAGAACATAAAAAGAAACGCCTGTAGTAAAATCTCAAATTACTGAAAATTAAAAGAGAAATCCAACTAAGTTTTTAGAAAACGATCAAGAAAACCTTTTCAAAAACAAAAAAAATCTTAAAACCCTCTAATACTCATATGAAAAGCTATAACACAGATCTTTTCAAAATGAGAATGGAGAGCTTTTGTTTGGCTTAAGAGCAAACTTTGATGAAACCAAGACAAGCATTTTGCCAACAAGATTAGCAAAACCCTGTGAATGTAAAATATTTCAAAAGAAAAAAAAACATGCAAAACTATAAAAGGGCAGCTTTTCAACCTAAACTGAAAACCATTTGTAAACTGTTAGCCTCCTAAAACTACAATAGACATGCAAAACTAAAAAGCAAATTCATTTTAATACAAAGCAAACCTTTCAAAAATCCAATGTACGTGCATTGAAAACTTTAAATCAAAACTGAAGCCAAGCCCTTAGGAAAAGTTTTACAGAAATCCCCTTCGCTGCTTCTGACGGCCAACGGCCGTCGCGCGCACTACCTCCATAGTGCTGCGCACGTCCGTTGGCTGTTGCGGCCCCACCCACTACGATAAACCACCGCACCGCAGCGGAATTGCTGCAGCGGTTAAGCGGATATGCATGTTGTAACCAAAAAATAAACAAACATTTGCGATACTAAAATGAAACATTTTTGTAAAACTAAATTACAAAAACGTCTACAGAGCTAAAATAATTTCTGTAATTAAAATAACTTTTTAAAATGTATCCCACATCTATTTACAGAAAAAGAAATGTTTAAAATCAAAAAAGGAAATCCTTTACAATCCAAATTTCAAATCCAAGAAGGTAAATGTTTATAAAATCTGCTATTTTAACCCACAGGTGGCAAAGCGCATCTGTACACTTCTGTATCAGACACTTTATCCACTATTTAGAGGGATACTTCATTTGACATTTGTAAATCATGCCGACATATGTATACACCATAAGGTCATACTGTGTACACTAATTTTTCATGCATATATGTATACATCTAGGTATCCATCAAGTGGTTAAAATGTAGATATTTACTAAATTAAAAATCAAGTTACATAAAATGTAGATGACCCTTTGTAATGAATTTTTAACCTACATTAAAGAAAAAAACAATCCTTGATATGAACAATGTTACTTACCTTTTGTAATGCTTTATCTGGTGGATACAGTATCTACTTGTGGATTTCTCACCTTTGAATATTCCACTGCCGCAGCATTCCATGTACATTTTTCTTCACATCTCTCCTACGTTGATGCGGACATCATAATGCCCATGGCTCCGCACGTGGCTCCCTGCGACGTCATTGGAGCCATAAGAGTCCTCGTCGGTGTGCTGACGTAGGTTTCCACCCATTTTTTCCGTGCCTTCGAGGCAAACGGATGAAACCAACATCACGAATGAAACAGCATGTTGCAAACTTGAATATAAAGATATATAAGATATATATGATATATATATATATATATATATATATACATATATATATACACAAATATGTATATGAGATGTGAAATACATACGTAATATACAAATAGATTTCTTTTTGGTATATGCAGACAAGCAAAGGGGAGGCAGGGGAATCCACAAGTAGATACTGTATGCACCAGAAAAAGCATTACCAAAGGTGGGTAATTTGTTCTTCTGATGGATACATCTACCTGTGGATTCCTCAACTTTTGAATAGAATCCCCAAGCAGTCCCGCACTCAGAGGTGGGTGCTTGTCTGCATATACCAAAGAATCCTGTAGAACAGAGCAAGCAAAGTGACCGTCCCTACTCACTCACTCACAGACGTTAACTAGAGGGACACCGGTAGCTAAATCAGAAGTAGAAGTAGAAGACTTAGCTCTGTTGGTTCTTTGTAAGCCATGGTGTAGCAGATCTTTATGCAAAGGATGATCCATCTGGATAATGTTCTTTTATGCACAGCCTTTCCTTTCATCTTGCCCACATAACCAACAAACAGCTGATCATCCAGCCAGAAATCATGTGTCCTGTCCATGTAAAAGCTAACAGCCCATTTAGGGTCCAGTCGATGAAGCCTTTTCTCCTCTTTGGATGGATGTGGACAAGGATGGAAAGTAGGAAGGGTGACAGGCTGGCCCAAGTGGAACGGAGTAACCACCTATGGCAGAAAAGCAGCCCTGTATTCTCAAAACCAACGTATCCACATAGGCTTAACACTAAGGGCCTGCAACTCACTAAACAGACGTTATAACCACTATAAAGATTGCCTTAAAAGTAAACAGTCTTAAAGGACAACTAAGTAAAGGTTCAAATGGAGAACACATAAGGTAAGTTAGTACCAAATTAAGATCCAACTGAGGCATGATGAACGTAGTGGGAGGGTATTTGTTAATAAGTCCCTTAATAAAGCTTAACACTATGGGAGACTTAAACAGAGAAGGTTGGTCGGGTAAACCAAGGAATGCTGAAAGTGCAGACAAATAGCCCACGACTGTTGCAACTGCATATCTAAAGAAAGAGCAAATTGTAAAGTAGTGGACAAATGGGCCTGTAAGGGGTCTTTAGAATTCTCACTACACCACTTTACAAACTTAGCCCATCTGCTAGCATAAACTGACTTGGTGGAGTGTCTTCTGGTCAATAAAATAGCATCCACCACATCTGGTGGGAGAGAGAAAGAAATCAGGTTGCACCGTTCAATCTCCAGGCATGAAGGTGCAGACTCTGGAGGTGGGAGGGGTGAAAACCCTGCCCCTGCGACTGCGATTTGAGGTTTGCCCTGTGAGGGAGATGGAGCAGAGGGCAAAGTGAGAGGTGAAGAAAGTCTGTATACCACACTCTTCTTGGCCAATCCAGGGGGATCAATATGACTTGGGCTCAGTCGTAGAGAATCATTCTCAGAACCCGAGGAATCAAGGGTATGAGAGGCAAAGTGTAAAGAAGCTGAGCCCCAATCTTACTGAAACGTGTCCCTCAGTGCTCTCCGTATCGGATACTGAAGATTGCAGATGACGGGCAGTGCATGTTCATGTCAGTGGCAAACAGGTCCAACTGAGGAAATCCCCACATCTTGAAAATGTGATGGACCACCTTTGGATGAAAACCATCTCTTCTTTGCACCACTGGGAGATGAAAACCATCTCTTTTTTGTATCATTGAGAAATCAAATGTATCAATAATTTGTGTATCTTGCACACTTGTCTAAAGAATTTTTTTAATGTTTTTTTAAATTAATTTAGAACAAAAATGTCAATGAATGCTTTCATGATAATTTTATCAAATTAATTAAACCAATCCTTCAGTGCTATCTCAGTGCCGAGTTACTTTTTCTATTCTGACATTGCCAGATTCTGTATTTTGCCTGGGTGTGTTTATTTGTCATAAACCACCTTTGGATGAAGACGCCACTCGTGATAAGCCGAGTATAGCCGACAGAGACTGTCCGCACGCATATTCAGCACCACGGCCAGATCTGCAATTACACAAATCAGATTGCCCTGAGCCCAGGACCAGAGTCGCAGAGCCTCTCTGCAGAGACGATACAACCCTGCTCTTCCCAGTTTGTTGATGTACCACATCACAGTAGTGTTGTCCGTCAGGACCAAAAATGACTGATCGCGAAGGGAGGGAAGAAAGGCCTTGAGAGCCAAAAGCATGATGCACTGCAGTGTCTTTGGAGATTCTGACCACCTCCCTGAGATCCCCATTGTGTTGAAACTACTGCCTGTGGCGGCACCACTGGAGTGCCCTCATGCGCCAGTATGCAGGAAGTGAACAGACCGAGCAGGCACAAAACCTTCAGGACTAGAACAGCCGCTCCATCCTGAAACTTTGGGATCATAGCTTGGATGTCTAGAATCCTCTGAGGAGGCCTGATAGCACGACTCACAGTAGTATCCAGTACTGTTCCTATGACCAGGTTGCGCGAGAGAGCACCAGGTGAGATTTGGGTGGATTTATCGAAAAACCCAAGGCAAAGAACAGTCTAGTTGTTATTTGCAGAAGATGAGGCACCATCTCCGGCAACATTGCCTTGATCAGCCAGTCGTCCTGATAGGGGAAAACAGGAATCCCAGACCTTAGAAGCTCTGCCATCGCCTTCGTGAAGAGCCGTGGCGCGGATGTAAGACCAAATGGAAGGACCGCAAACTGATAATGTTGAGACCCCACCGTAAAACGGAGATCCTTCCGATGCGACTTCAGGATGGGAATGTGAAAATAAAAATCCTGCAAAATAGATAGACACCGTCCTGTCTTACTGCTGCAGCACCAGAAGACCCTGAGCTAGGGTCAGTATCATGAACTTCTCCTGCTTAAGGTAAAAATTCAAGATCCGGACTAGGATCAGCCTCAATCGCTTGACCTTTTTTGGGATCAGGAAATACCAGGAGTAGCATCCCTGACCCCTTTCTTGCTCCGGAACATCCTCTATCGCAAGGACAGGACCTCTTGTTCTAGAAACAAAAGATGTTCCTCCAAACACCAGCACTGGCGAGTAGGGAAAGGAGGTGGAAACTCCCCAAAAGGCAGGGCATACCCATTTAAAACCCAAAGATCTGACGTAACAGACTTCCAACCTTGTAGAAAATGGTACACCTGACCTCCCATGGGTCCAACATGCTCTAAGATGGAGGATCTAGAGCAGCTTCCCTGCGGAGCCAGTTGGGGGGACAGGAGAGGAAGAGGAGGAGGAGTAAACTTGTTGGTGAGCAGCACCTCTACCCTGCCCTCTGTATGTTCTGTACAGAGGGTTTGTCTGTTGTTGCTGCTTCTGGAAAAAAGGGAAGGGACGTCAGCACGCCGACGAGGTCTCTTTATGGCTCTGACGACGTAACGCGGAGTTGGGAGCGGAGTCATGCCATTGTGACGTGCTCTTCAACATGGGAGAACTATGAAAACAGTTTCTGTGGAATGCTACGCAAGGGGTACTGCAAAAGTTGAGGAATTCACAGGAAGCTGTATCCATCAGAAATACTGAGGATGATCCCTGAAAGAACACTTGAAGCGAATATATTCTAATGGCACTACTAGCCAGAATGGTAATATAAAGAGTTCACTGCAATGCGAAAACTACATAAAGGAATATGCTCTTCTCCAAGGAAGAAAAACATTATGAAAGGTGTCAAGAAGCATGCATTGGCAAGGCATTCTGTAAAGCTTACAAAACAGAAACATTTTGCTACAACTAGAAAGCAAAGTAAGAATTGAATCTAGAATTAAAGGAAGAAGCAAACTTCATAACAAAGCTAGTCTTTGAATATAAAATGACACCATAGAGGACTTTGAGAATCAAACCCTAGAGACCCATTCCCTGCTAGTCAAATTCTGAAGCTTTACCCTAATTTAGGTATTTAACCCGTCTTTTATATTAAATCATAAACAAGCCTATGGTCGTTTTTCACAGGAATAAAACTGTTCCTTTGCTTTTACTGGTTGCGTGCAAAATTCCTATATTTCTGCCTATTTCCCATATCATTATCCAGCACCACGGCCCACAGAAAATACCCACTTCCAGTTTAAAGACTACCACACCCAATAGGATCCTCTCAGCTTACAAGACCCCCGGGAATTGGACACAGTAGACTAGGAAGTGACGGCTCTGGTGGACGTGGCACCATAAGTCTTTCAAGAGGCATTCTGAAATGCTCATTTATTTTGTTTATTACTAGACAGTCACAAAGAGCATAGACATTAACTTTGTGCCTGTTTAATAGGACTGGACCTTAGCCTGACCTCATTCAACCCAACCAATATCTCCCTATTGATAAGAAAGGAATGTGCTGAGGCTTAGAGTGCCATGACTGTTGCGATTTCTGCATACAAGAGACAACATTAAGACAGAAGCAGGGCAAGTGCCACAGCAATTTAATAGATCCATTGAGGAAAGATGCACTTGACAAAACAGTTTTCACAATCAAATATATCCCAGGTACTGAAAAGTAGAGCAGAAATCCAAAGGATGCTAAAAGTCATCATCATTGTGAGACTCCCATTACTGGCTGTATTCCTGTAGCTGGAATACTCCGAAACAAATCCCTAGCCAAGCTATTGTGAAACAGCAACTGAAAACAATCTCAAGTGAAGCAAACACATGAGAACATAAATGCACCATATGACCCCCCCCCCCATCCCCCCGATAAGGGCACTTAGAAATTAGACTCTAATATCCAAATATAGATAGATGAGCAATCTACGAGTGAAGCACCACGTCTAATCATACATACATCAAAAACAATCTATAGTGAAGCAGAGCAAAATGCCACAAAATAATCTAATTACATAACAAGCATGATGTCCAACTGCAAAGAAGCCACAGCAGAAATAATAACCCTAACATCCACAGCTAGACGTGTACAAAGAGCACAATTGCACATAAGATCATCCACATTGAATAAGTCTAAAAAAAAAGCTCTAGTAAAGTACAAAGACGAAAGTAAATGGCCAAAAATACCCACAGCATAGGGGACAACAAAACCAGAAAGGTAAGCAACACCTAAGTCACAGATCCAAAGCTCTAGCTAAAGCAGACATCAAACACAAATCCCCGAAAACAACCATTATTTAAGAAAACACATCATGAACGCAAATGTGGAGGACTTAATCTGCTTAAGCTCAAGTTAAATGCGAAGCTTGTGGCAATTTATAACATAAATGAGGTCCACTGAAAACTGCACAGGGAATGGAATCTATTGTTTCCCCCACAATCCCTTGATTGGGATGAAACAGAAAAACATGTAACATTTCCGGATGGGTGTTATTGAACAAAGGATCTCTGAATGAATGTCTCTAAAATGAATGTCATCTAAATTATGATATCGTCTTGATCCCAGTCTCTACAGATCTTTTCCATGCTCAAAAGGGACATTAAGCCAAGCATAGGCCCAGAATCTGAAAAAAGGTTAGGGTGTTAACACTTACGGATGAGGGCTGACACGCTGTCCAGTTTGGGGTCATAAGAGCATTTTCCTTTGCCAGATTCCAACCGATCTGGCTCCAAGTAGAAGATATATTCCTGTAGTGGGAGGAAAAACAGATGCATAGCATGAGCAAATATCAATGTCAATTTGAGTCACTAACGTTACCCAGCAAAAGGAGTAGTTGCAGCCCTACAACCGCACTGCCACAAGCCTGTTAGTGCGTCCATTCAATGTCCACAGGATAAAGCCCTCAAAGTCAGACAGAAAGGCAAAATGGTCTGTGGATTGTAAGATGGTTCTGAAAAGCAAAATAGAGGCTAAACGCATCTTCAGAAACACCCAAAATATGAAGGTATTGGAGTTAGCCAACATTGATGAACAACACGTTCGGGTACTGGCAAGTTACAAAACACCTTAGCGAAAGAAAATTAAATTTCAGTTACTCTGTAAATCACTGGGCAGAGCAGGCAGTGTTGCACTTAAGAACATTCTTACTGTTTTAACTTCAGAAAACACAAAATCCCATGTAATCTAAAATCATATTTAGGTTGCAATGTTTAAATAGACTCTCCAGTTTTATTGTTCAACCTAACTATTACATTCCTCAGTTACAGCTTAGCTTTTGTACATCAGATCAATATGCCGTTATCATTTTTTGCACTAACTAGCCTTTTTTCAAATTCAGATTGCCAAACGAAATCCTTCTATAAACTGAACGTAATATTCCCTGTTTCCTGGAAAGATGATAGAAGTGGTGCGGAATCCGATAATTACAAGTCCACATCCGGCCTGTAGTACACAAATTTGCTCAGTCTGCGTTTCTCCAAAGAAAAAATGGATGGGGGGGGGCGGGGCAGAGGAAGAGGAAGAATATTTCTAAACTGTTCAGGACAAAAATCTCAATTTCCATGGGAGTCTTAACAGGAGATTTCATGCTCCAATCACATCAAGTAGAACTTCTAGGTGTAGATTAAATACTAAAAAAGAATTGCACTACTACTGAAGGTGGGAATTGCAGGTAAGGCTTAGGAAGAAGCTAGTTGGCCCAGTCTCAGAAGAATGACCTTGTTTCTTGAGTATTTCAGTGGAAAGAGGTTTAAAGGAGAATATTGGAGCAACAAAAGCATGTACCTTTGTATTGGAGGAGCACGTCTGCTCCTGGTTAGCTGAATACGTCAGGCAAAATCCACCACTCACAACATCATAACCCTCTGGCCCATTCACTTTATTAACATCAACTGTCACGTTTGCTTTATGTAGGTTTGCCAAGCCCGATGTCCGTGTCAGCGCAGTTGTCAGACACGTTGAACATTGTTAAATAGGATTCTCCAGTGATGTGTAATATAGACAGCCTGTTCATATCTACAATCCTACCAAGGTGCAGCACAGCATTTGTTGTGCTCTTCATCTGCATGGATTCTTAAGCAAGTTGGATCACGCTGAAGATTCAATCCAATGCGGTGATCCATCTATTTTAAGAGAATGACCTTGTTGAAGTCTATGCAATGAAACCAGAGGGTCGGGGGACAGGGATCACGGTCCGGTTTCACTCACAGCATGTAGTGACAGCTGAGTAAAGAAATTGGTCACACTGAAAGATGACTAGAGGAAACTTAGCCTTGATCGATGAGAAAACTCTGGACAAACTCAGTAATTGATCCAGGGATCATTTCACAAACTAAGGAGCTGAGGTGACTAAAATGCCTTTTACTCTGCCTGATAAGTAAGGCAGGAGTGTAGGCAAAAAAAATAATTGTTGACCAATTTGTGAGGGCTGTTGATGCATAAATATAGCCACTGCTGCGGAGACAGTTCATTCTTCGTCATCTATAATGTACAAATAAAGACCCAATGGGATTAAGCATATTCAGGTATAGCAGCCATTGTTGCACTGCCCAATTACGTAAATAAGCATTAGTTTGGATCCCGCAACATACAAAGTGAACACAGGTGCTTACTTAACATACGTATCAGATTAACTGAAAACCAGCATGTTTTCAACCTGCACCTGGTCATAGTTATAGGGCATCTTAAGAACTTTAAGTAAACTGACATTTTGCATTTAGACACAAGTTCTGCATGCAGATAATACTTGAACAAGGAAGGTCCATGGTTTCGGAATTGCAGTTAAAATGTACAGAAATCAGGGGCTCGTTTGCAATGCATGAACAGCCTCCTCACGGCATGTAGAAGCGTAACTGGTCTGGTGTGTGGTAATATTAGATGGTATGATATAACATTGATATTACGATAGTGTGCACAGATTGTACAACTCTAGGAGCAGCGCCTATTCTTATGGTACTTCTCAATTTTTTCTTCATGCCCAACATTCTCAATCATTCCTTCCTATACATTTTTTTATCCAATCCTGGTATTTATTATCCATGGACATATCTGTATCAAGACAAGATCAGGAAAAAGCAGATCTTTTTGCTTGCTACTGTTAAAAGCAGCCACAATAGCCTCTTAACACTACTCTTTTGCCCAGGAGAGAGACCGTCCTGTTGAACTGTCACAGATGGGAGAGACAAACAGTCAAGCCCACTGTCAATAAGGAGCTTCCCTGGGATATTTAGACAATGGTTGGGCTGCAGGTTTGGGGACTGCCCTGCAGTTAAAGATATTCAATAACCATATCCTGTTTGTACCAGGATTCTCTTAGGATATGACGGACTGCAGATAGGCAGACAATGAGGCTTTCCACAAGCAATCACCACTTAAATAACCTTTTGACCTTCTGCATGGAGGCCACCTTCTCAATGATAACCCCTATTTTTGAGCTAAATTTAAGATGGATGGCATTTGCTTTATTTTGATCTCTTGACTGAGCATGTGTTTACATGGTTGCTTAGATTTTATAGTTAGACCAATGCCAACAAAATAGGCCTAGGACCTACTGCACTATATTCATTTCTGTAATGATATTGTATTCTCCTATGGCCCTTTAGCTTGATAAATGAGTGAATATGTCAAAAAACACCAAAACATGCTTGGGGTGGCATACAGCATAATATACACAGCAGACAGTAAGAGAAATGTCTGAGTGGAGAAATCAAATATTCGCTGGCCATAATTGCATGGGCTGCTCTGCTGCATACAATCCTCAAAAAAGTCAAGATGTGCAAAAGGGGTCAAGCTAGTTCTCACTGATGAGATCCAACAAGGCTGATACGGGTCATGAGTTGCTATGTTCAAGTGCAGAGGGGGCCTGGCATTAGCAGTTCATTGTGTGCTATCCCTTCTGGGGCAGTGCCAAGAGATATTTTCATATGGTGGAGATGCTCGTCTTAAGTGGCACAACGCCAAAAAACGATGATCTGGAATAAAGCAGTAAGTAAGGGACAGTGGCTGGGGTTACTTTATGCGCTACACAGAACCATAGTCTATGTTTGGTCAACTTAAAACGAAGGCTGTGCACTCTGCTGCTATTTAAGGTGGTGTTGAGTTTAATCATTCAAAACTCCGAGTTCAATCGGTCCTCTTTAGGAGTTTAGAGCAGAGATTAAGTCCCAACTGCCTTTGTTTACCTTTCCTGTTCCTGACTATGTCATACGTACCACCCATACTCAAAACATTTCTAGGATTTGTGAACAAGTGGCGTGGCTACATAAAATACTGCTTTAGAAAGCTCTCCCCTTTCCTCCACATTGGCATGAAGGGGATAGGAGACCCCTCTGAAGTGTTGTTCATGGGGAACACATAAGAAAAAACATAACAATCAACAAATGAAGTAGAAATTTGGAGGGGAGGGGGTTGTGGCTGAATTTTAACAGCAATGAAAACTCTTCACAAACCGTCAATATGAACAATCACCCAAACGTGTTTCTCTTGGCCTCGGCTAAAATATCCTTGAAGTAATATACCATCGCAGCAAAAAAAAATTTGGGGGGGGGATGACCTAATGCCAACTTTCAAGACGCAGGCAGATTTAATGGGGATCAAAGATGAATCGCTAACACACACACTTTGTGTTTTTTCAATCAGTGGCATTGAAGCAGAAGTGAGACCACAATGTAAGGGAGAAAAGCCAAAGAAAAATGTGCAGGCAACCAAGAAACCAACATGTGTCAGTCTTGTGAAACTGGCCTCAGGTGCCGTCAGAAGAAATACTTCACCAGGAACAATTTCCATTCCAACCACTATGGAGAACAAGCATTTACAATGCAATGGTCTCGGCATTATTAAAGGTAGAGCTATTGGCATTGCTCATGACTTTTTTTTTTTAAATCATAAATAAATGGCGTTGTCATTTACAATGCTAATAGCTTAATCGTTAAATAAATGGCATTGTCATTTACAATGCCAATAGCTTAATTGCTCGCAAATGCATGACCTGTTGCATTTACACCCACACACAGCCACACACACAAAGCCACCCACACACACACAGAGCCACCCACACAGAGCCACCCACATAGAGCCACCTACACAGAGCCACCTACACAGAGCCACCCTCACACAGACCGAGCAACCCACACATAGAGCCACCTACAAAAAAAAGCATTTGCAATGCAATAGGTCTCGCATTTGCGAAGTTTGAGCTATTGGCATGGTAAATGACAATGCCTTTTATTTATGCGTTTAAAAACTTGCAAGCTGTGCCTAAACAAGCATTTTGTACTTATAGTCCTTGCTTATCAGAAGCAAGGCTGCCAGTCTCCTTTACTGCAAGCCTTGCTTCTCGTAAGCAAGGACTATACATACAAAGTGCGTGTTTATGCTCGCTTGCAGGTTTTCTAAACAAATTAATAAAAGGCATTGTCATTTACAATGCCAATAGCTCCAACTCTCGCAAATGCAAGACCTATTGCATTGCAAATGCTTGTTCTCTTAGTTGAGCAAGAAACAATGGACCCTAGTTAGGAAATACAACATTTTCAACTTCTACATAAATTCTCTCTTGGGCTCAAATGAATAGCTGGAGTCCTCATAACGACCCTATAAATTGAAGGGAATCGAAACGCCAACCCCTTGTAAACTGGTGATTTGAACTGACGGGCTGTGTTGTTCTTGAATTGACTGATCTTTTGACTACACAAGAAGATCACATTTATCACACATGTGTATCAAATATCAGAGAGCACAGAACGCAGTGTTTTTGCACGGGCCCTCAATATGATGTATGGGTTTTATTTTGTTTGATTAAAAATCATTTGACTTCATGAAAATATTATATTTCCTAACCATGGACCATTGTTCCATGCTCAACTGTTTACCTCAGATTCCTAATGACTCCTGGATTCCCTGGTGCTGAAAAAAAGTATTTCTTTCAGTTGCAAAGGCTTCTTCGATACCACTCATTTCAAGTCATATTCACATATGGAGGTAAGTTGCTCTTCCGTATGTCGTAGGCAACAAGCACACATTTGAGAGCTTGGCTGTGTGCCGTGTGTATGCGCTGATAGTTAAACAGCGTGACCCTAACTACAAAGCAACGGAGCGCTGTACTTCACATGAGGGGGGCTGTGCCATCTTCAACATCATGGACATTGAGTGGGCGTTATCTTCTGGGATATGAAAAGCTAGCCTCCATGGACCCCCTGGGTACGCCTCTGTTTACCAACTAACTCCAGCTGAAAGCAGACACACGATACTGCCCCTACCCCCGCACACTTCTGGCCCCCTGCGAGCACTGGCTGAGGTGCTGCTCTCACGCCGGCTCCTGCAGGAGGAAAACAAACTTGACTTCCTCCTCCCAGGCAGCTAATGCGAGCTGCGCCACACAGGGCTGGCCCAGGGCCGGAAACCCACCGCCGGCGTGGGTCCAGGAAGGTGCACTGCTTCCCTGCTCTGTGGGGCCCGGCCGCCGGCATGGTGCAGGCACTCTGTGCCCCCGGGGCCAGGGAGAGACGGGGTGAGCGGGCACTGGGTGACTCAGGCCCCTCGGCTCCAGGGTGTGACTGTTGTGCGCAGCAAGTGCAGAGCCCGGAAGAGCGAGGCTGAGCTGAGGGTGCCCCGAGCTGCCTGTGGCATCGAATGCATCGAGCAGGGAGCACACCCGACAGAGCTCATCTGAGACGTATCACCCGGCTGTACATAAACTTCCACGGTGTGGATTCCTTTGCTAAAATGCCCACACCCACCCGTTCGAAAACACCCCATTAGAATCCAAGTTACAGTTTACTGACACCTTTGCGGGCACTGGTGCTTGAGTTTCACACACTGCAGCGTGCTCCGAAGGGTCGCGGATATCATCCCTGGAGGTTAAGGTAACACCCGATGTAAACAAACACCATCCGCTCTGCATATTCACCAGTCTAATTCAAGCAGCGTGAGTTAGGGCAGTATAGGCACCGTTGTTTGGGGCCGGAAAAGGCGGACACAGTAGGGTCTTTGGGGTGCAAGTGCGCCGGTGAATATGGTACGCAGCCGCACAACAGTCTGTACACACCGTGTTCCCTGGTTCTTCGCCTCGATATGCCACGTTCCTATTATTATCACGCTGCCCTGGCATTAGCCAGGGAAACACATTCTGTGCTGAGAGTGAAAGCGCTGTGATTGCGTCTATTCCAACGCTTGAGTAGCATATAAAGGCCAAGAGAACGTGGGCTCGAGATACTCGCCCTCAGTCCGTGACAGGAGGATGGGTTTCTTCTAACTACACCCCATCCCCCACACGCAACAGAATAGGTAGGTAGATCGATGAAACTGGTCCAACTGTAAAGTATTAACGTCTGGGAGTACGCATCGGCATATACACATAAATCCACAACAGATCCAACAAAAGATAAAATTATGAGAAAGCTACACGAGTGGGACGTGCACAAACTACTGGCAGTTTGAATGCTTAAAAACAGCTTATATTGGGATGTGAGTACAAACAAGCAACCAGTAAACGTGTCCGTCCTAGATAAACAAACGCATTTTAAAACAAGAGGTGCTAATGCTACCTGCTGTGCGTCTGAGATGCCACGGAGTGCTAGCGGAAGAAACGATCGCTATTGTAAACAAGCTGAGGATCAACGGGCGCGAAACAGCGTGGTGGGCGCGCACGAGACGCAGCGTGGGCGTGCACATCAGCTGAAGATCGCTGGAGAAGACACCGAGTCTGCCTTCTGCCGTGACTGACCCGATGCGGAGGGAAAGAGCCCGGTGAGTGGGGGTAGAGGGGGGGGGCGGCGGCAGAGAGAGAGAGTGTGTGTGTGTGTGTGTGTGTGTGTGTGTGTGCATGCATGCATGCGTGCGTGCGTGTGTGTGTCTGTCTGTGTGTGTGTCTGGGGCGTGCCTGCCTGCCTGCCTGCCTTTGTGCGCGTCCACAGACCCTGGTCGGCTCGTCCACCTCTCTGTAGTCCCTTGCTAGCTTACTAGGCGACAATAGTTCTCGTTGCCGAGACCTAAAAAGGAAGTGGCACAGAGTCGAGATTACTAAATGTGAAATGTGTGGGAGAAAAGTGCTGTGTCCCCTTGCATAAATTTTTTTTTTCTGCAATTGAGCTCATCACAAGTGGATCAACTGATTAACTTCATTCAGAGTGGTTAATTCCTGCCAATTCTTTGTCATCTCCAGATTGTAGCCAATTGTTATTTTTATTCATACATTGCAATTCATTTCTTTGATTGCTATTTCCGAATAACTCCTGTATGCTTCAGTAGCAGTACACAATCCTATTTGTTCATTAATATGCGCATGTTTTTTCCTTTTCTTTGTTGTTTAAAGAGTACATGAAATCATTTGACATGAACTCATCACACTTCTTTAAAAATAGTATTTTACACAAAAAAATGAAATTGACATACACGTATAGAAAACAGTCATGAATAACTCATTTAATTGTACATGTCACAGATAGTTCATGCGTTCTGGGTCCACTAATCCAACGGACCAGTTTGCCCCCTGCTTGCTTTAGTGCGTTCACACTGTTCCTTTGTGCGTGGTTCATGTGAGCCAGACACACACACTCTTGTCTGAAAGCATCAGTCAAAAAACCTTGGAGTTTAAATGCTTATCTCTCAGTCAATTCCATCTGCTCCCTTTCCTTCCCGTCCAAATGATCCTTGTCCAATCAGTCAAAATGCTTCCTGTCCTGCCACTGCAAACACGCCCTCTCCAGTGCTTCCAAATATTCCTTGTCCAAGAACTTTCCCTCCCGCCTGTCCACGATCGACAGTTCCAGGCTCCGCCAATTTTAGCTCTCCCAAAACCTCTGCTAACAGGAACTGGAAATCCTCTCCTTAAATCCTGTCCAAATACTCGACTTCCAATACTAATCCAAACATTCACTTTACAGGCCTATTAGTTGCACGCTACCTATTCTGTTCGAATGAACGTTTTCATTCGTTTCAAATTGTTCCCTTCAGGTCACCCAAACACTCTATCCAAGACTTCCCTGCCAGAAAGCCCCACCCACCCCACAATGTCCACATTCCCATCCACTTTTGCTTCCAGCACCTTCAAATAGCCCCCTTACAGCCCATCATGGCACTTCCTTCCCAGTTCACCCAAAGCTGTCCCTTCAAGTCCATCACAGAGCTACACTTCCAGCTCACATAAATGGGCTCCTCCTAGTCAGCCTGAATGTTTTCCATTCATTTCTAGCCAACTAGCATCTTGAGCCTGCCTGAACTCTTCCCTTTCCATTTCTGGCCTGTTCACAGCCCAACCAATTGCCAGACCACAAGATGCTCCCACTCGAACCTGTCTAGGTGATCCTGTCCACGGCAACAAATGCTTCCGATCCATCCTTGTCGATGCTCCTCCCAAGCCGGCCTGACCAAATACTCTCACCTTCCATACTTTCAAAATACTCTCCATTTTGTTAGCCCACAGATCTCCACTCCATCACATCCAACACTTTCATACTAGGTAGCCTACATGATGCCTATCAAAACACTTCCCTTCCAGCCGAACCACCACTCCACAGTGGGTTAATTCTTCACTTCTAGTGCCACGAAAGTCCTCTAAGCAGTCAGCAAAACAACTCTTCCATCTTTCGCAGTAGCTTTTAAACCTGCTCAAATGCTCCTCTACTAGTTTATGCCTAACCAAATGCTCCTCTACTAGTCCTCCCAAACCCACCCTCTCCCAGTCAATCCAAACAATTGCTTTCTAGATACTGCCAACGCATGGCTTCCAGAACTGCAAAACAATTTTGTTCCTCCGGTCTAAAAGCTCCCCTTAGAGCTTCTTCTCATATATTTCACTAGTTTCAGTTAATTTATATTCCATGCAAGGAAATCATTAGTTTCATATCATGCCGTACTTACAAGTCATTGATTAGTTCAATATATTGTTTGATTTGTGGTAAACACATAAGGGATAGCCTCATTCAATATACAGAATGTATGATCTACATAGGTAACATGGATGAAAAAACGGTATGATTTGCAAGCCTAAACTGATTGTACCCATTTGCACTAGGATGAGATGGTTAGTAGAGCTGGATGCAGACAAAGACCGTTGGAAGGTTAGAACACTGGGACCAATTTACACAAAAAGTGCATGCCCATGCGCTGGCAGGTGAGGGGATTCTCATGAGGGTTAGAGTGTTTTACTAGTGTGCTAGGGGTTAGAACACCCATGCCAAGGCTTCTCATTCCATGCTAAGGGAATGCCATGGGAGTGATCCTCTGGGTCGGGCGGAGTATGAGCTTGGAAGCAGCTGGCTACTACCCTTTGGGGAGAAAGGGCCTTGCCAGTCCCAAGCGTGTTTCCCACCTTGTGCTCCGCTGGCGCTGGGCTGGCAGAGGGATCGATGGCTCTGCTTCCCCGTCCTCCTGGCTGGATAGTTTGGGTCAACTCAGAGGCCTGAGGAAAAGGAGCAGTTGAGAAGAGTTAGAAGGGCGGAGATAGACCTGGGGAGAATCCCAGGTTGGGTTTTGCTATGTTGGAATGTTTCATGTGCATAGAGATGGGAAGACCCCCTTGTAAACAAAATACAAAAAAAATTAAGGCTGCTCTCTCCTGACCTCCTGTAGAAAAAATGTGCAGCACCATATAATGTGGCCCGACAAAAGAAAAGTGAGAAAACAAAAATCACTGGTGCCAAGGAGAAGGTCAGGTTTATCGAGGGGGTAAAAAAGAAATCCAGATTGACGATATTTGTGCTCAAAGTGTGCTCCCACAGTTCAGACAGGTTCAAAAGTTGTGTGACAGTAATAGTAGTTGTCACCAACATGAGTGGAGAAATCCCCACTTTAGGAATGCAAAATAAACAGCTTTCTCTGGGAGTGCACATGTACCAGTAGGTCCATGGACGCATCAATAATCCTTTATAGGGGGTATGTGCTTTATTCTTACATTAAATCTTTAGTCCTTTTATCAGTGGATTGCATTCCCAGTAGCAATACATATTTCTTTCAATCCTTTTATTTTTAGTACCACTTCCTACCTTAGCCTGGTTTTCACAGATGACAGTGTAGGCTCTCCATACCCACCCTTTAAGTGTGAGAAGCATGGGAACTTTACAGCCATAAATCTGGACTAGTAAGACATATATCCAACGAATCTCTCAGAAGAGCCAGGAGCAAAGCAAAAAGGGGTAAATGAATGGTGATGGGGAAATGATACAGCTGGGGTTAAGTTGTATTATTTGTGATGGTGGTGGATAAAGTCATTTATGAAGCCAATGAAATCCAGTTGAACAGGTCAGAAACCAATCAATCAATGTAACATTTTCTCCTGCTACTTAAACAATTTCAATTCTGCACCTCATAGTAATTGGCTGATCGGTCAGCAAATTTTCCAGAATAAAAAAAACACAAAAAACACAAACACCTTAACCATTTCCCAAACAGTGATCAAACATCCTCTTCTTTTTACAACAGAGCTTACCTACGCCATTATGTACAGCCCCACCACAGCCAGTGGTTCTTCACCATTTCCAATGATTCACCTTTTAATAAAAGCTGATGCGGACCTTCACATGGGACAAGTGCCTCATGTTGTGTATCTCACTCATTGCTTTCGTAGGTGACGGATGTTGATTGCTAGCTTTGTATCATGTGGTAAGTGGCACCAGCTGGTTTTGAGGAAAGCTATGTCAGGGGAACGAAAGGGAGAGTGCCATGATTACCAGGCACTGAGACTCCGGGTAGGAAGTGGGGTCAACCCCGAAAGTGGGCAAGAGCAGGCTGGTGGAAGAAAGAGCGAAGTGAGAAGGGACAAAGAAGTGGACATCATACGCCTAGCTAGGGGGACAAAAGCGGGGACAAAGAAGGACCAGTAGTAGTTTCCACTGTGCCTACTGGCTGAGAGTTCGATCAGTTTGAGTAGTTTAGAAGAAGGCTGATGTGTGAGGGGAGAGTGTTGGCAAAGGAAGAGAGTCAGGAAAAGAAGGATGGTCAAGAGCAATGATGCACAATTTCAAATAGGGTGCGAAGGGGAAGAAAGAAAATGAAAAAGGTAGGAAGAAAATCAAAAGGCCCAACAATCAAAGGAAGTGATTGATGGCGAGGGCCTAGAATTTTCTCCAAGGTTTTACCCCGATCTTTCATTGAGAGAGTACCAAATTAGAAGGTGAGAGGTGGGCTTCAGGTGAGCTTTGCTGAGAAAATAATTGGATAAGTGTGACACATGGCTTTACGAAAGAACACACTATAAGCTGTGAAAATGTTAACCAGTTTAGTCAGTGTTCCAATGTATCTACGAAAGCTTTATAGCAAGAGCATTACACATCACTGCCTATACCCCAGTAAGTAGAGCTAATTATTTCAGCATTGAACACACTCTTCCTCAGCACTCTGCATCCATAACCTCTACATTGCTCCTACAGCCTATTCAGAGGCAGTAACCCTTAAGCATTTTAATGGGAAGCACCCTCATGCCTTTCACTGCAACTCTAGTACAGCTAATACTCGTTGCTTATTCTGAACCCCTACTACGGTCAGGGTTTATACACTGTCCTGTACAGCTCCCGGAGACCTAGTTTTGCTAAACTCGTAAAGTATGTTCATCTTTGCCATTTCCTACAGCTTCCCAACAGTTTACGCTGCTACACTACTTCATATAGCTTCTCAACAGCTGGCCTTCCAACCCCTTTCCTTTCAGCATCTCAACCTACTCCCCTCCTGAATTTTCCCCTGTAGTATCCCCATAGCTAGCCTTCCTACACAGCTCCCTACAAGATTCAGTGAGCAAGCTCCCCTACACACACATTATACCCCTCTTCAATAGCTTTACTTTCTTTACCTTCTTCACAGTTCTTCAGGTCAGCAATTCTACACCTTTGTTCAACACCAGAGCAGCTAGTACTACTACACATTCATAGTATGCACTGATTCTCTGCTCCTGCCACCAGTACGAATTTTAACAGGTTATAAGCAAAGGTCCTTTACACTTTTTTGAGACTGTAGTAAATCTTTCATAGTTATATAGTCCCTATAGCTCATGAACAGCCAGTATGGCTACACCATTCTTTACAGATAATCCACAGGCGGTGCTGCTACACCACAAAGCATTGCTGATCCACATGCAGTCCTACTACACCATTAAATGTTATTTATCAACAGACAGTGCTCCTACACCAATATGCATTTCTACCACTGCCATTCCCCAAAACATACTAGAAATTGCATTGCTACATCACTCCTCTGGGAACACGAATAATAAGCAGAATTGCCCAATTCTCTACAGTTCACTTACAGCTCAGCCACTATTTTCTCCAGCACATCAGATCTAGTGACACAACATTGTTGCTTAAAGCTCACCCAGATCTGAGGTTGCCACACCATTTGCCGAAGTTGGAACCGATACATCATTCACTGTAGCCTTACCACAACAAACGCTTACACACTGTTCCCTAGAACACACAACTGAAGCTACAGCCGGTGCCATTTTTTACGGCTTACTGCAGCCGGTGCTGCACCACCATTCCCTGTGGCTAAACCACAGTCGTTCCATGTAGCTCAACTACTGTTATTGACTGTTTGCCACAGCTCAACACAGCCGGTAACATTATGCAGCTAGAGTAAAGCTAGTGCTGTTACATTTCCTGCAGCTTAACTACAGTCAGTGTTTTTCCATCATTCCCGGTAGATCAAGTACAGCTACTGCTGCTACCCCATTACCTACAGCTCAACCATGGCCAATAAGAACATACCAATCCCTAGGGCTCGACCAGAGTTAGTGTCCATTGCCCAGAACTCATCGGCAACCAATGCTCCATTACTCCCTGAGGGTCCCCAAATCAACATTGACATTACCAAATGCTCCAACAACTCCTGCAGGTATATACCATTCTGGTCATGACTGCCTTAAAGGCTTCACATTACAATATGCTTATGACCTGCCGGTCGGGACTCTATTGGTTGTTAAGTAGATTCTAACAAACTCCATAGTCTGAGGCAGAAGGGCTACAAGGCTGATAAAACAGTCCACTCACTGAGGGTAGAACCCTCCCAATTAAAAAAGTAGAAACCGAAAAACAAACTTTGGAGCCATTTTTACCAGGCATTCCATTGTCTTCAAATGCGCTCTCAACATTCTAATGTTCCAATACTAATTATTGTTTTATGTGTGCCAATACAAACGTGTGGCAAATGCCACGACTAAAGAATCTGTACTCCTTAGCTCACAGCCCATCACTGACACCGCCTCCTGCTGGAGATGTTAGGGACAGGAAAGCTGAAAGTCTCCACGAGGCTAACAGGTGCCTCATCCTGATATTGATTGGTAAGAGACTGACCCGTCCCAGCACTGTATCCGCAGAGACATCTAATGGTTATTTAACAACGGCATGCGAAGGAACGTAAATGCGGCCAAGTGTGTAATTAAGACCATGACTCCGAGGCAATGTGCATGAGAAGGGGAGTGACCAGGGAAAACGCTAAACCTTGCTTAATTGACAAGACATAACACTGAGGCCCAAAGCGGCTATACTGGAACAGCTGTTCTGGGCAGCTGGTCTACTAATGAAACTGCTGAAGGGGGCTAGAGAAGGAGGGCTGCTGAGGAGGTACAGCAAGAGCTAGACGCTTAATGTGGCAGGACCGTTGATGGTAACTAAGTCGAGGACCAGAAGGATAAAGGGCTGTATGCATGCTGCACTGCCATAGATGGCACCATGTGACAGGTACATTGGAACCACTCTACTGCCCTACGTTACCAATGCACAGGCCCGGAGAAGAGGAAAGGAGAGTGAAAGGACAGATCACAGCATGTAATACTAAACTCTCAGCGCTTTGAATCACATTCTCCTAGGATCTTGGGAGGCTCAACCAAACAACTGCCCCAAGGGACTGAAGACCTACAATGTCAACATGGGAATTGGCCTCTCCGCCTTAACCCCTTCGACGCTCATGACGAGCTGGGCTCGTCATGGCGTAGCCTCCTCGCACGCTCATGACGAGCCCAGCTCGTCACGTAAAGTGCGGTTTCGCAAAACCCAGCGTACGGGCGGAATTCCGCCCGCACGCATGCGGTTAAGAATAGTCTAGACCGGTCCAAAAAACGTGTAGAGCTGTACTAGTATGAGGATGAATTTACATGAAGGCAAGGTGGTCTTCGTGGCATTCTGGCTCCCTAGTCGAGGTACATTTTTACCTCGCCCCTGATGAAAGGGTTTATCATTAGTAGCACTCCCAGAAAGGATCCTCATTGATAGCCACCACCAATGTAGTCTTCATATAGAGACGACCCTTGATGAAGGGGGAAGGGTGAAAGGGGAAGAGGTTTAGAAATGAAACATCCCATTTGGAAATCCTGACGTGCGTCATAATAAGATGATGGATTATAAACGAGTCAAAAGTAGCCCCTGGTGCAAGCAGAAGCCCATTAACATTCTGGACTTTGAACTCTGGCTGCACTGGAGGTTAAGCAACCCATCTACTAAAAAGGTAGAAACTGGTTATGGAGAGGTGTAGTGCATCAGCCAGAGCGGCTGACTCTGGAGCATGGGGGTCATGGTTCGATCCCTGGTGCTGGCAGCAGCTCAACTCAGCATCATATGACTCAGGGCAATAGCTCACTTAATCTCCCTGATGGCCCCCAGCGCCTTGAATCCTTAAGGCGCTTTAGATTTTATTTCTATGTATCAGTCAGGGGTGGATGTCATAGGGAGGGATATAGGCATTGAAAGAAGTGTGCAGCCAGGATTATTTACTTTAAATTCTTTAGTGTCCCCCAACCTACTATCATCATTTGCTGACTCTCACTGGAGACTCAAGTGTTAGCCTCAATTTTCAGAGAACACCCAAACTGTTGCTGGACCTGTACGTTGTTTCACTTTAATTATGCAAATGATTTCGTAGTGCAGCTCAACAGTGAGTGATGTGTAAAGTTTTTACCTGGTTGAGCAACGAATACTATGGTTGGTACAATATCCATATCTGCTCTGTCAGCATGCAGCTTCGTGTTCGGTGGTTATAGTTTTAGTCTTTGTTTAGCTGCATTTTCTCCTCTTACCCCCTTGTCTTCCTGATTTCTTTCTCCTTTCCCATGTTACTACCCTCTCAATCAAATTTGACATTTCTTCACTCATATCTATCAAATTAGCTTTCTTGTCGGACCACTGTCCTTCACATGTTCCTGCATGTGCCTCTGAAACCATTAGTCCCAGGCTGCTTGACATTTTCAGTCTGTCACTCACCTCAGTCTCTGTCCTTCCATCTTGGAAACAAGCCCCAGCCATTCCCTTGCTCAAGAAGCCTTTAGTCTACACTTCTATTCTGAGTAACTACCGACCTATGTCCCTTCTGCCTTTTCAGCTAGAATTCTCGAGAAAGCCATCAATACGGAGATGTTTGCTTTCATTGACATTTCCAACCTTCTCAGTTAGGGTTCGGTTATTGTCATGGTATGGAAACTGCGCTCTTAACCACCTCTGATGAAATTCGCTAACTTGAATCGGGGTGGCTATGCCATCCTAATCCTACTTAGGATCTCTGCAGTCTTCAACATGGTTTCACATGAAATCCTTATTTCTTACATCTTCAACCAATATGCAAGCAAGCTCTGGCTTGGCTACATTCTTTCCTCCCAGACAAAATTCAAACTATCCATCTCCTCCCTTTACACTCGGAGTCTGCATCAGTCACCTGTGGAGTTAACCAAGGATCCTCTCTGAGCACAACCCTTTTCACATCACTCCCCTTACGCCACTCGCCCATTTCTTTCAATGTGATCTTTATCTCCTATGCCAACGACAAAAAAAGCCATTGTGTTTATTAGCAAAAACATCAATCATACTCAAGACAAGTTCTGTCTACATACGACATCCTTGTCAAAAGTAAAGTAAAAGTAAAGTCCACATTTGTAAAGCGCACAATCACCCGTAAGGGTCTCTAGGCGCTGGGGGGCCGTCGGGAAGATTAAGCGAGCTATTGCCCAGAGTCACATGGTGCTGGGCTAACCTGCCGCCGGAGCCGGGGATCGAACCGTGGTCCCCAGATTCCAGCGTCAGTCGCCCTGGCCACGGCGCCACACCTCTTCAACTGGCTGTCTGACAACTCCCTTAATTTAAACAACAAACCAGAAGGACTACTCTTTGGGGATTCAACTTCCATTTGGTCCTCGTTTTGGTGGTCCACGGAATTTGGGGCCATCTCTACCCTGGTTCTAACAGCTAGAAATCTCCTATTTCTTTTTGCCTCCTCCCATTCTTTTTCCTCTCAAATTGGTTGTGCTGCTGCTACTTTCTTCCATTATCTTTTTGTGCTCAGGAAAATTATTCCTGTGCTTCCTCTCCCCTCCAGGAGCATGCTAGTCCTGGCTCTATTTTCCATCTTGATTACACGCACACTCTTTACCTGAGCCTCCCTGCATATCTTTCTCATAGGCCACAAGTGATTCAGAATGCTGCAGCTTGCTTCATCATCAGTTCCCTTCCTTGCACATGGTTTTTTCTGAAATCCAGAAACTGCACTGGCTTCCTATCACCTAGGGTTCTGTCTCTGCCACTGCAGCTTCAACAACTCTCATTCCCTTTACCCGAGAGGGAAACTTAATATACTGCCTCATCCACCCTCTTAACTCAACCTCCACCTGCCCGCTCAAACTTGCTTACTGCGGATGAGTTTGCACTGGCGACCTCTCTTCTTTTTCTTGGTAGCTAAATATTGGAATTCTCTTCCTCCCTAATTTTTCAAAATGCATCTCACCTTTTACAAAAATTTGAAAACGGGCTTTTCTTGTCTAATAGTCTTTCTCCTCAGCCAGATCCCTCGGAGCCTGGATACCTCTCTGTGTAGCAATTCACTTTGCAAGACCAGATCATTAATTCAAAAACAAATTAAGCTCAATCTCTAAATATTGCACTTCAACGGAAGGTTTTCCAAAGTGAACAAATTCATTAACTCCGTTCAAATGAAAACACAAGATCAGATTGACTGCTCGCCCACTGAACACCTGGATACATTAATTTTCCGTCATACCATAACTAAGTGGCATTTTGTATTCACTCAGCAAGAGGCTCCTCATGTTTGGTGTTTGTAAGCTCCCAAACAAGATTCAATGACAGCACGTTTGTAGGCCACTCTACCTGGCTAGGTATCTTGGCCCTGGGACTTGCTGCTATTTCTAAAGTGACACTGGGGCCGAGACAAGGGCCCCTATTTCATGCTCAAGAGACTGGCTTTTGCGAACTAGGAATTCTCATGCTATCAAATGTATTTTTATCTCCTCGTGTTCTTTTCCTGTGTAAAACCGTTGGGATATAAAGGAACAAAGATATTCCTAAATCTAGTCATCTTAATTTCTATTCTATAGCCAAGTTGTAGACTGAAGACCATTCGATTAAACTCTATCCAGTAGTTGTGGAAACTGTCCACTGCACATTCTTCCAAAGAAAACCAGGAGGCTCAACAATTTCAGCAAACACTATCATGGCAAGATAGGGCCAAGCTAGAAAACATTGTGGCTGGTTGAAAAGCGGCAAGAGGACCCACTCTCTGCTCTCAGATGCAACCAGCGGGACTGAAAGATTTGGCCTTCATCTTTCAGTGACTAGCACTAGAACCATGCAAGGACAGGAAGACGAACACGCTATCACCTCTGAGTGACTGGCCTAAGGACCATACAGGGGCACCTGGTGATGGCTTAGCAGTCCAATTGCACATTTGGGCAATGGAAGAGGTTAATAATGTGACTTTTGCAAAAAGAAAAAAAAAGCATTACACTAGAATTTAAGGGCAGGAGTGACAGGCTTTGGCCAGCTGGTAACTGGCACTGATGGTGACAGGGAATGGTAAGAAGATCCCTACATTTTTTCTGGACAAGCATGAACGTAGGATTAGGGCAGTAGGACTGCCAGGACTTTGTGAATTTATGGGTGCAGTATCTGGAAAAATCGAGTAGGGGCAGGCTTTCACCTCTAGAGAAAGACCGTGGAATTGAATCAAAGGTTTGAGATGTCGAATTTCAACCCAGAGTGGAATTGATTGGGATGATAGGGTAAGAGGAGCAGGTTTTTGCCTGCCTGTGACTACCGCTGATGTTAGCTGAGGAGGACATGAAAAAGCCTGTGGCAGTCAGTGAAATACTTGTGTTGAGTAAGGATGCTAAGCATAAGACATCAGGTGCTCTAAACCATCCGTGGTGTATCAACTAACCTCAGCTTTAAACGTTCCTTAATTGGGAAATAGACCCTTTGACCATACTTCAAGGCGACAGTAAAATGTACATGACATTTTTGGTTTGTACCTGTGCTTTGCGTCCTCGGTTCACGTAGGTGCAGACTGGGTTGTAGGCTCCAGTGCCACACACATACAGGTGTGTCCTGTTCCAGGGTTGTACCAGGCGAATGAAATTCCCACATTCACCCTGTAAGACAAAAGGTGTTCCAAGAGATGGGAAAAGATGAAAGAAATTATAGGACACATTACAGTCCACTTCATATGGCTACCCTACATCATGCAAATAATTGGCCAATATACTGCACAACCATATGGTATCCAATAGAACTCAAATGGTCAATGACATTTTATTTACTTCATTTACACGATGAATGACTGCTACGCTTTCAATCTCACAAGTGATTCCAACGTCAGACAGTCCATATGCAGTACTGATATATTAATTCCTGGATATATGTAAGCAATTTTCTGAAAAAATGTATATAACACATTTTTTTTATTTGTTTGTTTTACTTTTGTAGATACATGAACAAATGGTGTAACGGACATAACAGAGTAAACGTGCAATACAATGTAAAAATCTGCTTACATACAACCCCCAGAGTCCTGAAACTTACGAAGGTAATGTTCATCTTCTGCCGATGTTGTTTCTTATAGCGGCAGCCTAATGAGATGCAGCATTTCTGACAACATTTATCCATCTCAGTTCTGGCGTCAGGCAGCAGTGTTGAGTTAATGGCACCCTGAGGAAGGTTATTTGCGGAAGGCGGACCTTCTTTACCATAACCAGTCCGTACTGCATTGCAGTCAATGTTGAATACAGTTTTTGTATAGACAGGGCCTCTGAAATCATGAAATTCGGCCGCCACTGCTTTTTTTGCATTGTTGTGGTTTTGCGCAATAGCCGCATAATTCATCGTCTGCTGCATAGTATGCAGATTTTTACAAAAACTAAATTTTTTTCTAGATCAAACGCGTGAAAAGTTACTAAAAATGTGGTGACATGTTCACACACTGTGGAAGGCCCTTTGCAAAGGTTAACTGGTAATCTTTCAGTTTTTTATTTCTATTTTTGGTTTTTAAACTGGTACTAATGAGATTAAATCTTTGCCCACACAGTATTACCATGAGGGAAAATTACAAAATAATGAAATAATACTATAAAAAAAAACACCACATCATACAGCATAATTTAATGAACCTTGATGCATAATTTAGTGCTCCCGTGCCACATAATTCCAGTAACCTGGGGTATTGGGCATGGCCTGAACGAAGGACCTCATTCAACTGACAAACACTGAAATCCTCTTCAGTCGCTAGAAGTTATTTTCCCTGAGGAGGCGGTGACTAAGAAAAGAGTATGTGATACTACTGGTGTTAGGGTTATACTAGTTGTGTCAGGGAAGGTAGATTTCATGCTGTGGCCTATGCTGCACCTATTCTAATTTGAGCAAAACTCACACCACTGTTGTGCGCTGGGGTAATGAGCACCTTGGGCCGCAGGACGGATAAACGCTGTAGCGAGGGGGCAGGTAGCGCTCAGCGCAGTTACTCAGTCCGACACATGGGTGTTAGTCGGAAGCGACATGTGCGAGCGCACGTCCTCGTTTTATTCATCCCCGCAGGCCACGCCTGGCCTGCGGATGTGGGGATGCGTGCGTGCGGCAACTAGACCGTTGCCATCATTACATCCCTATCCAACTATATATTTTTTCAACAATGAATGAAGACAGTCCTGTATTGCAAAACAGTTCAAACAAAATGCCTAGGTACTTGCGTGTCCCTTGATGACAGCTTCAGGGTCTCAGCAGGCAGGCATAGTCTTTTAGCTTCTGACTCGGTGGTGGGTTGGGTCTCAGGTTGTACCGCCGGGCGTTGGCCCTACCACCGTCAGTACCTTGATAAGTGTCTCTGATCATGGCCGGTGGTGTTTGAGACACCGGTGCGGACTCCGGTTCCTCCGCATGGCCCTCCAGAGGTGCAGTGCCCTCTTCTTCAGAAGTCGTCTCTCCGTGTAGCTCGTTGTCCCTCTCTGCTGCCTCCGGGCACTGTCCGGATCCCGGTGGTATGGCCTTGAACCACAAGGCATTCCTTGACATTTCCTCTTCCCCTTTTTGGGCGGTGACCATGGTGCCCTTTCTCGCCGTTACTGTCCAGGTGCCCTGCTCATATCGAGTTTGGAACTTCCCCCCAGGGCGTCTGTTCCTTATGATTACTCTGGTCCCCGGGCTTAGGCTCCTGGGGGTGGCCCTCCTACATCGGCTGGCCCGTTGGTTTCCTAGTCGTCTCCGTTTCTGAGTTTCTTCGGCGACAGCCGGAGGTGGTGTCCAGCCAGAGGCATTGGGGAGAAGGTCTCTCCGGGATCCTTGGAACATGAGGGTCCATGGGCTGCTTTGGGTGGTGCAGTGTGGGGTGCCTCTGTATTCCCTCAGGAATTCATGCAGTCTCTGCTCGGGGTCGGCCTGTTCCACCATTGCTATTCGGAACACTTTGTTGAGAGTCCGCATAAACCTCTCCACGTCCCCATTTGCCTGGGGCCATTGAGGTGTGATGCGACGGTGCTGGATCCCCCTTTGCCGAAGGAACGTGGCAAACTCAGCCCCTTGGAAGGGTGGTCCGTTGTCACTCCTGATCTCTGAGGGATACCCAAACATGGAGAATATCTTTTCCAATGCTGGCCCTACGTGTGCGAATGCCGTGGAAACTACCCTCTCCACTAATGGGTATTTCGAGTAGGCGTCGATGGCCACTAGTGTATGTCCTTCCCCCGGGAAGCTCCCAAAATCCACGCTGACCTTGGTCCAGGGAGACGTGCAGGCTTCCTCGGTGATCACCGGTGCGGGTCTCTCAGGGTCACTTGTTAATTGGCAGGCCATGCAGCTCCTCACATATTCCTCCACCATGCTCTCCAGCTCCGGGAACCACACCTTTTCCCTCATGCTCGCCTTCATCTTAGTGGTGCCTTGGTGGCCCCCGTGGGCGAGTTGTACTGCCCGGTGCCTCAGGCTCTGGGGAATGACCAGACGTGACCCTCTCAATAACACTCCTTCTTCAGTCGCACTTAGCTCATGCCTGACTCGCCACATCTTCGTGAGGGATTCCTTATCTTCCGCGGACCAAGAATTGGGTGGGCGTAGATAGTCGGTCCACGAGCCTTCTCGAACTGCCTGCAGCGACCTCATGTAGATGTTATCAGCAGCGGCTGTTTCTTTTATGTCTTCTATTGTCATGCTTTGAGGGCATGACGTGAGTGCCACCCACGGGGCATATTCATCACAGTCGTCATCCACTGACTCTGGTTCTGGTCGGGAGGGGTGGCGCGAAAGGTAGTTGGCAGGGTTCTTGGCCCCTGGGCGGTATATCACTTCCATTTCGTATGGTTGTAATTGAATTACCCATCGTTCAATGCGAGGTGGCGGGTGTGGAGCAGTTCCCTTGAAGAGGGACACCAAGGGTTGGTGGTCGGTGACCATGACAAAAGACTGTCCTCGTAGATACAGATGGAAATGGCCACAGGCCCATTTAATAGCGAGGCCTCCCTCTCGATCTGGGCATACCTGGTTTCAGTTGGAGTCAGGGCTTTGCTTGCAAAAGCTAACGCCGTCCACTGGCCGGGTTCATGTTCCTGGGTCAAAACCGCGCCGAGGCCCACCGGGCTAGCATCGACGATCACCTCCGTACGTTTCGTGGGGTCAAAGTATGAGAGAGTGGCCTTTTCCAGGAGGGCATCTTTGATTCCCTGGAAAACTTCATCCTCCTTCGGGCCCCACTGCCATGTGGCATCCGTCTTGGTCATGCTCGTAGCGGTTCGCTCCGAGTGGCTAGGCCCGGTATGAATCGGCCACAGAAGGTGGCCATTCCGAGGAAGCTTCTTATTTCCGTCGGAGATTTTGGCACTAGGGCATCCTTGATGGCCTTGGACTTCCTCGGGTCTACCTGAATACCCTCCTGGTTAAAAATGTATCCAAAGAACTCGATGGATGGCTGAAAGAACTGACACTTATCTTTGTGGAGTATCGCTCCGAAGGTACTCAGTCTCTTTAGGAAATCCCGGAGGTATTTGAGGTGTTCTGACGCGGTGGCGGAGTGTATCAAAATGTCATCGCTGACATTTATTACCCCCGGCAGTCCGGACAGGAGTTCCCTAATGGTGTTCTGGAACACCTCCGTCGCTGAGGAGATGCCGAAGTTTAATCGCTTGTAGCGTCGGAGACCAAGATGGGTGCTAAAAGTGGTGATGAACCGACTTTCCTCCGCTAATGGTAGTTGGTGGTATCTGGCGTTTAGATCTATTTTCGAAAACCACTTCGACCCGTTCAAGTCAGCAACAATGTCGTCCATCGTGGGGGTCAAATGTCTCTCTCTCCGGATCGCGGCATTCGGTAGCCGCATGTCGATGCACAGGCGGATCTCGCCTGGTTGCTTAGGTTTCTCCACAATGACCATTGGCGATACCCACGGGGTGGGCCCCGTGACCTTTTCTATGACGCCCAGGTTTTCCAGTTTTTCCAGTTCTTTCTCCACCAGTGGGCGTAGGTGAAAGTGTATCCGACGGTGACGCAGTGCAGTGGGAGCAACCGATCTGTTGATGTGAAGCTGGATAGGTTCACATTTTATGCAGCCCAGGCCTCGGAATAGTTCGGGGAATCGTCCCAATAGTTCATCTACTTGGTGTGCTCTGATGCGATTGGCAAATGCTATTAGTTTTAGATCTTCAGCCGTGTGGCTGCTTAGCAGAGTGTCAGCCTCCCAGTTGATGATGTGGATTGTCGCCATCACCTCTGACTCGTCGGCCTGGATAGGTATTGTGATCTTTCCTTTGAGGGGTAATGGTGTGTCTGCTCCGTAGGCGAATGGCCTCATTTTGGATGGTAGTATCTGGGGGCGCGGGCGCAGCTTCTTGAACTGCTGTAGACCCATTACGTTCACCGTGGCGCCAGTGTCAATTATGGCCTTGACTTCCTTTCCCGCCATCTGCACGATGCATGTCGGCTGCGGCCGCCGTCGTTGCTTGAGCTCTCGTGCGAACGAGACAATGTAGGCCTCTTCATCCTCCGACTCCGAGTCGTCATTCACCGTGGGTAAGTATCTCTCTCCCTTCGATGGCGGTGGTTCAGCCAGCGATAGTTGTCGAATAGCTTTGGTGGGTGTCAGTGACTTCTTGAAGGTCTTTGACGTGTTCCTTCTGCGGCACACTGTTGCGAAATGGTTTGGAATTCCGCAATTTGCGCAGGTTTTGCCCTGGGCTGGGCAGTCTTTTGCCGCGTGGGGCTCATGTCCACAATATCCACACCGTGCTCGGGGCGGGTCTCTCCGATATTCTTTCTGTGGTGGTCCACGTGGTTGGGACCGTACCGCATCTGCCCGCTCAGTCTTGACGGTTTCTGCCTTGAGTTGAGGTTTGTGTAGTGCTTGTTCCATGGCGGTGGCCCTGACATTTGAGAGATCATGAGATCTGGCCAGGATTAGTATGTCTTCCAATGAGATCCCTGGTTTACGTAGAATTGATCCTCTCAATGCCTTGTCTCGGCATCCTTGAATAATCTGTCTCCTTATGGCTTTTGGTTGGTCCTCGTCAGTACAGGTACTGGCTAGCTCCCTGACCCGGGCATAGAATTGGTCCATCGTCTCACCTTCCCTCTGGCGGGCCTGACCCAATTTGAAAACTTCAAAGTCTAAATTCAGCTGTGGGTCAAAGTGGCCGTTGAGTGCAGCAACTGCCGCGTCGTAGTTATCCGCCGCCCCCGTGTTGGGCAGGTGTTTAAATAGTCTGAATATTTCATCCCCTGTGTAATGTAGTAAGAGAGACCTCTTCACTGCTTTGTCTGTCTCCCTTGTGACCACAAAGTAGTTTTCTAGTCGTTCGAGCCATATCTTCCACCTTGGTGAGGCTGTGGACGGGTCTTCTGTTTCACTGAAGGGTGGCAACACCCCAGTGGCAGCATGTTGAAATGGAATGTTAATAGTGGCGGCTGGCGCGTCTTCGTCCGCCATGGTGGCGGTTCGTCGGGACGACTTTCTTTCTCTCCTCCCTTGCTCACAGAGTTATTGGGGGTTGCGCGCTCTTGCTGATAGTCCCTCCCAGTTGTGCCGGTCTTCGCGACACCACGTGGCAACTGCGCGGCTCACCTCAGCTCCATCGAGCGCCCTACCGGCATCCATCAGCGTGGGGCGTTGGGGCTCTGGTAGGGGTCCATTTCAGAGCTGTCTAGCTGCATACATTCCCTCCAGGGCGCAGAGAAATACACCCCCGGCCGTCTTCCACGTCTCACGCGAAATGCGTGAGCATTGGCAGGGCTTTTCTCGCATCACACGCGTAATGCGTGAGCATAGGCAGGGCGTTCCGCAGATCCGCGGCTCACGCGAGATGCGTGGGAGAAAGCAAGCAGTCGCGTCTTTGGCCCGGTGCAGCGCACCACAGCGCCGCGTCTTCCCGGCGGCCACCGGATCCTCCAGGGCCCACACGTGCAGGAGGCAGGGGTGAGCAGGCAGGCTCAGGATGGGCCAGTGTCTCGGCAGACACGTAGTGCGGTAGGCACCGCGTGGGGAGCAGGCAGCTCCGATCCAGCCACCAGTGCACGGGCGAGAGTTTGGCGCCCTCCGCTCGTCGCCAATGTTGTGCGCTGGGGTAATGAGCACCTTGGGCCGCAGGACGGCCAAACGCTGTAGCGCGGGGGCAGGTAGCGCTCAGCGCAGTTACTCAGTCCGACACATGGGTGTTAGTCGGAAGTGACGTATGCGAGCGCACGTCCTCCTTTTATTCATCCCCGCAGGCCACGCCTGGCCTGTGGATGTGGGGATGCGTGCGTGCGTACGGCAACTAGACCGTTGCCATCATTACAACCACCACTACAGTTAATGATATATACTTCCACGTAATATTCTGCATCTTCTTCCTGTGCTGCACCCATCTGGTGCCTTGGAGAAGCATCATGCTACTGTCTATGTGGCATCCGCCGTCTTTCCATGAAGAAACCTGCGGTGATGCTACTTGGGTTGCAGCCGATATGCATGGGAGGGAATTTCCCAGTGCCTGTAGTGTCATGGTTCTCCGTCTCCATGCTTAGAGACGTCTCAAGGGCCACTATCAGAGAGATACCCAAGAGCACTTCTACCACCCTTGCAGTGGTGAAACATGCAACTGTGGATGTGTAAGTGGGAGACAGTGAGAGGGTGCATGTGGGAGACAGAAGGAAGTACTGGGACTGCACCTGCTGCATGCGAGGCGACCAGGCTCTGCAAATGCTCTATCTTTTGGATCAAATAATGGACTTTGTTCCCCTCACTTGAAGATCCCCAGCTGTCAATGCCTAGCAGCCTCTTGGGCATACAAAGCGTTTCACACTTCCGCACTGACAGGCGGGCAATTTACACCCCCCCCCTGAAAGTATGGCCTCTACGAATATTTTCTGGGTTTCCTGTGCGTCACCAATGAGGTGTAGGGGCAGCATATGCACTTCCGGGTGGGCTTTCATTGTTTAAACACCGGCACCGCTAGTGCAGCGCCTCTTGCCAGCGCTACAGTCTCAATTAATTAATTAGCTGAATAAATATTTGATCAGGCGGAGGTGGGAGCAAGGCAGCCAGCCAGCCCGCGCTGTATTGTTTCCAAGCAGCAGCGCCCGAGTTCGGTTTCCTCCTTTAAAGCCTGCGCTTCCGCGGCAGACCCGGCCAGCGGTTCGGCGGGGATTTACAAGGAGCTTCTGTCTTGGCCGCGGGGACGAAAGTTCCCTTTGAAACTGGTGCGGAAAAACAAACGCACAGGGCCGTGGGTGTGTGGCAAATTTCAAAGAAACCCTCGCACAGCTCGAATGCAACAGCTGAGAAAAAGGACGGTGCTCAAGGTCAAGTCCAGATTGAAGAGCAGCGAAAACCAACAGAGCTTCAGCTGGTACGCTGGTGTGGGTTTCAGACAGGAAGCAGCTTGGCGAACTCTGACCTCTCATTTCCCGTCGGCTGCGCCTTCGAGTTCGCACCTCAAGGAGGTCTGGCAAAGCAACGGGGCGCTACTCAGGGCCGGCTCCCTCACACACCCCTCTTCCTATAGGCCGACAGGCTGCAATCTGTGCAGCAGGGAGCTCCCTTCTGTCTGCATAATGTGTATTACTGAAAGTTCTGGAGAACTGTGGAGTTCCCGCTCACCAATTTGCCTGTATGCTTTAATTTTTGATAAAATCAACACATGGCTGAACGCCAAGGTCTCAATCTCAGTTTGGAAACAACATTAATAGGGCTACACTTATTTATTCGGGTTAGAGGGGACAGTTACCCCAAAGGGATATCCGCCAATAGTATATTCAGGTTGTAACAAACAACACTTAACAATGCAACAGTCTTGGCGGGAAAATGCCAACCATAAAACTTACTGGCACTGTAAGATGTGCTTGACAAGCGAAAATATAGCATTTTCAGAGATGAATTTAAGATATCAGAGACATGGAATTGTTGAGAGTGGAGGGGGAATGGGTGTAGGGGACACCACTATAGTCGAGGTGCATTTTTTGACCATTTTCGCAGCACACACCCTGGCAATTCAGGGTGTGCTGCAAAACATGAACCCCTTTAAATGTACTCGTATGATGATGTTCTGCTTCAGTCTCTGGTGTCCTTTCAGCTTACACACTTCCAATGGCTTTGAGGTATGTATTACATGCGGTTTAGGACCATTATTTGTGTGTTGTTTACTTAGACTGCCCCACAATATATAGGAGTTGAAAACCATACTTAAGACGAGGTTTTCAACAACAGTATATAAATATCTATTTATTTAGGCAATTTTTTATATAGCAAAAGTGTGGCCCAGAGGTATCAAACTACTTTACTAAGATAAGTAACAGGCATGATATAGACAATTGCGGTGCGTAAATAGTTTAATGTTAGGTTACAAGTACATTACATCTATACATCAGTTTAATAAAAACCAGTATGTTTATCTATGTACAGGCAAATATACACAGAAAGCCATGTTTCCAACCTTGAGTAGAAGTTGGTCGTGGAACACTGAAGAAGGATGCTGCAAAGGAACTGAGAGAGGAGGAGGAGGGGTCCAGGAGTGAGTGAAGACTGGGATGGACTGATTGTGACTGGAGGAGAGAAGGAAACGCGAAAAGCGATGGACGTGAACAAGAGACAAGAAAGGGGAAGCAGGTTCAGGCTATCTTAAGAGCTGATGAGAAGGTGGCAATTATTGTTGGCTTACATTTACTGCTACAGAGTCAAACTGTTGAGAATAATGCTTTGGTGGCTTAAGTTGCCAAGATTAATCCTTTACACTGCTGTACCTGGAATAAATATGTTTTTGGTAATGAGAAGGAAATGGATAGTTACATATGCAGGTCTCATGGGAACGGTATTCTGCTCTAATGGCCCTGCACGTTCAAAGATGCCCAACCAACAAGTTGCGCTGGCCTGTAAGAGTTCAGACACATGCCTGTGGTATTATGGGAAGGAATCCAAGGTGGGGGCTGGTTCTCGGGACTGTGTTTCTTAAGATTACTTCCTCCACTTTCTTTGACTTAACTTCCTTTGCCCTGAGGAGACAAGGGGCTTGCATGCACACAGTTGTTCTGTAGACAATGCTGACCTCCTAGTCTTTCATGGCTGGCATCTGCATAGTCGTGCCACATCCCTGGGTGAAGCAGTTATCATCACAACATGGCCAGTCTCAGACTATCCTACTGCTGAGATGCCATATGTTACAAATTGCTTCCAAAACACCTGAAAACCAACACCAGAGTTCCTCCTCGAATGATGTTCTTTGTGTCTTTGTTTTGTACCAGACTGGGAAAGAGGCATGATATTCCACTCATTTTCATATTTCGAAAGGTATTTCGCAGGCTGCATGGTCCCACAATCCAATTAGGAGCCGAGCCAAACATGTGCAAGAACAAAGGGATGCGCTGTTCTATCTTAGATCAATACAGGTTCTGCAACTTCCATGGCAGGTGTGCATAGTGCACAAAGTGTAAAATGTGTTTCTTTCTGCTCTGCTGAATCTCTGCAATGTGACATTTACCAAGGGTTTCTCTGGTCCATTGCAAAGTGGCCCAGCTGCTTAAGACAGAAAGCTCACTCAACCTATCTGTTACCACTATTCTTGCCTTCATCACTCTGTCTGATATGTTTGCTTCCTAGCAATGCATTCTGCATCCATTTTAGTCTTTCTCAGACTGTCATCTTTGAAATTATGCTCTCTTATTTTTGTTATGTATACCCTGTCTCTGTCATAGCCCAAATAAGTGCTTAATTTGAGCTGGTGGTTGCATGTGGTGTCAACTGGCACCTATGTTTGGGCACCTGTACTGATTTCTACTCACAAGACTCAGATCCAGAGCAAGAGACAGAAAAATAAATAAGAGGCGAGATGGCAGGAGTGAAAGACAGAAAAATAATGACAAATGGAGAAAGTAGGGATGTAAAAGAACCTGCAATAGTGAGATAACAGGACAGAGTTTCTGCTGGTGGATGAAACAGGCATGAGGCGGAATCAAGACTACACAGACGTGGTGTGTGGCACCCCCCCCCCCTCCAATTAGGCAGTGCCGGCTGTGGACCTCAGAGCAAAACTTTGGGCCTGCCACTTCCTATTGAACAAATTAAGCACTGGACCGGCTTCTTTTAATATACCTAGACCTCAGGTTCTCTGGCTTATGTCCCTGGTCACCTTTCTATTCAGCTACTGCGGATCTCCCACTACAACATATGCTCATTGCCCCATTATTAATGGATCTCAACTTGGATCGTGTAATGAGGGGGGCTCGGCCCTGCACTAGTCTCGCTTTCTATCAAGCCCCATTGGGCAAGGTGCTTCCTCAAATCTTTCATCTGCAAGCCCCATGCTATTGGAAGCTAATTACTTGAGATCATGTAAGAATTGTGTTCCTATAACTCTTAAAGACATATGGTTCACTTTTGTGTTATCTATGCCTTTGTGACCGTGTGACTTCATCGCTGTGCATCTAAGGCAGAGTTCTTCAATCTGTGGGGCGCGCCCCCCTGGGGGGGCGAGACACCGTCTCAGGGGGGGCGCGAACTCCACGCTAAAATCTCAGCTTTGTCCTCTACTTATTCGAGCAAACGGCAGAGTGGAGCTACAGGGGCCCTAAGAAGGGGTGAAAGCCATCAAAGCCTCATTAACGCGAAAAAAGGTCTTTTAATGACCTGTGAAATACTCGGTGCGGCTGTGTGCGCACTGGGAAGCTGTCACATCAGGCTGCCACACACGGGGCTAAATATCAGAGATTACACCCATTTTAGCAACAAGAAACTAAGAAAGTCTTAACTGCTGCAAATCACCAAAAATGGAAGGGCACTAACCTAGTGCTTTTGTAAACTGTTACTGGTATAGCCTTAATTTAATAATACATTGTCTCTAATAAAGTCACAACACTACATTGCTGCATCGAGGTGGGGCAAAATAAAAACAAATGCAGCTGCCGATGTCGTTGAGAAGTGTCCCTGTGAGTCTGTCTCTGTCACACTCACTGGCTCAGCCCACTGCATACACTCAGCTGCTGTACAGTAGCAAAGTCAGTCTGTCCCAAATCACGACCATGGTGAGGAGCCCCCAAGAGCTCTCAATTCTTAACTGGCACTGCTCGGCTAATGTGAGAGGTGTTCCTACCCTAAACACCGTCTGCTCAGCCTCTCCCGGACTTATGGCACGTGTTCATGCGGAGTTCTAGCGTTGCCAGGCCATAGCAATAATTACTGGTGGTCCGGGCTGGGGCGCAGGCTGACAGATACACTGTGCATTGTCGTGATGGCCCAGAGTGCCTTTCAATTTCAACAGCATGGTATTGCGTCTGTTTATCTGTGAGCAGTGTGTACAACCAAAGTATGCAATATATTATATATGCATTCAAACGTATATTTAGTTCTACCACTTATCTCATCGTAATTTGTACAACACTGTGCTTTTTTAAACACATGCCCACGAACAGCAACATCGTACATAGGGAACAAATATTACATTGTGAAACATGCTCTCTTACAGGAAAGCGAACACCTACTTCATAACAGCCGAAAAGCGCACAGCAGTTAACGCACCGACCTTTGCAAGCGCGGCTCCACCTCACCAATTCAGCTGTCCTGATTTACAAACTTTGTTCTTTCTTTTGCCCCCAAGTTGATAACAGCGTGACTCTCCTCCATTGACAACCGGCCCTCTCTCTGCGATGTCCTGGCTGCATGATGCAGCAGTGCAGTCCCCCTCTCCCAGTGGCCTTGAGAAGGCCAGCTGCTCGGAAATAATTCACGGCAGGCGGCGAATCCAATAACTTAGCTCCTGGGCCCCAGGGAGGGCGGATAGGCAGGGCATGTCTGAGGTGTAGACCATATAGAGTGCACGCACCGTATGCCTCAAATATTCCTAAATACATTCACTAATGACTCTAAAAGTTGCGCAGGGCCTAGTTTAACATATCTGAAACCCTGTGCTGCCTTCAATAGCATGCTGAGTTACTGCAAGTGTGTGGGAATGCACCCTGCATTCAGACAACTTGCTCCTCATTCTCGCCCTTCACTTTCATGCTCACCCTGCACTCACAGCGATCACAATTCCCTCTCACTGACCCCCATGCACTCACACCATTCACCCTGGACTCAGTGATCACTCTGATCTCACAATGCACTTGCGCTGTCGCATACCTCACTGTGCACTCACATGAGCACTCCTGCCACCCTCACAGCACAGAGGGTTAATGTGCCTGCTACAAAGAAGGTGTACCATGCAGATCAAAGAACTGAGGGGCATATGTTCAAGGAAGTTGCGGAGTGAGGCGTTAGCAGTCATGGGTTAAGGCCTCTCTCCGCCACTTCAGAAAAAGAAGGCTGCACCATATTTACAACAATATGCTTCAGCCTCGCGTTTCCCCTGCGCTGGCGCTACACTTAGCAGTGCCAACGCAGACACCATTGCACCATACTGAAAGGGCATCTGGGTACAGGGAAAATATTTTTTATGTACAGGAGGGAGACCTTCCTGTACATAAACAATCTTTAAATGTCATTTGTACCACTTCCATGTGTGCTGCTTAATGCAGCACACACAGAAATCACAAAATTGATTTTTTTTTAAAACATTACAAATACAAGGCATTTTGCTTTTTCCATGTGTGCTGCACAAGGCAGCCAACATGGATGAAGCAAAAACGAGGAGAAATAATGCATTTCTCCTAGTTTCGCCAGCTTTAGACCAGGTTTTCCCTGTTCTTAATTTTAACGCTGCCTCACTTTTACGCTGCATTTGTAAATAGGGGGCAACATCAAAATGAGTGCCTGTTGCAGTGGAACGCCCACGGCAACACCCACGGCCCACCGTTTCACGCTAAGCATAGCATGAAAGGGGGCCTTATTTACAAGGCAGCGTTAAGCCAAGTTAAGTGGCTTAACTCTGACTTGTAAATACGGCAATGCCCCTATCGCCACAACAACGTCGTAAAAAGTGACGGTGTTGTGTCTATATGGGCTTGTACATATGCCCCTAAGTATGATGAAACTATGAGTAGCACTATAAAAAAAATTATATGTTTGCCAGAAAGGTGCTATAGAGAGATGAGGTGCAATGTTGGTGGGTGGTAGTGAGGGTGTTCATGGAGGAGGAAACACTCATTGTTTTGAACATTATTTGCCGGATATGGCCCGGGATATGTGGGTGGCGGTCGATTATGTAGTGTACCAGATTCCAGTAATTTCTGTCAGGTGGTGGGGGGGCCCCACATTTAAAAAAATTCAGCTGGGGGGGCTCAACCTTCAAAAGTTTGAAGACCTCTGATCTAAGGCTTTTGTGACTGTAAATCTTTCCAGGCAAACAACCTTTTAGCACTGCTCAACACCTTCTGCAAAAGAAGCTCTTCTGTTATATGGAGTGTCTGTGCTCTGTAGGTGATTCAATACTTTCTACGGGGCAACAGACATTCCCAGACAACCTCTAGCATGCTCTAGACATTTACCCATAACGTCCGCTTTATTTTATTTAATACTTACATTTATGTTCTTTCCCGATAAAACACATTCTTCTATCCGTTGCTCTGAAGCTGGCCAGTGGATCTATGGGAAAAAAACAGACATAAGCTGTGTGAACATGTCCTGAGGGCACCTCAAAGCCACACTGGCACATATATAACACAATATAGCAAACCTGAACTCCAATTAAACAGCAGAGTTCAAACATTTTCCACTCCATATTTTAGCCCTCTGTACCTCCACTGACATGGAGAGTTAACACTCTTCTCGTGTCATAACGGAATTAATCTACCCTCCTCCATACTGCACAGCACAAACACGCAGATTACCAACAGCACTAAGGCAGTCACCAAGCCCTTTGAGTCCCTCTTAAGGCTTAGGCGCACCCAACTTGAGTAAAGGCAAACCAGAGCAAAAGCATCAGATGGTAAACACTCAAGAGATGATATACATAGTGGGAAAATACCCCAAAAGATCGTTCCAGACAACTTAGTCAATTATCAAGCATACCCAACACCACAGAGTAATGGGTCTCCACTCCTGCCCTCTACTGTTTCTCTGCCGTGCCTCTTCGACCTCTTTCTTGGGATAGTTAGAGTTCAAATACTCATCTTGACTCCACCACTGTTGTTCGACAGGGAAGTTATGTTGGTTGGATGAACTTCAAATGATGCAGTGATGGAGGTTGATTTAGGCTTCTTGCAACAGTATCGCAGAGAACACGAGCCTTGGAAAGCAACAGTTTGCCTCTGACATGTTGGGTGTTGCATCTATATGGAAAGGAGCAATGTTGGCATGGCTGGAAATGGTCATATTATGCTGGGAGGTAGTTGGTGGATGTTCTAGCTATAGCCAAGATGGAGTAAGCCCAACCAATAACATAAAACGGGTGTATGAGTTTGTAGATGGATAATGGTGAAGATGCAGGTGAAACTCTGATTGACAGAGACATGCAGTCAGTCAGTTTGTAGCAGGCCCTGGGTGTAGAGACTAAAAGTGGGGGAAGCTGTGATGTGATCATGCATATAGAAGCTGCTGTGAATTCAGAACAATCAGTACACGGTGAGGGGATTTACAGTTCAAAGTGGGCAAGATAAATGAAAGTTCGATGTAGCACCATTTGTCGTTAAACACTGAATGGGTTAGATGGGCCATCATAGGAGAAGGCTGGATAATGGAGGTGCAAACGTAAAGTCATTAGGAATACTGTATGCCTCAAGTTATGATAGGATGGTGACTAGCAGCTTTACCATGGAAGCTATCTTGAAGACTTCAAACAGAGTTGGTGTTACCAGAGGCACAAAGGTGGTACATGTAGCGCATAGAATGCTAGAGCTAGTGACAATGAAAGGGCACATGCTTTGGATATAGATGCTTTAGGGCTTACATAGTAGGAAGATGGCTTAATAAAATACTGGTGCTAAAAAGGAGATTACATCGGTAAACAAGGAGAGAGGAGATTAAAATGGATAGTGAAATACAGGACAATGGGGGAAAGATAGTAGGAAGGCATAGTCGAAATGTTGGCAACTAGTCTTTATCAGCAGAAATGTTGTAAGAAGAACATATACTGCCTTCATTTGAAGCCCCCTCAAAAACGCAAATCCACACCTGACTAAATTAAGCAGCACATTTAAGTTCTAAAGTGCAGACTTTTCAATATCATGATATCCTAAAAAAGCAGAACCTTATGTATTGCGCACTCTTTACTTCCCTCACCAATCTGGAGACATTGGAAATGTAATAGACAGGGATGTTGTGGATAAATTGGCATGTGGGTACAAGTGAATTGGTGTTTGTGAGAATCAAATGCATATTAATTTGCTCAGTTGTGGATAAAAAAAATAATAAAGACAGACATGGTGCACTGCAACCCACCAATCTTAGAGGGAGAGGGAACAACACTCTAGGCCTTATTTAGAGTTTAACGGATGTGGGACGTCAACCAAAAGTCGTCGGGTGCTCCGGCCAATTTTGTCAGTCTCAGTTTACAGATGTTAAGTGCAATATCTGCCTTCTTCTGGTGGATGTCCTGATCCACTAAACTCTAAATTAGGCCATTAGTTCAGACCTAAAGGCTTGTAAAAAACATACATTAAATTAACTGAATCCCCCCATGGGTTCCAATTCAAACAAGAGATGAAGGCTAGAAATCAAGCAGATCTTTGGTGGTGTAGTATCTTTGGGGTGCATCGAAGAAAAGGAAATTTTGAAATGCCGCTTACAATCAGAGGCTCCCTGTTGATGTCATGCAGATCCAGGGATAGAATGTAGTCCTTGCTTCCCACGTACATACGGTCGTGATCTTCGTCCTTGAGCAAGATGCGGTAATCTGTTGTGTTGAGCAGGAAGCTGAAGAAGTGTGCAGTCCCCGTTGACTTCAATTCTGAAACCAGATAGTGGTACGGAGGGATCAATAATAAAGGAAGGGATACTTTCTTTTCATGTATACTGAAGTTAAAACATGCATGAAACGCCAAGAGGATTTTCTACAGCAGGCAAGTTATAGAAAGTAACCCATCAATGCTTTTCAAGCAAGCCTATGCCACTTGCATAAGAGCCCCTGCTATTCGGTGGCACAACAAAGATAAGTATTCTTACCACTGATGCAAAGCCCAATTGGCCTAAGTGGTAGCAGATCAAGTATCTTGGGCATCGTTTCAGGGCTGGATCTTTTACTTGAAATTTGAACAGTGAGTTCGAAAATGACACCAGCCTTGCTCTTGCATGCAGTATACCCCAAACTAATCAAGATAACACTTCATAAACCAAAATACAAATACAATCAGGATATTTTACCATGTAAAGCCAAACACTGCCCTGTCTACCATCGCCTTTTGTGATGAGCTAAAGAAAGGGCTTTCATGCATGATGGGGTGACGCCAGATACGTATAGAGTATGTTTGTTAGCACACATGGTGTGGACTACATGTAGACTGAAACATTAACAACATTAAGAAAGTAGTAGTCAATTCATCATGACAGCCCAGGAGCAAGGTAAGAATCAGTGAGTTAAAACTAGGAAGAACTAAACGTGTTCAAAAGGTGGGCAACTAGTTCTTTCTATGGGTCCTGGGTCGAACAAGGAGGATATCCGAACAGAATACTAAAGCAACATGACAATACAATTTCTTTTAAACTATACTTCAATATAGTTTGCTCTTACAAGGGATTCAATTAGGTGAAAATATTTATAAATCTTAATAAATTCAAAGCTGTTTCGAACAAGTGGCTCCACAATATGTCTTGCACAGGTCCCCACAAATCCTTAACCCCTTCCACGCTCATGACGAGCTCAGCTCGTCATGAGGTACGCCTGTCGTACGCTCATGACGAGCTGAGCTCGTCATGTAACGCGGTAATTGCGAATCTTCAGCGCACAGCGGTAAAACGCTTAGCGCAGACGGTGTTAACATGACACTGGTTGAACCAAAATAATTTCTTCAAAGTAGAAGCGGATAGAAGCTTTCAGATTAGGCACATAAAACCGGTTAGGCAGCTCCAGTTAATTCTTTCCCCACAGTTGTGAGTTGTATCGCAGCATTAAAGATTGTTTGAGTCCCCAGGCTGGTTGAAATATACTTTTATATAAGCCACGATTCTTCTCCAGTGGGTCTGACAATGTTATAACAGGGTTGCAGTGCAACGTTTTTAGAACTGTAGCAGTGGAACGGTTCTCCCCTCAGGTTAACTTTGATGTAAAGCAGTGGTCTGATCATCTTATATCATTTAGTACATGGTGTGTTCATCCTGTATCATGTCATTTATTACACAGCAAATCCCAACTAACAACATGGTTGATATGTATTTGGAGTATGTTTATTTATTTATTGTATTTTTAATTTATAGTTGAACCTCTCTGAAACGTCAAAGAAAAGCAAAGGTCCCATTTGGGGCTATTGAACTTTTAAGTGAGTTCTACTCTACTCACACCTACTCTCCCTCATTCAGACTCCTGGTTCTGGGTTTTAACTATTCAGTCAACTCTCATTAGAAATAGCACCACCATTTACGAACAGTGATCTCTGTCCACTCCGGGTTTCAATATACCAACGCACTGCATGTAGGACTGTCAATACGGGTTCTTCATTGAAGGCTTGGAAGTTTGTGTGGTTATTGGGTGGACTATTTTTAGCTCCTCTTGAACACCAATACATGCCACACCTCACTCAGAGGCTAGATAAAAAGGTCTTCTACCTGAACATAGTTGAACAGCATTGCAACATGAACTAACACGAATGAGCACCCATGTACTAATTAACATCTGTCTGACCTGCCGGCTCCTCTCCTAAGAGGGAAGAGAAAGACCCTGCTCACCTTGGTTTCAGAAAAATTATACCAGAGCTCAAGCTCCAAACCCGCATGCTGGTAAATTTTGTTTGGAGTGATTTTCGGGTGCAGAATAAAAGGGCTAGCAAAGGTGAGTGATTCTTCACCCACCAACCATTACAAGGGGCAGTACTTCACTTTCAATATGTAGTGAAGGAAGACACCGTCGGGGCCTTCCTCCGGTATGGTGGCTAAATCTTCCGGGTGTAATATGGGATCGAGGCAGGAAGAGGTCTCCGTCTCTTGAAGCCAGTCCCATTCATTTCCAAGCCCTCACTGACTTCCTATCTTTCAGCATCACAGGTTCAGTGCAGAACAGCCCAACGTGGTAGGAAGACGGAGCGATTCCTCTCAGCTCAGCACAGCAGGAACCTACAGGATGCCAAGATCTCCAGAACATGATCCGATCCTGCACCTGCTACACCAGCGGAATGTCCTCCCCAATCCCAGGGACATCCCACCCACTGCTTCTCTCCCATACACACCACCCTCTTCCAAAGCATTCGATATCTTCTCATTAATTAACCCGAAGGTGCTTGACACCAGATCTGTGGAGCTAATGACTTCTGGACCTGTGGTCTCCTGGTTCTTGCAGCATCAAAGTTACTAAAAACAGGAGTGACAGGTTTCTAAAAGGTCAGGCCTTGCTAATGGAAAAACGTGAACCATTCCTTAACGAGGTGAACGGAGAAACTTATCCTCTTACCTTACCTCCTCCTTGTTCTCCACCTACGAAATGGGCCATTCTTTAGAACCAACAAGATTGATTAAAGTGGTTTAAGAGCAGAGATGTGACTGTACATATCCCTTCTGCTTTAAATGCTAACTGATGGCAGTAGCAGCTTCACAGATTATGATGCCCACTTCTAAATATAACACAAAAGACAGTTATTAGGCACCTGCTTCGGCACAATGAAGATGCTCAGGAAGAACTTCCCCTGGATTCCTCTCTCAGCCAGGAAGACCCTGATTCAGTCACTCCTGGTGAGTCGACTTGATTACGGCAATTCATTGCTCGTGGGAATAAGGGAAGATCTACTATCCAGACTATAGGTGGTGCAGAACACGGCAGCCCGCCTTGCCCTCAACAAACCGGCCCGGGCTCCTTCTGCCCCCTTTTGAGCCAGCTTCACTGGCTCCCGGTTAGGAAGAGAGCTATCTTTAAGAGGCTCTGTATGGTCTTTAGAGCACTACAGGGAAAAGGTCCCGCCTATCTCACAGATAAACTTATTTTGTACCAACTGGTTCGACAACTAAGATCAAGCAACTGCAATCTCCTGTGCATCCAAAGAATACATAGGGTTAAGATGGGGGGGGGGGAGGGGAGAGCCTTTTTCCATCTGGCTGGCAGTCACTGGAATAGTCTGCCACAGACCATTAGGGCCTGTGTGGAGCTAACTAGTTTTAAGAAACTACTTAAGACCTGGCTGTTTTAGATGAGTATGGCCTAGGAGTACCTATTTCTCGAAGCGCCGAGAGATCCCCCTGGGGATGATTCGCCTGTGCTCTATAAATGAGTAAAAGTAAAAGTAAAACAAGATGTCCATCACTTTCAAGCCAACAGCACCTAGTCAACCATGAATAGGCAACGTTGAAATGCTCAAGCAACTACGGTAACTGTCATATAATTGATATTCCTGCATTGCAAAAAGAAGTTGCTTATTACACGTAGCCCATCTGGACACCTATGCCCTTTAAGAAACAAAAGCTTGGTTAGAGTGAAATCAGTCCTCTGTCCTTGCTCTAGGCAGCACTGTAGCAACTGGTTGATGGTGTGACTCTCCTCTAGCCGAAAAGTAAAGCCCTGCCACCCAATCACTAATTATTTTGAGTGTAAAAGAATTTATCGGATCTTGCAGAGTCACATTCAATACTGTCACTTCTGATATATGCAAATCATGGCTCCAGGATCCTACCCAGCTCAGCCGCAAAACCGAAGGCATGAGGCTGAACAAAAATATTCCTGCCTCATCCCCGCTCATGCTGTCCTGTACCTCCCTCTTGGCACCTTTGCTTTCTTTTACGATTTGCCTACCCACTTCCTCATTAGGACTTGCTGTGTCGCTGCCTTCTCCACTCCTACCTATTCGATGGATCCCCATTACCCCCATCTCTTAAGGTCAGGTATAACAATCTTTATCACCCTTCCTTTCCAAATGCTAACATTGCACACCACAAGGGCTACCGGCCTTTGCTCAATGCGGCCCTGCTACGTGACAGGATACCCATCTTTTGCCCACCCTGTAACCAATTAGGATTCACAGTCCCTCTTCCTTGTGCATGCTGTGGTGACAAGGGAAAATGGAATTGGCCCACATGAAGCAGTGAATCTGTTGCCTTCATATCAGTTGTATTGAAATCTTTACTTCATGCACAGAGACATTTAACATATGGTGTTTAAAACCACAGCTAGATTTGCAGTAACACTTTACCTTGGTCACACAGGAAATTCTTTATAAATGACCTACATCGGTAGGGTTGGATTCATAACTTCTTGGCTACCAGAAATGACCAAATCACTAATTCGCACTACTTTTTCGACCATAAAACATAATTTTTCTCTGCCCTAACCATTCAATTATTTGTAATGGCACGACAGCAAAATATGCTAAAATATTTAGCTAACTGCTTTCCCCTGTTCCTTGCCAAAAGCGAATCCCTGAAGGCTTCGAGGGACAACCTAAAAAGGCAGCAAATTTACCAACCAGCAAACAAGTCCTCAAACTATTACAAGTTCAGAGATCAGAATCCGAAGAGATTCATTTTTGTTGATAAACTTATTGGGAGGAATTTGTAGGCCATGGCCTTCCCATAGTTAATCTATGCAACACTGAGTCAGACAGGAGATTCTGGCGGCTACGGCCAACAGCATCAGAGCAGAAAATACAGTCGACTGCAGACTTGCGTTTGCAACTGTGCAGTTTTGTAATTATAGTTAAGAGTAAAAAACTGAGCTAATTCTAAGTAAGTCTTTCAAATCAACTGTGCCAGTTTGATTCATCGAGCTCATATTTCAAAGACGGTAAGGTGCCACTTTATCGCTTTGCTGTGTTTAAAGATGCCCAATGGACAAAACCCGTGCAGTTTTGGACTCCTATCTATTTTCTATACCACATAGTCTCTGCTGTGCCATAGAATGGGCTAACCAGACTGGCACAGGACTAACCAAAGATCTTCCAACTTAACAGCTGAAAGTGATAAATGAGAAGAGAGAACGGGCCAGCACCTCTACTGGACATAAGCAGCTCTGTACTCACAATATATACTGGTGCAAAAAAGAGTTTCACAGAACTAGAAGAGTAGCATGCCACTTGTCTGTAGCATGAAAGGCTGCATGTACATCTGTGTATGTAGGCCAGAGAAGGATTCAGGGATTTTGGACTTGTTGCAGGGGCGTAGCATGGCCAGTAAGATTGGGGCGGGGAGGAGGGGGGAGCTTCAGATTTCCCAACTATCACGCTGGCACATAATGTTAAAATGCATTATACAATCAAGGCGCATGAGAGTGGCTTAAAGGGCAGTGGAAAGGGAGAGGAATGCCGATTGGTAGGGGCACAAAGCGAGACAAAGCACATTATTTTGTGAAATAACCCAACATTTTTTAATCATTTTCAAACAGAGAGGGAGAGAAGGTGTGTGTTTTTGTCTGTGTGTGTAAAAATTTCTTGTGAAATCCGACAGACACCGCACCATACCCGACTGAAAGCACCTGTACCCAACTATTTATCACAAAATACCTGTACTCGGTGGAGGGGGGAGTAAGGCCACACAGCAATTTATTTGCTTGACGAACCACACTTATTTTATTCAGTGCTGGGTGGAACAGAAATGTCAGAGCCAGGCCATTCAACTGGTCTTAATTCAGTTAATCGTTGTAGTGAATGGAGGAATAATTGGGTTACACTTGCCAGCCCAGTATGGAGAGCCAAGTGTCAGTCTGGGTTAAGGTGTGAGTGGATGAAGCTCTGGCACTGAGCCCTGCATTTTTTCTGAGCTGGGGTGACTTCAGAATTCCCATGTGTTGGCAGCTCTACCAGATAGCTTAATTAAACATGCTTATGTTTGACAAGCCAGCTGCAGCTGTGCGGCTTGCTCAAGCGGCTTGAAAGGCAGAAGAGGCATGTTACACAAGGCATTGGGAAGGGAGGCGCCTCTCACAACAAATTAAGCTGTAACGATGGGCATATGTGTTAGGGCAGAGGCTCTTTTTGCTTGGAACAGGAGGGCAGGCGAACTGATGACGCAATAATCTCCTGCTGGAAAAGACGACGAATGGGTGTAAGTCACCCACATTGCAGGTTAGTTGGTGAACTGACCTGGAAAGACATATTCCTTTGCGCCAGGAAATATTAGCAAGCACTTCCCTGCAGTCAAATGAAAGGCCAATGGTGTGCACCAGTCGTGACGCAACTGGGAGCTGGTTATATATACATATATAGAAATATAGCCACTTCTACATGGCTAGCAAGACCTTTCTGCAAATCAGGAAACATTGGCGTTAATTTACAATCAATCAAGGAATGGGAAGATGAGCTTTTGAATAATCATGATGCCCTTAAGATTCACATTGCCAAAATTCAATGGTGAGAGCTCCAACCAATCAGATAACACTTCTGACCAGCCATGACGTACTAGTAAACCATGGATGTTAATTTGCTGAAATTCCAGACTTAGAGGAAGTGACCTCATAAACCATTCAATTCCATTTGATACAAAAAGTTTCTGACTCTTTGTCTGACCCATAGCCTCTCACCAGCCTCAAATTCATTACTGGTGGGGAAAAGGGAGAACAACATGTGAAACAGAAAGTCATTAAACAGGGCAGTTAAGGTACTTCTTACTGTCTGTTCACACCTATTAGCCCTGACACATGGGCTAATGTAGGCAATGCCCGGGGTACCAGTGGGCCAGGTTTTATTGACATTGAAGTTATTAACATATCTTAAATTTGGAAAGGTCTTGCATGAGCCACAGCTTCCCACCAGCAGATAATCACTTGCTAGGGCATTCCACCAGTCAAGAATCAATAGTGATCGCTTTGCCCCAATCAAGAAACACAGGCTAGAGTGTACTCCTACAGGGAAAGAACTACCAATCAAAAAGCATCACAACCAGGAGAGAACTGCCAGGAGCTCCCGACTAACCAGAAGGCAACATTGCAATTTCCAACAAATTAAACCACTGACAAGCTTGCCTTACGATCAAGAAGCTACAGGTGAGAGTTTTCCATCACACAGCTGGCACTTGTGCAAGCTTTACTTCAGTCAAAGCACTGGCGATAGGTTGATACCAGTGACAATATTTGTCATCGATCGTTAGCCGTCAGTGAGCTTATCCAGTACAGATTATTGGGGGCAACTTTGCATCAGTCTCGACACTAGAGTAATGGCTTCCCATCGATCTCACACCAGAGTGAGCGCCCGACAACAAAGTATTTCCCAGAAGTTTGTCGCGAGAACAATGCAAGGTTAGATGGTCACCGTTGGATTACGGATCTGTGCTGTCCTTGGAAGTCGGCCAAGTGTATGAATGGAAACGTCGTATTCTACATAGCCTGGTCAATCATAAACCCAGGAACTCTTCACATTCCTTAAAGCAACAAACAATGGAAGACGACAAAAGGTCATTTATTCCAACACCTGTCTCATCGGAATGTGGACAAACCAGCCTCTGTCTCTTGCATCACAGGCAACAGGGTGCACTACATAAATGTTTTTGTTGTGGAGCAATACACATCTTGTTACTGATAACAGTTGTATCATGTTTTGTACACAATTCGTACATGAAAGCTCATTTTTTATTGTAAATTATGTGTTTAGGGACTCTGTGTGCACCCTGATGAAAACAATCTGATAATTTCAGAAATTGAAAAAAAAAAAAAGAGGGGGGAAGGGAGAGAGAGAGAGAGAGAGAGGAAAGAGAGAGGGGAAGAGAGAGAGAGAGAGAGAGAGAGAGAGAGAGAAAGAGAAAGAGAAAGCAAGAGAGAAAGAGAGAGCGAGAAAGAGAGAGAAAGAGAAAGAGAAAGAGAGAGAGAGAGAGAGAGAGAACACACAAAGCCCCCTAATTGTCACATTATATTGGAATCAGTGTAGCTGCCACGTTGTCTTACTATGGAACATTGTGAATTGACAAATCGGGCTTTACATTGAACTCTGAATATTTTCTCCTCTGTTTCTATATCTGATTAGGTGATTGGAAGCTGGTTTATCAATTTTGTTTTGTAACATAAGCAAATTTCTGGCACTTTTAAGAGCAGTTAATGTGTGCAGGCTCTTCAAGACAAAATAGGGCTTTGGGAGGGGAGGCTGACAAGCGGGAGGCCTGCTCCTCCCGAGGGCGGTTTTGGGCGGGGGGGGGGGGGGGGAGCCAGCACCTCAGTTGGGCTGGTTGGGCTTTGTGGGCTACTTTTGGGCTGGGTGGGCTATCTTTGGGCTGTCTTTGGGCTGGGGTCATATATAGCCGGCCATTTTAGGGAACTACCCACCAATTTGGTGTTAGTGACCTGGCAGCCGGTTGTGGGTGGTACTGGGGGATTTATTGCTTTTGGCTTACCGCTTTTATTGCTGTGGGCCTCTCGCTTTCTTGGAATATCGCCTGATTTTCCTTTGGCTTCTTGCTGTGGGTTTTTGGCGTGGTGTGGTGGTTGCGGTTGTGCGGGAGTACCTGGTATCATTTTGCCTGCTTCCTCGTGATGGCACGTTTGGAAGATCCCCAGTGGTGGAGGCCCTCCGCCTCCTCAAAGATGCGGGCTGCATGGATATCCTGCAGCCCAAGATCGCGGCGAGTGATGCCGCGGTGGTGCTCACTGTGGAGCCGGCGTGTGTGCGCCAGCGGCTGGGAGTAGAGGGTGGGGGGCACAGCCGGGGGGGTGGGAGACAGGGTGAGGCTCGGCTGCGTAGCAGGAGTGGCAGCCCGGGTCTGCGGCGGCCCGAGGCCCAAATTGAAGTTTGCGGAGGGGCTCCGCGTGTGGAGCACCCAGCAGGGGATTCGTTGCGGAAGGTGGGTGGGGCTCGGGGGCGGGGCTGGAGGGGCGAGAGGGAACACAGAGGCGAGAGCAGGTGGGGGGATGCCCTCACACAGGAGAGTGACGGGGGCGTCTCCCCTCCTGATTGAAAGCTCAGGGGACGAGGAGGCGGAGGGGGGTGGGAGGGGCCGGAGAGGGTGCTGGGTACTCACTGGGTGGGGCTGGGAACTTTGGGGGGGGGACAAGTAGGCCGCAGACCCCGAGGGTGGGGCCGGCAAGGAGCGAGCAAGGCAGGTAGCGCGGGGGGGGGGATTTGTCCGCGGGGGTGGTTTTGGGTGGCGGATCACTGCGATGTGTAGGCCCGGGGGGGGGGGCTGGGGTGGTCGGGGGCCAGTAGGGGGGGATGGGGGAAATCGGGGGGAGCGTCCGGGGTAGAGAGGGGGTACGGGGCTTTTGGGGGAGGGTGTTTCCGTGCGACGGGAGTTGGAGTCCCTGGTGTGGAGTGATGGGGAGGAGGAGGAGGGCGGCTGGGGGTTTGGGGGGTGGGTTTGAGGGGCACGGGATGGGATGTGGGGACATGGCGGGATACCCCTTTGCATTGGGGGGGTCATTCAGCGGGGGTGGGGAGGGGTGCGGGGGGATGGGGCGGGGTGGGGAAACGTTTTAACCCCGGCATGCTGGACTCCACTTATTTTCCCTGACAGGAACGTGTGGCGAGGTGCTCGGGAGAACAGCATGCGGCTCAACTCCACCGAGAGGATGGGCCGTCTCTGCCTTAGACAGGCGGTCGCGGTCCCACGAGGGACCATACGATGGCGTCCTACAGGAGGCGGGCGGTAGGTCCCCGCCAGCCCCACCCCGAAGGGTCGAGACGCCGCCGGGGGACGGGGAGGAGGTCCGTCAGTACTGATCAGGACCCTGAGAAATATCATGAGGAGAGGAGGAGGGAGAGTGTGGATTTGGGGGAACTACTACGTACCTGTAGGGAATTGGCAGGACTAAGCCGGCTGGAGCCAGTGGAGGGCGGCCGAGGGCAGGATTTGGAGGATGTCACGGGTATGGACCAGGTGGACGAGATGTCCCAGCTGGACTATGAGGAGGACAGCATGGAGGATGGGGAAATTCGGGAGGGGTGGGAGGCGGGACAGGACGGGGGGAGCGGAGTAATGCTGTTACTAGTGTTTTGCAGGCGCACAAGAAGGGCAGAACGGAGAGAGTGCCCCCCCCGCTCAACTGGTTAGGCGGCGGGATCCAGTGCGGACGCCAGCCTTGACGCCAGGTAAGGAAGGTGGTGAAGCGGGGAGCGGGTCGGGATGAATCCCACGGGGGAAGGTGTCAGTGGGGACAGATGCTAAAGGAGGGGAAGGAGGGGAAGAAGGGGTGCGCCTTAATAATGGAACGTATGTGAAGGACACGGGGTGGGCCCGGACGAGGCGGGCGTCGGCGGGTCCGGGGACACTAAGATGGACGGGGCGGGCATCGGCGGGTTAGGGGATGCTAAGAAGGACGAGGGGAGCATGGGGGGTACAGCAGGGAAGGAGAGTCTTGATATACCGGTGCGCAAGCTACCTTATATGGGCATTACGAAACCCCTGGGGGCGCACTTGTCGCTGGCTAACAAGGAGAATATTTGGAAAGGGGATTATCTGGATATTCTGAAGTTCTTGCACCGTGAGCTGACAGTGACGGAGGGGTCAAAAGAGGAGGAACAGGAGTTGGCGAGGCGGCCAAAGGTCCCTCTGAACATAGAAAACTGGTCGGCGGGGTTTTTGATATTCGCCAGCGTGTACTGCGAAAAGTACCTGGACCGGGCAGTCGCACTTTTTAAATATATGGACATGATCCTGCGGGTGCAGGTCAAGTATGGGGGTTATGCGTGGTCGTATTATGATGAGGAGTTTTGAGCACGCTTGGCAGCGGACCCGGAGGTGAAGTGGGGGGAGCTCGACTCGGACCTGTATCAGCAGACCATGGGTGGGGCGAAGTTTGGGAAGATGATTTATATGGCTGCGGCCTACCGCAGCACTTCCTTACTTTCCGGCCCGCCCCACCCGTGGGGGGGTGGGGCAGGGAGAGGGTGTCGCTACTACCACAGCGGGAGCATGTTGGGACTACAACAAAGGCGCGTGTGCCAGACAGTACTGTCGATTTCGGCATGAGTGTTCTAAATGCAGGAAACGACACCTGGTGGTGCCCTGCTGGGGAGTTGGGGGCGGTAACCAGAGTCAACAGCCCGCGACGGCAGGGGCACAATCCGGGGGCAGGGGAGGCAGAAGGGGTCAGAGAGCACTGGGAAAAAGCTCCTACGCCGGTTAAGCGGGACCAGCTGGAGACCCTTTTAGCGTCTTATCCACGGACCGAAGACGCGGGCGTGTTGGGGAGGGTTTCCGGGAAGGTTTCTGGCTGGGGTATGAAGGTCCGAGGAATGCCCCGTGGGCCGAGAATTTGAAATCGGTCAATGCGCACAAGGCAGTGGTGTGGGACAAGTTGTTCAAGGAGGTGCGGGAGGGACGCATGGCAGGCCCCTTTCGGGAGGCGCCCTTTCGGGATTTGATTATCTCTCCTATCGGTGTGGTACCGAGGAAGGAGCCGGTGCAATTTCACCTGATTCAGCATCTGTCGTGGCCGGAAGGAACGTCGGTAAATTACTATATATCAGCGGAGCTGTCATCGGTGTCTTACTCTTCCGTGGATGTGGCGCGGCGGCTAGTGGCGTCAGTAGGGGCCGGCGCCTTCATGGCAAAATGCGACATTAAGTCGGCGTTCAGGCTGCTACCGGTACATCCGGAGGATCACCAGCTGCTGGGGATCCAGTCGAGGGGACATATTCGTGGACAAGGCGTTGCCCATGGGATGTTCGATCTTTTGCGCTTTATTTGAGTGCTTCAATACCTTCTTGCAGTGGGCTTTTTCGACTGGAAATGGCACGTCACCATCTCGTCAGATGTGGCAGGGGTGGGCGGTTTCGGTCTGTACTGGCGGGGGATGTGGTGCGCTAAGGAATGGCTGCCGCATTGGCAGGGTGGGGGGCGGAGTACCGCATTCCTGGAGCTATTCCCGCTGGTGGTGGCGGCGGTGACGGTGTGGGCGCAAGAGCTAGCACTCAAACGGCTGATTTTCAAAGTGGACAACATGTCGGTAGTACAGGTCGTCAATAGGCAGTCGACCAGGGACCCACAGGTGCTCAAGCTGCTGAGGGTGTTGGTGCTGCGATGTTTGGAACATGAAATTTTGTTTCAAGCCCGACATGTGCCAGGGGTGGACAATGACATTGCGGATGCTTTGTCTAGTTCACAGTGGCAGAGGTTCCATGGGCTAGCCACGGAGGCGGACAAATGTAAGACGCCGGTACCATTGGAAATGTGGTCAGTGGGAGAGACCGGGTCGTACAACTGGTAAGAGCGTCGGTGGCCATTTCTACCTGGAGGGCGTACGAGCAGGCATGGCGGGAATTTTTGGAAAGTGGGGCAGTGCGGCAAGACGATCGCTGGCTATGGGGCAAACAAGTGGTTCCGTTTATCCTGCGGATGATGGAGAAGGGGATGTTGAAAGCGAGGATGGCCGGCATGTTGTCAGCCGTCGCTTTCATGGGGAAATTGTGGTGGGGTTACGCGCCATCAGCGGGGGAACTGGGAACGCGTCTATTGGAAGGTTGGGTGTGGGAGAAGAATGCAGCAGTTAGCCGGTGCCAGCCCATCACGGAGGGTATGCTCGGAGGTTTGATACGGCTTTTGCCGACGATTTGCCACAACCGAGAGGAGACCATTCTGTTTTCCACGCTCATGTCGTGGATGTATTTTGGGGCTTTTCGGGTTTCTGAATTGGTGGGGCTCAAGGGTAGGCCAGGGTTTCTTTGCGGGGAAGTGGAACTGAGAGCTCAGGAGGTGGCGGTGCTGTTACGGCGTTCCAAGACCAACCAACGGGGAGCGGGGAAGTGTGCCCGGATGTAGTAGTCATTCACCTGGGGGAGAATGATTTAGTTCAGTGCAAGGGCCTAGCTTTGGTGAAGCAGCTGAAGAGTGATTTGTTGGAGGTACGGCGCAAGTAGTCCGGCTGCCATATCATATGGTCGGAGTTTATACCAAGGTGGATTTGGAGCGGAGCGGAGCAGCCGGCGGCCATAGATAGGGCACGTAGGAAGATCAACCGGGAGATGATGAGTTTCTGAGAGAAGGAAGGTCTGGGTAGGATGGAACATCCAGAGCTGCGCTATGGGGCGGTGTATTTTTTTAGGGAGGACGGAGTCCACCTCTCTCGGTATGGGATGGAGCTGTATATTGTGCAATTGAAGGAAGCTCTGGTGAACTGATGGTATATGACACATATATATTTTTTACTTACTCTCCCCCTTTTTTCTATGGAAACAAAACACTGTGACAGGGATATACATCTGTATAGTTAACGTGTTGAGGATTGTGAAAGTGTGCACAAACCCGCAAATGTCTGTCCCCAGAAGTCTAAAGTGTTTAGTGTTGTTGGTGGATTAGGCCTGATTTTGTATATTATAGTGTGAGTGGGGGGTGGCCTTTTCCCTTTATTCCCCCTTGTGCTCCCATTATTTTGATATTCTCAAAGATACACATACTCCTAGCTCATTATGTGAAATGCTGCAGTGGAAGATACATGGACGACAAGCAGCACCCACAAGCCAACCTGCCAATTTTGCAGACACAAGGCTGGTAATCCAGCATCCCACAGGGTCAGCTTTACAATGATAATCACCCTTGCTGGGAGATATGATAGTGATGTGCAATTACACTGTTTTCAGTAAACAAACTATAAAGCTTGAGCATGGTACCGTGTGTGTCAACAATTGATTCTTTATCCGTTGGCAGAACTAGACTGAGGAAGTAACAGCCTAAGATCACTAAAGTGATGAAAAACTAAAGCTACTGCAACTCATGCTTTCCTCAGCAGGAGCTAATGCACTGCTTATAAAATGCTATGTGAAAAATCAAGTTGGTCAAACACCTCTATCGCTATGGAGGCCAGACCACATCGTGTTTTAAAGCTACCATAGCCTGATTATGCCTGTTCCAGCACTTGGTATAAGTAATACCACAACGGGTAAATACGCACACCGCAGTGTCTGTGTTACCTCAGTCTTTCGGTTTGGCACTTCTGAATTATGGATTCTGTGGTAAAGCCATGTTTGCCCCTTCAAGCTACAAGACTTGGAACGTAGCAGTGTTTCCCTGCACAAACTACAAACTGTGCCGAGTTTTACCTGTAATCCTGATTTACGCGTTTGAAACTCTTTTTTTCCAGAATCTGTATTACCACCTCTAATTTAAAAAGGCACCCAGTGATTTACTACTGTTCTCAAACGTATTACAAGGGCTGAGTGTGATCGGACGTATTTACATAGCTAACCCATAAGGCAAGTTCTGGCCTGATTGGCTCCCTGTAATCAAGCAAATAACTCCCAACACAAAAAATAAAGAGTAACAAATACAACGAACTCTACCCCAAATTTCCACTCACTGCCCTCATAACAAGAACAAGCAGTATGTGCCTCAATAAGAGACATGTCCGGTTTGAGGGACGTGCAGGAGGCTTTAATGGACATATGTTTACAGTTCATTTCAGATTATGGATATATTTGACAAGCATCATCCACTTAAAATTGATTTAGGTATATCTTTTTTTTTACTCGGTTGGAATACGTTTTCCTCATAAGTTACACATATAGGAAGTAAAATACTCCGATGTGAAACCCTGAGTAGACCTAAGCGGGGTGATACCGTTTTGTCAGAAACTATTTACTTAATTAAAGGTCAGTTAGTTTCCTTTTAACATTCTATGCAGCCAACTACAAATTTTGTAACTGATCAAAAGAATGACTGTTGCAGAATACATTTTCCTTATGTTTACTGCAAATCATTGTCTCTTACACAAATTTGAAAATGAAGAATTCAAATTAATCTCTTACTCACATTTTTGGGTTGTCTGATGTTTAATGATTCACCACTATGCAATAACAGATTTGTTTACCATTAAAAAGGCCAGGTTTCCATATTTATTGATGTTCACACAAATACAGTTCGAAAACATTCTGGTTCCCTGGTAGTATTTATTTATAGAAAGAGAAAAAAAGGAAAGCGGGTATTCCCAGGCTGTCACTAAACCTTCCAAGCCAATGACTGTGCAGACTAACAGGATAACAGGTATATATATATATATATATATATATATATATATATATATATATATATATATATATATACATATATATATATATATATATATATATATATATATATATATATATATATATATATATATATATATATTTGTTAAATGAAGATATCCACACATGTAGCCTGGTTCTGAATTAATTCATCCATTCTATTTTAGTCGACGGTTATCCTGATAGCTAACTCTCCATATTCCCTGAAGAAGAAACCAGCTCAATTTCTGGGTCTGGTATCATCTAAAGAAACTACATTGAGATTACACCTCCCAAGTACCTTTCCTTCACTGTATTCCTGGCTCCTACTTTTAATTTATTCAAATGACCAGATTCAGGATGGCCCTCTTGCTTCAGCTTTTCTTCAAAACTGTTTCAAGGAAATTAATGGTTTCAGAGAAAGATTCTGGAATCCAAAGGGATCTTGTGAATCATCCCTAATGGTTGAGCCTCTTCACATAATAAGCAAATTCCATGATTTAAAGTAATTTAGAAGCCAGTATAAGTACTCTGTTCCACTTTAGACATCACACCTAAAGAAAAATTGTTGGTAAATTGAAATAGGCTTTTTGGTCTGGTCTGGCAGGCATCATACCGAAGAAGCAAGAATTCTCTAGTCTTATTTAAATTACCTCTTTTAAGCAAAACATGTATATGGATTTGATGTGCAAACTATAGAATGATAGTATCCTGACCTCTTTACCTCTCCGTCTATGGCATCCTCAAAACATTTTCTGTTTCTTACAATCTTATTTCTGCCCATTTTAAACACAACTCATCTGTGTATTAGTAGGTGCCTAGTGCTTAATGGTGCACTTCTCAGATAACATCTTAAAAAACTGGTCAGACCATTTTTTCAAGGCTGCGCAGTTCCCCATTATGACACTAATGTGTCTTTATCTCAAAGATTGCTTTTCACATCTTTAAACTACTAACAATGAGGGTTGGTTGTCTACACCTGTGTCCTCCAACTGAGAAGGCTATGTGGATTCACAATCCTCTCCTCCTTAGATAACTAAACCACAGACCTACCTATCTTGTCTGCAAGAGAACAAAATAGGTATCTGCACTTCAAACAGAAAGCTCCAGTCGGTGTGGTAGGTCTCCTGCAATTTTGTGCTTCTTTCCCTGGCAGATGAGGCTCAAACTCAACCTAAAAAGAGTTGTGATCCTCAAGGCAAACTGTTGGCTGGACGGGGTGTAAAAGGATGATGTGCCTTACGTTGCGGAAATCAGACCAGACATTCCAAATTATCAGCAGCAGGAAGGGTGGTCTTCTCCTGGGTCATTGAGCGAAGCTGTGCAAGCTTCTAAAAGAGTAGCGAGACACACGCCTTATTGGAAGTTCCGTCGTTCCAAGATCATGAAAGCTGACAAAGAGAAACTTAATTTTTCTACAAGGAATTTCAGAACTCCCTCCACTCTTGTTCTCTTGCAGGTCAGAACACTGCAAAATGCATGCTTCTCCTCATCTATATATCCTTGTGTTCATTATACAGCTTCGCCTGTTTTACTTTGCTTACTTTATTATGCACAGTTAGATAAAACAGAGCTCCCATGAACTTCGATTGGTTGCTATAATTATCTATAATTATCTGGGCATTCTGCAACCTCATTTCTACTGCAGAATATTTGATGAATTTGGGAAGCAGGAGGCCAACGGAGTCAAAACTTCTTAGATTTGTCACGTTGGTGGCTCTAGATGATTTACTATCAGAGTTCCTGTCTAGATATGGTAGTGGAAATCCTGTTTCTGTCCTATCAGTAGAGTGATATCCTGATGGAAACCCTGCCCCATTAACCAACACACTGCCTCTGCTGGAAAGGCTACCTTCAATGGAATGCTATTCTCTTCATAGGTACAATGGAAAGCCTCCTGTTGACTGACACCACCACCAATTGTTTTCATAACGTTCTTGCACTAACAGCGGCCACTCCCTAGATCACTATTACTGGAGAAGTAGGAAGCTTCCTCTCACGGACCCTGGTGAACTTGAGGCTGCTCAATGAAGGTTCAGGCTGAGGAGGGAAGGTACATCTTCAATTACATATAAAAGCACTATTTGTGAGGTCTAACTCAGCAAAGACAGACGGAGCAAGCTCAGGATATCACAGTTGTCTGTCATTTCTGCTCAAGGGTTCGAGTGGGAGATTGGCTCGGAGCCATCGATCTCAATGACTCAACAGTTATTGCTAGTTTCACTTGCTCCAGTACCAAGGTCTTTGTCTTTCCTCCTAAAATGTAATCAGAAATCATCAACCTTCTGGCCTAAAACAAGTTTTGCAAACAAAATAGTCCTGAAAAGCAGATATCAATAAGGTATAAGAAGTGCTAGGGGCACACAGTGGCGAAATACAAGACCCAGCGGCCGGGGGGGAGGGGGGGGGCAACCCTAGAGCCCCCCCCAACCCTAGAGGGCGGGTCCCTGTTCAGCCCGAGGTCATTGAATATCTGGAAGACTCAAGGGCCCTTCACCACATTCTTACGCCGCCGGACGCACATGCTGTTTTGCACCTGGAGGATACCAGAAAAACCAGTGCAAAAACACAATTGGAATTTCAGTTAACATTTTCAACATACTGTCCATCTTGGCACCTCAAAAGACCATTACACTCCTCAAGAGCTTGAAGTAGTGTGAAGGTGCATTCCACCGCTCTCCACAGCCTGCCTCTACTCACTCGCAATCTCATCCCTGGTGGGCGCCAAGTGCTCCTTTGCTCTCTCTGGCACTCTCGGACTGATGGATTAAATAGTTCTATGCGATACAATCTCAGCCGGAAACGCCTGCATAGATGGAACAAAACAGCAGGACATCTCTGGCACGGCCTGTTTGGTCTGCCCACATCCGAGCGACTCCTCATCACTTGACGCTTTTGTTTAAGTGATTATTTTCACTGAGACATTTAAAGAGACGCGTTTACAACTGTCAAGTAACTCAAATGAAAAGAGAAGAAAACAACGCCTCCCAACCCCGGGCTGTTTACATAGGAGTCAGCCCAAGCGAGTCCGGGAACTCATTTTAGGTTTCGAAGAGACATGTTTCAAAATATAGATCAAGGGGATATCAGAAACGCGTGCCGAGTAACGCGTTTTCTTCTACAAGCAACGCCACGACGCACCCTCACCCACGCACGCCTCACAGCCCGGCGTAAAGCACACCACACGCATGCATGCATGCATGCACGCACGCACGCGCGTGGCCGTGTTCGGGAACTCTGTCAGCAAGCCCTTAAGGTGATAATGGCAGGCTATCCAGGAAAATATACATAACACCCTACTGCGTTTTCAAAAGGACCACACGGCAAACGAGAAACAACTTGAGAGTAATTGGCTGGTCGTTCAAATTATATGCTTGAGGTTTGGCGCGAAACCCACGCAAGGGCATTAGTGGGTAGCTCAAAGAGGGTATAACTAAACAGCTCTGTCTGCAGGATGCTGCAAATTGAAAAGAGAACTAGGTCAAGGCGAGGGAGACGTAGATGTGCCACAAAGAGAGAGAGAGAGGGCTGCGACAGAAAAAGAAGAGAGAAGCCACAGTGTGAGACAGACAGGCGCCTAGAGGTAAAGAGAGGGATACAGTGCGAGACAGGCAGTAGTAGAGAGAGCAAGATAATCTGCGAGACAGGGAGAGAGTTCACTAGGCTTTAAGATAAAGAGAAAGCCCCCTCCAAACAACAAAGTCAAAACAAATCCGCAGGTGAAGACAGGAAGGGCACAGTGCTGGAAAGAATTAGGGCACAGTGAGTAATACAATATATTAATGTTGAAAAGACCCCAGTGATGTAAAGAAAGGGGCCACAGCGAAAAACTTGTATAAGGGTGATATAGACACATCGAAAGAGCTGGGGCGTAGCTTGTCTTTTTTTTGGAGGGGGCTTCAGATTTTCTAGCAACAGCTCTAGCCCACAATGTTAAAATACATTACACAACAAACAGGGCGCAAGAGGGGCTAAAGGGACATTGGAAAGAGAGACACATTCGAATTGGTCGGAGTACTAAGTGAGAGAAAACACATTATTGTAAAATAACAAACATTGTTGAAGGCTTTCAAAACAGTGAGGGGAAAAGTGCGCGCATTTTTGTCTGTTTGTAGATAAAAAATCCTGTTGAAATTCAACAGACCCCTCACCATACCAGAATGATAGCACCTGTACACAACTAGTTAGTAGAAAATAAATTTATTAGGTGCAACACCCTAATCCCTCTCCGTCCACCCCCCCCCCCCCAGCTAAACCCCTGCCAAAAGAAGGCCAGGTTGTAAGGCCATGGCAATAAAAACTAGCACAAGGCATAATAGACTCCATCCAGAGCAACCCTGACAGATTTTCAGAAATCGAATTCTTGAAGATACTGTGGCAATCCAAAAACCTATGTTGTTTTACACAGTTGAGAAATCTCCAGAAATTCAAAAGTACATAGTTACCAATTCCAGCAACTACAAGACCCACCACCCGGGCCTTCCCATAAAAGTATGCTACACTGCTATTGTAAAACATCCTTAATAGTCAAAGACTGTGTACTTTGTGAGAAGGCTGAAGTATTTCTACACAGTGCCATGAAAACAGTCAGATGCACCAACCTTGGACTAGATGGGGCAGGATGACAGTTGAGTGTTGGGTTGTATACCAAGAGTTGGGGTGCTTTAGGTGCAGTGGCCACCAGGTGGCATTCTTTGCCATTAGGGATTAAGTAGTGGTGTTTACTCAGTGCAATTTAATATAGGCAGGTTATGTAGCAACTGATGATCTCTGGATGCACGCCAAACATGGCCTAAAATCTTTTCATCTATTGGTAGTGAAGGATGAGGGCAGTAGCATATTTCGGTGAGTTGTCTGTAAATGCATAAGTCCGGTCTATATATTTATTAATTGGATCTAAAGCACAGATCTCTATACAAAGCACTGGGGCAATACACATGAGTGGGGATTACAAGCAGTGCTTAATTTAAGCCTGTGGTTTCTGGTGTTCGGCACCAGTACTTAATTGTCAACCCCGGCACTTATGACGGGCTGCCACATGGTGGCACTGATTGAGCAATAAAAGAAAATCAGCAGAATAATAGTTGTTTATTAATTCAATATACATTAAAAACAACTAATACCAGCCACATAAGCCATTCTTATAGCTCTGGGGGCCTGGAGCAGTCTGAAATGTCACACTTGTAGCAATCTGATAGTTCTAGTTGTGTAGATACTGTCATTAGAAGCGCTGGCAGTGGTAATGGGTGGCGCAATCTGTGGTGGCCTCCTGACGAGTCCCTGGCAATTATTATAAAAACATTTTTTATACACATTAAGCACTGGTTAACAGTGAATACGCAGAACAAGCAGAATATGACAAGGTAAAGGATGGGAAGCCAGGATGGGATGCACAATTCTAGCTCACTGGGTTAATGCAACTGCCATATACATCTGAGTTCAACTAAGGTTTTAATTTCAAAACCCAGTGACCTCACTATGTCTTTCTTTTTTCCAGAACAACATAAGCGCCATTGAGTTGAATTAAAGCGACGATAATCAATCTAAATAGACAAATCGGTTAGGTTGGTTTACTATAAAACATTGATTTTTTTTTGGCCAGCTTGAGCTCCGTGGCTCACTAAAAAAGTAATTTCTTCAAATGCACAAAGAATGAATGTCGTGAAAGCCCATTGATTGTCCATAAACGATAACAGACACCAGGTTGCTGAGTTAGATTCACCACATATTTGGTAACTGGTGGCCAATTCGAGAAATTTCGGGTGCCAGAATGGAGAGGGTATCACCTCCTAGTTCATACCTTCTAATGCACAATCTTTTGACATTGCTGCATAACACAATGGCTCCGGATGGTTTGGCGTCCCCATAATGTGACATGTTAGTGTTGTATTAGACACCCAAACAAGCAGCAATCAACGAGCGAGGTGGCACCTTTAATGCTCAACACCAGATGAGAACCACTGAACTTCCCTACAGAACACAAATGAAAAGTGAATTCCACCTGCACTTGACAAGATTGAAGAAGAGGCTTATGTGGAAATTCTTTATGCCTCACAACGCTTTCGCTTAATGAAAATAATTAAACAGCTGTAAAGGCTGGCTCTACTAAAATCATCAATAGAATATAGATAATGAAGGATTCTCATGACATTTCTAATGTCAGCTCTTCCAGGCAGATATAAGTAGAAAACAGATAAACAGCCTATGACGTGCTGTCAAAAAGCAAATAACAGATCAGAGTGGTCAAAGTAGACATCCCTGAGTAAAGGGTTTCAACAGCACCATAGAAAGCATAATGGGGGGGAGGCACTGAGAGGTAAGGGCCTCCCCTCGGTGGCCCATAAATTACTCCAGATAACCTCCAACGGACCTTAAATGGTTAGGCTCTATTTGGAGCTGAACTGCGAAAAAGTAGGGACACATTCAGATAAGTCTGAGGGTCATGTGAATGCAAACACCCTTACCTAGAATCTGGCTAGCGCCCAGGAACTGCAAGCTGCTTTGGGGCTGGATGTGGCCAATCGTGCTTATTGGTCGCATTGTAGGCTGGAGAGTTGGTCTCTTATAGGACTTGTTTACATTTGCCTGCACTTTCATCCTATGAGGTTAAAACCATGGTCTCAGCATGACCCCAAAAGTGTACAAGTGACATATAAGCTCACTAAGAAACCTAGTTGGTTTTCCAGTCTGAAGACTTTCATATTGCGCAGAAGTTGGAGGTTAAGCTCTCTCGATGAATTGTTTAGACCAAGGTGATAAACTATAGGGACAATGAGGGCGTACCACCACAAAATATATCTGTGAGGAATTGCTTTTATAGATTGTCAAGCTGCAAGCCACCAAATAGGTTGGACGCAAGTAACCCTTGGCGTAGTTCGCATAGTAGCACGTGTGTAGCTACGCGAAGTGTCCTACTCAAGCTACGCGAATTGCGTTTTGCGGTAGGGAAGAAAACAAGTTACTTACCTGTAACTTTGGTTCCCCAGTATTGGTAACTTTCATAGATTCCCATGCTTTGTATCATTCCCCGTCGTCGGACTGGGAGTCTCGGTAATAAAAAATATCATAGTAGTAGGTACAAAAGAGAAAGAAAAGGCCTAGGCCTCATTCCCTTTTGTAACATATCAGCCTCTTTTTGTAAAAGAGACCAAACTCTAGGCGTCAGCCAATCAGAAGAGCCTCACCCTTAGAACCTTCCTGAAGGAACCTCAGAGCCTCAGATTTTCGTAGCCGTAGTGTGCTAGACACCATAGTTGCTGAAGGCTGAGCTTTCCCCGGGGAGGTGGGTGGGCGCATCGGAATCTATGAAAGTTACCAATACTGGGGAACCAAAGTTACAGGTAAGTAACTTGTTTTCTTGCCCCAGTATTGGAACTTTCATAGATTCCCATGCTTTGTATCAGAATAGCAAGCAGTAAGCATCATAAACACATTTTGTAAAGCAGTATATCATAACATTAGCCAGAAAATTACAAAATGTGTCACCCATGGAAGGTGGGATAGAAAGGAAAGCTCACCCATCACTTGAAGAGGTTTCTCAGGACAGCCTGGCCCACAGCCGCATCATCCTGCTGCAATGACTCTAAGCAATAATGCTTAGTGAACGTGTGCACGCTGCTCCAGGTAGCAGCTCTGCAGATGTCCTTGATATGTACCCCCGCAAAGAGGGCCGTAGAAGAAGCCACTGATCTCGTCGAGTGAGCACGGATCTTGCCCACTAGAGGTTTTCCTGCTAACTTGTGGCAATGCAGAATGGCACTTGAAATCCATCTTGAGATCCCCTGTTTAGACAGAGGGAGACCTTTGTTTGGACCGCCGAAAGCAATGAACAATTGTGAAGATTTTCTAAAGTCTTTGGTGCGGTCCATGTAGAACTTCAGACAGCGTTGCAAATCCAGAGTATGCAATGTCTTTTCAGCTGGAGTGACTGGGTTCGGAAAAAATGTCTTTAGAATGACCGGCTCATTTAGGTGAAAGTCAGTGGGGACCTTGGGAATGAACCTTGGGTTCGTCCTTAAGATGGTAGTGTTCTTCTTGAACTGCAAAAACGGTTCTTGGATAGTTAAGGCTTGCAACTCCCCCACTCGCCTCGCTGATGTGAGGGCCAAGAGTAAAGCTAACTTCCATGATAAGAATTTTAGGTCTGAGCGGTGAATCGGCTCAAAAGGTCCCTTCATTAGTTGAGCCAGGACTAAGTTCAGATGCCATGCTGGAGGAGGAGATCGCACTGGCGGATAGACCCTGAACAGGCCTTTGAGGAATTGTTTGACAATTCTTGCAGACCACAACGAAGGACCAGAATCAGATCTTCTGAATCTCGAAATCGCTGCTAAATGAACCTTGAAAGTAGAATGGGACAGATTAGACTTAGCTAGCAAGAGTAGGTAAGGTAGGAGCTGATGAGTTTTTGACGTGAAAGGATTAATCTTTTCCTTCTTGCACCAGATACAGAACCTTTTCCACTTTAGTCTGTATGTCTTGTTTGTGGACGGAGCCCTTGCCTGAGAGAGGATGTCTTTGACCTCATTGGAAAGAGGAACATTCATGTATTCTCGCTGGTCAGGAGCCATGCAGTCAGGTGCAACGATCTCGGGTCTGGATGCCAAACTTGTCCTTCGGACATTGCAAGGAGATCCGGAACGTCCTGCAGCTTTATCGGAGGTACTAGCGATAGCAGATGGAGCTCGGTGTACCAGAATTGTCTTGGCCATGCCGGGGCTATAAGGATGAGCTTGCATGGTTCCGTCCTCATCTTCCTGAGGAGACGAGGGAGCAGGGGAATCGGTGGAAATGCATAGAGAAACCTCCCCGTCCAGGCTATCGACAGGGCATTGCCCAATGAGCCTTGGTGATGGAACCTGCTGGCGTAGGCTAGGCACTTTTTGTTGGCCGGCGTGGCAAAAAGGTCCACCTCTGGTGTGCCCCATTTTTGAAAGAGTAGATCTATCACTTGTTGTTTCAGCTCCCACTCGTGACTGACTGAGGCGAGCCTGCTCAGCCTGTCTGCGCCCTCGTTGAGCACTCCTGGTAAGTGCTCTGCCTTTAGAGAAATTCCGTGAAGAATAGTCCATTCCAGAATCTGTTGAGCCTCTCGCGACAAGGGGAGTGACCTCGTCCCTCCTTCCTTGTTCACATAATGCATAGCCGTGGTGTTGTCCGTCCTGACTAGCACCTGTGAACCCTGGAGACGCGGAAGAAAAGCTTGAAGGGCTAGCCTGATCGCTCTCAGCTGCAACAGGTTGATGTGTAGCTTTTGGTCGCTTGGAGACCAATGGCCGCTGACTTGCAGGTCCTGCATCACTGCTCCCCATCCCTCCAATGACGCATCCGTCGTCAGTATGTGAGGTGATGGAACGCTTGCGAAGGATAGACCTTGGCATAAGTTCTGTGGATTCGACCACCAAAGCACTGCCTCCTTCATCTCTCGAGTGACCATTACTTTGTCGTCGAACGATCCCTGCACTTGCTGCCACTGGAGGTCCAGTTGCTCCTGCAGGGGGCGCATCCGTAGCCTGCAGTGCGGGATCAGGGGTATACAAGATGACATCACCCCCAACAGCGACTTGTAGCTGCGTACAGAAAGACACTTTTTTCTTTGAAGGCTTCCTGCTAATCTTTGCAGTTTCTGTACCCTTTCTCGAGTAGGAAAGGCCTTTGAGAGCCGCGAATCCAACAGCGCTCCCAAGAACCGCGCTGTCCGTGACGGCAGCAGCGTGGATTTCTCCATGTTCAAGGTGAGACCCAGATTTTGGAACAGAGTGGTGCAAGCCTGCACCGCGTCCTGCGCTAATGCTCTGGTCGGGGCCTTTAGTAACCAATCGTCCAGGTAAGGGAAGACCTGGAAGTGGTGTTTGCGCAGAAATGCTGCTACAGGTGCCAGCACCTTCGTAAAAATCCTTGGAGCAGAGCGAAGGCCGAACGGCAAGACTCTGAACTGAAAATGGCTCTTGGCTACTGTGAAGCGTAGGAACCTTCTGTGCGCTGGGTGAATCGGGATATGGAAGTACGCATCCTCCAGATCGAGTGTGGCCATATAATCCCCCGGGTTGACCATTTTCAAAACGTCCTGTAGGGATACCATCCTGAAGGATAAGGAGATGAGATAGGCATTTAGCTCCCTGAGGTCCAGGATGGGACGCCACTTCTCCTGCGTTTTCCTCACCAGGAAGAACCTGGAATAGAAACCGTGGCCCTGTTGATTGGAGGGGACCGGCTCTATCGCTCCTTTGCGGAGCATTTGTTGTACTTCTTGTCGCAGGAGATGCAGATGTTTGGAAGGGATGGCTGATGGGGGTCTGGGTGGAGGGACTTCCGTAAACTCCAAAGTATGTCCCCGTCTGATGATATTGAGCACCCAACGGTCCGATGTAATTTGGGACCAGTTCAGAAGGAATTTTGACACCCTGCCTCCAACTGATGATCTCTCGGAGGAGGGAGCAGTAGGCAGAGCCAGCAGGCCGCTATTGGCGTTTGGACGAGTCTCGTCCACGGGCAGTTTGCTTGCCTTTGTTGTAAGGCCGTGAATAACCAGAGGACTGGCCCTGTCTTTGTTGGTATGACTGGCGATTCGGCTGGTACCCAGAGCTGTTGGAAGAATAGCGCTGTTGTTGGTATGCGCCTCTATAGGTGCCACCTCTGCCTCTTGTGCCCCTAAAAGGAGTTTTGCGGTACTGGAGTGTTCCCAGCGATCTAGCTGTTTCCGTGTCCTTCTTGATGTCTTGCAGCGTTTCGTCGATCAATTTGCCGAAGAGTGCCTCGCCATCAAAAGGTAGATCAAGAACCTTGGTTTGGATTTCTGGCCGAAACCAAGTCGCTTTTAGCCACCCTTGGCGTCTTAGTACTGCTGCTCCTGCCAAAGCCCTAAAGGACGTTGTGGCAATGTCCATGGCACAATCTATTATCTCCATGGAGACCGCTTCACCTTCTTGCAAGGTTTTCTTGGCTTCCAGCCCGCTTTCCGGTGGAAGCTGATCCAAGTAGGGAGCTATATCGCACCATAACTGGCGATCATATCGCCCCAATATTGCCAAAGCATTGGCGGCGCGAACCAGAAGGCTAGCAATGGATGAAAATCTCTTGCCTGTGTTATCCATCCGTCGTCCATCCTTGTCAGGAGGTGCTGTCAAGGGAGCAGAAGGGTTCCGTGACTTCCTTTGCGCCGCTTGGGAGATGACAGAGTCCGGTTTGGGATGACCTGTCAGGGCAGCCGGTGCATCATCCGGCGCTTTATACTTTTTATCAAGGCGCGGTAGCACAGGGACCACCGTCGCTGGGTTTTTCATGGATTTCAAACCCTCCTTCCATAGATGTTCCACAATCGGAATGGACCTCGTAGTCTTGCGGAGAGTGTCTTTAAAATCATACAAGAAACAGTCTGTTGTTTCCGCAGGCAATACCAACTTAAATCGGCCGGCTGCACGTTCCATCAGTTGGTGAAAACTGCCAATGTCAACAGGAGGAGAGTCACCTAGGTCCTGGTGGGGCGACGCTGGATCCGGGATGATGTAGTCATTGTATTCATCCCCTTCCTGATCCGAGTCCTGATTATCACCGGATGACGCATCCGTATCATTATCATGATCCTCATCCGGATCCTCCGCCGTTCCAGACGCAGTCTGGGGCACTGGCCGCTGTGGTCGAGGAGGAGTCTGCACTGGGTGTGCCTGAGGGACACTTGAAGAGTGGTCCTTCACTGGTGTTGACGGAGTAGACCTCCTCGGCGCTGGACGCTCGGCCTTGGACTTAGTCTTGCAACATCTTGTGCAGGTCATGCAGGAAGGACGTCGGTACTGAAACCATGCCTTGTGATTCACAGTCCATTAAGTGGTCTGTTTGTGGGTAGTCACCTCCACCTTGTTCATATGCCCCCTCTGAGTCCGTGTCTTGACTTTTAATGAGAAGCTGAGATGGGCTATTTGCATACTCAAAGCTATCCTGACCGTCTCCCTCAGAGTAGTCCTGGTCTAGCAACGTCGTTGGGGGTAATGAGGTCACCCTCCTTGGGGACGTCATTTCAGGCGTGATTCTTGTGAGAGAGATTGTTACCCACCTCTCTGCAGCCAGTATCGTTGGTTGGGCCGTCGACGCTGGTGAAATCCTCGTCGACGAGATAGGAATAGTAGATGTCGTCGTCGACGCCACCGACGACGAGCCCGCCGTCGATGTAGAAATTGTTGTTGTCGTCGAAGCACTCGTCGACGACATGACCGTCGTCGAAATCGTCGACGACGTCGTCGTCGGTACTGCCGTCGTCGACACTGTCGTCGACGACGATGGTTTCTTCGACGACGATGGTTTCTTCGTCAACGATGTCTTCGCCGTCGTCGACGATGTCGTCGGCATACTTCCCGTCGACGCCGCCGTCGTCGAGGTCTTCTTAACCGACGACGAAGCCTTCGTCGTCGACGTTCCCGTCGACGAGCCCGTCGACGGGACCAATTGGATCTTGGTTTTCATTTTTGTCGTCGACGGAGCCACCGTCGACGAAGTCTTCGTCGTAGAGGACTTGGAACTCCTCTCTGAAGAGTGTGAAGAGGGTCTTTTGAAGGCTGGGTCTGTCTTCTCACCCTTAGGAGGCGAAACCAGTTCTGCCTTGCCCGACCCACTGCGGTGGGGGGAACCTCCTGAACCCCGGCCGTCAGACTCCCTGGGGGTCTTCTTTGAAGCCTTAGAGGGGCGCCCAACAGAGGAAGATGGGGAACCTCTACCCCTTTTCACTGACCTTTTAGAGGAAGCATAAGACGCAGATTCCTCCTCATCACTGGAAACTCCATGTTTCCTTTCCTTCTGCCTCTGCAACCATGTAAGTAGCCTTCCAGCACGATCTCTCAAGGTCTTGGTGGAGAGAGTGCGACAAATCTTACATTCCTCTGCCCTGTGATCTGGATACAGGCAGTAGATGCAATCCTTGTGTTTGTCTTCCACAAACAGCCTTTTCTTCCCACAGGTGGAACAGGGCTTGAAAAGGGCTTTTTTCTTCTCAACCTCAGACATTTTGAAGAAGAAGAGTGTCCTGAAGAAAAACTGAAGAAAATCCTGAAGAAATATCTGTAGAAATGGGTTTAAAAGAGTAGAAATAGAGCAGAGCTCAATGGAGACTCCCTAGCACAACGTGCGGTAGAAAATCTGAGGCTCTGAGGTTCCTTCAGGAAGGTTCTAAGGGTGAGGCTCTTCTGATTGGCTGACGCCTAGAGTTTGGTCTCTTTTACAAAAAGAGGCTGATATGTTACAAAAGGGAATGAGGCCTAGGCCTTTTCTTTCTCTTTTGTACCTACTACTATGATATTTTTTATTACCGAGACTCCCAGTCCGACGACGGGGAATGATACAAAGCATGGGAATCTATGAAAGTTCCAATACTGGGGCAAAATGCTGTTCGCGCTGATTGCACAGTGCCGGATGCTTGTCCGCACTGTGCAATAATTGCAAACGGCATCTTGCACAGTACAAGCGGTCATTTTCTGCCACTCGAGTAGATGTGTACTCGAGCGGCAGCTTTCTCAACGTGGACTGGTAGTTTCTCATAGCGAGCGGTCGCGAGCATACACGACCACTCGCAATTACAAACCTGACCTCCCCGCATTGAGAATCTCGCCTGGAGGTATATTTTCCACGCTCGCGATCGGCAACTTGATGTTGCTGATCGCGAACGTGAAAAAAATCTCACCGGGATGTTGATTTTGCTCGCTCGCGGTCGCCAACTTGACGTTGAGGACCGCAAGCAAACAAAAAATGCCCGCTACGCTACGCGTTTTTTCACAGTGCACGTGCAATTCACGTAGCGCTTAGTAGGGCAAACTACGCACGCTCCGCAAGCGTAGTGTAGTCCTACGCCCAGGATTAGACGCAAGTACTGTTGGCGAGATCAATAGGCAGTTGAACGACAGAGACAATTTTCAGGGTTATAGGATTCTATGTATAGTGACTTAAAAAATAGGTTAGGATGTTCAATAAAAATGCCAAATGATTGGCTAAACTGTGCCAAAGACCAATAGCTCGACCATTCAGCTCAACCACTAGGCCCAACTCATTACCCACTTGCATCTAAAATACGCAGGCCATTAAGGGAGTGGTTTATCAAGATGCAGAATGAACATTTTTGATATCAAGAGCTATCAATTCTAGTGTTGGGTCTTATTGTAATGGCATTATCACTTGCCTCACCAATCCATTTGTAGAATGTATTTGAGGAAACCCTGCAACTTGGAAGCACCATAAGTCTATAGATTAAGGAGGCTCAGCTGGTTCTGTGCAAGGTCAAAATGTAGGAATCATTCCTGGCTATCATATATCTGTCAGGTACATGTAGAAGTGGTCGGAGTCTAATATTTACAGAGTAATAAATATCTCAGAAAATCACAAATATTTCAGTGGTAACTTCACTTGCATATAGTCCATGAATGTCACTCAAAATAGGGACGGTTCAGACATCCAGTGCATATTTATTTATTGCACTTCTTAAAAGGATTCAATAACTTGATCAAATACAAATACAAAACATTGGAATTGAAATCATTCCAATTACTTCATTGGTAGAAAAGTTCAATTGACGAAAGCATAATAGAATACAGTGAATACATTCAAATATATCAACGCGCTCACAGTGCACAGAAAGGAAAGCATTTAGAAGGGATGGGTGTGTTGGGGTAGAAGTGGGGACCGGGTAAAGGTGGTGTGACTACGTAATAATCACAGTGAAAGTCAAAATGTAGCCTCTACAGTCTATAGATAGATCAATAGGTTCCAAAAGGCTCTTAAGCACAAGATCCGTAGTCATCCATTATTTAGTCCTATGCTTAGAGAGATACAGAATGTTGGCTGTCAACGTTTCGACCCCTAAAGAGAAGGGTTGTTCATAACCTCAGGCTGGGGTCTTCATCAGGACACATGAAGAAGCGGGAGCGCCTATAAGTAATATAATAATAATGGGTGGATCAGTCACTTACGAAAATGAATGGTGCACTAGGAATAAGGTAACAGATTTTTACATACTTTTTGAAGAGCCCGGTGTGGGCCTTCAGAGTAGGACCTTCCAAGGTTCCTATGTTGTTTACTGTGGCCTGTAATCATGTAAGGGAATCATGGTTACAATGGGCTGTCCAGATTGTGGACAGGTCACCAGTGTACAACAATACAAAATTGAGAGAGGGGGAGCACTTACTGGGAGGATAGCAATTTCCGGTTTGGTATACTTCAAGTCTGTGGCCAGCTGGAGGTGCCGGTCCGTGGGAAAATCCGTTACTTTCTATAAATGAAAAGATATATATGGGTCAGTCTAAGTAAGGGAAAGAATTAATTAAATTCCCAAGGGCACTGTAGGTGCGGGGCAAGTTCGTTGCCGTGGACACGTATATGGTAAGGTTAACCGGGGGCGCTGGTAAAGAGCCCCCGCCATGGGGTCGTTGGCATGCAGTGATGCGCGGGGCTGTCCTGGGCAAGGCCGTGGTAGTACTCAGGCAACCGGTACAGTTCTGGGAGAACAACCGGTATGGTAAACCCACCTTAAAAAGTCAGGTAAAATCGGGCTGAAAACATGGAAGTCCCGAATTTATCAAGGAAAGGAGTGGCAACATCTCCGTGGTAATTGTATTATTAAAAGAAGGGGGAAAAATGATGCTAATGACCAAACAAGTGCCCACATAAGCGGCATTGGAAATTCGTGCATAGCTTGTCTAAACAATTGCGGGGCAACCGGTATAATTTAATCATATCAGATGAATTCGGGTTGAGATTACAATACCCGATCATTTACAGGGAATGAAGTAACAACATCCCCGCGTCAATTAAATTGTTAATGTGGAAACAGACGCTGCTTTGAAGCGGTCGTGCGTCATGGTGTCTAACTCTCTAACCGAACGTGCAGCAATGCGATTGAGTATAGGACTTACCTATTTGATTGCAGGGCATGCCTGCGGCACCTAACTCCTCCGGCTGTCAGGAACAATCTGACCCGCCTCGAGGTGCCGGCGCTAAGTGCTGCTCGGGGGCTCGATTGGACGCAGCCAATCAGAGTGCAGCGGGCTCAGGGAGCAAGGGAAAAGACTGACGCTCCCTTCTCATGTTAGCAGACTGCAAGGAGGGGAGAGGGGAAAAGCAAGCGTCATCCTCAAAGACGAGTGATGTTCTACGTTGAAGGCGCTCCAAAAGCGGCACCTATTAAGAACAATTCCCAGACATGTGACATCGTTAGTTTCATACGTGGGCAATGGTATACGATGTTGTTTATAACGCAATCTATGGTAAAATACCTCGATATGCTAGCCAAGATGTGATATGCAGCTGGAATAAAGCATTGTTGCAATAATGACAAAGCAGTACAAAATTTAACCCATAAACCTGGGCCCCTTGTTGGATAGACGAGAGACTGCAACGTTGCTAGGATGCAATATTGTACACAACCCATAGTCATAAAATACTGTGAGAATATTATAAACAAAAGCAACTGGTAGACACAGTTAGTTGGGCAATTTAAACATAATTGTATATAATTATGCCTAACACATTGATTCTTAGAGTCGGGCGAAACTGCAGTATAGTGACATTATGAGTGGCTCAAGTGTCTCTCTGGGGGAGTACTCAGTAAGTTAAAGCCTGGACATGGTCTGGTAATCTATTCAATCAGGATCTAAAAGTGCCATCTGAGAGAATGTGGCTTCTAGTTCATTTAGGCCATGCTGAACCGAATTGAAGGATTGCATCCATTTACACTCCCTTACATTAAGGATGGAATTCAGATTCCCGCCTCGTGGGCCCAATGTAATTTTTTCAATAACCACCCACTTCAAGGACTCTGGTGTGTGTGTGTGTGTGTTCTTGAAAATGTTCTACCAGGGGGGCTCCTGGTGTTTTGCATCTTATCCTGCTGCAGTGCTGTAGAACCCGGTTCTTGATTTTTTGTTTGGTTTGGCCGATATAGATCATTCCGCAGGGACAAAAAATTGCGTAAATGACTCCATGGGTGTTACAGTTCGTATAGGACTTCAAAGTTACAGTCAAATTGTTGTGTGTGACCGTTTTTGTTTCCAGGCATAGTGAGCAGGCTTTACAGTTGCCGCATTTGTGGTTTCCGAGGGTGGTTGGTAAGTTCCACATTGATTGAATGGTGTGGGCTGCTGGGCTGTCCAACAGAGAACAAACTACAATGTCTCGAATACTCTTGTCAGACACCCTCGAAATGCGTCATCCACCTATGCATGCTTTTAAAAAAGCCAAGAGTATTCGAGACATTGTAGTTTGTTCTCTGTTGGACAGCCCAGCAGCCCCCACCATTCAATCAATGTGGAACTTACCAACCACCCTCGGAAACCACAAATGCAGCAACTGTAAAGCCTGCTCACTATGCCTGGAAACAAAAATGGTCACACACAACAATTTGACTGTAACTTTGAAGTCCTTTACGAACTGTAACACCCATGGAGTCATTTACGCAATTTTTTGTCCCTGCGGAATGATCTATATCGGCCAAACCAAACAAAAAATCAAGAACCGGGTTCTACAGCACTGCAGCAGGATAAGATGCAAAACACCAGGAGCCCCCCTGGTAGAACATTTTCAAGAACACACACACACACCAGAGTCCTTGAAGTGGGTGGTTATTGAAAAAATTACATTGGGCCCACGAGGCGGGAATCTGAATTCCATCCTTAATGTAAGGGAGTGTAAATGGATGTAATCCTTCAATTCGGTTCAGCATGGCCTAAATGAACTAGAAGCCACATTCTCTCAGATGGCACTTTTAGATCCTGATTGAATAGATTACCAGACCATGTCCAGGCTTTAACTTACTGAGTACTCCCCCAGAGAGACACTTGAGCCACTCATAATGTCACTATACTGCAGTTTCGCCCGACTCTAAGAATCAATGTGTTAGGCATAATTATATACAATTATGTTTAAATTGCCCAACTAACTGTGTCTACCAGTTGCTTTTGTTTATAATATTCTCACAGTATTTTATGACTATGGGTTGTGTACAATATTGCATCCTAGCAACGTTGCAGTCTCTCGTCTATCCAACAAGGGGCCCAGGTTTATGGGTTAAATTTTGTACTGCTTTGTCATTATTGCAACAATGCTTTATTCCAGCTGCATATCACATCTTGGCTAGCATATCGAGGTATTTTACCATAGATTGCGTTATAAACAACATCGTATACCATTGCCCACGTATGAAACTAACGATGTCACATATCTGGGAATTGTTCTTAATAGGTGCCGCTTTTGGAGCGCCTTCAACGTAGAACATCACTCGTCTTTGAGGATGACGCTTGCTTTTCCCCTCTCCCCTCCTTGCAGTCTGCTAACATGAGAAGGGAGCGTCAGTCTTTTCCCTTGCTCCCTGAGCCCGCTGCGCTCTGATTGGCTGCGTCCAATCGAGCCCCCGAGCAGCACTTAGCGCCGGCACCTCGAGGCGGGTCAGATTGTTCCTGACAGCCGGAGGAGTTAGGTGCCGCAGGCATGCCCTGCAATCAAATAGGTAAGTCCTATACTCAATCGCATTGCTGCACGTTCGGTTAGAGAGTTAGACACCATGACGCACGACCGCTTCAAAGCAGCGTCTGTTTCCACATTAACAATTTAATTGACGCGGGGATGTTGTTACTTCATTCCCTGTAAATGATCGGGTATTGTAATCTCAACCCGAATTCATCTGATATGATTAAATTATACCGGTTGCCCCGCAATTGTTTAGACAAGCTATGCACGAATTTCCAATGCCGCTTATGTGGGCACTTGTTTGGTCATTAGCATCATTTTTCCCCCTTCTTTTAATAATACAATTACCACGGAGATGTTGCCACTCCTTTCCTTGATGAATTCGGGACTTCCATGTTTTCAGCCCGATTTTACCTGACTTTTTAAGGTGGGTTTACCATACCGGTTGTTCTCCCAGAACTGTACCGGTTGCCTGAGTACTACCACGGCCTTGCCCAGGACAGCCCCGCGCATCACTGCATGCCAACGACCCCATGGCGGGGGCTCTTTACCAGCGCCCCCGGTTAACCTTACCATATACGTGTCCACGGCAACGAACTTGCCCCGCACCTACAGTGCCCTTGGCAATTTAATTAATTCTTTCCCTTACTTAGACTGACCCATATATATCTTTTCATTTATAGAAAGTAACGGATTTTCCCACGGACCGGCACCTCCAGCTGGCCACAGACTTGAAGTATACCAAACCGGAAATTGCTAACCTCCCAGTAAGTGCTCCCCCTCTCTCAATTTTGTATTGTTGTACACTGGTGACCTGTCCACAATCTGGACAGCCCATTGTAACCATGATTCCTTTACATGATTACAGGCCACAGTAAACAACATAGGAACCTTGGAAGGTCCTACTCTGAAGGCCCACACCGGGCTCTTCAAAAAGTATGTAAAAATCTGTTACCTTATTCCTAGTGCACCATTCATTTTCGTAAGTGACTGATCCACCCATTGTTATTATATTACTTATAGGCGCTCCCGCTTCTTCATGTGTCCTGATGAAGACCCCAGCCTGAGGTTATGAACAACCCTTCTCTTTAGGGGTCGAAACGTTGACAGCCAACATTCTGTATCTCTCTAAGCATAGGACTAAATAATGGATGACTACGGATCTTGTGCTTAAGAGCCTTTTGGAACCTATTGATCTATCTATAGACTGTAGAGGCTACATTTTGACTTTCACTGTGATTATAACGTAGTCACACCACCTTTACCCGGTCCCCACTTCTACCCCAACACACCCATCCCTTCTAAATGCTTTCCTTTCTGTGCACTGTGAGCGCGTTGATATATTTGAATGTATTCACTGTATTCTATTATGCTTTCGTCAATTGAACTTTTCTACCAATGAAGTAATTGGAATGATTTCAATTCCAATGTTTTGTATTTGTATTTGATCAAGTTATTGAATCCTTTTAAGAAGTGCAATAAATAAATATGCACTGGATGTCTGAACCGTCCCTATTTTGAGTGACATTCATGGACATATGCAAGTGAAGTTACCACTGAAATATTTGTGATTTTCTGAGATATTTATTACTCTGTAAATATTAGACTCCGACCACTTCTACATGTACCTGATTGACTGACCCAGGTCAGAGAGTTCTTAGGGTCCACCCCGTTGTAACTCACTATCATATATCTGTGGCAAGGAAAGTATGGAGAATCTCTAGAATCAAATGAGCCAAGTAATACAGACAACTAATCACAGTAACACTCTAGCCAAAACCATTTTTTCTAGACCCTACCCCTTCTTTTTTTATTAAGAAAGCATTATCTATCTTTATTAATTTTGTAACAAAATAGCATGTGGTTGCAACATTTCAGGGGTACTTTATTAGGCATGATCTTGAAATTAATTGTTAAAACAACGGATCGTTTTCTCTGAAGGATGCTGGATACCTAAAGTTGAAATGTTATGCACGGAGAGGTTCTCCCATTAGGCGCACCAATTCCCCTAAACATATTCATAGGGTTCCTATCATACAGTCAAAGAGAAGGGGTGCATCATCCAACCCTCGCAAACTTCCCTGTATTCTATTATATTGCATTGCATTCAATTAAAAAAGGGGGTGTCATGTGATACTGGCATTTGCATCTTCAAGGTGATGTTTAGCCTCCATATACGGTTTTGATCAATAATGTGTCTTGAATGCCACTTTGGGAACAAACCAAAAACCTTTTCTGTTTTTTAATTTTTAATTGGGAGAGAGCATTTATCAACCAGCATTAGCACTATCCAACAGTGACAGTGTATTTGTATTAAGGGAAACACAAGCTGTGTTAAGTGTGCATGTGAAACTCGAGAGTGCTGGCAGTGCATTCTTCAAAGCTGGGTCCATCATTCACCAGTTCAGTTTGGCTTTCTAAGCTGTTGAGTAAAATAAAACAACTCAAAATACGTTCTTTTATAGATCCTGTGGACCCTGAAAATGGTTGAATTAAACCTAAAAGAGGAATCCAGAGTAAACCCATAGGTCGAGGATTTTTGGGGCAAGACAAGATACCCAGCAATCACACTGGTCAACTAGCTGCATGACAGAAGGGTCCCCTTGGACCACTCCTGTTTTTTTTTAACAAACAGCAACATGCACAATGGGACTGAAGGCAAAGAAATTGGCAACTAGGAGTTTCAGTACACAACATACTGTTGTCAAAAAAGTAAGGAGGCTCTAGGTGAGCCTCATGAAATGGGGCAATTTGGAAGCTGCCCAACCAGTCAACTATACAGAACATACTTCAGTGACAAAATAGATAAGAGAAAGTCTTTATACCATATATTACATAAAATGGGTCTGCAGAATGGCAAAAGGCAGATGACAGCAATGACGTTGGAATGCGACAGCCTCACTAACTGGTGTAGCCTCTGCCAGCCCAAGGCCTTTGTATACGTAAGAAATGATGTGAGGACTCCTAGCAGCAGGCTGCACTGATACACTATCAATAGCCGGAATTTCAAGGACCACTCACCACATTTTTGTGCTATCCTACATCATTTGTCTTGCACCACTCGGAATGAGCAAATTCGCCCTACCCGTGACCGCGCTACATGCCCTACTCTTGTTCCCATTCTGACTGCGTCTGACTTTTCCTCTAGTCCGTCCTCCTCCACTCTGCTTGCTTCTCAGATCCCCATACCAGTTAATCGAGTTCCATAAGGAGTAGTGTGAACCATATGGCTGAGCGCCTCGCCTCACCGGGACGTAGCATCTTCCAAAGCTTTAAAGGCCCTCTGGAACTGTGGTAAATATTTCACCTCTATCTCTGGTCCTTTGACCCCCCTGGCTCACTCTAGCCTTCCCGCATACATGCATCCCTCAGGCAAGCTGGGGCGTCCGGAAGGCTGTTTGGCAGTGGGGTCCAGGCTACAAAGCGTTTTATCTGTGGTAGACAGCACATATTTATGTGGTCCATGCATTGAGAGATGGGTCCTTTTCTGGCTGAGGGTTCCAGACGCCTGTCTCCAGCACTTGGCTGGCCCCTCATTCCTTGAGATGAGCAGTGGACAGGCCAGAGTAGGAGTCTTCCTATCCGTTATCTCAAGGGCACAACCAATTATCCGCACAAGTAGTGTATGCCGTACTAATGAGGAGTCATTGCTGAAGTGCTTATGGCTCCATCCGTCTTGCAGACACACAGCAGACAGTAGCCCGCGCGTGTCCCCAGAGGCCAATGAGCAGTGAGTGATTGACCCCTCCGGCTCCAGTCTGGCATTCAGGATAGGGAGTGCAGAGCCCTCCACTATGGCCCGTCCCTGTCAGAAGAAACATTATGCAGCAATCTCTGAAACCTCTCAGATGTATGGCTTTTTTTTTTACTTTTCCGTCTATATTTTTCTCATTTTATTGGTCTCTACCCAGATTGTTTTTGGAAGTAGGGGGCGAGTGGGAAAGTTGCATCTAGTATATTTCGACATATGCTTTACTGAAATACGCACACTGACAATATGTGTAGTGGTTTTTGCACTATTTAGGCATGCACAGAAATAGTGCAATCATTTGAAAACATTTCCATTTTAGTGCACACGCACGTGTGAACAACAAGTGATATTTACCCTTTATTAGGAAATCTCACCTTTTTTTTATTATTAAACTCTGTGCGGTCAGTGCCCAGCCATTGTCCTGAAGTCAAAGCTGACAGGACGGCGAGACGTTCAAATGAAAACCTAAATCAGCAATTTTCCAACTTAAAAATGAACAGAGATTGCGAAGCAGATTGTTTACTTGTCTGAATTTACATACGCAAACCAAACACAAAACAAGAGGCTTAATTATAAGGTAAGCACCACAACACTTAATATATGTATTTATTTAGCTCTTAAAGTCTGGTTTGTGGAGTTATTTTTAAACATATGCAACACATTCGGTGCTTGCAAGTTACTTTATGTGGTAAGAGACTGCAAACAAAAGAAATTCTGAAAAACCAACAATTTTGAAAAGAAAAAGAAAGCAGAATGATTTTGCAGTATTTTTGTAATAAAAACAAAATAGGCTTGTTTTACTTCTAATGGACTCCCGTCGTTTACAATTAAAAGTAGAGAAACTAGTTTCTCCATTTCTTAATATGCACCAAGCTGTGCAATCAGTTTACTCTGTGTGTTACTCTGGCGCAAAACATTAGCGCTGAGCAAATACTGTTAACCCCATTTGCACACAGGAAGTAACACATTGTGCAAACATATAGTCTGTATTTACTGCTCCAATTCAACATTTTGTACGACATAGCCTGTTGGGTGGGCGATAACTGAATCGCACAGTTTGGCAAGTAGGTAATTCTGAATTGGATTCTTGGTTCTACGCCTTACTATGTGGTACTAATTATATGTTCACATTACCCAAGTATACCCTTAACCATACATAGCAATGCCCACAAATATATCTGATATTAGTTTACCCTGGGACTCTATGAATGACTAAAAACACCATCGACTCATCATTAATCGAGGAAAATTCCCACTACAAAAAAACCATCAAAATAAATCAAGAACACAATCCACATCAGAGCATTTTGCTTGGTTCTTAATATAGGAGGTATGAAGAGTCAAATGCACTAAAGATGGAGTGGGCGTGACTCTGGTAACCAAGCTGGGAGCTTTCCAAGACAGAACTCATCAGCAAGATCCAATTTTTTTTTTTGGACGCTGTGCAAAAACCTCATTTGCATTTTATTTTATTTTTTTCCAAGTGGAGAGAATGTAAAAGTTTCACTAGAAACGCCCTGGGTTAAATAGAAGCTTTAAGAGTTTGAGAAAGAAAGAAAGAGTGAGAAAGAAAGAAAGAAAGAAAGAAAGAAAGAAAGAAAGAAAGAAAGAAACAAAGACAGAAACAAAGAAGAAAGAGACAGACAGAAAGAGAAAAAGACAAACAGAGAAAGAAAGAAAAAGAAAGAGAACGAAAGAGAGAGAGAGAAGAGTGGTAGAAAGTGAATGAACACGACCAAGGTTAAGGGAGGAACAAAAGGGGTGAAAAACAGAGTTCAGAAGAAGACAAGAGAAATGCGAGAGAGGAAACCCAAAAATTAAAGGGGATAAAGGTTAGGGGGAAGAGATAAGATCTATACTGTGTATGCAGTTCTGTTTTGCCTTTTACAGTGAGCTCATTAAACCTGATCTGGATACTTCGATCTTCTGAGAGTGTTTCTCTTCATTTGGGTAGCTGTGTCTACTGTTATTCACATTATTGCAATGGCGCTGACCATTCAGCATTGACCTTCCTCACCTCCCACTGTAGAGTCCCTTACCGCTCCTAACATGGGAACTTCATCACTGCCAGGATTGAATGTTTCAATGGTGACAGGTAAAAACAATGCTCCCGATGTTGTATGATAGTCCAGTGAGTCCCTTGGTGGGACAGCACCTACGCTAATGATCAACCTGCTGGATTTAGATTTTGTGCAATCCCACGCTGGGAATCTAGACAAAGTCTCACAAGAGACCAGGATTGATTCTTGCAACACCAATGTCTCACTCTTCTCGGATCACTGAATTTAATTACTGGGTAACAGCAGACATACTAGAGCTAAATATAAATGAAACTGATTACAGGGTTTAAGTCTGTTTAACATAAACATCCAACCAGTTAGGGTTATTTATGCTACAAAAATTACTCATCACAACTCAAATAGTTAAAACCCCCGGTGTAGCACCGGATACACAACTTACTATGAAGCAATAGGCCAATTATGTATCAAGTGAATTGTAATCAGAGTTTGTAATAGTTTACAGAGAAAATTAAAGTGCAACCTATTGTACGGAAGGTACATAAAGCTACAAAAGAGAGACCAATAATTGGGTCAAAAATGAAATACTGAAATACTTTACTTACATGCTTTCCTTAGAAATTGATACACAGAAAATCCAAAATGTTGCCCAACGGATGGAGGCGGGAACTCTGGGATATGTTATCCATATGTTGGCTACATTAGACAGACTACAAATGGTCAAGAAAAAAGGCTTTCAAGTGGCCACCCTCGTTCATTAAACCTTTGGTCAATAGGTCCAATATAGTTTTTTAAAGTATTTTTCTTGGTGCCACCCCTAAAAGATCCTGAAGATCCGCAAAATTAGGCTCGTTTTCAGAAAACCTACTTTGGAGGCAAAGCAGATGTAAGTGAAGCCAAAACTTGGAATGAATATGTCCATTGAACTAATGAAGGGGGGAAGTTTGCTTATTTTAGGAAGAAATTAACATTTTTTTTTCACTTAGTAGCTTGAGGCTGCTGTGCAGTCTGGTCAGCAGTTGTAGTTTTGAAGGCCCAATGCATGGTTATGCAGCTATATAAATGCATATTGTAAATGGAAATTGTCACATGAGTGATGTCCTTTGAAATGTGCGGCTTAGTTGCTCCATTTCATGCCTAGCACAGTAGGTTTTGCAAACTAATAATTTTTACACACACTAGAAATAGGGTTGTGCGGGGCCAAATTTGTAAAGAAAAGAACGATGGATTTAAATAAAGCAAGCAGTCAAACGTGCCATTTGTGATCTATTTCCGTTTTATTTTGGTTTAAAGTGTCAGAGAACCCATAGCTAAAAAAAAATCCCCGTTATTAACTTTAGGGAACAGCCTTCATGTATATAGGTGTGTCTGTGGATCCTGAAAAAACGTTTTTATTTTTTATAATGATGGCATGAACCCCCTCCCTCTTGGTTGTAAGCCTGTTTCTCCCAAGAGACCCGCAATGGCATAGCACCAATTTGAACAGTGGTATCATCCTTTCCTTTTAAATGGGACATTTCAAAACTAACCTGTTCTCACAGGCCCAAGACGTTTGCAGTACTTACGGCTGGTGCAAGAATTTGTGCCACCCAAAGTAATTAAATGTTGCTGTCCACCCATTTCTGTGCATTGTGGTCATGTTTTATGTTTCCAGGCGTAATTGAGCTGCCTAACCTGTGGGCAGTCTAGGCGGCAGCATAGTACTGTCTAGCTTAAGCGCTAGACCAGCATGCAAACTCTCATGACAGCTCACTCGGTGGCAACATTCTTAGAAATAACGGTAGCCAATGAGTCAATGTCCTCAGGGATGCCAATGTTCTAGTCCTGGTCATCCTGTTAATAATCTAATGATTTCTGGCACTTGTAGTCCTTTCTCACAGTAGTGGCCTGTCCCCTGCTAAAGTGGCGGGACGGAGGAGGGTGGAGGAAGGTGGGGAGGGAGGGAGGGTTCGGGGGACAAAAAAATATAAAATAAATAAAAATAAAAAAGTACCTTGACGACGCCGCCGCCTCCCGCCACATCGCGCTCTTCTTGCTTTTGGGCACAGGCTCCCAGACTGCACTGCTGCCAATCCTGACTCTGCGTGAAAGCAGCGTTGGGATTGGTCTAAGCGCCGACAACTTGCGCTCACATGCAGACTGGGAGCCTGTGCTTGCTCTCTCCAGTCCCAGCAACACAGCTGTGGCTGGAGAGAACTTCACAGCGCATGAGGGTTTGGCCGGCCTGAGATGGCCGGCCAAACCCTTATGTGCAGTGAAGGGAGTGCCCACCAATCTCCCTCCCACCCGCAGTGTCATCCCCTGGACCTGCCCCCAAGACTTATCAGAGTCCGGGGAGAAGGTCCAGGGGATTCAAATAAAACAATAATAAATCAGGCTTAAAACCGATTTTATTATTGTTTTATTTGCTGGTGGTGGTGGAAGAGAGGGGGCGGCGATCCTCCGCTCTAATGGAGCAGCCGCCGTTGCTATCTCACCTTAACTAAACCAACAGGAGAAATGTTCTAATCACAATGGGTGGTAAAAGAAAACAAAACGGTGGTGAAGTATGACATTTTTAATGACATAGGCGCGCCTCAACTAGAACGAAAGAGTTCATGGCTTGTTTGTGTTCTGGTTTAGCGAGGACCTGACTCGCAGTTCCAGCTGGACTGTTCCTATTGGAGCAGGGTCAAGACTGATTTGTGTATAGCTGGATCTAATCTGAGGTGGTATGGTGGGCAAAAGAACAATGGGTTGGAATACTACCTGAGCAATTGCCAGTGGTTAGACTTATTGCAATCATTCATCTCATCACCTGAGTGTTTAGTGAATCATGAGTATCCTTACTGGAGAAGCTCTAAAAATACCAGCACTGGCCTTTCCCTCAATACACTGAATCAGAGCAGTTTTAACGCATCGGCAAAGTGGGCAATTGATCAAGGCCGAAATTAGTTAATTCATTTCTTTTTTCTCTCTCTCTCTCTCTCTCCTCTCCTCTCCTCCCTCTCCCCTCTCCCCTCTCCCTCGTCTCCCTCCTCTCCCTCTCCCTCCTCTCCTCTCACTCTCCCTCCTCTCCCTCTCCTCTCCCTCTCCTCTCCCTCTCTCTCTCTCTCTCCATCCCTTCTCTCCCTCTCCCTCTCCCTCCTCTCCCTCTCCCTTCTCTCCCTCTCTCACCTCTCTCTCCTCTCCCTCTCTTCTCTCCCTCTCTCCCTCTCCTCTTCTCTCTCCTGTCCCTCTCTCTCTCCTCTCTCACTCTCTCTCCTCTCTCGCTCTCTCGCTCTTCTCTCTCTCTCTCTCTCGCTCTCCTCTCTCTCTCTCTACCCCCCCCCCTCCCCACCCCTACCCTTGTTTCGGTCTCTCTACCTTGTATAATTTATAATTTTCACGACTTTTGTGTTCCTGAGTAAGCTATTTCAACTTATTTGTGACTGTTACAGTTTAATATATAATTTAGTATTGATTAGCATTGTGTGAACTTGAATTAGCATGAAATGGGTAATACAAATCAAATCTTCTCTGGACAGGGGCCCCGAAACAGGTCATGCACAGGAGACCCCAAAATCCTTAAGATGACACTGCACTGCATGCCTCCAACGTCCTTCCTCTCCTAGATCCCTACATAAAGTACTCTCTACACCTCCTTTCTATGCCTCCTCTACAGGTAGCTTAAGTTCTCTGTTGTCAAAAAGCAGATTTTGGACAACACCAATACTTACAGCAGGCCATTGGCAAGCCCATTGCCTACAATTGGTTCACTTTCTCGTAAATCTCATTTACTTGTGTCTTATGCAATGGTTTACCTTCCACTTCTTATGTTTGTCCCTCCCCTGTAGCACAGATTAGCCATATTTGTGAGTAGATGATCTGTATCCTTTGACTGTTTACATTTAGGGAACTTCTGTTTTCTTCTGCTTTGAACACTATGTGAGTGCATGTGTTTTCTAGTTTTCTCCCTTTGGGCTGCTCCCCAATTACATCATGTCTCCTGTCACTCTTTTTTGTTCCCTCACCACCCTGCTCGTATTTTGCTTCGCCTATACCCTCCCTTCCCACGAGTCTTTTTTGTGCTTTTTTGTGACTGCCCTTCTCCTCATTGCTTCCCCAGCTCTGCTGCACTTGCTTCAGCCTCCCATGCTGTTAACAGTGCTCCCTCCACCCCCTAGCTCCTCTATTGCTACCCTAGCCATCCCCAAGGTGTTCCATTTTTGATCCTCACAGCTGCAATCCTGCTACTCGAGTGCCCCTTTCATTAGAATGCATGTGTGCACACTGTTATGATAAATAAGCAAGGTAGTAAAACACATGTACAATACAGATCAGCATTATATGTAAATATAACATAATAACCTTTCCTTACGTCTTAATTTACTGCTCCAAAATGGGTGTTTGCCATCAGAGAACAGTAAATGAAACCTGCATACATCATCACGCAGTGGAGGGGTATTTTGTTTTCTTCTCCTGATGCTGTTCAGTGTACTAAACAAGCCATGGAAAAGTCAAAAGTTTGGCTGATGTCTTTAAAAGGCACGACCTATTTACTTTGCCAGCGTATTTTATAACCAGGTTCTCGACGTTGATCATTCCCGGTTTAGCAGCACATTTGTCTGTTATTATGCCAACAAAGCATCAGTGTAGTGTACTGGATGGTTTCTCCTGAGTGAGCCATGTGTTGGTTGTTAGGGTGGGATGGTTATTGCATGCAACTGCAGCGATGAGCCACTAAGACAACAGGAGACCAACCTTGGGGGCTCTCGGGCAACGGATCAACAAGGCTGATGTGGTTAATGACTTTCATGCATTCATGTCTTATCCCTATTGTGGAATAAAGGAGTTCAAAAATTAGGGAATTTCAATAAAACGTAAAACTCTAAACAGTGGTTCCCTATGGATGTATAATAAATCAGTCTATAAATCAGCTAAAACAACACTACATCAAGAGGGCATATAGCAGCGCACTCTCCTTTTGCCCATATAGACATTTTATTTTGCCACATGTGAGCAGTCTAAATTACCACAGTAGAGTTAGAGCCGAGGTCCAGATAGAAAGTAACGGAAAATTTTAAAAAAACAAGGCTATTTTAAAAGCCGAAATAAACAAAAGTAAGACTGCCGAGCAGCTGTTTCCAATGAGCCCCGTCAGGACTTGTGCCCTTAGTTATAAAGTGTGCGCGACTTCTGCTTCTTTCTCCAGAGAAAGGCATAACTCAGCTCACAGAAATACACTTCTTTCCATATTTACACGATACATAATCACGCCTATGGCCTGTGCCCTCCTTGTGTGTCATTTCCCTCCACTCAGTTATAGTAAAATAAAGCTGTTTTTACACCACCTGATGATGAGGCACAGAACATGAATGCATTCACATGTTATGCCGGGTGCATGGTTCAACATTTTGAAAGGATATTTTTTTTAAAATGTTTCACATAGGAGCAGGGCACAAGTCCTGAAAAAAGAAGTGGGGGGACGCTGTCACCAGAAGTGACGTCACGACAGGAAGTGACGTCACGAAAGGTGACTTGCACCATTGCGCTCATTGCCTCCCCTCGCTTACCCCTTAGATGCGATTGCATCAGAGAAGTCAGCGCGTAAGCTCCGAGCTCCTCGTCCCAGAGAGGCCAAAGAGTGAAGTCCAGCTGTTTGGCAGGGGGGATGACGTCCACTCAGTAAAATAAGTGGGGGGACGCCGTCCACCCGCGTGGTACCCCGACTCGAGCCCTGCATAAGAGGCTAACTTATCGAGCGCATGGTTATCCCTACGGCGGGTCTCGCTCGGCCTTATTGGCAGATAAGGGATATTTATTGTTAACAAACTCAATGGTACTTATTTTATTGACCTTGGAAGGATGAAAGACCAAGTGGATCCCCCAGAATTCCAAAATGCGTCCATCAGATAAAACAAAGATTACTGCTGTGGATGCATTCGTTTGTTGAGACATCAGACTGCGCTTATTCCTTACACCCCAGAGTTCTCCAAGAGAGCCCCACAACATGACGCATCAATCATTTCTCAGGTGGCCACATCATATAAACATAACGAACCTGCTCTTACCGGCGCACAGCCTTTACGTGACAGGTGTCTACCTGCCTAGTCGTCCCACGTGTGTGCAGACATAGCTCACAGCATGGCGGCAGAGTATCACCATCGCAAAATGGCGTCAGTAATAATAACTGCGCTGATATCGCAGTTTCGTCAATACGAGGTGTTCCCGTTCCCCAGTTTAAAGGAACTAGATTTAAAAACATAAAAAGCCTAAATTGGCCTGTCCCGGATTCGAACTCGCGAGCGGAGGGGCGAACAAACGAATGCCCCGCAGCAGGTGGGCACTTGTGCGAGAGTCTGGTTCGGCCTGCACTCTGTCATCTGGGCGGCCTCGGCGGTGCTAGCGGGGCTCTCCCGTCAGTGCCGCCCATTTATTAAGAGACCAATAATGACAGAGAGGTTTGTGTCCAAGAGGGATAATTTGAAGGCGGGAGAGCAGAAGATGAAATACCTGGCTGCTGTGATCCTTCATTGCAGAGATATGTGGAGGGACAGCACATTGACACTACGGTTCTTCCACTGCGGTGTTTCAGGCACCCACAAATGATGGCCAGTGGGGTGAAGCAAAACGACCCCCTCGCTCAGAACATTTAAGTTCACTGATCGGAAACCGAAATCACCGCAACGCCTTATTAAATGTGAGAGGCTGTAATCCCTATTGGGAGTATGTACAAGAAAGCAGGGCATGTGTAGCGCCCTTGAGGCTGTCACAGGTTCCACAACTAATGTGCTATCAGCAGGATGCCTGTCTGTGAAAGGCCAGGCCTAACAGAGCTTGTCAAGCCCTGTCCTGCACCAACATGAACAGTCCATCCCATAATGGTTGATGGCAAAGTTCTAGGGGGCAGGGCGTGGCAAATTTGGCATATTCGGAAGTAAATTGCCTTTTTATTGCACTCTGCACAATTTACCTCCATTTTTGTAAAAAAAATTAATTGGCGCAGAATGCCATACTGGACTTATACCGTTTAGGCAGCACATTTTCACACCCATCTAACCGTTGACCCCTCTAAGGGACATGCCTCTGGGAAAGGGGACTAGCTCAAATTCCCTGCCCATACAAAACATGGCCAGCATCTTGAGGTTTACCTCTAGGGATATTGGAAGGGTTCAATCACTATCGGTCTCTGAAAAATAACATCGGAGTTGGAGAGGTAGGTGGGGTAGACTCTGTAGGGGTGGTTTCTACCAATATGCACACAGTGGCGTGACGCCAAATGATGCCCCCGCCTCCATAGAATGTGATGAGGGCCCCATGAGCCTCCCATATCTCACAGATATTCATTGGTCTTGAGCTCAATGGGGGACCCCTGAATGGTTGAGGGCCTCCTCAAGGGTTGAGGGGCCCCCCGCGCAGCAGGAGTTGCAGGGGCCCGCGTGTCACCACTGCAAGCATGTTTCCCGAGGAGAGTAACCTGAAGGAGGCAATGAATGAATGGCCTACTGACCTTCAAACTGCGAAATAACCCAACCCCCACCCCACCCTTCCTTCCTTTCGCGGATTCACGGAGGAATGTCAGGAGTCACAAAAGGCAGGCATGTAAGACAATATTTAACTTATTAAATGAAAGTCTGAAATAAAATGACAATTTTTGTCATTCAAAAGTGGTTAAACCAAGCTTTTCTTTCATTCTGCTCGATATGGTTCAGCAGAAAAAGTTTAAAGGATACCCCAGTGTGCACAGGCAGAAGCGGAAGGAAGGCGACAGGGCCTGATCAGAGCTGCATTTAACAAGAACCGGAGGGGGGTCCAGGCAATTTAGAGGCAGGCAGGATTTCTGAACTAGTCCCCTGTGGCCGAGCATACCACGCCTGCAAATCATGCTCACTAATTAAAAATGTTTGTTTACAGAATGGAACATGCAGTGTTTGCACGTTTGATTGAACAAGGCCGCTCTGTCTGACATCTGGGCCCTTGACAGGTAGCGTGATGAGTTTCTTTAGAAAATTGAATTGGCAGCCCGTCTCCCACACAGACCACCTCCTCCTCTTCCACCCACTTCCGGTCCTGGTACTCTCTCCTCTCAAATTCCTGTCCTGCTGCTGCTGATTATAAAGGAACTAGATATTGGAAAGATCTGAGAGGGTGGTGGGGGGCAGGACCGATGTCCAGTCCGAGAAAACATAAGGTCCCATTGCAGTTAGAGTCAATGCCATCACTGGGGAGCGGGTCTATCATGGAGTCAGTCAGGGCCCCATACCAGTGGTGCGGTGCGCCATGCTGGCAGCGGTGGGAGCTTGGGGACCTTTTTAGAACTGGCTATTTCTGGTAGGCTAAGGCTAACGCCAAAGCCTGGCAGAAACCACCATTCTAGTCAGAGCAAGGGAGTCACACGCCAAGATAACCCCTGCTCACCCCCTTGGTAGCTTGGCACGAGCAGTAAGGCTAAACTCGGAGGCAATGTGTTAAGCATTTGCGCCAGCACACAACAGCAACAACATCCTAGGCACACCACAAAAGGAACTCCACACAAGGTTATATGAAAATAACTTCTGTATTGTCAAAAACACATCAGATAAAAATCACACATGTACATTGTGCCAACTGGCACGGGCAATATTCATAAGGGATTATGTACAGGACAGGGCCACATGGGCCACTGTCAGAATCAACACTTTTAGACATAGCACTTTGTAGATCTTAGAATAAGTATAGCACAAAATAACAGTTATAAATCACAACCAGTAACTACTGGTAAAGGTAGGTACACACTACGCAATACTAATAGCCATAGGCCTAGATCACGCATGTACACATAACCTCTCTAGTATAAACTATACTAGGCAAAACACAACCACCTAAGGATAAAATACATTTAGGGGTATCCGCAAGAACACATTACACATGATGCATCAAACATTCAGAGGTGTAGGGAAGGAAAAACACATGATGCATAAAACATACATTCAGCGGTGTAAAATCAAGGAAGACACATGATGCATAGAACATTCAGAGGTGTAAGAACAAGGACTCAATAGCGCAAAAACACATGATGCCTAAAACATTCAGAGGTGCAAGGAAAAACCACACAATTGCGCAAAAACTTACATAAGCCACCACCTGTGGCAGTCCCTAGGCCAACTGGCCTTGTTGGGGCCAAGAGTTCTTTATAGCAGAATTGAAAGAACCAGCGATGGTAGGGTGGAAGTAATCAGACTTGCAATGGGGAAGAGCCTATGCTGGCAGTAGGGAAATGACAATGCTGGTGGTGGGGAAGAGGGCATCCTGGCAACAGGATAGATCCCGCTGCTGGTAATGGGGGTGAGTGCGTAATTGAGAGAGAGTGTGTGTGTCAGTGTGTGTGTCAGAGTGAGTGCGTGTCAGAGTGAGTGCGTGTCAGAGTGTGTGTGTGTGTGTGTGTGTATGTATGTGTATGTGTATGTGTGTATGTGTATGTGTGTATGTGTATGTGTATGTGTATGTGTATGTGTGTGTGTATGTGTGTGTGTGTGTGTGTGTGTGTGTGTATGTGTATGTGTGTGTGTGTGTGTATGCGAGTGTGTGTGTGTGTATGCGAGTGTGCGTGTGTGCGTGCGTGTGTGTGAATGCCAGAGTGTTGGTGTGTGTGTCAGAGTGCGTGTGTGTGTGTCAGTGTGTCTGTGTGCACGTGTGTCTGTGTGTGTGTGTGTATGCGTGTGTCAGAGTGTGTGTGTGTATGCGTGTGTGTGTGTATGCGTGTGTTTCAGAGTGTGTCTGTGTGTCAGTGTGTGTGTGTATCAGAGAGTGTGTGTGTGTATCAGAGAGTGTATGCACGTGTCTGTGTGTGTGTGTGTGTGTGTGTGTGTGTGTGTGTGTGTGTCAGTGTGTGTGTCAGAGTGTGTGTCAGAGTGTGTGTGCGTCAGAGTGTGTGCATGTGTGTGTGAGAGAGAGTGTCTGTGGGGGTGTGTGTGGGGGTGTGTGTGAGAGAGAGTGTATGCACGTATCAGAGTGTGTCAGTGTCTGTGTGTATCAGTGTGTGTGTCAGTGTGTGTGTGTATCAGTGTGTGTGTGTGTGTGTCAGTGTGTGTCTGTGTCTGTCAGCGTGTGTCTGTCAGAGTGTGTGTGCGTCAGAGTGGGTGTATGTGTGTGTGAGAGAGAGTGTCTGTAGGGGTGTGTGGGTGTGCGAGTGTGGGGGTGTGTGTGTGTGTGTGTGTGTGTGAGTGTGTGTGTTGGCTGTGATGAAGTGCCCCTGTTGGTAGCGGTGAGAGTCTCTACAATGGCAGGTGAAAAAGGCCCAATGATGAATCACTGAAAGGATCATATTGGCAGTAGCAGGGGTCCTGAGAGACCCAGTGCTGAACACACAGAGGTCCATACTGGTAGTTTTTAGGGTTCAATTGTGGTAGGCATGAGGTGGTCATTCTGCGGCAACAGCGAGGAATATCATGCTGGCAGTCATCAGTGGGCCTATTCCGGCAGTCATCAGTGGGCCTATGCCAGCAGTCATCAGGGGTCTTAAGTTGGCAGCCATGAGAGATCATGCCAAAAGCAGTGAAGGGTCTTTTGCCAGACAAATTAAAATGTAAGTCAAATGTTTTCCGCATGGAGGATGGCGGGTACTACAAGGAAGATCATGTCCACATCTGTTTGCACTACTTGAAAACATAAATAAACAGCCATATCACAGTATTTCTGCTAGGTAATTGAATCTAATTTCATAGAGCATGTTCATGATAATGTAAAGCATTTCTTTAAAAAAAACATGATTTTGCAACGATGAATCATTTTGATTTAACACATTTTGAAATAATTAAAAGGTATTAATTATCCTTAAACATTCCTTACCTATAACTGCAAAAAAACAAGCTGTACTAACTCTCCGGTTTAACCATTATTCCCCCTGCTTTTTTAAAAGAATCCCTCCTAGCAGACTGTAAATATATCCAACCACAACATATGCCTGGGAATATTACTGTTGGTAATCTCCTTGTCAAACACAGCATATGTTGTGTAACAGCATTGCAAATCTCCCGCTATCGCACACCATATGTCTATGTAACACCGCAGTAAATATTACGTCAAACCAGTTTGCAAATGTTGACACGGTCCAAAATGCATCACACTTGCAAGAAAACTAAAAGTGATTAGCACCCTTAAAAGCCCGATTTCTGAGTTCCTCGTACAAGAAGTCTCGGAACGAAACCCATTTTTTAGGAAATGTTGCTGAGCCTTAAATGTTTTTAAAGGAATTATTTGTTTAAATTGTTTTGTGAGTAAAAAGATTCCACCCTCCTTCCCTTCATCAACCTGGTCTCACAGTTGTGGGGCATCTCAAACCTCTTTCCCTACCCCACTTTAACTCCTAAGGCAGATCCTACCACTCCATTATGACAAGTCTGGTCCACCCCCTCCCACCACATCATTAGGAACGTGGGTGGAAGCAGACCGGCAATGGGATGAAGCAGCAGTTCTGGACTGCCATCCAAGCCACCTTATTGGCAGTCTGGCCACAAGCCCTTCTTCTCTCCATCTTCTGGGCCCATTGTATAACAGCTGGCAAGGGGTGAGATGGGTGAACAACTAGAATGTGGGAGGGAAATGGGCAGAATAGATGACGATGCCCACATGCTCTTGACCAGTTGGAAATATAACCCTGGCCTGCTTTCTTTGCTCAGGAATGAATGGAAGGCTCAGATTGTGAATAGGCTGGTGTCGTGTTAAACGTTTACAAAAAATGGAAAACCCAATATACCCTTGTAGGCTTGTGCAGTTAATAATTCAAAGTAAAAGATGTCTACAAGGGATTTCACTTGTACCATCTTAGTTCTTTGGTTTCAATTAGTCTTGAGTAAGTCCTATATAATCGAACTCCAAAGTGTCCAGAAGGACAACCACAATAAATGCAATTTTCAAAAAGCACAGCACATGGGAGATCCTATTCGTATAAAATACATTTATATGATTTTAGCATATTAAATTTGAAAAGGGTACATTTGACAAAAGTGAATATCAGCAAAAAGCGTTATGAAAGGATGTACAAATGAATTAAGACACACAGTTCATAACCTGCATCAGCTCCTGAAATAATACTAAAGCAAAAAGTATCTCAACATAAATAAATATTGCTAAAGAAACTGAAGATTTTCTTGGAGTTGACGGGACTGTCGACGTTTCGGTCTGTGTGGCATCAGTCCATTAGACCATCCTCAGGACAAATGATTTTTTTGCAAGATAAAAAACCTTCTGTTGTATTGACAAGGCAATGACAGGTGACCTTGAGTCGGGATAGCGGTTAGAGACCACGTTTGAATCACTTGTGGTATGTCCCCTTCGGTTTATAGTTTTGGTGAAGCCAACATCGGGTCTTAAAATATTCTTCAAAAGTCCGATAAAGCCAAATTTAATTTCGTAGTATATCTCGGACCGCACCAGGTTCTGGCGAGGTACCAATACAACAGAAGGTTTTTTATCTTGCAAAAAAATCAATTGTTTATGTTGAGATAATTTTTGCTTTAGTATTATTTCAGGAGCTGATGCAGGTTATGTACTGTGTGTCTAAATTCATTTGTACATCCTTTCATAACGCTTTTTGCTGATATTCACTTTTGTCAAATGTACCCTTTTCAAATTTAATATGCTAAAATCATATACATTTATTTTATACGAATAGGAACTCCCGTGTGCTGTGCTTTTTGAAAATTGCATTTATTGTGGTTGTCCTGCTGGACACTTTGGAGTTCGATTATATATGACTTACTCAAGACTAATTGAAACCAAAGAACTAAGATAGTACAAGTGAAATCCCTTGTAGACATATTTTACTTTGAATTGGTGTCGTGTTAGGCACCACACTTGTTCCAGAAGAGTTACTTATAGTGGTTGGAGGAAAAAACAAGACCATGTATTGCTAATCAAAATTATTCACATGCTATGCCTGAAAGGAAATTAATTTCGTAATAATAAATAGGGAGTTATCCACCTTAAAGACTATTAACAAATGTAACTTACATGTACTAAAAGTACTAGTGTGGAGTCTCCGCACTCTGCAATGCCTTAGTGTGGAGATTCCTCAGAGAGTGCAGAGACTCCGTTCTCGTAGCTGCACCACACTTAAGTTATTTTTGTGAATCGGTTCCTATGTGTTTACAACTAGGACTGGGTAGAGCTTGCGGAGTTCCACGAGTGCGTTGCACAGTTCATGGTGATTTTTAGCAGCGGGTATTTGTTCCGCTCTGAAAATCAGCGCAAATGGCACCATGTGCAGTGCAAGAGGGTGCTGCTTCTTTCTGCCACCAGAGTAGATTTTCTACTCAAGGGGTAGCTTCCTCAACACAAACAGATGGTTTCTCAAAGCCAACGGTCTCGACCACCCACGTTCAAAAATTTTGAGGGGAGGTGGTCTAGTGTTTTTTTTTTCTTTGGAAATCCGCGTGCTCCGTGGAGAGCTGAGTGCGGAAACTCCGCAAACAGACGGAGTTCGCCGCCCAGGCCAATTTACAAACAAAACACTAGAAACCAAAAAGAAACACAATTCTCATACCAATGAAAGTTATTTCATAGAACGGTAAGGGTCTCTCTTTGATGAGTTGCTGTCGTCCTCTGATATACTGATTCTATGAACATCATCAGTTTGAACATAAGATGAAACCACCTTGTGGGCTTACAGTTTGGCTGTGTTCCCATCCACACTTTACCCCCGATCAACTCTACACGTCATTCTTTATTCCATGGGTATCGAAAGTACTGCAGAATCACTATTAACCCCAGCATTTTTTTTCTTCCTTTCATGTTGAGCCCACTTATTCAGCCAATATGCTTGCTAAACCAGACCACACCAAAAGACCTGCCATTGCTGATGTAAGCGAAACTGCTCATCTGTGGTCTGTGTTTAAGAAGGGCTGATGCCCCTTCCTGAATCAGACTAGGGAAGATCTCATATGGAGTTGGGCTGTTCATTCAGTGCTTTGAAGCTTGTGCAGGGTCTACGACTGGACACCCTACGGGGAAAATATCCAATTAAAAAAAAATAGAATAGTAGAGGAATGGATTATGGATGCATATATTTTTCGGGTGGCGAGGCAGGGTGTACAGGTTTGTGATCTGTTTAATGAAGGGCTAAATGGCGACGTTCAGCCCATTCATAAGTTCTGCCAATTGGTTTTCATCTGCAACAAAAGACAGAAATAAAGACTGGCTGAAAATCAGACCGTTTGGTCGGCAGGGGCAGAAAGGCTTGAACAGAGATGGGCTGGAGGTTCACACTTCAAGGAGAAAGCCAACATTTAAAATGTAGCCAACCAAACACTTTAGAAGATCAAAACTCCTCTAAGGAGTACTTAGAAGGTTACTCCAGTTAGAGAACTGGCATTCCAAATCCCTCAATAACATTACTTAAAACTTTTCTCTTGGTTCCCAGAGCAGTAGTTCCAAATCTTCTTCAGTAGCGCCCAGAACTGGTTTGGTCTGCATGCTAAACATAGCCATCTTGATTCATTCGCATCACCGACAAGAGAAATTCAGCAGCTCCTGTACTTCTGCCCTCTATCCGGTCTATAGTTCTACGGTTCCTACTTAATGATCAGCGTATTGGGCCAAAGACAATCTTAAGCAAATTCTATCAGTATGCTGAGTCTGCGAAAATACCCACCCGCTTGCTCCATATCACCGCAGAACTTTGGCTCAGCGAGCTAAACGTATCAGCTTTAGGTCTGGGTGGAACTAAAGGTCCCAGAGAGAAACTCTAGCGGGGTGATGGAAGATTTGTGTCTTACAGAACCGCTACAATGAACACTGCTGTCATTTACAACGCCATAAAATAAGAACATGGTGTTGGCAACACCCACATATTAAAAAATGAATTAAATAAAACCCAACAGATTATTACTCGAACAGTACTTCCCTGCGCCTGGCTCTGCCACATTCCAGCATATATCAAATCATCCTGCCTCACATATTCTGAACTGTACATTTGGATCAAATACACTTGGCCTCTCAGCAAATCATTACAGATTCTGGCAGAAATTTCAAACATGTGTTTCTCATTACAATCAGAGTAAGAAACAAAGCAAGAGCAACAGAGGAAAAAGACTGAAGGAGGTAAAAGAACGCCTGATGGAGAGAGAACAAAAGGCGTATGAGAGGAGCTGGGGAAGAGTATAGGGGGCACTTGAAAGAGATAGGAAGTGGGGTACAGGGGAAATGGAGGTGGTGGAAGATTGGGCTGAGTAGAAAGGAGAAGAGGAAGTGTGGATTGAAAGGGAAAGGCTGTGGGTGGGAAGGCTTGGAGGGGAAATGTGAAATGTAGAAGAACAATGAATGTATGGTGATACAGGGGGGGTACCCAAACAGAAGGGAATGAGAAAGGCACAAAATGGAAGCGAAAGTTGATAAGTAAAGTGCACACTGACCAACAAATTGTGGAGAAAGTGAGGGCGTGGAAGAGAAAGAGGAACAGCAAGAACTGCAATACACTGGAAGGATGTGCAATCCTCTACTCTCAGGGCACGCTGCAGTGGTTTCTTGTATTCGCATTTATATAGCGCTTACTTCCCCAGACGAGGTGTTGAAGCACATTTTGAAGTATTCCCTGTGCAACGTAGGTCAAGAGTCTTGGCTCCCAGAAACCCACTGCATGGAGCACATCTCTGCTCCTTCAGGACCGTTGACTCACTGAAGGCTTTTCTATTCACCAATCCTTCGTTAATGTATTTCCCAGGCCAGACTTTGGAAGGCTCCCTTCTTTGGGTAAAACAATATGACTCCAGACCCATCTCGGCGCAGGGTTAATTTTGGGTGTTAACAGACAGACAGATTGACGTACTGGTGCACCGAGGAAACAAAGTTGGCTCTTAGAAGCAAGGGCACAACTCCAAGCGCTTGGCTCTGGTGCACAAAGCAGAGGTGGATGACAGGCCACAATGTCAGCCAACTGAATGAGCAGTCCGCGGACCAGCATAAAAGCTCAGCTGCCAAGGTGTAACGCAACGTGTTGGCGTTTTCATGAGAACATCTGGAGTAGTGCTTTCTACTGTGTTCATTAAAAGTCCAATACCCTCCATGGCACCCTTTAGTATGACTTCATTTAAAGAGTCCTCCCTCCAGGAACTCACCCACTCTGGAGAGTCCAAGTGGCTGCAGTAACATGAGGAGAATGTGACTGCAGTTTGCTGGAAGGCCAGGAGTGAACAGATCCATTTCAGGTGAAATCCACCACAGCTGTGATCATGAGCAATGGAAATGCATTGATTCTGCATTTTTTTTTGGTACAACTTGTATGCTTGTTTCATGTGGCATCGTGGAAGTTGACATAATACCCCATAAATGGTGCTCTGGTGACAGGGAGCATGTAGTGTAGTAGGTACAATCCTCTTGATAATCTGGTTGTCACATGGGTTCCACACTCTATTCTAGTATTTCGAGACGGACTTGTAGGGCAGATAGGGGGGAACATCAGAGTCAAGGCGAGGGCATGAAGGTTCACAAAGGAGGACCAGTATTTCACTTTTTATTTTTAGATTTCTGTGTAGAGCATATTAGAACTTATGTGCAGGTGACAGATCACTTTACAGGACGTTTAGGCAGAAAAGTCCTAAAGGATTCAGAAATATCCATTTGAAAATCGAAATTTAAACAATTTTAAAGGTTCCCCAGGCAAAGAATTGAAGGAAGTAAGGAAAGAATTGACAAAGAGGTAGTTATGGGAGTCAGTGATATTCTGTAAAAAAACAAATAAAAAAAAAAGAAGATGCACTTATTCGCCGTGCTTGGAAAGAGCCAGTGTCTTATGATTTTGGTTTGCCTAGGTATCTGGTAAACCGATGTTCCTCTAATTTTGTAGTGTAGGGGGGGAGGATGAAGTTTGTGTTTTATTCCTATGTAGTTTGGTCTAAACTTTAGGGGCACTACTTTAGAAGGCTTTGATCAGAGCGGATTTCTTCTTGAACTGGGGACCACGAGTCGCAGATTTCTGGCGTTTTCTACAATGGTTAGTTTGTTGGCTTGGAAAGTGAGGAAGGACAAACGGGGTATGAATGACATTTTAGGCAGTATGTGGGTAAGGCTAGATGAGCCTAAAGTAAGCAGCAATCTTGGCTAGAAGTGTCTGATTTAGCGGGCCAGACAGAAACAGGGCAGAGCAAACCTGCAACAGAAAGAGTTGGACTCCCAGTCTCTACATCCATTGGCAACACCAATAGGTCACACCTTTGGAAGGCGCTGGCTGACCTTTTGGCTTTGCAGAGGCTTGTTGCTCATTGGCTATAAGCATTTTCTTTTGTGCTTTTTGCCAATGTCTTTTAGCACTGGAAAAAAAGATGTGTGCATGTACTTCGGCTTGCCATTTATATTCTGTCACATTGCTATACCAGCCTTTTTTTCGGTTTACTTTAAATGTACTGCTATAAGATAGTCGACGCCCATCTTGGAGCAGTACATAAAAATAAAAAAAAGAATGTGTAAGCCCATGATGTATTTAGGAGCAACGACAGCTGCCAGGCTGTTCACAAGAGAGAAAAAAACACCATGGGGAGGGGCAGCAAGCAATAGAGACTATAGATAAAAAAAAGCTGAGCAGGACAGAGTTGGGAGGGAGAAACAACAGTCAAGCTGTGGGGAAGAACATCATGACGATTGAGAGGGCAGGGAAGCCAGGGGGAAACAGGACATGGGGCAAGAAAGCAGATGCGCTCCCAAAGAGTTCTTTAACAAAAACGAAAAAAAGTAGTTCCCCAATGTCAGCATTGGAAGCATTCATATTATCTAATAAAACGTTTGATAAAGAAGCTATGGTTCAGGGCAGGATCGCACTTCAAAAGAAGGAGGAAAACCATCAAATAAAAAGCGAGCAAATTAGATTGACAAGAAAGCCAGAAAAAGATAAACAGTGGGCTGTCTCAAAACCTCCTTTAAGAATTGGTATTCTTAAAGGGTCTTAGAAATTATACAACTAAAAGATGTCTGTAGGTAAGGCCAAAAACCAATATGGAAGTAAGGGAATTTCCTGTAGGTCAGTAAGAAAAAAGAGAAATACCAGACGAGGACCAGGGTTCAGCACTCTACACACCTTGAAAACCCTAGCAGTCCATCCTTTGTGTTGTGTGGTGAATGGTGTGTTGTAAATCAAGGGGAATGTTTGACATCCAGTAGATGCACTCTTCAAATTAATGTACCACCAAACCTCTGAGATCTTCTGTTGCTGCCCCCTTCAAGCTTTGTTAATTTAAAACATTTTCAGCTACTTCGCAATTACATGCACCAACTTAAATAGAATACACCAGAGACCGTTAAACACCTTCTTAATTCCCCGGAGATTGTTAATTATCTTTGGGAGTTATTTGTTAGCAACTCTTATATTATAATTTTTCTAGGAAATTTTGTTTGGCTTGACAGAAGCCCTAAACTGTGGGTGTTTTATCAGTGAAAATTAGCATAACCAACACTTCGGCTTTAAAAAAATCCCTTGGTTTTGCTGAGCAGGGGTGCTGTGTCATACAAAGGCTGCTAGAAGAAGCGTGTCTTTTCATATACATATTCATGAGGTTTTTTGGGAATACTCAAAAGGCATATATATCGTATGTAAAGTGTTGGCAATACCCTATAAACTTGTGAAAAATCTGTTTGATGTGATTTAATATAGAAGATATCCAAGTGAAGGTTTGGGATATCAGTGCAAAACTTAGGGTGAAAATGGCTTACCAAAACTACACTTGCACTGCACAAGGCAACTATCCAATAGAAGTTTGTAAATCGAGTTCACACTGTTGTGATCACTAGAGTAACTACTGCACATGGCAGGGCTGCTGGACCAGGCAGCCTGGAGAATCTGTTCATTGTAGTACACCCTCATCCAGAAGTCTAATAGTAGCTGGCTTGTGTCACACTGCAGTGAAGGGATATACAATGATAATAAGTGCACAACCAGCATTCACCTCCAAACAACACCACTTTTAAGAATGAAAATGGAAATGGCTATGACAACTAAAGTAGAGCCAACCACAAGGGTTTGCCCCCATCCGTGTGCAAGTCTCTTCCTCTTAAAATGGCACCAATTACTCTCAATTGACTCAAAGAAAAAGTACGACTTTTCCTAATCAAACACAGCATATGATAAATAATCCTTCAATTTCTCTTTTTACCCTTTGTAAACACTACATGGTTTGTTACCTGGTAAACAGGTGAGTTGAGTCAAACCTAAAGTAGCAATCCAAATTCTGTAGGGCACTCCACCTCTATAGGCCCAGGGCTTGTGAACCACCAATTACTTTACTACTCCCATTCCTGTTACACAGGTTTTATCATACAATTATCTACTCCATACTTCTCCCTTAAGCTTAGACTCACTCACACCAACCTGTGAACATCATTTTTCGATAACCATTTTTTTGCTTCGGAATGTTTATGGGTTGTGTGAAATTTGTTTAATTTCTTTTTGCTTAATTATTTGATATTTTAGAAAGATTATGCAAAATTACGTGAAAACCAAACCTGCCAAGTAGCACTATATTTTAGAGCAAAAATACATCCTTGTATCCGTTTGTCATTAGGACGCATTTCCTACAAAGGAAGTAGCGGAAAAACATAAGTGATACAAACAAAAGCCACTCGCTTTCTGTTTGCTCACAATGTTCCCGTGCTCCTGCAATAGGGTTTTCTGCCTGAACGGACTTTAAATTTCAAATGTGGCATAATGGTGTTATTTCGGGAATTTCACATAACAAGCATAAAACGAAATGCTGCAAACTAGTGAGATTACATTAGCATAACACAAATTCACCTGGGACCAATGTTGTTATAGGTTGGATGTCCAATGTTCAAGTCTACATGTTCCTTATACACAACACTTTACTTCCATTACCTAAACCATAAGTATATTTCTTGTCTGTATTTTGTCAAAGTTTCTTTTAATACTGTTCACCCCTCTGTCTAGTACTCAATATATAAAAAACATTTTTTTTAAACCCAAGACACCGACAACAGCAATTTGTAGTCACAACGTAAAACCACAAACATAATTGAAAGTACTGAGCTCAATTTACAAAACCCACTAGTAATCAGTAGATAAGGAGAGAAATAGACATTTTTCACAGATTTCATTTTATTTTTCAAAAGCAGAGAGATTAGCCAGCAGTAGATTAATGTCACAAGCGTGCAGAATATGATAAAGTGGGCCTGGGCTGTTCCAGGACCCCACACAACTCAGGAAATTCAAGCAATTAGTATGGGGAATGTACGTCGTAGCATCAAAAACAGATCAATCAAAGATACCGCTACGTGTATTTCTGGTCGTATCAGGACAAATGGAAAACATAGACCGCTTGGGAACAATGAGAACACTTTGTAATTATTTTCAAGCAACAGCGCCAATTGCCCTGGAAATCGGTTTCCTGGTTCTAAACAATGAGCGAAATTGGGGACAGAGGTCTAAACTAGACTATTTGAACACGCATTGTAGAAAGCAGCGCGGTAAGGGATATGACCTTCCTATTGTGACTTGGCCTTAGTTTACCATTGGATATACAATTTGCAAATCTGAGTAATTACCCGCCTTTGACCATGATAATAGGAGCCTAATCGGAAATTCTCCGCCATCAGATGTGCCTCAACTTCCATTCCTTTACTTAAGAAAAAGTAGATTATGTGTCCAGACTTGGCATAGATAACAAAGGGGAATGAGTGATGCCTCTTTGATAAGACAAAAGGACTGAATTAACATTCTAAAATAATTTTCACATTGTAGTAATTTCGATTTTGCTTTATTGTACCAACATGCAAAAAAAGCTTTCTGCCATTGAGTGTGAGGTGGCACGCCCACATACCTCCTCCAGTCCCTCAGAGCTATGTTTACGAGGACCAGATAACTTAAGACAGTTTGTAATATGTATACCACTTTAACAGGCGTACAATGCAAGGATATGATCTCTGAACCATTTTTCCAAAGAAGGGAGTAAAAAATTAAGAGATCAGATCCTCGCTAAAAATGTTAACCTGGGGCCATATTCCATAAAGTGTACCGGGGACGCGAGCCCCCAGGGCACTTTGGTACTCGAAAAGGGACTGCAGAAGCTTGTGCGGCTCCTTCTGTAATACCGATAGCGCTGGCGCACATAAAGAGCTATTGTTATCTTCAGGGGGTGTTCCCTCATTTGCATGGGGGCGTGCTCCACGCAAATGAGGGAATCCCTTTGTCTCCGTGCTGGCACTATATTACAGGCACAGCGGCAAAGAAGCACCTAAAAGGTGGCGCACTGTGAGTGCGCCTCCTGATGGCGGCACTCTGGCGGGGGCAAAGGGAGAAGGTCTCATGGACCCCCCAGGCATCACCTTGCAGGTGGGTGCAGTTACTGACTGCACCCACCTGCAAGGGGATCTCTAATCCCCTTCAAAACTGCAGGCAGGTGCCGCCTGCACTGTGAAAACAGAGCGGCTGTAAAGCAGCTGCTCCGGTTTTCACCTGAATGCACTGCACCCAGCGCAGCACGAGTTTGAGGCTGCCCTGAGGCAGCGCATGCATGTTAATGGAGCGCATTTTCACTGTTTGCGCCTGGCCCACCTTTTTAAAGGAGCACCCGGCGCAAACAATGAAAATGTGCTTTTACCATAAAACTGCGACAGGGAGTTACTCAAAGCGTTTCACCATAATCCAGTCTTCCAGACTGGAAATCCCTGCTACTGTTTCAAAAAGCATTGTAGAAGGTTTACAGCAAGCGCACTACCACCAACAGTCAGTCAGTCAGTCAAATACTTTATTCGATAAATCAATATCATAAAAAGACATCGGTACAATTAAAAATATAATACACAATATATACAACAATATTATACAAAAATATGACAAATATGTGTCCATTAAAATTTGATAAAATGAGCATAAAAATGGCAATCTACTATTTTGGCTTACATTGCTACATCACTGTCATTGTCTAAAATAAATTCATTCTAATTGGAATCAACCAAGTTCATTGGGACGCGATTAATCTTGTTCCCGATCCGGACAGCGGCTACTAAAAAGCTAGCAACATGGAAAATTATACAGTGGGTATTTAATAATTGTAAGTACAGGAGAGCTGGCTTTACTTGTAGAAACCCTGCCTCCCTCAGTATAGGAAGTAGGAACTTCTTCCTGATATCCGCATAATATTCACAGAACATTAAAAAATATATTGTGTCCTGTGTGGAAAAATTGTCACAGTTACATGGGCTAGCCTTTTCCGGATTACACCATTTGGGAAAGCAGTCTAAGGTCAAATGAATCAAATTAAAACGGAAACGAGTTAAAAGGTGCCTATGGTAGGGGCGGTTAACCAAAGTGAGATAGAATTCGGGTCCAGGTGAGTTAACTAAGATAAAATTAGCTCTAACAGTTGATTTCCTTAATTCTATCACCAACAGGCATCCCATGCAGCTGATGGCACCTCCTCAGGGGCAATCTTCAACTGCTAGTCAAGGCCTTCAAATGACAAGTGGACTGTGGTTTTACCACCCGCCCTTAACCTCTTGACAGCTAATCTTGCATGCTGCTCTTGGTCAGAACATCACTTAGGTTGCCCCGTGTCCACCTGAAAAGTAACAACTGGCAGCGACTTACTTTTCTGCATATCTGGTGTCAACAAACGCTCCCATTACTTTTGGTGGCAGTCAACCAGAAAAGACTGTTTGTTCAGTTCAGTCTAGTCCTAGCTCACGAGTACTTGGCCTGGCATTCCTTCACATTCCAACATGCACCCTATTGTCTTCTGTCCTTTGTCCCTGGTCACGCAACCCTGACCAGTGGCCACCCCTAGCAGCACGTGCCGCGCCGCCTTCGATCAACGCCAGGTGATGGGAGAGGCCGCTTGCCCAGCCCCACTTCTCCACATTGTGTGCCTTTGTTTCCCTTCCTGCTCTTCTACAAACACGGCCGGCCCTGGGCTGGTCTCTTTCTTCCTCTGACATGCAAGAGTTTGCTCTTTCCTCCCTCCTCTTTGGGCAGGACCGACGGCCTCTCGGCAGGAATGTTCTGTTTTGCTTTCTGTGCAATTCCAGCTATGCCACTTCTAGCTGATGAAAACATTCAAGGTCATCAGAGTGTGATCAGAGAAACCTACAACGGTGATTCACAATCATAGCTTGCTGCAGGGAGGGAAGGGGAAATGGGTACTGGTGCCGTGAATCTAGAGATAAAGGCCTTATGCCTTATTGGCAGGGATAAACGTTGGGCACCCTGCCAGAGAGGAAAATGGATCTGGAGCACTGCCAAGGGCAGTAGACGTGCTGTCAAGCATGATGGGATCAGAGCATGCCAGGGTGAGAAATGTGGCAGGACGTTCTCCCGGCAGGGTAGAAAGAGCTAGACACCATATCGTTGGGGACATGGGGTGGTGTGCCGAGCTGGGAGGTAGATGGGGCAGGGTGACCTGCTGGTGAGGGAGATGGGGCAGGATGGCCTGCCATCATGGGAGATGAGACTAAGCACCCTGCTAGCGGGGAGGAAGGGGCAACTTGCACTGCCAGCAAAGGAAAACGAGGCTGGTGCACTGGCGGAGTAGGAAAAGGGGAAGGACATCCTGCCACAGGAGAGGATGAGCCAGGCATCCTGTTGCAATGCAGATGCAGCAGGAGTGTGGGCAAATATTTTAGCAATGTGGGCTGTGTGAAAAAAGTAAGAGTGAGGGCAGTGTGCAAATAGGCATGATTTGGGACATACATTTTTGTAATGTGACAAACACTGTATAGGTGTGGGCATAGAGTGCTGTGCTGTGGACTAAGAATTAAATGGACAGGCCGGTGTGGTTTAAGGGAATCGACTGGGCCCAGAGAAGGATGGTCAGAAGTGTGAGAGTTTGGGCAGGAGTGTGGGCTGTGGGAGAAATGAAGAGGAGCAATGTACAGGCTGAACGGTGAGAAGTAGCGAGATGAGTGTGGGTCCTAGAGTTATGTGTAGGACTGTCAGCAGTAAGGTGAGTGTAGCAGCATTGGCCATGTAATATAAACAAGGATACGGCCCATACAGAAAACAACAGCAAACTCTAGGCAAATACAGCAGAGGGACTGGCTGTGGAGCTTTCACAGCAGTTGAAGCCCTAGCATCAAGGCTTAATTTGAGCCTGTGGTTGCAGATGGGCCCCAGTGGAACTCATTTTTGGGGACCAGGGCCTACTTTTCACCATCAGACTTTGACCCAGAACAAGAGAGCTACACAAAAATAGGAGAAAGAGAAAGACCGAAAAACTGTGACAAAGAGAAATCCGGAATGAAAAAGAACCTGAAATAATGAGCAAAGTGGGCAGGGTGAGTCAGGTGTTGGATAAAAGAGGCATGAGGTGGAATCAAGATATACAGCCTAGAAATTAATCATTCCTGACATTCTAGCAATGGCCGTGGGCTTCTGAGCAAACGTTTGCACCCCAGTGCTCCTAAATTAAGAACTGCATACCATGATCATGTTAGTTTAAAGCAGAGTGTCAAGTGTAAATTATCCGTATCTTTCAGATATTTACTATACAAGCCATGGAGGTGGGAAGTCAATTAGGATAATACCATGGAGTGGGAGACAAAAAGCATTCACCAAAACCCTGAGGGTTTCTTTATCAGTCTCCTCAACATGCGGGCTACTGGATTTGGCATACCTGCCCTTAACCGCCCAGCATGCGGGCCTAGGTGGGTGGGCAGCAATACTGGCCAGGTATTTTACTCCCATACCCTTATGGGATGTGCCCGAACCTGCAGCTGGAAACTGAGACATTTCTTGATTCGTGATCCCATAGAGGTTAGTAAAATACTGAGAGACAGTCTGCGAAGAAAGGAGAGCAATGTGTTTGTGTTCATGAGCCCAACTACTTTGGACCACAGCATTGACAAAAGAAGTATGTAAAAGAAGAAAAAGTCTATGCTAAAGGTCAGATTATAGAGAACAGCCCTTCTTAAAAACAAATATACACATTTTCAAAAGGTAGCTTGTCTATTTTGAATGTGCAGTCACGGATGAGGCTTGGAGGGACAGGATACGGTCTGGAAAATACAGTGGGGGGGGCAGCTATTTCACAATAAGTTTGACAGGCCTTTGATTGAACATGATCCAATGCGATTATAATGCATTCAATACACAATCTAAAGCAAGTATGGTTGTCAGAAACTTACTGCATACATGCCCTCACACAAATCTGCACACCCACTCATGCACACCCACACATGCACACACACACACACACACACACACCCCACACACCACCCACCACCAGGACCATAGTACTAGGAGGTCGCAAGGCTGTCAGGAGTCCCATCTCCCCTGTGGTTGTAGGTCCTTGGTGAACATTCCAGTTCCTCTTTCCTCATCGCTCAGTTCCCTTCTGGATTTCTCTTCTGCCTCTGGGACTGTAGACCATGAGTATGTGAAAATAAAAATCCTTCAAATGATTTAAAAAAAGCTAAAAACGGAAGGGAATTTATTAAAATACAACACTAGGCTCCAAATTATCTTAGTTACATTGGGCTGATGCGGTATAGTTGCTCAGTGTTTAACAAAATATTTAGCCCAATGTTTTTATTTTTTTAACCAAAATTAGCATACGAATGTGAAACATGAATAAGCGTTCCAGGGCCTAATCAGTAAAAACTTTCAACTATAACTTGTTTCAATCTTATCCAGATTAATGCTATTTATGGCCCCAGTAGTGTGAAGGGCACCAATAAAGAGACTGACTGTAATAATCACAGCGCATATCTGTTGCATTTTTCTCATTTTTACGGCATTATCTTCTCCATTTTTTTTTATTTTTCACAGTAAGACCATGTCCATGGTGTGCCTAACTCTAGGAATATATTTGCGGCATTGCTTACTTGGACGAGTCCCAGTGTTTGTCGAGAAGTATGAAGTTGTTGACATTTTCGGAAATTAATTCAGTGGTAGGTTTGCCAAGAATAAAGCAAACCCACATGGGTATCAACACAATATGAAAATTATCAACATGATTAATGTTTCTGTTTGAACTTGCATACCGACCAATCCTTAAACTAGTGCAGTATGTGGGAGTGATATCTTCACTAACTAAACACTGTCACAATTAGCGCCCAGCCCAGATTACGACTCATTCACATGCCGTTTCCTAGGACTACATATAAAGACTCTTTCGAACTTTACTCTATACAGGTTCAGAGCTCTTTAGAAGTGCTAGCATAAAAGACAGTGAGCAGTTGCCTCGTATCAAAGTACATGGGGTATTCAAAGAGGAATGACTGACAAGGGCTAGGTAGACCTTTAATGAAAGTATATAGAGCAGACAATGCTTGTGATTACATGGCCTGGATAGGCCATGTCATAAACAGAGGCCAAATCACAAAGGCAGTCTGGAATATGTAGATGTAGTACTTCTGAAAACCTTTTTAAGTACTCTTGCATGCCTTCATGAATTAGCCCCAAACCATCTAAAATGGGAATAAAATTGGAATATTCAAGGGATAATCATATACAGTCATGTACAAACAGAAAGGACTGCAACATCTTTACACATATAGGGAATGTGAAGTTTAGCGGCAGGTTTGTAAGAGTGCGCAAAAGGGCACACTTGTAGTTCTACATGCCATTCTCTTAAATGGTTTTGTGAAATGACCCCCTTGAGTTTAAGGATCTAGATCTCTTGCTGTTGCTGGAGATAAGCTAAGACAGTTCAATATTTGAGAGTGAGAGGAAGGAAGAATAAAACACTTGATATTTTGAGCGCTGGGTTAGATAAGCCAGACAAGGCATTGAGGACTGGGGTGGTGGAATGATGCAGTGGTGGATGTGTTAATGCTCGAGTTTTGAGGTGTTTAGAAAACTGGGCATCAACTACATAACATTTTAGGAAAAACAATACTACACTGTCAATCTTGGAAACAAGGGGAACCAAGGATGTTCTTGTAAAGCAAAGCAATACAATTGTTGTACAGCAACGTACTACAAGTATTGAGGAGAGGTGGGTGTTACGCATTTTGAGATTTTTTTTCTTCTGGTTAAGTGTTTTGACACGTTAGTTATTTTGGCAAAGCATTGACGATACGTTTCTAACAGAGTAATCATAAGATTTATTATTCTTGGCACTACCTACATAAAATATCACGACCTGGGCGTAATGCTGAAATGCGATGCTGTGGAACTGCAAATAAAGAACGTTTGCAACGTACCATTGGTGTTGTCCGTGGATCTTAATTGAGAAGGTATTGAACTGCAATATATATATATATTTTTTTCCACATGTCACAACGATTTGATTACTTTATTTAGTCTCCTGGCAAACTATTTGGATTAGTTACAATGATTGGTTTATCCTTCTGAGGTCTGTTTCAGGATAGGTTTATTTCTTGCCAGTGGGCCATAGTCTAGGCTCTATTATTTAATAATGCATCTTGCTCATATTTTATTGGACAACATATCACAATGGCCTAATGTTCCTTTCGATGTATTTTAACAATGTAATTATCTTGTCGAAGTATACCGCATGGGCTGTAAAATATAGACTTTTGGTATTGTTGCAAACCTATACATTTCTAAATGCAACCTCTGCTCTATCAATGCACATTTTGAAAGGTATGGTGAGTCTAGCATGAAAGACTCATTGCACCAAGCATACACATATAGGAAGGCAATTAGAAGGATACTGCTTGTGATTATGCACATAGTTAGTGTACCAAACAATTGTCAAAACCATTGGTTTGCCATCACCCTATTGTCAAGTAACCTCGGTGATCCAGTAGAGCTTGAGTTAGTAGGTTGAATGGCACCTCCAGCCACTTGAGCTAGTGTTGGTAGAAGGGAGGGCTTCAGCCTCTTGGACAGTGGTGAAAATGTCCAGCACATTGGAAAGGGGAGCGGGGGCATGCTCGTGGATCAAAGGAGAGTGGGGGGGTCCATCAAAATTATTGTCTTATTTGGTGTACAGGCCAAAAATGTGAGACACAGAAAGGTTCCTCTAGTCTGACAGACATCAAGTCTTCTTCAAGCAGGCTTACACTGGGCCCAGAGGATTAACTTCATAGTTGATGGTTAGATTTTAATAAAAACCTTATGACCATGTAAGATCATGAAAATCAGTCCAAATAAGATAAGGTTTCCATATTTTATCAAAAAATAACTAGCTAAATTAAAATTAGAATGCTACAATACAGAAACTAAAAATGTGTAAGTCGAGCAAATAGAAACATCGTAGGACTATCTTAAATTGAATAATAACATTTGGACCACACAGCTCCTCAAAAATACTTACAAACAATGTAAACACTCATTGTAACAACACACTTTATATCCATAGCAAGAGATATATTGTGAAGGTGTAAAAAAGATTACATAACCTTGCTGCTCGAATCAATTTTTAGCATAAAATGACACTACTACATGAGTCAGCCTTAAAAGCATACCCTGATCGCCAATTAAATATCAGTTCAATATAAAGACCTATAAGGCTCTCCATAGCCAAGCTCAGACGTACCTACCCATGGTTTTCTTGTCAACCAATGAAATTGCAGAGGTCGACCACGTGGAATCTTTCCAATCATTATTTGAGTCAGCCAGATATAACACATTTGACAGGAAGGTTCTCTACATGCTGAAGGCTCTAGTCTCTGATACTCCCTCGTGCTCCTTTGTAGGCTAAAGAGTGGCCTAGTTAAATGTCGCAGGTGACTGAATACTTTTCCAGTTAGCTTACAACAAAGGAAACGTAAATGCCACTCCCCTCTCCTGCCTCCCCTCTCCTCCCCTCCCCCCACACAATTTATTTATTCCTGACTCGGTCCTATCAGCCTTATTCTTTTGATCATACGCCAAACTATTCTCACAATCCCACTAAGAGCATGTAACATAGGATCTGGTCACCCTTTAGCATCTTTCCACATACCTCAGTGATGCTTCAGTATCTTCTAAGCTCCACACCGCGTTTATAATGGACATTGCCATCGATTCGCAATATTGTACACCATGCCACATCTATTTCAAACCCTAATACCCAGCGCCAAGAACTCGCCCAACTTTCATAAGAGTATTGCTTTTTTTCTTAAAATAAAGCTAAAACAAGCCACATGCACACAAACTACCATGAACATGAGAAAGCACAACAAACCAAAATCATTGAGCGAACCAGAACTATTGGAATTATTCATGCTTGCTTTGTTTTTGGAAGTGTGACAGGTTTTATAACAGAAACCAGGACAGGCTCTGGCTACAACTACTCGGGATGGAAAACGATTCCCGACATTGCTTAATCTTCGCCCTCTATTACTGCTTGTCAGTTCCACTTATCGAGTGAGGAGACATGAACAGCAGAAAACACGATGCATCCGTCAGACAGAACTCTCCCACAACCTATCCTGAGCAGCACCTCTCCTTAGCCTATCTTCAGAAGGGCGCCCCTTCCCCATTTCTCCCTTCTCCAATCCTTTTTAGGTCTTGCCTAGACGAAAGCAAAAAGCGAAGCTTTTTGCTGTCTAGGGAGACTACTTATGTCGCCACTTTCCAGGGATTCCGGGGAATGTGGACAGCAGACTGTCACTGTCACGAGCGTCTCCTGCCGGAGATTCTACCTCGTGAGCGCGCACGTCGTCACTCACGCATGCGCACAAACAAAGGCATCTACACACTGCATATACACACACGCACCCCCCTTAAACATACACACGCGCACACAGACAGACAGACGCACGCACAAACACACTCAAACAGACACACACACACGCGTACACCCCACCCCCACTCACCCCTCCTCTCACTCAACTTACCTGTTCTGGCGGTGCACGGCGGCGGCTCCTTCTCCCGGGTGGCGGTAGCGCTTTGCGGGGCTCTCTCACCACATGAGAGCCCCGCCTTCCCCATGCGCCCGGCCGCTCTTCACCCGGTCCCCCATCTCGGGACCGGGACTCAATGCGGAGCCTTCGTGGCTCCTCGGGCAGCTCTCTCTGTCTCTCGGCGCGATGGGGCGGGACTTCCGGTTGGGGCCGCGCTGGCATTGGCCGGCTTCCCAACCGCTTCCGGGTCGTCGCGGGCAGCGCGGCGGCCCGGCACAGCCATGATGCGTATGTTTTTACACTGAGGTTCATTCCCTTGCTCCCATTGCCTGTTTTCTTTTCTTTGCATCTGTGTTCACGCCATGACTTCTGGTAATCGTCAATAGCCATCAACCTGTGCCTGAAAGTGTCTGTTCTACAGCAGTGTCCCTAGAGATGATATGGTGTCTGAATGTGTTCGGTTATCCGGAATACTTCAGCAAGTATGGCATTTTGTTAAGCAGCCAGACAGATGAACCTGAGAGGAGGTTTCTCGTATATAAAGCATCTTAATGACTCTTGATGTTGTTTTTTCAGCAGTCAGTCAAGCAGGTTCTAGGTAAATTGGACTACATAACTGTGCAACTCCCAGTATAAGGTCGTATTGCGGCATTTTGTCATTTATAATGTTATCTTTTCGAAACCTACACATACAAGGATTCAGAAGAGAATATCTTCTCCATCTCTGTCTCTCTTGCTTTTCACCTCAAATGCTGTGACAACTTGATAGGAGACTGGTCACACTGTGATATATGCGACTTATAAGAGAAATGCTGTTTTATATGACCCACCTCTGTTACCTTTCTACCCGTGGTTGTAGTTTTTTTTTTTTAGGTCAAGCCTGGGCAGCGCTGCGAGGCATTCTGTATTAGAGTATAAATTTGAAGCTCTGCCCATATTTTTCATTGGCTTGTGTCATTGTCGTTTTGTAAATGCTGGCTTCACATTCGTTAATAGGCTGGTTAGTACCTCCTTAGTACCGCCTTGTCTTTATTTGTAATCTCCCATGAGGACTGACTCTTTTACTTCTGCTACACAGTATGACTTATTTAGTCTGAAAGCACTATTTTCTTAATGAGTTTCTCCTACTGCAGGCAGGATCTGCTTTCCTGCAACATTCAGCGCTCTGTGCATGCTTTAACTTATCTAGTAGCCCACGACAATGGTGGCCACTTCTTTGAAATTAAATAGATCTCGCATTTACAAGAGTTTGAGCCGTTGGCATTGTAAATAACAATGCCTTTTATTTATGTTTTTTAATCAAAAAAGATAAATAAAAGGCATAGTCATTTACAATGCAATAACTTAAACTCTCGCAAAGGCGAGACCTATTGCATTGCAAATGCTTGTTTGTCAAGTTTCTGTCTACTCATCACCATCTCTCTAGCCATCTGTCACTATCGAGATGTGGGCTTCTCCCCAAATCAACTGAATCTTATCTCCCCTGGCACATCTATAACATCTCATTTTTTCTTTAACCCTTCATAGCTCACTGAGTTAAGCAATCTCTGTTGACATCTGATGTAGCCTGCAAGTCAGGAATTCGAATCCTGGGAATGCCAACTCTGCCCTTCATCCTTTCGAGTACAACCAATTAAGTCAATTAAAGTCAATTAAATTGAATTCTAATAAAAGCTGCATTTTATGACGCTTAGAGACGTCAATTACTGTGGTATGAAGCACTATATAAGGAAAGGGTTAATAAAATGCTCCTAACCAGGCCTTTAGCACATCATGTCTCCGAATTCTATACTTGCTTATCAATCTCCCGCCAACCCTACCTTACTGCCCCCTCTTTCTATGCACTTGTCACAGAATCTCTCCTCCAGCCTGCCTGTCTCATCTGTTCTCTCTGAAACTTTCGCTGGTTTCTCTTTTGGATTATTTCTTTCCATCAGTTGCCATAAATCAAGTGCACTTTTGTAAGCTCTCTAAAGCCACATCATCTCTCCTTTCTTCCTGGCTCCTTGCCCTGCCTGTGCATCATTTCGGCTCAGGGTATCAGTCTGTATCTACTCAAGTCTACCTCATAAGTTTTGCACTGTTGCTGTCCAAAGCCACACCACCCATGTGACCACAGACCCATACATCTTCTCCATGTGACAAGTCACAGGCAGGATCCATTGACTTAGCCAAACATAGTTTTACCTCCAAGTTCTTATATACAGCTAGATCTGACCTGCTTTATTAAAAATAAACGAAGGAGCCTGGCCGTCGGAGTTCGCAAGAATACTCACCTGCCAACAGAGGGAGACAAAGCAACTTGCACATAATACGGGAAGCAACTGAAGCCTTTTTTTCTGAAGTAAATGCTTCACTGTAGGGCATCACGAAGGAGCAAGGGGGCTCTTCATCGGTTACCCACATGCACTCCAATCTAGGATACTGCAAAGGGCTTCCTGCTCATTAGTGTACTCTGTGGTCAAAGCATTTTGCTGATGACAACAATTGCCTGGCCAAGATCTGATGAAATTACCGAAAGAAAGACACTGCCCATGATGATCAGTCAACTTGAAGGAATGCGGAGGGAGTGCGAGTTCTAATTTAGACAAGGGCACAGAGCCAAGACCAGTAATCAGACCCACGCCCCATGGGTCTAATCAGGCAGCACTCAGATTAAGCCCAAGAGGACCACCGTGACCCAGAGTACCGAGAATAGGCCCTGGTGTGATCCAGCCAGGTCCTCATGCACCTCTGAAGCCATAAATCGCTGCCAAGCAGTGCTTAATTTGTAAAAGAATGAGTGGCGGTGCCGAAAGTTCTGCTCAAAAGCCTGTGGCCGGTGCTATCAATTGCCAGCATGCTGAATGCACCTCATGTCTATTTAATCTATGACCAGACACTCCTTGCACCTTTATCGCTCTTAAGGTTCCTGCTTTCTCCCATTGTGACAGTTTTCTGTCTTTCTATTCCTCCTTTTCCCTGATCTTGTTTTCACCAATTGTTCAATGTCTGATGAGGAGAAAAAGTTCCGGTCCCCAAAAATGAGTGCCAGGGGCCCCACCAGCAACCACCGGCTCAAATAAAGCACTGCTGACAAGGAAGCTTTATCCCGCCTGCTTGAATTAGCAAGCTTCATCAGCTGGCTTCTAACTCCGATTGCAAGAAACTGGCTCACTAGCAAGTTCAGCAAGATTACCTGTGACCCAGGTGACATGCCAACGCCCTAGGCAGAGTGAGAAGTAAAGAGATTTAACCCCTTATTCACCAAGAGAGATGATGAAGTCAAATAAGGAACTTCAAACAACAGGAGCGACGAGGGAATCAATGGCTCTGGCAGTTCAGCATAAAGCTGCTGGCACACACAGCCATCAGATAGTACGTTGGACCGCTCATTTCTCACCATAGGAGAAGAAACAGAAAAGCAAGACTGAAAAGCGTCTAACAGAAAGAAACAGTAATGAACAAATCTGCCAATGAAGTGCCACTCAGTGCCTTCACAAAGATATTGTCAATGATCAGTCCTCTCTGAATTTCACACTAACCCTTGAAGTCCACATTGGACCTCTCAGAATTAGGCACAAATTTAACTACTTTCAATCAATCAATCAATCAATCAAAGCATTTATATAGCGCACTACTCACCCAGAGGGTCTCAAGGCGCTCGGGGAGGGGGGTCCGCTACTGCTCGAACAGCCAGGTCTTGAGCGGCTTCCTGAAGGCGAGGTGGTCCTGGGTCAGGCGGAGGTAGGTCGGGAGGGAGTTCCATGTCTTGGCGGCGAGGTAGGAGAAGGACCGTCCCCCTGTGGTGGCTCTTCGGATGCGGGGGACGGCGGCGAGGGCGTGGCCGCACGATCGAAGCTGGCGTTTGGGAGCGTAGAAGTTGAGGCAGCTGTTGAGGTATCCTGGTCCTTGGTTGTGTAGGGCTTTGTGAGCGTGGGTGAGGAGACGGAAGGTGATTCTCTTGTTGACCGGGAGCCAGTGTAGGTCTCTCAGGTGTTCGGAGATGTGGCTGCGACAGGGGATGTCCAGGATGAGTCGTGCTGAGGCGTTCTGGATCCGCTGAAGTCTCTTCTGGAGTTTGGCGGTGGTTCCTGCGTAGAGGGAGTTGCCGTAGTCCAGACGGCTGATGACGAGGGCCTGGGTGACCGTCTTCCTGGTCTCGGTGGGGATCCACCGGAAGATCTTACGTAGCATGCGCAGGATGTTGAAGCACGACGAGGAGATGGCGTTGACTTGTCTGGTCATGGAGAGGGAGGTTGAAGCCTAGGTTGCGTGCGTGGTCTGTTGGTTTGGGTGCGCTGCCTAGTGCGGGGGGCCACCAGGAGTCGTCCCAGGCGGAGGGTGAGGATCCCAAAATGAGGACTTCTGTCTTGTCCGAGTTCAGTTTCAGGCGACTGTTCTTCATCCATTCGGCTACCTCTTTCATCCCTTCATGAAGGTTGGCTCTGGCGGTGGCGGGGTCGTTGGTGAGGGAGAGGATCAGCTGGGTGTCGTCACACAACTATACTTTTAGCACTTCACAGAGAAAACAGCATTTCAGACAATCAGCTAAAACAAAGGCAATCCTTCTAGAGAAGGCCACGGGTCTATTGGCCATCTAATAAAGGAATCCAACTACTGAAGCAAACACTACCTCATTCTGTGCGTCAAAACCAGAGATTTGCTGCATAAACCTCTCTTCTATGAGAATACACCTAAAATGTAACTTGTAAGCAACCATAAGTACATTCACCGTCCACGCAAAGGTCAACCAGCAATATGGAGACGGTCTACTACCCGAGATCACCCATATGAAGGCACCCTAATTCCCACGTGTAGGAAGCCTATACCAACATTAAACAGAAATGCACTCACTCCCAGACCAAAGGACACCACTCTAATGATGAGTCAACTGAAGGGCTCCCACTGCTCAAACGACGTCATACAAGACGCGCAACATGCAAAAATAAGGAGTTTTAAAACAACTTATCAGATATAAAACACTCAGGATTCTGACAGACAGGTCTGTCCTATGCACGTGGGTTTTAATCTGTCACCTTGATTTAGGTATAGAGGCAGGAAAAAAACACTCCTATAACCGAGAAAGTGCACAGGAAGAACAGTAATCGTACACTTCCTGCTCCAAAGCTGCTGCTTGTGCATGCCATACCACAAAACAATTTCCGCGCAAGTTTCCCAGTATGATACAACATGTGCTGTGGGAAGAAGCTTCTGTTAGTGATTTACTGTATGAGAATCGCTTTCTTACCCCCCAGGAGCCATGTTAAAAGTGATGCCAGCGCACTGTTCTCTCTATGGGCCCCCAAAGGCCAGTGCCTGTTTGATCCAATAATGGAACCATATGAAGCGTGGCAAAACAGCAGCTAAAATACCAGAATGTGCATGCAAATATCAAAGAAGACCTTGAAATTGCTTAGAATGCTTTGATTTATCTGCTCCTCCTTTGCTAAGCCCTTCCTTGTGGTGTCTCCAGACTCCACAGCCCTCTCTGCAACTTATCCATCGCCAGTGCACACATCAGAAGTAGGATCTGTCCAGCACCGGCAAGGACCAAGAAATCCACGGTCTTATCTCTTCCTTGCATTAGATGCTCTATTGATTGCCTACAAAGAAAACTTTTTGAGATTGCACAACGTGCATTTAGACAGACCCATGCTAATTTCCATACTGGTCATTTGGCTAGGTATGCAATATTACACACCCTCAATTTACGTTCATTGAAATTGAGGAATAGCTCTGGAACCAGAGTTGTTGTCCACCATTGACTGGTATGGTTATGGTACAAATCTTTATGGTCTCTAAACAACGTATTGATAAAATGTGAAGTTGTTCAGGCAACCAACTACACTAGCATAGCTCATTAGAAATGCGCCGTCCATGGTGCCTATGTGGGTTTCAACCACCAACGAGAAAAGAACTAAGGGGTTTGTAGATGACCTGAGAGAGGGAGCCAATTTTAGGTATTTTGGAGGTGATGGTGTTGGCAGTGGTGCTGGGGTGGAAGTGCTAGGTAAACACCTCAAGGATGGTCTGTGACAGTGGAGAAGCCTCCAAAGTGTCAACATCTTCTGTGCATCTGCAGAAGAATGGTACAGCACAGCTAAAAGAGCCAATTCCCCCCACAACCAACCACTGCGATTGAGGCCTGTTGGAAGATATCACATTACTACACCCTGGAGGGGGGGCTAGGAACTCCAGTGCAAAATTGAGGAAATCAGAATGTGTTAGCTGAATACATTTGAGCTGTATATTAAGAATTTGTAAGTAAAAAAGTGCGATATTTAAAAATATGAAAAACTAATAAAATTAAAGTCCACATCTTATTATTATGTTTCGTTGAGCCATAGTGACGGAATCTTGGAACCTGCAAAAAAATAGGGGGGTGAAAAGTTTTTCCATCACAAACTTTGTTTCATCTTCAAAGGTATATATGTCCAAGGTTTAAATTGTGAGAAAAAAATCTTCTGACAGGGCTGTGCAGTGAAAAGAAACCTACTTTTACTATTAAAATACAGTTGCAAAACATTGTTTTACAAAACTGTCTAACCCCACGAAAAGTTTTTCTACGTTTACAAAACTTTGCACCCTTTGTTTACATTTCACAATGACCTCATTAAAAATGGCTTGAAGAATTAAGCCACATCAGCACCCGGTTGATGGTGAATAGATTATAGTGGGGAATCCATGGGGTGTTAGGTTAGTAAGGCAGTGAGTGTGTGTGTGTGTGTGTGTGTGTAGGGAGGGGGAGGTGAGGGGGTAGACGAAATCCAGGGCAAAAAGAGGAGGCTCTGGACAGAGGACCAATTGAAGAAAATAGAACAGGTGGTTTCCGCCATCGGGCGGATACCGGCCCTCCCTTGTTGTCTCCTGTACATTATACAATCTACTGTAATGATCTCGGTCTGCGGTCGATTAGAAAAATTCCGCAGGCAAGTCTCTATAATGAGATTTTATCCCGATGCGCTTAACCCCTTGTGCTCTGATTCACTTAGGTGATGATCAACAGCAGACACTGGTAGAAGGCCTAGCTTATGCGGCACCAACATTGACGGAGAAAGCTTTGCTGGTGTGGGATGTGTAACTGCGCCCCCTACGCGACGTTTCATTTGCTCTTTGAGGGGGAGCCGAGAGACCAGAAGGAGCAAAACAGCTTTAGGGCAAATGGACACCTCTCTGCGCATGCGCGGAGGCCTAGCACCGCTTTCACAGTAGGGTTGTCTCGTGCCAGCGGTCTGGAGACATCAAGGACGGGTTCGTTCGAATCCGGGGCGTCTGTTGCAGATTATCATTTCTTGTTTGTATGGTTCCCTTTTTCCATGTTATCAGATGGTGGCTTAGAAAACTGTAAACAGCGGTGTTCTTCTTCTAGCTCTGCCAAGGCCCCTCGATTAGGTTTTACACGACCCTTGCTATTCCCATATATACCAGCATTTAAGAACAGGAAGGTGGGAGGTGGTGAAAAATATATATCCCCCATTGACTTCTATATAAGCAGGGGCTATTTCAGGCGGAAGACAGCTAAAATGAAGCCATTTTGCATTTTTGTTGTTACAGTTTTATATAGCGCCAACTTGATCAGAAGGTATCAGAGCGCTTTACACGAGCACCAGTTAAATGACAAAGGGACGCATTCGTTTTTTAGGCACAGAGAGATTGAGTGATTTGCCCAGAATCACAGGATGCTTCAGCCTCTGCCAGACTCAACCCGTTTCCCAGCTTCATGGTCGGCCGCTCTGGTCGTTAAGCCACACCCTGTCCTAAAACCCCACGAGTCTCCAGCTGAAGCGAGTCTATTGGCATGTCTTCCTGCCCCGTGATCGGAACGTCGGGCTTCAGCTTCCCCCAGCCTCAACCCGGTTCCCCAGCTTCATGGTCGGTCGCTCTGGTCGTTAAGCCACATCCTCTCCTAAAACCCCACGAGTCTCCAGCTGAAGCGGGTCTATTGGCTTGTCTTCCTGCCCCGTGATCGGAGCATCGCGGTGCCGATGTTACAAATTCCAGCATCCGTCGCTACTCTGCCGGACACCTGAACTCTGCTCTTCCAACGCACCTCAATCTGCTTTTGCTTCTGCTATTTCTGCTCTGAAACCTGCACCCAAACTGTTCCAATACTAGGACAACTCTAATCTGCAGCAACAAGCTGTCTGTTCTAGTACTGAACTGCACAGGCAGCTCTGTCAACGCACCTCTACCGGGGCCTGCTGCACCAATCAGGGTCCTAGGAAGCAGCGAGCACGGATAGCCGCCCGATGCATTGCATAACAGGGACAGTAATGAGGTGCGGGAGACGGGCCACACCGACGAGCAGATACAAATCTAGACAGCGGAATGAAGGGGTCAGCCACAGGGTCACAGCAGGATGAGGAACGGCCTGTCCACAGCATCCTTCTGGGCGTCGGACTGCAGTATATTATCTGCTGCTCGGTGCGGTGGCTACCGTGCAGGCCGAGCTCGGCACACCGGCCTCTCCGCAGCGCTCAGCTGAGACTGGGAACTTGATCAAGAGAAAAATACCAGTCGCATGTAGTAACAATATATTTTCTAATGTAGCGCCTCTTGACTCACATCTACAGTGTCTAAGCGCTGTAAACAGATACTGCTATTAGCCACTCAAAACTTATTTTACAGACCCAGGAAGAATGAGGCAGCGTCTTGTTGGCCTTTCCAGACACTAGAAAGCCAGGCACGGGTTCTAAAACATGGTTTATTATTTTTTCTTAGTGTCACTGTTGAACATGTCGAATTTGTTTCTCTTGGTTTTCGGATAACCTAGGGAGTATGTTTGCAACTCGTTTGGGCAATCCCTGTGTTATTTGGATTCAAAAGGTAAAACATGCGGGCTACTGCTGGTTTTGGACACTTACGGGTTCATAAAAGACTGGCGAGGTGACAACCCTACACCCACACGGAAGGTGATGGGTGATGCGAGGCTGCTTGCAATAAGTCTCTCCACTGGCAATCGCTCGGGTAGGATTCCAACACACTGTTCTGATGTCCACCATGCCACCTCAGTTGAGCCCAGCCATATGCAAATCAGTCTTAATCCTGCTCCAGTACTGCAGGGGCGGCTCCTCCGCTAAGGTGGAGGAGCGTCGCCCTATTGAACAGGTCAAAAAGAAAAAAATGAAATGATGACTCATTGTTATTATCAATAATAATAATAAACTTTATTCGGATTATTACAATCCATAAAAGCAATACAATTTAAAAAATCTTCAAAGAGATCTAGTTATCAGTTACTTAAAATGATTGCAGAAAGAAATTTCATTAGTGTATACAGTACAGATATATTTTCTTAAAGGTTTTTCCTATGTCTGTATATACATTTCAAAAAATTAAGGACATGGTAACATGTGGCTTCAGTATCCAAGAGCTGCAGGCTCAACATGGCCACTCTACATTGTCTGAGACCCCACGATTTTAAAAGGGTCAGTAGCCAGAGTTTGCGGTGTTCCTGATAAAATTTACAGAACAGAACTGTATGAAGCGTGGATTGACCTGATATCCCATCACATGGGCATGGAGGTGAATTTAGGTCCCACACGTTTGGTGTTGGGAAAACCACCAGTTTGTGAAATAAGTTCAGTCTGAATCTTATCAGGAGGAATCGTTCAAAGGTACCAATGTCAAGATTTAAATAAGGCTGCATCGAAAGAGTAGATTGAACCAACATGGCGTGCTGCGTCGATTGTTTCCCGGCCTCGACCTGAAGTCTTAATTTGATCAGATGGTCCAACGCTCGCTGTTTTAAATTCTCCTTTGCGAGTTCTCCAATTTTTTCGGGATTAAAATAATATTTTTCCATTCCAAGATCTCGAAGAAAGGTCCGAATGTAGGCCAGCCATTTAATTCTCAAAACATAATCCAGGGACATTGCGTCCGCCACTATCATTTTTGTGAGGGCGTTTTTGTCCGATGTCCAGATACGTCGCCAAAGTAAAATTGGTTGTAACTTGGCAAGGTCTTCAATATATGGTGCCCCTAGTTCCAAGTGGCAGGCGTAAGTGGAGGAAGTTTTGGGGGCGGATAGGATAAATCTAAAGAATTTATTTTCTGCAGTTTGCAGAGACGTGACGTCCATATGTCCCCATAGTCCTGCACCATATAAAGCTGTGGATTGGCATTTGGCTTTATATATAGTTATCAGTTCTCTAGGTGGACGTTTTCCTAGTTTTTGAGAGAACGATACCAAAGCGGCTAGTGCTCTTTTGAAACAATGGCTTCTGGCTTCTATTGCTGGTTTCCAGGAGAGTTTATTGTCTATCATGACCCCCAGATAAGAGTATTCTTTGGTTGAGTCAATTTTTTGGCTATCAAGGTAAATAGAGTTTTGGTGTTTTTTCCCAACCCCAGCATTCATTACAAAAGTTTTTTTCACATTTATGTGGAGGTCAAGAGTTCTCATAAACTGGGAATAACTATTAAGGGACCTTTGGAGTTCACGGGGAGTTTGTGCGAGAAGGACGGCGTCATCCGCATACAGCAGGGCGGGGATCGGGCGATGTTTTGCCAAGGGGAGATCACGGGCACCCTTTAGTAGCTCAACCTCCAAGTTGTTGGTATAGAGGGAGAAAAGGAAGGGTGCCAGGACACAGCCTTGTCTGACCCCACGCTCTACTGCGAAGGACTCCGTCAGTTCTCCCTTTGTTCCATAACGAACTCTTGCAGATGGATAGGAATAGAGTTCCCTTAGAAAATTCAGGAGTGGAGGATCAACCCCCATCTGTGCCAAGAGGGACCACAATTTTGTATGGGCGACGCAGTCGAACGCCGCCGACAAATCTACGTAGGTCATGTAAAGTTTTGCTTTCTTTGCATGCACATATTTTCCAAAAATTAATGATAAATTTAGGGCTTGTTCCACGGTACCTAATCCTTTTCTAAATCCGAATTGAAGGTCGGATAAGATACCTCTTTCTTCTGCCCAGTCCTGAAGTCTTTCTAAAATCACTCGTCCTGCTATTTTTCCCAATGAGTCCAACAAGGAGATTGGGCGATAGCAGGCGGGGTCCATGCGATTACCTTTTTTAAAAATCGGCACCATAATGGACCTGGTCCAAGACTCCAAGATTCCTATTTTTGCTGTAGCGGTGCAGACTCTTGTTAAAATTGGTGCCCAGAGATCTATTTGATGTTTGAAAAGATCTGCCGGGACACCGTCCGGCCCTGGGGCTTTCCCTTTTTTGGTGGAGTTCAGTGCCACGAGAATTTCGGGAATATCAAAGCTTATATCTATTGGGTATGGTGAGGGTATTTTTTCCTCTTCTTCCAGGTCTTGATCGTGGGTTGGTTTTCGGAAGATGCTGGTGAAATGTGACACCCAAGTTACAGCGTCTATGGCAGCTTCGATTTTTGGGCAAATGTCGTCTGCCAAAAAAGGAGTTCTTATAATTTTCCAGAAAGCTTTAGAGTTTTTTTCCTGGGCACTGGTGTGAAGTTCGTTCCACAGCTCTCGCTTCAGTTCCTCTTTCCTCCTTTTTCTTATTTTTAGATATTCGCTTCTGAGAGTGGCTATTGTTCTAGGATCCCTTTCTTTTTTATTTAGGGCTTGCTTTAGATTTGTATGAGCCTTGGTGCACTCTTGATTGAACCAGCCATTAGGCTTGGATGAGGTAGGTTTTTGTTTTTTTGTTAATAACACCTTAATTTTTCCCATGATTTGGGCGAAGTTGGTTAAAAGATCCGTATCGTTGGTGGCTGTATCCAAACAAATTTCAATTTGGGGATGGACTAATCTTATTAGCTCTTTAGTGAGTTCCTCTGGATTTGTCCTCTCCCATTTTATAGAATACCCATTTACTTTATCCATGTTAATATCTTCCTGAGTCAGTGCGTTAGCTATTATTTCAGGAGAACATTTCTGGTTAATTAATGAGACTTCCAGAGTTAGAATTGCATGGTCGCTTTGGGAATTTGGTATTACTTCAAAGTTCTTTACTCTTAGTTGTAAGGACGCTGATATAATTATAAAGTCTACCGTAGTTTGGTAGCCTCTTCCAATGTAGGTAGGTGCAAGTGAGTTTTCCCCATAGTCCGAGGTGTTTGCTATCTGGAGATCCAGATCGGATAGGAGATCATTCATTTGCCTTCCCATTTTATTATGGGAAAAATGAGTGAGTAAGAGGCCTTCTTCCGTCACCATGCCGGGACATTTTCTTTTTGGTTTGGTACAGGCGTGTAGGTTGAAATCGCCTGCCCATAATATGTTTACCGGGGCTCCTTCTCTTTGTTTCATTCTTAAATTAATTAGTTTCTCGTGAAGGTGGGCCAAGACTTTCTCGAAGTCCAATTCATCCAGATTGTTATAAAAATTGATAATAATCATCGACTCTCTTTTCTGGAAGTAAAGACCAAGGATCTGCAAATTTTGTGCCAATTCGATAACCTTTATTTTAACGTTTTGGATAGTGTTGGCTATAAAAATACAGAGACCTCCCTTTGGTCTACCTGTATGTCCCGACTGCGCAAGGGACGAGTACGTTTTAAATCCTTGCAGGTGGTATTCTTGTAGGGACCATGTCTCCTGTAAGCATAGTACTTGGTGATTAAGCGTATGATACAGGATTGTCCCATCCTCTATTTTTGTCTTTAATCCCGCAGTGTTCCACGAGATCAAGCTCAGGATTATTACGCTATCCCTTGAGCTTTTTGTGCTTTTTAATTCATTTCGGATCTCAGGAACTGGTAGAGTCTCTGAGACTGGGGAGACTAACGGGCTTTCTGTTTGAGGTTGGGAGTCTTCCTGAGGTTGTGATTGTGGTAGTCAATCAACACATTCCAGGGGGCTGTATCTATTTTCTAATTGGGGGCCATTCCAGCTATCCCAACGTGTGGAATCGTTGCACTTTGTCCGGTGGTCCTGGCCTCTCCATTCGTCCCTATTTCTGCCATGATGATTTGGGCCTAGTGGGTTGAATGGGGGAAGCCATCCTTGCCGCGGCTGTTGCCAAGGATGGATACTAAAATGCGTTGTTTGCTGAGGTTGGTGAGGTTGCCACCCTTGTTGGGAGGTGTGATGTGAATATTGTGGTAGGTTGATGGGGTGTTGGGTTGCATGGTGTGCGAATTGGGAAAATAAGGCCGGTGATTGCCACTGAAAAACTGAATGTTGTAAGTTTTGTGGGAAATTAGGCCTATCTAAGTAGTGTTGGGGATGATATATGTTATTTTCAGGGGGATTTGCAGGGCCGGGGTTTGGTGGATATGCATAAAAGGGAAAATTCTGCCTTGAAGGTGAAGATAAAAAATAAGACAAGGGAAGGGGATTTATTTTTGTAGCAGGACCTCTATTGGGCGAGTTACAGATATAATTTGACGCCCCGATCTCCCTGAATTTGATACTGATGACATCCCCCGCTATTGCCTTCGGGGTTCTACCAACCCAGTCTCCTCTACGTACAGAGAAGATGTCACCCCTAATATGTGCGGGTAATGGTCTGTGGAGTTGGAGCCATTGGGCACATTTGTTCCTCAGCTCTGCAAAAGTTTCTCTCGTACCCTCCTTCAGTGGGGGCACCGCTGTTAGCACCACCACGAGGGGAGAGGCTTCCGGGGGTAAGTTAATAATTTTGGGCCGAGGTTGCTTTGTCTTCAGATCTGATGGATTTTCCTGAGAGGGGGTCTCTGGTGGGATAGTGAGATTCCCTTTTGCTTGTCTATTATTTGTTTTTAATTGACCTACTAAACCTGTTTGTGTGGCAGAAGGAAGAACTACCACCTCCGGAGTATTTTGGGAGACTTCCAAATTGCTCCCTTTTTTTGCTAAAGGAAGTGTTTCTGCCGCTTTTTTAATTTGTGAAATATTGGGATTAACTGTTTTACCTGTTATTTGTTTGGTGCTAGGTGATTTTTGAGGTGTTTCCTTTGCTCCCTGTGTTGGGGCAGGACCGTTTCTACTTAATTTACAACTGCATTTAGTGTTAATTAATGACGTAAGTCTGTCCAGCTTTGATATGAGTGGTTTGATATGTGCTGTAATTTTAGCTTCAAGGTCAGATTTTAGATCCATAACCATGTTTTCCACCCAACAGGGGATACCTGCCGAGGGATTTGGGGTAGGAGTAATTAAATTATGGTTCTTTATTTTTGATTTTCCCTTGATGATTGGCATTTCCTTTGAGAAAGTAGTGATGATTTCCTTTGTTTTTGTTGGTTCTACATACGTTTCTGGCTCAGGTGGTAAGGAATTACAAATGGGACTTTGGACTAATTTCTCATCCGGTGATTGGCAAGCTTCTAGATCAGGAGTTGCGTCGAGATCAACATATGATTGATCGGAGTCCGATTGGGTTACGGATAAGTCTACTGAGTTTGGAACAGTCACCATTGGAACGATGGTTAGTGGCAGGGGTAAGGAGCAATTATTATTGTTTGCCCCCTGATGGACAGGAGAATTTGCGGTAGCAATTGAGCCGAGCGAAGATCGTTTTGCCTGTATGAGGTCTAAGGAGACTCTTTTCTCCAGTAAGATGATGCTTTTGTCAATGGTGTCATTTACCCTGGATATAAACAGGTCTATAGGGCCGGTCACTTGCGTCACCAGTGTTGCTTTCTTGGACGTGCTTCTTGTTTTGGGACGCATCCTGATCCCCAATAATGTACGTTAAATAATTCAAGGGGGCCCAGAGGGGTTGTCGTGGGGTGCAGGGTGACAGGGCCCGGGCCGTCCTCTGCCGTCCTCGAACGGCCTCAAACGGCCCTGTCTTTGCCCTGTCTTCGCCCGAGCTGCGTCCCGCGCTGCGGGAGGGAAGTGTTGTTTTGTAGGAGGTGCAAAAGGGCGGGGGGCGGGCCAGCAGGGAGAGCGGACCGGAAGCTCTTCCTTGGTCTTGCAGGGACTTCTGGGAAATGAAGTCCCCGCACGCTCGCAGCCCCGCTGGTCCCTCGCGCCCCTTACCGCCTTGGAGTCTTGCTGCCGGTATCCTCGCCTCAATCCTACACGAAGGTGCCTCTACCAGCACCCACCGGCGAAGCGGCACCCGCGAAGCGGGTGCGGCGAGAGGTGGGCTCGGGAGGCTGGGAAACTGATGCGCTGCTTGACTGGTGCGTGGAGCTGATACCTTCCGCTTGGCTACAAGTAGGTAAATGTCCCACGAGGTGGAGAGAGAGAGACGCTTTTAGCTGGCTCAGGTGGGCGGGGGGCGGGCCAGCAGGGAGAGCGGACCGGAAGCTCTTCCTTGGTCTTGCAGGGACTTCTGGGAAATGAAGTCCCCGCACGCTCGCAGCCCCGCTGGTCCCTCGCGCCCCTTACCGCCTTGGAGTCTTGCTGCCGGTATCCTCGCCTCAATCCTACACGAAGGTGCCTCTACCAGCACCCACCGGCGAAGCGGCACCCGCGAAGCGGGTGCGGCGAGAGGTGGGCTCGGGAGGCTGGGAAACTGATGCGCTGCTTGACTGGTGCGTGGAGCTGATACCTTCCGCTTGGCTACAAGTAGGTAAATGTCCCACGAGGTGGAGAGAGAGAGACGCTTTTAGCTGGCTCAGGTGGGCGGGGGGCGGGCCAGCAGGGAGAGCGGACCGGAAGCTCTTCCTTGGTCTTGCAGGGACTTCTGGGAAATGAAGTCCCCGCACGCTCGCAGCCCCGCTGGTCCCTCGCGCCCCTTACCGCCTTGGAGTCTTGCTGCCGGTATCCTCGCCTCAATCCTACACGAAGGTGCCTCTACCAGCACCCACCGGCGAAGCGGCACCCGCGAAGCGGGTGCGGCGAGAGGTGGGCTCGGGAGGCTGGGAAACTGATGCGCTGCTTGACTGGTGCGTGGAGCTGATACCTTCCGCTTGGCTACAAGTAGGTAAATGTCCCACGAGGTGGAGAGAGAGAGACGCTTTTAGCTGGCTCAGGTGGGCGGGGGGCGGGCCAGCAGGGAGAGCGGACCGGAAGCTCTTCCTTGGTCTTGCAGGGACTTCTGGGAAATGAAGTCCCCGCACGCTCGCAGCCCCGCTGGTCCCTCGCGCCCCTTACCGCCTTGGAGTCTTGCTGCCGGTATCCTCGCCTCAATCCTACACGAAGGTGCCTCTACCAGCACCCACCGGCGAAGCGGCACCCGCGAAGCGGGTGCGGCGAGAGGTGGGCTCGGGAGGCTGGGAAACTGATGCGCTGCTTGACTGGTGCGTGGAGCTGATACCTTCCGCTTGGCTACAAGTAGGTAAATGTCCCCCCATTGTTATTATCATTTTATTTTACCGTCCTGGCTCAGCTCTGTAGGGGTAGGAGAGGAGTGGTTTGCCCACTACAAGTGTGCATGACAGTTTGGCCAGCCGTCTTGTGCCGGCCACACCGTCACGCGCACTTTGCATATTCTCCACCCAGACTGCATTACAGCCTGGGTGGAGAACATGAAAAACACACAAGATGATGGACAGAATGTTGCACATTGGCAAAACATTCACCCCCAGTCACAGATCTGGGTTTAATCCATCGTTATTTTGCTCACCACGCCACCCCAGTTCAGAAATGGCAATATGCTAATCAGTCTTGACCCTGTGCCTGATGGGAACAGTCCAGCCCGAACTGCCAAGCCATGTCTTCCCTGGACCGGAATCAAGCATCCTTGCATTCCCTGGCTAAGCACGGAACCATGGCACTCAGACCAATCATAACACTGCAGCGCTTTGATTGGCTATGGGGAGCCAGGTGCTTCTTGCCCTGGAGTCCTGGAAGCGGGTGAAGAGGACCGAGACGCAGGAGCGGCAGTACACAGGTAAGTGGTTCTTTTTTTTTTTTCATGCCCCCCCCGGCCCTCCCCACTGCCGTTGAATTCCACCAGCTTCCACTGTCCAGTAGGAACAGTCCAGTCCTAACGGCCAGGCCCTGTCTGGTCCGGAACACAAGCAACCCAGGCCAGGTTCCACTCAGATTAGAAGCAATCTACACCATAGTGACAGAGCCCCAGTGTCAGAGTGAGCATGGAACCCATATCTGGGCACACCCTTGGCCTCTTAGGGTGGCACATAACACATACAAAAGGTGAAGGGGGAAATGCGTGCAACAAGGCTAATCACTGGCAATTTCTCACCATGCTAACTCCGTGCGAAAGCGGTTTTGAGTTGCTTGTAGTACAGTTCAGGGAGGACCTGGCCTGGTAGTTCGAATTGGACTTTGCCTATTAAGAGTGTTTTGCATATGGCAGGGTCCAAACTGAGGTGACATGGTGGGCAAAAAAACGATGCGTTGGAATGTTACCGGTGAGAGAAGCTGGTGGTTAGGCTTATTGTCCTGTTCAGGGAATAACTTGGCTGGGATTTTGGCATAGACTGTTCCTATTGGAGGGGTCGAAAATGATTTGAACATGGCTGGGTTCAAACAGAGGTGGCATGGTGGGCAAAAGTTACGCCTGCCAATGTTCAGACTTATTGCAAACATGGTGTTTGACACTAACCCTACTACATGGGTGATCAGAATTTCAAAGGCAAAAACCGGGACATTTCACAAAAATAGAAGGACTACAATTTTACTTCAAGCTATGAGAGCGCAACTCAGCAGAGAATTACAGAAAGACAGTAAGAACATACATAAAATGTAATTTTTAAACCCAGTAGCTTGCCTGTTAATTAAATGGCTTTCTTGAAACAACTGCTAACTTTCCCTGCTTTGTAAAACATAAAAAACACCTCCCACCGTTTTCAGTCGACCCTCTCTAAAAACCGGGACACGAGCTAAATTTCTTGAAATTTGCTGGGACAGCTGGTTAAAAACGGGGACCGTCCTGGCAAAACGGGGACGCCTGGTCACCCTACCTACTACACAAGCAGCAGTTCATTTCCTGGAGACCCCCACCCGTTAGATGCACGTGCCCTTGTGGTGTGTAAAATATTCGTCCCATCAGTTTCCCCAAGGGGCATGTCCGAGAGCTCTCTGATACAGCGTATCTTCTGTACTAACAACCTCGGCCCCTCTTTCCTCTGCCAAACGAGCGCTTATCTCATCCACAAACAGGCCTTTAAAGGCAGGCGTCCGCGGGGGCGGCGAGGGGCTAATCGTGGACATAACCGCACTGCTGCCCCCTGCTGGGGGCGGCCTGATAAGGCAGCCCAAGGAGCAGCCGGGGAGACGGTAGGGAGGACGGCAGGAAGGCGTCTTATCTAGGGCAGCTAAATCCAGCAACCAGACAATGCTGGGAGGACAGGCTAGACGGAAAAACAGCCACGTCCTCGGCTCCGGGGTCCCTCCCAAGCTCCAATCTTTTCAAACCCCGGCGCAACCTTAGACATGTCGAGTGGAAAGAGGAAGCTCGTGGGAGGGACGCGGACGACCGAAGGAGAACTTAATCTGTCACTGCTTTGCATTCCGGAAACGAGGACCAGCATGGAGCTCTGTGAGGGCACCTCCATCCTTCTTCCAGCGCCCTTATCTTCATGCACTATCGCCCACAGATAGCTTTTCCAGTGCGTTTTTACCCGGACAATAATGTTTTTCTGGCTGCAGGACCGGCACCCAGCTCTGCTCGTGCACCTCAACAGCTGTCGCGCCAATTCGTGTTCTGTGACTCGCGCACAACACTCTGCCAGTGCAACGTCCGTTACTCTGACCAGCAGCAGTGTTGTGACGTGTGACGCTGCGCCAGTTTCGCGCATCAGATGGCGGGCCTTGCCACGTGGCGATGTGGGCCCATCTCAAACCAGGGCTGCCACCCAGGTCTGCCAGTGCAGTGCACCTGCACCTCAACAGCTGTCGCGCCCATTCGTGTACTGTGACTCGCACACAGCTCCGCAAGTTAACTACTACTGCTCGAACCTGTAGAATGTTCTGGAACAAGCGCCGCCATCAAACTCTGCCTAGTGGCAAGAGGCCACTGCAGTTTGCATCATGCACTGCCCCTCAAAGCATTGCCATGGACAGTACCAATACAGCTACTAACCATCACTCTCCCTCAAGTTGGAAGATTCTGACTATTCCAGGGCCCCAAAGCTATAAGAATTGCTTGGGTGACAGATATTAGTCATTTTTAATGCATAAACAACTATTGTTTGCTCATCTCTAAATTAGACAGAGTGCCAACATGTGGCAGACTGTCATAAGTGTCGGTGTTGAGAACTAAGTGCTAGTGCCAAGCTCCGGAAACCACCGGCTCAAATTAAGCACAGACTCTGCCACGTACCTCAACCAACATGCAGCACCCACTCCATGCATGTACTATCACTCACATACAGGTCTGTCAGTGCACTGCTGCTCTGGCCTGCAGCACTTTTTGGAACCAGGGCCCTCGATGAGCTTTGCCAATGCACCGCAACCCAACATGCAGCACTTGCTCCATTCTTGCACTGCCGCTCACACACAGGGATGCATATGTAATTCTAACATGACCTGCAGCACCTGGGGGGGGGGGCATGGCACCCAGACATCTCTGCCAATGCTCAACGACCTTGCAGTGACCCATTAATTCACTACTCTGGTAAATTCTCTGCCAGAACAGTCTTACCCTGAGCTGCATTGCATCCTAAAACTAGGGCGCCCATGCAGCTTTGCCAATGCATTCCAGTCCTGAGCTGTATGACAGACCCCCCTCACACTCCCCGTTCCTGTACTGGCACTTCCACACAGGCTCTGCCACTGGGCCTCAGTTTGTCGCGCCTTCTTACTTCTGCGCTACAAAAGGGAGTGGTGATGGACAGAGCATCTGAACTAATCAAACACTCACACCCAGTCAACAGATCTGGGTTTAATCCATCACCGTTCTTTAGCCCAAGAGAGCAAGGGACTCACGTCTGAGCATACCCTGCCAACTTATGGCGAACAAAGCGGTAGAAAAGGGGGTGGTGATGGACGGAGCATCTGAACCAATCAAACACTCACACCCAGTCAACACATCTGACGTGAGTCCCTTGCTCACTTTGCCACTGGATTCAAGCAAGCCTGGCTGAAGACGGCTGAAATGCCAGAAACCGGTCCTAGGAAGCTGGTTTCCGGTCCAGGGAAGGCATGGCTTGGCAGTTCGGGCTGGACTGTTCCCATGAGGCACAGGGCCAGACTGATTTGCATATGGCCGTGTCTGAACTGGGGTGGCAGAGTGGGCTAAAGAACGGTGATGGATTAAACCCAGATCTGTTGACTGGGTGTGAGTGTTTGATTGGTTCACAAGAGATGAAGTTGTACAAGGAAGGAGAAGCAGGAATAGGAGCAACAGAGGTAGGAAAACCAGGGAACACAGAAGGAAGAGCCCAGCATCAAAAGCAACCAGGATTAAGAGCAGCGGTTGAGGAAAAGACAGAAATCGCAGAAGGTGGACTAGTGTAAGAAAGGAGAATCAGGAATAAGAGCAACATAGGTAGGAGAATCAGGGGCTTGAGAGGAATGAGAAAAGCAAGAAAGAAGAACCAGGAAGAAGAGCAACATAGGTAGGAGAATCAGGAGCGCTAGAGGAATGAACAAAGCCAGAAAGGAGACTCAACAATGAGCAACCAGAGTAGGAGCATCAGGAGTCACAGAAGAAAAAACAGTGCAAGAAAGGAGAACCAGGAGTAAGAGCTCCAGAATCAAGAGAATGAGTAGTCACAGAAGGAGAAATAGATCAGGAGAGAAGAACCTGTAATAAGAACTTTAGAGAGTGAAACTGAACCAAGAGCTTCTGGGGAGCAACTAAATCAATAGAGGAAGGTGAAGAAATATCCCAGATACAAACTTTCTGGAATATACTTCATGGCATTGTTTAAATCCTGGTTCATCAATATCTCCTTAGTGCACTTGCACCATATTGTGTCAGGTACTCCTAAACTTGTTCAGTCTGCAGTAAGTGATTAACAACAACATATAGGGTGCCCACCCGTACAAAATAAGAACCCACTTTTCCATTGAGTAGGACAAAATGTCCCAATATCTCTTCCCTCCTTCCAGCTGCAAAACTGATGCAACTAATCATAATCGGGGTTCTAGGAATAATCACACACGAGGACAGGCTGGAAGCATTTATATGTTCCCACCACTGATGCTCATCACAACTGTCAGCGGAAAGTTTCCAGACTATCACCCTCTTCGCAGAACATGCTACACTGGAATTATTCACAACACAGCCAAAAAGCAGTTCAACAACTTGCTGTCAAACTGTGAACTGCTTGACAAACAATGAATTATGAGCGGGACACTAAGGTAGGGTCTACACAAGGCGGCTGCTGCTCAACATGGTTGGCAGGGCAGGGGGAGGGGGTATAAAAAAAAATCCACTTACCTGCAGGCTGGCTGCCGCCTCCCAGTCCTTTCGGTCGTCAACACACAGGAAGCACACAGGCTCCCCTAGCCAATCACAATGCTGCGTGACAGCCGTGTTGTGATTGGTCTGAGCGCCATGGTTCAGAGCTCAGATGGGGAATATGAGCCTGTGCATGATCTGCACCCAGGCTGTGCAATACAGCCGTGGAGAACATGCAAAGTGAGCATTACTGTATGGACGGCCCAAAACGGCTATCCAAACCTTCATCCACACTTAGAGTGTCTGGCCCCTGCTCTGGCCAGCCTAGTCCACCCTGCCCCACACCTAAGCAGGAATGGAAAAATAAAATGATAACAACATGGCGTTATCATTTTATTTTTCCTCTTTAAACTGCTCGCAGAGCAGTGGGGCGAGGCTCCTCCGCCTTAGCGGAGGAGCTGCCGCTGGGCTTACAACTGCCACAACATCAAACACCACCACAACACCAAGAGTTTAAATAATTGATGAATGCTGCACTATATAAAAAAAAAACCTAAACATATAAAGCTAGGTGTCCACGTGCCCCTTACAGCTGAAATCGACATGGCGGCCTGAGAGTACAAGAGGGTGAGGGGGCACACTCCACCTCCGTGGGCTTATGGCCAGATCTCTCCCTAATGAGCTTAGGCTGGTGGCGGCTCCAGCTTTGCTGCTAAATGCTCCTCCTGTTCCTAATCGCCAGCTAGACTCCTGTTGACCTCTCGTCAGAGGTCAGGGGTACCTTTGTGACCAACCAGTCTCCAAGCTTATACATTTCCCATTAATTTTAAAATTAACAATCAGGAAAGGAATAGGGAAATCGGAGTTGAGTGCGTGTCTGGAATTGATATAGCCACCAACCACAGGACTGACTGCATGGACTCCGATTCTGTGGAAGTGACTAGAGAACCAATCTGCAAGGAATTCACTGGAGTCATGCCCAGTGCTGCACGGTTCAGTGATGGCACAGAGGCAGTTTGATCCTGGGCAGAGAGAGAGAGGGTTAAAGAGTGAACTGCCTCCAGGGATGCGTGCCTCTGAAAGTGGCAAAATGAAGGGCTGCTCGTCAGGGGGTTGGAACAAGAACGCCAGTCAGGTCCAAAAATGAATATACTCATTCCCCTACCCTAAAGATTCACAATCACAAGTACCACTGATCTCTATTACGGGATGGTTTATAGGGGTAGCATGGGACAACCTGTTTTTTCTGAACAACTTTTAATAGAATGCCTTTTCTAAATTACCTTTTACAATAATATCGACCTTCATATCATCATAAACTTATTTTAATAGTGCAATCTATGTCAGAAAAATAGAAAATTTTGCCTCAAAATATTTTTTATAAGCTAGAGTAATCAACTATCAACAAACTTAGAACATATTTTATCCGTTTTTAAATCTGTAACAACATTGCCTTCCAATGTAAGAGGTGACCAGAAAAAAACATTGAAACATCAAAATAATGTCTGCGTAGAGATGGTACATATTTCAAAAGAGGTGATTGTCATGGTAGCTGGGAAGACAATGGGTGGTGTGAAGATACAAAGGCCTTGCAAATAAGGCTACAGGGCAGGAAAGTGTTTGGGAGCAGAGGGGGCCATTAATAATGTAGTAAGCTCTATACAAATATGCAAGGAAAAAAAGATGTTCAAGGGAGGCTGTAGTTTATAAATTCAGGTTTTGGTCAAAATAATGGAATAAATAGAAAGCCTAGGTCAGTGAGAAATATGTTTTAGTTAATACTTTTTAGGAAAATATCATTAAGTAAATACTTTAAATACACTGGAACCTCAAAGGGAATGCCAACTGATATACTATTGACCTAAAGAACTGAAGGGGGTCGGGCAGGGGACTGTCCCACATGGATACAGCGTTCAACCCCAACAAGCTTTTTTAGGAGCCAGGTGCGCAAAGTACAAACTGCGCATTCCAGGTTAAGTAAAGTTGGCTAACTTCACACTTGAAGTTTGCCTATAGTTTCCCAGCTTCAGCAAACCTTCCTGCTGAAAGGATGCTCGCACTAAGTAATTTTTGACAGTTTTTCCAACGAAAACCGACTCTTTCTGCAAGGTCTCTCCCACTTCACACAAACTAGAAGGTTTTTAAAAACCCGCACGCATCCTTTCAAGATGAAGTCTCCTGCCTCTAAATATAAAACCGAAGACTCCTCTTCAGGGCTGTGTACAGGCCCTTTTAACTCTGGCCCTGGACATATTCAGGGGACTGGACACACAGACTATTACGTCTAAAATGGGATGATCCGGACCACTGAAATTATGCATCAAAGAAGGAATAAAGTATGTGATAGTGTGACTAAATTACCCCTCAAGACAAGGCAAATTATGTAATACAATATGGAACATTCTGTGTCTATATTATTTCACTATTTTGATATTTTTGCACTCATTAACCCGGTCTCAATACAGCAAAGCACAACTGAAAGCTCACCAGTTAACATTTGCAAAGAATCTGCCACTGACAGCACCATAAGTAGTGTTTTTTAAATTAACTTTTGAACCTTTAAGGGTAGATGGTGCATTATGTGGCGAGTTTGGTAAAGCCGTAATAAGGAAAATGCTGCAGTCCCAGAATTGCATAATGCCAGCGGCCCTGGGTGTGACTGAAAAAAACTTGCAGCTGGCCAGACCCTTCTGTTTGGTGTATAGCACCTTTATTTCACTTGTGACCTGGTGTGTGAGTTGTGTTTTTTGTGCAGTATGTGCGAAAAGCTTGCATTTCTACTGCTTGTGAGGTACTGCAAATATGAAAGGAGCTGGGTCCTAGACTGTGCCGTACCTGTTCTGTGGATAATGAAAGAGGCCTTGAGCTAAGAGAACGCAAATGCAAATGCACCTCTTTCCATGGCGCAACAGATGGAAAAGTGATTCCAGAGTGAACAAGAAATTCTTTAATGTCTCTTTGCCTTGGTTGGCTTCCACTTGGAATGGTAGTTCGTTGAAAGGCGGCGGGAAGGGCTGTACCGGTTCATGCTCCAGCAAAGAGCAGCATGAAGAGGCTACTCATCGCCAAAGAATATTGCTCTGCAACAGGTTTCTGTTACCAGTCCTACCCTGGAGTTCAGGAAGCACTTCCCTCCAAGCAGGCATAAGTGGGACATCACATACTGCCAAGAGGTGGGGGTCCTGTAGGAGTGGAGTGGAAGTGATCATCAGCCCACTCCCGACAGGCACTTCCTGATAAGTGCCTGAATTACCAGTATGTGTGGTTTACATGCGGCATGAATTAGGCAGAATTCTCCCATATTACATCCCCTGTGCTACTTATCTGTCCACCACACCTGTACAATACACCCACCCTACCCAGATTACATCCACTTTCAAACCACATTATGTTACTACACTCTGTCCCAAACCCTAATTTGATACATTTCATAAACCTCTCTCTGATCCCTTCGCTATATCCACCCACAAAAGCCCTGCCTTCCCAGCTCTGCTAAAGTTCATGAACAACAGGACCTGTGCATTCGATCAGCTCAGTGGCAGAGATTAGGGCATTAGTGGTCAAGTGAAACAGAGCACCTTGTGTATTGGCTTAGTGGTTGAGATTTTGGTGGGGTGACCAGAATCATTCGTTTAGCTCTAGGGTGGAGAGTTCCTGACTTAGTTCACGGCAGAGATGCAAAGGGGGTGTTCATGAGCCTCAAGAATGACAGATTTTGGGAACCAGAGCGTTAGTGACAGTGCTTAATTCATAAAAGAATAAGTGCCACTGCCCAAAGCTCTGCTCAGAGGCCTGTGGCCGAAATGATTACATGCAAGTGTGCCGAATACCAAGGTAACATAGTTTGGAATCAACCTCATTCATCTTTGATCCACTGACAGACACTCGCTGCCCCTTTGTCTCACTCCTGCGGGCTCATCCTTTCTGCCTTTGTGACGTTTTTTCCTTCTTGCTCTTCCTTTAGGTTTATGTTTATGGATTTATAAAGCGCATAGCTGCCCAAAGGCTTCCCAGCGCTGCGGAGAGGCGACGATGTGCGAGGGGATTAATAGATCATCAGGGGAAAAGCCAAGTTTTTAGTTATTTTCTATCTTGCCACTTTGCATGTTCTTCACTGTCCTGCTCTCTGGAAATGTCTGATGCAAAAAAATAGATGCTGGTTCCCCAAAAATGAGTGCAGGTGGACCACACTGGCAACCGCCCCAGCTCAAATTAAGAACTGGTTAGTGCGTTTAGGATCCTGAAGGTGGATGGGGAGCTGCTTCTATAGACTCATGATACTTTCATATTTCACTATACTAAATCATCACTAATAATTTATGGGTTCCGGAGTAGTGTGCTACTCACCAAAAACGTGCTTCAACACCTCATCAGGGGTAGCAAGCGCTATACAAATGCAAACCTTTTCCCTCCTCAATCTCTTCACTATCCTTCTCAATCCAAATAATTTAGTAACATATTCACCACTCAAATTAATTTCATATTTCACTATACTAATCCACCATTAATACTTTATGGGTTCCAGAGTAGCATGCTACTTGCCGAAAAAGTGCTTTGACGTCTCGTATGGGGTAGTAAGCGCTATATAAATGTGATTACAATACAATTATGCAAGCCTTGAGTCCATCCGAGAGAGCAGATGAAAGAAGAGGTAGCTGTGTCTCAATGGTAGAATTGAAGCCTAGCTCCTGGAGGCTTTGCGACTAGCAGCTCATGGGAGGAGTCCATGTTTAGAATCAAGAGTGTAAAGGGAAGGCGAGATGCTTTTATAGACATGTGGTAGAAGCCTAGATTCCATCCGAGAGGGCAGATGAAGGAAGACGAGGCAGAGCTTCAATGGTAGAAATGCCCCATGAGGGCTTTGCCACCAGCGATGCCCCTTTAGCTCAGTGGATGAATTCATGAGGCCTGCAGCAGTGTTGCTCGTTAGAAGTCTGGAGGTCAGGTAAAGGACTCCCTTTCAGGTCAGAGAGAAACATGCTTTAAGAAAACTAGCGAAAGAAACTTCGTTTTTACCTTTCTGACAGATGAGTGGAGGCCTGTACTAGTCATTGGGAGGAGTCACTCACCTACCGCAGTGGCAGAGTTCTCGGATAAAAGCGTGACATTGAGCGTGGGCAGTTTTTCCTAAAAACCTCCGGCAGACTTCCTCGACAGACTTCTTATGTATATAATGACTTGTGTGTGTCCCCTTGCAGCGCAAAGGCAGCCTGGAGGCTCGGGGGTTCACATCATGGGGTGTTCAGAGTGCCCTCACAACTTACGCTGGTGAGTGGTTCTGAGTGCATGGCCCAGCGGGAGGAGGGGGAATCCCAGAGCAAACACCGCGCACGAGGAGCAGGGAAGGTGTTTATGAATGAGTGGCGTTTTCTCATCCATTAACCCGCCCCTCCCAGCCTGTTGACGTCCCATGTTTGCTCAAGCTTCGTTCTTGCTTCGATTTCACAGAACCCCCTTTTACTCCGCATCCTGTGAGGTGAACTCGACACCCCGACCTCCAGGGCTGCAGCGCCGCCTTGTTCCTCCCAAAGAGACCTAGCATGGTGGGCCCAGCAGCCTGAGCCACACAGGCACCTTGAAACACTCCAGGCAGTGTCATCTTAAATATTTTGGGGGCCAAGGCAATAAATGTATTAGGGGCTCTTGTTTTGAACGACTTTGAAGTTTACTACCGATTTTGTGTTAATCCACGCCCAATTTTGGCTTACAATATTAAATTATAGGTTAAAGGTTAAGATACAAAAATACCTATAAGTGAGCTAATTTGACTTTCCCAGAGGGCCCCTTGGTGGGTGAGGGCCCTGGGCAATTGCCCACTTTTCCCATGCTTTAAAACATCTGACCCCAGGCGTGTCAATGAGTGGCCAGCCCACGGACGACTCAAGGGGTGAATGATGTGGTCAGAGAGGAATCGGTCCTTCTAAAGCAGTCTGTGGCCTATGACCTTTCTAAATGAGCCTAGCTTAGAGGGCTCAACACTCATTTTAGTCTAAAATGTATTAAAAACAAACATAACTTCTTATGACCCCCTAAAATAGTCATCAGTGGGTTTCCATGGAAAGTTAAAATGCTGCAAGCATGTATATGTCAAAGGAGACACATTCGAACTGTCGGTGGCCACGCCAGAAATGTGTAAAGAGTCCAACCAGGGCTACCACTTGGCACTGTAGGCCAAAGTCAGTGCTTTTAAATGGGCCGGTACTGGCCGGTACGGAGTACCAGCACTTTTTTATTTTGAGAGGGAGAGTATTGCACTTCTCAAGAGTGACATAATACTTTTAATTTTTGAGTACCGGCACTTCTCAGAAACAAGTAGGTACTCTGGTGCACAGTACCTGTACTTATATTTTTCCATTTCAAGCACTGCCCAAAGTTGAGACACGTCACCAAAATCTCTTGGCACAGAAATCATGAATCATGCATATGTAGGTCAATTATTTTCAATTCAAGAAAAGGTTATTTCTCCAACCGTGCTTCATGTAATATATCAGTTGGTATAGCTGCATTGACTGACATTTATTGAAAATATTTTTTTCCAAACAAAGGTGAAGAAGGGAGGGAAAGGAGCATGTCTGGAGCATCACTTGGCCTGGCACTATTTTAGCTCGTCAGTCCCCATAAAACAAGAGCTAACCAAGATGTTTGATCAGTTAGGACTGTGCCCTGTATGGATTTCCCACCTCACCATACAACTTTGAATGGTTAAGAACTGTTCATTCCACAAACGTTCTATACATCGCAACCACCTCCATGTTTTAAATGTTCCAAACCTGGGGGGCACTCTGCTATCCCCACGCTATCCTGAAGAGCCAGTGGAGTCTTCTAGGATGCGTCATTTTCAGAGAGTGGCAAGAGAGTTCAGGGAAACAGGACACATGGGTCGCTGAAAGTATACTCATGAGGGATTTGAATTTATAAAGGGGTTTCACAGTGGCTACTTGGAAGCCATCGCTGTGACACCAGGGAAAAGAAAATGCCAGTACTTGCACGGTTGGGAACGTGTATGTGACAATTTAGGAAAAGCAGCTAGAAAGAGGGTTTACTTACACAGCAGGTCATTCAACCATAAAGGCTTCTTAGGCACATACAGATGTCTACTTAACATTAACACCACGGTCCTGGCACAGAGGGGCACCTGCATGGGGGGCCCAACAAAGGTGGGGATTGGGGAATGTCAACAGCGATGCAGATGGTACTTTTGAATTGTAGTAGGGGGCTGGGGTGGTCCAGCAAGAGCCCGCAAAATAAGGCTCCCTCCCTGACTGGTTGGAGGGGAACTATGGGATCATTGAGGGGCTTCTGCAGATAACCCAACTTAAGGCAAAAAGGCTTTGGAGCTAGCCTCTTCCATTACCTGGACACCTCTACCTCTCACCCAGAATCGTGCAGCTGGCATCTTTTAACCCACCCGCCCCTGATGTTAAGTGTTTCTAGGCTAGTATACATGTGTTGTGTGGTATGTGTTTTTTCTTAGTATCTTGTAGTCTGCAGGGTGGACAAATTGTAGGTCATTCGGCAGGTGCACACTATGGCATCAGATATTCCAAAACTCAGGTAAATCCAGTATTTAGCTCATTTTTTATTTACCTGAAGCATGGGCAGGGGATCTCCGGTGATCAAGGGGTGAAGTGGTTGACTTTTCTGAGACTGTCCCTAGTCCTTCATGTGTACCCCATAACACTGTCCTGGGGAGGTGGAGAGAGATGGTGTTTGCACCGAGGAACAAAGTGATGTCCCACTTGCCGAGGTCTATTCCGCCAAGGGTGCTAGTGGGAGAACCCTCGTTTGGGTTGGCTCTTCCTTGGTGGTACCGAGCTCAGCTTTCTAGTTGGCCCGTCTCCCTGGTGTTATGGAGAAGATGGATTTCCCAGTGTTAAATTCAGTAAGTGGCCCCAGGAGTTAGTGGACAGGGTCCCACTTAATTCTAGGCTGCTGGAAGGACCATCTGGGTCATCAACCAAAACTCGGGGGCAAGAAAACGTTAGGAGAATTAATTTCTTGTCACCTATACTGGTTCTGAATTACTAATGTAAATAATTTTTTGTATCGCTGAGGATTTTATATGCAATGTTTATGTTTTCACTTCTGAATGTACCTGAGAAGTGTTTCCTCAAAACCTATAAATTGGTACTCATGCTGGATACCAGTTCGAACATCATTCATAAGTTCCAACTGGACTGGGAGAGTCTTAGAATAAGGCCTCAGTTAGTGTAGGACTGAAAGTAGAACCCCAGTGCTACTGAATGTAGTAACGAAGTCGCGTATGGAGACACGACCTGCATTCTAGAAGGCTCCTCGTAATCTTAGTATAGTTCAGGAGGGCTAGTATACCGCAAGTCTCTGCAGAACGTATGAGGGAGTGTTCACCAATCAGAATCGAGAATTAAAGCAATGGCACTTTTTAGTGAGAACACAAGAATAACATGAGTAAGGCATTGCCCTACGTATCATAACCGGATAACCGCACTGGGGCAGCCGGGCAAGCTGGTGATGGTGGCTCTCTGAGCCCCCCCCCCCCCTACTGAGCCCGGGCCAGCTGGCGAGCCCGACTCCCGGAGGGCGCGCCCCCTGGCACGGCTGCGCCCCTTCTCGCTCGGGTCTATTTGTTGTCAGTGAGACGGCAGAGCTGTCGGAGGTTAAAGAGGGATTAACCTGGGGGGATTTATCCTCCGGCCCGCGCCCCCTCCCTCCCCACGAAGGCTAGCTCCTCGTGACGGCCTGTCACCTCCTCTTTTCAAAGTCACAGCTAAGAGCTGGCAGGGCAGCCGCCGTCCCGCCTCCTCGGGCCCCCCTCTGCCCCGGGCTCCCCTCACAAAGGCGCTGCCTGGGCTCGCTCACCCACGCACACGCATTCATATACAACCAGCACAGCTGAACCGGCAGAGAGCCGGCCTGTTTAATTTACTCGGAAATTGCAGTCTATGGCTAATTTAGTGATGACCCAGAGGAATGCCATCTTTGGGAAAAGTTAATCTAACATACTGGCGAGGAAGACAGGCACACATTTTATCCATGGACACGCATATCATCAAAACATCAACCACTGCTTAAAATTCCAGTTAATATGCAGTACCAACAATTCGATGCTTCCCAGAGAAACCGTCTAATCTGGAAATAAAGGCACTGAGGGTGCATAGTTCCCATCCATAGGGAGCCTATTCCATAACACGACTGTTATCACCGCATACATACCATATTGTAAATAGACGATGTAACCGAATCCCTACTGCTTTTCCGAAAAGGGTCTCAACTTAATCCACTGTTTCCCCATATTTATACCATTTAGAAGTCTAAAATATTTTTTTTCCTCTAATAGTCCTACAATGGAAAATCAAATTTAAAACATGGTGATGTACTATAATGTACAGTGGTAACAAGACGTGACCCTTAAATAATAAACACATTTTAATACAGGATAACACACAAATTGCTTTGCAGGATGGAAAATAGCTGGCATTGTGCACGGAATTTCAGCTCATTGCATACAATAATATCTCTGGTATGCTTCTGTGCCCATCTAGAACTTACCTTGAATTCGCAAGCAGTGGTGGGTGAAACATTTGTGCAGAACCCGCAAAATTCACCTGGATACATTTAGCAGTGTATAGGGCATTAAAGCTCCCCCCACTGACAAACCACTCCATCCAGGCAGAACGTTGCAGATTTGAATAAAAAAATCAGTATGACAGTTTGGCTTCTGTGTTTTGCGACAAAAAAAATAATAATCGCCCAATACTTCTATTTTGTCCTGAAACCTCAGGCACTTCATCCAGTTGCTCCCATGTAGGCCAAACTACAGCCAGCAAGCACCCTTCCAAACACACTCAGGCACTCCATGGGCGCTCAAGAGCACCATGCAAGCCAAAAGGCTTCACGACCTCATGAGGAGTACACAGCGCTGTATAAATGATATTAACGGAGTAGCTACATAATTATTGACCAAAAAAAGCACCTGTGTCTCACAAATGATAGGAACAGGACCGTGCTATAAAAATGCCAATGCAAGACCCTTTGTACAGCTACAATCCCCTACATATTCGGTGAAATAAAATAAAAAAAAGTCCCACTTATGTGGCATTGTGGCAGATGTCCACAGATTCTGTGAACCCATTTACTCAATGCGCACATATCCATAGGGTCACAGTAGGTTATTCTGACAAGACGTATTATGTCACTATCCAGGGGTGTTTCTACTAATTGCTCTTGTCTGTGCAGATGCCCGCCAATCTGTCTTTTAATAATAAACCGCAGAATCCGCACGAACACAGATGGTACAACTTGCTGGCCTATGGCTGTCAGATTAGGACCCTTCCCTCATCTCTTATATTGACACCACATCTGCTTCACGCTAGTCGGTGAAGGTTCAACCAGAGATGACGAATCCGCCAATATTTAAGCTGCGAGGCCGGCCAAAAGCTGCAGTAAGAGCCCAGAAGGGACTGAACCCATCCGGAAGCCTAGTGCTTTACGTGTTACTGTTACCATCTTCTTAAGAAGGTTGCCTTCTTGCTTTTCAGCAAAAAAGGGACATCTGCTTTTACGTTCAAGCACATAAACCCTGTGCCTTGCCACTCATTTGTGGAAGCAAACATGGCTGCAGTAAGCACATACAACAGGTGCTTCTATAGTGTCATAATTATATGTGATTGTGTGATGGAACCATGCATGCGTTTGCCACGCATGCCAGTTCCATACTGTCTTAACCACGCATATGCCTTTACCACGCATGCCTTTACAACAAAACATGCATTGTTAAGACATGTATGGCAAAGACATATGCATGAATAAGACTTATCAGGTAAGTGTTACCCCGACCGCAAACCCCAGCCCTCGCCCTGAGACCTACAACTTCACCCCGCCCTCCTGAAAACCATCCCCCCGAGCCCTAAAAACTACCCCGCCCTCCGTTTAGCCCTAAAAACGACCCCACCCTCCCTAAGCCCATAAAACTATCCGACTCACCAAGCCCAAATTACTTCCATGACCCCTCCTCTGCCCTGAAAAGTACCCCCAATCCTTAAAAACTACCCCCACCCCTCCAAAACCCAGCCCAGGCCCACTTGCCTCACTGCGTCCTCTCCCAATCCTTCCTGCTTGCGCCCATTAAAGTAGCTAGACCGCCCACGGCCTTAACCACGCAAGCGTGGTTGAGGCGCAAGCGTGGTTGAGGGGCAAGCGTGGTTGAGGGGCAAGCGTGGTTGAGGGGCAAGCGTGGTTGAGACACGCGTCTCTGCCGCGTTGTTAAAACCATTTCCCATTATATATACACTGACACACTAATCTGATGAACAACGCAAATAGTGGTGCAGCAATCTCAATATGTGTAGTAAACAGGTACATGGATATCAAAACAATTGCATAAATGGAAACAGAACTATGCGTAGAGCAACATTATTTTATTTATTAGCACAAGTGTTAGTGCGCAGCAATGTCAGCGTTAAGAGGACTACACTGTGGGCAATGAAAGTGCCTTGCAGACTGAAGACCCTACTTGAGTGTTTCCTCCTGTTTCAGGAGCACAATTAAAAGAGGGTTAACAGTGATGCTCGCTAGAGAGGAGGCTTGAAAATCACTTGAAGAGATTCTGCTGTGTGTTAAATGTACTCAGACATCACATCCTCCTGTGAGGAAGGCTTCCATCGGTGGAGGCAGAGAGAATAGGTGAGACAAGAGAGAGAAAGCGTGCCTGCCAAGATGCTGCTGTACAAACTGATGGCACTTTCTCAAAAATAACCAAAATGGGGTAAATAACCTCCCACAAAAACCTCACAAATGCTTAAAACAACATAAAACACCTACCTAAAGGACTAGAGAAGGGGAAAATATTTGTTAATGAGATGATACATTTTGGAAACCACAATATACTCATAAAATCTGGTTGGTAAATTCCTAAATGTTCACGGTTAGCGTTTGGTATGGTTTCTTGAAGGGTTAATTAAGGCAGCCATTGTGATGATAAATACTTATAGAATGGAGGAATCCTAGAACATAGGGTAATATAGATTTTTAGTTATGTCTTGATAGCACGAGGCCTTTGAGGAGACAAACAAATCCAATGTATTCCGGAGGCTTACAGAATAGTTGTAAGGTAGCTCAGAGGGTTGAGCTCCTGTATCGGAAAACTGGTTGTAATCTGCTAAATCACAGGCTGTACCCAACCAAGCAGAATCTGGTATTTAATAATTCCGGGCTACATTTAAATTATGCTGGTATAATTAATGTCATTTTGGGAATTTCATGTTACGCTTGTTAGGCAAAAAACCCCAAATTTTGCCTTTATGCCATGCCACACAATTAGGCAGATGTTCATGGTGAAATTATAGCCTGGGATCACAGAACAACAGGAAAAACTACAGCAGCCATTGTTCACAGCAATAGTGTTTATCACTCTTTTTTTAGCATGAACTGTGACCTTGCGTCAAAAATTGGCAAGAGGATGCACTTTGCGCTAACATATAGCGAAAATGACGGGTCTGCCTTTCTCATAATAACATGTAATTTCCCCTTTTAAATTAAGACTAGTTTGACCTTCTAAAATGTAACCCAATGTGCGGACTTTATCCTACCCAACAATTAGCAGGTGCAGTAAACTTCGCACAATTCTAAAATCTGACCCCTGCACAAACAAGGGGCCGGAAATTCCAGCCGTCCGACAGTCAGGACTGTGGTCGTTTCTTTTCCCTATGTCTGTGGTTTCACAGAGTACCTTACCACCTTATGTAGGTCATCAACCGATTATATGCCAATGGTACCACACTCACTGCTCCACTTGGACCCCTTTCCAATTAGCCCATATCGGGGTAATTGATCGCCCTTTAACTACTGTTTGTCCAATAACTGCTTTTCACCAATGGGAACAAAAGCTATAAAGAAAATGATTCTCCCCCCCACACACACACACAACTGCCTTTACCATCATACACTTTTCTGTTGAGAAAGGTCCACCTGCAATATTACAGTTTCACCAGAGTTCCCAAGACCAATCTGGCCCTACATTGCGAGTTCCCTCAACTAGCACGTAGCCCCTTCTTCCCCAAGATGACCGCTCTGGGTCAGAAGCAGACCACTAGCTAGACCTTTACCACATTACACAGCAGCTACAGACCCTGGAATGACCCTTGTCTGTGGTTGAGAAGCAGAGTGCACGCTCCACTCACCTCCCGTGCCAGTGATGGACATTGCAGTGACCAGCCACTGATCCATTCTTCATCATGGTTGAAGATGTTAGTGCTCTGATTTTTAAGACCGTGGTGCAGCAGCGGGAGCTTCCTGGAGTGATTGGACCAACACCTGTCCTCGAAAGAACACCTGTTAAAAAAAGAAGGTTTCCAAGCATGGAGAACATGGAACATTTATTGTCAGCGACCCATTAAGCAGGGGTCAAAGACGGTGGCCCGCATCAGTCAAAAGGGGCCTGTCTATTGCGACTCGTGCAGATTTTAATAAAAACAGACTAACATCCGAGACACAAGCAATCCATGCACGAGGCCGGAGCCTCCTGCTGAGCCAAGGGATGCGCCCTACAAGGCCAGACTGGCTGCTTCCGTGGTACCCCCAGAGAAGAGGCTGGTGTGTGCTCAGAGACCCGCTGACCCCAAACCGGCTCTGCTCCATTAGAGGGCGGCCATTTCCGCGGCTGTCCAAGCACTGCAGCTGCTGACCAAAGACGGTAGCGAGGAAACGTTTCTGGGTGGAAAAGAAACCAGTGACCCGAAACAGCACCCTCCACATGCAGCACAAACGAGAATGAAAGAAGTCACGGGCCGTTCCCTTGCTCTGGTGAGGCCGGGGCCCTGGCGACTTCACGTGCAAGTCAGCTGGGATGTCTACTGCTGCCCAGTGGCACCGGCGGCTCCGAGGATTCGCTGCACGCCACCCCACCTCTGCAACACGCCAGCCCTGCTACGCCCGCCATTTTATAATCCGTGATTCTTTCGAGAGAATTGGTGCGCGCCACAAAGTGAATTTTGTTGACCCTCATTTTTCCAGAGAAAGCGTGACCTGGGCTGATTTACCACACCATGCAATGAAGAAGTGCAGCAGTAGAAAGTTATGCAGTCTTTTTCAAATGTCAGAAACGTGCACCCTTGCCATGACCCGATGACGGTCATCCGTTGCCTGTGAGTGGGAGCCAGCAGATATTGTCCAAACAAAAGAGGCTGTCTCCAAAGTCACCCTGCGAAGCTCATGTAAATTGGATGTTTTTGTCCTACCCACCTCCACCCCAAGAGAGGATTTTCTTGGGGTAATTTATTTATTCCCACAGAGAAGAAGGAAACAGGGGGTATTCACCGGTCATCAATAGAGTCTCGGCTCCTGCGGAGTCCCTCAAAACTTAAGCCAAAGCCCCGGAATACAAAGTCACAACGTCAAGCACCCGAAACAACAAATAAATCCCATCAGGCATGGAGGCCTGAATGAACAGGAGGTGGGCGGACACTCCCACTCAGTTAAGACGTCTACAAAGGGGAGCGACTACCCTAGGTGGCCATGACGGACAGCTGTCACTCCCCTCTTCTGTCTGGAGGCAAGTGGGCTGGGTGCCAGCTCACTAGCACTGGGGATCAAAGTCCTCTCCAGGGATAGTGATCGACAGGCGGGTTAGCCTACACACTGACCTTTGACATTCTCCTCAATGCAACACCATAGCTAAGGCCAGTCTGTAGCCGTATTGGTGCATTTGGTTTAGCGATCAAAGTTTGCAGGTCAGCAGGAGACTATTTTTTAGGAAAAGTAATTTCTTGTGTACTAGTCTAGATCACACTTGGGTAAACATTGCTTCTTCAACCGTCCTTGGAGATTAGGAAGTTTCCTGCTGGCATGATGCCAGATGAGTGATATTGTGTCACTTCTGCATGTACAATAGACAGTTGTTATTCCCACTCACAACTGACGAGCAATAAGGTGCCACAGCTAAGAAGGCTCGAAGAAACAGTATGTTGTGCCACTGATGAGCAGTAATACCACTGCATATACAAAGAAAAGAGTGCTGGACATTGTGGACGGTTGGCTTATGATACTGTGAAGATCAGTACATGTTCTACTTGTCAGTCCAGGGGCAGAGTCAGCACAAGTTACAGCACTCCAAACCATGCGGCTTTGCGCTTTAACAGCGGTATCCCCCGACGAAGGAATACGTTCTTCGTGTTAAGATCACTGAGAGCAGGTTTTGTAAAATAAGTGCCAATAAATGGATACTTAAAAACGTACTACACAAGTCGTGTAAGTATTATTTTCTGTATGTTAGTCCTGACGAAAGCTCCACAGACCCGGTTGGGCCAAAGGGAGCTGAAACATGTTGACAAGCTTTTTCTGAGAATACTAATGGATCTAGTAACTCGATCTCTTTAAAGTACCCGAACATTTTTATTCCAATAGAATCTCACTCTCCATTAAAGTATCTTGGTGACGTTCTATTTTTTAACATTTCTAATATTTCTGTTATTTAACCTTTTTTGGGGGGCATCCCTCATACTCTGGACACTGCATTCTATGCCAGAGGTGCCTCTGGATGAGGCTGGCATTGAGCACGTATTGCAACATCCAATGATAAATGCCACAACATCAATGTGGGGCGGATGAAGAATATATACCGCTTTTCCAAATAACATTGAGTTTTTGAGGGTGTTTTCTAACCAATGGTTTAGAACTGTTACAAGTGTCCTTTTTCTTCCTTTGATAACTGACTACTTGTCAGTGCTCCTTTCGAAGCTTCCTGGGCAGAAAAAAAATGGTCTTGAATAATGTCCTAAATAAGATCTATCTGGACTGTCTGTGGTCTTGAGTCATTCACTGGAGGTTTGTGATGAATCCCACAAACAAGAATGCTGCTGATGTATTTTATACTGAGATAGGAGGTGTACATATTTTTAGCACACCCCCACTGCTCAAATACACACAAACACAGCCAACCTACTAACCCACGGTCAATACACCTCAACAGCAAATAAGAAAAGTCCCAATTATTCAAAAGTACAAGGGTGCTCAATAACCAGGCTGTCCACATTTGGATAGAAGGAAGTGATGTTGGGGGCGTTACGGGTGGTCTTCATGGTTTTCGTAAATTACCTGTTCGTCTTGCCTAGACTTGATGTTGGTCTCTGGGTGGAGGAGAGGGGGAAGCTGGTTTAGTGCACATTTTTTCGTTGCAAATGTCAATGCTTGTAACCTGTTCGAATCATCAGCATTCCCTAACTTGTATATAAACATGGCATATTTTGCCTTGTTGTTTAGCGCATAATCACCCTTCGACTCAACACAAGAAACTCACTTCTTCTCTAGTCAGTCACTTATGCCTGAATCTCACTTTCTCAGCAGCACCGATTTTTTTCTGTCAAACAGAAACTGCTATAAAGGCCAATTGATACATCTGCTTAATGAAAAACCTGGATATATTAGGAGTCACATTGGAAGGTATAAATTGCGGCACAAAGAGAGGGTAAGGGTTGGTTTATAAAATATTTCCCATAAGAGCCCAACTGTGCCCAATGATAAGCCTGGTTGCATAATGGGCAACAGTTACTCCGCACGATGGTTGCAGCACTTGTGCAATGGCTAGACTCGGGCATTTTCAATTAAAGGAACCTCATCTCGAAGCTCACCAGCATCTGAATGTGACCACAGCCCCATGCAGCTCACCTACATATTGAATCTGACTGTTTGTAGCACTTTAAGGTACTTGTGGGGTCCACTAGAGTGATCCATGTATTACAATAGGCAAAGAAACATGTCCCAGTGCATACCCATGGATGCACACGTTCACTCTACTGACTGGGATTGTCTGAATTTTGCTTATCTTTGGTATTTCTGTAAGTTAGTGTTACAGATTGCTCTGAAGCGATGGTAAGGTAGCCTTTTAGCTCTATTATAAAAACACCAAAATAAACAATTCTTTCTAAAAGGAGATGGAATTCTGCCTTGGATGGATCCTAAGCTAAGTGGAGGCCACCATGCGGTGCTATCAGCTTGGCCACCTAATATTAGTGAAATCTGGACCCCTCTAACTGAGACCCTTTGTTCATTCTGACTGGGCTTCCCAACAAAGTTTCCCAGTCCAGGAACAGAACCAGAGACCATACTAGGAGGGCATTGAGGAGGGGGGGGGTTGCTGCTTGGAGTATAAAGCTTCTGGAAGCAGTTTATCTGCTGTCTCGCTAGTTAAAGATTCTTTCTAGGGCTGGAGGTAATTGTTCTTTGGAATGGAGCCATTGCCAACCTTAACATCACAAGATGGGAGAGCTCCAAGACGGAGAAGCCTTCGCACCCACTGCAAGCTCATCCTTATTTCAAAGAGCTGATAAACTGCAGATCCTGATAAAATACTTCAATTTTCTTCCCATGGGACTGGCCCTGTAAACCCATCCGAAGAGATCAGACTCTGGTCTGCTGACGGATATGTACTGGAATACTTATACAGAATTTACTAACCCCGCGTGGGGCTCTGACATGCTTGCCTACATGGAGATCATGCTACACTGTATTGCCTTTGTTTTGATTCTTTGTGGGAAGCGTGTCCATGTTGGGTCGTGATCTGTGGTTCACGCTGTGTGTGATGACCACAGAGTTGCAGTTATTTTGTTATGGAATGCAACGCCTGGCAGTGTGGTGGAGGAAGAAGTGTGTGTGTGAGAGAAGTGCTTAGTTTGTGGTATTCAGGGAGCTGGCAGTGTTGAACAGCTCTGACACGGTGTTCAGGCAGAGGAGGTCACCTGCTCAAGTGAGCAGGCACAAAGCCTGAAGCCCATGTCCTGGTCACACAAAGATGTGGAGCAGCTGCTCAGCCAGTGAAAAGAACGCTTGCTACTCCCAAGCGTGGAATGTAGATCTTTGTGTTGGTTCTTTTGTGGTCTTCTACCATACAATGCATCGAGCTCTATGTTTACCTCGCACAAATGCCATCTGCGTCTAAAAAGAAGGTGAAACCCAGCAGTCCCAGTTCATAAATCCACTCCCAGAAAATACTACTCATAAAAAGAAAGTGAAACCCAGCAGTCCCAGTTCATAAACCCACTCCCAGAAACACTACTCATCCACCATATCATTGATTTATATTCATTCGGTGCAAATGAGCCTCGCTCATGATACTGGGATGGAAGGGGTTAGACTGTATTCTTTGATATTGCATTCAGTGCCACTCCTCAGTACTGTGAATCTCATACACTTCAAGGTAGCTTCACTACTTCACACTGTTAATCTGAACTGGCTGGATCATACAAGACAGTGGAGTATCACTCATTCACCCTGGGCTCAAAAAACACATGAGTTTCTACTTCTGTGCTTCCAACTTGGAGCAGTGCGAATACTAATCTGGCTGCTGGAATTTACAAACTGTGGCAACAGTGGACTCGCCTTTGTGTTTTACACTCTGGGGCATTATGGCAACTGGCCTGGATGTGGCGCTTTACATTATTGGGCGATCTTGACAGTGTCCTGGCGAAGGTGCATTGAATAGTGTTACTGTGGTAACTGGCCCGATTAAAGTGTTGTATTACTTAGTTGGGCCATGACGACACCAGCAAGGTTATACCGCTACCTTGATTTCTGGGCCATTGTTAAAGGGGCCACCGATGAATGGTGTCACAATGGGTCTCATAACCCAAGCGGAATCAGTGGAAAATTCTTGTTTTTGATTGTTAATGATGCAGGACTGGGTAAACAGAACTGGTCTTTGTTTTTCACTGGATGGCCCATTCAGAAATAGTAGGATTGCTGTTCTGCCTAAAGTGCCACATTAGCCTTACTTTACAAACTGGGGCAACATGACAACGGGTCTTCCTGTACCACCCCTCACCCAATGAACGTAGCCTGCAAAAGCTCTAATCCAAGAACTCTACATTACTTGAAATACCCAGAGTTGCAGCCCTGGTGCCCTGAATACCCACTCAGCAGCACAAAATTTGCCCTAGTAGAGGCCCTTGCATGTTTGATTGTCAGTGATCAGCCATACAGGCTTCTAAACTAATCAGAAATGTAAATACTTGAGTAAAAAAAAAAAGTCAGAATTTGGGAGTAAAATAGTATCATTTCTGATGGGGTTTAAATTCTGGCACTTACATTTTGGTGGACTATTAACTGTCACATAAACACTGGTGTGCATTAAGCCTTGGCACTGTATTTATAACTGGTGATCACTTGAAATGGGGCTCTCGATGTCCATGTTTTCCAGTAAGTCACACAGATAAACATTTACCTTTCTTAACGACAAATATACACCTGCTCTGTATCCAATAGCCAGTCTCAGGATCACAATTTCTTTTTAACTACATGCTACCTTGTGGCAACAGGAACATGTGGTTCCTGGGGTCTGTGGCTGACCCCGCAGTACTGGTATATTGAAGTCCAGCTTCAGAAAAACAAGCACAAATCATTTATTGATGATTAGGCCAGACAATTGGGACATTTTGTAGTAAAAACGTTTGGCTTTATTTCTGCTGGGATTTTCTGGAGGATTAAGAATACCAACCCTTTCTGGAGGGAGTCAGATTTCCTTTAATTAGGGGATTGGCCTTCCTTATTTTTTCCCGGTGTCTTCCTCTGCTCTTTGGGTTGGCAGTGGCACCCATCTGACACCCTACACAGGCCTAGGAGTTGTCCGAACAGCAACTGGGACAGGGGACTCCCGGGGGGGGGGGGACCCTGCAACAACAGAGCAGACCGGGGAGAGGATGAATGGCGTTTGTGCTTGCTGAGGGGGCGAGGGCCTTTCACAGCAGAGGGTATCTTTATCAAGCAGGCCATGACTTCGCAATGTCATTGCACAGACCCTGGCTCGGGCTGGCTCGGGGCCTAATCCTATTTTAATTGGCGGTTTTACCAGAGGAAAAAGCCCCGGAACTCCCGGTCACCTTCTGCCCGGCCGGCCCACGGCACGTCACATCTCGCCCGGAGTTTAAACTCCTGTGAGTGTGGAACCCATGAAGAGGAAAGGGGGGGGGGCAGTCGTGGATTGGGCGGTGGGGGAGGGGGAATGGGTTATCCCAGGTCAGTACCAAAGACAGCTTCGAACTCAAATGGTCAACAGGAATCGACATTTAATATAAGCCCGTAATTATGTGGGAGTGGACAGGGAGTTCGCCTGGAGGACTAAAAGACAGCATTTTAAAACGAAAATTAATACTCCTTCTACGAGGTTACGTTCCTCCCCTTTATCTGCAGTCCCCTCCGCTCTGCTCTCTGGCTTCCCTCCATCCCTCTAGAGCTCAGCACATCTATCCTCGCCTCGTACTCCCTCCCCGGCTCTGCCTCGGTTTCAGCGGATCTTACGCCCAACTTCCGCCTCTCACAAGTCCCTGCGCAGCCTTCTTTTCTCTCGAGCGATTTATTTATTTATTTATTGAGCGATTTATTTATTTATTTATTATGCGATTTAATATGATTTCCTATATGCGCAAGTCACCCGAAGGCGTCAGAGCGCTACACTTCGAAAAGGAGCACATTTCATAATTGTAATGCTTTGCACAAGCAATGCATGTGAAATGAATGTCGGGTTCCACACGAGTACCAGGTTACAGTGGATGCACACAAGCCAAGAAAAGACTTACACAGACTTTTTTATTTTATAAAAAGATGATAGCAAAATAAATATGTCCTCTATGGCACTCTCTCAGTCCCTTCCCTGAGCAGAAACATGCCAACCTGCAACCCACTTCTATCTGGGGTTGCTGATCGCGTGCCGCCACAGTCCTAGAACGTCCCACAGCTGCCCTGTCCCACCTTCCGACCCACTCTACCCCCCCACCCCCCACCCCCCTACACATCTCCGGGCTTGTGGCCCGAGGTGGAGCCACATAGAAACTAGCAGATGTAGCATGATCTCAAAATTGCACTTTTTTTGAAGGAATAATTGTTATTCTTTAAGCAAAACCCAACCTGCAGGCCATTAATCTCATCTATTTGACAAAACTGAACATGTGCCAACCAATCAATATTACAACCAGGGCAGGACTGGGGGAAACAAAAGCAGCCCTGGCAAAAATGCTTTATACCAGCCCGCCCCTTCATCTCATCCCACTAAGTGCCACCCAAAACCCACCCACCCATCCGCCCACACACCCACCCACCCATCCATCTGTCCGCCATCCATCCACCTCCCCAGCCTTTCTGATCACTTTCTCTTTGCCTTCCTCCCTCCCTAGAAGCTTCCCCGCGACTGCTGCAATTGACCTCGGGGAGCTGGAGATGCACATTACTGGCTTTGCCTGTGGGACGTAGCCCAATTGGTCAACCTATATTTCTCAATGTGATGGTCTCTGTAGATCTGCCAGTGATATGTCTGTGGGTCTTTTGCTGGTCATGGCTCTTTTATGGCTGAGGATCAGTCGGTGGCTTAGGTACTGGTTCCTTAATTTGTGTTCTCCTTGCATCTGTATGTGGTTAGGACTGTAGGTTTGCAACAGTGGCTGGTTGTATGGTTTGGTCTGTATACATTCCAGAGGTTTGGCCTGTGGGGCCCTGCCCATGGCTCTCTTTGCAAGCATCTCGGTCTGTGTTGTGGCTCTCCTACGTGGCGGTGTCTCTCACTGTCTGGCAGTCAGTGGCTTTGTCCATAGTCTTCTGCCAGCGGCCTTTGCTGTGGGTCCCGGTCCGTGGCTCTCCACAGTACTAGGTCAGTGGCTTGTTTGCTGATCAGTTGGTGGCTTAGCCTGTTGGTGCTTGCCCATTAACATAACAGTCACTAATGCAGTGGCACTGGGACCCACCCAAGTGTGTGAGGAGTCCACTACAGACCATTTACTTCTACTTCCCACAAGCAGGCAGGGGGTGGACTTTTCCCTTGCCTGCTTTAGGGCCAATAGCGCCCTTGAAGCGTGCTGTTCCCCACGCTTGGCTCTCCGTTGCTGGGCCGGTGATGAAGTGTTAGAGATTCTCCTTTGGGAGTACCGGTGTTGGCATGATCCTCCAACAGAGATAATCCCTCGGTGGTCTCAGCCCCCGAAGCCACCACCCCCCGTGCAGAATTAGGCATCAGCGTTCCCAGATAAACCCATTACACGCTCCATCCCCCAATTAGTTTGCAATTATGGTTTTAACTCGCAGTCGGGGTAATTAACATGGAAACGACATGGCTATGTTTATTTTCAATAACAGCTTTACAGCCGGCGAGGCGGGCATTGCCGCAGATTCGGGAGCAGGCGAATCGTGTTTGAATCTAAAAGCCTGAACCGAGGCACGTGAGGCCTGCGCGCGGCGCAGAACATGGCGGAGGGACTCCCGGAAGGGGTGAGGACGTGACGATGAGCGGTGTTGGAACCGAAGAGAGGGTGGGGGAGGGGGTACTCAGCTGATACTATATAGCATAAAAGAGAATCCGAAGCGGAGGACATAGTAGTGCGAACAAAAAGATGAGAGGTGGGAGAGAACATTGCTGGTTATAATTAATGGAAAGGGCAACTATGGGGGTGTGAGGGAGAGGGCGAAGTTGTTTAATGAGAAAGAGTAGATGAAGATGTAATAGGTATGCAGGATGCTGGGCCCCGGAAAGACTGCTTCAATATTCAACACAAACGCAGTTTTGTTTGGAAGAGTGAACAGATAGGTCGGAAGGGCGTGAAAAGTGTAGGGGGCATCAATAGTTGGGAGAGAGAGGCCGAGACATGGGGCAAAAAGAGTGGGGTGGGGGAAAGAGGGCGTGCTAGAGCAAAGGATTTAGAGAAGGATGAAAGAAGAAGGGTGTCAACTTCAGTTAAGGAGGGCAAGGGGGGGGGGCGAGGAAGGGAGATGGGGAAGGGGTGTGTGGGGATAACAACAGTGAGGACAGACAAGAGGTGAGAGAGAAGCCAAATGCCAGAGTGAGTGGAAAAGATTGTTATGGAAAGAGGGCAAGATCCTGAAAGCAAGCTTCTTGAAACTATGATTTTAGATTTGCACCTTGGATGCCACCCAAGTTGTCATTGCCACTTAAACTGAAATCAAATTTGGGATCAGATGCTGCTGACATGACTGGGTATCCAGAAAAGTCTTTGGTATATGCACCAGTGCACATTTATATTTCCCTGTTAATTCCCACCGTTGTTTTTCATGTGGAGTCAACAGCGCTAAAATTGAGGTGGTGGTTGCAGGTGGGGGCCACCAGCAATCATTTTGGGGACAACATCTATTTTTCCTCATCAGACTGACTCGGAGCAAGATAGAGAAATACACAAAAGAGAGTAAATAGGAGAGACGCAGAAAGACAAGAAAACAGTGACAAAGGGAGAAAGCGGGGATGAAATAACTTGCATGAGTGAGTAAAAGAGCACATGGTGAGTCTGGTGGTTGATTGAAGAGGCATGAGGTAGAATTAAGACCACACATCCTCGGTATTCGCCACCCCTGACATTCAGTTTCACCCGCCATGGGCTTGTAAGGAAAAACTTTGGCACCAGCACTTATTCATTTACAAATTAAGCACTGTCAGGTGCCACTTCCAGAGCACTAAAACAAGAGTTCTAGAATCATGCTAGGCAAGGAGCACCAAATGTACTCCTCCTTTCATTCTCAGGAAGGAAACTCCTCAGCCTAACTATAGGGAACAACTTGGTTGCTAGGAGTTTACTTGCTGCGGTACAAATTTCTTACTATACATTGGGCCGGGAGATCCAGTGACCCAGTCTGTTACAATCCATGCAGTCCACAAAACTATCCCCTCCTTTTACCTAAGAGTGTGCTGTAGGTAGGATTAAAATATGCTTGTGGTACCTACTGGGCGAGAAGGTGGATGCTGCACATGCTTCATGCACAGTTTACAGGACCCTACTAGCATCTCCAGCACTCTGCTAAAAGCTAGGTCCCCTAATAAACAAGTTGTGTACATGATATCTAGCCGAGGTGTTTGAAACCTTATTGTGCACCAGCCCAAGCCAGTTTTCTCTCCTATTGGCCCTCTTTCTTTGATGGCAGGGCACCAACATTGGAAACCAAGTTTCAGTACTAACTGGAGCTAGACCTAGGCCAAGCACTCTTGATAAAAATAAATACTTCACAGCTTTGGTCAAATGAGTGATCAGCTATAACTCAACTCAAATATGTGGACCGGACTCGAAGCGTTCTCTCTAGAACTTGACATGTGTTCAGGGCTGGCTTTAGTGCTGGTGGCGCCCGGTGTGACAATAATTTTTTGTGCCCCAAAATTTAGCATAACCCCATGACCGCCTCCTCAGATTCTCTCACCACCACTGGTTGAAAGTGCCCCTCATCTCTCCAATCATGTTATTGCTAAACGCATCGCCCCCCTCCACAGGTCAGTGCCCAGTGCGGTCCTGGGAGGGTCCGCGCTGAGCAGGGTCCTGGTGGTGTCAGCGCTGCGCAGGGTCCTGGTAGCGTCAGCGCTGCGCAGGGTCCTGGTAGCGTCAGCGCTGCCCAGGGTCCTGGTAGCGTCAGCGCTGCCCAGGGTCCTGGTAGCGTCAGCGCTGCCCAGGGTCCTGGTAGCGTCAGCGCTGCCCAGGGTCCTGGTAGCGTCAGCGCTGCCCAGGGTCCTGGTAGCGTCAGCGATGCGCAGGGTCCTGGTAGCATCAGCGTCGCGCAGGGTCCTGGTAGCATCAGCGTCGCGCAGGGTCCTGGTAGCATCAGCGTCGCGCAGGGTCCTGGTAGCATCAGCGTCGCGCAGGGTCCTGGTAGCATCAGCGTCGCGCAGGGTCCTGGTAGCATCAGCGTCGCGCAGGGTCCTGGTAGCATCAGCGTTGCGCAGGGTCCTGGTAGCATCAGCGTTGCGCAGGGTCCTGGTAGCATCAGCGTTGCGCAGGGTCCTGGTAGCATCAGCGTTGCGCAGGGTCCTGGTAGCGTCAGCTCTGCGCAGGGTCTTGGTAGCGTCAGCGCTGCGCAGGGTCTTGGTAGCGTCAGCGCTGCGCAGTGTCCTGCAGGGGTCAGCGCTGCGCAGTTTTCTATGAGGGTCAGTTTGGAGCAGTGTCCCGCGAGGACCAGTGCTGAGCAGTATTCTAGGAGTGTTACTGGTTACACAGGTGCTACAGAAAGGTCAGTGTTTCTAACGGTGCTTCGGACAGGTCATAGTTCAGACCAGTGTTCTAGAAGTGAAGAGATTTTGAGTAGAGTTCTGAAGGGTCAGTGTTGGCAACAGTGTTTGGGAAGTATAAACATTTGGATTCCTGCTTGAGAATGAGTAATGTTTGGAGCAGTGTTCTGGAAGGATCAATCTCCATCACAAAGCGTTGATTTATTGAACAGTGGAGCGTGAGGCATGCCACTGTAAACAATAATGCTTTAAAAAGGACAATATTTCGAATGATTTTAGGAAGTGCCGAACATTTAGAATGACGCTAGGGAGCTGTCATCTTTGGCCAAGTTTCGCCAGACGGGTCAGTCTGCATTCTAGATGCTTCTCGGTGTGGCTGTGTTCGTAACACTCTTTCGGAAGCATTGATGGTGGAATCCAATCCAGATCGCCATGCGTTTCCCAAGATGTAGTTCACACCCCAACAGAAGCGCATCCGTTCAATCTCTATCCAATCTGGCTAGATCAGGAACACTGCAGTGGGCAACTGCAGAATGCCAGTATTGAAAACCACTTCCATTTCCCAACGAGTCAAACACTCTATGACAGAGGAGGCAGCACAGACGAAGGTGCTGGGGCAGTCATTTGCCTAACTGAAGGTCTTGAATCAGATCTCCAGCTTCTATATCCTCCTGACCCCACTCTGGAGCACTGTAGAGATACTGCATTGAAATTACACGCAGGTGCAGACAGGGTGCTCAGGTGGAGGTGATCTTGAACACCTAACCTCACGCAGGACCGTCAAAGGTCAGTAGGAGAGAATGATGAAGCAGCGTGCCAGGGCGAGGTGCACTGGCAGAGCTCTGTGTGGATGGTCCAAGAATTGAGGAATGGCCGCTCTAGGAGATTTGGTTTCAGGTTCACTTTCAGAGCTGCGTGTGGGGTCCGAGTCCGGGAATAGCGGAGAGGCCATGGGTCAGCCCTGAGATGCATTAGCAGAGCCCCCCGAGGACCAAGTGCCGAAATAGGATCCACTCAACTGCCAGAAAACGGCCAGCCCCAGAGTTGCAATCTCAAGCCTGCGCTCTGTCCTCGGGGCAGCCATTTTGGCAACTTATGCTCGCGTTTGTCATGTGGGGTCTTTCATTTAGTACTTTGTAGAAATGTTCTGGAACAGAGGGGGTAGGTCTGGAAATGGGGGAAGGGATACTTCCCAAGACACTCCAGTTCGGCCCAAAGGATCGGTACATCTGAACTATCACTTGAGGGGTTCCTGATGCAACTTTGCAACATGGTCACATAAATATGAATTAAGCCAGTGATGAGATAGGGATTGGTTACAGATCCTCCTTAGGCCCAAGTAAAGGAATAATGAAAGAATGAAAGAAGGAGGTATGCACACCATGTTTATCGTGATGTATTCATTTATATTTTAAACAAACTATGCAAGTTGCGTGCGAAACTGGGTAATGCTTCGCCCTTGGTGCACCTTATTAAAACAATGCATGTGGGGAGCGTGAAAATATGGATTAAACTGGACAATTTGTGAACATGGTCAAACGGAGAAATATTGGTTGGATTTGATATCCAGAAGTGCAGTGCGTCTGGGAGTGGAGCGTGACTTTTTGCGCTCCCCACATGCATTGTCCAAGTAAAGGAATAGCATGGCGTGCTACGGGTCAGGAATGACGCACAACTGTGGAGGTGAGCATAGAAAGGGTAAATGACAGAAATGACAATGGGCAGATTATCAAGGCGCTATTAGTGGACAGGGCCAGACTGGCCATAGCGGGCACCGGGCAATCCCCCGGTGCGCCGCACGGGTGTGGGCCGGTTTTGGACCCCTGGGGGCCGTTTTTGTTACAGGGCCGCAAAATCGTCCCTGTACCAAAATCGGCCAAAAACCGGCCCGCAAAGAGCTCGGCAGCACCTCCAACCCCCCCCCAGTGGAGAGGGGGGGGCAGCCGATCACTTTGCCAGGGCCGGTTGTGGTTCCCAGTCCGGCCCGGTTAGTGGGTATGAGTAGTGAAACAGTAGATGGAGCTGAAGGGCAGAATTGAGGTGCAATGGTAGAGCTGAGAGTTGGTCTGTAGTGGAATACAAGGTAGTGGTGGCAGACGAGGACTGTGGTGCATTGATAGAGCTGCATGAGTGCCACTGCTGGAATAGCAGATGGTGCTGCAGGGAAGAACTGAGGTACACTGGCAGAGCTGCATGAAGTTCTTACTGGCCAAAAAGCCGGAGTGCTGCATATGTGGACAGAGGTGCAGAGTTGTGCATGTCACACAGTCCTGGAATAGACGGGCTTTTGACAGTCCTCGCTGAGGTGCACCGCCAGAGCTTTATATGATTTTCAATCGTCAAACATGAAGCGGGGTGAAGGACCTCACTGCACAGAGGTGCTCAGCCAGAGCTTTGTGCGATTGTCAATCGTGAAACATGAAGCCGGATGCAGGACTCACGGAGATGCACTGTAAGAGCGTTGTGCGATCCTCAATCGTGAAACATGAAGTGGGATGCAGCACCTCACTGAGGTGCACAGCCTGAGCTTTGAGTGATTTCCAATCGTGAAACATGAAGCGGGATGCTCAGCCAGAGCTCTGTGTAGTTTAATTGTGGACTAATAAATAGTGCTACCTGTCCGATGGAGGTGCACTGCCAGTAGTGTGACTAAGATGCTATACGGGAGTCTTGAGCGCATTTCCAGAGCCATGTGTGGCGCTAAATCACGGAAGAGAAATAATGCTACGTGGCCCGATAGATGTGCACAAACAGAGCCGTGTGTGGTGCGTGAGGCGCTACAGAGCAGGATTGAAGAGCACTGCCAGAGCTGCGTGTGGTGGGTGAGGCGCTACAGAGCAGGATTGAAGAGCACTGCCAGAGCTGCGTGTGGTGGGTGAGGCGCTACAGAGCAGGATTGAAGAGCACTACCAGAGCTGTGTGTGGTGGGTGAGGTGCTATAGAGAAGGATTGAGGGGCACTACCAGAGCGGTGTGTAGTGGGTGAGACTCCTCCCAGGCTTAGTAGTGTGTGAGACGCTACAGAGCAGGACTGAAGAGCACTACCAGAGCGGTGTGTAGTGGGTGAGACTCCTCCCAGGCTTAGTAGTGTGTGAGACGCTACAGAGCAGGACTGAAGAGCACTGCCAGAGCTGTGTGTAGTGGGTGAGACTCCTCCCAGGCTTAGTAGTGGGTGAGGCGCTACAGAGCAGGATTGAAGAGCACTACCAGAGCTGTGTGTAGTGGGTGAGACTCCTCCCAGGCTTAGTAGTGGGTGAGGCGCTACAGAGCAGGATTGAAGAGCACTACCAGAGCTGTGTGTAGTGGGTGAGACTCCTCCCAGGCTTAGTAGTGGGTGAGGCGCTACGGAACAGGATTGAAGAGCACTGCCAGAGCTGCGTGTGGTGGGTGAGGCGCTACAGAGCAGGATTGAGGAGCACTACCAGAGCTGTGTGTAGTAGGTGAGGTGCTATAGAGCAGGATTGAGGGGTACTACCAGAGCTGTGTGTAGTGGGTGAGACTCCTCCCAGGCTTAGTAGTGGGTGAGGCGCTACAGAACAAGATTGAAGAGCACTACCAAAGCTGTGTGTAGTGGGTGAGACTCCTCCCAGGCTTAGTAGTGGGTGAGGCGCTACAGAACAAGATTGAAGAGCACTACCAAAGCTGTGTGTAGTGGGTGAGACTCCTCCCAGGCTTAGTAGTGGGTGAGGCGCTACAGAACAGGATTGAAGAGCACTACCAGAGCTGTGTGTAGTCCGTGAGGCGCAACAGAGCAGGATTGAAGAGCACTGCCAGAGCTGTGTGTAGTGGGTGAGGTGCTATAGAGCAGGACGGAAGAGTACTGCCAGAGCTGTGTGTAGTAGGTGAGGTGCTATAGAGCAGGATTGAAGAGCATTGTCAGAGCTGTGTGTAGTGGGTAAGACTCCACCCAGGCTTAGTAGTGGGGGAGGATTAAGGCGCTACAGAGCAGGATTGAGGAAAACTCCCAGAGCTGTGTCCTGCTCAGCCCTCTAGTAGAACGAGTATTGCAAGGCCACAGTCCAGATACAATGCAGTGAAACAAAATACTGCTTTATTGTCATGACTAAAGACACGCCCTCCCCAAGCTTGGCTGTCTACAGTATTTCTGTATATTCTTTCTTCCACACTGGAATTGAACTAGGGGTTCTGCAGAACCCTCCTCTCAATACCAGAAAACTGCATTCAGTGGTTTACTTTTCTTCGGTATAACACCTGCGAGTCGGCTTTCCTCTGTCCACCCCTGCCCAGGTTAAGTATTCTCCCAGCCAGTGTTTAATTTGAGACAGTGTTTTTTGGTATTCGGAACAGTCACTTAATTATCAACCTCACACTTATGACAGTTTGCCACATGGTGGAGCTGCTCATCTAATTTAAAGAGGAGCAGAACAATGGTTGTTTATGAATACAATTTAAACAATTACTAATACCTGCCTCCCCAGCCATTCCTTTAGCATTGGGGACCTGGAATAATCTCAACTGTGGCACTTGCAGGCAAGAGAGATGGTTAGTAGTTGTTTAGGTACAGCCATTGGCAGTGATGTCTGGGGCAATGGGTCGTGCAAGATAAGGTAGCCTCATGGTCAGGGCCCTGGCACTTCTTATTTTACAAATTAAGCACTGCTCCCAGCACAGAGAGCCGGCAGCAGCCCGCGCTGCAGACTCCACTCCGCCGTCTCCCATCACCGAATCTGCACCCGGAGACGGGCTTCACTCCCACGTCCCCGGGATTAGTTCAGCAGCTCTGCCTCCCTGCTCCTCCCAGCACATTCAGCTGGGTTCATGAATAATTTGCGGCAGTCACCTGTGCGCAAGAGAAAACAATACCTAGAGACGTGTGACTTGCCTGTAAATTATTCATAACCACACAGTTCCTGAGACGCACCTACAGGAGGGTTAAAAACTGAAGAGATTGGTGCTGACTGCTGGGGGGAGGGGGTGTTCAAAGAGTTTGGAGGGGAGGGGAGGGCTGCAAGAATAAGAACAAATAATGCGAGGGGGCAAAGTGGGGGGAGCAGAGAAAAATAAAACAAGAAAGGCGAAAAAGCGGGAAAGAGAGAAGGCAAACGCGAAAAAAAATGGGAAAAAAGAGATAGGAATGGCATAAGACATGCCTGGAATAAGGAGAGAAAAAAGCGAGAATAGATAGAGGAAGAAAGGGGAAGTGAGCAACAGAGGAAGGGACATGAGACGAGAGGAAAATAAGAAAACAGATGAAAGTAGAAAAGCCTGGGATTTGGAGCGGGAATAAACAGAAGAAGTAATGCACGGAGCAATGAGAGGAAAAAGAGGAGAGAGCAGACAACGAAGGAAGAATGCCTCGTATGAGATGGAAATAGACGAGGAAGAAATAAATGAGATGAGAATACAAAGATTAAAGAGGTAGTAATGGAGAGGAATGCCTGGAATAGGGAATGCAAAGAGGAAATGGACAGAGGAAGAAGAGAACCTGGAGCAACAGAGGGAGATACAGAAATGAGAAAAGAGATGGGGGAAGAAATGCCTGGCCAAAGGGTAGTGAAAGGCGATGAGAGATGGCAATGGAGGAAGTAGTAGGAGGAGAGGGGAAAGAGATGGATGAACAAATGCCTGGGATAATAGGGAGAAGAGGAAAGAGAACAATGGGGGAAGAAATGTCTGAAATAAAAAAGAGGGAAGGAAATGGAGGAAGAAATGCCTGGATTAAGGAGAGGGAGAAGAGATGGCAATAGAGGAAGAAGTGCTTGGAATAAGGAGAGGGGAAGAATAACGAGAAAAAAAGGGGACAGAATAAAGAGCACTATCTAGAAACAGAGAGGTGTGCAAGTGCAAAGAGAGAAAAAGGTAGGAGATGGATCACAAACTAGGAACAGAGGAGCACAACAGGGTATAGGAAGAAGAAAAGGACAAGAGTGGGGCAAAGCAGGTGGTGGAGAGAGGTCTAGTGCAATAAAGAGGAGACAGAAAATATGTACGAAAAGTGGAGGCTTAGACTAAGAGTAACAAAGTGAAGCAGAGGAAGGAAGTAAATTGGCGAGACAACAAAGAGTACAGAGAATGAGATACGGAGGATGAGCGACTGAAAATAGGGGGGCAGACCCTGAGAACTAGCATTGACAAAGGTAGTCTGTATGGTTTTTGTATAATGCACAGGTACACTACATACATACATACATACAAAAAATAGTAACAATTTCATGCACATATGCAGGCAGGCCAATAGACATCCAGGCATCTCTGGACATACTACCCAACATACAAACAGGGACTCAGACCACTAGATTAAATTAGTTTCCTCTCTTCCCCATCGATGTGGACACACACTTGATCCATTTTTTCAAAATTAAACCAGTTTAGTGGTCGATTCCACGCGCCCACTCCTTTGGTTGGATCACTTAGCTATTCCTTCTCAGCCTCCTTCCCTCAAACCTTCATTTGCCCCAGTGTCTGGAGAGGTAGTCGGGGCACAAAAATGGGCTAAGGTAACCCCTGCCAGTTTCACACAGGTCCCGGCCGCTAAACGCCTTAGTATTGGTGGCTGTGTCCTTTCAGCCAATTTGCAAGTGGACAATTGGATATCTGGGGTGCTTGATTAAATCACACCATAGACTGACAGACTAATACGTTAGATGAAGCCTTACAGGTAGTGTCATCAAGGCCAAGTCGGGTCCTATGAACTGCGAACTCTCTCACCCCAGAGGTACTTTCAAGAGATGGGTGGTTAATCTGGGCATCCCTTTAGAATTAATAAAGGACACATCGTAAATATGTAGAGATTCTATAAACTGCTGAGTGATGGAGAGTCTACTGGGATCTACCAGTGATTACTGAACAATTGGCACACTATGGGAGGCCACTACTTTACTAGAAGTGCATGCTTTGGCCTAGATGGTGCAGTAAAGAAGAAGCTCTGGTGGTCTCCCACCAGTAGCTCGTGAGCTACTGTAGCTCCCCAGCTACCTCCGCGTAGCTCGCCTGTGTGCATCCCAGCTTATTAAATTAGAAAGCGTTTGCTTGTTTGAATTAATATACATATTACAAAATTGAAATTATACAACACTAGTAATATTAGTAGCTCTCAGTGCATTTCATTCAACATAAGTAGCTCTCAGTACAGAAAAGGTTGAAGACCTGGAGTAGCACACAATAAGTGGTGAATGTGTATTACAGTAGTGATAGAAAAAAAGGACAGTAAAAAAATACATAGAAAGCAAAGGACTAGACAATGATGATGCATGGAACATGTGTCAATAACAGCCAGGAACCTAGGAATCCCTCCGGGAAAAGCGCTCATTATCTGCTTTCAAAGATTTATAGCAGTCATCTCTCCCGCCCACTCATACCCTTGGCAGAGTTGTCCTTTGTACTTGAAAACAGAAATACGTTCCTAGAAAACTAGAGAAGGGTAGATGAACTTCTGCATAAACGCAAATTGGTGCTGGTGAGATTCTGGCTTTAGTTCCCTCTTAAAGTGTAACCCCCTGGTTGAAGAAATCACATACAAAATGGGGGAAGTAGTCGAGCATCAGTACCCATGCAATCCCTGGCCTCTGCTTGGAAAAAACAAAAAATAACTTCCAGTGTGTGACAGAAAACGACATGTTATAATCATTCAGTCTTTGCCGTCTTTGGCAGTGGCAAAGGCAGTGTTTCAATGTCCCTAGTGCAAGGAAGAAAATGTGTCCCATAGCCATTGTCATATATGGCAATAATCAGGGTTCAGTGGGCCCCTCAAGCCTCTGAGCCCAGTGCCACTGCACCTGCTGCACAAATGGAAGCTACGCCCCTGGTCTTGGGTCACGTGTACGACTGAAACTATGCTGCAGTGAAGAACCACATTTTGTTGCAGGGTTGACTAAACTGTGTGGCAAGAAATGGCAAATTATGCAGCACCATCTTTTATTATAAACAGCTCTGCCGAACAGGAATGGACATTTCTTATTTATTATGTGCATGTATCAAAAGGAGATACAACCCCTTAAAAGGGATGCAGCATATTAGGGATTCTAAACGTGTACGCTTACACTATCCAGGGAGGCAAAGTTTCAGACTCCCAAAATGCAATGCTTTGTTAAGGAAATCCCAAGTCTGGAAACATAGGTGGTTATTATATGTAGCTAGATCTGGCACTCATATTTGTACGTTTCGGTTTACATGCTTTAAGAATTACAAGTTTAAAAAACATGCATGTTTTGTTTAGTCGCAAATCTCACTTGAAACGACTTGTTTTGCTGTGTTCAAATGAATGCAAATAGTTTGGAATTTTTCAACGAATTAGATGACGCTCTTTCAGTCTTTCATTGTTCTGTGCTTTCGAACGTTTTCATTACATTGAGTTTATTTTCGATTATGGCAGAGAAATGGTCACCAGTACTACATTATTGTAATGGAATAAAAGGGGTGAAAATAAGCCCTGAAATGCTGTACGACTTATTACCATGGTGAGACAAATCAATATGACAAGGTAAAGCTCTGTTTTTACCATTGCCAGATCATTGAAAAAAGCAGATGCCATTTTAATATTGTATCCTGATGCATGACACCTGCATACCTCTCCCAGTCAATCAGTGCAAAGCAAGGAATTCCACACGCAGGGCCTTTTTCCCCTTTATTTCACCAAGAAGGCTTTAAATATTGATATCATAGGGGTGAAATGTGAGCCAAATTGAGGGAGTAAGAGAAAACAAGTGGGACAGGCAAAAAAAAAAAGTGGGACAGGCAGAAAAAAAAAAGAATAGAAGAACTGAAAAGGGAAGAAAACAGAATGATAGGAAAAGCAAGTAGTGAAAGTAGAGCGAAAAATACTAGTAGAGATATAAAGGCGAGACAAGCAGAGCGAGGAAGAGAGGGGAAAAAAGGTCGCAGAGTGTGATAAACCCAGATTCAATAGCCGATGCGCTCCGTGTGGTGACATAGTATTGAGTACATCCGTGGGTGATACTTGCACACAACAGAAATACATGCGCTGTAGAGGATGGGCAGCTTTGGGGGGTGGGGTGAGTTGGGAAAACTATGTGTATGTTGGATGTTATCCTTAATGTTACGCAATGTAAGTGTGGTAATACTGAAACACTGTAATAATCCTGTCAAAAATCAATAAACTTCTATGGAAAAAAAACACAGATACAATAGAAGTTGAGTAACGCAATAGATCAAGAAAAAGGGAAAAATTTTAATGTAAAAAAAGTGAAATAAACAAACATTACACTAAGTGAGCAACGAAACAAGCTTGGCATTTTAAAGCAAGAAATGTTGGAATTCACAACTGAAATGTGAGAGTTAAGAGGCCAGAGCAATGACCTCCTACAACAATATAAACAACGTAGACCCTCTTAATAAATACATACCCCCCCCCACCTCCCTGGGGATGAAGGAGCTTGGGTTTCTAATTCGAGCATGAAAATAGAAGGCAAAGAGAAGTCAAATTGAGCTGTTTATACATTCTTGGACGCGAGCCACTCTAAAATGCACATTTTGGCAAAGTGTTGTGTGTCCCGCCCCCCCTCGTGGGAGCAGAAAAATAAATAAAATAAGATGGAGTGGCAGTAAACTCTCTAACTTCTCCAGCCTATGCCTGAAACATCTGCCCCAATGTGAGGTACGGAGTAGGATTGAGGCAAACCTACTAGTAAGAAGCAGAGAAAACAAGTAGTGACAAGAAAATGTAGCACACAAGGAAGACAAGAAACAAATTAAAGAAAACCGATGAAAGATAAGAGAAAGGTGCATACAGGAGTACTATACATTAGGGGTGGGTGCCGCAGCACTGGTGGAATTTTAGTCACTCTGCATTACTCTAATGCGGAATTCCAACCAAATTCTGCCAATCGCTGCGTGACGGAATTCTTCTCCAGAAGGGTCCACAAAATGCAAGCTGGGGAGCGAGATATGGCGTCACCCACACTGATTTTCCAACGCAGCAGTCAGAGGGCTGCAGCTCGAGTAGATTTGCTGCCTCTAGAGTACATTTTCTACTCGAGCTGCAGCAAAATCCACTAAAATGGAAGAGCGCTCTTGCTGTTTGCACTGATTTAATCAGCACCACTCGCGCTATCAGCCCTATGTTGCAGGGCAAGCTGCATATTTTCTACCCGTTGGTGGAACTTTGTGGAATCTCGCAGAGTTTTTTTTATATAACTCCACAAGAAATTAATGCAGAAAACAAAGAAAAGAGGCAAATTATGCTTAAAGTGAAAGGGACATGCAGAATACCACGAAATGAGCGAGGAGTCAAAAAATGAGCCGAGCATGCAATGAAGAAAGAAGTACAACAAGGCTAAGACAAAATAGACAAGCAGATTCTTTTTGTTGTTGTTGCTGCGTTTTATATAGCGCAAAACCCACCCGAAGGAATCAGAGTGCTTTACATGAGCACTGTTGCGTTACAGACAGACACTAAGGGGCCTTAAGTGTTTGAATACAAATTCTGCTTTCAAATTGTTTTTACGTAAGTTTGAATTTTGTGTACCGGCGCCATTTCGTATTATGATCAAAACTAATTATCTGCCAATTCTCTGAAATGGCCTTCTTTGGGTAAGGTTTCTTCAGAGCTGAGTTCTGCCACACTTACAAATGCACTGTTATTAGTAGTGCATAACTTTCCTTTAGATGTAAGCCCTCTCTGCAGCAATTCCAGGAGGTTGGTCAGACTGGACTCCGCTCGAGTGTACCGGAAGAAATATACTTGGTTTGTATTCTCTACTGTCTGACCGACTCTTCATTGTGTGGAAGGCTGAGAGGTGGTTGCGAGTGAACCAGTGGCCCAAGTCGAGTCACTTCCTTCATAAGAGAAATGCGCAGACATAGGCATAGCAAATGTGTACGAGTAAATAAAAAGTGTGCAATCAGGAGACCTCGAATGCACAAGCAGAAAGCTTGACATGCGCAAGCAGGGACAGGAAGGTGCGTGGTTATCCAAGAGAATCAGGGAATCCCTGTCTCACATGCTGAGCCTCACATGTCATGGTCTCGGACTGGGGAAACATCCTTTACGACGCAACTTTTACCATGCAGTGCCTTTACGACGCAACTTTTACAACGCAAACCATTATAACGCATTGCGCTGGGGGGCGCTCTAGGATAGGGAATAGATTTAATTTACTATCCAACACCTTCCCTACTATCCACGGGGACTGGAGTTGGAATAGTAAATTAAACTATTCACTATCCAGCTGTGGAAAAGTAAATTTTGTCATGTTCTGTGTCACTACGTGTCATCCATCATATGTTATGTGTGCATGACCAATATGCATATGTTATTCCCCATGTCCGATTCAAGACGCAATTACAGTTGTGTCCACCTCTGGTATGTCATTTCCCAGTCCTCATGAGTAATATGAGTATCAGGCCTATGTAAAGTTATGTTGCCACGTTTCTCAGTGTGCACGTTATTCTATTATAAAGTCCCCGTTTCTAGGCCTCAAAAGGGCCCGGACATCAGATTCAGCTCCTGTCTCCTGAAGCCTCGCTGAGGAGTGATCCAGCCCCCACCTGTATCCTCGACCTTTCACTTACTTCCTGCCTCGCAGTGCCCGGTGCAGCTTGGCTCTGCCTCTGAGTCTGCCAAGACTATGTTATGATTCCAGTTATCAGTTTAGTCCTCCTTCTCTGCATTCCTAAGCTACTGAACTGCATCAATAGTTTCCGTCATTGTCTAGCCTATTCGGCTCCATGTTAAGAGAAATACTGTATTTAATGGTCATTTAATATTCTTCATCACGCGCTACATGTAGAATAAATGCATGCTCTAGTCTTAGAGTCAATTAGCTTTTCCCCTCATGACTTCTAGTTTATATCAACATGTTCCCTAAACATCAGATACTAGATACTGTTTAGGTACATGTCGCTCCGACCCTCCAGACTTTAGTCTCTGCTCCTAGCACAGAGTTCATAGCCCCCAGCTTCTCCTCGTAACACGTCATTGCCAGTTTGCGCGCACCATCAGGTTAGAGGTCCCGGCTCCTTAGGTAGCCCCCTCCAATGTTTCCGCCCATTTCATGACATATTCTATTACGTTTGCATCACATGTCTATGTATACGCCCTGTTACACCTCCTTTGTACCGTTATCTTTCGCGACTGCTACGCGTCACGCCTTCTGCTCCACCCACTGCTACGCCTACTGCAATGTAATGTTATGTGTTCGCGCTATGTATATATGCTCGTGTATTGTTATTAAAAGTTAGAGCGCGCTCATCCCAGACCCAGCCCCAGCAGCTGCTGGGCCCTGTCATCCTATTCCTATGCAGGTTGTCCTGTTCCTGTCCTTATGCTGTATTAAACCTGCAAAACTCCTACTACCTCGAATCTTGACTCTTATTTATTGAGCTATCTGTTATGATATATGTCTAGTCAAAAATAGGGTATTATTTATTTATTTACCACATAATGGCGCCCGAATAGGGACTTGCCCTTTCCCCACGCGTCGGTGAAGCCACGCCGACCCCCTGACCCTCTGCAGTCGTGACGGAACTCTTCTGCGCAGTGGCAGATATTTCTGCTCAAGTATCCCTCAGGCCCACGGAGGAGACGGAGGAGGCGGTCCAGCATCCAGACGAGACGGTGGAGGAACGCGGCGAGTCCCGACCAGAGCCCAAGCCAAGAGTCCAAGGTCCGAGGTATCCGGAGGTCCACCCGTAACTGAAGTCTGAGGTCCGAAGTTCGTCGTCGTAGCAGTCCAGTCCAGTCCGAGGCCTTCCGTTCTTGCTGCCCGGTGAGTACCGTTACTGGGGTGGTATCTAGACAGGGTCAATTTAATTGACTCTGGTCTGTGGGTTGGTGGTACACAGTCCCACAAACGAAGTGTTCCCTTCGGTGGATGCGGGTCCTGACGTGTCTCTTTATGAGACCGGTAAGTTTCGTACTGTTTCAGCAGTGCATCTAGTTTCTGTTCTAGTCAAGTTCTGTTCTCGAGAAATTTCAAGTATTTTCAGGTGGTATTCTGTCCGAACTGTTATTTTAAATGTTTTTCATGTATTCTAATGTCGTGGTATGAATGGGAAATAAGTATCGTGTTTATTGTGTATTGTATTGTGTCTAGATTACAGTTCAGTCATGCCCATATTTTCCAAGTTACGTCAGTTAAAAACTAGAAAGGGTCTGCTGGAAGCAGCAGTTCCCGTCCCGCCCAGGGACAGTCCAGGTCACTTTATGTATCAGAAACATGGCATAAGTGCCATATTGTATCTAGATTTATGGGTAGAGTATACCAAACAGTTAGAAGAAAAGTATAGATGGCCCGTATCGGGTACATGGGATGCCGAATGCATCATGCGAGTAGAGGAGGCATTATGGAAAAAGAAAGCCAGACAGTCACAGAAAGATGCCATCGAGTTATGGCGCAAAGAAGCTCATAAAAGAACTGAAAAAGAAATCAGAAAGTCAGAACTAAGTAGAGAATTCCAAGAACGAGCCCAAGAAAGAGAATTAATCGAGATAGGTGAACGAGTTAGAACTGAGCAATCAGACAGACAGAGGAATGCCCTCATTAAGGGTATGTATCCTCTTCTTGCCGAGGGCTTGCCAAAAGCGACCCCGGAGGCATCCAGTAACTTTCCGCCACCACTAGTTCCGACCAAACTACGTCACAAACCGACCGCAGCTGATATTTTTATTTCGTCCTATCTGGACGACACAGTCCCAGAATATGCAAATCCTGTTCGCACTCCGCCAGTCCCTGTAAACCAGGTAATTCCTGCTCCTCCAGACACCGGGGTGCCCTTAACAGCCCCCCTGGGTCAGCCCGCCATACAAGTCCAGCCCACGTTACAATTACCGACCCTGCCAGGACGAAAAGCATCAGTTGATGATTCTAGTTTAGGGGCCGCAGGAGGAGGTCTTCCTCAAACTCCGCCGCCATACAAGCGTTTATCAGCACTCGAATTACGTGCTCAAGCATCACAGCGTACTCCCAAGAGTAATAAGTCTGTTGCAGAAATCAGGCAAACCCTTGGCGAATGTGTCTATGACCCAGTTCCAGGCGAGTTTAATATGGTTTTATATTCCGTACGTGTAAGGAGAGTGACCGAGTATCTAGTCACCCTACCAAATATGAAAGAAGATCTAGACAGGATATATCGTTTCATCCGTACAGGGGATGACCCACAAAGTATTAGTGATGCCATGTCTCAAAGGAAAGCCGAGATTCAGCGCATGATATTAAAGTTCTTAATTAACTGTCTAATAAGAGAACAGGATTACCCGTCTAAAGACCCGGAAGAAATGAAAACTCTAACAAAGTGGAGTGATAATATAGCCGAAGGAAAGCACAATACCATTGGTGCCATGGAAAGTATGTACAAGAAAATCCGTAGAGAGATAATAAAGATACACGAACAGCGTAAAGCAGCACAAGTAAGCGAGAAAGAAAGTACCTCTGATCCGGAAGAGGAAGACGATGAGAATACTGCCAGAATAGCGTATGTAGGAAAACCCAGATTTCCAGATCGCCATTTACGTCTAGAACACAAGTCTATTTTCCATCATCCAGCACCAGAACAAGGTTCCCTAGAACAAGTATTTCAAGCTACCGATCACATTCTGAAATCACGAATCGGTTATAGTGAGTTAAGTACTATGCATGAACAGGAACTAGCCCGATCAGCAGTCCGATGGATTACTGATTCTACCACTTTTCCAGACGAAATAGTGGCACAAATGTTTCTGAAAATGCCCCCAGCCGAGCAGCGACTGGTGGGTATGTATATGATTCAGCACCTCATTACTCTGTATGAGGGTCAACATTCTGATCCAGGCCCGTTACATGATATCCTGAACGAGTTACTCCAGTACAAATGGAGAGGTCTAGGTACCGATTTAATTAGTGTCATTTTAGAACAGCGTCACAAATATAGAACGTTTCTGAACCCGCATTTTGTCCATGTCTCACCCCCAGAAAGTAAATCATTCTACATAGACAGACAGAATCCGTTACGAGAAGTCCACCCAGTCAGAGGAACGGGTGGCGAAATGCAACGAGTGTTTGTATACACTCCGATCACAAAGATGGAACTCCTCGAAATGAAGAAATTAATTCCCTGTCATGACAAAGATCCAGCAGGGTTCCATAGAGAATTAAAAGACATGCTCCGTATGGGAGAATACACTTACCCAGATATCATTAAAATGTTAAAAGTTCTGCTACCCGCAGGGGTGTATGAAAAGCTAAAGGAAAAAGAATGGGAGGTGGGAGAGAAAAAGATAGATTGGGCAGTCCTAGAAGCAGAAGATAAGATACGTGTACCAGGTACTGGTCTTGGAGAGAAATGTAAAGAATTACCAGAATTATTGATACAAGTTTTACCCAGATTATTAACAACTAGAAAGGAAGACTGGGATGCAATCTCAGCCTGTAAACAGAAACAAGATGAAGATATTAGTGATTTTTATTCTAGGTTTGAAAAATGCTTTAGTATCAACAGTGGTCTCAAGACAAGTAGTGAGTCATACCCTCACCTTTTCGTTACCAAATTAGTCGAGAATTCAAGCCCACAAGTTAAAAACCGAGTTTTGAAAGTCGAAAGCACCTGGCAAGCAAATACTCCGTCCCAGATGCTCCAGATGCTCCAGTACCACCAGAATAGAATCAGGGAAGAGCAAGAACACGAGAGAAAACGTATGAAAGACACGAAAATGAAAGTACTAGTTGCACAATCTGTTCCTCAAGACAGTCAGAAGAGGGGTCCGAATCAAGCTAGTCATCCTGCAGCTCCCGTTAAAGGGAACTGCAATTATTGTAAACAGCCAGGTCATTTTATAAATGAGTGTGCAGTTCTGAAACATAACATAGCTACTGGTAAGACTAAAGAAAGACCACGTCCGCCTAGACAAGAACAAGTTTCACAGACTCCTCAGTCACAGAATGCACCACAGACAGTTACAGCACCGCAGCCTATTGCTGCAACACAGCATGTTACATCGCAGATGTACCAGTATGCACAGTCTGAGTATCCAGAGTACCAGCCATATTCATGAAACAGCCTAGAGAGGGAGGTAGGCTTGCCTCTCATCGAGATACCTGTAGATCAAGAAGGTCCCTATGTTCACAGTCAAGTATTAGGGAAAGACAGAAAGTTTTTGATTGATACAGGGGCAAGTAGGACCACAATTAGTCATGCCGAAGTTCCAGGGGCTCCGCTCTCAGGCTCAAGAAATGTTTCCCTTGGATTTTCAGGAAAGCCTATCGTTAATGAGATTTCAAAGCCAGTCACTCTAGAAGTAGGTCCATTGTCCCGCACTACTGATCTGTTACTTACTAAGTCATGTCCAGAAAATCTATTAGGCATTAAAACACTGAAAGAGTTAGGTGCAGTTATATGTTGTTCCCCAGAGGGAATACGTCTGTTCCTACGTGACTTTAAGGGTCACTATGTATTACGAGATTTTGATTCAAGACTGTCTAATGTTCCGCAGCATTTATGGGCGCAAGGTCCAACTGATGTAGGTTATATGCAAATCACACCCCATCGTGTGACTCTCAAACCAGGTGTAGTGTTACCACGAATCAGACAGTATAGATTGCCACCTGAGGCTGTAGCAGCCTTATCCAAAATTATAGACGAGCTCATGGCTCAAGGAGTAGTTGTAGAAACTGACTCCAATGTATGTAACTCTCCGATCATTCCAGTTATGAAACGTACTGATCCAAATGCACCCCCAGTATATCGATTAGTGATTGATCTACGAGAACTTAATAAATGTATTATTCCGCAGTACCCAGTTGTCCCAGATATCTCTTCCCTATTGACAGCCATTGATTCCGAAGCCACGTTCTTCACTGTCATAGACCTCAAGAACGCATTTTTTAGTGTTCCCATCCATCCAGACAGCCAGTTTCTTTTCGGATTCTGTTTAAATGGAAGGAGCTATATGTTCACACGCGCTCCTCAAGGTTTCACAGAAAGTCCTAGTATTTACAGTCAAGCACTTAAGAGACAACTAGACAACATTCACATGCCAACTGACACTGCCCTGCTCCAGTATGTTGATGATCTATTGATCACAGCCCGTTCTGAACGTGACTGCGAGCGAGCGTCACTGACGGTTCTGTATTTCCTAGCCGAGATGGGGCACAAGGTGTCCCCTTCGAAGCTTCAATTCTGTGTCCAGCAAGTGGTCTACTTAGGACACTTACTGTCCAAGAGGGGTAGGCAGTTGACACCAGACCGTATCCAGTTGATAGCGAGTCTTCCCCAGCCCAGAACCCAGAAGGAGGTACGTGCCTTTATTGGCCTTACTTCTTATTGCAGACAATGGATTCCTCAGTATGCATTTCTAGCCAAGCCACTGATACAGTTAACGACACAGGAGGCAGCCGTATCGACTGTTCTCCCTTGGACATCTGAACATACACTTAGTTTCAACGAGTTAAAGAAAGCTTTATGCCACGCTCCAGTTCTAGCGACACCGAACTACAGTAAGCCTTTTACACTTTTCGTCACTGAACGTGAAGGTACAGCATTATCTGTTCTCACACAAGACCAAGCAGGACAAAACAAGCCTTGTGCTTATTTTTCGAGCACACTAGATCCAGTCGCCCAGGCTCTGCCTGCGTGCCTCAAGTCAGTTGCAGCCACAGCACTAGCTATCAGACAAAGTGATTCCATAGTTTTAGGACACTCCTTGACAGTACAAGTCCCACACTCCGTGGAAGTTCTTTTAAACCGAACACAAACACAGCACTTGACAATTGCACGTTTAACAGGTTATGAATTGACATTGTTCCAGCCACACATAGAAATCAGACGCTGCAACGTTCTGAATCCTGCTACACTGTTACCATCAGTTAATTCAAATTCTGCCACACACGACTGTGTGGAAGTAGTCAACATTACGACAAAGCCAAGACAAGATCTGACAGATACTCCGTTACCAGATCCTGACCTGACACTTTATGTGGATGGTTCATGTATGAGAACTAGTACAGGAGAACTAGTAGCCGCGTATGCAGTGACTACTGACACTGAAGTTATTGAGACACACCGCATTGACACTCTGTCCGCTCAAGCAGCAGAGCTAGTTGCTCTGACACAAGCCTGTATACACGCCAAGAACCTGAAAGTTAATGTTTACACAGATTCACGTTACGCATTTGGAGTTGTACACGACTTTGGAGTGCTCTGGCAGGAGAGAGGTTTCATGACTTCTCATGGAACCAAGATTCAGCATGGTCTCCTTATCCAAGCTCTGTTAGATGCCATACATTTACCGACATCTATCGCTATCATGAAATGCAAAGCACATACGAAAGTCACTGACATTATTTCCCAAGGTAATGATCTAGCAGATCGCACAGCCAAGCTTACAGCACAGACTCCAGACATTCCAGTTAACATGACACACACTCCAGATCCGACTACATGCATGACAGTTAAGGACCCTACACAAGATGTCATAGATATCCAGTTACATGCTACTCCTGAAGAAATCAAGAAATGGTCCGAACAAGGAGGGGTCCAGACAGATCAAGGATGGTTAACGAAGGGTAGAGCCACATGGTTTCTCCCCGACTCTATGGTTCAAGTCATTATTAATACCGCACATAGTCCAGCACATTTAGGAGAAAAAGCAATGTTAGACAGTATCCAGAATATTTGGTTCAACAAGCATTTACGAGCTGCAGCCAAGCAGAAAGTCCGTACCTGTATGATATGCTGTCAGTTTAATCCAGGTAAAAGTGTCCCGGTGGAACAAGGGGGATTCCAGCCTCCTGACCACCCTTTTGAGGTCCTCCAGATGGATTATATTCAGATGGAGCGATGTCGAGGTTTCAAGTATGTCCTTATAGTTGTATGCGCTTTGTCCAGATGGACAGAAGCATATCCAGTCCCAGATTACACAGCCGCGACCACTGCCAAGCAGTTGGTTCGTGAATTCTTCCCTCGATATGGACTCCCTAGAGTCGTATATTCTGATAACGGTCAGCCATTCTCATCTGAACTGATGAAGCACGTTTCCCTGTTGTTGGGGTACCAGTGGAAGTTTCATTGTGTACGCCATCCTGAAGCAGCCGGTCTAGTCGAGAGACATAATCAGACTCTGAAAATCCGTATCGCCAAAGTATGCAAAGAAAAAGGTGTGGACTGGCTAGTAGCTCTGCCAGTCGCTTTATTTTATATGCGCATGGTCGCACATTCCAGATCAGGTCTGTCCCCGTATGAGGTCGTATGAGGCCGCCCCCCTAACATGTGGGGTACTCCTAGACCCCGAAGTATTACTGATGTTTCATGTAATATGCTGACAGATTACCTAGCTTCCTTAATGTCTGCCCTCAACTCATGTCGTTCACAGGTTGCCGCCGCATTTCCAGACAATACCGAGGTGGCACCGCATGAGATTGTTCCAGGTTCGATGGTGCTCGTCCGGAACTTTGACAGATCAAGTCCGCTGGAGCCTCGTTGGAAAGAGCCCCGACAGGTCCTCCTCACCACCCGTACAGCCGTGAAGTTGGAAGGACGCAAGGGCTGGGTGCACCTTTCTCATGTTAAACTTTTTAAAGGACTGAAACCCGTCTTTAAGAACATTTCCCAGGATTCGAAGGATTGCCAGAATATTGCTCTCAAGGACTGTCCCGCAAATGACATTGATACAACCCCTCCCTTGGTAGAGAAAACTCCGCAGCAGGAGTATAAGCAAAAACTCCGGTCTAGTAAAATAAGTCAGTCAGTTTGATTGTCTAAGTCCTCCCCTAGGTGAAACGGTTAGACTGTTTCTGACATGTATAAAATAGACCCCCATAGTGAGAGAGTTAGTCAAAACTCAAACCGATGTATCGTTTTTCTGAGTTTCATATTATTCATCAGCATAATGATTTCCTGCACTAGTTACGCATTTTTCCTGTGTTTTCCAGTTCCTCATGTAAATAAGCCTTCTAATGTTACAGTAGAGCACACGTTTAGTGATCTGCCTCCTCACGAATATTCATACCGCCTCGCTATGCGTAATAATACATTTATCCGCATGTTACATTATTCACACCAGACCAGCAATGCCACTAATTGTTGGGTGTGTGGTCGACTCCCCCCTTTCCAGACGTCGAAGGGAGTTCTGCCACTGTTTCCTTATCCATTTTCACATAATGGTTCGTGTGGAGCATGGTCCACGTTAACATCATCCTCAACAGATATGTCTTTTCTTAACAGTACATGTTTCCCAGACAAGCAAGGTTTCCCCCACAGAACAGGGTTAGATCTAGAAAATGAAGTGTATAATTTAGGTAACTATTCTTCGAATTTCATGGTCCTGAATGTTCAGTCTGATACTACTCCAGACTCACCTGCTATTTCAGTATTACCAGTCAAAGGCGAATTATGTGTCCGAAATCATGGTTCTGTACACGTAGGACATAGTGATTGTACTACTATTATCCAGTATAGTGACAGTGGGAAATCTATTTTTAAAGCTTCACGTCATTCTTATTTTGTTTGTGGTCAAACTGCATATGTTCATCTGCCCCTCGATTGGGAGGGAACCTGTTACATTGCCTTCCTACTGCCACCTGTTTTTCTAGCCCCACCTGACTACCATAGGAATTCCTTCCTAGTACATACTAGACACAAGAGAAACCTCCCGATTGTCGATTATACTGAAACTGCTGCAGAGCAATTCATTGATATTGATAAAGGTGTGTTCCCTTATTTAGGTACAGTTGTAAACAGTAAGCTAATCCGTAGGTTAACAAGAACCCTTGAAGCAGTAGTGGATGAGACTGCCTCCGCTCTAGGTAACTTAACCGAAGAGCAATCCTTTATGAGAATTGTTGTGCTCCAGAATCGTCTCGTCCTTGACGTCATACTGGCCGATAGGGGCGGGGCCTGTAGACTCATCGGATCTAGTTGCTGCATTTTCATTCCAAATAACGCGCCGTCTGTTTATTCAGCTATAACCAGACTTCATAAAATTGCCCATCTGTTACACCAGGATCCAGGCACCTGGACATGGTCCGGTTGGTTCTGGAATATAATTTCCGCCTGGGGATGGAAAGTCCTGTCCTTTCTAGGTATCGCAGTAGCGATCATATTCAGCTGCTGCCTCTGTATACAATGTGGCCCTGCGATTTGCGGCATGTGTGCTACCTCTTGTATTCCTAGTCCCAAGCCCCGTTCTAAACCCCGTTCCAAGACAATTCGAGATGAACAAATGGTACTGTATGAAATGATAGATGGTATCATGAATATTGATGTTTCCTGATGGAAACGTAGTGACAAGGAGGGAATGTGGAAAAGTACATTTTGTCATGTTCTGTGTCACTACGTGTCATCCATCATATGTTATGTGTGCATGACCAATATGCATATGTTATTCCCCATGTCCGATTCAAGACGCAATTACAGTTGTGTCCACCTCTGGTATGTCATTTCCCAGTCCTCATGAGTAATATGAGTATCAGGCCTATGTAAAGTTATGTTGCCACGTTTCTCAGTGTGCACGTTATTCTATTATAAAGTCCCCGTTTCTAGGCCTCAAAAGGGCCCGGACATCAGATTCAGCTCCTGTCTCCTGAAGCCTCGCTGAGGAGTGATCCAGCCCCCACCTGTATCCTCGACCTTTCACTTACTTCCTGCCTCGCAGTGCCCGGTGCAGCTTGGCTCTGCCTCTGAGTCTGCCAAGACTATGTTATGATTCCAGTTATCAGTTTAGTCCTCCTTCTCTGCATTCCTAAGCTACTGAACTGCATCAATAGTTTCCGTCATTGTCTAGCCTATTCGGCTCCATGTTAAGAGAAATACTGTATTTAATGGTCATTTAATATTCTTCATCACGCGCTACATGTAGAATAAATGCATGCTCTAGTCTTAGAGTCAATTAGCTTTTCCCCTCATGACTTCTAGTTTATATCAACATGTTCCCTAAACATCAGATACTAGATACTGTTTAGGTACATGTCGCTCCGACCCTCCAGACTTTAGTCTCTGCTCCTAGCACAGAGTTCATAGCCCCCAGCTTCTCCTCGTAACACGTCATTGCCAGTTTGCGCGCACCATCAGGTTAGAGGTCCCGGCTCCTTAGGTAGCCCCCTCCAATGTTTCCGCCCATTTCATGACATATTCTATTACGTTTGCATCACATGTCTATGTATACGCCCTGTTACACCTCCTTTGTACCGTTATCTTTCGCGACTGCTACGCGTCACGCCTTCTGCTCCACCCACTGCTACGCCTACTGCAATGTAATGTTATGTGTTCGCGCTATGTATATATGCTCGTGTATTGTTATTAAAAGTTAGAGCGCGCTCATCCCAGACCCAGCCCCAGCAGCTGCTGGGCCCTGTCATCCTATTCCTATGCAGGTTGTCCTGTTCCTGTCCTTATGCTGTATTAAACCTGCAAAACTCCTACTACCTCGAATCTTGACTCTTATTTATTGAGCTATCTGTTATGATATATGTCTAGTCAAAAATAGGGTATTATTTATTTATTTACCACACAGCGCCCCAAAGCACTATGCGTTGTAAAGGTATTTGTTGTAAATACCGCGTTGTAAAGACATGCGTGGTAAAAGCATGCGTTGTAATGTCATACATCCCTCGGACTGCCATGGTTCACAAAGTTACATCCTTCAAATGCCAGGTCTCTCTGTGCACTTTTCTGGCTAAGAGGCCTTGTTCATGGACACTCTTGTGTGCTTCTACTAGCTTGTAAGCCTCTCTAGCACCTCAGACAGATGACAAGCCTTTCATGGCGTCACTTCCGGGTGCCAGGATTCTCACGGCGGTTCCCCTACCGGGCCCGCCCGTATGCCCTGGACCCTCTCACAGTAACCTAGAAACCGACCACCTCCAGAAAAAAAGAGCGCAAGTGCTGGAAAGCTGTGTAAACCAAAGAGTCACAGGAGGAGTCAAAAACAGCAAACACGGGGCGGCAGAAGGGCTGACAGCAACAAATGTGTGATTTAAGTAAACGCTGTATTACAGCTGACCTTTGGTCCTTGCGGTGGGACACCAAAGTGTCTACAGCTACCAGCAGAGAAAACAGAGCTGCGCCATTCAACATCAGTGTCCGGGTGAGAGATGTAGAGAAACAGGATGGGAGGCGATTGGGGCACTCCCTCTCTCATACCCATCACCTCTCTGGGCGAAGTTGACATTAATGAAGCATTTACAGTGACAAAAGGGCCCAGGCTTTGGTGCCCCCCCCCCCCCCCCCCGCTAGTTATGGGTGTCATTTACTTCTGAACTAAGGGGAAGAGGGGCGTTTCACTGCTTTCTTTACTTTGGAACATTTGCTACATCATCGATTGTGAAGTTATCAAGAATGCAGAAGGTGCAGCCGCACCGGGACCCAGGGTGGAAAAGTCCAGCTGCACTCCAAACTTATCTTTCCCTTTCACATTCCAAACCAGAAGATGGGGGCATTTTCCTTGTTCGCATTAGCCATTAGGGCCCGTGGCAGCCTTGCTAAGCCGCTGGCTGCCATGGGCTCTCTCTCTCTCTCTCTCTCTCCCCCACTGCTTTACTCCCCCCACAGTTCTTACACTCTGGTGAGGCCTGGAAGGTCAGGGAAAGGGCACCCCGTCTCCAGAACTTTAAGTGGGATGAAAACAGTGGGTTGGGGTCCTTGATTAGGGCGGGCCAATAATAAGGGCGTGGCTAAAACATATAGTATAGACTGAAATTTCCATAGTTACCTTCCTCACACATTTGCCTAGAATCACAACTGGAATTTACATAGGTGACCAGTGCTCGGTGCGCTTTGCAGAGTATTTGATGACCATGTATTCTGAACACCTCTTTGCCCCACTGACAAGCACTGTGAAAAAACTCACTGCCTTCAGCCACAATTATGAATACCTAGAAGCGATTCAATCCAAATTATGCACTAGACGAGCAATATGCTGCCTAAAAAAGCATAACACAACATTCTGGAAAAAAGAGCACACACATGGAATGCAATATTATGTGTATATGTACATGAATTTCCTTAACATTTTTTACACTCATTGTTCAGTAATCGATCAGTGTTTTTGCATGAAAAGTTAAGGACCTGAATACAGGGCCCGAAAGGGACCCGGTTCAATGTCCCTATGAAAGTACTATCGGGCCTGCGACCAGGAGGGACCCGGCACACTTAAAGCCCTCTCGTCTCTCTTATCCACCAAGGCACAACCGGCCCACCCACTCCAGCCTTTTTAACAGTAATGTACAGATTGTGTTTGGACGGGTTTTGTTATATATGTTTAATTCATTGTGATTTTAATAATTCAGGAGGATATTGATTTTTAACAAAAGGAGCAGTGTCATCCTCCAGGAAATGATCACGTGTTGCATTTTTATAACTGTGTAATATTATGTGTTTTTATAAAGTTTTATAAAATGTAAAGTACACACTTTTATGGTTGTAACAAACCAAATAAAGTTTTTTATGACTGACTGACACTCCAGCCTTTAATCCTTCCCTCTCTAAAGCACGCTCGTAGGTCCTGGGCGCAGGACTCCCCGGGGAGGTGGGCCCATTCCTGTTTGGCAGCTCTCGGAGCGGGCAGGAGAGAGACGCTTAAAAGCCGCCCTTATCTGCAGGGCGGATTCCAAGGGATTTGCTGAGCCGTCACTCCCGTATCCACGCGCGTCCCTTCGCACGGGGCCCAAATCTGACGCGCATGCGCGCATTGTGCGGTGGCATCGTTCAGGAAGGGAAAGCGAGTGAAGATGATTAGTGGAACATTGTAAAGCAACAAAACAAAACTAATAGGTACTTATACGAATGGAAAATTGTTATCTAGGCGTCGCTTGCTGGCCAACCAGTTGTCAAAAAAACGTGCTGCCACTACCAAACACAATTAATCAGTTACTGAATGTTGAAAAGTCAAGTCAAGTCGGCCACTGTACTTGAAAATAGTTTTGTAAAATTTACAATCAATGAAGCATCGGTATCAAAAAGCCTTGTCATCAGAAATATTATATTACTAAACCTCTACTTCATTACATCAGTTATTCAAGTCAAAAGTTGTCACAAATCTTGTTTGGCCCTGAAGTGTGACAAATGTGCGCAAAATACACAAGGAAAAAAAAAAAAAGAAGACTATTCAGGTTCCAATTTCCACATCCTGATTCACATATTCATAAGTGGAAAATTCATAGTGCAGTAGCTATGGAACATTTTCTGGATATGTAAGTTTAGGGATTAGTAGTGGGAAAGGAGAAAACAATGCAGCGAAGATGGAATTGTAAAATGCAAAATACAATGAAAACCGGTCAGCTTCCTACTCTGGAAACGCAGGTAAAACTACTGCAGTTAACAACTGATGTACCCGCCTCTCCATGGTCGGGAAGGCAGCAGCGGCTCCTGTGCTATGACGGAAAAACGTCGCACCGCCGAACCCCCCCCCCCTCCCCCCTCCGCCAGCAGCCTCAAAAGTTGAAAAATACGACGATTATTTTATTAACGTTTTATTTTTCAAGTTCCAAGGGCTGAGCCTTGGGGGCCGGGCCATGGGGAGGACCATCCCAGAGGGGGAGTGGTTGCACTGCTGTCAGTGCGCATGTGGGTTTGGCTGGCCCTCTTAGGAGAGCCAAACTGACATGCGCACTGAGCTGTCTCCAACCCAAGCAGCGTTGCCGGGTTAGAGACAGCAGGCACAGGTTCCCAGTCTCTCTGCGAGCATACATCCAGGCCGCACATGCTGCATTAGAGCAGCGTCAGGATTAGCCATTGGGAAGTCTAGGAGTCTGAGTGGAGACAGAGAGGAGCAGAAGAGCGGCAAAGCAGGTGGGCGGCAGGTATGTTTTTTTTATGTATCTTCGTCGTAGTTGATTTCCCTCCACCTGCCCTCCACCTGCCCCCCCCCCCCCTTTGCCTAGTCACTCTGCCATGACACCAGCTGCTACTCGGGGGGAAGGAGGCACCCCATATTTGAAGGTTGTATGGGAAGAGGATTCTTCAATCGAAAGATTTTCCACTTAGGGGCCAAAAGGTTAAAAATGCACATGCTCCAAAAGGTCAGAAATATACTCCTGTATAGGAGGAATTTTATAGGAGTAGATTCTAACTCATTCAAGGTCTTCTTTGGTAATTGGGCCTTTGGTTTATTATCGCCTCTCGATTTCCTGTTGTTTTTTTTTTTAGACTTGTGCTGATGGAGATATCCCACATCTGCTCTTCCTTTCTCCTTTCTTTTACAAATGCAAGACACAAAACGTTAAATTGTCATATGATATAACTCTCTTCTGCTGAGAACTTCTGGCATGAAAAAAGGGCGGAATAGGCTTCTGTCACTAGAGTTATACGTCTTTTTTTCCTATTTCCATGTATTCTTACATGGTTGGTGAAAGATGGGTAATGATTATTTAACTCATCTTTTTTATTTTGAAATTGTATAGTTTTTGTATTTCTATTTTTTTAAATAATATGTAATGTTTGTGATCATTTATAAAAAATATTTTAAGGCTGCAAATCAGTATTTTGCTAACTTGCATTTTACGGCTAATCAAGTTAGTTCTGTGTTGGCCCTACAAGGTGCAAACTTGTATCCTATAGGTTGCACACAGATTGTGCAAAAAACTAGCCTCCAAGCTCCCTTGGTGTCACTCAGACAGCACCTAAACAACAAAGCACATTAAATGGCTTCATGCAAAATGATAAAGCTGCCTGGCAAAGTATGCCTAGAGCTCACTAAAATTCCTACCACTCTACACACAGCTACTCACTCGTAAGCCAGCCTTCCTCAGACCTCATCAGTTTTAAGGACATTGTCTGTCTGAGTTGCTACCAGTGTTTGGCCCCTTAAGTTTTAAGGATAGTAGGTGGAACTGTGGGCGAGAGGGTTCTTCATTTACTGGCAGTGTCTAGTGTCTTGATGCGGGATGTTGGAGTGGGTCACAGGGGGTCTTCTCTGCTGGATGGACTGCAGGGGGATGTGTGACAATATACCCCTAGAAATGTATTCAAACTGCATCCATATTGCAACAACCTTAAGTACAACCAGACACCACTCACCTACAATACCCCCTCCAAACACAGTTTCAAAATACACTCCCAAAAAAGCACTTAAAAACAGAAGCCCACATTCACCCTTTAAAGGTCAAATTAAAAACCCCTTATAACACTCTTTCAAAAGCAACCTTCTTAAGGCAGCCCTCAAGTGAAAAGAACAACTAGGCTTCCCTTAATTCAATTCTGCAGCAACACAAAAAGAGCAACAGTATGGGTTCCAGAATGCCTCTTTGTTGGTTGACGTCTCGTTGGTTTTTACAACCTATCTTGAATTAGTCACCTAAAAACTGCCTTACAATCCCTCTAATCGTGGCATCTTGCCAGCATGGCACTCTTCCAAATATAGCACAGTTGAAGGCCTGCCCCTCCTATTACATCACTCCTTACATACTCAGGTTGGTGCACTTTAGCGAATACACCAAGCATGCTCATCTTCCTTGAACTTTGTGTTTCCAGTTTGTGGGTTGAGGTTATCATGAGTCAGGGATAAAAAACACTCTTCTCGCATTAAGAAGACAGGATGTGGAGTCAATGTTTGCTTTAGTTTCATCATGCCTCACGTTACTACTTGGATGCCATTTATAATCACGGTCACTCATGGTGGCCTAATGGGCCGACGCACATCCTGTTTTAAGGTCAGCAAGGACTGACACACATTTCCTTCCATCCCTTGAAACATTGTAGGTGACGTTAGCAGCCTCGCATCTCTTTCGCCACCACAGCCACTGGCAACAGCCGTACCATAGCCGTTGGGGGTCATGACAACAGATCCATTAGCACTAAAACTAAGGCCCATCAAAAGGAAGTGACGATTTAAAATAAAGCATTATACAGACAGATCAATGTATTAAACGAATGCTACAGAGATCCGAGAACAAACTATAGGTTTTAGATTTAAAAACTTCCAGAACTGGCTGTCTCTCTACATTTGAAAATCAATAACACCAAAAAAATGGTATTTGTGGAGCTTGGTGTAAGAGTGGTTGTCACTCCAGCCTTGATTACTTCTGGAAGTAGCACAGAAAGCCACACTACTTTGTCATAGTTCAGCATTACGGAGTAGACTTCAGTTTTCTCCGGCCACCGTTTGTGCACAGGTCGCATGATTGAAGAGTACGCCATTACAGAGTACAAAACCACCCACAACGACTGTACAGAATAGAGAGGGATAAAAGAGTAATTGCAGGTGTAGAAGAAGAGCTAAGAACAAGGGCGGTGGAAGATAAAGTGGTACACAAGAGTGAGTGCGCCAGAGGTTGGCAGGAGTGTGGATGCAGTGAAGTAAGGCTTAGGGCACGTTATGGGTGGAGGAGTAGCGGAAAACTGGAGAAAGGGTAGCTGCCGAGCGCACTTGTTAATTAAAGGAAGCAGGAAATGAATTCAAGAGGGTACAAGAGAGAGAGTTAGGAAAAGTCAGAGAGGAAGTTGAAAAAAACCAGGAGTAGGGACGTCCTTCTAAGTGGTCATTCATTTAATTAACAGAGGATGAACAGGAGAGAGGAAGGAAGAGCAGGAATGGAGCACTCATCTACTGAGTATAACACCCTCTCAACCTTAGGCCTCCTGGTTAACCGCAAAGCACACTCGAACTGAAGAGCACCTAACCCACACATTGCTCTAATCACATCAGCAGCTTGAACTAGTGGTACAGCAGGCTCCGAGCCCAGGCTTCCAGGGATACCACCAACAGCCTTCCAGAGGCAGAATATCCACACACACACACACAGTAAATACACAAGCAAACATACACATGCAACCCCATTCATGATAATTTGAGTCAAGCTCTCAAATTTTAGGATCTTTTTCGACACCTGTATTTGTCAAAGGTACAGACTACTGAATTGAACTGACAAGGCATTGTACAGGAGCAAAAGAAATATATACTGCAATATGGTAAATCCAGGCTCTGAAACGTATCGAAAAACAGGTCTACGCTTAGCCTACATAACAAATTGTCTCACTAATCAGATAAATATATAATATCTCACAATACAAGGATACATTTCCTAACCAAGTCAATAATTGATTAATAATTCTGAGGTTAATATTTATAATTATTCATAAACATATGTAGATACTGGAAATAGGTGTTGCAGGCAATCTCAAAGAGCACACATCAAAATGTGCTGGTTTTATAGGCCTAGAAGTGCACCCAGGAAGTTGGTTGTAACGATTTTCCACGGAACTGTAACTCTGCAGATGGATACTTTGTCAAGGGACTTGGCTACTAGCCTCCTAGTAAGATGTAGAATAAAACTCAATAAATCTTAGATGATTTAAGGGCGCCTTCGGTAAAAGACAACCAATGAATCTGAGGTTTAGAGGAACTAGTCCGGATCAACAACAATACAGACGAATCCCTACAAATTAGCCTGTATTGATTGTCATTCAGCAAAATATATATATCAGCAGTGGTATCATCATATTGATTAGGCATGTCAGAATGAAATCTATGTAACCAAGGAGTTGTGTAATAAAAATGGTGACAGCACTCTAAAGGTGTAAAATGATTTTTCCAGCAGAGAGCAGCAGCTCTAGCTTGAGGACAGATGAAGGCCCTTTGGACATCAGAGATATTCCACCAGAACCTACCCTCTGCTGCCTAAATCTCTCACTTCCAGTGCTTTCTGGTGTAAAGTCAACGTTGTAAATACTGGCACCAGTCTGACGGCACCACCACATTTAATACTACAGTGCAACGAAGTGAACAGTTTATGCTAACAATGGAATAAAAATGCATGAGTAAATCTAGAATCTGGCTTCATATTTAAATTAAGTAAACAAGTTAGAAAAGGCCATCTTTCGACCGCTGCCCTTATAAATGAATGAGCGTCAGAACTCATAGCGCGCTGGGATACGTAGAGAGTGTCCTAGCGCTACAGGCAGAAATCAATCATGGAACAGGATCAGAGCAAATTAAACATTTTACAAAAACATTCAGCAAACTTTCCCCCACCTTCCCTAAAACAAAAGCAACATATTTTGATTCCTTACTCTCCACTCCTCCACACCCTCAGCCCCCAAATGAGAGAAAACGCTCTGCCTGCCTAATCAGGCAGGAGCTGTGAGCTTGTCTAGACAGTGTTGGTAAGACAGGCAAGTAAGCCACAGCTCGCGTATCCTCCCTGAAGACTATTGATTAGATTAGCCACCAGCTGCTCCTGACACAAGTTATTGTGTGTTGATGACACGCTCATGGAGGAGGCAGGCCAATCACTGTGTTACATTTACCATTTCCCCAACACCAGATGATCAGAAGAGCATACAGATTCCTTCTTCGGAGAACACCTAAAAAAAGAAATCACCTGGGCACCGCTACACTCCTTCTGAGTTGAGATATGTGTTTCCACACTTTCCACAAAACACTATGCCAGAAACTGTGAGGGCTTGTCACTGACATGTTTACAAGCCAGACAGGGGCAGGTACAAGCCACCTTGGGAAACCACACATTTACTAATTTAGAGTTGAGCCGAGATGACCTGCAACTAGACTTCAACATGATTGACAGCTGAGATGTACACGTCATAAGAGTCTCCAGCAGTAGCTTTTTCAGGCTAGGCAAAACCTGGAAGGCTATCAATTGATTGCTGTGCATCTCCGTCATTGAAGAGTCATTTAAAAGGGCCTATTCTGCAACAGCATCACCCACATCATACCAAGATATGAAAAGAGATCAACAGGACAAAGTTTGGCAGGCCATCCCACTGTCATTGGGCATTGCTGCAGATCTTTCAAGAAGAGAGCTTGCAGACTGTAGGACTGTTTCGCGTCTGCTGTGCAGCTCAGGGATTGGTCTGTGCCATTTCATCATCATCATCACCAAGGTTCATGGTGAAGGAATCTTTTGATGCTCGTCAAGATCTTCTAGCTGAAAATGTACTCTGCGGTGTTATTACAGGAAATTCAGGAGATGGGCTCCCATCACTACAGGAACCATGGTAGTATGGGCAATCAGGTGTTAGAAAGGATTTCCGCTAGGGCATTACCCACAGTGGTCCACCCTAGCCAGGATAAAGACCATGCAAAAGAATCTTTGCTAGAACGGAACCTATGCAGTATCACCTTTGACAGATCCTTGATAATGATTGCATCTTATCAGTGAGAAAGGGTGCCATTTTATCCTAGAGAACAGTGACAGTGTACCATATCTCCTACTGATAGCATGCCATTGCCTTTACCTTTTACTTTATATGCGATTAACCAATAGGTCATGTAGAAATGTCAGGGACAGCAGCTCATAGGAAACTGTGAGCAAAATCAAGAATGCCAAGCACTTCCTACTGACAAAAAATGGATGTCCTCTTCAAGCAACATTCTGGGCCCTTACAGGTGGGCAAACAGCTTAAAACAGCTTGGGAGCAAAGTAAATGATCTAGCAGACATCACACTATGTACATCATGTGTGACACATGTGGGGATGAAAGCTGATGAGACAGTAACAAGTAGGGTATGAACCGCATGCTTGGCAAAGGATTAGTTCAAAATAGCTGGTAAGCCAGTTACAGATGCAATGCCAAGTATTCCTAAAAGGTCTCGACAGGCGCTTGATCTTCAGTCCTGTAAAAATAGCTAAAGCCTTCTCCTTGGAAATCCAATCAAGAAGGGATGTCACATTCAAAGTCCTGGGGAATTCCAGGTCTCAGTTTCAAAAGCCCTTCCCCGATTGGGACAGGCACCAGAACTTTAAGGCAGCTCAACCTTATCCTGTTCTATGACAACTAGGGAGTAAGAAAATGACACTTTGCCTTGTTCCAGAGCCCCACAGTAGGATGGAGGCAGCAATGTGATGCTCTAGAGTTTTAGCTGTGGGCCACAGAAAGGAGCTATGACTAGGCTCTCAAACAGAGCTGAACTTCACACTGGGACCACCATGTTGAGGAAACGCAAGCCAAGTGGAAGCACTGGGGACACTGGTGTTCCAAAGCCCCACACAAATGCATTAATCTGTTCCCAAGTTCTGAAAATATTTAAAAAATGAATTGCCATAGTGTCCCTCATGCACAGAACCGGCATACTCACTGAGAAATAACCCTTACGAGCACAAACGATGAAATACACATTCTATTATCATGAATCCATACTGAAATGGAGGCAAAGCTGAAAATCAGCACCAGTGCCCTAGGACTGAGAAATGTAGCTTTTTCAGTAATTGACTGCGGGTTTCTTGGGAGACTAACCCCTGAGCCTTTAGGCCACTCTCACCGCACACTGGAGCCCTGCACATGCAAATAACTTAACATATCATTACCATAAATTGAATCACTGTATATATCTCCATCTATAAAACTATTTGTTTTACTATTGTTTTGCTAGATTTAATTCTAGCCAGGTGTCGTACACTGTATTGTGCATAAAAAACTGCTTCCTCCAGTGATCCCATTTATTTAATAGTAGCCTCTAAGGCATATGTTTCACGCTTAACTTCTTAGATAAATCGAAGGAGGTCAATACATAATTCATGTTGGGTGCGGTTTTTATAACAAATATAGACACAAACATTGCTAAGGACCTTGTTGTAGTGAATGGCAACCCATGGCGTTGGCTAAGTCAGCTTTATTTCACTATGTATATAGGAACCAGATGTATTGCCAATATTTCCAAGAATGAAGGATCATTAATTGCCCCCACCCAAAAAAGCCACCCATGTAGTATCTTGGAAATAATGTAATAATTTTTTTGCTATACAACATTCAACACGCAATGCCATTTCTTTTTAATCTCATTGATTGAAACATCACATAGTCCAGGCATTGCAGCTCCTGGAAATTCCCAAGATGCAAAATATCGGTACCAGACAATGCTGATGTATTGTTACATACCAGCCGCTTCTTTTCTACTTAGTTGTAATTGATTGTTTCACTGCTGCTCCCATTTTCATCAAAATGTATCCTAATGCACAACACTGGCATCATGAACTGTAATAGAGTCTGATCCAATCCCTAACATACCCCAAGAGACTCACTCATTCACTCCCTATAGATCCTATTCTGTAGCCTTAAGACTTTGGGTCTAATTAAGAGTACGGCGACCAATAGGGCCGCAGTACTCGTGGAGGCGGTCTGACCACTGCCACACTGGTTTTCCGCCCGCCGTATTATGAGTGTCGTAGTTGGACCACCACGAGACTGCCGGCATCAATGATCCCGCTGCGCTGGCGGTCTGGAAATAGACAATAATATGCTGGCTGTGCTGCTGCAGCACCACTGAGCATATTACGAGTTGCCTGTTCACCACCCATTTCATGGCAGTAAGCCTGCCATGGAAAGGATGGTGGAGAGGCAACTAAGGGGGCTCTAACAGAGACCTCTGTCACTCCTTGGCATGCATGCAAGGGGGAACATATTGCACCCCCTGGATTTGCACCCCTTTTGCTGCCAGTGTGGCATGCACGGCATGGTGCATGTTACACCATGCAGGAACGTGCAATCGATGCTCTCCTAGCGGCAGTCTGCATGTTAAGCTCTCCTATGACCCTGACATACCTCTGCCGTGAGCCCGCCTCAACACTGCCCGCCCAACCTGGATGGAACTCTGAATCTGGCAGGCGGGTGCACTACGGTCTTAGCAGTCCTCTTGCGGACAGAGCAGTGGCGGTGCCGGAGGAGGACTGCCAACGTCGTAATAAAAAGTCCACATTTGTAAAGCGCACAATCACCCGTAAGGGTCTCTAGGCGCTGGGGGGCCATCGGGGAGATTAAGCGAGCTATTGCCCAGAGTCACATGGTGCTGGGCTAACCTGCCGCCGGAGCCGGGGATCGAACCGTGATCCCCAGATTCCAGCGTCAGTCGCCCTGGCCGCGGCGCCACACCTCTCCCTAATAAGGCCCTTAATTCTTTACCTGCTCTACTGTCCTCGCACATGCCACTTCACCAGCCTTGCTCATTCTCCCGATTATACGACCCACCCATTTTATTAGCATGTCACTCATTCCTCACACGACATGCACCATGCTCCTTACTTAAGTCGCGCGAGACCTATTGGTTTTGCCAATGCTTGTTTCTGTGGGGTACATTCCTTTCAGGTTTGACAGAAGCCTCGCTCGTTCGCGGCATCACAGGCCGCGCGCCCTCCTCCGGCGTAGATGGAATGCCAGAGGCTTCACTTGGAGTTCACTGACCCGCAGCTCTGCGCCCTGGGAGCGCGCGAAGGGACATCCCTCGTGAATATCCAGCTAGACCTGACAGGAGCACAAGGCCAGGCGCCTGCCGGTGCCAGCCTAGGGGGAGCGTCCATCAGACTGGTCCCTGGGGGTGTCGGCCTTCAGCCGTCACCTCTCGAGGCCGGACTGGCGGTCTTGCGTGGGGAGCAGCCGCCAAGGATGTCTTTCTTAGCACCACTTAGCATTTCACCGGGTCTGGAGGCATTACCGCCTTTTACTGGTAGTGGCCACCCGTTTCCCCGCCTCCCCTCCACCTCCCTTCCACCGTGCAGCGGTACCCCTACCCAACAAGCGATAGACGCACGCGGGCACGCACTGCAGAATTATCAACTCGTAAAAGACAATTAAAGACGGCTCAACTTACAGGTCCTAAATCCCAACAGGCTTTTAAGAGGCTAGAGGTTAACACTGAGAGTCTGGAGGGGCTGAAAGAGTAACAAATACTGCAGACGGGCTTGTCAGGTCAGACTGGGGGAGAAGAGGGTGACAGGGAAGGAGGCAGGCGGCAAACTTTGGATTTTACTCACTCCTCACATCACATCGCTTATGCAATCCAATAGAAATGTGTAAGTAACCATAGCACAGCCTACGCACGCCAGTACGCGTTCCAGTATGGCGGCCCTCACACAGTTCAAGCAATACTCGCACATTCCAAACTGTCACATAGTACGGCAAATGCACACATCCATAGGCGTGGGCTCATATGTTACAACAGGCATCATATACATATATATCAGACATAACAGTATTGCTGATCATAAGACTTACACATTCCCCTATGTCTGCTCTCATACACTTCACTAGAATTACATGTCAGCTTCAGGGGCTTCACAGCTCAATATACTCACAAATTCCAGAACTGCTGGCCTCACACAGTAGACAAGTCTCATATCCCAGCATCACTGGCCTCAAACAGTTCAATAATCACACATTCCAGTGTCACTGTCCTAAGTGGTTTATAATCACCTCCAGTATCACTAGCCTGACAGTAAACACCAACCATTTACACCTTCGAATGTTACAGTCCTCACACAGACAAACAGAAATATACGACACTGCCCCAGTAGGAACATTTGCCTTGTGCACATTAACAGAATCCCTCATTACATGATTGCATTATGACTCACCTTACACTGAGGCCAACACACTACAATATATGACTGGTCTGAGGACAGTCACATTGACTTACAAAAGCACACCCAGGTCACTGGCTTTAAACTTCAATGGAGTTTATACATTCCCAGAAGTGTCAATGGACACTCACCTCCACTTCACCAGAAACAAAAATTCCATATGTATGTGACACACATAGCATCAGCCGGGCTACTAAACAATGAAGCACTGTACAGGAGTGAGGTCTTATGATAAAGCGGCGGCAAAACAAGCATGGCGATGCGAAGTGGGTTTTGGGGTTTGGAGGGCTGGGAGAGAGAAAGGAATGGGTTGAACAGTAGGGATTGGGACAACTGGGAGGAAATACAGCCGGGGCGACGGGGGGGGGGGGGGGGGGGGGTAGGAGATATTTGCCAGGGTATACATGTTGCAGACAGCGTGGGAGTCTCTACAGGGGTAGAGAAGTGACCTCTCCAATGACAACGGCGGTATTATTTATTGTTGATGACAAAAAATTTGAGTTTTTTTGTTGAGGTTATCCCCCAGATGCATTAAGAACCCATTTAGCTATTCCTTAATAGCGAAAAATAATGATTCGCTATTAAGGAATAGCAAAATGCAATGCATGAAGACATCAGCGATTTCTTAAAATTCCTTAATTGCGAGTCGCAAATTGCGAGTCGCAATTAAGGAATACCTCCCCATTCATTCCTATCGGCCTAGAGGCCCATAGGAATGAATGGGAAGACATTCTCAATTTGCGAATCGCAATTAGCGAATCGCAAATTGAGAATGCGATTTCAAGGGTGCAGGGGTGTCCAAAGGACACCCTGTTGCACCCCTGAAATTGATCTGTGCACATATGTTGCACACACACATGCCCTTAGGGCCCTTAGGGCATGTGTGTGCCCAACATGAAACTTTGAAAAATGAACTTTAGTGCATTTTTCAAAGTTTTTGCAAATTACCATGAAGTTCAACTTCATGGTAATTTGCGAGCCCTATTAGCGAAATCGCTATTTTTTAAAACTTTAATGCATTGCATTTAAGGAATCTCAATTTGAGATTCCTTAAATGCAAGTAATCGCAATTTTGCGATTTCTTAATTTGCGATTTTTGCATTTGGGATGATGCATCCCAAATGCAAAAATACCGGTCGCAAAGGGGTAGATTCTGCCCCTTTGCGAGCAGATTTGACCTTGATGCATCTATGCCTATATGTTTTATGCTGTTATTTTTTGACATATGCAATATACAAAAAGAGCTCAAATCTAAAAATAAGAGAGTGGTCCAGCAGCCTAGTCATCCCACTCTGTGTCTGAAGTGCACTCCTTTTCAGGATGGCTGTGTAGTTCCGTCACCCACAGTGCAAGACAGCTAACGAATGAAGTGGGGGCAACTATTTGCTCCATGTTGTTTGCTGTGGTGGGCGAGAGTAAAACGTGTATGACACTAGAACAATCTAGTAGATGGGGAGGACTGACCAAAAGCTCCTTTATGAATGCATATATGTACGTTTTTTTATTGGGGAACAAGAAGTCGGCCAGACAGTTCAAGCGGTTTCCAGGCTTGACAGAAAAACGTAATTGATAGAAGCAGAGTTGCAGAGATCGAGTTCAAGTGGGGTCTTCAAAAGAATGTGACCTCTTGCTTGTTATAACCCTAAGAAGAAACCACAAGTCATAATAATCAGCCCGTTATGACGAAACTGAAAAATGGAGGTAGCAGTGTTATGAATCTGTCTGACTGGGTTTGAGAAAAGGAAATACGGCCACCTCAATGAAAAGTCTGACAATACCAGAAGGGGTTCATAAAATGAATATTTTGGATATTAAGCAAGGGGCCTACTGTTAATCTAGACATCACACAAAAAGATGGCCCAAAATAAAAAATCTAGAAGAAAAGGTAATTTACAGAGGGGCCAATTAAAAAACTACTATTCTCAATGATTTTAAAACCGACAGTACAACAACACAGTTATATATTTTTATAAGGTTTCATTTTATGCTATTTCACTTTTCACACAATTTTTAAGCAGTGCGCCATCTAGCAGTATTAGAGCGATGTACAGCAAAAGAAAGACAACATACTGGACAATATGCTTACAGGGAACTTCAAGAAACTCAATGTGAAGAGAACCAGGGGGTTGATGGGTAAGGAGTGGAATGGTGAACGATAATGAGAAATTGCTGATAAGTGGGAGAATAACACCTGCGGGAGATGAGCCTTTATGGGAAGTCGCAAAATATAGCCAGCGAATCACAAGGTAAAGAAACAAAGGGGGAACATGGGTGAGAATGTGTCTTCGAAGAATGGGAGGGGGGCGAGTTTGGAAGAGTAATGTGAAGAAAAGAGTGGTGTTGCAATTGCTTCCCCCCTTACACTATAAAAATAACTCTGTAAGCAGAGTAAACAAAGTGTTGCTTTATATGTTATTTTATTCCATAGGGTGCATTCTTATAAAACGAGTCTTTAATGATCAATATCTGGGCTCTAAACTAAACTTTGGCAATAAATCAACATGTTGCAATTAATGGAAAATTACTTGATGTGTCGGTCCCTTACGTTATATATATATAATGTGATGGTATAAACTTGTTTGATGTCAAAATTAAATGTATAGTGTGACGTATAGTACTTTCACATTTCACACAATCCTTAAGGACGAGAAATGCCGAAAATACCGCACCCAACATTCATTCCACTGGATATTTTTGTACATCCACAGGCTCAGTATCCGCTTCTTTCCTATGAGCGGATTCAACTTCTTAGGATGCATGGAATCTGAAATAAACACTTATCTCTATTTAGTTTTCTTAGTTCCTGACTAACTCCTCTTTAAATAGGCTGCATGACTTCCCTCCTATTTCTCTTCCTGTTGTTCATTTGTGAATCAACATCCTCCTTTCCGGCTGTGAAAAGTGAGCAAAGAATTTTGTCAACAATTCAGTCTTTTCACATTACTCTTCTAAACTCCTCCCCCATTTCTCCCCCCCCTCCCATTTTCGAATCACACATTCTCACCCATGCTCCCTCTTTGTTTTTCTTGACCCTGGGATTAGTTGGCTAGATTTTGCGACTTCCCATAAAGGCTCATCTCTCCCAGATGTTATTCAATTTTTCATTATCTTTCACCATTGCATTCCTTACCCAATCATTCCCCTGGTTCTCTTTACACTGATTTTTTTAAAGATCCCTGTAAGCATATTGTCCAATATGTTATCTATCTTTTGCTGTACAGTGCTCTAATACTGCTTGGTGAAGCACGGCTTTCGAAAAATTAAAATAAATAGATAAATAAATATACCATCAATCGCAGGTACATGGAATTCTATAGGAATGATAACCCCTGGAATCATTCCACAATATCCTAGCAGTGTAGCATGTCTGAATACAAATATAACATGAACTAGAACATTTGCAGAGTTCCCAAAGGGGACCCTTTCCTCCTGTTCCTTGTAGTTTCTGCTAGTTTTGCCTTACAATAACCTGGTTAAAAGTGTTGCGTTGCAATTGCTCCCCTTACACTATAAAAATAACTCTGCAAGCAGAGTACACAAAATATTACTTTATATCATATTTTATTCCATAGTGTGCATTCGGATAAAAAGACTCTTTAATGACAATGTATGGCTTCTAACCTGACCTTTGGCAATAGACCAACATGTTGCAATTAATGGAATAACACTTGATGCGTCGGTCCCTTAAGTTATATATAATGTGATGGTATAAAATTATTTAATGTAAAAATGAAAGTTATAGTGTGAGGTATAGTACTTTCACATTTACATATATTGACCCCACCCGCCCCTCTAAATCCCATTCTCGCAGCTATAATAAAGCTTCATCTGGACAACAGGCAACACCATGTACGACATTTCGTGTTTGAGATGATCCTACTTCAATGTAAAAATGTTCAATGTCAAGCAGTCTGTTGCTCCATGGAGCAAATATGTTACATATCATATCTAGTATTTCTAATTGCGGTTTATCAAAGCAAAGACCCCATATACAGTACAAGTGTCCACTAGCACACCTCCTGCACCTTTCGGTTTCTGGGTGTGCACAATATGGTTTTTCCCATTCAGTAAATTCAGGGAAATAAAGATCCTCGAGCATATACCGTAAACTGGACACAAATATCCAATTTTTTTCATTTTACATTCCTGACTGTCATAAACATAGAACAATTTTCTAATTCAATCCACAAAAGAGAAAATTTAAATTTAATTCACTTTCCAGGTTAAGAAATCTTCACTTCTGAAGGAGTCGGTGGGCAGATGCTCTGTTGGAGGAATTTTTTAAGTGCTAGGGTAATGTAGAATAATGCATTGTTGGAAACTTAGGGACATGGAATTGTGCATCTCTTCACTTCTCTCCAACGAATAACACCTGACAAACCCTTCTTACCAGTGGTGAAATGTTCGCTTATCCACAACTGTCATTACCTCATTAAGGAACAACCAGCTGCAGAACAACTTGTACCAGTGTAAAAACAGGATTTGGGGAAGCTGCAGCACATTGATACTCTAAGAAATGAGAAACTCTATATACTAGAACAGTGAAATCTGATGTTTTGCTTTGGTGTTGGTAATTTATATATGGTAAAATTAGCGGTGAAACAAGTAGCAAAGCGAAGACAAAGTACAACATTCCTATAATGGTATAAAACAAGTTTAAAAATATACATGCATTATATCATATATAGCATAATGAGATTTGGAGGTCTTCCTGATGACAAAAAAGCCACCGAGTTCTTAGGAAAGCATTTGTTTGCCATCAAAAATTCGAAATTGAGATATTACAATTTGCTTCCAATAAATTGACTCACAAGGATCACAGATACGACAGCTATGTCAGTAGGAGATTCTATAGTTCAAAACAACTCCACAAGTTAAAATAATCATATTCGAAATAATCATGTAGTAAAATAACATTTTAAGTGTCTTTGGCACGTATGACAGACAACTGAATTACATTTTAAATTGAAACAAAAGAGTAGAAATCAATCAAAAAACTTCGAAACTGTAGGCAATGAATGTAAGCCCCAGTAGGAGTGTGAGGCAGTAGTAAAGCAGTGTCTGAAGAGACTGCTGTCATAGCGGAGGTCAAGCTTGAATTGAGCCAATTGATTCCCAAATCGGTTATCCATTCATATTTTGCCCCAAACAGAAGGCCTTATACTTGCATTGCACAAAACTCGATGGATTGATTTTTAAAAGTATTGACTAATGCCCTTCTTACCCAGCCAGTGGTATTGCTTGTACTCAATTGATGTTTTAAGAGAATGATTTGTATTACTGTATGACTCTTTTATGGTTTTTAACCAAAATAAAGATTTCGATTGAAGGCCTTATATGCCTTAATCTAGCAGCCCCTTATAATTTACTAAATGAAAAATTATGGGATTTCGCATCTGGAAGTTTCATGAAAATTTGGAAAAAAATGTACCTAATGAACCACTAGAGGAGAAGAAAAAACCCCACAACATTTGGTTTTATCAGTCTTGTGAAAATGCTTCTGTTCAATGGAAACCAGTCTAATTCAAATAGATTCAGGGGAAGAAGCAGGTGTTCTGCTTGGATGGGAAACTTGAAACAGGACCACACAAAACTATTAAAAATATTTCATAATATTGTTATATGATTGTGGCAGTTTAAGGGCGGAATAGTAGATTGTCACCTACTGCTCAATGACCTCAGCAAAAAGCAATGGCACTGTTAATGAGTGTAGGAGGTGCAGTGGCACCAGGGCCCAGTGGCGAGGAGCGCCCAATGCATCTAATTTATAGCTGTCCTTCCACAACAAATTAGCAGCCCATGATGATTACTAGCTTCAAAGCCCAAAACACCTTTGCACCACAACTACCAAAGAAGGTGAAAGAAATGAGGTGCTGTCAGGTCCCGAAGGACTAGAGAAGTGAAGCATAATTTACAAAAACTGCAGGTGTTGTCTAAGATGCTCTAGCTCAGATTCAAAGCAATCAAGTGCAAAGTGAGGCATTCAGATAATCGCAGAAGAGAAGCTGAAGATAAGCGAGCAGGCTGAAAAATCACAAATAGGAAGCTGCATCTTCAACTAATTGGATACCTACAAATTGACTGAGGGAACCAGTCCCCTGGGAGACCATGAGAAAATTGCAGTACAAGAGTAGAATAAGGACCGGTGAGATAAGGACAGGGTAGGGTGTTACACTTTGCATCTCACAAATAAAACCAGATCAGGAGCCTTGTGTGCCTTTCAAAAGGTGCATGTCGGCAAAATAAGGAGGGCCCTAAGCATTCAGGGTACGCCAAACCTACTGGGAGCCCCAGTCATACCAAGGCCAATGAATATGTCTGAGATATGGGAGACGCATGTGCCCCTTATTGCACTCTACGGGGGGCGGGGGGGATGCACCATCATTTTGTGTTTCCACTGCTAGGGCTGTTGAAATGGCTTAGGATTTAACCACACGTGTAGTCATGAGAGGCTCAAGAATTTAAGCATTCACATACTGATGGAAGCACATGATCACGACACAAATCCCTAAATGGGACAAACACCATGTAACAAGTAAGCATTCTTTAAGCGACAAGCTCTCTAACAATTATGGCTCACAACACGCGTCTGGAAAAAAGATCAGACGTGACACTGGAATCTTATTTTTTTTTGTATTGAAGGGTATTATACACATGAAGAGGCCTAAAAACAGAAAAAGTGGACTCAAACAGTAAGTAAATTAAAAATGAAACCCCAGGACAGACACAGGAGGATTCTGGAAGTTCACAACTTTACACATGCAGACCGTATGAGGCATGAGAGTACAAAATATTAATCGAGTGTGGCAGGTTGATCTTCTGGTTACATATTAAACTCTGCCTTTGTATGCAAAACCCACTGTCCCGTGGCAGAGAGTAAACAAGGATCGTATACTAAGACCAAGTGAAGAACTTCAGCTATCCAAGTGAGTGCAAAGAGTGAGGGGTGATATCTTGGTCGCAGCCTACGTAAACCCGCAACATAGAAAGGTGTGATCCTAGATGAAGACTTGGAGCGGAAAGAAATAGGCCTGCCAAGATGTCCGAAGAAAATTAAGCTAAGCTATTTTAATTTCTTCTTTGAATCATATTTTGAATAATTTGCCATACATGGGCAATTCAAATTAGTCAAAGAGTTGCATTCAGGATATTGAAAGCATGCAAATAAGTCGTCTTTGCCACGCTTCCCATGCATCTTCTCAACCCAACCCAGAGTTGCCACTCTCACACAGAAAAAAGAAAACACAAAAACAACCACTGTATCTTGTTAAGAGGATTTCAGAACTGGTTAAATTGTATTTTAGTTCTCTGAAAGGTCCTCTCGCCTTGCTGCCAATAAGCAGAGGAAGACTGGCAGACTTAGGTACCCATCGCATCAGAATGCAACCTTCTGGCAGGTCTTGGCACCAAATACTGCTCTACCAACCAGACTCCTTTCAGGTGGGGGCTGATAAGGCGAATTGTGGATGTGTTACAAGTGCGAGCTCAGCCGCTTTCACCGGCACAAGAAGGTGCCAGAGAGCTCAAAGAACAGCGATTGCTTTTTTGCAGGCATAATTAGCACCTTCGCATTATAGAAGGATATTATGCAGAATCTGTGAATAACATCATCGGAGGGGACCGGGGGCCTCGCTCACCTCCCTGCCTCCATCAATTGCATTAGGATGAAAGCAGAGCTGCACAGTGCCCATTCACTCCACACACTTCATTCACTGCCCAACAATGGGTGGAATTTAAATTGATATTTTAGCAGTCCCTGTAAAACAAGGGCTAGCTAGATCTCGCTATAAATGGCGCTCCGAGACAGCATTTAGCTCATAATGATAATTTTGTAACTTAGCATTATGCCCAAGCTACTTACAGCTGTCAGCTCTGTGAGAGTTTATATATTTTGTGATAGAACTGTGTAATGCCCCCCCCCCCCACCCCCATAAAAAAATAGCTCACAAGACAGGATTAAATGCCAAGGTACACCACTTGGGATGCTCCACATTCTGTAATACTGGGCAAATCACGTAATCTCCCCATGCCTACCAAAAAAAAAATGAATGCGTCGGTCTGTAACATAACTGGTACTCATGTAAAGCGCTCCGATACCTAAAAATGAATGTGTCGGTCTGTAACGTAACTGGTGCTCATATAAAGAGCTCTGATACCTTTGGGTCTAGTTCGCACTATATAAAACGGCAACAAAAAAAATAATGTTTAAATTCACTTAATTTTTACCTACCAAAATATCCTCTTGGGCGGATAGTGATTTTGTCTCAGAGAATGTATTCTTCTAATGCCAACACTAGCTTATTCGAGATGGAGTTCCATTTCGATAACTGGGTATCTAGATACTCCATGAACATCAAGATTTTAGCAGTAAACGTTTTGAGGCTGAAATATAAATGTAGGACCTTGATGTTGAGAGTTGTGGATTTTAATATTTTTAGCTGAAATTAAGCTTGGATCCCCTGGGACTTGCAGCAGGGTTAGCATTAGCAGCGAGTATATCCAACTAGTAGCTGACAATGTCAGTAACAACATTGTTGTAGGTGTGCCCCCTACCTTTCATTATTTGACAGCAGGTACAGACAATGGATGAACATTGCTGTGAGATTACAGCTTTATAAATGGCATTCCCTGTACAAAATGTCATTGGGCACTCCTAGCTTTCTCCCCTATCCTCAGTCTCTCTAGGCTTCCATGGAAACTGTGGATTTGCAACAGCTTCTCTGTTTGCTTCTCCTTCAGCGGTTACTAGTGAGAAGAAGGAATTGGAAAAAAGTCTGATGATGGTAGCCCAACTCCCACAGGTTTCGAGACAAGGATGGTGTTTAATTCACCATCTCCCATGGGTTTCACGGAAAAGATGTCTGCCTAACTTTAACAGGGTTCTGAGGAAAGAAGACAGGTGATATTTCGGACAGATTTCATAGGTTTTAAGGGAAAGCAGACATTGGCTGTCCCCCAGATTCAAGGGCAATGGTAAACTGAAGGTCGCATGGGCGTCACTTGTGTCACCTCCCCCAAGACTGGAGGAAATTGAGAGAGAGAGATGGACAGAGCGAGAGAGAGTGAGAAAGAGAGAAAATATATATGGGGGAAATCAGAAAATCAATCACAGAAGAAATCTTCAATTAATGAAGCAGTAAGTCTGTTTGATTGCTTGGGCTTGATAGTCACTTTCCCTGTTACCTTCTGGTCTTAGTGGATCTGGAAGCGAAATTGGCCAGTGTGCATCACCCGGTCATTTTTGTACACCTGTGGTTGTTGAAGGGCAGCCGCAGTCCGTGCAGGTAAAAGCGGTGGGGCCGGGTTAGGGGGGATTTCAAGGGACGATGCACAGGGAAAATTAATTATTTATTTAAATTTTCCCTCGGCATCGTCCCTTGAAATCCCCCCTAACCCAGCCCCACTGCTGTTAGCTGCACGGACCTTGGCTGTTGAAGGCTATGATACAATCAAAATAAATAAATAAATTAATAGTGGAAGGAAAGAGGGCTCATTCCTTACACCATCCTTATTGGATGCAACACTGATGTTTCTTCATGGGAAACATGCAATTTAGCACAAGGCACTGTCAGTCTTCAGGCAATGCGAAACACTCCACTTAAATTCTCAAAAACAGCTTACAAGCACTCTCATAAATACTAGTATCATCCACAGTTCTCCTGCTTGATGGTGTAAGGCAAATTATGGAGACAGGGTTGGCCTTGCAGCATGGCAGTGCATGTGTACTACTGCTGCTTTGGTTTTGAACACTGCAATGTTATGTTTATACATGGATTAATATCGTGTATAGTTTTTTCAGGTATGAGATGTGGGTATCAGCTTCTCATTTCAGGAGGTTTGGAACCTAAGCCCCTGGATTTTCTGACCGAAAAACCTCTTGCTCCACAAGGTTGAGGGGGACAGATCTAGGCCGGGGCATCTTGGATTGCAGGGTGCCAATGACTGCCCACCACAGACGTGCTTACGAATGATCTGGGGACTAGAGTGCAGCTTCTGGATGCAGTTGTGTAGCCTCAATATTTTTCATGATCATTTTGTCTGAAGTATGGATTATTTTTTTCAGTTTTGGAACGGTCACTATTAATTCCATTAATGTTAATTTCTGGATTTCGGTAGTCACAGTGAGATGCCAATTAAAATTATTTCAGCACATTTGATAGGTTTCCTGTGCAATTAATATTACAAAACCCATAGTGGTCCGACACTTCTGTGGAGGGTAGTAGGTTCACATCCTCACCTAGACTACGACTGCGAGTTGCAGAGGAAATCCCCACTGATCTCAGCAGTGCAGCTGAAGGATTGTAGAGGACATTGCAGCGATCTTCCCAAAAACTATCAGCAGAACCATGAGGGTTCACAACACTCATTGTTTGACCTTTGCCTCTGAGTACCCATACAACTTGAAGATAAATTCTCGAGGGGCTCATTAGACCAACTTAAAGAGAGAGATATAAGAGTGGTATCCTTGCAACAGTTATCATCTAGCCCTACAGAACTCCCATACATGCGAGAAGGAGGGACAACAATAAAGATACTCGCTGATGATCCTGAAGGGCCTCACCACATAATGTCTGCATTATAACCAATAAATGTGCAAATAACTAAAATTACTGTGCGTACATTTATTTCCTAAATATAAATTGTTAAAATAGTAAAGGGCCATTTACATTGGACTATAGCAGATCATCAGCCAGATTACGTAGGCTAAGTGTTTCCTTTCTTTTACATCTACCAAAAAAAAAAAAAGGATCCAAATGTGTATTTAACAGTGTACCTTCTCTTCATACAGGGCCCGATGTAGGTAGGCATTTACTGGTCGGTAACGGCCGAATTCGGCCGTTACTGACCGGTAAATGCCTTTTCCAATGTAGGGGGCATGTATTTACAGATTCGGTATTTTTACCGATTCTGCATTTACCGAATCGGTAAAAATACCGAATCTGTAAATGCAGATGTAGGTGGCGCTTTAAACAGTGCCACAGGCCCCTAATAATTCGTTATTTACCATGTAATACTATTGCATGGTAAATAACGAATTCAGGTGTACATGCACATCTGTGCATGTACACCTGTGCCATGTGACACACAGACATGCCCTTAGGTCATGTATGCGTGCCACATGGCACACAAGCCTGACATTGGGGTGCTACAGGGTGTCAAAGTGACACCCCATTCCCCCTGGAAGGATTCGGTATTTACCGATTCGGTAATTACCGAATCGGTATTTGCCATTGATTCCCATGGGTTCAAGGCCCATAGGAATCAATGGCAAATACCGATTTGGTATTTACCGAATCGGTAAATACCGAATCTTACAGATTCGGTAATTGAAAAAGAAAAATTACCTACATCTGCCTACTTCCAATTTACCTACTCTTAAATACCGAATCGGTATGATTCGGTATTTAAGAGTAGGTAAATCGAGATTACCTACATCGGGCCCTCAGTGTCTTTTGTTGCTCCATCGCATATACATCCGAAAGCAAATTTTCACTAAAGTTACACCAATGATTAACTGCTTGCCTCTTCAGGAAAAATATAACCACTACATCTTATGTTCGGGTCATGACTCAATCTAACCATCTCAATTTTAAGGAAGTGCTGTCGGGCAAAGTTCACCTCATATGTTCCACCATCAGATGCCTATTAAATGGTTCAGTGCATGACAAATCACATGATAAGAAATCACTGTTTTATCTTGGTGGGTAAAAGAGCAAAAAGCCTGCACAGGATCCAAGTACAGTAGCTTAATGATCACACACTCCAGCAGAAAGGCCAGCAGAAGTGTAGCATTTGGCTCTTCATTATCAACTCACAAGAGAGTGAAAGGGCACTCGCAATTTCAAGACCTAAGTGCAAACAAAACTAATTTCTACCATAGCACATAACTTGTTTGGAAAGACGTACATAAATACGTCCCAAACTAAGTGATAATATCCCGGATAAAGTGCATTGGTTTTGATTATGAGTAAGGCAGTTTAAGACACAACTATACAAAGCCTGGGAAAGGCACTGCCAGGAGGCTGTATCTATAGCTTAGAGTTAATCATGTTGGCAGAGGACAAATACCGCATACGGCTGGCAGTCTTCGTCCCTGGTCTATGCGACTTAGGGATGGTAACATTAGCAGGAAAATAAGCTTCTGATGGCTGGTGATTTTAGCAGACTGCGTACGTTGCTTGGGGCTGGCATGGTTAGTAGAGGGTGTAAGCTGCTATGGGCTAATAACGTCAGCAGCATGTATTAGCTGCTGAGCGCCGGAAGTGTTAACACTGAGGATCAACGGCTCATAGCGGACCAGGTTGGGAGTGGGTGTATATTACTTAGGGATAGTGGTGTTAGCACCTGGCACACACTGCTCAGTCGGAACGCATTGTTTAGAACTGAGAGGCTCAACCTTGTTATATGCTTCTTTGGGCAACCAGTGTTATCTGGGTCTATACTGCTAGGAGCGCAAGCACCTGGTATATGCCGATACACTATAGCAGCACTGGAAGTAAATTTGTAGTGCTTAGGGCTGGTTTTGTTGACGGTGCATGAACAATGCACTGGCAGTGTTAGCAGTTGGAATATACTAGTCTGATCTTGCCAGGTATAAGGATATTTAGCTCAAAGATGGCAACATTAGCATTGAGCCTACACTGAGGTCCTATAGGGTATATACAGTGCGTGGTATGCAACAAGTAGCAGTGGGTGTGAGGTGCACATACCGGACAGTATGCACATATGGTTGTAGCTGGTGGTCATGGCTAACTTGAAGATACACTGACCAATATGGCAGTAGGAGGATTTTGGTATGGTCTGGCAGGATTACTTGTAGTGAAAAAGCACAAGGATGCCAGAGAAATACTGCTAAGGGCTGTTCACTGATAACACAAGTATTATCAAGTTTCAATGTAAAGCACCCCAAGTGGTGCACAACTAAATACACACTCAAAATGTACAACCAACTGCATCCTCGTCCAGTGTGACGTATTGACGTATATCACAGGTTTACCAACTCTCAGCTAGAGCCCTTTATGAACACCAGGGTTTTGATTTTAACACATCTTCCAAGTTCCCTCTACCACGACCAAGTATGCAGAGAGTACCTAGAGTCATTCTAGCCAATCAGCCAGAGGCGCCCCTTGGAGGGGGGAGGGGGGGTTACACCCATAAATAAATAAATGTATTTTATGAGAAATAGTTGGGTATATGTGCTTTCAGTTTGATGTTTTGAGATGTCAGTTGGATTTTACCAAGGATTTTTTACAGACAAAACGCACCCACACTCTTCTCTCTGTTTTGAAAGTCCTCAGAAAATGGGTTATTTTACAAAATATTGTGCTCTCTCTCCTAGTACCTCTACCAATCCGCATTCCTCTCCCTTTCCACTTCCCCTTAGGCCTGTCTCATGAACCCTGCTCGTCAAAGAATGTTAAAACATTATATGTCAGCCTGATTGTCGGAAAATCTGAAGCTCATACCCCTCCCATTCTTATTGACCAAGCTACGCCCCTGCATTCAGCTGCCAGGCTTGGTTGTTAGGGATGATAGCTGACAAACTTCCAAGACAAGAAGTGATGTACGCAAAGCGATCTTCCTGATTAGGGTCCTTCCCAATGAGCATAGCGGTTAAGGCATGGGGAAATTTCCAGCACCCATCATATCTCCGTCTTCATGGAATAAGATAGAGCACTCATGGGTGATTTGTTTCTTCTCCACAGTGCCCACCAATCTAAACCGTTAGTGCAGCAAACTTACACACACTGTGAACAAACTGTTGAGTTTACCTATAAACAGATATAAATTCCCGGCACTAAGATATATCAGAGAGCAATGCTGATCTTCTTACCTTTGAAGGAGAGCTGAACCCTGGGTGTGGTGTACTGCTGCTGCTCCTTGGTGTTGGAAGACGCCCGCCAGCAGAGGCTGAGCAGGCCGGCCCAGAAAAGCAGGCCGGCAGCAGGCATGGCTGGCAGGGCTCGTGGTGACTCCCAAATCCAAAGACGTGGGTGGCCAATCTGCAAAATTCAATATCAAACCTTGATTAGAGTGTATTCAGGTTATAGCGCATTTAAGATTTCAGTCTATACAAATACTTAATTTGTACATACATCTTTCCAACTTTTTATGCACACAATACTCCTATCAGCATCAACTGTACTTTTAAAAATCGACAAGTATTAGCAGATGATTCATTGTTTTATGTACAGGCTTTTAATGATCACAACTAAAAGGTAGTTTCTTGAAATCAACGAAAATTATTAATGGTTCTGCTAGAACAAAACCCAAAAATATCCAAAAATGATCTAGCACAAATTGTTTGCCCACACAAAAAAAAGACCACTTGCTGTCAGAATTATAATCAACTCTTAAACCTCACTATGATGATGAGGTCATTCAACAATTCATGTACAAAATTTCGCCAATAAAGAAAATGAGTTACCTGACTACCTGTCTTAAAACCTTGCATGCATAATTTTCATTCAATTTATATATACAGCAATAAGACCAACTGCTTACTTGAGCCACTCAGCGTTGCAGTGCCCATCCCATTGGAATCTAATAAAAGTTCAAACCTATTTTCCCTCTTTCTGCGGTTTGGAAGAGACCAAACTTTAGGAGGAGAAGCAGGGCAAAAAGGCTGCATAGGACTGGCCATTTCTATGAAGTATCTCTAGAGGTCCTATTGTGGATGTCTACTTCACAAATTGTGATGCAGCCCACAGTGAATGTGATAAAATTATGAAGAAATTGATTCTCAACTCTTTCCATTTGTGTACATGCACATATGATGAACATTATCTTTCCAGTGGGCGTTACACGGTCGAACGTCAGTTAGGCGTACCATGGGGTAGATCACATCTTAACTGATGAAACGTTGTGCTGGTGCAAACCACAACCAGGATCTCTTCTACTTCTAACATCAATTCTAACTTTGATGATCAAGCAGACAACAGGCACAGGATGTGTTCAGCATTGGTTCAGACTACCCCAGTTAGCCAGTTACACAAAACAGCAAAACACCAATGTGGCTGGCTTAAAAAGGCATTTATTCTTAGATCAAAAATACTGCAAAGGATTTTTCAAGTATTTACAGTAACACAATTATACCACAGTTGTCAAGTGAGAAAACTGAACCATTCCTAGGCATCATGGGTATATCTGTCCGATTACACTCCATCACCTCCTGCACAGATGAAACCAGAAGTACCCAAACATTTAGGAGAACGGTCTTGTGCAACAGTCTTATCGGATAAAAGGTTCAGCCCAACTCCTCCAACCCCACTGCCAAAGCCCCCCTCCCACCCCCAACACAACCTCCGGGGACTGCAAGGATCCATTGCACAATCATCAGAGGCTATATGTTGAAGCCCCACCCACAACATGCCATCAACAACTCCATTCCTGAAGGAAAAGCACGAGTGAAAGTGCCCAAGATTATCCCTGTGTGTCACAACAATGAATTTTAGGGGGACTTTTGGCAATTGTCTAATAAAGAGAGTTGATACTGCGTGTCCCTGCACTGATTTCAAGGTTACCTAGTCTCCAATATCTTATTCACCTTCCTGTGGTCCAGCCCAGGCTGCAGTCCCTTTACCCATGATAGTGGTTCTGGACCGCTCACCCAGATTCGGAACTGGTTACTAGGTCATGATTCGGGATTCATGTCCTCTGAACGTAGTACAAGGACCGATTGTTTTAAAATTCTATTAATGATTTTTATTAGGATGTTTCTATGGTGTAAAACATGTTGCTTTGGTGTAATGCTTTTTAAAAAAGACCGAACACTTGAATAAACTTGAACCAGTCACTTTACCCATGATTGTGGTTCCGGACCACTCACCCAGATTCGGAAGTGGTTACCAGGTCATGATTCGGGACTGAGTCATACTAGGAAGATTTCCACCATTTCCCCAACTCTCCATGCCCCACCCCCAGCGCTATCCCCCTCACCCGATATATAGAAGGTGGCTTCCCATTTTTCTTTATCTCTTTTTTCACTCTCTCACAGAATAAGCAAGGCAAAATGTCTTTTGTACAAGCAAGCATAGGGCGCCGACTTATCAAATACAAGTGGACTCATCAGCAGAATAAAGGCCTTAGACTGGCAGTATAAAACAAAATGGACCAGGGGTCAGGCAGGAAAAACGTCACTGCATAAGCAAGAGCAGCAACTCGCTGGACAGTAGCAGGAGAATTCTAGCTGCCAAATTAATACAAACTTTACGTCAGTCACTGACAAATTTCCTATTCAGGACACTGAACACATTGCCAGGAAAGTGCCCCAGTATTCCAAGTTACTAACATTGAGTCCTCATCCGGGTGGCGTAGATGTGAAAGGGGGGGGGGCTGTAGAGCTGGATATGCTGACTCAGCCATTGCTCCGGCTTTATTGCTCGTCGTAGCTCGATTACCAGACAACCCCCTGCGGTTTTTCCCTGCCAAACACCAGTTCAATATATCTGCGGTTTCCCCCAAACTCTCCCATCTATAAAAGCAGCTTTCAAAAGCAATAAGTCAACAGTAATGAGAAAGGGATGTGTTTGTCCTCGGAAGGACACCGAAGCCTTTTCGGGCTTCGAGAAAGAAAGTTCTAGAATATAGAAAAAATGGTCTTTTGTGTCAGTTCACTGCAGCTTCCACAGAACGACATGTGGTAACTGCTGGTAAAATCATGGTCATTAATTGGGGTACAGTTTTGGGAAATGAAGGACACCGCCCTTTCAAGGAAAGCGTTACATGGTTTGGGAGTTCGGGTCTTGCCGCCATTTTGCGATATCTATGTTGGCCTCTGCGGGCCCAGACTCCAGATGGCGCAATGCATGTAATTGGTATTGTATGAGTATGGTTGTGGGGGAGGGTTTGGGCACTGTACATTCGACGCGTGCAATTGTGGAGAAATAGCAGTGCACACAGCTCTGCAGCACATAACTCTGCTCAGCCCGCTCACAGTTAATGAAAATAAAGGTTTGGGGCAAAATTTAAGAGCACGGCTTTGGCCCACTCCTGCTCCATTTGGGGTCAGGCTGGAAATCTCTTATAAAAACTGAAGCGGTGGGGGTAGAGCCCAGAGGGGAAACCCAGCAGAGAGCTTGTTGTACAACGAGAGGCCCTGCGGTCTCTTTCCTTGCAGGAGTTCATGTTTTAGCATGTCAATCGCCGCCATGAATAATTCAGAGGCGGCTTAAATAGCAGCCTGGGCAGGGGAGGGGCGAGGCAGGGTATATGCGTGTGTGCATAGAAGGGTGAGGTGCCGGCAAGTGGGGAGCACAGTACGGCTGGGCATCTGCGGGGGGGCTTGGCTACCCCCGTGGGAATGTAGGCCGGAACCATGCGGGGGGAAAAAATACTGCTCTTCAAGGTATCCACAATCCCTCTCTCCTCAATTTGAGGGTGCAGTAAACTCCTGCCTGGGCAAAATAGGGGTTTGGGTACCAATGGGAATCAAAAGCTTCTCTTCCCTACCTCACTGCCCCATGCCACCACCCCCGCAGGTGTCCGAGATGCTCTGGCAATCTGGAGCAGGCCAAGGCTGCTGACGTATGCCTGGCTGACACAGGTGTGCAGCAAGAGCGAGGCGTGGGAACTCCGGCACGGCAGCCAATGGTAGAGGTGCGGGGCAAAGGTCCGCACGCGATGGAATGTTTGATTAACCCTCCCCCCTCCGCCCCAGCCAGCTGCTTGGGCACGCGCTCTATCAAGGCACCTTAGTCTTCACCTGAGTCATGCTTACTGTTTTGTCAGTTAAAGGCAGCCATCCGCATCTCGTCCAATGCACCCCAAACTACGCCTGCGCCTCTCCCTCCGCCGCGCCTCCGGCTCTTTATTACATTTCACACAACCTTCTGTCAGCCCTCACCCTACAACTCGTGCTATATCTGAGGTGGGCACCCCACAGAGCTCTGCCAATGTTCCTTTCCCCAAGAAGCAGCACCGGCTGCAGATCCGCTTGTGATAGCACGGTCCTGCTAATGCGCCCCCGTGAGCTGCAGGGCTCTCTGCTCTTCCAGTACTGACTGACTCCCTCACAGTGAATGCAGGGTGTGACTGAACAAGACAGACGAGGGCAGCACGAGGAATGTGAGACAAAGAAAGAGCATACGTAGAAATGTGTAAATCCATGGATGGATGGGAGGGAGGAGGAAGGAGAGAGAGAGAGCGAGAAGGAAAGAGAGAAAAGGAGAGAGAATGAGGAGGGGAGAGAGAGAGCGAGACGTGGAGATAGAGAGAGAATGAGAATGAGAGAGGGAGGGAGAGAGGCGCGAGAATAGAGAGGGAGAGAATGAGAAACAAGTGAGGGAGAGAAAAGAGAGAATAGAGAGGGAGACAAAAGAGGGAGACAAAAATAGGGGAAGAAAAGAGGGAAAGGGAGAGAAAAGAGATGGAGGGAAAGAGAGAAAAGAGGGAGAGAAAAGAGGAAAGCAAGGAAGAGAAAAGAGAAAGTGAGGGAAAAAAGAGAGAGGGAGGAAGATGGAGAGCGAGAGGCAGATGGAGAGATGGAGAGATGTTAACCGCTTCGCCGCGGCGCACAAGGTGTGGCAGAATTCAACGCGTGTGCAGATCCGACGCATGGAAAAGGTTATGGTTAGGTATGCATCACCATATGTAAATAAAGCTGTAAATATTAAGAGTTACTTTGTATGAAATAGTTGAAATTAAGTATCGTATTGTAATTGCATTTATATAGCGCTTACTACCCCCGACGAGGCGTCGCACTTTTTCAGCGAATAGCACGCTACTCCGGAACCCATAAAGGATTAGTGTTGAATTAGTATACCGAAATATGAGAGTAATTTGAGTGGTGGGTAGGTTAGTCAGTTATTTGGAGTCAGAAGTATAGCGGAGGGATAGAAGAGGGTAAAAGGTTTGCCTTCATACAGAGCTTGTTACCCCTGATGGGGTGTTGAAGCGCTTTTTTGACAAGAAGCACGCTACTTTTTAGTAGTTAAGTAGTATAGTGAAATATGAAAGTAATTTGAGTGGTTTGTTTTTTTGGTAATAATGTTTGTAATAAAATACAGTTGGGGTTTTGTGACACCTGATCTAAAGAATTGTGCCAAGTTTATGGCTTGGGGCTAGTGCAGGTGGCTAGATGTGGGGTTGGAGCTGCAGCGGTGCCAGGCTATGTACAAAGAAGAATCTACCCGAGTTGGGAAGGGTCATATAGTCTCCAGTTACAGGGGTTAATGCAAGGCCACTGGAATTATGCGACAGGGGAGCACCAAATTATGTGGCGGGTTTGCCAAATTATGTGATAAGAAAAGACAAAGTATGCAGTACTTTTTTTATAGTGTTATTTATTTAGCATTGTTTTTACACATTGTAATACTGTCTAGGCAAAAATGTCATCTAATTAGTACCAGTTTAATGATCAAATATCGATATAAGCAACTGAAAGATGGCCATTTCACCTTTGTGAAAGGCCTTACACTGCGCATGGAAATGTCGCCATGTTTTTACTAACTTCTGTGGGTGCCACCCGGGATTCTGTTCGAGGTAGAAACACTTTTTTCTAAAATCTGCAGATGACGGATTATGTAGCAAAGGCGGTAAATCCATAATTATGCGGGGAAAAAAGCAGCTGCCGCAGAATCGCATAATTCCAGTGGCTCTGGCTAATAGCCATAGAAAAGGAGGTGGTTCAGCGCACCTCATTTCTAGGGTGCAGCTTTCCCCTACACTATGAAAAAAAGCAATTTACCGCTACCAGCCAGTACCACATACTAATGGGTCAAGAAGTAATATTATTACCTTTAATACAGATGTTGGGGGGGGGGGCATTTGGGGACATCCTTGCTCCAGTAGCAATTTAGGGCTCTTATCTGCAGCACTGGAGCTCGTGTGTGTGTGTGGGGGGGGGGGCAGGGGGGGGGGTGTCACACAACAGATGTATACGGGAAATATCAGGGAAGGGAAATATATAGAAATCTGAATTTTATTCTTGGTGCCTCTGGAAGGTAGTGAAGTTCTTTGAGGACCGAAGAAATGTGATCAGATTTATTAAGGAAAAGTGTGGTTGCCTCATTTTGAGAACTCCCAAGCAATCTTTTTTCAGGCGGCTCTGCTATAATCTAGTCGTGATAAAACCAAAGTCAGGGTCAGTTCCATGTGATGAAGTACCTACAGCAGTGAAATGTTCCAGCTCATCCCAGCAAAATTAAATCTGGTATTTTCATCACTGTTCTAAATCAGATTTTGTCCCACTTCGATTGGTCGATTTCTTAAATCCACTTACTTCGTGTGGTGTTAATTATTGAAAACGTTCCAATACAAGCTGAAATAATAAAATACTACACACGTGGTTAGAGTACGCAGGGCGCACTCTGTTTATATAGCCGATTGATATAATTACGCTTGTCATCAGACTCAACAAGTAGGTAAAACAATCTGAACGCCCATTCACAGAAGCTTAGCAGAGCAGAGAGCTGGCAGCGTCATTGTCTGCAGACAAAGCTGTGGGGCTGCTGTAAGCCCGTGTTGGTGGTGCTGGCTTTTATTGTGTGTTGTACAACACGCATCTGTTTAGCAGATAAACAGTAATCCGCGCATTTATAAATACACTGCCGTGGATCGCTGGCAGCCATTAGGAAGCCGTCTGTCTGTCTTTTGCGGCAGCCGGCCATGGGCAGACGCGCAGCTGGCCCTTCCTGCGCCTCCCCCGGTCCTTAGCCCGGACTGTGGGTGCCACCCGGGATTCTGCGCACTCGAGCCCATCATACAGCAGCCATAAGGAAACAAGACCTCGGACCAGCTGGTTTGATAATATACAGTGTTGAGTCTCTGCTCTAGGCCAGCTGCGTGGCTGGTGCCTCGCTTGGCCTCCGGTGATGCTCCACGCAGTGAAAATGCAGCTGAACGCTCAGTTTGCTGACGGGGGTCGGTGGCTGCGCTGCGGTGCAGGCCTGGCCGCTCTCCGCCAGGCTCGCGTTTCAACAACGCTCATTCCTGCTCCACAGGCGGCTCTCGGTGGTGGGAAAGGGCCCTGCGAAGAGAACCCGAGGCTTGGAAGGGCGCCAAAACACACAGCCGCGCGGAGTCGAGGAGGCCGTGATTACCTGAGGGATAGCTCTGCTGTCCGACCACGTGAGGGATGGACAGCAGGGCTGTCTAAGGCTCGAGACTGCTGGGTGTGAGGCACCTTCCCAATCTGAGGCCAGAGCAGGTAAACCCAGTGGTAATCGGAGGGATAGCTCTGCTGTTTGAGGCTGAGCCAATAAGGATAGCTGGACCGTCTAAGGCTGGAGACTGCCATCCAGGGCACAAGTCTTAAAAAAAGAAGTGGGGGGACGCGGTCACCTTTCGTGACGTCACAACAGGAAGTGACGTCACGAAAGGTGGCTTGCACCAGCGGGCTCATTGCCTCCCCTCGCTCAACCCTTAGATGCGAATGTTCCACGTTCAGTGGCCCCAGGGTCACAGGGTCAGATTCCACTGCCTGTTCTCTGTTGCATTAGCTTACTCTGAAATCACTTTTAAAGCGCTTGGCCTCTCTGGGACGAGATCCGATCTCGTCGCAGAGAGGCCAAAGAGTGAAGTCCAGCTGTTTGGCAGGGGGGGACGGCGTCCACCAGGTAAAATAAGTGGGGGGACGCTGTCCACCCGCCTGGTACCCCGACTCGAGCCCTGCTGCCATCTGTGAAACCTGAGGGGAAGGATCCACACTCCGAGGCTGAGTGGGTAAATCTACTTGAAATCTGAGAAATAGCTCCGCTGTCTCTGAGGCCTGAGCCTATGGCAACTTGAGGAATAGCAAAGCTGTACAAGGCTCCTGCCAGATCGGAAGTTTCACTGTTCAAAGCCTAGGCCTGTAACCTCTGAAGACTTCAGGAATAGCAAGGGTGTCCAACACTTGATCCAGCCTACTGTGTGACCTGGGAGAAAGTCCCAGAGACCGAGCGTATGCATTGGGAATCCAACTGTTAATTCTGCCGTGGGAGGCCTGAGTCTGTATTCATGCGAGGGACAGAAAGGCTGTTTAAGGCTAGTGTCAGCCCTATGTGAACTCGAGGCCTCTGTGGGCAAACCCACTGGAAATCGGAGTCTGTAACCGCGTGAGAGACAGCAAGGAGTATATGGCTCAAGACGGAGAGCAAAACCAAAGGGGATGATGGACGGAGTGTTGAACATTGCAAGCACTCACCCCCAGTCAAGTGATCTGGGTTTAAACGATCATCATTCTTTAGCTCACTCAGCCACCCCAGTTCAGACATAGCCATATGCAAATCAGTCTGACCCTGTGTCTCATGGGAGCAGTCTAGCCTGAACCGCCAAGCCATGTCTTCCCTGGACCGGAAACAAGCATCCTGGGACCGGTTTCTGGCTCACAGCCCTCATCAGCCAGGCTGGCTTGAATCCAGTGGCAAAGTGAGCAAGGGACCCACATCTGGGCATACTCTGCCAACTACGAAACCCTAGTGAACGATCCATTGGGGGTAGTCCCATTCAAAATCTGAGGAATAGGCCCGCTGCCCGAGGCCTGAGCCTGCTGTGACCCCTAGGCGACAGCTCATCTGTCCGATTCTTGAGCCAGTAAACTCAGTGGCAACCATGGGAATGGTTCAGCTGTTCACCACCTAAGCCTGTAGCATCAGTTTAGTGTGAGTGATAGCTCAGCTGTCAAAAACAAGAGGCTGTAACAGCTGTGGAAACCTGAGGTACAATTTGGCTGTGTAAGGGCTGAGCCTACAACCTCTCTGGAGCCAAATAGAGAGCTCTACTGTCTAGGTATGAGTTTGTAATATCTGTGAAACCTTAGGGATAGCTCCGCTGTCTAAAATCTAAGACGACGGAGACAAACAAAAAAAGAAAAGAAAAACTTACCTGCCGCCCTCCAGGATCGCACTCTTTTGCTCCTCGCCTCTCCTTTGCAGGCAGGCACGGGCTCCAAGAATGCCATGGGGCCAATTCTGAAGCTGTTCTCATGCATGAGAGCAGCTTCGGGATCGGCCTGAGCGCCGATGATTTGGGCTCCCAGACAGACTGGGAGCCTGATCCGGTTCTCTCCAACCCGGCAATGCAGCTGGGGTTGGAGAGAGCTTCACTGCGGATGTGGGTTTGGCCAGCCTGAGACAGACGGCCAAACTCACATGCGCAGTGCACCTACAGCCGGTCATCACCCTGGCCCTGCCCCCGAGCAGAAAAATAAAATGATAATAAAACTGGTTTTAAACCCATTTTATTTTTCACGTTTTTGAGAGTACTGGCAGGGGGGTCGATGCTCCTCCGCCATAGCGGAGGAGCTGCTGCTGGTTTCAGGACGACGTAGCTAAAATATTTAACCCTTGCAATAGCTGTGCTCTGGAAGATCTGAGCAAGTTATAAAATCAATTGAGCTGCAGTGATACCTCTGGGGTAGTTGGCACAAACTTCTATCATCTATGAAGCTATCGAGATAGCACTGCTGTCTACCCTTATGAAATATGAAGAAGCTTGGCCTGGGCAAAATTTCATTTACACTGGTGTTGTAGAAGCCATCTTTTTTAAGAAATACCAAATGCCCACATTTTAGGCCCCTGCAAAGTTGACATAGAATCATCATTTGTAATGCTTGTACTTTTCTATGGTTCAGAAAGAAAGTTGCTCTCGTAACGCAAGGCTTGCTCAAGAATGACATTAGAACAGCACAGGATGCTAGCTTAGCCGCAAGTGTTTCAGCACATCATATTTAGAAATAGTCCCGCTACGTGCTATGATATTGCAATTATTTCTATGGAAAAGTACTAAGGCTAATATATTCTATTACAGTGGAAAGTCCCAAAGTTGTCACGTACTCAGGACACGTGGTCAGAAACATATCTCAGACCATAAATTGTATAATGCAGCTTAGGCCTCCTCTGATTGGACAAATAGTAAATGCTTAATTTGTCTCCCATGCATAATGACACTCTTTCCTTTTGTGGTTTGTACCAATAAAAGCTGTCAATAATGTCACCTCTTTGGACACTCAGCGGCTATGCTGACTGTCTCCGTGCTGCACGTCTTTGCATTATCTATAATAAATTCTATTCATCCTATGTGCTAACAAAGAATAAACAAATAATACCAACTCTCTATTTTAGGCTTCCACTGTGTAATTTTGCATAATTTCCAGCATTTCGCATTACGAATGTTACAAAATGCCAGAGATTATACCATTACACAATGTCACATAATTGAGACTTGGTTCGGGTGCAGAAAAATAATTTATGGGAGCATAGGAGGAATGCATATTAACCAAACATGAGCTTCTGCAGTTTGTGTCGCACATGGTTTTGGGCTATTTTTTTTTGTTGCACAAAATATGTCCTAACATCAAAAATACATATGGACACATTTCGTGCCAAAAATAGTGAAACTATGTGGAAGCCGAAATTTTACATAATAATGCGTCATTTTTTGGACATTTCATGAAATTTAAACAAAGTCAATTACAAAAATGTTGGCCCGGTCTAGTAGGAAACCAAATGAAAGATGTTTGTCTCTGAAGCTCGATTACATCAAAATAAGTGCAGGTGATAACATGAGTTTCTAAGGTATTATACTAGGAGTTACAGGCTAGCTGGTAAAAAAGACCACTTCTAGACAGGATAGCCTTATCACATAGGACTTTTGACAAAGATGTGCAAAGAAAGCTGGGACAACCATAAAAGTTGTCACCCTGCTTTACAGATAACGGTAGATTCCTTGGAAGTGCTAGAATTGCATAAATTATTCAAAAGTGGTGTGAGCACAGACATAGGATCCAGATACCGCTACTTTGGCCTGCACCCCCACACCATCCAAATGATTCACCAACAGAATTTACAGAGAGAAAGTTGTTTTTTGGTGGAGCAATTTTATTCAAAATTGGCAAACCACACTCGTGCAAAAACAGTCATAAAGATTCAAAGTGATATAAAGCACGTAAGGAATGAAAACATCAGAAGAAATAGCATTGCATTATGTGAAGCACCATCAACACCAGGGCCATTCCGCAATCTCAAACGGCGCAACCACCTGCAACCGTGAGAGGCGGTCTGTGTCACCGTACCCTTGTCCTCATTATGGGCACTGCCTCAAACAACAAGCTCCCCAAGGGGCTGCGAGGAGGGCAAGAGCAACAACCCCATGCCCACCCCCAATGATCGACCTCTGCGCCCTAGCCCACTAACTGGTGTGTACTTCCTGTGGAATGGTTCAGGACTGCTGTACCTTACCCCATAGTGCTGGCATGGGAAGTCTGCTTTTCGGGACCCCCTCCCCGCTAACTAGGGGTGACCCTAGGATCCTAGACTCCCAAGTCTAAATATAGGGTTGGTGGGAGGGTAAAAATGCAGCATTGGCCAAGACCATAAAGAGGCCACGGAACAGGTGATTTTATACCCCCTGGCTACCGCTGCAGCGACGGGCAGAAGGAACGCTACACTCCTGCAACATGGTGCACTTCCTGTCGCCCCACCACACCTCTCACGAGGTGAGGCGACAAGAAACTTCTTCTGGCCAAAACAGCCCTTGGCCGGCACTTCCCTGGGTCGGGAAGTAGCACAGGCCATGGAGGCCCTGGGTCCTAGGCACCGCGCTGCCCCAAAGGGAGGGGGGGCTCTGTCACTTTGGCAGTCTATCAAAAGAGCAGTGAGATCAGCCTTCAGACCACTGTTACAAATAATGCATTCTCATTTACCACCCATTTGGTTTGTTTGCTTTTTTTCTATAAAATGGTCTTTAGTTTGAAAGTAGAGGCTGCTTCCACAACAAGCTTCCAGAGCATTATTGCCACCTTGCAACAGCAGATTCTGGTTGTACCACAAATCTTTAAAATCAGTGGTTCTTAACTAGTGGTCCAGACCCTTAGGAGTATGCAGTGTTAACTCAGGGGGTCCACGACAGCTTAGAAACAGAAATTATATTAACTGATTCATACAGGTTAAATATATATAAAGAATCAAAATTTATCATTTTAAAAAGATCTGTAAATGTGAAGGATTTTGAAATTGGAGGCTAAATGTAAAGTTGGTGTCCTCACATTGATTCATAGGAGCAATACAAGTGCATCAAAGAGAATATAGTATGGACGATGGGTGGCCTCGGTTGAATTTAGAAACACTCCAACCTCCCCATTAAAAGTACAATTTAGATTTTTTGATATTTGTGAATGAAATAAAATATTGAATAATGTGTGATTTGATTGATGAATGCTTGTTTCCTAACTTTTTAATAAGTGTTTTGAGGCTCAAATAATGGAAATTGCTTAGTCCAGGTCCCCAGATTCTAACAATGACGAAGAGGGGATCCATACGAGTCAAAAGGTTAAGAGCCACTGATTTTACTCACCAGTACCCCGCCACCCTCAGCAACAAGTACTGGCCGAATCATCAAACATCTCACCCATACCACAGCTCCCTCAGCCAGCTACATCTCTATTCAGGCAACTTCCAATGTCCAAAGCCCATTGGGTCCAAACCATGAGTAACCAATTGTAACTGGTCAATTGGAATTTCCACTTGAGAATGGACATAAGTCGCCTTGCCAAATGTCACAAGGAGTGACAAAGAGCCCATGGGTCCCTCCCTAGCACCCACCAAGCGCTCGCCTAGAACACCCATTGAGCTCCGTCCCCTCCCCTCTATTCCCCCCCCCCCCACCCCCCCGGGCGGGAGCGTGGCCGGCTGTGGCCCGCTGGCACCTCTGAAGGGCTAGTTGTTCCTGGCAGCCACGCCCTCGCGTCAGGGACTGCAGCGCTGCCCGAGAACTTAATCAGGCAGGATGTGTTTATAGAGCTAAGCAAGCAAGCCGGGGAGGCCGGGATGAAAGGCAGGCTGGGGAGAATAATTAACTGGTTCATAACGGGGCCCGGCGCTGGCCGGGGGTTACATCAGCAGAATATTTGAAGTCAACTGTTCTGGACAAATAGCTTCCCTCCCAAGAGCCGGGTTAACCCTTCTCTTTCTGAAGGCCGGGACTACTCTCACTTAGTTTCCAATTCCGAAAGTAAACGTGACTGAGTTTTCGTTCAACGCACACAGAAGTCCATGCCTTGTCCTCCTTTGGGGATTGTTCGTGTTCCCTACGACCGATCTGGCGGTGCCCATGTCATTCAGGTAACCGTGGAGATACAGCAGGGGTCAATTCCAGTCACTACAGCTCGGGGTTCGAGTCCCGGCATCAGCACTTACATGTTGCGTGAGACAAAGTCCCGTTGCTTTAAATTGTAAACTCAATTTTTAAAGTACATTGCTCTGTCCAGTGTTCTGTTTCCAGTTCAGTTATACCCATGTAATTTCTGTAAACTGCTCTTACACTGCTCAATCTACAGTACCGCTTTAAATTCTCCTGCAACAATAAAAACATTTTTAAAAAAATAATCTGTCGACTGCTTCTTACAGGCAGACATACCCTTCTTAGATACAAACACATTAAAGCTGTAATAAAAAAAAGCATGTGTTTGAAGTGCAGTTTTCGGAATATTATGGCTCCGCTTGTTGGCGTTTCATATGCCAAAAAGTGCCATTGATGGACAGAATGCAGAACAATGTCATACATTCACCCCAATACAGAGATCTGGACTTAAATCGTCGTTTTTTTGCTCAACATGCCATTCCAGTTTGGACCCAGCCATATGCAAATCAGTCTTGATCCGGCGCCCAATGGGAACAGTCCAGCCCGAACTGCCAGGCCAGGTGTATGATTTATTCAGCATTCCGTCCATCATTTGTTTGTGTTGGAGTTTCATAGGCACGTCTTGAACCCTTGATCATGGAGTTCGTGTAACGCACTGCACACCGTAAGACTTCCCATGCACTCAAAAACACTCCTAAAAGGTGAAAGACTCACTGTCAGGCAAGCAACTCACTGACCCAGCCAGCTCTGGGGAGGTTCTATATGCCATGGGCCAGTCAACTGAGCCACATAATTCTTGAAATGAAAGGTGCCCTCTCCTGTGAGAGTTGTCCGAGTCATCCAACTTGTCTACAGGAGAGGAAAGGTTTTGTTCCACCATCAAACACTCCATTACTAAAGGGGGAGTCCCTGTGCCAATCGCTTTAGATCTGAAAATTGCAAGGTGGTCGACTGCTATGGAGCTCCCACAGGGAGCTCCTGGGTTCGGGGGTCACCGTTTCGAAGTGGATCCTGGCAGGGCCCCTCCATCTCACCACCACGTGTTGGGAGTCAAGGGAGACAATTGCTTGATCCCCCATGGAGCCCACGATCGTGGAACGGGGCAGAGAGCGATCAGCAACGACAAGGAGGGGAGACGCGGGATACAACCATCTCGGCGGTGGGACCCACTCCAGCGGGAGGGTTCTGTGCTTTCTGGCCCGGCACATGCACACCCGGGGTATGGTCCCAAGTCCGCTGCAGGTGCTGCTCCACTTTGCACAGCTGTCTGGTGTTTGGGAGACTTCCGCTGGTCTTCTTCTGTGTTGCCCGGGTTGCTGCCGGTGCCCCACTGTGTCCAACTGACTGGTAGCAGTGGGTCTACCGCAGCAGACGTGGAGGCACCAACTCAGCACTAAAGAAGAGCCAGCGGCCCCTCGGACTTGAACATCCCAACATATCGTCCCACTCAGCCGCCGCCACACCTCAATCTCGACCCCCACTCCATGTGCTGGTTTGAGCAACACAAAAGCGAACACCCGTACCCCCATTCACACCCTACAGGCCCCCTGGGATCTCTGCTTCTGCCTTGAAGATGTTGAGGCAACCTGGACAACAAGCATGGAGGACATCACCAGCTCGGGGATCCCTCCAGGCCCAAGATCATTGCCCCGGTGCGCAACAATATCCTGAAGTCCTGGCTGAACAAGCACAGCAAGAACCCAGCAAGTGCAAGAAGATCATGCTCTGTAAATATGTAATATATTTTTGTCCAACAATAATTGCTTCATCTTTTCTCAAAATTGAATCTTGAGTGAATTTACAACTTGTATATATGCAACTCTAACTGGTAGTATCTGTAGTAGACATATGTACTTACAACCATTCTTATGTGAGTGTAGAGTTTATCTGTTTTGTATCTTTTATGCAACTCATGTACTCTGAAGTCCTTATGTAATGTAACTGGTTCTATTGTAAAGTGCTCTGACACCTTTGGGTAAAGTTTGCACTATATAAAAACGCATTAATAAATAAATAAAGAAGATTAATTCTGTGCTTCTATACCAAACCATCAGGTTTTCTATCCACTACAGAAGGCGGCCCGGCCCTTCAGCCACACTCTAAACCAATAAAACCTTCCCAGGCCTAAAAGAGAGAGGCTCCATGTACTGCCAAATTCCTAAGACTTGGGGTTGTAGACATGAAAGGCTTTGCATACAATCCATTGCCACTCTCTGCTCCGTCACAAAAGCGAAAGGATGTCATCTCTGTCACCACATCACAGGCCCTCAATGACCATGCAATTTATCCCTTTTCAGGAGCCCTATCCTTAGCCCCCTCACATCCCTTTAAAACCTCCTGTCATTGGTGAAAGGCTCGGTTTCCCGGAGGGGGCCTTCACATGGCACCGACGGATAGTATTCCACCAGCACCGAGAATTGGCGCAGTTGAAATCCATTTTTGTGCGGAGCACCCCCACCACCACCACCCAGCCCACTTACGCGAGGCAGTGATGGACGGCGTACTGAGGTTCCCAGGCAGTCATTCCCGCACCTTGCACGAGAGCCCCGAAACACTCGCTCACTCAAGCCTGTGAGGACACTGCCAACCATGCTCTTCCTGTAAGGGTTTAATCATCATCAGTGGATTTTAAACTATTTACCTAATGTCCTTGTTTGTTGTTTTTAAATGCAGTCACTTGCTTAGCATTTGCAGTGCGAGGTAGACTTATTATACTCACATACGTCCTTACATTCATCAGTCACTCACTGTATACATACACCATTACACGTGCACATATTCCACTTTGCATTCTGAGCCTATTCTATGACGATTTACCCAACACCCACCCCTAACAACTAGGGCCGGCTTTAGCGCTGGTGGCACCCTGTGCGGTAATGTTTGTTAGCGCCCACCTTTGCCACGGATTCCCTCACTACCACCCTTTAACACTGCCCCTCAAGACTCCATAACCACTCTCTTACTCAGATGCATTTAATTAGGCTTATAGCGCCACTCATACCAGTGTAGAGGGTCAGAGCACTTTACATCACATATACGACTTTTACATAAGACAGAGGACTACAAGGTGTAGGAGGCACATGCCATCCATACTTATAGACAGTATAGTTTAAGAGCGCTTGGTCTGGAGAAGCACAACAACATAACACTATGGTTGGGGGTTGCATTTAATAATAAGAATATATTTATTTATTTTACCGAAATGGACCCTTTTTTGCAACATTCGAATAACGAAATACTAGGGAAAAAATAATAACTCTAACCTATACCTTGTAGTCTGCATACAACTCTTTGATGGCAGTTATTAGCTCACTGTTCTATATTAGGATGTTAGCATATACACTACAAGCAGTTCCGGCTCCTGCATGTAAGCGCGGTGGGGAAGTCGAAAGACGATGGAATAGGGAATGTTAAATAAATCCTATTCCGTCGCCATCCCCCTGTCCTTTCCCCCACCGCGCTTACCTGCACGAGCCTTAACTAACGACAAGAAACAAAAGGATCTGAGAAAAAGCACAGACCTATTTACATTATATGCACTTTGTGATCTGCATGGGACACGCCCTTTGCATTTAGCATAGTAACTTTCTGCGCTACTTTGCTTGAGGTGAGGGAATGGAGCAGCAGGTGCTTTTAAAACTATAATACACTTGCAAATATGTTGCCCCCCCCTCCCCCGAAGTCCGCACCCGGTGTAGTGGCACCGGTCGCAGCACCCTTGAGTCGGCCATTACTGGATCCCCCATTACCCCACATCCCTTCTCCCCCTCCTGAAAGCTGCCTTTTCCGGGCTAGTGTGTGTACCCCTTCCCTCCTCTGCAAGGCTCCCAACTCCCCCTTTTCCTCCCACCATGCAAGGACCTTGATTAAAAAGGTTGGGATCCCGGAAGGGACAACACCTACCCGTTAAACTACGTTGACATCAAGGGGTTGATCACTTGCCCCGTCCGTAGCCTATTAGAAGCCTTCTAGGTGAGAAGATGCTACTGAATCTAAAAAGGACCATTAGCTAGTTTACTTTCTGCACCTGCATCTGTTTTTATGAATACGGGGATCAGGGGTTACAAAGGGCAAGGAAGGGGTAAAAGGCACCGCCCAAGCATCATGGGACCAATGGGTCTGCTACAGCACGCAAGAATCCACCCCACAACCCCATTTCCTCGAGTGGTAAATAGCACCAATTGGGGTGCATTTGGCCTCTCGCAGCTCTGAGCCCCAGTGCCATTGCACATGCTGCAATATTGATGGCTATACTTGTGCAATAAATTATCAATCCAATTCAAACTTTATTGTATGATTACTTAAAACCCCTACAAAATAGATATAACAGATAACGTAAAATAAAATAACTGCACAATAGCTCTCCTCAGTTTTAGAAGAAAATTAAAAACTGGCTGTTTCAATGAGAATGCGCTATTGAAAAATCTTTTAACATAACATAACAATTTCATGCCCTTGTAGATAGATACTGTACCAAAAATATACATTTATACCATAAAATGAATTGTTGGAGGGTAAACAACCAACGGCAGGGCAGGATCAGGTTAGATCTCAGGCAGATAATGGATTTTAATGTGCAAATTAACAAACCATGGTTGTATAGTGCTTAGATAGATCACAGATAAAATGTACGAATTACAATACATCGCACATCGATTTGAGTACAATGGACAGAGTCCATCCCCCAAAATGGGGAATGGATGCAACGCTTAGGACCCGGGCCCCCGTGGGCCAGAACTCGCACGAGGATGGGGTTCATCTTTTGGACGCTGGGACGGATGTCTTCTTTAGAGACATTTGGGCATTTGCTCAATGGATGTTTTGTGGTAGGGAGGGCAAAGGACCCGGGGCCCCTGGTCGCCCTCGTGAAGGGGGCTAGAATACACAAGTCACTTCCCACTTGTTAGCAGAGGGACCTTCAGAAGTAGCTCCTCTCTCCCTCTGGACAGTACCAAGGGGCAAGGTTAGGCAGTCCTGGGCCAACCAGAGGAGCTTGCGGGCTAGGGCGCACAGTTAGATCTTGTGGGTCGGCATGGGATGCCCTGCCCACCTTTTCCCAGCCCCTGGGGAGCTTGGTGTTTGGGGGGCGGTGCCCATTGTGAGGACAAGGGTACAGGGGCATGGGACCACCCCTCGCGGGTGCAGGTGGTTGCACCTTGTGTGGTCCCATGGTGTCCAGGATTGTGAGGTGCCCCTTTCGGTGAATAGTCTGGATATTCTTCTACAATTTTCACATGAAGTTATGGTGTTGACCGTTTGTATCCTCATGATTTGACACTTCGTTTATGATTGATTGACATAAGTATTGTGATTTTTGGCACCTTTTGTTCTTGTTTTGAATTCATCATATTCGCATAAACTTTGCTATGTTAATGTTGAATAAAATGATCCACAAACTAAGCTCATCTTGTGTCCTGTTGGTAACTCGTTTGGGTGGTGTTGGGGTTCCGGTCCTATCAGGGGTTCCTGATCCTATGATGACCTGCTCAATAGATGGCGTATATTCTGTAGTAAATTAAAGTGTGCGCTTCCATCCCCACCACCTCTTCCTCAGAGTATGCCTGCTCAACTTTAAACTAAATTCAAACATTAAAGTAGAAATCTTGTGATCCTAAATAACAAAGGGGACTGAAAAGCTGTTCACAGCTGAAGCTTAGGGACAACCATAAACTGTATGTATGCCACTGTCTCATAACACGATACCTGCACCTTGGGGGTCGTCGTCTCATCATCATCATGCACAGCAAGGAAACACTTCCACATAGGATCGAAACAAGGACAACACCCTTGGAACCACACACCCACATGGTGCAGCTTGCTACGCCAGTGCTTAATTTGAGCCGGTGTTTTTTGGTGCTCTACACCAGCACCTAGTATGGTGTTGACAGTCTACCACTTGGTGGCGCTGCTCATCTAATTTAGAGATGAGCAGAAAAATGGTTGTTTAGGACTACAATATACATTAAAATAGTGGGAATACCTGCCTGACCAGCCATTCCTTTAGCTTTGGGGACCTGGAATAATAGGAACTGTCGCGTTTACATGCGAGAGAGATTGTTAGTAGTTGTTTTGGCAGTGATGACAAGGGCGATGTGTGGTGCAAGATGCAGTGGCCTCCTGGTCAGAGCCCTGGCACTTAATATTTTACAAATTAAGCACGGACATTGCTGCCCATGCAGGCTCGGTGCCCACACAGGTGTACTAAGCGCTATGTAAATGTACAATATCTAGTCCCCAGAGCAAAGCTCTGCTCTCCACCCTCAGCAGTGAGGCCGTGAGCATGTGCACAAGGTTCATAGGTCAAGGGTCGCAGAGCCACAATGGTGGCTCTCCTGAAACTCAGCAGTGAGTGAGGACCGAGGTTGTAGGACTTGGGAAAGCTCCGAGGAGACCTCTGCAGAAACGGTGCGAGGTCGAAGCATTACTGTTCAGGCCGTGCGCACCTTCTCGCCCCTCCCCTACGCCGGCCGAAGACGTGTGGGAACACAGCCCCCAGAGACACGGACCCCTACCGAGGAAAAGGGCAAGGAATCCGGGCACTCCCTCCTCATAATCGGACAGGCAACATTCCCAGTGCATTCCTGCCCCTCTGGTTCCAGGCACAGTGACCCCGAGACCAGCAGGGGCTTCCACTGATAAATGGGGGCTCCCCCCTAAAGTGCAATGACCCTGACAGGTCCCCCCCACGGGACGAGAAATAGACCCTGTCGGGAGCGACCATCTGTTGAAAATAGGGTGAACGCGCCCAGCAACACATTAAAGGCATGACAATAGTAATACGCAACAGAGAAAAATGTTTTGATATATTTCATATGTTACTGCTGAAAGCAACGTCAAGGCGGTATTAATAAAAGATGGGGCCTTTACTCAATTAGTGAGTTCATTGAATCTGCCTCAGAAGGATGGCGGGCTGACGTCATCTATTGAGTTGGAAGCGTGTGACCTGTAGCTTGCTTACAGGTCTCCACAAAATGCGCATTAAACAACGGACTTATTGAAATAATGATTGAACTTTGGCCCATCCTTGGACTAGAAGGGTACTACAGGGTGAAAAAATAATACAAAGGGTCGACTACAGAGGAATCAACACTCTAGGAATTTATAACTGGTACACAAGATAAATATATATCCCAAAAAATGTTTTTGTATACCATTTCTTCATAGTGTTCTCTGTAACTTGCGTTATAGTTACCCAATTATGTCACTGAATTTAATAACCTCAGATGCATGAAAGCTTGAGGCGTCAATGCTAGATACAACTACATACCCTAGAGGTGGGATGGATACTATAGGACAGATGGTATGTCGCAGGCTTTTTTCACATATGGTGCATGTCCGCCATTTACTTCGCCTCTTCGATCTTTTACTTGCAGATTGTGGGTTTGCGTACCTAGAGTAAATGGTGAGACGGTCTATGGACAGACTATGCCAAATACATAATGTTAGGTGTTGGTTTTTCCCCTATGGTTACACTTCAAAATTGGGAAAAAGGAGCATGGTAGTGAGACCTGTTGTTCAGAACATGCAAACTGTTTTTTTTAATTGTCACCGTAGGGTGTATTGCAGTGAGGGTGCAGGGTTGTATTGCAGTGAGGGTGCGGGTTGTTAGACCCTTTGCCTAATTAAGCTAACCTTCCAAGGACAAGGGATTTTCATCCACTCCTGCACCAACACCACTACACTACTGTTTTCTGAAATGGTCATGGGAGTTGATGTGGTTGTCAGTAGTAGGCAGTGGAAAAGGCAAACTGAAATGGCCTGGTGAGACTACTTGTATGGTATCAATTTCAGAACAATAATCAACTGGACCATGATCATTCCATGGTAGGCGGACCAAATTCCCGAATAAACACCTCATAAAATGTATTCACAAAGCTGGTCATTAACACACTTCCATCGCCTCCCCCCTTAATTTTCCTGTGCTAGGACGAATTTGCTCGCTTTCCCTTGGCCACAACTCATGATTCGCTTACCTGCAGAATCTAGAAGGTCCCTGTAAAGTAATACTGCCAGACACACCCCTTCAGAAATGCCGAAAAACAGCACCGTTAAGTCCAACAACTCCAGAATCTAAAACATTCAATGATGAGGGATCCTTCCAGCCAAAAATTATTTATTCGACAACCTCAGAAAAAACTAAAGTTTAAAACACAAAGGATCTCTTCTGCTCATAGTTCCCATGAGGGTCACTCCTCCTTGCGGCTCTACTTTTTTTTTTTTTAAATCCATATTTTTATTAGGCCAACAATTTATTATTTATTTCTGCAGCCATCACAAAAATAGTGCATACGACCATAGGGTAGGGTCTTCAGGAACCTTAATTGCATATCTAAATTATACCCAAGATCCTGCTGAATAAGTTCCACAAGACCTAGTAAACCTGAAAGAGAAATCGGTGACTCAACATGGGTCCAAACAGGAAATCAACCCCCTTTCAATCTAACTTCTGTCACCCTTGGGTACCATATCTGCATCATTAAGCTTTGTTCACAAGAGGAGCATCACCACTTCAACAATTAACGGATTTAGCTTACAGACAGTTGCATATCAATCCATTCGGTTCAAACAATTGAAGTACTCAGAGCCATGGCTGGGACTCTCTGAGTTGTCCCAGATCTGCGAGATCAAGAATCAGAAGCCCCCCAGATCTTACTGGATTGTTAGCCCAATTTTTGCAAGCCACGGGAGAACTTCCCCATAGCTTAAGTCTGCCAGAGGCTAATCATTTAAATAATAATGGAGGATCAGTCTGCTTGCAGTAGACTGATGTAAGAATGCCCACTGCTCCCAGGATATTAAAAAAAACACACCCTCCCGCTTTTGCCCCAAAACCCTGTCTGCATTGGTCTTAGGACTAGAAGAGGAACCCTGGGGTCAGATATGGTTGTGCCGTCTAATATTTTTGCCAGATGGTCTAGGATTTCTTCCCAGAATAGCAGAGTATGGTTTCAAACCGATCACTTTCCTCTGCTGTGGTAAAGGCAGGGTTATGAGGAATAGCTGTGTAGTGGGACAGGAACGCAGTTAAAGTTCTCCCATGAAGCCCTACTGATCCCACATGTCAGGGGTGTTATTAGCGAGGATTGACCAATTGAGATTGTGAGGACGAAGCTATTGAATATTGGAGAGTGTGCTGCCCCCTAGGACTTGCTGCAAGAAGAGCGATCTCTTTTCTCTCTCTCTGGGCAGGCTATTCAACTATTATTCACAGATGGGCTATTTATTAGTTCATCCATGTTTTAAAAAATATATATCTATAGAAAATTATCCACACAGCTGCATGCATTTCACTGCACTCTTATAGGCCTGGGAATGCTTATACTGGCAGAGATACAAACAGACAATTTACACACCCAATAAAAGACATCAGGCATAGATGTCCAAAGAAAGTAATGGACCAAAATAGAGTGGAATTACCCAGATAGTCTAACAGACAGGCAAGCTGAAATCTAGACATACAACAATACAGACCGACACACAGTGTCAGACTACCTACGTAGACAGAGGGTCCTAACAGACAGGCATTCGAGGCACAGTCAAGCAGTGATCCAGACAGGCAGCTAGCCCCAGACCCAAAAACGCAAGTAGAGAGTCCGAGATACAGGCAAACCTGAGCCCCAAGTAGGCAGGCCGACACAAAAACAGTGCTGGCACAAAGCCAAATAGATAGGCAGATGGAAATCCAGCTAAACAGAGACTGAAACAGGTAGAGCCCCAGTCTGTCAGGCGACAATAAACCAAGAGAGACACCCAGGTAGAGGCCCAGAAGGCCAGAGAGGCAGAAGCAAATACAAAAGTCATGTACTCAGATAGGTTAGCAGGAAGCAGACGGACACACTGGCGGGCAAGTAAGCAGTCTCTGCTCCATTATACTTGAAAGCAATCATAAAAGGCAGGCCACGATACTGACAGGTAATCCAAGACCCGTACAAACACAGCAAGACATACATCCAGGAAGACAAGGGCAAATGACAGGGACCCAACACAAGGTTCCAAAACTGGGACCTAAAATTAGAAACCTTAGAGGCAAGCAAACACCCTGGTAGTGTAGAACGAAGACATGCCCGCCTAGATACCCAGGCAGATTGATGCCCAGACTTGCAAGTGGAGAAGCAGGCAAGCAGGACTTCGCCCCAGGAAGACAGGGACCAGTCATCACCAAGTGTGAACGTCTGGACATCTCTGAACCAATTTGATGGTTGCTTCCACCAAAAGGGGCGTTTAGTGGCTCATATACAATGCTGTCAGACAAAGAATCGCAGACATGCCGCAGTAGACACACATTGAAATAGACAAAAAGAAGACTTCCCAGAATAGAATCAGAAGCCCACATTTCAGAGCATCTAGAGAGGCTGTACACCTTCTTCCTGTGCACTTTCCTTTCATCCTGCTTCAAGCCTGTAAATTGGGTTATCTCACAGTGTGAAGGCAAGAGCTCAGTGAAGAACTAGCAAAAGACAGCGCAGGTACCGGAGAGCAAGGTGGCACGAAGAGCACTTTAATGATCCAATTAATTGCATTAGGCAGCGGGCTCCAGGGACGCCAGGATCCGCGCTCCACTTACAACATCGCAGGAAACAGTACAATAAGGAGAAGGAGGGCAGGCTTTTGATGCACGGGGGATGTCAAGGAGAAACGCTGAAACCTGGCGGATGGACCAGAGGAGAAGGACCAATGAGGGCTGTTGATGCAGGGAGGACAGGTTAGAAGAGGCAAGGAACATTTTTATTCTTCTCCCTAACCACACCACAAGGTGGAGTGGAGGCAGGATGGGTCCAAGAGGGTGCGAGGAAGGACCAGGCATAATGCACCAGAAAGGGTCAATGGCAGTGTTGCACATGAAATACTCTGACAAATAACTTTGGTTCCCAAAGGTACTGTAGTTTTGAGCATGCCTGCCTCCTCGCATAACCTCAAAATTGATACCTAGGAGGGGCAAGTTAAAATTTGTGGGAACGCCAAGAAGATAGCTTTTAGTCCACCAAGGGTTTGCTCTCAACTCCTTACCAAAGGATGTTTGAGAGTGGGCAGGGGCGGCCTTAGGCATGTGCAAGCTGTGCACCTGCACAGGGCAGCCAAACCCCAGGGGCCACCACGCCAATATATATATCCTTAATATAATAATCCTCGGAGGATGGATACATATTTGCGTGGCGGCCCCTGGCAGGGATTTGGTGGCCTCCGGCTCTGTTTCACTTCCAAACACCCTGATCCCCACCTCTTCACTGGCCTCCACGCCGGTGTTCCTCCTTGTTCCTGATTGGCTTCTTTTTTTCCCTATCCACTGCTGGGCACGTCGTGTGTCACAATACCCTCCTCCTCCTAAATGTTATCATCCGGAGACGAATTCGGAAGGGTAGGAGCAGCCGCAGGTACTGGTCATCTAATGCCTTTTCTGGACGTTTTATTAAAACACCTTCCTGAGCTCCCGGGGGGCTCCGCCCTGCCTGGACCCCCTCTTCCAGGGCTCCCTACCTACGCTCCCTGCCCAGGGCCGCCATGAGCCTAGAGCCGCCCCTGGAGTGGGAAAGAGATTCCTTGAATGAGCTAGAAGAAGAAAGCATTCAAGGATACACATTCTGATGCATTTATATAAATATGTTTGGTACCCTTATTTTATCACGGCTGTCATCATCAGCACCCTTGATATAGACACTCTCCATGAGCAACTCAACCATAAGCATCGCCACAAAAAGAAGCTAGGAAAGGTGGTTTCTTGGCACTATTCCTTACTCGCTCATCTCACTTCCTTTCTCCGCCCCTTTTACTCACCATATTATGGGCTGTTACTACTTGGGTGTTGAAAACTTAACTACTGCACCTTTCTGGCCTTTATTCCACATCACTGTGCGAGGGGATGCCTGCAATGGCATTTTTTAAAATCCGACTAGGCCAGAGAAACACGAGCTCTTACTTATGGTCTAAAATGTATAGAGACGTGTACTACCCGTCCACGTCGGTTCCTCTTCATGTGTATGAAGTGCTTTATAAATACAATTACATAATCAGTTTCCAACCCGTAGATTTTACTAGCATGTCAGTGCTGCTGCATCTGATTCAGTCTGTCCCCCAATTACACCAAAGCCAGGGCCACTGAAATCATGTGGAAGGGCTGCACCAAATTATGTAGCATGGATGACTAATTGTGTGGCAAGAAAGACAAAATATGTGGTATAACGTGGCACATTTTTGATAGTAGTACTGTATTATTATACATGTTAATACTGTCTGAGCAAAGATGATTTCACCTTATTATTACCAGTTTAACAACCAAATACAGAAATAATCAACTTAAAGATGACCAGTCAACGTTTGCAAAGGGCCTTCCACTGCCAGCGAACATGTTGCAACGTTTTTGGTACCTTTTGATCCGTTTGTGCAAGAAACGATTTTTTGGGTATTTTAAATCTGCATATTATGGTTTATGGTTCAAATTCGTAATTATGTGGGGAAAAAGTAGCAGCCGCAGAATCGCATAATTCCAGTGGCCCTGACCTAAACTCAGTGAGAATAGTGACCCCTTCAGCATGAGCCGTCTCCTTTTATCAAGAGCCGTCTCCTTTTATCTGTCATCAGCTGTAGGATTTTTTTATTTTTACATATCCGTAACAAGAAATAAAAGTTGAAAAGTACATCAGAGGTTTATAGTTGTATCATATAGGAATACAAGTAGATGGAAGAAAGGCTATGGGAAAGGTAAAAGGTAAATCAAGCAGGCACATAAGGGGAGCAGCGGGAAGAAAAGGGATGTAAAATACAGAGCGACTACAGGCAGACAGCCTACGAGCCAATTCTGCCTTGTAATAATAGGTGCACGCACAGGGAGTGTGATTATCCGCGTTAGGCAATCCTGCTGGAATAATGTGCTGCTGAACAATGCAGAATTCATTACCGGCAGATAATCTGTAGGGCACAGAGCACGCAGCTTCCGCAAGTTTTACACAATGAGATAGTGTTGATTCACAAAACTATCCACACAACCAATGTGCAAAAAAGGCATGATTTATGAGCGCAAATATTCACTGCTGCAATTCACAAAATAAGTATGGTGTAATATATGGGAGAAAATCTACCCGCAGGTGTGAAGACATGAAAATTCAGTGAACACCCAAAAAACCCAATTAGTTTTGTTTTAGCTACAAGGCAAAAATCGCACTCTGGATGTGGATATTCAATCACTTCAAGGGCTGAAGCAAATGCTTATCCTAATCCCTTTACGTCCCTAATGGAGAAAAAAAAATATATATATTAATAATAAAAAAAAAAAAAAAAATAAAAAAAAAAAAAAAATATATATATATATATATATATATATATATATATATATATATATATATATATATATATATATATTATATGAAGAAATCCCAATGCTACGACAGTCACTCCGGCGTAACACAAGGGCGCAGACTCTGAAAGCTGGTGTGAACAAGGATGGAAGTTTATTCACACATCAAAAATTACAACATGCCGTGTTTCGGCTGCCTGACATGCAGCCTATATATATATATATATATATATATAAATATATGCGTAACTGTGCAAATTCCCAGGCGTATTTCTGGAATTCGTAGGAGAATCCCGACAAAATGTGCTACTCTATGCTAAACTAGAGATGCAGGTTTGTATTTTTTGGGTCATCTGGCCCAAAGAACTCATCATTAATATAATAGACCCACAACCTCTTTACGTTGTCCTGCACCCATCATTACTGCGTGTATGGCACAGAACCGCTATCATAGAAGTCATAGCTGAACTGTACCACTCATCCATCGTGCAACTAGACAGCATTCACTGATAACTGTTGTTTAGCAAATAGAGAAAACTTGCCAAATTTGGAAATTTATTTGCCATCAATTTGTTCTTGCTTGTACGAGACACAACCCTGAGAAATGATAGTGGTCAATGGAGAATTTTCCCACAAGCCAAATCTCTTTCCCTTGGACTTACATGATCTCACAGGAAGTACCCTAAAATCTCAGCGTGGAACGTCTTATGCGGCCAGATCTTCAAAATTTGATTTAAAAGATGCTCCTTCCACAAATACCAGGCCTGCTGTACTGGAAATTGACACACTGTCCCAACCCTAGAGGGTGAAAAGGGATCCTCTATAAACCCAACATACCATGGAACATCTCCTTCCTTGTGGTCAGGTCCATTGCCTTAAGTAAAGACGCAGAAGTTCTCACCAAGACCAGGGTGTCAAAGGTTATTGTAGAGAAGTAATCAATATACAATGCTCGAGCTGGGACATGAATTGGTCACCCATTCCAGAGGTAACACATTACAAGTTTTGAGGCTGATTCAGCACACCAAGGAGAAAAATGCGTTACATTTTAGAAAGTTAGTGTTTTCCTAAGCGAGTTGTGTACATTGAGGCAGCCCAGTGTTTAACAGCTTTTGGAGCAAAAATATGCAAACAAACTGATCAGCTGCACTTTTGTCCTTGTAAAGTAAAATCGTTTATTTGGATGAATCCTTTTCTGCAGCAGTTCTGATGCTTTTTGGGCCAAGAAACGTCAAAGAACGTTTCTTGGCACCGACAATAGATGAAAATATATGCAAAGTAATGTTCGGCATACATTCTTGTCCATGTGTTTTGCTTTGTGTGTTGGCACGCTGGTCTTTCTTGTAGCTCTTGGCTTCACTTTATTCTGTCTCGGAGGAGATGGGGGGCGGTGGGGGGAGTACTCTTACCACGAAGACAGGACCTGCCCCTGGTCTCCCACTAGTGAGTAAAACCTATGACGCAAATGCAGCATACAATCACTGGTATTCAGTTATAAAGACAAACTAGGCGTTTGTTTAGGGCGTTAGGGGGACTACAAATTTCAGGGGTGTAATGTAAATAAACCTAAAATGAAGAGAAAAAAAATTTGGGGTGCCAATTGCCCGGTTCGCCTAGGGTGTCACGATTGAAAGCTCGTCCATGGCCTCCCTACTCCTACATTGGCCGAATATTACCATTTTACTTGTAGAGGTCACCTTCCTTTCAGCAAAGTGAGTAGTCTGAATTTGAGCTTTGATTTGCCAAAAGGATCCCCGGATCAGGTCCAAGACTATCCAGTTGTAGGTTTGCTACTCTGCTAAGCAGGAGGTGGGTTTCTCCATATACCGATTTGTAAATATCAGAGAGAGTCACTTTTTATTAGCAATTTAACGACGATTGTGTTTGAACATTTCTTACATGAAGCTCTTCGTAGGGACTTGGGCATGTTGCAGAGCAGATGTAAAAATAATAATGGTCTGACATATACACGTTTGGCTAATGGGTTAGACACGAGGCCCTTGTTGGACAGGTAGGAAACTCATCAACAGCTTAAATCATTGACGGGTTTCAAAATATAGCCCTGTTTTGAGAGTGGTGACCAATTTGCTGTTGGAGTTAATCATCCCCTCAAAGACCAAAGAGGTTTTATAACATTCTATGGGAAAGTTAATGTTTTTGTATGGTCATGGATTTGGTGGGTGGTTTCCCTTAAGCCCTATGCGGAGGACGACCAGTTCTATGGAAAGTGTCCTTAATCAATGACAAACCCACTGAGAAGTGTGTAATCAACCTCTCTACATTTAAAGGCGAACCACCAGAAATAAATCCCTTCTCCACCCCCCACACCCTGCAAGCTTGCAATCATCTCTGGCTATGAGAATAGGCAGTCAATACCACTGTGGCTTTTAAGTCACCATGGGCAGATCCTTAATGTTCATATGTAACATGCATCCCATGTCTCCATAACAGAATCCTTTGAAAAATCATCAAAGTACCAGCTCTATCTGCTAATAAAAGAAATGCAGCCAAAGCCAAAAGGCTGATCATAATGTGCTAACACATGTAGACAGAGGCCTTCAAATGGTGTTTATATTCATTGTATTCAAAAATGCTGTTTATCACATTAAATTCGGTTCAGGCAAAAATAATTGCTTTATGTGCATACTGCATATAGGAGATGAATAATTGAATGTGACAAAGTGAAAATTAAGTGTATTTTCCAGATGTAAATTAGACCTTCATGCATTCTATTGAACCCACTTCTTAGAAAGCCAAATGCCACACCAAATAGCTAATAGCATGAGATGAGAGAGGTTTACTCCTATTGGGTGGAGCCAAAGCCCACTCTGTGTATATTTTAATGAATTGGCAAGAATAGGTCTTGCAGACACTACCACATGCTGCACTTTTGGTTGATCAGATTTGGTAGTAACGCATTGATGGTCAACTTCTCTAAATCCAGCTGAAGACTGCTTCATTGCAGGCTCACTCCAACCAAATCACACCTGAGACGCTTCCAGAAGCACAAGGGGAGTTTCTCTGGCTGCACTGTATTCAGGGCTGGACTGGGAGCCCAACACAGCCATGGTAATTTTCTCAGACCACCCCCTGATGAAGCACTGCCTTGCCCAGAGTTTCTGGAAGCACTTGCTTGCTGCTTTTGTTACTGGGGGCCAATACTGCAGCACTGCTGCAAAACCACCTCCCACTGTTGCTATAATGGCCCCCACCCTTCCAGCCTCCCGGAGAAACACTGGATGGCCAGTAGAGCCAGTCCAGGTCGGACTGTATTCATACAAAATGCAATGCTCCAATGAAAAGCATATTGTGCCTGTTGACCCCCACACATTAAAAAAAAGTTACTCTCTCAATAGTCTTTTGGCTCTTCTGTGAAAATCCACAATTTGCTCACAAAGATGAACTAAAAACCCACCCAATGCACCAACAGTTCCTATTCAAGATGTCCGGGCTCACCTCCAGAGCCACCTCAAGGAAGGAAAAGTCTAGGGAAACGGGACATTCTATTTAGGCGTTTAATTGTGTGCTTGTTTTGTCGTACTATAATAATAATAATAATCCTGTATTTGTAAAGCGCACAGCTACCCATAGGTTTCCCGGCGCTGGGGGCCGTCGGGAAGATTAAGCAAGCTATTGCCCAGAGTAACATGGTGCTGGGCAGACCCCTGACGCCGGTGCCGGGAATCGAACCATGATCCCCAGCCCCTGTCGTCAGTTGCCCTGGCCGCTGCGCCACTATCCCTGGCAATTCCCGAAGGCCCTCCAGTCCCCATTCAAAAGACAGCACACTGCCCCATAAAATAAAATAAACCAGCACTAACAACCATGTACTATACTAATTGTTATGTTATGTTAGTTTTTTTTTGTATAGCACGTGACTCACCCAGGGGCATCTCAGCGCTTGACCTAAGGGATAACTTGAGGCGGATCAAGATAGTGTTTGCTCGAGAAAAGGTCCTAATTAGAACAGAAAGGTTTTTAGTTGTTTCCTGAAGGCCATAAGAGATGTAGATTTACGCAAAGTCTCAGGGAGTAAGTTCCAATATTTGGAAGCCACATAGGAGAAAGCTCTACCACCTGTACGACTTAAGTGGATGCGTGGGACCTTCAGGAAAGCTCATGAATTGGATCTTAAATTGCATTCAGACCGGTGCTTGGATAGTTTGTTTTGCAAATAGCGGGGGCCTTCGCCTTTAAGAGCTTTAAAAGAGAGGCAGCAGATTTTGAACAGTGATCTCTTTTTCACTGGAAGCCAGTGCAGTTCTCTAAGAAGAGGAAGAGAAGGGGTTCCAGGGGGTTGGTTTAAAACCATTCTTGCTGAGGTATTTTGAATCACTTGGAGTTTGGTTAGAGTGGTCTCCCCAGTTCAGCCAACAAAGCGTTCCCATAGTCAACCGACTCACCACCATTGCCTGAACTACTGTTCTGCGGTGTTTCAGTGGTAAATAGGGGAGTATTTTTTGTAGGAGGTGAAGGCTGTAGTAACATGACCCAGAGATATTCTTGATATTGTCTTCCATCGTGAGTTTATGGTCCAGTTGAATTCCCAGACTTTTTACTGAGAGGGAAGGGGAGGGCGCTTCACCCAGCTCTGAAAGCCATCAGTCAGGTTACCAGAATTGAGCGGCTTTGCCTAGAAGCATAAGCTCTGTTTTCCCCGGGTTGAGCTGAAGGCAATGCTCACTCATCCACTCCGAGATAGCCAAGATTCCACCTGAGAAAATTCTCGTCGGTGGAGTTGGTGTCGACGGGAAAAAGCAGTTGAGTATCATCGGCGTAAGAAACTATCTCTAAGCCGAATGGTTGCACATTTATTGCTAGGGGGGCCATATATATATTAAAGAGCGTAAATCAAATAATGTTTAAAAAGACATGACTTGAAGTAACGTGTGTCCAATTTAATTTGGTGTTCAATTCAACAATAACAGCATCTGAAGACTTCACTTCTAACCATCAGGAGTCAGTCGCTCTTGTGTATGCTCCACCTTCCTTACCCACATTCACTGCAGAGTTATTACCAGAGAGCATCTATGTTCCAAAGATAGCCACTCAGGATCCACAGGGGAGAGGAAGCGGAAGTCTGGCACTGCTAGACTACAGCCCTGGAAGCAACTTAAGCCAGAATAATACAAAACATTTACACCTCTTCATTCATGTAGTGGTGCCAAATGTGGATCCAGCAGGAAGAAATCCAACCCAGATTTTCAAAGTCCATAGTATTTATAAGTAACACAGTTAAACAGTCAGTGGTTATCATGAAAATCTGGACTGCCTTTGGATCTAGGATGGACACAGCAGAGTTAAAGTCTCAGAAACAAAAAGCAGACCATTAATGCCAATGACACAAAACAGGAAAGGAGAAATGTATTCAACAAAACCTTCCGCAACCTTGATATGGGCCTTACTCTTTACTTTTCCAGGCAGCCATTTCAAGTGGTACATGCAACTAAAAATAAATTCACAACCCCAAAATGAAGAAGGGGAGGATCCCTGAACACTAGTAGTCTTCAAACAATTAGCCTCAAGCAGACAGACAGTACTGCTTCTCATTTTAACCAAAGGGACTTTTGTTAAGTCTTTAGCCTTCTACTGAATTGTATTTTAACTATTTTTTACCAGTGAGGAATACGGAGGATGAATTATGAATAGCCTGTAAAAATATGGAGACCTAAGAAAATTTGTATCAATAGCTATTACTCGGATTTCATTTGTAATTTTAGGCACTTTGACAGACTTCATTGTCTAAATAATGTATTTTTGAATTTGTGGTACATGGTGTTTTTTTTTCCTTTCTGTTTATTCATATGAAGTTTTTTTTACTAATAATTTAAAACAAAATTACTTTTCGAAGGGGCGTGGGGTTGAATGCATTGGGGGCCTAGTGACCAAAAGTGAGGCTGTGTCTAGATGTAAGAACGAGCTACTGGCATGTGAGGGGTCCGTCTAGGCCAGAAATGTAAAATATAGGCCCAGGAAGGTCGGATCAATGGAAATTCTCCTACTTTAGATAAATGTAGGTACAAGCAATCCGAATTCAGCATGTTCACCTAGCCAGGAGTAATTCTGAAAAACTGGCATGGTTTAGAATTTCCTGGGCCTACATTGGAATTACCTAGTGTGGGTTGCATTGAATCTGCTACAGAATTTCCAATGTTTATGTGGGCTTCCCATCGGCCTCTAACCTGCTCTATGAACCAGGGTTGGACCGATACACTTACTACTGGCTAGTCACAGACCTGTGCAGAAACACTGTGCCAAAACATACAGATGGCCAGACACAGACCTGTGCAGAAACACAGACAGACAGCCAGTCACACACCCGTGGAGAAAGTCACAGACGGCCAGATACAGACCTGAAACACACAGATGGCCAGTCACAGAGCAGTGCAGGAACACTGCAAAAAGCACACAGACGGCCAGTCACAGACCAGTGCAGAAGAGAAAACACTGAGCCGTCGCACTTGGAATGCTAGGAATTATAAGGAGAGGTTAATTTGACCAAAGTCCCTGGGGACCTGCTCTGTCAGGAAAACGATCCAGCCAGGGCTTTCATTTTCATTTTTCTAACCTTCGCCTCGAGCTGCCTGTAAAATCTTTTTAATACTATTAATGAAAGCATTTAACTTAACAGTGTATAACCAACACTTCCTCTTAACTCTTTGAAGGATGCCACAGTATTTTATTTTACTTTAAATTAAAGTCTCTCCAAAGAGTTTATATTTTTTTTAATTCACCCACTTTGAGATATTTAACACATTTTTTGGGCAGTGGAAGGAGGTATCTACCGTGGAATTTGGACGCTGTCAGCTGCATGTTGCGCAACACAGCCTGCAAAACTGTAGTATGCTAAAGGGATGGCATGTCACTATTTCAATGTCTTATCACCGGCCTCCAATAATACAAACGCCACAATATCAACATCCACTACATCAACAAAGTAAGAAGAGCTGGATGTACACCAGCAAATCTACACTTTCTTACACATACAAGCCATGACTATATAGCGGCAGTCTACTGTGGAGTAGAGATCTGTGAAGGTCGGTAATCTGTAGAAGATAATTTTATATAAAACTGATGAAGATGTGCACTCTCTCACATCTACTCAACGCCCATAGCTGACAAGAAAGATGGCCGCGTGTACATCCCTATATGAAGACAGATGGGAGATTGACCTAAAGAACACGGAGGCATTACCTAGCTCTTGCAAACTGATCTCCACAGACCCCAACAACTTCAAACATAAGCAGCCAAAAATTAACCTCCCCGGCACCCCTTTTCACCATTCTCTTCCATGCACCAAACGGAATTGTACTTAAAATGCCTTTCCGGCCCCCCTCAACTCCCCTCGCATCTAACAGGTGGGGAGCGGCTAGGCATCCTAAAAGGTGCAACCCCAATACCAACCACTGAGAATACATCCGTTCTTAATGTTACATAACAATCGGTGGTGTAGACTAGTAACACACCCATCTACTAATAAGGGCCATAAACTGGAGAAAAATGTTAACTGCCAGGGATCACACACTGCATGAAGGTGGAGCTGAGGTTCACAAATGAAAGCACTGTACAAACTACAAAAAACTGCCAAGAATATGACACTTTCCCACACATCAAGCTTGCTCCATGAATCCTGCATTTTAATATAAATCTGAAGACATACCTTCAGAGTGTAAGCCATCACCGAAATACTTGGTCTCCGAGCCCTTCTTATAAGGGCCCCTAATCGCCTCCCTATCCTGTCACCACTTCGTACTCATATATGGTTGATTAGCACTTGGATGGCACTCAACATGCTGCCCATCCTCTGCCCCATAAGTTGTCCCTCTGCAACTCTCAAGCCCCTCTTTGTAAATAAAGACAATGATACTGGCAGAAATTCTTCACCTTGTACCCTAAAATAGCCTTAGAGCCTGACACAGTGGGCTCTACCGGCCATTAAACGCGCACTGAGGTTGTGAGACACAAAAATCCCTCTAATGTGGGTGTGGCGATGGTTGGCCATCCTACCAGAGGCACTTCACTGGTAAAAGACATACTAGAATCTTTTCAAAGGAAGTATGGTTTACACCATCCCCCATTTTGTTGGCCTGTTACTGAACTCTCCAGTCCTTCTTTGGTCTCCACAGGGGCATGCAAGACATTGTGGTTTATTAGAACATTGCAATGTTGAGCTCTCCATTGAAGACAATGGAGCGCTCCGGGCTTCTAATGGCTGGTAGAAGCCTGGAGCATCAACATGTTTGTTCACAGCTGTACCTGTGAACAAAGGCCTCATGGAACAGGAGGGGATTTCAACCCCCTGGGGCTCCATGAGGCCTTTGTTCTACTATTTAGATCATTCTGCCCTCTGGGCGCTGAATGTTCTAATAGCTGTATAGCCCTCCGTTGTGGGCTCTACCAGTTATTAAAGTCCCGCTCCCTTGTTAAAGGCCCTCGCCTTCGACACGGTCCCTTTAACACTGGAGCCAGGCCTTTAATGGCCGGTAGAGCCCCCTACGTCAGGCTCGAAGGCTATATTAGAGTGAGTTTTGTGTCTCACAACCCCATTGTGTGAAAAAAGTATCTGTTCTCTTCCGCTGTGGCAATTTTGTCACTGTGTCAATGCGGATAGGTTTCCTCTAGCTCACTGGCAGTGTTGTGTTTGAGAAATGTCCTTTACGTCGTCCCAGTATTGATGAGTCCTACCACTTTTTTTTTTTTTTTTTTTGCAGAGTTTTATATAGCGCGAACTAGAACCGAACCGAATCAGTTATCAGAGCGCTTTACATAGCCTACAAAAGGTTAGAGAGACAGCCCTTCCTGGTCCCAATCACCAACAACTCCAGCTACCAAGCAATGCTTAATATCAGATGAAGAAACGGGAAGTGGTGCTGCTGGGGACTACTAGTGGTGCACTCCCTTACGGTCAACAGTAGCTCTGAGTTTTAGGTTGGACAGAGACATTAGGGTTCGTCGGACAAGCCTGACGCCCATCCTAGTCCCATTGGGCAGGAACAATGCGATGATTTAGAGCAATCTGTGATAAAAAAAATAAAAAACATATTGCTTACTGCAATGCTCACCATACTTGGAAAAAGTTACTTTCTGGTCAATATCTGCCCCCCCTGCTCAGGGTCAGATCGTACACCCTAGAGCACATGGTAAGCCTGACCTTGGCAGTCATTATTCCAACCGCTTCCAAGAGTCCACCAGACACAAACACACAATCCAAGACTTCTCAAAGGACTAGAGGTCACGATTGGGTCAAAGCTAAAAGTAAGAAAGCATTTTTGCTCTGAGAAAGGGCAAGAAAGGAACGCATTCATCACCCTCCCTGCAGAAATACTGGAGACAAAAATAGCAATTACATCTAAAACATGTGGTGTCAGACTAAATACAGTAGTCATGAATAATCACTAGCAAAGGAGGCGACAGGGGTCGGTGAGTACAAAGCAGAGAAGTTGTCACAACGGCAGGGCATCGGAAGGGAGGCGAAGGGTCTCGAGCCAAAGACAGACCGCTGACTGACACCGAGCAACTGGGTAGCAAACCACAAACCACGCTGTAACGAAGGGTGAACTTTGACCTGGAAGCAATAAACGACCTACGTCAATTTTTGAACCAAAACAATTTCAGAGTAAATACGAATTAAGGCCAAGGGTGAATGATGTAAACAGAACACTATATGCCAAATTATGGGCCTGCTGTTTTAGCGCTATTCTGTGACGTGTTTACTTTCGTTGACAAAGTTAGGGCCTGGCTGTCCTCCTCTGCAGTTACATTCCATACTCCTCCCAATATGTTTTTTTAAAGGGTCAGGGTTTCAGCTTCAATAAGGCGGCATTCTAGACTGGTGGGAAGGGCATGCTGCCACCCTAAACCAAAGGGTGTGCCAGGCCTCTGGGCCAGGCTCTTATCACACCAGATACACAATCACACTACTAACAGCAATGCAACTATTTAAAATCTGTGAGCCTACATGTGGTAAGCAGGTTTCCAAAGAAAACAGCATTGCTTCCTAAATCAATAAAAAAAGCTGAATGTTCTCTGGCTACTTCCTCCCTCCGGCCTTTCTCTTCAATTCAAAATTAATTTAGGTAACCCTTTGTTTACCTAAACTGATGGTTCTCAGTGAAAAAAGTTATGTTCCTTCAGTTCTGACCATTGTTCTTAAAATCTCTTTTCTTTGGAACAGTGCCATTCTGTAGGTGTTCACCAAAGGTCAGATCACGTAAAACTTGAACTAGGGAAAATTATGGAAATATGATTTTTTCATTACTTTTTGCATGTGCGATTTGGAATGGAGCAAAGCAGTGCTCTGGTCCATATTGATAATAAAATTTGCAACACGGCAAAAACAGAGGAAACAATTTGGTTTCTGCTATATAATATCAAAAGGATCAACTTTAGTGCTACTCCCCATAAACACGTGGAAAAAGCTACATTTGATCTCAAACCATTGCAAGCCATTTAATAAAAAAACTGTGTTTAGACCGTAAAAGATACTATTAATCCACTTTCCTTTCTGCTAGGGTGTGTAATATGCAAGAAAAACCATTAAGCGATAGGGCTCATTGTTTTCAATGGTTAAAAAAATAATTTTCCTCCACTTTTGCCTATATGCAAAAACCTTTATTTATTAGAAAGTGAATCAAACCCAATGCAAACTTTACATAACATGGCTGCAAGCGCCCACCCTCAAGTGAAACGGACACCCCAACCTTCGTAGCTCAATGGGCCCTCCCCAGTTGTAATCAATATTTCAAGATTGATCTGCTGTAGGAAATTAAACAAACATTGGCAAAAACCAATATTTCTGGCCGTGGCAAGCTGTAGCAATGGCTATTTTATTTTTATTTCACAATGCAAGCATATGCCACAAAAAAAACACAAAGAAGAAAACAGGAAATGCATTCCACCGCATAAACGAGGGGGCCATGTGCTTACAATAAACATTTTCGCACACAAAAACTAAGGAAATATATAGCCACCACATAATATTTTATTAGAACAGTGTGGGTTCTTCCTATTAGGCAGGTGCACTTCTCAAAAGAACAGGAATCGTTTTTAATTGTAATGCACAGGAAAATAGGATATTTAGTGGTGCAAAAAAAGATAAAATTGACTTCGAATTACTGTTACTTGAAGACATTTTAAACTCAAAGGGATGACTTACAAATGAAAATGAATTAGAATGAGAAGAGAAAAAAAGCACTGGCAAATGAAAGAAATGACCTTATTATGCGGATGTGCACATGTATTCTGGAGAATGTGGTCTCATTCACAGCGCAACACGCAACATAGCCAATATCTGACCCTTTGCCCATGCTGTATGAGGTGAGCAGAAGTCAAATGAAACTGACAGTTTAGCAGACAAATGGATGAAGTGGGTTGACCCAAAGCACCACTCTGTAGGTATTTACATATGCATTTTTGAGTGCATAATTTTTTAACATAAGGGTGACAATGTTAAATCTTTCCCAAGGCTGGGACCTACAATTAGGCCCAAAAGGCGTAAGCAGGTGCAAAATGGTGACTCACTATAAAGAACTTGACTACACAAGTAAAGGCATCTCAAAATTGTAAGTGAAAAAAATATTCATTCCAGAAAAAGAAAATTACATTCCATCCAGTAGAGCCGTAGAAGACTAGCAAACCACCCTTGCTTCCGGAATGTCCTTTCAACAGCTGTCACCGTTCAGAAACAACAGTACAGTAGATTAGTTTGTGAAAAGCCCAGTAACAGCAGCACTTAACATATTTAAAGCTAACAGTCACTAGGGCCCCATCCATGATCTAACTCAGGCGTCCTTGGCAATGGCACGGCCAGGAAGCGATGGCCCACTGGACCAAAGCACTCTATAAGTCTGAGACATCCTAATTTTCTGTGATGAGGGCGCCATTGTCTGTTACACCAAAGGTCAAAGTTAAAACCATAGTTTCACAGCACCTTGAGGTCATATACGATGTTGCTGGTGGGTCACTTATGGGCCGGTTATGAGTCAGGCTGAGAAGCATCTCCAGGGAAGATACCGCTCCATCGGATCACAACTACCTCTATGTTCATGTGCAAGGATTTACTGTGTTTGGGAACACAGAATCTGACTTTACCAGCCAGGAAAGCTGGTCTGCAAAATTAAGGAAGGCAGAGGCTTCAGGCACAAGTGTAGTTAACCCTTCCTGACTTCCTTCCACAGCACCGGGGAATAGAATGGACCCCCTCTGTGTACCTACTGCCTCCCTTAAATTCTGCCTAGCCCCAGCCCTGCAAACCACTACAAGATTCTGCTCGCGGCAGGTGGTAAACGAGAATGGAGTCATCCTGGAATGGTCAATCTCCATATATAAAATGATCCGGCAATCCTGGATTCACGTTATTCCCATTCCTGGGACAAAAGCTTGCAATTAAATGGTCCTGGGGGCAATTACCATCTGAAATTGGTGGTTCTAGACCAGATAATGTTGGCACCTTTTCTCAGTGCAACTCATAATTGAGGTAAAGGTAAACCCTAAGCAGAGAGTGTTAAATCCAAAAATCCAAGAAGGCTCCCTACATGAGGGGCATCACATTCACAAAGTACCTATATTATAGGTAAAGGCAAGAAGAGCCTTCCTTGTGGTGGGCAGCATTTTGCTACTCCTTTCTCTTCTAACAGCACAAACCAATTAACCTGCAAGAGGGGTGAACCCAATGTGTTCCTTTCAAGCAATGCCCTACCAAAGACTTAAAGCTCTACCTACATAAGGCATGCCTAGTTCCCACCACAAAAAGGGCACCCTTCAAGTCAAGATAAGGCCATTCTGTCTCCCTAGTTCTGAAAGTATGTCATGGGTGTCTGTTAAGGTCACTACTGATGTAAGTCGCAGCTCGGCTAGCAAGGGATGAGGAGCAAATGAGGTTGTTGCCTGTAGCTTATGCACAATCTACACCAGAATAAGTGACACCTAGAATCGCATGCTCATGTGCAATCACCAATATCTCAAACTCTCATAATTAGAACACCAACTTCCATGCTCACATGCAATATAGCAACGCTGACCATTTGCATAAAGTGCATTGGGTACAGAATTAACACCAGGTGCTTCAAGAAAAGTATTAATAATACCCATCATATGGGTCAGTGGAAGATCAGACCCCGGCACCCTCCAACTAAGGTCAGTATCCGTAAAAATGGCAGACACCTGCCAGCTGTGGTATATATATTTGGGTGTAGATTACCCCGCTTCCAAGGCACCTCTCATTGGTCTCCACACTGCTGTACGTATATTCAGAAGAGTGTTGGTTACCCACCAACTCCTGATATGGTTCCCAGACAGACTCCTAAACCTATTACCCTCCCCCATCATCCCATTACCCCTAGTTTTCCCTTACCACTCCCAGGCTCTGAAGATGCCCTGCTTGCAAAATTGTGGCAAATTCACGAGGAGACATAGGTAAAAGTCAATAAATCAATTAAATTAGCATTATGTGCAAAGAAAAAAAACCAGAGCACCGCTTATTAACCGGTTTACATTTGGTGTTTGTGAGTATGCAAAGACAAAAGATTAGTTGTGTCATACTCTTGCCATAGATGTAACTTACATTTTTATGAATATGACCCGCTAAAAATTGTTTTCCTGGATACTTGACTCCTGAAAAAAAGTTCAGGAATCAGACACCAAGGGGCTGCCTAAGTCTACAAGTCCAGGAAGAGGAGGACCCCACGGAAGTTAACCATTTGGGGGGGGGGGGTTAATTATAGCATGTTTTCATGTAGTTTGTAGAAGAACAGCTATTCTCACGATTCAGCCATCAAATGGGAAGTGGGTGCTTCAAATAAAGGGATGGCGGGCTGCCCCCCCCCCCCCCAACTTTCCAATTTGAACGCCCATATTCAGCCCAAGGTGCTAAATAGAACTAAGAACACCCAGAACCGTAGCCAGTGTGCCTTGGGCCCTAGTGCAAGGAAAGAAACGGACGCCCGGTACCACTGCACCTGCTGCACCAAAGGAAGCTACGACCCCGAATGAACAGCGTGCAGCCTTTTTAACTGCACCAAGGGAAACCATCAAAGATTGTGTAAGGATTTTTGACGTCCCATCAAGCAATCAACGGCGGCATATTGTATTTATTCTTCTTGGGGCAGCAGTCAGGCATTGAGCAACAAACGGCTGGCGCCCTAGGCGGCAGCGTAGCGTTGCCTTAACGAAAATAATGGGCCCCGCACTTTCCAAGATGGGGAAAAAACTGCCGCGTACCTTGAACTTGGCCTGTCAGATATATTGCCGGAAGTTAAGCGCATTTGAATAATTGCACGAGCTGCATTGGCCTCGTGCCGGTATGGAGCGGGTTAACCGGTAGGCACCGCCCTCGTTTTGTGTTCTAAATGGCTCGCTCGCTTCTATTAGCTTAATGTATTTTTGCAATTGGAAATTTTAATTAGTTCCGAAGCGGTGGTTCCAGTTTGCGGGCAGAGTTGCTCTTGTGGGGCGGACTGATGTGGAGAGGGCGGCCTCTGAGGGGAAGAGAGGACTGTGGAGTAAACGTGTAGGAAGGAGCAAGGGAGAGCTGTGAGATAATGAGCTAGAAAGCCCGATATAAGCAAGAAAGTCACCATTGGCGCGTGCTATGGGAAAGTAACAGGAGCGTGGTATATGCGGCCCTGCCTACCTTGAGGCACGTGTGTTGCATAGTAAGGCCAATAAACTGGGAGAAACAGGGGGAGCAACTAAGAATAATGCTTTCTTATAGTGTTTCAAGCTACATGTCAGCAGCTTCTAAGCGCTGTACCCAACAAGTGTTCATGCTGCTATTAAGTGTCCCGTTTCTTCGACCTCCGAACCTTGACATCACCTCAAGCTTCAGCCTCGAGCGATTATTTCGCTTCTCTAAACGACCAACGGCAATTAATGAGCCGATACATACGTCGAGTGCCACTACATTTGGCAATATTAACATATAATGGTTATAGCGCCTCGAAACGGGAAAAAACAGCCCCCTCGTGGATTCAGACGGTCGGAGAACTGTCGGGACATCGTCAATCCATTCACAACGGGTAGGTTCCGGGGATGGCGTGGAAACAGAGCGCAAGCGATACCACCGAACACGAGACCGGAGGGCTATAGGGGAAACCTATAAAGCGACAAACAGGCTGGAAGGAGCTCATAGGGAAATCACGGGCGAGCCGCTGCGAGAGAGTAAAGGTGTGAGGACAGGGCAGAAGAAAAGATAGCTATAGGGGCAATTACATCTTGCAAGGGGACGGTTGAGGAACGACAGGACGAAAATGGTACAGAGGAAATGGGACAGCGTGAATGGCACATGATCGAGCGTGAACTTGTGCCTATGGTGGAAAAACAGGGGGCGCAATATGAAACCTCCAGAGATCAGACCAACCAATAGGTGAGAAAGAGTGGGGCAGGGCAGAGGAAGAGCGATAAAAAGACAGATGTCCGAGGAAATGGACAGAGCCACAGACAGGATAACTGGGCAAGATGGATGATGGGACAGAATCAAGGTGGGGGGGGGGGCTACAAAAAAGATCACCCCCATAAACCGACCCAAGAAACGTTGCACATTCACAGGCGACTGTGCAGTGGTGAAAGGAAGAGGCCACGGGGCGATGCACCAGTTGAACGAGGTACACCCTAACAGGGGGGAGGGGGGAATCACGCGTGGGATCTCGAGCGGCACGAACAACTGGGGCAGACAAGGGAGGCGCTATCGGGGACCACAGGGCGAGGAGAGAGCGAAACAACCCGAAGGACGAACAGATGAGCGGGATACTGTGGGGAAGGGGGCGGGGGTAATCACATACAGGATCGCAAGGGAAGGGACAGGGCTTCAGCATACGGAAGGCTACAGGATGACACAGGGGCGTGTGAGACACCGCAGGATGCGAAAGAACTACGGGCTAAAAACACCAGTGCAAGGAAGTGAGTGAAGCACAGGTGAGGATACTAAGTAAAGGAACACAGCAGGAGGTAAAGGGGAAATACAGGGGCAAGGGACGAGATCACAGGAATGAACATTAGAAGAAAGAGCGGAGCAGGACTCTGGACGGGGAGGGGGTACAACACCCTGGCCCCTTAGAAGGGCCAGTGCCACAGGCACTGACCCTTCTAAGGGGAAGGGACTGGGAGTCACCTACTAGGTCATGGGACACAGCAGGCACAAGGAGAGGGGTACAGCAGGGGAAAGAAGTGTCATGCTAAGGGGGGGGGGGGGGGGGGGGGAAGATATATTTTTGAGACCCGTGATCGGAACACATTTGAATTTCACTACCCATGTCCTAATTCAAGACTGTTTTATGGCTAACGATGATTAAATTCACATTACACTTCCATGTGAGACAACACAAGAAGGAGAGAGACAGGCTGGAATTCAACAGAAATGGAGACACCGCCTGGAATACAAAGAAAAGGCATAGAGACAGGCTGAAATACAAAGGAAAGGACAGATACACATGCTGAAACGAAGGGAGCCGAGACAAAGGCTGAAACACATGGGGAAGGGACACAGCCTGGAGCACAAGGGAAAGGAACACATCCTGGTCCCAGGGGAAGAAGAAACACAGCAAGGGGCACAGGGGAAGAAGAAACACAGCCTGGGGGAGGGGATAAAGAAACACAGCAAGGGGCACTGGGGAAGAAGAAACACAGCCTGGGGCACTGGGGAAGAAGAAACACAGCCTGGGGCACAGGGGATAAAGAAACACAGCCTGGGGGAGGGGATAAAGAAACACAGCCTGGGGGAGGGGATAAAGAAACACAGCAAGGGGCACAGGGGAAGAAGAAACACAGCAAGGGGCACAGGGGAAGAAGAAACACAGCAAGGGGCACAGGGGAAGAAGAAACACAGCAAGGGGCACAGGGGAAGAAGAATCACAGCAAGGGGCACAGGGGAAGAAGAATCACAGCAAGGGGCACAGGGGAAGAAGAAACACAGCAAGGGGCACAGGGGAAGAAGAAACACAGCCTGGGGGAGGGGATAAAGAAACACAGCAAGGGGCACTGGGGAAGAAGAAACACAGCCTGGGGCACTGGGGAAGAAGAAACACAGCAAGGGGCACAGGGGAAGAAGAAACACAGCCTGGGGCACAGGGGATAAAGAAACACAGCCTGGGGGAGGGGATAAAGAAACACAGCAAGGGGCACAGGGGAAGAAGAAACACAGCAAGGGGCACAGGGGAAGAAGAAACACAGCAAGGGGCACAGGGGATAAAGAAACACAGCCTGGAGCACAGGGGATAAAGAAATACAGCCTGGAGTGCAAGGGAAAAGAGACACAGGCTAAAGCACAAGGGAAAAAGACCCAGCCTAAAACACAAGGGAAAAAGACAAAGATACATGCTGCATTACAAGGAAAAGAGAGAGACAGCCTGAAAGCCAATGGAAAGGGATACACAAGGGAATGAGAGACACATGCTAAAGCACAAGGGAAACAGGCTGAAGCACATGGGAAAGAGAGACACAGGCTGAAGCACAAGGGAAAGAGACACATGCTTAAGCACAAGAGAAACAGGCTGAAGCACAAGGGAAAGAGAGACACAGGCTGAAGCACAAGGGGAAGAGAGACAGGCTGAAGCACAAGGGAAAGAGAGACACAGGCTGAAGCACAAGGACAATATTAGAAACAGGATGCAACAGAAGTAAAAGAGATACAGGCTGAAACACAAATAAAGGAGGCTTAAACACAAGAGGAAGGGGGAGAAACAGCAGACATGAACACAAAAGGAAGGCCCTGAACAACATTGTGGAACACTGGGGAAAACCGAACCTCCGAGAGGCGAGCCGCAGCCATGGGCACTAGCTGAAGGGAGAGGCACGCGGTGAATGTAGGGAGAGGGGGCGGCAAACCACACCTGTGGACTTCAGGCCACCGCTGGGATGGACCGAGCTACAGGTGAGGGGGGTGGGGGCGCATAAGGCCACAGAACAGAGGTGCACCAAAGAGAGCTGGAGAAGAACTCGCGTTCTGTTGCAGAGCACATACTGTAGAGACACATAATGGTGAAAGGAAACATAGCTGATTATTGAAAATAAGAGAAAAGGTGAACTTCCAATTTACGGGGAGATTTAGAGGGAAACAAATACATTTTAAAAGGGACGACGATCGGAACACAGAAGAGAAGGTTTTTATGAACAGAAACGAAGGCAGCCGACCGCAGTCAGCTGGGAAACGCAAACGTTGTTTTCTAAGATTAAAACTGGGCGTGCTGTGAAGAAGGGGGCAATAGAGTGAGAGGTGAGACTAGAAGACACGGGAAGCCACATCAGAGATATTAAAAGCCGGGTGAAAGTCACTGCATCGGTGACTGAGCTCGCCCTGCTCTAGGGGCAGTTTGCCAATAGAATTTTCGCTAGACCCGCAGTGCAAAAGAACATTTTGCTGCTTTGCACCGACGGGCGATTGCAAGGACCGGTGCAAAACTCTTCGGTTCTGTCGCCGCGCAATGTACGTAACACAAACCGAGACAAAAGACACAGAGGGGTGGGTAAAAGGAGCCAATGTTGGGGTGACGGACCCAACACTGCAAAGGATGGAACAAGAAAATATATGGAATAAAGAGCATTTTGTTAGCACCTGAAAGCTCGCCTAGCTTCCGCGTTTATAACGCCCTCAGCCGCAGCCCCGGTTCTCATTCCTCCTGGCTGGATCGGACCTCTCAAATGCCCGCATCTCAGTCACTGCCCTAGGTTAATACCATCCCTTTCCAAACACTCATTCATTCATCCAAGCTAACTCCTTCCCTTTTACTTCATCAGCCGATCTAGAGCCCTAGCCCGGAAGATTCCCTCCAGGTGGGAACCCACACATACCTGGGCAGGGGGTCCTCTCCTCCTCACGCCTACGGCTTCATGCCGGCCGCACTCCCCCAGGCGGGGGTCAGAGGGCACCTCCAAGGGCAAGAAACTGGCAATCCGTGGGGGGACGGCGTTCTACATCCAGACCCGGAGCTCGCCGGGGACGCACACCGCCGCAGGGTGTGCACACAGATGCTGCCACCGAGGAATGGACACTCCAGCAAAACTGGGCAGTCCGGGCGACTCAAGCCTCACAGGGGTCTATGCCCAATGCCTATGCATGTGGTCCGAATCCAAGGGCATCCTGGAATGATACTCCTGCCTGAGAACTACTCCGAGCCCACTTAGAAGTATTCCGCGCCCACTTAAAGGTGCTCCAGCTGAGTGAGCGGAGCTCAGGGTTCACCGGGGAGTGCACTCCACGATCACTCAAAGGTATTCCGGGTTGAGGTGTACTCCAATGTTACAAGCGCACCGAGCTCACTTTGAGGCACTCCGTGGTCACTGAGCGCCACTCCCCATAGGTCAGGTAGTCCGGGCTCGAAGATCGGTTCGCTGCAGTTTATGTGGCAGACTCCAGGGCACAGCCACGGGATCAGACACCTCTCTGCCCGGGCTACACTCCCACTGAGAGCGCTCAGCCGCACGCCGCCCTCTCTCCGAGACTCGACGCGCCCCCGCCATCCCATTGGACGATCAGCTCCTGCGATCTGCATAACCGCACCTCTGTGCTGGAAGGGGTGTGGCCGAAAGTGCCCCGCCTCTCCGCAGGCCCCGCCCCTCACCTGTTCTCCCTCATTCCTCCGATCAGCAAGGTGAGCGCGCGCGCTGGGAAGCTTCTTTGGTTTGCACAGCTCGGCCCCTTGCCATACGCATCTTAATTCAACTTCACGAATCTTTATGAGCGTGGCATCCAGATGCAGAAGTGCTGCCAAAGGTTTTCTCATTGCATGATTTACAGAGTTTAATTAAGGCTGGGCACATGCGTAAATAAACTCTAGCCTGAAATTATGGCACCTTGGAAATGTACAAAGAACCGCGTTGAGCCCGTGGGGTCCAATTCAACTCGGATTAAAGAAAGCAGGATGCCGTGATGCGATTGGAACTCGTAATTCAGAGGATAATTTCTAAATTTGTTTCACATAGAAAAAACTGCTGTCAAATCTTTACAGTTCAGGCGTCCAGAAAACGGATGACTAATGCCAACCTAGCTTTCTGCAGCAACGAGCAGCAGCACGTGCTACGTAGCTCTGAGTTGCTTGCAACCCTTTCAGGGGCGTGACTGCCGTGGGTGCAGCAGGTGCAGTGGTATGGGGCAGAAAGCCTGTTAGGGGCTCCTGTGATGGGGTCTCTTACGACCCACTACTTCCAACCTCCTGTTGCTACATGACTTTTTTAAACCACGCCAATATCCTTGACACTTGCCGATCTTCTGTCCGTGCCATGACCATTCATTGTTCCTTTCATTCCGACGACCTCCCAGACCTCGCTCTCAACCGGATTTCTGAACTTTCTTCCTGGCTGTCTGTTTCTCGCAACCACCTGGTCTCCCACACTGAGTTCCACCTTCCTCGCTCTTCGGCATTGGCGGGCTCAATCATTGTTCCCCTTCCTCTTGGCTTCAACCATGTCTCCATCTATCGTTCCCAGCATCCACTGTTCACTCACCGGAACAACATCTCTCACCGCTCCCCTTATCAGGAGGTCACTTGGTGAGCTTCCAGACCTGCTATGGGGTATATGCCGATATGCCCTCAAGAATTGATGCAAACATCCTTCTAGCTCCACCTGCTGGTCCACACCAACCCTCAATGTCTTATTGAGAGATCACATGAACCTTTTAACCTCCCCATTAGCTTGTGGCCACTGGGGAGTCACTCTTCTGTGCTTGATATTATGAGATGGTGCAAGAAGTCTCGAAACTCCATGCACTGGAAGGGTGGCCCGTTGTCCGTCTGGATCTCTTCCAGCAGCCCTAGCATGGCAAAGGTCTTCTCCATCACTGGTTTGATGCATTCGAAAGCCGTAGACGGTACTATTTCCACTATCAGAAAGTTGGCCTGTCCGACATCCTTTCCATGTCGGACAGGCCAACACAGAGAGGCTGTTGGAAAACGGCATTGTTATCCCGTGGACGAAAATGCTGTCCATAGGGGTGTACGATGCGGTTCCAACAGCCACGAATACTCTGCGAGTCGCTCGGAACCGATTCGGAATGACCAACCGGTTTGCCTTTTAACGGCGAACATCATAATTGGGCGGTCAAAATGTAAACTGACCAAGTCGGTCTGATGGGCTCCAACGCTGTTGAGGAGATTCCGACTGACGGGAGGAGGCTTTGCACTCGATATCTTAATCGGCCCCTCAGTCTCCATGCATTGTTAGACGGTTTAGTGAGTTACATGAATCAATTAGACCTTTCCACCAATTATAGTAAATCTCAGGTAATTGTGTTTGGGCCCAAAAAGACTAAGGGCACCTTTACAATGGCGGGTGGACTTTAACGGGAATGTGGGTCCGCCCGCCAGGAGTGTGGCGGTCCCGCTATGCCAATTACGATGCGCCCGCTACACTGGCGGCCGCATCACGCATATTTTACATTGCGGCGGGCGGTGTTGCAAGCAGCACCTGCTGCAATGTAAAAACTGCATGTGATGCATTTGCATGCACAACGTGACAGGCACCATGCCTTTCCATGGCGGAGGCTCCGCCATGGAAAGGCAGCTCACTGCCATCATCCTAATATGAATGGCGGTGCTTGGAAGGCACCTCCACCATATTGTTGGCCTTTTCTGCCCGTTAGGCAATCGGGTGGATTGCCTACCGGCAGAAAACCGGCGGACGGTCTTTCTGTCTGCCTGGGTCCCCACCGCCATCGTAATATGCCGGTGGAAATGTTAGGCGGATAGTGGAGAATGGCGGGCGGATCGCCACCGCCATACGAGCGGTGGCGATCAGCCCTCCATCCTAATGCGCCCCTAAGTCAGGATCATTCCTCGTGCAGGGTAATAGTTTGTCGAGGATACAGTTGTACATTTATTTAGGAGAGATGTTTGATGACCGGAATATGAGGGCTATGTTGCTTAAAGCAAAGAGACTAGCTCTCTCGAAAACATTACCTGCTATCTTTTCTTTTTCCTCTAGAATTGGTAATAAACCATTGAATGCCCTGAGTAAGGTATACCAGGCTAAGTGTGTCCCAGTAGCCACTTATGGCAGTGACGTCTGGGGCTATGCTATTCTGAGGGAACGGTAAGTGGTGGAGAATGGCTTTTGTAGGCGCCTTCTGGCAGTCCCGGTCTCTACATCGGTCTTTGTGGTTCATGAGGAATTAGGCCTGCCCTGTCTCTCGGATTTTATTGCACTCCTCTGCCTGATCAGGTGGTTTACTATATGGGGGCAGCAAAATAATTAAAGAGAAATGGATCCTAGGCAATTGATTTATTTCACTTTTCCTCCTTTTACTTCATTATTACATATAAGAGGACCTCGAAATACATGAATTCAGTATGTGTGCTGTACAAAAATGTCTCCTGTGTTTGATTTAATAAACTATAATATTGTTCATGTATGATAGGAACCTAGGCTACCTTAAGAGTGCACACAATGGCGGGCTTGCCAGTTCACTATTGGCATTGTTGTCAGTGTAGGGGAAAGAATGAATGTTTCTAAATTCATATTTGAAAACTCTCACTTAAAAAAATTACTTCTCAATGCACTGATGCAATCTGATATACTAAGGTGAAATGGTTCTGCATTTTAATCAATTAGACTTTTTGAATTTTGAAGAGACCTTATCATATTTTTGCACTTTTGCTGCATGATGGCTTTGAAAAGGAAGGTGTTCTTAAAGTTCAGTGGTGCAGGACAACATAGGTACTTCCTTTCCTTAACTTCTATCAACCTTTAAATAAAGGCTCAGTCTTTTTATTTAATATCTTTTTAATGTTTGTGCTGAGTCGAGTGTGCTGCGCATTTAAAGGTCAGGAGGGCCACATGCAAAGGTCAGGAGGTCTGCATGTGGCCCCGGGGCCGTACTTTCTGTATCACTGATATAGAGGAACGAGGCTGAAGCCCGAGTTCCTTTGTAAGGTTATGGAACTCGGAGGTGACCTGCAATATCCTTATCATGCACACCAGGAGTACTTTGTCCCATATAATACATGGTCACACCATCACTTTTCCCACAAACTACTTAAAACCTTGGTGGGTAGCTCTTTCATATGAAAGAGTGAGCATCTTTTAAACATGAAGAATACAATTAAAACTCTATTGTAAAATTATACACGTCAAAAATCTGTTAGTTATTTCTCTATGCTTGCATTGTAACCTCTAAATAGAAAAGAAGAAATGAAAGCAACATTCAGTTTTTCATTCTTTAAAACAGCTGCTTCAATTATGCTCCATGACTTGACCTGCCTTTCACCGCGGCTGCTGGCTCTGGCAGTAGGCGTTGGGACATCAGAACTCAACTGTAACATCTTATAATAGTCCAGTTCTGACATCTTTTCTTTATAATAGGAAACTGGGTGAGTCACAAGTCACAGATTATAAATAAATTAGATACTGGCGTTTACACTGGGATTACAGACTCTGATGTATTAGAATGGATCTTCCACCTTAAGAAAGACATGGCATGTTTCACATTTCGAAGAAAAAATAAAGTTTGTTTACATTTTAAGACTAATATTAAATCTTTAATGCTCCAAATTCCCTCAATTCTTTGTTAAGAAAGCGAGCCCCAAACCAACTATCAAAATTGAGGAAGTCTGGAGTAACCTAATATTATCCCCTTCTGTCACAGTTCTTTCCCCATTCCATATTTCAGTTTGTGATTGTGCTCCAGGAGTACCTTTGTTCCACATTAATCTTTACAATTCTAGCCCCAAATCTCTAGACAATTGATTTCTGCTCATTGTACTATTTTACTGACAGACCTTTAGCGAATTCCATGACCAACGTTTGGCCAATAATGAACTTAATTTCTCACACAAACTCACTTTAAAAATGTTGTGGAATCAAATGATATCCTGAATTGTACATGTTTCTGACCAACTCATTGGGGTGTGTCATTTATGACTTACCTGGAAATAGTGGTGAGTTGCTAGTGAGATTGGTGCCTTTCCCCCCTTGGACCAGTTATAGTTGGCAGAGGTGCAAAACAGACAGGAGAGTGGCTCTTAGCAGCTCTCACTCTGAATTCAGACCCCTTTCACTTATTAATTAGCTGTTTTATGACTGAGGTCGTGTGAAAAATATAGATTATTGTATTATTGAATACTGTCCAGTTAGGTTCATGTGTAAAACTTTATCTTAGTCCTAGGTAGCCATGATACAGGGCAGGCTGGCTTTATCATTTGTTCCCCCAATCAGATAAAAAAGAACACATTCCGGTTGGAGCATAAGAAAATCACCCAAATATATCTCATATCTTGTTTTGGCGAATTATAGGCCAATTTCGCTCTTGCCTGCCTTTACCAAGATCCTCGAGAAGCACGTGCATAAGGTGCTCTCCGAGTACCTGGAATCGCATGATTTACTCCACCCTACTCAATCCGGCTTCCGTACGAACCTAAGCACTGAGACAGCGCTTTTGGAAGTCTCGGAGGCTATTAAGGAGGTGCTGGACTCAGGCGGCAGGGCGATGTTAGTGATGCTCGACTTGTCGGCGGCCTTCGACACCGTCCCTCACGAGGGTCTCTTGGCCAGACTTTATGGGATCGGCCTGAGGGGGACGGTGTTCAGCTGGTTTCGATCTTTCCTTGCTGGCCGCCGACAAACGGTCTGGGCCTCCTCTGGCTCCGCTGAGATGCCGCCATTGGGTGTTGGAGTCCCTCAGGGCTCAGTTCTGAGCCCGACGCTCTTTAACATCTTCATGACTCCTCTGGCGGCACTGGCGGAGTCTTTCGGGGCTCAGATCGTGTCCTACGCCGACGATACCCAGCTCCTCTTTACATGCCCAAAGGGTGTGGAGTTTGATGGAGAGAGTATCCAGGGTTTCCTTGGGGCCGTTTTTAACTGGTTCCATCTTAACGGCCTCAAGTGCAACTCGGATAAATCAGAGGTACTCTTCTTCGGATGCAGCTCGGATCCAGAGTGGCAGGAATGGTGGCCGGAGAACATGTTTCCACCTTCAGGTTCTTCCCAGGTGGCCAAGAACCTGGGTATTAAGATCGATAAGGACCTGTCTTTGCGTTCTCAGGTATCCGGTCTCACTGGTACCTGTTTCGGTTTGCTCCGGATGCTCCGCAAGTTTCTTCCCATCCTTTCGGAAGACCACAGGAAGGTTACGGTACAGGCGATAATCGGTTCTAGGCTAGATTATTCCAACATTCTGTATCTTGGCCTACCGGAGTATCTGCTACAACGACTGCAGGTGGTCCAGAATTCGGCAGCTCGGGCCATTTTCGGTCTATCAGGCCGGGCTCGAACTTCTGGTCTCCTGCAGGCACTTCACTGGCTCCCTATCCGGAAGCGGATAACCTTTAAGGCCCTGACCTTGGCTCATAAAGCTCTTTATGCGTCAGGAGCCAAATACCTCCGTAAAGGGTAGCTTTCTATCACCCTACAAGATCTCTGAGGTCTGGATCCTTGTTTCTTGCGGCGGTCCCTCGGATTAAGAGGGCTCGCATAGGTGGCCGCTCTTTCAGACTGTTGGCGCCCCAGCTCTGGAACACTTTACCGCTGACATTGCGCAGCACCTCCAACCTACTGATGTTTAGGAAGGGCCTTAAAACCTGGCTTTTTGCTGCCTAGCTTTGGTCTCCTAGGCGAGTCTGTAGCCCCCTGTCTTTCCGTTTCTGCCCTGTCTTTTAGCTGTGTTGTGTTTTTGGTATGTAGTGAAAAGCGCCGGGACACTCTTTGAGTAGCCGTGCGCTATATAAAACAATTATAACATAACATAACATAACATAACATATCTAATATTTCATACATATTCATATAAAACACTGCATCAGTAAAAAAAAAAATCTCCCCAGATAGCTACATACATATAGGGGTCGATTCCTATTCGAGAAAAACAGCTCCGCATAGCCGTTCAGAGCGTTTTTCCCATACAAATCGTATCCTGCAACGTCCCCTGTACGTACGATGAAGTACGATTCGTACCAGGAGCCGTATTCCGTACGAGTCGTACAAGACACCGTACGACTCTAATCTCCGTATGATTCTCCCTCGGAACCCGCTGTACGCGACATCTGTACGGTTCGTGGCTGGTTTTTACGACCCATCAAGTACGATACGTGTCGGGTACGCACCGTACAACCCTTTTTCTACGGGAGCTGAAAACAGCCGTAAAAGCAGAGTTCGCGCTGAAACAGGTACGGAACGGCCCCCGGGTACGGTGCGTACCCCCGATGATCGCAGGGGTACGCACCGTACCCCTGTGATCATGGGGTATATGAGCCGTACCCCCATTGTACGATCGGTGTACGAGCCGTACCCCCATTGTACGATGGGTGTACGAGCCGTACCCCCATTGTACGATGGGTGTACGAGCCGTACCCCATGTACGATGGGTGTACGAGCCGTACCCCCATTGTACGATGGGGGTACGGCTCGTACACCGATCGTACAATGGGGGTACAGCTCGTACACTCATCGTACATGGGGTATGGCTCGTACACCCATCGTACAATGGGGTAAGGCTCGTACACCCATCGTACAATGGGGGTACGGCTCGTACACCCCATGATCACAGGGGTACAGTGCGTACCCCTGCAATTATGGGGGGTACGGACCGTACGGTGTGTATGTGTTTGTGTGCTTTTCCGTACGACTCGCCCTTACCTGACGTGGACTGTACGAATCGCGTCCTCATACCCCGGTCCGGATCGTACTCATCGGGTCGTAGGCATGTGTACGAGTCGTACGGTATGTGTACGAGTCATACGGTTCACGGTTTCAGCCTTGCAATACGTACGGATCGCGACGATTCAGACGGATTCACGGAATACGGATCGTAGTTCGTGACTCGGACGGACGGGTACGATTCGTACGGAGAGGGCTCCGGATACAAATCGTACGGACGTTTTTTTTCCCGAATCGGAATCGACCCCATAGAGTGCTAAATTCAGATTTCATTCATCCTTCATATGATCTTCCATTGCCCCCCAAATTCTTTAACTTTCTTATAAACTATGTTCAATATTAAAAATAGCATAAAATCTTGCTCTCCACATTTCTAAAGAAGGGGGCTCTTTTTGTAACAAGGAGGAGGCTATATAAAGTTGACATAAATATCAAATACCTAATGCTCAAAGCAGCCGCCCACTCACTGACTCCCTTGAGAAGCCCAGTAACACCGCTAGAGGTGCGATAGTAATTGCTTCACTGATCAAATAGGTAAAAAAACACTCAAATCCCCAGATGAATTGACTTAATTTGGGGCATGTAAAAAAAAATATGGAGCGCATCGGCCAAGTCAGCCCGACAATGAAAACATTTGCCATTGTTTATGCCGCCCAACTTAAGGATTTTAGTCGGAGTGTTTTACAGGTTAAAGATGATTTTAAAGTGCTGTGCCTTCAAATGATAAGAAGTCAAGATTTACTCAGCCATTTCGATCAATTCCTGCAGAATTCCCCCCCCCCCCAATGCCAGATAAGAGTATTCCATTACTGATTTTGGGCCTCCAAATCATCCTTCTGGGTTCCAAAAAAATACATGTAAAGACTGCCTATCTTATCTCTGCAGCCATTTGCTTCAATCAATGTACTTTTGGCTAGTACAACATGAGGGAGATGTTCCAGCAGAAAATCTCGAATATGCAAAACCTATAGAAATCAGTTTCAGGGAGCACATATTTCCCAGCCAGTTCAGAAAATGCATAGATATAATCTTGTTGGCGTATCAAGAGAGAGAGAGAGGACTAGAAAGCTAGTCCGTATCCCCAGGGATTTATATGTTATCAACAAGGACTAGCTATGTGTGACCATAATATAGGACTCTGAACTGTATTATCAGCAGGCACCTATTAGGTATTTTCATGAAGCCCTCACCCACCAACCTAGTTGGTGGCATGCTTCATCATCGGGCCCACCCAGTGACACCTAATGTGTCCCGGGTGTGCTTTGACGCCTGATTACAGCGGAGCAGGTACTTTACTGAGAGTGCAGTGTGGTGAATTGTGAAGTGAAGTTAAAACGGCTAGACGGTGGTCCCGGTACCCGAGGGTGAATTACATTTTAATAACTGGGCCTCCGTTAGCGGTTAAAAACAAGGCAGGTGGATGTTGTGGTGGTAAAATTAAGACCTCCTACATCCGGTTGTGGTCGACATGTTTCAGCCAGTGCCTTTAGTAATGCTGGCTTTCCTCAGGACCGTAAATAGTGCAGGTTAAAAACAGTTGAGTGAGTGTAATCAGACTATGTGTCGCACTCACTAGGGTGCTATAAGTGTGCGAGGGGGATGATGGCACAGCAGGTATCCCGCAGGCCTTGACCTAGAATCCCGGTCAAACCCCTTGCCGAATCACTCCAGGGAGCATTAGCAGCAAATCGCTAGTGTATGCTTGGTGAGGGAATCCCCCTCGCACACTTATAGCACCTTAGTTAACTTAATTTTAAAGACGCCATTACAACCTTAAAACGAGTCTTCTTATAGTAACTTGGTTTTACCATCCTGAACAAACACCTATCTGCCTATGAGCCAAGCAACATCTGATAGATAGAGGGAGCCTCTGACACTAATTCCTTCCCCTGTTAGTAAACTCTGCATATTCTGCAAGAGACATACATAATAATAGAATCTAAAATTAGGAACTGGCCAGCCGCCCCGATTTCTGGGTAACATCATCAATTTCATTGCTCTACGAGATATCTTCTGACCCCATATGAACCGGCCACATATTGATAGCAAATTCTGAAGCTGAGCTCTACTAAGCTCTAATGGTACTGACCTGAAATATTAGAGCACAGGTGGCAGTATATTCATTTTTAGAAAATTACACCTTCCGACCATCGAAAGATGCAGACATTAAATTCTGTCAAGCTCTTTTTTAATACCATCCACCAAAGGGCCCCAATTCGCGCCTACCAATTCTTCCAAGCTTTATCAAAGGAACACTTGTGAAGCATTAAGATGTTCGAAAACAGTAAAATAAGAAGAAAACACACACAATAAAATCTGACACCCATCTGTAAAAATAGATGCTTGAATGACAGAAATCTACTGAGGGATCTGGAGATATGAATTTTAGCAGAAACGATAAATCACTGCTTTTTCATTCAGCGCAATGAATCATTGTAATGAACTGTTATAGCGTTTAGTGTGAGCCACGACAAGCAAATTAAAAACAGCGACCAAGGCTCTTTTGGGGTGCCAACTCCGATACGTTCGGTGATAAAGTTACCTGTCAATTTTAGCAGACTATAGTCCAATTTCAAATTTTTAGACAGGGCCATTAAAGTCAATGAAGTGGTCCTGATGCAAGAAATACAGGATGCTGAGAATGATGAGCTGGTGCAGAGGACTTTCCCCTGGGTCCCCGGTCTTGGACTCAGGGTCGATTTCCCACGGTGTCAGACTTTATCAACGGAGCACCTGTAAAGCATTAAGAAATATACAAATAGTAAAATAAGAAGAAAACACGACACAATATAATCTGACAATCTATAAAACTAGATTATATTTTTATCTTTCAATAGACACTTGAATGACAAAAATCTACAGAGGGATACGGAGATATACATTTTAGAAGAAACAATAAATAACTGCTGTGTCACTTTGCCCAGTGAATCATGGTAATCGACCCTGATAGTGGATTAGTGTTAGCCACAACAAGCAAGTTGAAAACAGCTATCTAGGCAAGTGGTCTGGTGACACAATTAATGCTCAAGTGGATACATTGTTGCCGCTAGGACACGCCGCGATCTAGGCACAGTAGCCGAATATTATGAAGCCATCAAGCGATTGCTGACATCTTTGGGATCTGTGAATATTGGACACAGATATCGCCCTGACGAATTTCTTTGTAAGAACGAAACGCGTTGGCTGCCCGATGAAATTTATATGAATAAAGAAGATTAAAAGAAAATGTTAAAACCATATCAACACTGGATGGACATTTCTTAATCCATTTGTACTTTTGTTACTTATGTGAGGTGGTGCATTCCACAGTGGACAGAAGATTTGATTTTGATCATTGAGATCGCTCCTTGGGGACAACAGGGGCAGTGAAAATGCACGCCATGAGAGCTAGGAGCTCATAGTCCAAATCTTACTCTGGGAGGGCGGGCGTGTTGCTATATGAGAGGTGCGTCACACACAACTTGATTGTGTGTAGTGTTGCGTTGTTCCATTGTTGGGTTGCTCTGGTGACACAATTACTTGTCATTTTTAGAAGTCTACAATCCAGTTCCAAAATCTTAGGCAGGACCACTGCAAGGAATATAGGACACTGAAGATGCTGAGGATGATAAGCTGGTGCAGTGGACCTTCCTGTGGCCACCGCTTGATCCTCGGGCTTGGGCTCTGGGGTCGATTTTCCACTGTGTCTGGGTGAAGTCAAGTGTAGGAGCAGTTGCCATTTGCTCCTGGTCTCGGGTTACAGCAATACCAGTGGTTTCCTTTAGTTGACTAATTTTCTTGCAGGGCACCAACCTGCACTCTGATGGCATTCATGGGTCCAGTTTGCATTTTTTTTCTTGCAGGGCAATCAAACTGCACTCTGACAGCCTTCACAGGTTCAGTAAACTTGAGGGCACTTTGTGAGGATCAGAACTCTGTCTCTCAGATTGCACCTTGGCGTCCAGCGGCAGTCACGCTTCTTGGCGCTGAGCTCTTAAGCGTCTAGGCTTCTCTAGCCTCTCAGCTTTTATGACCCTGTGGCTGTCTGTAACAAAGAGCCAGTCAGCTGACTTTTGGAGTCTCTCCTTCTCTCTGGTATTTGTGGGCAACATTTCCAGAGTGGGGCCACACAGACACAGTCCTCTCTTTGCCAGTACTCAGCCAACAGGAGGTGCAGTTCAGTCTTTAGTGCAGCCTCTCTTTAATGGGCCCAGGGATGAGCAGGGTAGTCCTTCTTTGGTCCTCTGAGGTCAGGGTGCCAGGTGTGCCACTTCTATGCCTGCTACGAGCTTAGGGGGTGGTGGCAGCAGCAGCGACTTCTCCGCTATGGTGAAGGAGCGTTGCCTCCCACCTGCCAGCAACATGAAAAAAGGTAATAAAACAGCTTTAAAACTGTTTTATTATTATTGTATTATTTTTCTTGTGCCAAGTCTTGGGGGCGGCCGGTAGGGTTACAGTACTGGAGGTGGAGTGGTGGGCACTGTTATCAGTGTGCATGACAGTTTGGCTGGGCCGGCCAAAGCGTCATGCGCACTGAAGCTGTCTCCAACCCAAGCTGCTTTCCCGGGTTGGAGGGAACAGACACAGACTCCCAGTCTGTCTGGGAGCGCAAATTCAATTCACGGCGCTCAGGACAATCATGATGCGCCTCTCATGCATGAGAGCAGCTTCAGGATTGACCACAGGGCAGTCTGGGAGCATATGCCTGCCTGCAGTGGAGATGAGGGAAGCAGAAGAGCACGATGCTGGACGGCGGCAGGTAAGTTCTTTTTTTATTTTTTCCTGCCAGTCGTCCCCATTCACCCCTGCTCCCCCTTTGCCCGACAATTTTCCCTAACACAAGCCACTCCAGGGTGGCAGTCAACTAGCCAATGGACTAACAAGGTCCCCTCCCACCTGATGTCTACACCCTGTTAAGGGTGGCATCTATTCTACCAGCTCCTCAAATAGCGAGACATTTCTCTTGGTGTGTGGAGCTCCTTATCCCCATCCACGGGTGGGGCTACCTCGGAGCTACACTTTGCTTGAAAAGTCCGTTGACAACAGCCTTTCCTGTTCTGTGTAAAATGCCGTCCTGTCTGTCTAAACAAAAGAGCAGCCCCTTATTAGTCTGACTACCACTTCCCCTTTGAAGGAAGACAAGACAAGAACCTGAACACAAATTATAGCAGTGATAAACAAAGGCTTATTAGATTTAGCATTTGAAATGACAACCCATTTGCGAAGGGGAGAGATTCTTAAAGTACTAGTTTATAGGCTTCACTTGCTATTACACTGACAAGGACAGGCGCAAGGCTAGAAAAGAAAGACAGGGCAGGGTTATATGGCCTCATACCATTATTAAGAGGAGCCATGTTATATATTTCCACATATTCAACATGATCCAGTGATGCTGTCGTCTCAAATGGATGATAAAGATGTAAAAATACAGTTAAAAGCAGACTTGCTTTGTTAGGTAAAAAATGAAGGTTAGGGATTGTGACAAGAGACTCATTTATTACGTACACACATTATAAAAAATGAATTGTGTTTATAAACATCTACCAAGTTTCATAACTTTATATGTAATAATAATTGAATCTTATCTATATATACAGGGCCCGATTAACAAACTGCTTTTTGCAGCATGTAAAGGAGTACTACAGTAGTACTACCTACTTACATCTCTACCTGCACCTCTCCTATATTTTGTATGCTGAGATTCTCACACATGTATGTGTACTGCTTGATAGTAAATGTGGGAGGAATACATACTACTAAATGGAAGAGGGTTTCGGGAGGGTTAATGAGGCGTTTAGAGAGGGACGGACACTTGCCCACAGAAGACTGAGCCTAATGCTATTCACAGCACACTGCTAAAGTTGCTACAACCAAAAAATCAAAAAGAACCCCAAACATTAATAGATCCAGCTCAGTCCTGGAGTAGGCCCAACACCACACACGGCAAACCACTAGTACAGCAAAACCCTCCCATAGAAAATATTGGAGACAGTACTCCAAAGGACATAATGTTAAAATTCACTAATTTATTGTAACTTTTTAAAAATAGATATCAAGGTAATTTAATTAAAAAAATATACAAATAAAAAAAATGATGTTATTTTACGATAACATATTTTTAAATCATAAAAAGAAATGCAATTTTATTTCTTTATAAAAATTAAGTCAATTAAAGTTACTAAATAGTTATATGTCTTCAATTTTAAATACACAATAAATAAATATAAGCATTTTCCGTATTCTGTGATTTTTCCACTTGATTAAAAAAAACGAATTTCAATGTAAGTTAATATATTTAAATGAAGTACATATTTAATTCAAAATGAAGTTAGTATTGCTGTATCATTTTGTTTTGTTCTACATTTAAAATATGTACAATTAATTGAAATGCAATATTATAATTAATATATTTATCCTTTTCTTAAAGTATACTAAACATTTTGAAAGTTCCCTATACTTTACCATAGGGAGATCTCTGCAGGCAGAGAACTCTCACTATATATGAAAATGTTCTAGTAGTAACTTCAAACTCTTGACTTCATTCTAGAACTAATTATTTAATAATTTAAATATATTAAATTTAAATTAATTCATTATTTTTTCAATGAAATTCATCTGAAAATAAAATGTTTCTATTCACTTTCATATTAAAGAGTACAAAACGTTATTTAAAGAATGAATTTAAGTTCATGAGTTTATTTTTTTTAAATATTTACATTTTCTTTTACATTTAAAACTTTATTAATATAGTATATCATAAAATAATATTTATTTTGTATTTAAAAGTCAAAACACATACATGTATTTAAAAATAATTGGGTATGGGGTCTATTTTAAGTCCATGCCTCCATTATTGTCTATGGGAGGGTTTTGAAGTACAAGTGGCTCGCCATGCATGCTGCTGGACTTTCTCCAGGTCTGAGCTGGGGTGCATTTACTACTTACTGTTTTGGCTGTGGTAACGTTAGTCTCTTTAATTTGTAAACAAAAGTAGTACATTTAGTGGAAAGTGTAAGAGTAAAGTTACACATATAAAATTACTCATGCATAAATGTACCTCTGTGAATAGGCGCCATAGTGTTTTCAGGATGTCAGCTTAGCTTTTTGGATTTCCATTTCATCTGAGTTGAACTCTCCAGTGTTCCCTCCATTTCTAGTAGGCCACATTATGTTTGAACATTCAGTTGGATTTGCAGTTAAAAGAAAACATTCATGTGTTATCTGTACCACCAATTATGGAAAGAAATATATGGTAGGTTAGGTTACTAAAAAAATTGTATAACGGTAACTACCATTGTTATGGCACTGTTGGGCAATCTCTGAGACCTTGTTTGTGTTCAGAAATCAGAAGGGCATCAGTTAATTGTTTCTGTTGTTTTTTAGGGTGGTGATAGCAGAGTCTGTGTTAAAGTGGTTCATGTATATTTGTGCGAAGCTAAATTGCATTTGATCTTGGGAGATGTCAGTGCCTAATTTGTATGGGTCATTTAGATGAACGTCTGTTTTTCTCTGAATGATATAATACCCATGTGCAAATTTGTGTGCATTGCCTATAGTATATTTATGCTGACTGTATCTGTGCTATTCTGTAGAGCATATTGTGAGAGTGAGAATTCTGTAGTTTTGAAATCATTTTGCAAACTCTAAGGCTTTAATGATGCTTTGTGCATATTAGGATATAAGGATTCTGCTTGATGTACTGTATGAGGATATCCATTTGTAGATTTTATTAAACAATGGTGCATGATTATATTGAGTACTATTCGAATTAAGGAACATCAGACATTTGTTTGGTGCATGTGATAAGAGCTATCTATAATGTGCTAATTATGTGGAATACGGGGTGTGTATCTGTGGATGAGGACATCTGTGCGGCCTTATAAATAGCTATATTAGGTAAGTCAGAGCCGGTGCATGAATAGTGTTTTCCAGTGCTTCCTATAGGGCGGGAAGTTGATTCTCTAAGAAAAGAAGCATGATAAGAAAACATTACTGTTTTAAATTCATCATTACCTGGCATTTGGAGGTATGGAGATCAGCATAGATAGAATATGATTTAGAGGTAATACTGCATAGTTGATGGTATTAGTATTAATTACATTGCTACGTAGAACATGTGCAAGATAAATCTAAATAACCCTACAAACAAATAGTCAGTATATGTTGCCATTGCCTTGCCCTTGGTGCATTCAAGGCAAGTAAACCCAATATACAGGAGAGTGCTGCTTCAAAAAGCTGCTCAGGACCCCTCTTCTTTTGAAGTCTAGCTGTTCTGCAGCTCCTTGTCTAATGTTTTCCAGTGTTGCATCATAGTTTACATTGCCAAGAATTTCCCCAGAAAACATCCAGCGAAGGTCTTTCATCCAAGGGTGCCTACTCCTTCAGGCCTTGCAATTGTTTTATAGTATTGGATAAAATATTTTGAAACGTTAGTAAAAGAAATATTATTCAAGAGAATTAGCAAAGCTCATCTTTTACGATGCAAACTTAATTTTCAAGTGGAACTATCTCTTTGATGCAAACTGTTCACAAAAAGTGATGTAGACTGAAATAGCATCTCTGAAGGGAAATTCTTCTACTTGTTTCACCATTAACTTGCCTACATTCAGGACATTTATTACAAGGATTGTTCAAATGTTTTTGTAATTTTTTTTCACAAACTGAAAATCAATTCGGAACTCGAACCAACGAGAACGGAGGTATTTTAATTAATTATTTGATTTGTGAACCACAAATTATCACTAACCCATTCGCTTTTGATACAAACTATTTAATTTTGACAACAACTCAAATCAAATCAATCCATTTGTAAAGCGCGCTACTTACCCGTGAGGATCTCAGGGCGCTGGGGGGGAGTGGTGGCTGCTACTGGTCGAAGAGCCAGGTTTTGAGAAGTCTTCTGAAGGCCTGCAGGTCCTGGGTCTGTTGTAGGTCGGGAGGGAGGGTGTTCCAGGTCTTGACGGCGAGGTAGGAGAAGGATCTGCCGCCGGCGGTGTTTTTCCGGATGCGAGGAACTTTGGCGAGGGCGAGGTTGGCAGAGCGGAAGTTGCGGGTGGGGGTATAGAAGCTGAGTCGGTTGCTGAGGTATACTGGTCCGGCGTTGTGTAGGGCTTTGTGTGTGTGGATGAGGAGTTTGAAGGTGATCCTCTTGTTGACGGGGAGCCAATGCAGGCCTCCCAGGTGGGGTGTGATGTGGCTGCGTCGGGGGGCGTTGAGGATCAGTCGTGCTGAGGCATTCTGGATGCGTTGCAGCCGTCTCAGGAGCTTGGTTGTTGTTCCTGCGTAGAGGGCGTTCCGGTAGTCCAGTCTGCTGGTGACGAGGGCCTGGGTGACGGTTTTCTTCGTGTCGGAGGGGATCCATTTGAAGATCCTGTGGAGCATTCTGAGGGTGTTGAAGCAGGAAGCGGGGACGGCGTTGACTTGCTTGGTCATGGAGAGGTCGGAGTCTAGGATGACCCCCAGGTTGCGTGCATGGTCGGTGGGTTCTGGGGCTTGTCCTAGCGATGTTGGCCACCAGGAATCATCCCAGGCTGATGGGGTGGGTCCGAGGAGGAGGACCCCCGTCTTGTCTGAATTCAGCTTCAGCCTGCTGCCCTTCATCCATTCGGCGACGGCCTTCATTCCTCTGTAGAGGTTGGTTTTGCGGTGTGGGGGTCTTCGGTGAGGGATATGATCAGCTGGGTGTCGTCGGCGTAGGAGATAATGTTGAGGTTATGTTGTTGTGCGACGTGGGCGAGTGGAACCATGTAGATATTGAACAGCTTCGAGCTGAGGTAAGATCCCAGTGGGACGCCGCAGATGATCTCGGTGGTCTTGGAGCGGAAGGGTGGGAGGCGGACGCTCTGGGTTCTACCAGAGAGGAAGGATGTGGTCCAGGCCAGGGCTTTCCCTTGGATTCCGGCATCATGGAGGCGTGCTGTTAGGGAGCGGTGGCATACCGTGTCGAATGCTGCTGATAGGTCCAGAAGGATGAGGGCGGCTGTTTCTCCTTTGTCCATCAGGATCCTGATGTCGTCGGTGGCGGCGATGAGGGCGGTCTCGGTGTTGTGGTTGCTGTGGAAGCCGGACTGGGATGGGGCCAGGATGTTGTTGTCTTCGACGTAGCGGGTCAGCTGTCTGTTGACAATCTTCTCCGTGACTTTCGTGGGGAAAGGGAGCAGGGAGATGGGCCGGAAGTTCTTGAGGTCCTTGGGGTCAGCCTTGGGTTTCTTCAGTAGGGCGTGGATCTCGGCGCGCTTCCAGCTCTCCAGGAAGGTTGCTGTCTCGAAGGAGATGTTGATTGTTTTCCGGAGACAGGGTGCGATGGCTGTGCTGGCTTTGTTGAAAACGTGGTGAGGGCATGGGTCGGATGGGGATCCTGAGTGGATGGAGCTCATGGTCTTGATGGTGTCTTCGCCGTTGACGTTGGGCCAGGCGGTCAGTCCACCCGTACCAGTCGACTGGTATGGGTGGATGTCGCCGAGGTGGTAGTTTCGGCGGTAGGTGTGGGGGTGTCGGGGTTGAAGCTGTTGTGGATGTCGACGATCTTGCGGTGAAAGAAGGTGGCCAGTGAGTCGCACAGGTCTCGTGATGGTGGAATGTCGTTGGTGTTGGAGCTAGGGTTGGAGAGTTCCGTCACAATGCTGAAGAGCTCTTTGGTGTTGTGTGCATTGTTGTCAAGGCGGTCCTTGAAGGCGGTCCTCTTGGCGGTCCTGATGAGTTGGTGGTGTCTGCGGATGGCGTTATTGTGGACTGTGTAGTTGTCTGGTGTTCGGTTGTGGAGCCATTTCTTCTCTTGCTTACGGCAGGTGCGTTTGAAGATCCGGAGGCCTTCGGTGAACCATGCGGCTTTCTTGTTGGTGTGAATGGTTGCGGAGGTCTTGAGTGGGGCGAGAGTGTCGGCGCAGTCGTTGCTCCACTGTTTGAGGTTGATGGTGTCGGGGTCTGGGGGGTCGGCGGGTGGTCTCAGGGCGAGGGTGGTAGTCAGTTGGTCCTTGGTGACCTTGCCCCAGCAGCGACGTGGCAGCTGTTGGGTGTGGTGGTGTGTGGCGGGTTTCCTGAAGGTGAAGTGGACGCATCTGTGGTCGGTCCAGTGGGGTTTGGTGGTGTGGTTGAAGGAGACGTGGGTACTTGCGGAGAAGATGGGGTCCAGTGGTGCCCAGCGGCGTGGGTGTGTGTCATAACGAGCTGTTTGAGTCCGAGGTTGGCGAGGTTGTCGATCAGGGCAATAGAGTTGGCGGCGTTGTTGTTCTCGAGGTGGAAGTTCAGGTCCCGAGAAGGATGTAGTCTGTTGAGACGAGGGCGTGGGGGCTGATGAGGTCGGTGATGGCGTCGCTGAAGTGTGGTCGGGGTCTGGGTGGTCTGTAGACATGTGTTCATCTGAGGGTGGTTTTGGGGTCGGTGTGGATCTGGAAATGCATGTGCTCGGCGGTGGTGAGTGTGTCGTCGGAGTTGGTTGATACTCTGAGGGTGTCCTTGTGTATGATGGAGATTCCCCCTCCCACTTCGTTGGTGCGGTCTCTGCGGGAGATCTTGTAGCTCTCTGGGATGGCTATGGCGATGTCTGGTGCCGATGTGGTGTTTAACCAGGTCTCCGTCAGGAAGGCGATGTCGGGGGTGGTTGAGTCTAGGAGGTCCCAGAGTTCGATGGCGTGTTTGCGAGCGGAGCGGGTGTTGAGGGGGATGCATCGGAGGTTGTTGGATTCTCTGGTTGATGGTTTGGCGGGCTGGATGCTGATGAAGCTGCAGTTCTGGCACGTGAAGGGCCCTTGGGAGTGCTTCGGGATGGCCTGGTAGCAGGAGTGATCTTGTCCGGTGTTAAGTGCATGGAGGGTGCTGGAGTCGTAGTGCAGTCTGGTCTTGTGGCAGCTTCGGGGTCAAGGGGTTCTGGCGCTGGGCGCGGTTCAGGCGCGGACGGGCGCAGACGGACTTGCCTTTGGCGTGCAATCAGCAGGCCCGCTGCGCGTCCGGGCGGCGGTCGCCCTATGAGGCGGCACAGGAGGAGGGGGCAGCTTGGAGGCGGGAGCGGGGGAGAGCGCGAGCAGGAGAGCTGTTGGCGGCAGGGGGAGCGACCCGGCCCTTGGACAAGGTCGAGGTCACCCTGAAGGATCGGCAGTGGCCACTTTATAAGGCTGGAGCGGGGCGGCGAGGGGCATGGCTGCGAGGGAAACGGCGGGAAACCAGTGGACAAAGAGGGCTAGAGGGGGAGGTGGGGGAGGGTGGAGGGCTGAACGGGGGAAAAAATACAAGGCAAGAATACGAGTTAAGCAAACAATAACAACAGAGAGCAGAATACAAGCACGAAAATCAGACCACGGCGGAGGGCTGTAACGGGGGAATATGAGGCAAGAATAGAGGTCAAGCAGAAAATAGCAGCAGTGAGCAGAGAACAGGCACGAAAATCAGACCGCAGGCAGAGTGCTGGGCAAGGCACAGGAGGCTCGAACCCAACTGGGAGGCGGGAGCGGGGGAGAGCGCGAGCAGGAGAGCTGTTGGCGGCAGGGGGAGCGACCCGGCCTTTGGACAAGGTCGAGGTCACCTTATTGATTAGTGTTTTTCAAATACTGATTCATCATGAACATGTTTGTGTATGTAATACGTTGATTTCCATGTGCAATTTCCATGGAGGTTTTTTTTAATGTTCAAATTGATGGGTGGAGGGGCTATGGCTAGACGCTCAAGGAGGATGGCGGCATTCATGTGAGGCTCTAGAGACGGGCAAAGGACATCTGTTAATTCACTGTGGTTCTCCCCTTCAGCGAATCTAGTCTTCATAGGAGCAAGTTCTGGAGTTCTCTGAGGCATCCACCGAGCTATATTGTGACACATCAGAGATGCGGAATTACCTTACTTCGACTCCTGCACTTAACTCAGTATGCCCGCCATCTTGAGACTCAGTCTGTGCACTTCACACTGCCTGATTAGACAACCCCTTGGCTGCTACTTTCTGGAGGCAGCTGCTTTGGAAACCACATCGTTCACTGTTTCACTGCAACATAAGGATTGATGGTGGCCAAATCCCAATTTATATTGCTATAAATATTGGATCTCCTTTTTCCATAACCTAATTGTTGCCCAACTTTACTACAGACTCTTCATTATCAGCATGATATTATCGCGTTCCTCTTGAATCAATCTAAGATGTTGCTATGTGCATTTTGAGTTCACCATATCTTTTTTATAATTCTACATTTCATGCTCGTGCACAGCTGATGACAGACATCCTATAACTGTTGGTTACATTCAGAAGGCTGTGAACATTACACAAAGCTTCTCATGATTGCTGCTCATATTACTCGCAGGCTGAGATCTGCGTTGTGTAATATTGATCACCATTAATGGACAGATTGAATTTTTTTTAAATATCGCCTCAGAAATTCATTGGCACCTCTCACAAACATTCTACAAATGTTATTTTGAGCACTTACACCTTAAAAAGGGTTGCCATCAATACTTCTACACCTTCTGCCCCTCGAGGGTCAACTTCTATACCTTATACTGTTGCTCTTTCTTCCCATCCCAGTAGAATATCTAAAACGAAGAGACACAAACAAATTCTACCCGCGCCCAAAAACCTGAGCCTGTCTCATTGCATCTTATCTTGGAAAAGATAAGGTATTTGTGCCCTTTCATGGGAGAGATTAATGTCAAATTACAAAATCTTGATGATAAATGGTGACAAATGGAGAGAAAAAAAATTAACAGCTGAACAACAGATCTTCACTTTTATTGATACTCCTCTTAAAGTGAACCATCTTCAATCACAAGTTTCTGTATTTCAAAGACAGGTGGAAGATTTGGAAAATAGAAATCGAAGAAACAACCTGCACATTTATGGTTCACCTAAAGCAACAAAAGGTGGTGACCCAATCTAAGGGGTCATTACCATGTCGGGCGGATCGCCACCGCCATGGTGTCGGTGGCGATCCGCCCGACAGAAATGCCCGTCCCCCACCCTTTTCACCCCCGCCACATTACAATGGCGGGGGGGACCGCAGCGGAGGCAAACACCGCCCGCCACTTTTCCGTCCCGGTCACCTTGCGGCCGGGGCGGAAAAGGGTTCATATGGCGGCGGTGTCTGTCTGACATCGCCAGCCATATTTGGATGCTCGTAAATAAATGCCTTTCCGCGGCGGTGATGCCGCCACGGAAAGGCAGGCGGTCTTTGCATTGGGGTCCCCTGCGGCCCCCCCTGGTGAAGGCTGAGGTGGGGGTGCACAGAGGGGGTACCTATGGTACCCCCCTTCATTTGCATGTACAAAGCGGCAGGCACCACGCAGTGCCTGCCACTTTGCATATGCAAATGCGTAAAAGCATTTTTAGCATTGTGGCGGGCGGTGCAGAGTGCACCGACTGCCACAATGCTAAAACTACAGGATGTGCCCGCCACTGTGGCGGGCACATCCTAATTCCTCCCACGGGACCCCCGCCCTTATGGTGGGCGGTCCCGTTCTCCGGTAGGGTGGCGGGCGGACAATGTCCGCCCGTCATCCTAATGGGGCCCCTAGTTCTTTAAGACTTTCACAAACTCACAGACTGGTACGTTCTCATGATGTAACATCCCCTTCAAAGAAATCTAGATGGTTTAGTCTTTATTTCTTGGAATATACCGACATACTTAAAGTTCTCTCTGCAGACAAAGCAATGAAAAAAAACTCCTGGTCAGGGAATGCATATATTTCTCACAAGACTATGCTTAAATAATGTAGCGAGACGAGCAATTTGCTCTATTGGAGCTTGCTTTGGCCTCTTTCACCCTTGTCTTTTTAAAGTTACTTATAGCAAAAAAACGACATCCTACAAAGACCCAGCACATTTAAAACCTTTCGTGGAAGAACGCAGAGCTGAAGTTATGGAAGTTGCGTGATCCTTTAAACGTTGATGCTTGTTCGCTTCTCAATTGACTTTGCTGAGTAGACTTTTAATATTCAGTTAAAATTTGTACCAACTCATATGCTTTCCTGTTACATTGCAAGTTCTCAAATACATCCGTTCATAAAAGCTTTTAATTGTGATTAATTTATCTCTCTTTTTACTGCAGGTGCTCTCTCTATGTTCCGTGCTTGTTCCCTACCTCACATTGTATGATTCTGCTTGTACCCTATCCCATGGCATTCAGCAGAGAGTGTTAACTGATGCTTGACGACTTTGTAACCCTAGGTTAAGAGAGAACACATATTTTCCCTAGTTCAGTATACACTGTCACAAATAGATCTCATCTTCATCTCTCATGCTCTCACTCAAAATTTGCACTTTGCAAACATAGGATCAAATGAAATCACGGATCAAGCCCCTGTTTCAATACATTTAGGGCCAGATGTAGGTAAATAATATTTACCGACCTCGTAAATACCGAGTCATACCGACTCGGTATTACCGAGTAGGTAAATGAGATGTAGGTAACAATGCCGGTAAAAAATACCGACTCGGAACCTGTCGGTAATCGGAAACGGTATTTACCGACTCGGAATATACCTACACGGTAAAATCCGACACGGAAAAACCCAAACCGATCCACCGGTGCCATGGCCCATAGGAATGAATGGCAACTCCCGACCCGGAAAATACCGAGTCGGAAAAAACCGACCCGGTATTTACCGTGTCGGAACTATCCGCCGAAGAATTTGAAACTGACAAACATGTGTGCCTGTGAACCAATCAGGTACTTCAACCACACCCAAAATCCAAGCCACAGGGGAATTAACCAATCAGATCCAAGCACCACACCCCAGTACCTGGGCCAGGCCACGCCCATGCAGGTGCAGAAACAAACAGTCAGGAGAGCAGGAGGACAGAGTGTGGAGCAGCCTTTCCTGAGACAAAGTACACAGCAAGATGGAGAGCCAGGAGGCACAGAGAGATGCTGCAGAGCGCAAAAGGAAGCAGAAGTTCAGCCAGGAGGAACTGCAGGTGCTGATTTCGGAGATAGTCAGACATTATGGCAAAATTTTTGGCAAGCAAACTCTGCATGTTGCAGAATCCATCAAACGCAGCACCTGGTTGGACATACAAGGCAAGGTAAATGCCATTGGTGTCACCCACCGTGACCTAGAAGACCTAAAAAAACGGTGGTATGACATCCGCATAATAACCAAAAAAAAGCTTGCTGCCCACCGCAAGGAAAGTGCTGCTACAGGAGGAGGAAGAAACAGAGCCCCCAGACTCACCGACATCGAGGAGATGGTCGCATCCACCCTTGAGAAGGAATGTATCCACGGAATTGGAGACGCGGACAGCTCAGCAAGAGGAGCAAAGAAACCAGGTAAGATGCAAGAACATTATCATTTACCCTTTAACCTATTCCCCTCACAGGACAAATCAGACTCCACAACAGGTTTAACTAATGTCCTGCAATGCATCCTGGGAAATGTAGTCATGTGTAGATACCTCAGAGCAGTCAGCGTGCATTGCAGCAAGGGGAGCAACAGACAAGTAGCATAGGCAAATGAGAGACAGGCAAAAGTGCTATAGAAGTGTATTTTATCTCATGACACAGGTGAACAACATTACTGACACAATGTCCATGTCTGTCCACAGGAGAGTCAAAGCGCAGCACAGCTGAGGTCAGAGAGAAGAGGAGGGAAGGAGCCGGACCTAGCACATCTCACGGAGGGCAGGACCAAGAGCAGGCAGCCCCGATACCTGAGGAGGCAACTGCAGAAAATCCACAATCCCCTCTCCTATTCGGTAGTCAGGACACAGGAGCGGCAGAACAATCACCCACCCCCACATCACCATCCCCAGTGCTGGGAAGAGTCAGGAGCCATGATGTGCCCCCTCGCAGAATACTGCAAACATCATCGGAGGAGGAGGAGGTGGAGGGTGACACACAGGACAGAGGCAACACCGAGCAGCAGCCCAGTCCCAGAGTCACGCGGGCCAGTGTCCGAGGGCGACGGCCACGGGAGGTAGAGGATGTGCGGCAAGTCCAAGGTGTCTTCTGCGGACTGGAGGCCACCATGGTGAAGGTGCAGCGCCTGCAGACGATAGCAATGATGGGGGTTCAGAGGCAGGCACGCACAACAAATACTAAACTGGAAGCAGTAGGCAAGGGCATAGGGGAAATGGCAGAAAGCATGCAATCCATGGCGTCAGGAATATCAGATATCACACAGTGCATGACTGTCCTGTGTGACAAATTGGACAGGGACCATTTGGAGAGACGCAAGGCCCGTGTGGATGTGCGCCAGCAAACAAAGGCCCTGAACAGGTTTGCAACTGCTACCACTGTGCTGTGCAGACGGTCAGTCACGATGCAGGATGCCATAGTGCAGTGCTGCAACAATTTAAGTGAAGGTATGGCCAGGATGACCTCTGCTATGGAGCTGGTGCTCGCGCATCAGACAGGCACTGGAGGCGACACTTGTGCTGCCGAAAGCGAGGGGTCCACCAGCAGGAGTGGTGCAAGCACTCCTGTGCATGACTTACGGAGGAGTGGCAGGCGTGGGGGAAGTGTGACAGGCCAGCGTGAGGACATTGATTCACAGCCACAGCAGCCCCGCCCTGTGGCCCGTGGCCACAAACAATGACTTTGCACTCCACCCAAGGCTGTAGTCACGGTGGTGTTAACCGTGACAACACACTCATGGAGTGTTTGTATTAGTGAGCCCAATGTGAGCTAACAATGCTGTGGCGTAGTGAATATTAAACTACTTACACAAAGTTACATTCATGCCTGTGTCTCTTTACTCACTCAGAAATATTGTTGTGTAACCTCTGCCCGTCTCAGTCTCCCATCTGTAGCTGCTGCTGCCACTGTAGCTTGGGGCTCTGCCACCTCTGGGTCATCATCAATGTCCTCATGATATGTGAGCTCCACCTCAGTGCCTTGCTTGGTGGCGAGATTATGCAACATTGCACAGGTCGCTATTATTTTGCAGCAGATGATTGGGGTGTACTGCCGTGCACCTCCACTCTTGTGGAGGCAGCGAAACCTGCTCTTTAGGAGTCCAAATGTGCGCTCAACTACGTTTCGTGTGGATCTGTGAGCCACGTTGTATCGCCTCTCACTCCTGGTGGATGGGTTGAGGTAGGGAGTGAGCACAAAGGACCGCAGGGCATATGCACTGTCGCCTAGGGGGAGAAAGATAGACATTAATTGCAAGTACATGAGACGTAGATCTAATGTGAGTGTCAGGGTGTGTCAATGTGATTTACCTAGCAGGTATCCATTTCCAAATTCTCCGGCAAGTAGGCGTGTGTATATTCCACTATTCTGGAATATGTAAGAATCATGGGTACTTCCGGGGAACTTGGCTACAATGTCAGTGATGAGGTTACCTGCATTACATATGACCTGGACGTTGATGGAGTGCGTCGATTTGCGATTCCTGTATATGTGCTCTGTGGCTGCAGGTGGACAGAGTGGGACGTGGGTGCCATCGATGCAGCCGATCACGTGAGGGAAGTGTGCCAGTTGATAAAAGTCAGTCTTGGTTTTGGCTAAATCTGCCGGTGTAACAGGGAATTTAATATAATGCCCCATCCTCTGCATCATGGCGTCAAGAAACCTCCTGAAGAAGCGGGACAGGCAGCCCTGGGACACGCCACCCACTACAGCTATCACACTCTGGTAGCTCCCTGAGGCCAGCAGGTGTAAGCTACATAGCACCTGGACATGAGGTGGAATGGCATGGGCCCTGGGTGTTGGGTGGTCCAGGAGAGGGTGTAGGTCCCTGATCAATTGCTTGATGGTGTCTGGGTGTAGCCTGTACCTCTGCAGTATTTCAGGCTCTGTCAGTTGGAACAGTGTTATCCTCTGCCTGTACACTTGTTCCTCCCTTAGCCATTCTCTCTGTCCTGCTGCCTGTAGTCTCTGCCGTCTTGCTATGATGTAAAAAGCCGCCATCATGGGTCCTGAGGTGCATTTTGGGACTTTTTTTATAGCCCTCCCTTGGTTACCACCTGCTTTCATTGCATGGTAAATACCGACTAAAAAATACAGTTTTTCGGCAAAATCTGTATTTTTGTGCTTACCTACATCTCCATGGATGATTTTTACCGTTTCTGATTTACCGAGTCGGAAAATACGAACTCGGTATTTATGTATACGGTAGATTCCGACACGGTAATTTTACCGGGTCATTCTTACCGAGTCGGTATGTTTCCGACTCGGATTTTCTGAACTCGGTAATTAACGGCCTCCTACATCTCATTTCCTCGGTAACGGCCGATTTTACCGGTTTTCGGCCGTTACCGCCCGGTAAAAGCCTACCTACATCTGGCCCTTAGACATTTAAAAAAAAAAATCTTTTTATTTTGCAAAAAGAACAAAGTAAAGTGGTGGTCACACACAAGGCATACCTTTGTTACACGATATACATATATGGAATGCACAGGAGTCAAAAAACATACCGGAAAATCACAGCAATTAATGGGTGTAGGTCTTTTTTCCTTTTTTACAGAGATCATTAATCAATTAGCTCGTCAATGGGGATAATCATAGGGGGTTCACATATTCTTCCCCTGTATTCATTCCAGTTAGACCACACCGCCATCCACTTCCTCAGACATCCCCAGGCTACACAAACCGTCTTTTCCTGAACCATGCTCCAATCCATGTCTTTCTTCCATGCGCTGAGCGTTGGTGGTGTGGCGCCCCCCCCCATACCCTTGCAATATTCATCTTCGCTACCACAAGGCCCAACGTCACCCACAGTTTTTCTTTCGCTGAGAAGTCCGAGGGCTCCCAGATGTTAAGGAGGCACCACTTTGCCTCAGAATGCAATTCCACCCCCCACACCTCCCTCATACAATTGAGCACCCTTGTCCAGTAGGTCTGTATCTTCCGGCATTCCCTTATTATATGTAGAAAGGTACCTGTCTCCCCACACCCCTGCGACAGAGTCCATCTTCACTCCGCCCCATCGGGACTAGCCTAGTGCCATTGATGTATATTCTATGCAGGATCTTCAGCTGGATCAATCACAGTTTGGCCGATATTGCAACTTCCTTGGGGGATGGTAACGCCTCTCGCCCTTCTTTGTCATCAATCTCGAGTCCGTCTGCCTCCCATTTCCCCCTGAGAGCTCGTAGTGGATCTGGGGTATGATTAATGAGCTTTTTATATGTTAGCGATATGGCCCTCTCCTGGAGGTGGCCATCAAGTAGTCTGTCTTCGAGTGGTGATGACTCCGGGCGGTGTGTCCCGGGAGGAATATTGGCCTGAAGTGCATGTCGAACCTGCATGTATCGGAAGTGTTCCGTACGGGCTAAATCATATGTATGCTGAAAGGTGTCAAAAGATAGTACCCCCTCAGGGCCCCATAGGTCTTTGATACGAGAAATGCCTATGAGGTCCCAGTTTCGAAATCCTTTGCTGCGGCTAAGAGTGCCTAGCATCTCTTAAGCCCCCAGCGGGGTTGCTAGGGTGAGCCTAGCAGCCCAGCCCAGTTTCCTTTGAACTATATGCCACAGCTGGACTGAGTGTTTAGTGGGACCCGTAAGGCGGTACCTACCCGGTCTGGAGTAAAGAGCCGCTTCGAAGTTTCCACCCGGAAGGAACCACTTGTCAATCTCGTATCCTGGATCATTCCCTGCACAGTATGTACCCTGATTAATGGCCGACAAATGCCCTGCCCAATAATATTTCCGGATGTCCGGGACACATTTAGACATTCTTCCTCAATCTCCCACACCAAAACGATGGAGATTTAATAATTCTTTATTATTGGACTCTTCTTTCACCTCCTTTTTTACCTCATTATTTCCTGATTATTTTTAATGTAATCAATCCAATGCTCTAGCCTATCATAATACTACTTTTAAGGCCTCTGCCAAGGATCTTATTATTTGCTATGTTTCTAAAAAGTTCAGAATAGCTATTGCTAAATCTAACAAAGTTTTTACAACAATTAAAAAATGAGAACATACTATTACACATCCAATTCAAAAGATTGCTTACAGGACTTAATTAGCGCTAAATTTGAATGTAATACTATGTCTACTGGAAATACATCAGCGTATCTTTTTAAATCTGGTGTTCTAAGCCACATGTACTGAGACCTTGTGGTATGCTTTATGGTATCCAGCACTGTAAGTCTATTGTGATAAGCCCTTTCTGTTACACTATGTGGTAGACACCACTGTTCCAGTTCTTTTTAGGTCTCGCCTGTCGATGCGCATGCGCATCGAGCAAGCGAGAGTATTGCGACTTATCCACTCTTTATCCACACTGCAAGGAATCGCCACGATTCCTTGCAGTGCCCGTAACTTTTAAGGTCAATGCGCATGCGCATTGAGCTTATGCGCATTGACCTTAAAAGCGCGTGCACGTCCGTCTTTGTTTACCCGCTCCGCCCCCTCCCCTTCCCGCCGTGTCGCATTTCTCCTCCCCCTCCCCTCTCTTCCCTCCGTCTCGTTTTAGCACTTGTGCCCTGGGTGTAATTTCAAGACTTTATGTTATAAATACATAAATTCCCACTGTCTAAACATTAAACTCGGTCACCACTGACGCGAGAACAGAATGGCTGTGGCTACCACACGCATGTAAGTTTCTTTTTCTTTTTTTGAGTCTTGCGCAGTGTGTGTGTTCTTGCGAAAGGGCTGACCGTGTGCAGAAAAGAACGTAAACTTCTGCAAACCCTTTTAAAGTTGCATCTGACGCATTGGCTGTGTTTTGCTGCTCCTCGTGCAGTGTTTGGTGGCGGGTCCACTCTGAACGACTTCTTCTCATCCCTGGTATGCCTGTGTTTAGCGACCATTTGTTCTGCCACTTACCCGTATTGACACGGTTACATTTCCTTTAATCACAGAGTGTAACTTTGCCCTGTTTTCACGAAGAATGTCGTTGTTTTGTGTTGTTACCCGTTCATGTGCCTGTCATCAACGGGTATTTTGCCATAGCCAAATATAGTGAGCGGACAACAGACTGATATAGATTGTAGTATGCTCAATAGTCATTTTGTTGTTCTGAAATATCAGTGGGTGTTTTTTTTCGGTCAGTCTTTTGCTTAAACCTCAGACTAGTAAATTTGGCAAATGTTGAGCAGCCCGTTCTAAAGATAGAAGCTGTTTGCAAACAGTTTCAATGTGCGGCTGAAAAGAAAATTGCCGTGAATTGTGTAGACAGGATAATGGGCAGTCGGCAGGGTTTTTCTTGTAACCCAGTTCCCACCTCCTAGGCTCCCTGCCGCCAGCAAGCAGAAGCACACCAATTAGAGGGCACGCTTCATAAACTGCCTTTGTGTTCTTCTGTATAATCAAAACCGTGCAGCTCAGCCACATAGATTTTCATCGAGTAGACGTTTTTTCAAAAATATGAAATACTTTCAGAAGAAATATCCGAACTTAATATACATGAATATGTAAAGATTGCTTACTTAAAACTTCTCAAAATTATAATGAACAAGGAAGAGATTAAGGACCCAACCATACGGTGAGCATCTCAGCCATTGTATCATTAGCCCTGAGAGCACAAGAAAAATGTGACAATGCTCTAGGAGACCTCCATTGAATAACAAGGAGTGACGTACCACGCCACGCAGTATAACATAACATAACACAACCTTCTCAAACTAACCTATCATTCTCTGTTTCGACGATCCAGTAGAATGCTCGAGTAGAAGCTAACACTATTTTACTCACCGCTCACTCTCTCTACATGGAGAACTAATCCCGTTAATTTAGATTGCACCGTTTTGTCAGTATTTGGTTGTAGCTTTTTTCATCCTTCTATTGTCATTTAATATTAAAAGTGCATATACATTGTGCAGCTCTACAAGTCCACGTAAAACTGCCCACACATAGTAAAATACACATTTTAACATTCACCATGTAAGGAGTTACATCAAGACCATGCTGTCAGAGCTTACTGAAGACTCTGCGACCTATGGGCATACTGTGTCTTTTAGTGTATATTCAGGACTAAGGCAGGAGTGGGTAACCCTCTTACTTGCAGAAACATCTTTGTGAATCAAGCTTTAAATAGCACCTTGTGCAGAATAAAGATGAAGAAGTGGATGTCTTGGCAGTAATATCTTTGATGCCACCAATGTCAACATCGCCGATGTCCTATACAGGCGGTACCGCCACAGAAGGATTCACTGAATTTGTCTCTTTTGATAAAGCTTAACCAATTGTAATCTCTGGTTTCTTGGTTAATCTGCCTGTAATGCTGTAAAAACTTTGACAAAGAGAGATAGATCCTAAAAATCTGGATATCTCAGGGACGCAGCATGCAGGCATACTTTGGCAGAATCCAGACCATTTAATTTACTAACAAGTTGTTTTTGCATAATTGTGAAAGTACTCCTAGGTATTAACCCCGAGTGCCCATAGCAGCGTTTTAAGTGTACCCTCACCCTCACTCACCCTCACCCACCCTCACTCACCCTCACTCTCACTCACCCTCAACCCCTCACCCTCACTCACCCTCAACCCCTCACCCTCATCCACCCTCAACCCCTCACCCACCCTCAACCCCTCACCCTAACTCACACTCACCCTCACTCTCACTCACCCTCACTCACCCTCACTCTCACTCACCCTCACCCTCACCCACCCTCACCCACCCTCACCCTCACTCTCACTCACCCTCACTCTCACTCACCCTCTCTCACCCTCAACCCCTCACCCTCACACAGTGCAATAGGTCTCGGAGCATTTGAGTTAGAGCTTTTAGAATTGTTTATGGCTTTTTTTATTTGTAATTCTTTAGCATTGGCTACAGGAAACAAAAATGCTAAAGATTTACAAAAAAAACCCATAAACAATTCTAAAAGCACTAACTCTAATGCTGCGAGACCTATTGCATTTCCAATGCTTGTTGTTGTGTTGTAGTCAGTAGTGTGCCAGCGCTGTTTTGTACTAATCATGGTAAGCACTGTGAAGCCATGCATACATACGTGGACAGCAGTAGATGAAGCCCTGAACATGGTGCTCTATTTCCTAGTTCAGTCATGCTCTAGTTGTTGAAGGTGGACCGCGTGTGCAGTGGGTCAAAGGCGCTTGGAGCGTACACTTGGGTGTGGTCTATTTAAACAATGCCCAGCTGCTGCCTCACACTTCGTGTCAAGGAATCAAGGGAAATGCATCGCTGTTTCAGGTCCAAATGGTTCCAGACGTCCTGCTGTCTGGACCTTCATATGCAATGACACACTGCAGAAATTTCCTGTCTCTCTGATGCCGACAGTTTTTCCTGATTGAAAGGAGCAATTTGTTAGCGTGTCTGCACGTGTCTAGTTTAGGAACTCACACGCCCTCAAATCAAAAAGGTAACGCACAGCATCACACAAATCATTCTAGTGTTCATCGTTCCTTTAAACATTTTAGGACATTGCTAATGAACAGTTTGTCAGTGGAGATAACTGATGAACGTTGGTAGCTAAGCACTCGTAGAGTGTTGTTTTGAAACTGGTAACTGCTGAACTGTGAAATCCATTGAGACTAATTCTTGGAGAACTTTGTATCCAAATATTTGAAGGGTGTATTTTAAGACTGAACTGCACATGAGAAGTGCCAGGTTCCTCCAGAACATGGACTGTGCAGCCGCAAGACATGCATAGTCAAGCATTTGCAGGAGTGATGCAACATCTGCTATCCTTACTTGTATACACCAATCCAGGGATGTCAAATACATAACTGCTATTGTGTTTAGTCTCTTGTATTTAGCTATGTTTACCTTTGTTTCAGAGGGTTTAATTCTATTTGCCTTTATTACAGTAAATCCACCCACACAGTCAAGGTGAAAGTTCAACAACACGTCCATTCATAGAACAGCTTTCCAGTTGATTGCAGGTACTTCCCTTAACACTTAGGTGCACGGCTACCGTGGGTGATTGGTAGGGGTTAACAAATACCTAGGAAGAGTGAAGTAATTCTATTGTTTACTTTTAAGGTCGACAACAGGCAAAGGAATCGGATGATCGACATCCTGGAAGGCCCTCCTCCCTGCGCTTTATCAGTAATTCTCGAGGTCTCTTGACATCCAGAACGACAGATAGGTCACTAGGAGGTGGGTCCATATCGTCTCTGCAACTTTGCAGTGCTCACTGGCAGATTAGAGAGCACTTCAGTACTAACACTTTACAAACTCTCACTAAACCTCAACGTCCTATTTGCTTTAAAGTTAGTTGTTGCTAATGTGTACTGCACATATTTTCACAACATATAACCTTCAAACTATCAGTTTCAGATGATTTAGATTGTTTGTGTGAATGTATTGTGTTGCATCTAAGAGTACATCTGTTAATCTCCATTACATGTCACATGATGGTATGGTGCCTGTAAGTGTTACAACACCAAATACCCTTTACCCATGTGTGTGTTATAATAAGGGCTCCTGGTTTTATGGTATTTTTTTTTAACATTTCCGTTTGTATTTATCCATATTTATTTTTGGGCCATTTTATCTGTATTTATCCATATTTATTTTGTGTTTTGCGTATAAATCAACTTGTAAAACTGTACATTTCCATATTTAATTAACTGATAGACTTGCACTCATACTTTAATGTCTGTCGTGTTTAAGCTATTTAAGCTAGAAAACGCTAAAATATGCCTATCCCCAACCAATTTTCAAACACTTATTTTTGACCAATAAATTCTTGAGTTTGACCCGGTATTTTTATTTATACCTGTCTATTTTAGAATTTTTGAACTGTTTTTTTTTTACATTTCGCAAATACATTTCAATTACAACACACAACTATTTACAAACAAATATTTACATTTCATGTACACAATTATCATACATTCTACAAAGAATACAATATACAAGCAAAAATAATAAATAACATTTTTTTCAATAGAGTTAATCAATATCCATAAAGAAAGGACAAAGTCAAAAGAAGGAGCACGTCCATGAGGATAACTTTCCAACCAGCCGAGACCAGTTCAAACGTTTAGTGGTATTAATTGCTCCCTCGGATGTGCCGACGCGTTTCTAGTCCAAGGAAACCAGTACCTGGACTTTTTTTTTTGCAGAGTTTTATATAGCGCGAACTAGACCCGAACCGAATCAGGTATCAGAGCGCTTTACATAGCACCAGTTACGTTACATGAGGACGGACACACTTTTCATTTTAGGCACGGGGAGATTAAGTGATTTGCCCAGAATCACAGGATGTTTTGGCGTCGTTACCGAGACTCGAACCCAGATCCCCAGGTCCGAGGTCGAGCCCCCTAGCCGTTAGGCCAACTCCTTTGTCACTTGTCTGTATAAAATGTAGAAAAACAATAAAAATGTTAGTACCTAACTGACAGCCTCTATTCTGACTCGTATTGCACCACAAAATCTTAAATGTGTACCTGTCAATATCTGATGTCACGATGTCAACAGGCTCAGGTAGAGCTTATTTCAATCTTTGTTTAGGAAATGGTGGCTCATGCTATAGATTAGGACGTTGTACCTATGATGAGAGGAGATACCACAGATTTCTTGACAAAGGTTGAAGGTACCCCTTTTGATCAACAGACACAGATAATGGTCATGATGGACGTAACGTCCCTCTATACGCAGATCCCCCAGGATGAGGCGTTAGAGGAGAGGTTATGGAATTGTACCTTGACAGTAGAGACAGACCGCATAGAGTGCCTACTTCATTCATCCTCCAACTGGCTTAAATAGCTCTGAAAAAGAACTATTTTATGTTCAATGAGCAATTCTACTTGCAAGTGAAGGGGACTGCCATGGGATGTCCTTATGCCCCAGAGATGGCAGTCCTCTTCATGGCACAATATGAGAAAAAAATATGTAGAAACTAATAACCCATTTGAAGAACGCTATATAGATGACATCTGGCTCCTGTGGCAGGGGAGCCAGGTGGAACTAGAGGCGTTCCATGGATGGCTTAATGCCAGACACGCTGATATCAAATTTTCCCTTGAGCATAGTACAACCATAATGACATTTCTAGATGTGGAATTAACGTGTGTTGATGGACATTTGAAAGCATCCTTATATAAGAAAGATACAGATAAGAACACTATCTTACATCATAGGAGTGCCCACCCCAGGAATTTAAAAACAAATCTCCCTTATGAGCAACTCCTAAGAATAAGGAGAAATTGTACTGAGTTGAGTGACTATGACAAACATGCCCAAACCTTCTGGGGTGAAATGATACAGAGGGAATACCCGAAAAAAATTCTGAAACATTCCTTCAAAAGGGCGAGATTTACGAAAGAGCTAGATAGGCTAGTGTGCGTAACCACTTTTGGACCCGGTACACATAAAATGAGGCAGCTGTACTTAAGAACTGGCACCTCCTCGAGGGGTTGAAATGTCCATTTCCGCGACCTATTTTTGCCTATAAAAAAAACAAAGTATAGGTCAACAGATCGTTAGGGCGGATATTACTGTACCAAACGTAAGAAGTGATTTGCTTTTCCAATGGAAGATGAAACCGCTGGAAGGCCACCACAAATGTGGGAATTGCGTTGCTTGTCCCAGCACGATCGAAGGGAATGAATTTCTACATTTGGGGGTAAAGTGGAAACATCAAGGGTTCACAAACTGCAAGACAAAAAACGTAGTGTACGTTATAGTATGTCCATGCAGGAAGATTTACATAGGTAAGACAAGCCAACAAGTCAATTTGAGAATCAGTCAACACAGGTCTCGCATAAAAAAGAAAGTCATGACAGCCCCAATGGTTGAGCACTTTGTGGAAAAAGGGCATAGTGAAAATGACTTTAAGTGGTCAATTGTATTCACTCTCAATCAGATAAAACGCCATTCTGCGTTGACAGAGTGTTATTACAAAAAGAAGCAAATCTTATTCTGAAATTTAATAGTACATTGACAGGGTTAAATAACCTGTCTGAATTATCAAGATTATAAAGAAATAGTGCACTATCTGTCCCTTTGCAGACCCTGAGATTTAATAGCAGGCTCTGTGTCAGAAATGGCACTACAATTGTTGCCTCACTGATAATTTGTATTACATAAACGTTTGGAACAGCCCCTCTCTTGGTCAGAAACTACGTGTCCCATAACCCTCGGTTTGGTAAAAGAGGACGCAAATACAGGCGTTTCAAGATGGCCACCGGCACAGCAGTACAGAGAGAAACCTCGTCCAGCGTGCAGGCTGAGATATAAGGTAATTCTTCTAACAATGTTTAGCTCCCGCGTACATTGCCGACTGTAAAGGCGGCCACATTTTTTTACATCTATATGCTCACACGTGCTCAATGGGTATTATTACATTTGTAGGAGCCGTGTGATGCTAGAAAGTCAGTTCGTGCAAGTATTGGGCAACGCCGCCAAAGATACAATCAGGTATGCTCAGCTTCGCTACACGTGGCAACTTATTTACATTATTGCAACCGCTAAGCTAAGGTCGGATACAAATGTATCAGTTTTCTTTAATTCCAGTTTGTGTCTGCTTCTGCCGCGATTGGCCTTTGCCGGTTTGTAAGAAATAATAATCAAATTTGATACCTGCTGCGCTAGACGCTGATAAAGGTACGTTTTACAGCCAGTCGTTTTCAATGCATAATGCATCTTGTTTGGGGAAGTGGCGACATGACTTTAATAGGGCCATAATTCTTCTTTTTTGCTAGAACCCGCCTTAAAAACCGCATTTCAAGTGAACTAGTGGCCACAACTAAGATCCTGAGTTCTTGAATAGAGGTATGAACGTATTACATTGTTTGTGTTCCTCATAAGTATTCTCCTCTTTTTCGCTTCCTGAGCACAAAAATCAGCGCACTCATTAAGATAATTTCCTCTCATCATAGGTAAAACGTCCTAATCCATAGCATGAGCCACTATTTCCTAAACAAAGATTGAAATAAGCTCTACCTGAGCCTGTTGACATCGTGAGAGGCCAGGACATCAGATATTGACAGGTACACATTTAAGATTTTGTGGTGCAATACGAGTCAGAATAGAGGCTGTCAGTTAGGTAATAAAAATGTTATTGTTTTTCTACATTTTATACAGACAAGTGACAAAGCCCTGATGAAAGTCTAGGAACTGGTTTCCTTGGACTAGAAACGCGTCGGCACATCCGAGGGAGCAATTAATACCACTAAACGTTTGAACTGGCCTCGGCTGATTGGAAAGTTATCCTCATTTGAGGACGTGCTCCTTCTTTTGACTTTGTCCTTTCTTTCTTTATGGATATTGATTAACTCTATTGGAAAAAATTTCAATTATTATTTTTGCTTGTATATTGTATTCTTTGTAGAATGTATGATAATTGTGTACATGAAATGTAAATATTTTTTGTAAATAGTTGTGTTTTGTAATTGAAATGTAGTGAATGTACAGCTTTTCCTTCTTTGCGAAATTTAAAAAAACCTTGGGTGGTTCCTGGTTGCCCCAGTGGTTCTACAGGCCATAGGCATTGTCTCTGTGTTGAGAGCGGTACCTATAACACTTTCTTATTATATGGTTTGTGAGGCCCCTAGGGCAAAACGTATACTGTGCTAATTTACTGTATGCTATTTAAGTTCTTGTATTGTACTTTTTGCCTCTAGCCTCATAAAGAGACTAGAGGGGTTGTGTTTAGAATAAATACATATATTTAAATATATACCTGGTGTGGTGCTCTTTCATCTGATCATTCAAGAGATTATAGACTGGTAAAACAAGCTGCTTTACATTCCTTCAAGACTTAGCCTGAAGGCTGCTCTCCACAGCTACCACTAGGATAGCTTTCTATAAAGGTTGTCTTAAACCTACCATCAATAATGTTCGTTTGGACTGGTGCAAAGTGCCCACTAGAATAGTGGACATCATATGCCAGGCCAACTTCTCACAGGTTACACTTGGGTGTAGTGACTATCCCTTCCCATATTTCTAACACTGCTGTGCACTTTTCAAAAACCGCACATTTCTGTATTGAAGTAGAAATTCACTTTCTCAATCAAAAACATAATGTGAGTGTGTTGACTGATTCAGGGGCAACGGGAAATTTCATTGATTATCTTATAGCGCAGCAGTTGAACATCCCAGATATAAAAAAGCTCGTCCTGAAACAGTATAAGCAGTGGCTGGTAGTGTTTTCTCGGGAGTCCCATTAGCCTTGCAGACAATGCGGGTTCTATCCCACAAATACATTGGTTTAGATGTAATTAAAGCTCCGCAGTATGACCTCATTTTGGGAATACCTTGATTGACTCTCCTCAATCCCCACATCGATTGGGCAAAAGGACAATACAATTCACTTCTTTCTTCTGTCTTAAAAGTGTATCAAAGTAGGGTCTGTTATGTCTCCTGTTGTCCATATTGCAACTACTGCAGAAAAAGGCATTGAGTTACCATTGCAATATGCAGAGTTCGCCGATGTGTTTGATGAACAAGGAGCAGAAGAGTTGCTGCCACACAGACAGTATGACTGTCAAATAGACTTAATACCCGGAGCAATTGTTACATGTTGTTGCATCTATGCTTTGTCAGAACAAGAGAACAAACATCTTAGAGACTATTTTGACCGTTACTTATTCATAGAATTCATTCGACTCTCCAAATTCCCAGCTGCCTCACCACTTTTCTTTATCCCAAAAGCAAATGGTGATCTGAGGACTTGTATAGATTATAGGGCTTTGAATAAGCTCACAATAAACAACAGATCTCCATTAACTTTTATTCCAGTTCTCTTAGATCAGGCGAAGGCAGCTGTAATCTATACGAAACTGGATTTGCGAGGAGCATACCATCTTGTAAGGCTGAGATCTGGAGACGAGTAGAAAACTGCATTCAAAACCCGTTATGGTTTATATGAATACACTGTAATGCCATTTGGTCTCTGCAATGCCCCTGCTGCATTACAATTTATTTTCAATAGTCTATATAGACAATATACTCATTTACTCAAATAGTGTACAAGAACATGAACAACATGTATGAAAAATGATACTAGCCCTTTGAAAAAAACAGTGTTACTGTAAATTAAGCAAGTGCACATTTCATGTGGCCACGGTGGAATTCCCCCAGCACCCGCACAGTACCCACACCCACAAAACAGAAATGCCCATACTAACCCAAAAAAAACACACCAACAAAGCAAGACACACCCAAATGTTCACTACATACACCAGGTCCACAGACAACTGCACCTTCAACAGACACATGCACAACTGATACTTCCTCTGTCACGAGGCTAGGTTAGGTCCAGGAAGAAACACTGTAATTTTACATGTACACGTTTCTTAAGTTGCCTTGTTTTCTGCACAATAACGTTTGACCCACATTTGCTTACGTGGCAGAGTAGGATTTGTTTCTCTGAAACCACAAGACTTAAACACACATTGTGCACATGTTGATGTTGGTTATTTGTCTATGAGGCAACATAGCTATCACAAAGACAATAAGCAGTGTCAGCCTGGCTGAAGCCTGTACACCGAAGCATGGATGATGGTATTATAAATATGCATGCATTTCTGTGCTCAAATTAGAGGCACACTCTGCTGTCATTGCGAGGACGTCACTGGATCAGAGTCTCAGCCCAGCTTATTCCTGTTTATCCTCTGCGAGGAGGGAAGTCCAACTTCTGACCAAGACGGGGACCAACAGGTAAGGGGGACTTACATTATCCAGTAGGGGATTCTTGGCAGAACACTCGCCCTAGGCAACTAGGTTAGGGAGCAGATAATAGGAGTACACTATACCCAGCACTTATATGCGAGCATGTATACAATGTTTTAGCATGATGTTGGATTTGTTCATCCTTTTCACTATCCTAATCCCTTTTATCTGCTTGCAGCACATATATTTTATACCAAAATCACAATCTTTCAATAAATATTGAATTCCCCCTTTGTGCATTTCTTTTGTATCTTTCTGAATGAGCAGGAGTGACTAGGTGAAAAGGTTCTAGATATGTTACCATGATTCCTTGGGGAGTCAGGTTTGTCATGTTCTGAGGTTGTCCAAACCATTGCCACCTTGCCAGGTTTAAGGGTACTAATTGTGGTACTGTGAGCTAGCAGGTATATAGGTGAACATATCCTGAGGGGGGTGCATAGAATCAGTCTTGCACCATCCCAAAGTTTAAGTTGTCCAACAAACAAACAGTTCCTACTGAGAAAGTGGAAACCGCACTACATCATTCCCTCTACCTCCCAACCCCAACTTTCTCCCGACCGTCCTACCCATTTCCCTGTGAGAGTCTTCTGTTTATCTTTGTCCTGACCCCTGCCACATCCACACCCACCCTTCACAAGTGCACATCTACCCCTTTGACACTCGAACCCATCCCTTCCACATCCCAATCCACCCCTCAAATAACAAGACCCACCGCTACGACCCCCCAGTTACCCCTAAAAAAGGCCCCATCCCAAAAGCAAGACCATTCCTCCCAAACCCAAGACCACCCCCTCAAAGACACCCCTTCCAAAACCACCCCCCTCCCAAACCCACATCCCTCTCCCAAAACAAAGGACACCCTTCCCAATCCCAAACACCACCCTCCCAAGTAACATATTTGAGGTACATGCTTTGCCCACTAGATGCTCCTTCCTGGGGAGGATCCCCTGGCAGTACAATTGGAGGCAAGCTGAGGCCATGGCACACTTGTGCGCAGGACTTTGTGGACGCTAATTGGACTGGCATTTGCCTTGTTTACAGCAAGTTGAGAGAGTGATATCATTATGAATAAATCACAATTTTTCTTTCACCAAGTTTGTCCTGGAATAAATGTTTCTTTGCAAATGTTTGATTCCTAGCAATGTTTCAGAGTAAAATGTGTAGTACATATTTTTCTTTAATATGATGACAGGAACTACTACATAGTTTTTAAATGTCTACTATGTTAAGTGCAAACACTGGTTCACATGGTATGTGATGGTATGTTGAATTTAGGTGCAGCCATTCAGCGTAGTAGTGAATACTTGCACCAAAAAAATAAATGTTGAGACATTATTTACGGATATTTACTACAGGTGTGTTTATTTCACCTTGATCACTGATAAGTATGTACACTTATGCATTGCCCCTTGTAATATTATGTGCAAGTTGAAATTGCATACAATACAGGACTTGCATTACAAAAGGAGAAAAGTTAAATAGATAAATATGTAGAGTGCTTCAAATTTGGGACTGGCATTTATTTTCCAGATAATCTATGAGCTGAGGGTTACAGCATGTCTAGTGCAATTTCTATATGAGGTTAGATTGCACTTATCCCAATGATGTGTGATGCATATGTTTTTATTGTGACTTTTTCTCACAAACATGTATGGTGAGTTTTTGATTTGATATCCTTTTTGTGCAAGTGCCGTTTTTGGAAGGCAGCTGGCACCAAATTTATGAACACAATGTGGTTATACAGGTATGTTACTTTACATTTCTTAAACATCAACATTAGAGATATAAGCATTCCACATTTGGTATGCTATTGGTTGTATGAAAGGGATTTAATAGTGCATGAGTCCTGAGCATATGTGAACAGCCAAGTGAAAAAGGTAACAGGTAATGGTTCGGGCAACAACAGTGTTGATTTGCATCGTGATCAGTCAGTAGCAGCAGAGGTAGAACTTGTTGGATCGGGTCCATGGCAGTGGGAAGGTGAGTAAAGGTGAGTTTGTGCCTTATATGTGTTCCATTCCATCAACTCAGGTGTGGAGGTTTCCCCACCACAGTTGTGTCAATTGGACAGCACATCTTGAATGGCCCGGCGGAGAACCTGGCCGTCCTCCCTCTGACAGACACTTTTGCCTATCCCACCATCAATGCAGTCGAGATCTCCTGGTGGTGACAGCGGGACTGCAGAGGTCCTTCGTCTATGCAATAGCCAACATCTAAATAGTGAGGGCAGACCACATAGTTGGCAGGCAGGAAGGCCTCTCAAAAAGCGACAGCGGGACATGGTCTGCCAAGATCTAAATCAGGTTATATTGAAATAAGATATTGGAAGAGACCATTAGTATGAGAGAGAGAAGATAAGAGGTAACAGAGGCATTAAACATGAAGGGGAAATGAGGTTCCGTGGTTTTCGGGACCGGACTCCATTTTGTTTGCATTGTTCATAATGCCATTTTGTGTTGCCCTCACGTAGGCCGTGGAGGTAACCGAACGAACAAAGTTGCATGGGCCTCATTGTTCATGTATTAGTCTGAACAGGCCCTTTTCTGACTTGTGAGTGAACTGCAGGACGCTGACCTCTTCACCTGAAACTGACCCTTCACGAAGCCAATTTCTCTGGCTGATCGTTGTCTGAGATTGCCAATCAATGTTCAGGACCTCGTTAACCTTTAGTTTCTGTTATCCGGCTAAGTCCTCGGGATCAGCGTGATGCAAAAGATAAGCCACCTCCTGATCTATCCAAACCTTGATTGCTACAACAGCCAAAGGTTCAGGAAGGATCAGACGAGGGCAATAAAGCCCGCGGGGAAGGGGAGGGAACAGCAGGGAGGGAGATCTGAAATGACAAAAGAAAGGAATGTGAGTATCCCCTTCTTCCGTTATACTCCAATCCCACACAATAGACAAGAACTCAAATTGCTAATGACGCTGACCCAGTATGTACCTGTAACTGATAAACAACGTATGGCCTCACTGGAAGATAACTCTCTTCACCCTTATCCACGTTGGGAAGTACAAGGACCACGCTAGCCACACCTGAGAAAACAAAAGCACACCTTCTTACAAACACTCATGCAACAGTGATTGAATGAACCAACACATACACTGATCGTGCACGTACCCCCTTATAAGTAGACCGCACTTCTAAAGGGGCTTCTTGAATAGATTGCGTAGCCAGAGGCAATGTCAAAACACAAAATAATCCTGCGGGGTTCAAATCACCCTCTAAGAACACAAAGACACAGTACCTTGTGGATCCTTTGTGCAACGGCACGAAGAACTGAATAACCTCGGTATTCACCCACTTGAAAACACAATCCGGTATACGGAAATAACCAGGAATTAAACCCCAGCCGGGGTGGCAAGACTCCAAGCTCCCGAGTTGAGAATAGCGTGATCACCAAGCCTGGTAATGACGGTGGGTACCTGGAGCGTTTTCATCCTCCGCATGAGCCGTAGTAAGCGGCTCCCCAACGGAGGGCAAATGTTGCAAAAACCCACTTGAAGAGGAAAACGAAAAAACAATAGTCCTCCGCAATGCGCCAAGTTAGTTCATACAACAGAGGGCACAAGCGGTTTAGTAATCTGCTTTACTTCACTATAGCGTTCGTCCTCCGCATGAGCCAGAATGGCTCTCCAACGGAGGGCAAAATCGGAGCAAGAACAATCAGACAGCCGTCTGACTGTAGAATCCAGGAAGCGTTATGCGGGTCGGCCAGGAGACAGGGACCATCAAGCAGCAGTCTACCCCAAAGGCTGCAAGTTCAAAGAATATCCGACGCCCTCTGCAGGATGCGAGTCACCTAAATCACTTCCTGCTTCTCGCTAAGGAGTCTGGGAGACGTAGTCCCCGCTGTATCTGCTCCATCTACAGTTCTGAACAGCGGCGCTCAACAGGACTATAACAGTTTCCTTGCACATATCTTATCCTAATCAGCATCTGAATTGTTTCTTTCCTTACGACTTTACATTACATGGGTTGTGCTTTTCAATTATAATTTTGTCCGGCTTGTGGAAATTGAATTTGGGACAGTCCTAATAATTAACTTTTGGGTTGGGTTACTGTAAATTGGGTTTTTGTTAATGTGATACTCAGTTAGAAAATGTGTCCTATTGGTCAGAATTTTGCGCAGTGGGTGTACATTTATAATGAGAATATTGTGTATAAAAGGTGATGTCTTACTCTATGAAATTGAACAGTTTCTTGAGTTGTACACCGTGTTGTATTGCTGAGATTACTGTTACTAGCTGCAGCTAATAAATTTGATCTCTGACGCCACCTAGAAGTATTCCGTGTCTCTGTTTGCCAAGACAGGAGAACCCGAAGACTTTGGGCGTGTCCCTGGCGCCGCTGGGTTCTAAAACCCGGTTCTTCAGTTGGAGCCCAACGGTGGGGCAACTTCAGCGGTACCGGTCCAAGCCCGAGGATCGTGAGGAGCCACGTGAGGAAATTCTGGAGGAAGGCCGCCACTTCATTGACCCCTGCATGTCGACGTGGACCGAAGGTCTTTTCTGCAAGGCTTCCCGCTTTCCAACGGCTACGAAGGACTGCTGCCCTGACTGTCGCCCTGTCTTGGACCCTTGATTGATCCTTTGTAAAGCGAGACGATAGACGGTCTTCTGGTGGCGTGACAGATATTTAGTTAAATATAAGTGGGTCGCTCCCATGACTTTGTTTTGGTTCTTGGTTTTGATTTGATTTTTGCAAAAGTCGAAGCCGAGGGGCTCGTATATTTACGAGTGTATCGATAGTTGATAACCCCTTGAAGTTTGAAGCTAGATTAGTGAGCTATAAGATGCCTGGTCTTAGCAAAATTAGGAAATGGTTTAGTTGTGGTTGCAACAGAGATTCCCGATTGGAGGATTCGTGTCCGATACCTCCGGTTGGAACTCCGACTTATGAGCTCTATTCAAAACACGGAGTGGGTCTGAGGTTCCGTGAATTCTGAACCTGTGTTTTAAATGTCATGGTTCCGTTACGATTTTGGTAACAATGAACCGTAACTAATGAGTTCGGCAAGTACGAGTGTTTTCGCCATGTTACACACAAGGATTCACAGTGCATTTGAAGATTCCGTTCCTAACCATAGTTTTCATTTTGTGTAAGGCAGGCATTTTGTGGTTGCCCTCACATAGGCCGAAGACTGCGGCTGAATGAGTCTTTAAGACTCGTGCCCTTTTGCTGGGGTTTGTGCTGACTTTTAGATGACCCGAAGTGAACTGACCTCGTTGCCTGTAGCCGACCTTGCTGAGCCAGTTCTTGCCCGCTAGCTGATCAAGACTAAGATCAGAGCGCAGGACATCGTAAAGTTTTTACTACACACAAATATGCCTTATCCTACTCTTACCTGTTTCTGTTTCTTTCTTTATGGTCTATTTATGATATGGGTCGTGGCTTTTTTATTATGGGTTCGTTCGGCCTGTCTAAAGAAGAATGTTGGGTTTGCCCGATGATCTATCATGGGCCGAACAATTGAAAAGTGGGTTTTACCGTCATGCGATACTTTTGGTGTGGATACATGTGATTGGACAGTTCGTAAATGTTAGGTATTTGTCTGGAATGTGATTTTTGGCATAAAAGGAATGACTTGCTTTGTAAAATTGAGCAGTCTCCTGAGAACTCATACCGTGATGATTTCTAGGATTTCTGTTACTGGTTGCAGTCAATAAATTCGATCTTTGACGTCACCACGAAGAGTCCCGTGTCTCTGTATTCTAAGACAGGTGAACCCGAAGACTTTGGGCGTGCCCCTGGCGCTGCCGGGTTCTAAATAACCTGGTTCTTCAGTTGGTGCCCAACGCGGGGCGACATCAAGCGGTACCTGTCCAAGCCTGAAGATTGTGAGGAGCTTCGTGAGGAAATTCCGGAAGAAGGGCCCCCACTCCATCGACCCCGGTATGTCGAACGTGGACTGAAGGTCTTTGCTGCGAGGTTTCCCGCTTTCAAGACGGCTACGAAGGACCGCTGCCCTGACTGCCGCCCTGTCTTGGACTCCCCTTTATGCAGCTTTGTAAGGCGAGACGATAGACGGGTCTTCTGGTGACGTGACTGATACCTTAGTTAAGTATACGTGGGTCGCTCCCAGTTCTTTGTTTTTTGGTTCTTTGAGTACTTAGTTTTTGGGTCTTTGATTGGGTATTGCAATTTCCAAAGCTGAGGGACTCGTATATTTGCGAGACTATCGTTGTAGATAATCCCTTGAAGTTTGAAGCTAGATTAGTGAGCGAAGATGCCTAGTCTTAGCAAAATTAGGAGGATATTCCGTTGTGGTGGTAACGGGGATTCCCGATTGGAGGATTCATGTCCAATACCTCCAGTTGGAACACCGACTTATGAACTCTATTCTAAACACGGCGTGGGCCCCATTACGTTCAATGAAGTGTGGGTCCGCTATACCAGGAAAGACGGGGTTTTACGATGGCCCCAATATGGTAGTTTTGATACTGAGATTTTAGATAATTTAGAAACAACATTGTTTAGAAAGAAAGCCCGGCCGGCAATGTTTGACTCCTTTCGCCTTTGGCGTAAAGAAGTCAGACAACGAGAAATCAAACAAGCTAAAAAAGATAAGAGAGAAAAGGGGTTGTCGATAATGCAAGCTGACAAGCAGTTTAAAGAAGACGAAGAAGATAAAGCAATTGAGGTATCAGATAGGCAACATAATATGGCTATTGATAAATGTTATCCAGCATTGCCACCTATTCTTGAGAAGGCAACAAGGGACCATGAAAAGGACCCTTTAATGTCACATCTATTGAGATTACCACCCCCTTATGCACAGAACGCTACGGCACCTCCTCCACCTCCAGTTGTTCCACCTCCTGGTCCTGCTCAATCGCCGGCTCCTCTTCAGCTGGTCCTTCCTCCTACGGCCCGCCTTCTCTGGAGCCGCGAACTTTGCTATCAGTTTTGCCTGGACCTTCTTTGCCTTACTCTCCTTTAACTTTGACTTCTGCTACTTTGCCTCAAAATACTTTGTCTCCTGTCCTTATGACGTCTTCTCCTTCTGCTCGACAACGGATGGCCGAAACTGTTACTGGTCTTTTGTCTCCTTTCTTTGGGTCGTCGAGTATGACCCCCTTTTCTGCGCGTAAACAACTGCGTAGTCAGTTACCTAGTCCCGAAGAGCGGGCAGTGTTGGATCTCCTGGTTCGCAGGTGGATTTCAAATGTTTCGAGGTATAATTTAGAGTCAGTTATGGATGTCTTCCTGCAGTGGGAAGCACCCAAGCAAAGATATGTGTTTGATGTAATGTGTACTTTCCTCCGTGAGGAATGGGAAGATAATGATTTGGGTTCAGTCTCAGTAGAGTTGCTAAATGTCCAGTCTGAGTTTGCGAAAGGGACGATAGTGGGTCCCGGAATTGAGGAAGCAGTTGCGATGGTACTAGCATTTAGGAGCGATTTCCCTTCTCAGCGACTGTTTGAGCCTGATCCCGCAGTTAGGAGAAAGGTACGACAATATCCAATGAGAGAGGTTCCTTCAGTTTGGAAAGAACGGGACGCAAAAGCTAATCCACCTGTTCTACCTCATTTTCAGAGAGTATGGGTACATGTGTCATGGAAGAGAGTAGAAGTTTTGGCCCTTAAACAGTCTTTACCTGATCCCGTAAGAATCCAGCTGGCTATTACAAAGAATTGTCCTAGACAGTTGACGCATGCATCATGAATTTAGCCGACATAGATATGCTGTTGGGTAACGTAGTACCTCAACCTCTATGGGCAAAGATTCGTCATGAGGATCATGCGATTGAATTAGGTGACTCATGGGTCAATATTGCTGCCGCGGACGCTAGACAAGTTGGTGGTTCTAAGCCTGAGCCTCTAGTGGCAGATCTACCTGGCAGAATTATAGATCTTATGAAAACGATGATGCCAGCGTTACGAGTAAATTGGGACAAGTTGGCAGCATGTAAGCAGAAGAAGGACGAAAGTGTATTTGATTTCTTCACTAGGTTTGAAGAGACATTTATAGATCATAGTGGTCAAGATATGAGTACGGAAGGTGGACAAAGATTGTTCGTAGATAAGTTTGTCTTTAACTTACTTCCTGAACTGTGTAATAAGTTGAAAGATTCTGAGAGTTCTTGGGCTGTTTCCTCGTCGGCCCAGATATTGGCGACTACACAGTACTACGAGAATAGGGATAAGGACGAGAAAGAAAGAGTAGAGAAAAAGACAAAAGACTGAAAGACAAAGGTTCTTTTGCAGCAGGCGAATCCGCCTCGCTCGAATCCGCAAGAGTCACAGCAACGCCCAGAGTTTCAGCAACCTCCATCGTTTCAGAGACCGCAACAGAAGGCTGGGTATTTTCCTCCAAGACCACCTTTGGGCTTGAATCGGTGTGCGTATTGTAGGGAGGAAGGTCATTCTAAAAATGAGTGCCCTGTTTTACGGCAGCGCACAAGTGGTATGCTGGCCCCAAGAGGTCGTGGTGGTTTCCAGCAAGTGTTTAGGGGTAGAGGACGTGGTGCGTTTCCTCAGAACGAACGTTCCTTTCCCCCACAGAATTCTATGAATTGTTTTGATCAACAGAAAATTGCGTCTGCTCAGTCGACTCAGTACTATGCTGATGACTATTATGTTGAGAGTGAGAATGCTGACTATAATGATTGTTAGGACAGCCATGGACAAAGAGAGGGAGTAGTGTCGGTTCCAGTAGATCAGAGTGGGCCGTATGTTGCAATAGTTACATCAGGTGTGGTAGCGCCTTTTCTTTTGGATACCGGTGCAGCGAAGAGTTCCATCATGCACTCTAAACTCCCTGGCGCACCTTTGTCTGGCTTAACGAATGTTTCGGTAGGATTCTCTGGTGCCCCAGTTCGTAATCCAGTTTCCAGTACCTTGTCTCTTTCTATAGGGCCTTGTGAATTGGAAGCACCTCTCATTTTAACGACAGGTTGTGGTGAGAATTTGTTAGGTTTGGATTTGTTGAAAAGGTTGAATGCGACATTGCATTGTTCTCCTTCGGGAGTACAGCTTACATTGGGTAAGAAAGTGATCTCTCCGATGTATTTGTCTAAAGATCGGCTTCCACCAGAATTGCGTTCTCTCCCTGATACTCTTTGGGCTACTGGTCCTAATGATGTGGGTCTTTTGGAGATTCCACCTCATGTTGTAACGCTTAAAGCGAATGTTAAATTGCCACGCATTCCCCAATATAGGATTTCTAGCGATGGTGAAAGAGCGCTTTTAGCAATCATTTATGATTTGATTGAGAAAGGTGTGATCAAAGAAACGAGAGGTAATGTGTGTAACAGTCCCGTTTTGCCTGTCCTGAAGCGCACTGACTCTTCTCAGCCACCTGTCTACAGGTTTCTGTTCGACCTTCGAGAGGTTAATAAGATTGTCGTGCCACAGTTTCCTGTTGTTCCGGACATTACTGCTTTGCTGACTATGATTCCTGCTTCAGCTGCCTGGTTTTCAGTTATAGATCTGAAGAATGCTTTCTTCAGTATTCCAATTGCAGAGGAGAGTAGAGATATTTTTGGCTTCTCTTTAGGAGGCCGAAGCTTCCGGTTTAAGCGCCCCCCACAAGGCTAGTGCGAAAGTCCTTCCATTTATAGCCAGGCTTTGAAAACTCAGCTTGATACTCTTGTGCTGCCTGCTGATACTGCTCTTATTCAGTATGTTGACGATTTATTAGTGACTGCTGATGATGAGGAAACTTGTAAAGAGGCTACTCTTTCTTTGTTACGACATTTGTCTGAGTTGCATCTTAAAGTGTCACCTTCAAAGTTGCAGTATTGTTGCCAAGAGGTGACCTACTTAGGTCATCTCTTGTCGAAGGAGGGAAGAAGGTTGACCCCAGAACGAATTCAAGCAATTGCTCAAGTGACCGTGCCAAGTACGCAGAGAGAGGTACGTGCTTTTCTGGGTATCATGTTGTATTGTAGACAGTGGATTCCGAACTTTTCTTTGTTGGCAAAACCTCTGTTGGCATTGACTTGTAAGGATATACCGAACCCTCTTCCTTGGTCTGACGATTGTCAGAAAAGTTTTTCTGAGTTGCGTGATGCGTTGTGTTCTGCTCCAGTGTTGGGTACTCCTGACTACAGTAAGCCTTTCACACTCTACGTCCACGAGAGAGAGGGTTGTGCATTGTCAGTTTTGACTCAACAATTCGGTGATAAGCAGCGTCCATGTGCATATTTCTCATTGACTAGATCCGGTAGCTAGAGCGTTGCCAAGTTGCTTAAGAGCTACAGCGGCAGCGGCTGTTTCTATCCGACAGTCTGCTGGATTGGTGATGGATAACACGTTGGTCGTGATGGTTCCTCATGCAGTGGATACTTTATTAAATAGAACCAAGACTCAGCACCTTACTAGTGCGAGGTTGTCGGGCTATGAGTTGATGCTTTTGGCTAGTCACGTGCACATCAAGCGGTGTAATATATTGAATCCAGCGACATTGTTGCCGATTTCTGTGGACACAGATGGTCAGGAACAGCATGATTGTTTTCTTAGAACAGAGGAGGAAACAAAGGGTAGAGTTGATTTGAAAGACACTCCTCTTTCGGATCCTGATGGTACGCTATGGGTTGATGGGTCATGCTACAAGCTCCCAAATGGCGATACGACCGCGGCATATGCCGTGACGACATTATGTACGATTGTTGAAACTGCACGAGTGAGCTATAATTCGGCGCAAGCAGCGGAATTGATTGCATTAACGAGAGCGTGTATTTTATCAGAGGGAAAGAGAGTGAATGTGTATACCGATAGTCAGTACGCGTTTGGTGTAGCACACAGTTGTGGACGCTTGTGGAAAGAAAGAGGATTTCTCACACCGCATGGGACTAAGATCCAACATGGGCAGTTGGTGAATGAGCTTCTTGAGTCACTTACTTTGCCGAACCAAGTTGCGATTGTGAAGTGTAGTGCTCACCGGAAGGTTACGGATGATGTCGGTCGTGGTAATGCGTTTGCGGATGAAGTTGCGAAAGAAACAGCGAGATATGTGATGAGTCGAATGTACATTGCAGGCCCTGCGAGATGGATTGGTGCAGCTGAAATGTGTGAAGATACGATTGAGAGTGTGAAATCAATCCAGGCTGAAGCCACTGAAAATGAAAAGAGTGGTGGAGAGAAACTACGGGTAGATTGGATTCGACTGGTTGTTGGGTTGAGTTATCAGAACACCAAAGATGGATGTTGCCGGATGCATATGTGCTTGCGGTGGTTATGATGGCACATGGGTTGTCTCACATTAGTGCGAAAGGGATTTGTAAGTTGTTGGCTCCAGTGTGGGAGAATGGTGGGATTCCCAAATGTGCGGAGAATGTGGTCAAGAATTGTATGGTGTGTTTGATGTATAATCCAGGTAAGGGAACTCCAACTTCAGCTGGTCACTTTTCACCTCCAACGTATCCGTTCGAGGTTCTGCAATTGGATTTTATCCACATGGAAAGATGCAACAATTTGAAATATGTCCTTGTAGTTGTTTGTGCCTTTTCTAGATGGGTAGAGGCATACCCCCTAAAAGACAATACTGCCTCATCCACAGCTAAAGTTTTGCTCAAAGAATATTTCCCTAGGTTTGGGTTGCCAAGGATGGTGTGGAGTGATAACGGAAGTGAGTTCGTGGGGAAGATCATGAAGAGAGTGTGTGAGGGTTTGGGCATAAAACAGAAATTCCACGCTGCGAATCACCCCCAATCAGCTGGATTAGTGGAATGTTACAATGGCACTCTGAAGCTGAAGTTAGCCAAAATTCAGGAGAGTTCTGGTCTCCAATGGCCCGATGCTTTGCCGTTGGCACTTTTGTCAACTAGAACTACAGGGCATTCCCGAATTGGACTTAGTCCGTATGAAATTGTTTTTGGACGACCGGCAAATGCGTGGGGAGTGCTGAGACCAACAAAATTTAGTGATATTGACTATCCTGTGTTGGTGGACTATTTGTATGACCTGACGGCTAAATTGCGTGTCTTGCATCAACATGTTCACCATAACCTGTCACCAGCCTCCGTGGACCCAGGTCACACCATCAATCCTGGTGACTGGGTCCTCGTGAAAAATTTCCAACGGACCAAGAACGACTAGCCCCGCTGGACAGGCCCTCATCAGGTGTTGCTGTCTACAAGAACATCTGTAAAAGTCTTTGGGAAGAAAAATTGGATCCACGGCGTACACTGTAAGAGGGTACCTTTACCTCTGCCGTACGACCAGTGGATCCTCAAAGGTTTTGCAGACACCGAGACTGAAAGGTTGCCGAAGTTCACACCGTTCAGCGACGCTGAGTTGGTATGGAGAGGGACTGAGAAAGAAGACGATGATGTCTTGCAAGCAGCTGTGCCTTCATCTTTGAGATTGGACATCACTAAGCCTGAACCGTTATTTCGAAACCAGACAGAGCTTGGTAAAAACCGTTATAATTTACGACCTAGAAATAATGGACTAATAAAGAACAAATAATTCCTTTTTGGTTTTTAAAACTGCACTCTCTCATCCAAGAAACAGTTTTGATTTTTTTTTCTTCTTCCTTTTCCAACCGCCATCCGGGTTCAGCTGTAGGGTCGCGGTGTAAAGACTTGGGATTGCAGCCGTGTAGACACAAGGTCGACGGTTCTGGTTGGTCTTAGGGCGTTCCCTGAACTGACAGACGCACTCCCTATCAGAAGAAAAACAACCGCCGCGAACAGCCCAGTTAGAGGATGGAGTTTTTTTAGATCGAGAGAGCTGCTGAGAAAATGAACTTTAAGATGAAACTATGTAGAATAATGCATAGCAAATATTTTCTGATTACTTGTATTCTCATGTTTTTTAGCATTAACTTTGGTGGGTTGGATTGTTTTTTCTACTCAATTGACTTCTACACCCATTTCCCAACCTATGACCTTTCCTACTACTACTGATTTGCATTCTTTCCATATCTTACCCGAACACGAGCAGATTAGAAGGTCAGAATTTGTACATAATACATTCGTACAGCTACTGCACCAACATCAGTTGGTAGTGAACATTACTAATTGTTGGGTGTGTGGTCTTATGCCACATACTACAGATAGAGTTGTTCCCTATCTGATCTCACCGTTTAGTCAGAATGGGTCGTTATGGGCTTTTCAGACGATGTTCGTTTATGCCCTGGAAGTCTATCCCCTGCATTCCATGAGAGATAACTTGGGTAATCAAGCCTTGGTGAAGGTAGTTATGAATATGAGCAGAGATATCAATACGTACAGGACTATTCCCAAGGAAGAGCTATCGGCTTATGTTGGATGGAACACGACAGGATACAGTGTTATCCTGAGTGAAAGGCAGAAACGAAAGAGGTCACCTCCGATTTGGATCGTACCCCACCGAGGTCATTTTTGTCTGCAAGGTAATGGCAAAAATCCGAAAGCTCAGCTGGTGAAGAGTGTTTGTACTCAGACGTATGTTTTTACGTCTCAATCTTCCCCGCCGTTTTTGGCAGCTAAGGGCACGTATTTTGTTTGTTACAACAGAGCATATACATGGTTGCCCCCTGATTTTTCAGGAACGTGTTATGTTGGATACTTGTTGCCTCCTACGTATACTGCTGCTGCAGATTACCACAAGACAAGAGTTGTTAGAGGTGTCTTCAATCAGGAAGATACCGCTGGACAGGAAGGGGGAGACTTCTTTAAGGGTTTCTTACCGTTTTGGTGACCCATGGCTAACAGTAGGGGCTTACGGCAATTGACGAGGGTGGTTGAATCCACCATAAACGAAACTGCCGGTGCCCTTAGTAATCTGACAGCTGAGCTTCAAGCGGATCGCCTTATGACATTACAGAATCGTATAGTTTTAGACGTCATACTCGCGGATCGAGGTGGAGTATGTAAAGTGATCCAATCGAGTTGCTGCGTTTTCATCCCAGATAATGCTCAGACGGTATACGAGGCCATTTCCAGGTTACATAAGATCTCAGAGTCTATACATGTGGACGAAGCAGATTGGTCGTTAACTGGATGGTTTTGGGGACTGTTATCCGTTTGGGGATGGAAGATTCTGATGATCATTGGTGTGGATCTAGCAGTTCTTTTCTCATGTTGTTTTTGTGTACAGTGCGGTCCTGCCATATGTGGCCTTTGTGCTACTACGTGTGTCAGGAGACCGCCTGTCTCGAGAGATGCACAGAGAAACAAGATAATGCTTCAACAGCACCTTGGTGATCTGATGAAAATTGACATCGACTCAGATATAGACTGAGTAATTGCCTATGTAAGGGCAAAAGCAGGGTCTGAGGTTCCGTGAATTCTGAACCCGTCTTTTAAATGTCATGGTTCCGTTACGATTTTGGTAACAATGAACCGTAACTAATGAGTTCGGCAAGTACGAGTGTTTTCGCCATGTTACACACAAGGATTCACAGTGTATTTGAAGATTCCGTTCCTAACCATAGTTTTCATTTTGTGTAAGGCAGCTATTTTGTGGTTGCCCTCACATAGGCCGATGACTGCGGCTGAATGATTCTTTAAGACTCGTGCCCTTTTGCTGGGGTTTGTGCTGACTTTTACATGACCCGAAGTGAACTGACCTCGTTGCCTGTAGCCGACCTTGCTGAGCCAGTTCTTGCCCGCTAGCTGATCAAGACTAAGATCAGAGCGCAGGACATCGTAAAGTTTTTACTACACACAAATATGCCTTATCCTACTCTTACCTGTTTCTGTTTCTTTCTTTATGGTCTATTTATGATATGGGTCGTGGCCTTTTTATTATGGGTTCGTTCGGCCTGTCTAAAGAAGAATGTTGGGTTTGTCCGATGATCGATCATGGGCCGAACAATTGAAAAGTGGGTTTTACCGTCATGCGATACTTTTGGTGTGGATACATGTGATTAGACAGTTCGTAAATGTTAGGTATTTGTCTGGAATGTGATATTTGGCATAAAAGGAATGACTTGCTTTGTAAAATTGAGCAGTCTCCTGAGAACTCATACCGTGATGATTTCTAGGATTTCTGCTACTGGCTGCAGTCAATAAATTCGATCTTTGACGTCACCACGAAGAGTCCTGTGTCTCTGTATTCTAAGACAGGTGAACCCGAAGACTTTGGGCGTGCTCCTGGCGCCGCAGAGTTCTAAATAACCCGGTTCTTCAGGTCCTATTACTTATAATGAAGTGTGGGTCCGCTATACTAAAAAGGATGGTGTCTTACGATGGCCCCAACATGGTAGTTTTGAAGTAAATGTTTTAGATAATCTGGAAGTTGCGCTATTTAAGAAGAAAGCCTGGCCGGCAATGTTTGACTCTTTCCGCCTCTGGCGAAAGGAAGCCAAACAGCGAGAAATTAAGCAAGCAAAGAGAGATAGGAAAGATAAGAATATGTCAGTACTACAAGCTGCTAGGCAGTTTAAGTCAGATGAGGAAGATCGAGTGTTTGAAGTTTTAGATAGACAGCGTTGCATGGCCATAGATAAATGTTATCCGGCCTTGACGTCTTCTCCTCCGAAAGTGACGGAAGACCCTGAAAAAGATCCTTTGATGTCTCATTTACTGAGATTGCCACCCCCTTATGTGTAGGGTGCTACTGCGCCTCCATTACCCCCGATTGTTCTACCCTTTGTTGTTCAACCTCCTGCTGTTGTTCAGCCACCCGGTGCTCCACAGATGGTTTTGCCTCCTACTGCGCAACCCACTCTAGGGTCGCAAGCTTTGCTTCCAGCTTTGCCTCAAACTCCTTTGCCTTCTGCTTCTGCATCTCAGACTCCTACTGCTCTTGTTCCTACTTTGTCTCAAGATTTTAACTATCCTGTTTTTACGCCTACTTCTTCCCCTTCTGCTCGTAAACGGATGACAGAAACTGTTGTTAATCTGTTGTCTCCATTGTTTGGGCCACTGAGTATGACCCCTGTTTCGGAACATAAGCAGAGTCGAGTCAGCTTCCTAGTTCCGAAGAGCGAGCAGTGTTGGATCTGTTGGCTCGTAGATGGATTTTAAATGCTTCCAGGTATAATTTGCCAGCAGTTATGGATGTTTTCTTTCAGTGGGAGCCGCCTAAGCAGAAGTATGTTTTTGATTTAATGTGTACGTTTTTGCGGCAGGAGTGGGAAGACAATGAGTTGGGTCCGATTCCGCAGGAAGTGCTTGATGTTCAGTCAGAGTTTGCTAAAGGGACGATAGTGGAATCTGATGTTACTGATGCTGTAGAGACGATACATGCCTTTAGGTCTAGGTTACCGCCTCAGCCATTGTATGAACCTGATCCTTCTGTTAGGAGGAAAGTGAAGCAGTATCCTATGAGAGAAGTTCCCCCTGTATGGAGAGAGGCAGTTCAGGCTGATGTCGGTTTGGGTATTCAGGCTGCAGAAGCCCATTTTCAGCGAGTATGGGTACATGTTCCATGGAAGAGAGCAGAGGTCTTGGCTCTTAAGCAGACCTTACCTGACCCCAGTAAGAATCCTGCCGGTTATTACAAGGAGTTGTCCCAGACAGTTGAAGCGTGTATTATGAATTTAGCTGAGATAGACATGTTAATGGGTAATGTAGTTCCTCAACCTTTGTGGGCGAACATTCGTCATGAGAATCATGCAGCGGAATTAGGTGATACATGGGCTAATATTGTTGCTGCAGATGTTCGACAGGTTGGAGGTGCCAAACCTGAGCCCATAGTTGCAGAATTATCTGGTAAAATTATTAATCTAATGAAAACTATGATGCCTGCTTTACGAGTGAATTGGGACAAGTTGGCAGCATGCAAACAGAAGAAAGACGAGAGTGTGTCTGATTTCTTCACGAGGTTTGAAGAGACGTTTATCGATCATAGTGGTCAGGACATGAGTACGGAAGGTGGTCAAAGGTTGTTCGTGGACAAATTTGTCTTTAATTTGCTTCCCGAACTTTCTAATAAGTTAAAGGACTCTGAGAGTTCATGGGCTGTTTGTCCGTCGGCCCAGATATTGGCTACTGCACAATATTATGAGAATAGGGATAAAGATGAGAAGGATAAAGCAGAGAAGAAAACTAAAGATTTAAAGACGAAAGTTCTTTTGCAGAAAGCTTATCCACCTCGTCAGAATCAGCCTCAGTTTCAGCAACCCCCACAGTTTCAGAGATTGTTACAGAAACCTGAGCCTTATGCTCCGCGATTCTTTCCTGGTCCTAATCAGTGTGCTTATTGCAGAGAGGAAGGTCATTTCAAGAATAGTTGCCCGTCTTTGTTACAGCGTGCGAATGGCGTATCTGGTCAGAGAGGTCGTGGTGGTTTCCAGCAAGCTCCTAGGGCTAGGGGACATGGTGTGTTACCCCAGAATGAGCGTTCCTCTTCCCTTCAGAATTCTGCGAATTATTTTGACAGACAGAATGTTCCGAGTGGTCAGTCTGTACAGTACTATGTTGATGATTATTATGTCGAGAGTGCGAGTGCTGGTTATAATGATTGTTAGGACAGCCATGGGCAAAGAGAGGGAGTAGTGTCAGTTCCAGTAGATCAGAGTGGACCTTATGTTGAAGTGATTACATCAGGTGTGGCAGAACCTTTTCTTTTGGATACTGGTGCGATGAAGAGTTCTATTATGCACTCTAAACTTCCTGGCGCACCTTTGTCTGGCTTGACCAATGTTTCAGTAGGATTTTCAGGCGCCCCAGTTTGTAACCCGGTTTCTAGTCCTTTGCCTCTTTCTATTGGTCCTTGTGAATTGGAAGCTCCTCTTATTCTGACGACTGGTTGTAATGAGAATCTGTTGGGTTTGGACTTGCTGAAAAGATTGTATGCGACATTACATTGATCTCCTTCGGGAGTACATCTTACCTTGGGTAAGAAAGTGATTTCCCCGATGTATTTGTCTAAAGATTGTCTTCCACTGGAATTGCGTTCGCTTCCTGATACGCTTTGGGCTACAGGTCCTAATGATGTTGGTCTCTTGCAGATTCCTCCTTATGTTGTCACCCTCAAATCGAATGCTAGGCTACCTCGTATCCCACAATATAAAATATCTAGTGATGGCGAGAGAGCTCTTCTAGCGATCGTCTATGATTTGGTTGAGAAGGGTGTAGTTGAAGAAACGAGAGGTAACGTGTGTAACAGTCCTGTTTTGCCTGTCCTTAAACGTACTGATGCTTCTCAGCGACCTGTGTATCTGTTTGTGATCGATCTTCGTGAAGTGAATAAGATTGTGGTGCCACAGTTTCCTGTTGTCCCGGATATCACTGCTTTGTTGACTCCGATTCCTGCTTCGGCAGCCTGGTTTTCTGTTATTGACCTGAAGAATGCTTTCTTTAGTATTCCGATTGCTGAAGAGCGTAGGGATATTTTTGGCTTCTCTTTAGGAGGACGAAGCTTCCGGTTTAAGAGAGCTCCCCAAGGTTATTGTGAAAGTCCCTCCATCTATAGTCAGGCATCGAAAACTCAGCTTGATAGTCTTGTGTTGCCTACTGGTGCTACCCTTATCCAATATGTTGATGATCTGTTGTTTGCTGCTGATGACGAAGAGATTTGTAAAGAGGCTACTCTTTTTTTGTTGCGACATTTGTCTGATCTTCATCATAAAGTGTCACTTTCGAAGTTACAGTATTGCCGACAAGAAGTAACCTACTTAGGTCATCTCTTGTCGAACGAGGGAAGAAGGTTGACCCCAGAACGAATGCAAGCGATTGCACAAATGACTGTGCCATCCACACAGAGAGAAGTAAGTGCTTTCTTAGGTATCACCTCGTATTGTAGACAATGGATCCCTAATTTTTCCCTGTTAGCGAAACCTCTATTGGCGCTGACTCTTAAAGATACTCCGCATCCTCTCCCTTGGTCTGATGAGTGTCAGAAAAGTTTTTCTGAATTACGTGATGCATTGTGTTCGGCTCCTGTGTTGGGTACTCCAGACTATAGTAAGCCTTTCACGTTGTACGTTCACGAGAGAGAAGGTTGTGCAATGTCATTGTTGACAAAAGAGGTGGTGATGGACGGAGCATCTGAATCAATCAAACACTCACACCCAGTCAAAAGATCTGGGTTTAATCCATCACCGTTCTTTAGCCCACTCTGCCACCCCAGTTCAGACATGGCTATATGCAAATCAGTCTGACCCTGTGCCTCATGGGAACAGTCTAGCCCGAACTGCCAAGCCATGTCTTCCCTGGACCGGAAACAAGCTTCCGAGGACCGGTTTCTGGCATTCCAGCCGTCCTCAGCCCGGCTTGCTTGAATCCAGTGGCAAAGTGAGCAAGGGACTCACGTCTGAGCATACCCTGCCACACTTATGGCGGACAAAAGTGGTACAAAAGAGGTGGTGATGGACGGAGCATCTGAATCAACCAAACACTCACACCCAGTCAAAAGATCTGGGTTTAATCCATCACCGTTCTTTAGCCCACTCTGCCACCCCAGTTCAAACATGGCTATATGCAAATCAGTCTGACCCTGTGCCTCATGGGAACAGTCCAGCCCGAACTGCCAAGCCATGTCTTCCCTGGACCGGAAACAAGCTTGCGAGGACCGGTTTCTGGCATTCCAGCCGTTTTCAGCCCGGCTTGCTTGAATCCAGTGGCAAAGTGAGCAAGGGACTCACGTTTGAGCATACCCTGCCACACTTATGGCGGCCAAAAGCGGTACAAAAGAGGTGGTGATGGACGGAGCATCTGAATCAATCAAACACTCACACCCAGTCAAAAGATCTGGGTTTATTCCATCACCGTTCTTTAGCCCACTCTGCCACCCCAGTTCAGACATGGCTATATGCAAATCAGTCTGACCCTGTGCCTCATGGGAACAGTCCAGCCCGAACTGCCAAGCCATGTCTTCCCTGGACCGGAAACAAGCTTCTGAGGACCGGTTTCTGGCATTCCAGCCGTCTTCAGCCCGGCTTGCTTGAATCCAGTGCCAAAGTGAGCAAGGGACTCACGCCTGAGCATACCTGCTACACTTATGGCGGCCAAAAGCGGTACAAAAGGGGTGGTAATGGACGGAGCATCTGAATCAATCAAACACTCACACCCAGTCAAAAGATCTGGGTTTAATCCATCACCGTTCTTTAGCCCACTCTGCCACCCCAGTTCAGACATGGCTATATGCAAATCAGTCTGACCCTGTGCCTCATGGGAACAGTCCAGCCCGAACTGCCTAGCCATTGTCAGTGTTGACTCAACAGTTTGGAGACAAGCAACGCCCATGTGCGTATTTTTCAGCGACGTTAGATCCGGTAGCTAAAGCGTTACCAAGTTGTCTGAGAGCTACAGCGGCAGCGGCTGTTTCTATCCGACAGTCTGCTGGTTTGGTATTGGATAATACGTTGATTGTGATGGTCCCACATGCAGTGGATACTTTATTGAACAGGACCAAGACTCAGCACCTTACTAGTGCACGTCTGTCAGGATATGAGTTGACACTTTTGGGTAGCCATGTTCACATTAAAAGATGTAATGTATTGAATCCAGCTACGTTGTTGCCGATTTCTGTAGAGTCAGATGCTCAAGAACAGCATGATTGCTTTCTTCGAACAGAGGAAAAAACAAAAGCTAGAGTTGATCTAAGGGACACTCCTTATGATAATGTTGATAGTACCTTATGGGTAGATGGTTCTTGTTTTAAGCTTCCAAATGGTGAGACGACTACGGCATATGCCGTCACAACTTTACATACAGTTGTTGAGACAGCACGCATAGCACAGAATTCTGCGCAAGCAGCAGAGTTGATTGCATTGACTAGAGCGTGTGTATTGTCAGAGGGAAAGCGAGTGAATGTTTATACCGATAGCCAGTATGCGTTTGGTGTTGCCCATAGTTGTGGACGTTTGTGGAGAGAAAGAGGATTCCTTACTTCCCATGGCACAAAAATTCAGCATGGGCAGTTAGTGAATGAACTTTTGGAATCTCTTGCTCTCCCAAAGCAGATTGCAATTGTGAAGTATAGTGCGCATAAGAAAGTTGTGGATGATGTATGAATGAATGAATGAAGTATTTAATAAAGCGCACGGTGGCCGAACGGCTTCCTGGCGCTGGGGACCTGATCAGAGCTCAGCAGAGGGAATCCAAGGAGGTTTTAGGAGGGGAATGCCTGAGAGAAAAGAAAAGTTTTAAGTGCTTTGCTGAAGTGAGTGTAGATGGGAATGGAACGGATAGAGAGAGGAAGACTGTTCCAGAACTGGGGGGCCAGGACTGAGAACCGGGTGCCCCCCGTTCTGGATTTACGGAAGCGAGGGATATGAAGAAGAGAAAGAGAAGAAGAGCGGAGAGTGCGGACCAGGGCATGAGAAGAAACAAGAGAAGTGATGAACAGGGGCGCAGAACGGAAATGAGCCCGAAAAGCTAAACAGGCCAATTTGAAAAAGGATCTAAAGTGAACTGGAAGCCAATGAAGTGATTTGAGAACCGGGGTGATGTGAGAAGATTTGGGGAGGGAAAGGATAAGACGAGCTGCTTGATTTTGAATGGCCTGTAGGCGGCGGGATTCGTAAGCCGGTATGCCCACGTACAGGCCATTCCCATAGTCAAGGCGGGAGATGACAAGGGCCATGACTATGGATTTAAGGGCATCAGTAGAAAAAAAGCGTGAAATTTTCCGGATTAAACGAAGAGAGAGAAAGCAAGAAGACACGACAGAGCTGATCTGGCTGTGCATGGATAGGTCATGACTGACTTTAATACCAAGAGTGCGAACAGAGGAGGCGGGCACCGGGGGGGCCAAAAGAAAGGGGCCAATGTGCAGGGGACCAAGGGTTGGAGGGGCCACCAGTGAGAACAAGTTCCGTCTTGTCTGGATTGAGCTTCAGATGGTTAGCGCTCATCCAGTCAGAGATGAAGACTAAAATGGAGCAGAACTTGGGAAGAGAATCAGGGGAAGAGGAAAGATCAAAGACGAGCTGGAGGTCATCTGCGTAGTTATACACCGAGACCCCCAGCTCAAGGAGAGAGGTGATGAGGGGGTGAATGTAAAGATTGAAAAGGAGGGGGGAGAGAGAGGAACCTTGGGGAACGCCGCAAGTGACAGGGCGGGGGGGAGCAGAAAAACCGGGGAGATGGACTGCCTGGGACCTGTCCCGCAGGAACGACGCCAGCCAGGAGAAGGCCGCGCCCCGAATGCCCGCTGCGCTGACACGGTCGAGAAGGATGGAATGGTCAACCGTGTCAAACGCAGCGGACAGATCGAGAAGGACCAGGGCTTGGGGGAGGTTGGAATCGGCCTTCCCCTTGAGCTCGTCCAAGACTGCGAGGACCACCATCTCCGTGGAATGGCCCGGGCGGAATCCCGCCTGATGGGATGCAAGGAGGCCGTTCTCCCCTATATAAGTGGAGAGGCAGGAGGTGACATGAGCTTCAAGGATCTTGCCGAGGTAGGGAAGAAGAGAAATAGGGCGGAAATTGGAAGGAAGAGAGGGATCTAGGCCAGTTTTTTTTAGAATGGGAAGGACTAAAGCGGATTTGAAGGAAGAGGGGACAGATCCAAGAGCCAAAGAGGAATTAAGAAGAGCAAGAGGGGGGGCAGGACAGTTGGTGAAAAGAGTTTTGAGAATGCGTGCTGGCGCGCAATCCGCAGGAGAACCGGACTTGGTTTTGACCAAAAGTTTTAAAAATAAATCGGTGGAGATGGGAGAGAAAAGGGCGAAAGAGGAAGAGGGACAGATAGGGGAGCAGGTGGGACGGTGTTGAGGCACTGTAGGAATGTTGGCTTTAATCTTCACGATCTTGTTGATAAAGAAGTCGTTAAGTGAAGAACAGAGGGACTGTGAGGGAACTAAACTAGGAGTGGAGCGATCAGAGGTGGCGAGATTGTGGACCAGAGAGAAGATTTCACGGGGTTTGTTAGCCGCGAGAGCTACTCTCTCGGTGAAGTATGCGGTTTTAGCCGCTAGAATCACTTTTTTATATTCAGAGAGGAGTGATTTGTATTTGACGCGCAAAAAGGGGCAATAGGTCCGTCTCCAGTGACGTTCCGACCGCCTGAGGTCGAGTTTAAGTGTTTTAAGTTCTGCGGAGAACCATTTGTGCGCGTCATATGGACGGACCGCCTTGATCTTTCTAAGCGGGGCGACTAGATCGCACGAAGAGGAGAGCCATGTGCCGATAGCGTTAACCTGGGATTCAAGAGGAATATTAGTGAGGTTGGGGGCAGAGGAGGCCAAAGTGAGCGAGAGGGAGTCAAGGTCGGTCCGATTCCAATTGCGAGCTAAGATGTTTTTCGGACGGGGAGACTTATCGACCGCTCCCAGATGGATAGAGAAGGAGATGTTAAAATGATCCGACCACACGCATGGGGATATGAGGGGGGGTGAAACAATGGGACGTGAGGACCAAATTTGGTCCAAGATATGACCCTGGGTGTGAGTAGGGACTGAGACGTGAGAAGTGAGGTTTAGACATTGAAGAGTGCCCGAAAAATCTTTGGAGGGGAGGTCTTCCATGGGGTCGCCCGGCCAATAATTAAAATCGCCGAGCAGAAGGACGGAGGAATTGTTGACCACAAGAGTGGCCATAAGGTCCTGAAGGGAGGCTACAAAGGAAGGCATGGATTGAGGGGGGCGGTACACAAGGACAACAGTGAGGGGGGCAGAAAGATTAAGAGAGCGAGCCACAAGGTAGTCCACGTTGGGTAAGGGGGGGTAGTTGAGGAGTTGAAATTTGAAGGTCGACCGAATGATCATCGCCACCCCTCCCCCCACCTTACCATCCGGGCGATCGGCCCGGAGGGCGTAATGGGTGTCAGGGAGAATGGCTAAGAGGTCGGGAAGGGAGTCAGCAGTGAACCAGGTTTCGGTCAGAAAAAGGAAATCAGGGGAATCAGTGGTTAGGAGGTTGAAGAGAGCTGTTTGATGTTTGACAGCAGAGCGGGTGTTAAGCAGTAAGGCAGAAGCTGCAGTGGGGACAGGGACGAAGGGGAAGCAGGGTGGGCGAAGGGAGTCAGCAGCAGGAGGAATGGGACTAGAAGAAGCCGGAGTCGGGTGAACAGGGGGAGAAACGAGAATACCAAGTGTGTCAATGTGTTGCAAGAGTGAAGGTGAGGGAGGGGAGACCGCAGTGAGAGCAATGAGTTGGGCTGAGGTACACACCTGAGAAGGGGCAGGGTGCATGGCCCCTGGTCCCGGCCCGTCGCGGACGGGCGCAGGCGGGCTTGCCCTAGGCGCGCCTTTGGCGCGCAAACGGCGCACCCGCTGCGCCCGTCCGCTGCGCGTACGGGGGAGACACATGGTTTATAGTGAGGTTAAGGGCGTGGCCTAATGAAGGTGGGCGTGGCTAAGGGGCGGCTCGCTGGTGGCGGCGAGCGAGGGCCACAGGACAAAGCAGGGTCCCTGGGGGGAGTACAAGTAAGTTTTAAAGTTTAAAATAATGAGCAGCAAAGTAAAGCACTAAGGTTTAAAAAACGAGGCTGCAGAGGTCTGAGCTCCCGCGGAAGGCAGGGGAGAGGCAGGCGATCCTGAGCTAGCAATCAGCTCCTGTTTAAATTGAAAAGAGGGCGTGTCCTAATGAAGGTGGGCGTGGCTAAGGGGCGGCTCGCTGGTGGCGGCGAGCGAGGGCCACAGGACAAAGCAGGGTCCCTGGGGGGAGTACAAGTAAGTTTTAAAGTTTAAAATAATGAGCAGCAAAGTAAAGCACTAAGGTTTAAAAAACGAGGCTGCAGAGGTCTGAGCTCCCGCGGAAGGCAGGGGAGAGGCAGGCGATCCTGAGCTAGCAATCAGCTCCTGTTTAAATTGAAAAGAGGGCATGTCCTAATGAAGGTGGGCGTGGCTAAGGGGCGGCTCGCTGGTGGAGGCGAGCGAGGGCCACAGGACAAAGCAGGGTCCCTGGGGGGAGAACAAGTAAGTTTTAAAGTTTAAAATATTGAGCAGCAAAGTAAAGCACTAAGGTTTAAAAAACGAGGCTGCAGAGGTCTGAGCTCCCGCGGAAGGCAGGGGAGAGGCAGGCGATCCTGAGCTAGCAATCAGCTCCTGTTTAAATTGAAAAGTGGGCGTGGCCTGATGAAGGTGGGCGTGGCTAAGGGGCGGCTCGCTGGTGGCGGCGAGCGAGGGCCACAGGACAAAGCAGGGTCCCTGGGGGGAGAACAAGTAAGTTTTAAAGTTTAAAATAATGAGCAGCAAAGTAAAGCACTAAGGTTTAAAAAACGAGGCTGCAGAGGTCTGAGCTCCCGCGGAAGGCAGGGGAGAGGCAGGCGATCCTGAGCTAGCAATCAGCTCCTGTTTAAATTGAAAAGTGGGCATGGCCTAATGAAGGTGGGCGTGGCTAAGGGGCAGCTCACTGGTGGCGGCGAGCGAGGGCCACAGGACAAAGCAGGGTCCCTGGGGGGAGAACAAGTAAGTTTTAAAGTTTAAAATAATGAGCAGCAAAGTAAAGCACTAAGGTTTAAAAAACGAGGCTGCAGAGGTCTGAGCTCCCGCGGAAGGCAGGGGAGAGGCAGGCGATCCTGAGCTAGCAATCAGCTCCTGTTTAAATTGAAAAGTGGGCGTGGCCTAATGAAGGTGGGCGTGGCTAAGGGGCGGCTCGCTGGTGGCGGCGAGCGAGGGCCACAGGACAAAGCAGGGTCCCTGGGGGGAGAACAAGTAAGTTTTAAAGTTTAAAATAATGAGCAGCAAAGTAAAGCACTAAGGTTTAAAAAACGAGGCTGCAGAGGTCTGAGCTCCCGCAGAAGGCAGGGGAGAGGCAGGCGATCCTGAGCTAGCAATCAGCTCCTGTTTAAATTGAAAAGTGGGCGTGGACTAATGAAGGTGGGCGTGGCTAAGGGGCGGCTCGCTGGTGGCGGCGAGCGAGGGCCACAGGACAAAGCAGGGTCCCTGGGGGGAGAACAAGTAAGTTTTAAAGTTTAAAATAATGAGCAGCAAAGTAAAGCACTAAGGTTTAAAAAACGAGGCTGCAGAGGTCTGAGCTCCCGCGGAAGGCTGGGGAGAGACAGGCGATGTAGGTCGAGGGAATGCGTTTGCGGATGAAGTTGCGAAGGAAACGGCGAGAGACATGATGAGCCGTATGTATGTGGCAGGTCCGCCAAGATGTGTTGTGGAAAGTGGAATGTGTGAAGACACAATAGAAAGTGTGAAGATGATTCAGGCTGAAGCTACAGAGAAAGAAGTGAGTACGTGGAGAGAAAGTACAGGTATGTTGGATTCGACAGGTTGTTGGGTTGAGTTGTCAGAACATAAGCGATGGTTGTTGCCTGATGCGTACGTGCTCCCAGTGGTTACTATGGCGCATGGAATGGCTGACATCAGTTCGAAAGGGATATGTAAGTTGTTGGCTCCAGTATGGCAGAATGCTGGAATTCCTAAATGTGCTGAGAAAGTTGTGAAGCATTGTATGATTTGTCTGAAGTATAATCCTGGCAAGGGAACCCCAACTCCAGCTGGTCATTTTGCTCCTCCGACGTATCCATTTGAAGTGATACAGCTAGATTACATTCACATGGAGAGACGCAACAATCTGAAGTATGTCCTTGTGGTTGTTTGCGCCTTTTCCAGATGGATAGAGGCCTACTCCCTAAAGGATAATACTGCCTTGTCTACAGCTAAGGTTTTGCTCAAAGAGTATTTCCCTAGATTTGGTTTGCCGAGAATTGTATGGTCGGACAATGGGAGTGAATTTGTGGGTCGAGTCATGATGAAAGTGTGTATTGGATTAGGGATAAATCAGAAGTTCCACGCTGCGAATCACCCCCAGTCAGAAGTCTTGTCGAATGCTATAACGGCCCATTAAAGCTGAAACTCGCTAAGATTCAAGCGAGCACTGGTCTTTCATGGCCGGATGCCTTGCCGTTGGCTCTTTTGTCAACAAGGACATTCTCGTGTGGGACTTAGCCCATACGAAATAGTTTTTGGTCGTCCAGCGAATGTTTGGGGTGTGCCTCATCCTAAGAAATACAGTGACCTTGAGTACCCTATGTTGGTGGATTACTTACATGACTTGACTGCTAAATTACGTGTTCTCCACCAAAAGGTCTATGACAGTTTGCCGACAGCTACTGTAGATCCAGGACACACGATCCAACCTGGTGATTTTATCTTGACGAAGAATTTTCAGCGATCCAAGAATTTGGAGCCGAGATGGACTGGTCCCTATTTGGTATTGCTGGTCACTAGAACTGCTGTTAGAGTAGCTGGTAAAAAGAACTGGGTGCATGCCACCCATACGAAAAAAGTTCAGTTGCCCTTACCGTATGATAAGTGGGTTAGAGATGGAATAGCTGACTCCGAGTGTGAAAGGGTTCCTAGATTCGTACCTTTTAGTGATGCACATTTGACATGGACTCAGTCGTAACGCGAGGATGATGATGTTCTGCAAGCTGCGGTGCCTCCGTCTCTGAAGCTCGACACGACGAATCCGGAACTCCTCTTTAAGGATCAGACTGTGCCTGGCAAAGAGCGCTACAATCTGAGATCGAAAAAGGACGTTTGAAATGGACAAATAAATCTGAATTTTTTTTATAGTGAATTACACCTTGTCAGATCAAGAGACTTTTTTTACTTTTCTTTTTCGAGTCACCATCCGGACTCAGCTGCAGGGTCACGGTATAAGTTCTTAAGGGGTGAGCCGCGTATTGACACAAGGTCTGTGGTTTAGGGTCCTTAGTACGATCTTGACGCACACTTAAGTGAAGAAGGAAAATTGCAGTGAGCAGCACGTTAGAGGATGGAGTCTTTTGAGTCCGACAAGGGTGTTAAAAGAGTTGATTTCAGAGTGCAAATGTGTATATTGGTTCTTAGCAAATGTTTTTTAATAATGTGTTTTCTTATGCTTTTGAACATTACGTTGGTTTGTATGGGTTGGATTTTCTATGCATCACAACAGACACTTGCATCTACCTCCCAACCTACTCTTTCTTTTTCTACTGTTTCTCCACATGAGTTTCATACGTTGCCTGAACATGAACAGACACGAAGATTAGAATTTGTGAATGTTGTGATGTTACATCAGCATCAGCTAGTTGTAAATACCACAAATTGTTTGGTTTGTGGTTTTATGCCATATACGACTGATAAGGGAATGCCATATTTGGTTTTGCCTTTTTCTCCTAATGGGTCAGTATGGGCACTTCAATCAATGTTTATCTATGCGAATGAAGCATCTCCTGTACGTTCTGTCAAAGATAATGCAAATAATAATGCCTTGATACAGGGAATAGTAGATATGGTCAGAGATATTGATGCATATAATGCTATCCCTAAAGATGAGGTACGAGCATATGTTGGTTGGAACAAGACGAGATATAGCATTAGTCTGACAGAGAAAGAGAGACAGAAAAGGTCTCCTCCTATTTGGATTGTACCCCACCGAGGTCATCTTTGTCTGCAAGGTAATGGTCAGAATCCGAGAGCTCAGCTTGGTAAGAGTGTGTGTGTGCACACCTATGTCTATACGTCCGAGAAATCTCCACCGTTCGTGCCAGCCAAAGGCACATATTTTGTTTGTTATGATAGAGCATGGTTGCCTTCTGACTTTTCATGCACATGTTATGTGGCATTTTTGCTTCCCCCTACGTACACAGCTGCTTTCAACTACAATAAGACAAGATATGGTAGAGGTGTTATCGATGTGAAAGACACTGCCGCACAAGAAGTTGGGGACTTCTTTAAGGGTTTCCTGCCCTTTTGGGGTCCTATGGCTAATGGTAGGACAATTTGTCAGCTTACGAGAGTGGTCGAGGCCACTATAAATGAGACTGCAGCTGCTCTTAGTAATATTACAGCTGAGCTTCAAGCGGATCGCCTAATGACATTACAGAACCGCTTTGCTTTAGATAATATACTTGCAGATAGAGGTGGGGTATGTAAATTGATCGGGTCTAGTTGCTGTGTTTTTATTCCAGATAACGCCCCGACAGTGTACCAAGCCATCTTGAGGTTACATAAGTCCGCTGAGTCTATACATGTAGACGAAGGGAACTGGTCGTTGATAGGATGGTTTTTGGAAATGCTGTCCAAATGGGGATGGAAGATTCTGATTTTTCTTGGTATGGCTCTAGCAATCTTTTTCTTGTGTTGCTTATGCATCCAGTGTGGTCCCGCCATTTGTGGCCTTTGTGCTACAATCTGTGTGGGAAGACCTGTCCCGAGAGAAGCGAAGGATAATAAGATGATGTTACAGCAACACCTTGATGACCTGATGAGAATAGATATAGACCTGGATTCAGATTGACGTGAGTTTAGGTCATTGCCTACGTAATGGCAAAAGGAGGGTCAGAGGTTCCGTGGTTTTAGGGACCGGACTCCATTTTGTTTGCGTTGTTCATAACGCCATTTTGTGTTGCCCTCACGTAGGCCGTGGAGGTAACCGAACGAACAAAGTTGCATGGGCCTCATTGTTCATGTATTAGTCTGAACAGGCCCTTTTCTGACTTGTGAGTGAACTGCAGGACGCTGACCTCTTCACCTGAAACTGACCCTTCACGAAGCCAATTTCTCTGGCTGATTGTTGTCAGAGATTGCCAATCAATGTTCAGGACCTCGTTAACCTTTAGTTTCCTTGCACATATCTTATCCTAATCAGCATCTGAATTGTTTCTTTCCTTACGACTTTACATTACATGGGTTGTGCTTTTCAATTATAATTTGTCCGCCTTGTGGAAATTGAATTTGGGACAGTCCTAATAATTAACTTTTGGGTTGGGTTACTGTAAATTGGGTTTTTGTTGATGTGATACTCAGTTAGAAAATGTGTCCAATTGGTCAGAATTTTGCGCAGTGGGTGTACATTTATAATGAGAATATTGTGTATAAAAGGTGATGTCTTGCTCTATGAAATTGAACAGTTTCTTGAGTTGCACACCGTGTTGTATTGCTGAGATTACTGTTACTAGCTGCAGCTAATAAATGTGATCTCTGACGCCACCTAGAAGTATTCCGTGTCTCTGTTTGCCAAGACAGGAGAACCCGAAGACTTTGGGCGTGTCCCTGGCGCCGCTGGGTTCTAAAACCCGGTTCTTCAGAAATTAAATGCAAGAGGGTAAAAGCTGAAGCAAATGATGGAGACTGGGAATGAGAAAAGAAGAGAAAGAGAAGATATGGAGTCACACGGAGAATGGATGCAATATGGAGGAGAGAATGAATAGAGTGTAAGGGATGATTTGAAGGAAACTAGGGAGAGGTCCGGGAGAAATAGAAAAAATATGATTGTGAGCGCAACACAAGGGGCGAGAAGAAGCACACATGGGATAGAGAGCAACACAGAGTGAGGCAGACCAGTAGAGTAAAGCACATGAGGGACACAGCTGGAAAAACATATGCACTTTCATGGAGTGCTTAACCATAAAGAAAAAAGTAGGGGCAGAAAAGTAAGAAGTGGAGGGACACAAGTAAAAGGCTATGCTCCATGGGATGAGCAAACAAAAGAAAAAGAAGGATAGCTGACACAAGTTAAATATTAAAAAGTAAGCAAAGGAGATTGACAATAAAGCAACCAATAGGAAGCAGTGGGCAGGCTGTAAGCCCACTGTGAGCTGAGAATAAGTCTTTTTGCAAACTAAACTGCTTCCTCTGTCAAGTCAAGGCCTTTAAATAGAACCCTAGTGACTGCTTTCAGAATTGGGCACCTCTTGCAGGAAATTCAGCAGAAAAAAAGTTCTTATGGAATTTTGTGCAAGTGGAAACTTCATTTCATCTTGTTATTTCTTTGTAAATAACCCTGATCAAGTAGATGCAACAACCCTGCATATAATACTGCTTGCACTATTCCTGGCTCCAACACAGTATTACTGGTTGCTGGATGCTGGTTGCTTCTTGCTGCAGCTCCCTGGGCTGTGGCCATAGATTTTCCGCTTTTGTAGAAAGAAATTGACTGGCTCCATGGACAGAAGTAAAACATGATAATACTAGGAGGTGCTTGGCTGCATCAGCAAGTGGGCTCTGAGGTGTGCAGATTGTCCCCAGCGTCATCAAATATGGCTCAATATTCCAGGGGAAGGGTTGCTCGAGGTTACTTTGTATCTGACATCATACACTGTTGCACTGATTCGGCCCAGATACTTGGTGGAAATTTGGTTGTGCAGATACAGGACACGTGTAAAGACCTATATGACATCCTGTGACGTCTGGTGGGATATTGCTGCTAATCCCGATGGCCGATGATAGAGCGCAATAGTGTATTTCATTGGTAGGAGTGCATCATAATCACAAGTAGTCTGCACCTACATTTAGTCTTTTGTTGTGCTAACATTTGGTCGTTAGAATGTGAATTGTAATAACCTGTAAAAGTGAAATGATAGAAATTTCATGTAATGTGAATAAATTAACGTGGTAATTGCATTCTAAATGATCAAAACCCTAGTATTCGTTTTTAACTGACTAATGAAGTTCATTTACTGAAATGTAATGCATTGATTTAAACGCACCATATTAATGTCTGCATGTATGCGTGCTTAATGAAGTTTCATGGTGATTCTTTTGTAAGCCAGTTTTCAGTAGGCCTCATGTGTATTTCCCTGGCTCTCTTAGAAGGAGTTTGCTCGTAATGGTCATGTGCATGTGGAATCTTTTTCTTTCAGACGTTTCTGTTGCAGGTGGAAAAATTCATCTTTTTTCGTTGGAATAACGCTTTTGTTTTAGGAGTGAGGCTCAGGGAGGAGAGGATACATTTGCTTACCATCAAACAGCGCCAAGATGCTCCTTTCGGAGCGACCGTTGCGCTCTACAAATACCACTACAAATTACAAATTACAAGGAGTGCTGCTAATGTGAGACAGTATTCTTTCTCACTGGAGAAGGCCTGGGAATTAAGGTCATCGAGTCAGAGGCTGGGAGTATCAAAACTAAATGGAAAATCACCTACGAGGAGGTGTCCAGCTGGATGAGGCGATTGCATGATGTGTAATGGGCGTGGCTTATGATTTTGGTGTTGCAGTTAGGGACAGTGCCCCGTGGGTTGAGTTAGGAAAGGGGAGGAGATCAATGGAGAGAGGAGAACCTTAGAACAAGCTCTGTAGCTTTAGGCTACTTGACCCATTCAACATGAGTGCACTTCTTAGGAAGTCTTCACCCGCTGTCGCCTTTTCCTGAACTTGCCTGGGGAATGCTATGTAGGGATGTCACGTTAGTGGTAGTGTAGGGACAGACTAATGCTTTTACTTGCGAACCCCAATGAAGGCTAATCCTGATGTGGGGGCACTCATTGTCTGCATTATGATTTTGGAATTCGTCATTCTTTTCATGCTCCAGAGATTGAATTTTGACCATAGTTTTGGCTTTGTATTAGTTCCGATGTATTTCTACAACTTAATCTTGAGGTGCTTGTATGTCCAGTTAGTTTTGGGTATGTAATAAACCCACTAACCTAGAACCTGGAGTCTTTGATTCTTCGGAGTCAAGAACTATTTTGCTTGTGAACCTGATGTGACAAGTTATTTCTCCCCTCTACGATTCTAAGCAGGTACTGAGGTTCCGTGAATCCTGAACCCGTTTCATAGAGGTCATAGTTTTGCTACGAATTTGATATTAGCGAACCGTAACCAGTTAGTACGGCAAGCATGAGTGTTTTCGTCACGTTACACCGATGGATTCACTACGTATTTAGGGATTCGTTCTGAACCCTTGGGTTCCATTTTGTGTATGGCAGCCATTTTGTGGTTGCCCTCACATAGGTCAATGACTACGGCCGGACGAGTCTTTGGCACACGTACACTTTAGCTGACTTCTGAATGACCTGAACGAACGACCCTCTTGCCTGAAGCCAAACTTGTTAAGCCAGTTCCTTTCCCAGTAGCTGATCAAGATTGAGGATCAAGGCACAAGACATCATAAACCTTTATTACACACAACTATGCCTTATCTTACTCACACCTGTCTGTGCTCCTTTCTTTATGGTCTGTTTACGATGGGGATGTGCCCGTTTTTATTATGGGTTCGATCGATCTGTCTAGTGAAGAATGTTGGGTTTGACCAGTAATTGATTATGGGCTGGGCAACTAAAAAGTGGGTTTTACCGTCATGCGATACCTCTGATCTGGATGCATGTGATTGGACAGTTTGTAAATGTAAAGTATTTGTCTGGAATGTGATTTTTGGCATAAAAAGGGATGGCTTGCTTTGTAAAATTGAGCAGTCTCCTGAGAACTCATACCGTGTTGACCTCTAAGACTTCTGTTACTGGCTGCAGCCAATAAATTCGATCTTTGACGTCACCAAGAAGATTCCGTGTCTCTGTGTTTGAAGACAGGTGATACCCGAAGACTTTGGGCGTGCCCCTGGCGCCGCTGGGTCTTAAATAACCCGGTTCTTCATTTGGCGCCCAACGTGGGGCGACTTCAGCGGTACCGGTCCAAGCCTGAAGATCGTGAGGAGCTTCATGTGAAAATTCTGGAGGAAGGCCTGCCACTTCATCGACCCCTGTATGTCGTCGTGGTCCGAAAGTCTTTGCTCCGAGGTTCCCCGCTTTCCGACAGCTACGAAGGACTGCTGCCCTGACTGTCGCCCTGTCTTGGAGCCCTTAGACGATTTGTAGAGCGAGACGATAGACGGGTCTTCTGGCGACGTCTTCGATACTTCAGTTAAGTATGAGAGGAGCGTCTCCCAGTCCTTAGTTTTTGGGTATCCCTTGGGATCTTTGATTTGGGACTTGCAAGCTCCAAAGCCGAGGGACTCGTGTATTCACAAGGCTATCGTGTTTGATATTCCCTTGAAGTTTGAAGCTAGACTAGTGAGCGAAGATGCCTGGTCTTAGCAGACTTGGAAAGTTATTTTGTTGTGGTTGTAATAGGGATTCCCGACTGGAGGACTCGTGTCCGGTACCTCCGATTGGAACTCCAGCCTATGAGCTCAATGTAAAACATGGCGTGGGCCCCATCACGTATAATGAAGTGTGGATTCGCTACACTAGAAAGGACGGTGTCCTAAAATGGCCCCAATATGGTAGTTATGACACGGAAATATTAGATAATTTAGAAGTTAAACTCTTCAAAAAGAAAGCCCGGCCGGCGATGTTTGACTCTTTCCGCCTCTGGCGAAAGGAAGCCAAACAGAAAGAAATTAAATTAGCGAAGAGAAATAAAAGAGAGAAGGGTATTTCGATAATGCAAGCTGCTATACAGTTTAAAGATAACGAAGAAGAACAAGCAAGTGAGCAGTTGCACAGGCAACGTAAAATGGCGATTGATAAGTGTTATCCAGCTTTGCCACCTCCTCAGCAAGATGCGATGAAGGAACTTGAGAAGGATCCTTTGATGTCCCATTTGTTGAGGTCGCCACCCCCTTATGTGCAGAGTGCTACAGCACCTCCGCAACCTTTAGTTGCGCAACCTCCGGTTGCTTTGCCTCCGGTTATTGCACAGCCGCCAGCTCCTCTTCGGTTGGCTCCTATTCCTCTGGCGCAGCCTTCTCAAGGGCCGCCGACTTTGCTACCTGCTCCGTCTCTAATTCCTACGACTTTTTCGCCTGTTCTCGCTGCCTCTTCTGCTACTGCTCCTACATTAGCTCTTTCTTGGTCCGCCTTATCTCCTGTCCTGTCAACTTCTCCTTCTGTTCGACAGAGAATGACGGATACTGTTTCTAGTCTTTTGTCTCGGTTCTTTGGGTCATTGAGTACGACCCCCGTTTCAGAACGTAAGCAGTTGCGTAGCCAAATACCTGGTCCCACGGAGAGGACAGTATTAGATCATTTAGCGCGTAAATGGGTTACTGATTCTGCTAGATATGAGTTAGAGTTTGTTATGGATGTCTTCCGTCAATGGGAAGCACCGAAGCAGAGGTATGTTTTTGATGAAATGTGTACTTTTCTTCGTGAAGAATGGGAAGATGGTGATTTGGGACACACTCCATCTGAGTTGTTCCGTGTACAGTCCGAGTTTGCGAAGGGAACTATAGTGGGTCTCGATGTTGAGAGAGCAGTTGCGACATTGTTGTCGTTTAGGAGTAAGTCTCCTTCTCAGTCATTGTTTGAGCCTGATCCTTCTGTTAGGAGAAAAGTGCAACAATATCCAATGAGAGAGGTTCCTCCGGTGTGGAAGGAAGAAGTACCTGCTGGTGCAAATAATAACCCCCCAGCTGTGCCAGCTCATTTTCAACGTGTTTGGGTACATGTTCCGTGGAAGCGAGCTGAAGTTTTGGCTCTTAAGCAGACTTTGCCTGACCCCCGTAAAAATCCCGCAGGATATTATAAGGAATTATCACAGACTGCAGACTCATGTATGTTGTTTGGAAATGTGGTTCCACAGCCTTTATGGGGATTGATTCATCACACGGATCATGCGCAAGAGTTAGGTGATACCTGGGTCAATATTGGTGCTGCGGATGGTCGACAAGTTGGTGGTGCTAAACCTGAGCCTCTAGTTGCAGAACTTCCTGGTAGTATCGTTACTTATATGAAGACTTTAATGCCTGCTATGCGAGTAAACTGGGACAAATTGTCTGCGTGTAAGCAAAAGAAAGATGAAAGTGTGTCTGATTTCTTCACTAGGTTTGAAGAAACGTTTATTGACCATAGTGGTCAAGACATGAGAACGGAAGGTGGTCAACGGTTGTTTGTTGATAAGTTTGTGCATAACTTGCTTCCCGAGTTGTGTACTAAATTGAAGGATTCAGAGAGCTCTTGGGCTGTTTCCTCATCAGCACAGATATTGGCTACTGCACAGTACTACGAAAATAGGGATAAGGATGAGAAGGATAGAGCAGACAAGAAGACTAAAGAGTTGAAGACAAAGGTTCTTTTGCAGCAGGCGTATCCGCCTCGTAGTAGCCAACGTGATTATCAGCAGCCTCAGCAGTTTCAGAGAAACCCGCAAAGGTTTGAGCCTCCTCAACCGCGTTTTCCTGTAGGCCCTAATCAGTGTGCATACTGTAAAGAAGAGGGCCATTTTAAAAATAGTTGCCCGGTTTTGTTACACCGCGCGAATGGTGTTTCTAGTGTGAGAGGTCAAGGTGTTCAGCAAGCTTCTAGAGGTAGGGGACGTGGTGTGTTCCCCCAGAATGCGCGTTCCTTTCCTCCACAAAATTCAATGAATTATTTTGATCAGCAAAATGGTGCGTCTGGTAGGACGACTCAGTACTATGCTGACGACTACTATGTCAAAGATGAAAATATGGACGGAAATGATTGCTAGGACAGCCATAGACAAAGAGAGGGAGTTGTTTCAGTTCCAGTAGATCAGAGTGGACCTTATGCTAAAGTGATTACATCAGGTGTGTCAGAGCCTTTTCTGTTGGATACTGGTGCTGCGAAGAGTTCTATTATGCACTCTAAACTCCCTGGCGCACCTTTGTCTGGCTTAACGAATGTTTCAGTAGGTTTTTCTGGTACTCCAGTTAAAAACCCGATTTCTAGTCCTTTGTCTCTTTCTGTTGGACCTCGTGAATTCGAAGCACCCCTTATTCTGACGACAGGTTGTGGTGAGAACTTGTTGGGATTGGATCTGTTGAAAAGGTTGTATGCGACATTGTATTGTTCTCCTTCGGGAGTGCAACTTACATTGGGTAAGAAAGTGGTCTCTCCGATGTATTTGTCGAAGGATCAACTTCCGACAGAATTGTCTTCTCTCCCTGATACTCTTTGGGCTACTGGTCCTAATGATGTGGGTCTTTTGGAGATACCGCCATATGTTGTGACGCAGAAAGCGAACGTTAAAATGCCACGCATTCCCCAATATAGGATCTCTAGTGATGGTGAAAGGGCATTGCTAGCGATTATCCATGATCTAATTGAGAAAGATGTGATTGAAGATACGAGAGGTAATGTGTGCAACAGTCCTGTTTTGCCTGTCTTGAAACGCACTGACTTTTCTCAGCCACCCGTTTACAGGTTTGTGATCGATCTTCGCGAGGTGAATAAGATAGTAGTTCCACAATTTCCTGTTGTTCCAGATATCACTGCCTTATTGACCATGATTCCAGCTTCGGCCACTTGGTTTTCGGTGATTGATTTGAAGAATGCTTTCTTCAGCATCCCGATTGCCGAGGAGAGTAGGGATATCCTTGGCTTCTCTTTAGGAGGCCGAAGCTTCCGGTTTAAGAGAGCTCCTCAAGGCTACTGTGAGAGTCCGTCAATATATAGTCAGGCTCTGAAAACACAGCTTGATACGATTGTCTTACCTGATGGTGCTGCTCTTCTTCAGTACGTCGACGATTTGTTAGTTGCTGCCGATACTGAGGAGATTTGTAAAGAAGCTACTTTGTCGTTGGTGCGTCATTTGTCTGACTTTCATCATAAGGTGTCTCTTTCGAAGTTACAGTATTGTCGACAAGAAGTGACCTACTTAGGTCATCTCTTATCGAAGGAGGGAAGAAGATTGACCCCAGAACTAATCCAAGCGATTGCGAGAATGAGTGTGCCAATTAAACAGAGAGAAGTGCGTGCTTTCCTGGGTATCACGTCATATTGCAGACAACGGATACCAAATTTTTCTCTGCTGGCCAAACCTCTGTTGGCATTGACTTGTAAAGATACACCGAATCCCCTCCCGTGGTCTGATGATTGTCAGAAAAGTTTTTCTGAATTGCGCGATGCATTGTGTTCGGCTCCCGTGTTGGGTACCCCCGACTACAGCAAGCCCTTTACACTTTATGTCCACGATAGAGAGGGATGTGCGTTGTCAGTGTTGACACAATCTTTTGGGGACAAGCAACGTCCATGCGCCTATTTCTCGTCGACCTTGGACCCGGTATCTAGAGCGTTGCCGAGTTGTTTGAGAGCCACAGCGGCAGCAGCTGTTTCCATTCGACAGTCTGCTGGTTTGGTGATGAATAATGCGTTGATTGTGATGGTTCCACATGCAGTGGATACTTTGTTAAACAGGACTAAGACACAGCATTTAACTAGTGCTCGATTGTCAGGTTATGGGTTGACACTTTTAGCGAGTCATGTGCACATAAAAAGATGCAGTACGTTGAATCCAGCTACGTTGTTGCCGATTTCAGTAGAGACAGATGATTCTGAACAGCATGATTGTTTTCTCAGGACAGAAGAGGAAACGAAAGGAAGAGTAGATCTTAGGGACACTCCTCTTGTGAAGTGTGATGGTACCTTATGGGTGGATGGTTCATGTTTCAAGCTTCCAAATGGTGATACGACTGCGGCATATGCTGTTACGACTCTGCATGCGATTGTTGAAGCTGCACGCTTCCCACATAATTCAGCTCAAGCAGCAGAGTTGATTGCACTTACGAGAGCGTGGGTGTTATCAAAAGGAAAGAGGGTGACCATATACACCAACAGCCAGTATGCGTTTGGTGTGGCTCATAGTTTTGGACGTTTGTGGAAGGAACGTGGGTTCCTCACGTCTCATGGAACGAAGATTCATAATGGTCAGTTGGTGAATGAGCTTCTTGAGTCACTTACCTTGCCGTTGCAAGTTGCGATTGTGAAATGCAGTGCACACAAGAAGGTTACCGATGACGTTGGTCGCGGTAATGCGCTTGCAGACGAAGTTGCGAATGATGTGGCGAGGGATGTGATGAGTCGAATGTATGTTTCAGGCCCTGCAAGATGGATTGGTGATGTTGGAATGTGTGAGGATACGATAGAAAGTGTGAAGTCTATTCAAGCTGAAGCTACAGAGAGAGAGTTGAGTGTGTGGAGAGAGAGTACGGGTAAATTGGATGCGAATGGATGTTGGGTTGAGTTGTCAGAGCATCAGCAATGGTTGTTACCCGATGCGTACGTGCTTGCAGTGGTTACGATGGCGCATGGAATGGCTCATATCAGTGTGAAAGGGATTTGTAAATTGTTGGCTCCAGTATGGCAAAACGCTGGAATTCCTAAGTGTGCAGAGAATGTGGTCAAGAATTGTATGGTTTGTCTGATGTACAATCCTGGTAAGGGAACTCCAACTCTAGCTGGTCATTTTGCGCCTCCGACGTATCCGTTTGAGGTTTTGCAATTAGATTTTATCCATATGGAGAGATGCAGCAACCTGAAATATGTACTTGTGGTCGTTTGTGCCTTCTCGAGATGGGTAGAAGCATATCCCCTAAAAGATAACACTGCCTTGTCCACAGCTAAAGCCCTTGTTAAGGAGTTTTTCCCTAGATACGGCTTGCCGAGAATGGTCTGGAGTGACAATGGGAGTGAATTTGTGGGTCAAGTGATGAAGAGAGTGTGTGATGGTTTAGGGATCCGACAAAAGTTCCACGCTGCAAATCACCCACAGTCAGCTGGTCTAGTAGAGTGCTATAATGGCACTCTTAAGTTAAAACTTGCCAAGATACAGGCGAGCTCTGGTCTTAAATGGCCTGACGCGTTGCCGTTAGCACTTTTATCAACTAGGATGACTGTACATTCTCGAGTGGGACTTAGTCCCTATGAAATAATTTTTGGTCGCCCGGCAAACATATGGGGAGTGCCGAGGCCGACGAAATTCAGCGAGATTGAACACCCGTACTGCTTGACTACCTATATGATTTGACGGCTAAATTGCGTGTCTTACATCAACAGGTTCATGATACATTGCCTCAGGCTTCTGAAGATCCGGGACATGTCATCGATCCCGGCTCCTGGGTGCTGATCAAGAATTTTCAGCGGACAAAGAACGATCAGCCTCGCTGGATTGGTCCCTACTTGGTGCTGTTATCCACGCGATCTGCAGTGCGAGTGCAAGGAAAGAAGAACTGGATCCACGGCGTACATTGTAAGAGGGTTCCTTTGCCTCTGCCGTACGACCGGTGGGTCCGGGAGGGTATTCCTGATTCGGAAACTGACACTGTGCCTCGTTTTCTGCCTTTTAGCGATGCACGTTTAACTGGGACAAGTTCTGAACGAGAAAGCGACGATCTTCTGCAAGAAGCTGTGCCACCGTCAGTTCGATTGGACACTGCTGAGCATGAACTGTTATTCCGCGACCAGACATTGCCCGATAAAGGCCGTTATAATTTGCGACCAAGAGTCATGGGACAAATAAATAAAAAAAAATCCTTTTACTATTTTTGAAATTCAGCTCTCCCATCTGAGAAACTGTTTTGACCGATTTTTGTTTTTCGAACCGCCATCCGGGTTCAGCTGTACGGTCGCGGTGTAAAGACTTGGGAGTGCAAGCCGAAGACACAAGGTCGAGGTTCTGGTTGGTCCTAGGGCGTTCCCTGGACTGACAGACGCATTCCTTAGCACAGGAAGAACCAGCAGCCGCGAACAGCACGGTTAGAGGATGGAGTTTTTCAAGATGGAGAGACCTGTTGAGGAAATAAGTTTTAAGGGCAAAATGTGTCGAATCATGAGTAGAAAATGTTTTTTAATATTATGTCTTTTTATGTTACTTAGCTTGATGATGTTTTTAATGGGATATATCATATTCTCTTTTCAAGTGACGTTTGCACCCACTACACAACCCATACCTTCTTCTACTGTTTCTTCACATTCTTTTCATCCTCTGCCTGAACACGAATCCATTAGAAGATTGGAATTCATTAATAACTCCTTTGTTCAGCTTCTGCACCAACACCAACTAGTAGTGAACACAACTAACTGTTGGATGTGTGGCCTTATGCCTCATACTACTGATAAAGGTATTCCTTACCTGGTCCTGCCATTCAGCTACAATGGTTCTGTGTGGGCATACAGAACGATGTTCATCTATGCTCGTGAAGTCTACCCCCTACGTTCTGTGAAGGACAATCCAAAGAATAGTGCTCTAGTTAAGGGTATAGTCGACATGATTAGACGAGTTAGTTCCTATGAGACAATACCGAGAGATGAGACACTAGCTTATATTGGATGGAACGTGACTGGATATGGAGTTAGTCTGAGTGAGAACCAGCGAGCGAAAAGATCTTCTCCGATTTGGATTGTACCCCATCAGGGTCATCTTTGTCTGCAAGGTAATGGCAAGAATCCGAGAGCTCAGTTAGGGAAGAGTGTTTGCACTGAAACGTATGTTTTTACGTCCCAGACTTCCACACCGTTTCTAGCAGCTAAGGGTACCTATTTTGTCTGTCACGATAGGGCGTACACATGGTTGCCCCCTGATTTCTCAGGCACATGTTATGTCTCGTTCCTGTTGCCTCCCACCTACACAGCTGCGGCAGATTACCACAAGATGACAATTGTTAGAGGTGTCTTCAGTAAGGAAGATACTGCAGGACAAGAATTAGGAGATTTCTTGAAGGGTTTTCTGCCGTTTTGGGGACCGATGGTTAACAGCAGGAACATACGGCAATTGACGAGAGTGGTTGAGGCCACCGTAGTTGAAACTGCCGGTGCCCTTAGTAACTTGACTGCTGAGCTCCAGTCGGATCGCCTTATGACTCTCCAGAACAGAGTTGCGTTAGATGTCATACTTGCAGATAGAGGAGGGGTATGTACATTGATTCAATCGAGCTGCTGCGTTTTCATTCCAGACAATGCTCCGACAGTATACCAGGCCATTTCCAAGTTACATAAGATCTCTGAAACTATACATGTAGATAAAGGAGATTGGTCGTTGATGGGATGGTTCTGGGAACTGTTATCCACCTGGGGATGGAAGATTCTGATGATCATTGGGATGGCTTTAGCGATTCTTTTCCTGTTCTGTCTTTGTGTGCAGTGTGCTCCTGCTATATGTGGCCTCTGTGCTACTACGTGTACAAAGAGCCCCGTGCCAAGGGAGGTACTAAGTAATAAGATTATGCTTCAACAACATCTTGATGATCTGATGAATATAGACCTGGACTCAGATTGACGTGAGTGTAGGTTAATTGCCTATGTAAGGGCAAAAGGAGGGTCTGAGGTTCCGTGAATCCTGAACCCGTTTCATAGAGGTCATAGTTTTGCTACGAATTTGATATTAGCGAACCGTAACCAGTTAGTACGGCAAGCATGAGTGTTTTCGTCACGTTACACTAATGTATTCACTACGTATTTAGGGATTCGTTCTGAACCCTTGGGTTCCATTTTGTGTATGGCAGCCATTTTGTGGTTGCCCACACATAGGCCAATGACTACGCCGGACGAGTCTTTGGCACACGTACACTTTAGCTGACTTCTGAATGACCTGAACGAACGACCCTCTTGCCTGAAGCCAAACTTGTTAAGCCAGTTCCTTTCCCAGAGGCTGATCAAGATTGAGGATCAAGGCACAAGACATCATAAACCTTTATTACACACAACTATGTCTTATCTTACTCACACCTGTCTGTGCTCCTTTCTTTATGGTCTGTTTACGATGGGGATGTGCCCGTTTTTATTATGGGTTCGATCGGTCTGTCTAGTGAAGAATGTTGGGTTTGACCAGTAATTGATTATGGGCTGGGCAACTAAAAAGTGGGTTTTACCGTCATGCAATACCTCTGATCTGGATGCATGTGATTGGACAGTTTGTAAATGTAAAGTATTTGTCTGGAATGTGATTTTTGGCATAAAAAGGGATGGCTTGCTTTGTAAAATTGAGCAGTCTCCTGAGAACTCATACCGTGTTGACTTCTAGGACTTCTGTCACTGGCTGCAGCCAATAAATTTGATCTTTGACGTCACCAAGAAGATTCCGTGTCTCTGTGTTGGAAGACAGGTGATACCCGAAGACTTTGGGCGTGCCCCTGGCGCCGCTGGGTCTTAAATAACCCGGTTCTTCAGTACAAACGGTCCATTGACTGAGGGTTCCAGAGTACATTGAAGAAAGGGAACCATTCCCATCACTGAGGAAATACTGATTTTGGTGGAGCTCCTATCAGTGCCTGACTTCCTACAACAACACATGTATAAATTGCGCATCCTGGTAGTTTCTGCTTGATTAATTTTTGCCATGTCAAACTTAATGCAAATTTGGTTGGCTTAGTTGCCACCATTCCAAAAGCCAGATGGATAAAGCGTATCACTGGATTAAATTACCTATATTTTCTACCTTAGCGTTCTTTCCATTTTGCTGGAAGACACAATAGTCCCAAGTGCCTTGGCATCAAATTGCTCCAACTCAAAGCTGCAAATTGCACCCCGAACCCCTGTAAATATAGACTGTGGGGTGTTTGGTATTTGAACTGTGCACAGATAACAGTACTCTTTGTTACAAGATTCAGAAGTTCCTTATAATCCACTACATAAAAAGTAATTATTATGAAGTTAGCTCATTTTATCTCACATGGTTTGGCTGTGTGTCTGCTTGCAATGTATTTCAGATATATGAGTGGGTATCTGGTGCAGCCCCAGTTCCTCACTGCATGACACAGATTTTTCCTTATAGAATAATAGCTGCGTTTTATACAATGAAACGTGCGTAGCACAATTTTGAACTGCACTACAATCAGTTTAACATAAAATGTAGTCCCACAAAATGAGTCAGTCATGCCCTGTGCCAAGAGCTGGTTCCAAGGGGAGCTAATTTCAGGCATTACAGGCACGTTTTAAGGTCTGCATATTCCATAAGAAGCAATAAAATGCATGGTAACAGGCTTCTACAATAAATATAGTGTAATTTAGAAAACGTTCTCTATTTCATGAGAAGTTGATGTGGCTGGGGAATCACCTCTGGCAGCAACCCTCACTGTTCTCACTCCATTTTCCATATTCAAATCAGGAAGACACCTTCCAACTTTGTCTTGGTTTTTGGTTTTAACCACGGATTTGCAAACCACAGGTTTATTTGACTTTTTTTATTTCGATTTTTACATCGCCTACATTTTCCTTGGCGACAATTTTACAGACGTTTTAAAGCATAGTCATAGGTAAACAGCACTTTTGAGCATTATGGGGCCAAGTTACTAAAGCATTTATACGTATGGGAAGTTGTACTCCTGTAGTACTTTTATATGTATTTTACATGCCTCGGTGAATCGAGTGCGAAACGTCCAATTCCCGACTAGTAAAAATGTAAAGAGTGCACAGCCAGGGCCAGACAGGCCTTTTATTCCACAGGCATTTCCCTGGTGGGCTGGAGCGCTTGGAGGCGTGTTTTGAAGCACATTGACACTCCTGGTGCCTCAATCATTTTCCTAACCTCCCCGAGATTAATTGTGGTAGGGAAGCAGGAGACTTCAAGAGAAGGAGAGGGAGGGAGGAGAAAGGCAGAGAGGAAGTGATCAGAGAGGGAGAAGAGAGAGAGGAAAGAAGGAGAGAGAGGGAATGGATGAATGGAAAGAGAAAGTTTGAGCTAGGAGACGATGGGAGCAAGGCTAGTTTGAGCATTTTTGCCAGGGCTAATTCTTTTTCCTCCTTTTTCTGGTTCCCCAGTTCGGCCCAGCGGGGCATATGTACAACAGAATGACTGGGTATGGCATTAAGCAAAACTTGCTAATGCCATGCTCAACCATTCTGAAAACGAAGGGATACATCGTATTTACAAAGATACGGTACACCCTTGTGTTTTCCTTAGTGCTAGTACTAAATTAAGCAGACTAGTGCCAACGTAGGCACCCTTGCACCATAGTGCGAGGGTGCCTGTGTTGGGGGGGATGTTTGTTGATGTGCAGGAAGGTGTCCCTCCCTGCACATAAACAATCTCAAGTGGCGATGTGTAACTCCTATGTGTGCTGCACAATGGAGCACAAATAGACCTTGCAAATCATCATTTTTTAATGAGTGTTTGTGTGCAGGAAGGGACATCTTCCTGCACATAAACAATTGTTCATGGCGTTTTGCTGTTTCTATGTGTGCTATACATAGAAGCAGCAAAAACAAGGAGAAATTAAGCATTTCTCCTTGTTTCGCCATGTTAAGACAAGGTTTTCCCTGGTCTTAATTTTGGTGCTGCTCCATATTTACGCCACCCTTTTAAATATGGGGTAGCATCAAAACCAATGGATGTTGCAGTGGAATCCCCACCGCAACACCCATTGCTCGCCCCTTTCACGCTAAATATAGCGTGAAAACGTACCTTATTTACAAGGTGGCGTTAAGTCGCGTTAAATGGGTTAACGCCGCCTTGACGAACCCCTATCGCCACAGGAACGTCGTAAAAAGTGACGTTCTGTGGCAATAGGGGCTTGTAAATATGCAAAAATCAAGAGAGGAGGGAGAAGTAAGGTGTGATCCATTCAGCTTCCTTGAACTTAGTATACAAAAAATCAATTTGGGAAGGATCACTTGTCCTGCATAACCTGGGTATGCAATATTCTGACGTGTCCTAATTGTAAAAAAAACTCAAATACGTGTCTAATGGATGGAAGGGGCGGTATATCGTGGTTCTCTGCCTATAAAACACGTATCTGCATCATCATCGGGTTATTGATTGTGCAGCCTCCACCCGGAGGATACCCCTGGTTAAAAGCAGTAGTGATCAGTGATATAATTGAAGGGGTAATAGCTGTAAAAAACTCGTATAGCCAGAATCGGTTTTTTAATAGGTCTGGATTCGAGTTAATTAAAAAATATATATTGTACATTTTAGGAGTTATTAGGACTCTTACGCACTGTAATGGACTGGTGTGTTAAAAATGGTCGACATGTTTCAGCCCTTGTTCACACCGATGTGTCAGGTGGGCTTTCTTCAGGACCAGTGTGCAGTGGAAAATTGTGTGAGTGTCTTAAAAAGTGGTGTGTTACTGAAAAGTTTTGTCTTCTCAGGAAACAATGTGAGAGGTTAAGATATATTAATCTTAATCTTGATAAGGTCTTGGTTAGTACCTGCAATATACAAGAGACAGAAGGGTAGGGTAGGAGGAATGGGAAAGGGTTTTATGGACACAGTAAAAACTTGTTTCAATTTTGTTACAGCAACTAGAAAATGGCAATACTTCGTCAAATCACGCTAACTTCACATGGCAAAGAGTCACGCTCTCGCTCTCTTCAATATAATGATTATTGTCAATGTGCGTCATAAGGGCAAAATATCTCTACTTGTTCCTTATTCTTATCGAACTTTCAACGCCTTAGAATCTCAATGTAGTATAGGTCTTGAGTTCTGATCATAGCTGATTATCATTGGTAAACCTCATTATCACAATTGACGGTACACCTAGTGTGCACTAATGGTTTCGTTCACTAGCTAGTTGTTTTGTGGAAATACATGCTATATCAGTCACACATTCACCGTGGAGTATCAAGGTAAAAGATACTCCAACCATTCTTTCATTGTTCATGGTGCTTTTTTGAGTTTGCTATCTGAAATTACACTCGTTCAATTATCGTGTATTAAGAATCATTACGTGTATTCATTCTTCCCCATAATATTGTATTCATTGCCGAGCAATATAAGGTAAATTGCAGCTTTTGGAAGGTGCTATTCTCACAGGCATACATTGTGCCCGATAGCTCGTTTTACATACTGATACCGCGTAGTTGCCGTTGAGGTTTCAGCAGACCCCCCACATACCTTTATCGTAAAGTTAGATGCCTCATCGGGTCCCCGGGAGAATACGAGGCCTGCTAATTCAAGTTTATAGAGAATGACATTTTAGTAAGGGAAACCAATACGTTACAGTTTTGTAGCCGGCGTGTTGTTTCTTGTTGTACCTCATTTCATGCACGACTTGTGCTGACTCCTCCACTGCGAACCCGGTAGTCTAGTACTTGCTCCGGGTGCCGGTTTTATCGTGTGTATGTGCGAGATGGAAAACAGACTTAGAAACACGAACTGATTTTATGAATTAAAGGGTGCCTATTGTAATTTCAAATGCTGTTTGCGGCATTCTGTATTTTGAAACTGCTTATTGGATGAATTTTCAGAGAATTTTTTTTCGACACATTCAATGAATATTAATTAGAAAAAAGACTCGTAAAACAAGATTGGCAAAAAAGCTTTCAGGCTGGTTCTTTAATTCAGGTTAGAAGGAGTTAATCGTAATGGATAGATAGTGAATTCACTTTTTAACCCTGTCCAATTGAAATATGGCTGATTAGCTAAAAATTGTGGCCAATATTATCTAACTGAGGAGGGTCTTTATAGTCATATGGAAAGGGAATTCAGTTATTGAGACTCAACCAGGAGATATGATCATTGAGTCCTTGTGTGTCAGTTTTTAATCTATGTACCCATCTCTGTTCTTTTTCAAATAGAATTTTCTCTGCATTGTTGTTTTTTACAACCAAAGTTTCCAAAACAATCCATTGTAGATCAGCTATTGTGTGGCCCGCTTCAATGTAGTGGTTACTCATTTTTGTTGTGCTTTTCCTGCATTTTACATTGCTTCTATTCACATATCCTTTGCTTCACTTTTCGGCACGTCATGCCAATGTAGCGCATGGTGCAGGGACATGTGATCATATAGATCACATGACTTGTATTGCAGTTCGTATTGCTTCTAATTGTCCAATTCAAATTCGGTAGCAATTGTATCGTTTTTACAGTACTTGTAAGTGCGCAGACTGAACAATTACCACATGGGAAATTCCCTTTGACTGGGGCATAGTCCCATAATTGGGGAACCTCTGTAGCTTGTTTTTTGGCTGGTGGTCTGGTATGGACTAGTATGTCTTTTAAATTTCGCGTCCTTTTATTGGCAAACCTAGGTTTAGGCCAGGTCAAATTTACTAAGGTCAGGATCTTCCAGTTTTTATTGATTATTTTCTTCACATTGTTTGACGCTGTGTTATCAATCAATCAATCAATTATAGCATTTATATAGCGCACTACTCACCCAGAGGGTCTCAAGGTGCTAGGGGAGGGGGGTCCGCTACTGTTCGAACAGCCAGGTCTTGAGTTGCTTCCTGAAGGCGAGGTGGTCCTGGGTCAGGCGGAGGTGGGTCGGGAGGGAGTTCCAAGTCTTGGCGGCGAGGTAGGAGAAGGACCGTACCCCTGTGGTGGCTCTTCGGATGCGGGGGACGGCGGCGAGGGCGTGGCTGGTCGATCGAAGCTGGCGTTTGGGAGCGTAGAAGTTGAGGCGGCTGTTGAGGTATCCTGGGCCTTGGTTGTGTAGGGCTTTGTGTGCGTGGGTGAGGAGACGGAAGTGATTCTCTTGTTGACCGGGAGCCAGTGCAGGTCTCTCAGGTGTCCGGAGATTTGGCTGCGACGGGGGATGTCCAGGATGAGTCGTGCTGAGGCGTTCTGGATCCGCTGGAGTCTTTTCTGGAGTTTGGCGGTGGTTCCGGCGTAGAGGGAGTTGCCGTAGTCCAGACGACTGGTGACGAGGGCCTGGGTGACCGTCTTCCTGGTCTCGGTGGGGATCCACCGGAAGATCTTACGTAGCATGCGCAGGATGTTGAAGCACGACGAGGAGACGGCGTTGACTTGTCTGGTCATGGAGAGGGAGGAGTCCAGGATGAAGCCCAGGTTGCATGCGTGGTCTGTTGGTTTGGGTGCGCTGCCTAGGGCGGGGGGCCACCAGGAGTCGTCTCAGGCGGAGGGTGAGGATCCCAGGAGGAGGACTTCCGTCTTGTCCGAGTTCAGCTTCAGGCGGCTGTTCTTCATCCATTCGGCTACCTCTTTCATCCCTTCGTGAAGGTTGGCTCTGGCGGTGGTGGGGTCATTGGTGAGGGAGAGGATCAGCTGGGTGTCGTCGGCGTAGGAGATGATGTTGAGGTTGTGCTGGCGTGCGATGTTAGCGAGGGGGCTCATGTAGACGTTGAAGAGGGTTGGACTGAGCGAGGAGCCTTGAGGGACGCCGCAGATGACTTCGGTGGCTTCTGATCTGAACGGGGGGAGGCGGACTCTCTGTGTCCTTCCGGCGAGGAAGGAGGTGATCCACTCTAGTGCCTTCTCCTGGATTCCGACGTTGCTGAGGCGCTGCACTAGTGTACGGTGGCAGACAGTGTCGAAGGCCGCGGAGAGGTCCAGGAGGATGAGGGCCGCCGTTTCTCCGTTGTCGAGCAGGGCTCGGATGTCATCGGTGGCTGCGATCAGGGCGGTCTCGGTGCTGTGGTTGGCCCGGAAGCCAGACTGCGAGAGGTCGAGGGATCCGTTCGTCTCGAGGAAGGCGGCCAGCTGCTTGTTGACGGTCTTCTCGATGACTTTTGCAGGGAACGTGAGCAGCGAGATGGGGCGGTAGTTCTTGAGGTCAGTGGGGTCGGCTGAAGGCTTCTTTAGTAGAGCGCTGAGTTCGGCGTGCTTCCAGCTCTCCGGGAAGGTGGCGGTGGCGAAGGAGGTGTTGATGATGTCCCGCAGGTGGGGTGCGATGACAGCGTCGGCCTTGCTGAAGACGTGGTGAGGGCAGGGGTCGGTCGGAGATCCGGAGTGGATGGAGTTCATCGTGCGGACGGTGTCTTCGGTGCTGATCGGGGTCCAGGCGCGGAGGGTGGTGGTGGGGGGCGGTGGTTCGGTCGTGGCGTGCGTCCGTTGAGTGCTGAAGCTGTTGTGTATGTCCGCGATCTTGTTGTGGAAGTGGGCGGCGAGGGAGTTGCAGAGGTCTTGCGAAGGGGTGATGTCGTTGTTTCCGGCGTTGGGGTTGGAGAGCTCTTTAACGATGTTGAAGAGTTCCTTGCTGTTGTGTGCGTTGTTGTCCAGTCGTTCCTTGAATGCAGTTTTCTTGGTGGCGTGGATCAGTTGCTGGTGTTTTCGGGTGGCGAGCTTGAGGGCAGTCATGTTGTCTGGTGTTGGGTCTCTGCGCCAGGCTCTCTCGAGGGCTCGGCAGTTCTTCTTGGAGCTCTTGAGTTCGTCGGTGAACCATGGGGCTCTCTTGCTGCAGGGTTTGCTGGGCGGGGTCCTCAGGGGGGCGAGGTCGTCTGCGCAGTCGCTGATCCACTTCGTGAGGTTGGTGGCCGCTTGGCTGGGGTTCGTTGCGCTGGTGGGTGGGTTCTTGCTCAGGGAGGTCGCGAGCTGGTCGGTTGTGATCTTGTTCCAGCTTCTGCTTGCAACCTGTTGCTGGTGGTAGTAATTTGTGGTCCTTCTGAAGCTGAAGTGGACGCAGCTGTGGTCCGTCCAGTGGAGTCCGGTGGCGTGGCTGAAGGCGATGTCCTTGCTGGATGAGAAGACGGGGTCGAGTGTGTGTCCGGCGTAGTGGGTGGGGGTGGTCACCAGCTGCTTGAGTCCGAGGTTTGCAAGGTTGTCCAGCAGGGTGGTGGTGTTGTGGTCGTTGTTGTTCTCCAGGTGGAAGTTGAGGTCCCCGAGGAGGATGTAGTCAGCGGAGGGAAGGGCGTGCGGGCTGATGAAGTCGGCTATGTCTTCGCTGAATTGTGTGCGTGGTCCCGGGGGTCTGTAGATGAGGGTGCCTCTGAGGGTGGTCTTGGGGTTGATGTGGACCTGGAAGTGCAGGTGCTCGGCGGGTGCGAGGGTGTCGTCGGTGTTGGTCGTGATGCGGATGGTGTTCTTGTGGATGATGGCGATGCATCCTCCAGTCTGGTTGATGCGGTCCCTCCGGATGATCTTGTAGCCGTCTGGGATGGCGATGGCGGTGTCGGGCGCTGAGGAGGCGTTCATCCAGGTTTCCGTGAGGAAGGCGACGTCTGGGGCTGTGGTGTCGAGCAGGTTCCAGAGCTCGACGGCGTGTCTGTGGATGGAGCGGGTGTTGAGCAGGATGCACTTCAGGTGGTTGCTGCTGTTGCCCGTCTTGGTCTCAGTCGGTGCTGGAGTAGTGCAGGTCCGGATGCAGGTGTACTTGCAGGAGTGGCAGCAGAAGGGTCCGTGAGTGCGTCTCGGGGTGGCTCGATAGCATCCCGGGATTCGGCCGGCGTTGAGTGCGTAGAGTTCGGTGGCGTTGTAGGTCCGGCGGGTGGGCTGGTGTCTGCGGGAGCCAGGGGTCCTGGCACTGGGCGCGGTCCAGGCGCGGACGGGCGCAGACGGGCTTACCTTTGGCGCGCCTTCGGCGCTCATTTGGTGCTCCCGCTGCGCGCGTCCGCTGCGCGGTCGCTCTGGGACGTCATAAGTAAGGAGCCTGGGAGGGCGGGTCAGCTGGGCGGCGAATGGGCTGGTGGTGGGCGGGTCCGCAGGGGGCAGCGGCGGGAACCCTGGCCGGCGGGCACTCCGAGCGTGGCAGCAGGGGGGTGATCCGGGCGGCCCAGCGGCGGCTGGGTCGCGCTTTCAGCAGGCAGGAGGCAGGCAGGAGACAGCGGCAGGCGTGGGAGGCAGGAGGGGTGACCAGGCCTCGTCGAAGGCGCAGTGGTTATAAGTTGTAACACATGTCAGTTGATCTTGCTCAGGAGCCCTTTGGACTGTTTCAAGTAAACTGTCTCTATTCTGGTTCCTTGCTCTCTTTTCACATTTATTGATGATGCTGGGTGGGTAGTGGCGTTCCTTCAATTTATCACACAGGTCGTCTGCTTGTATTTTGTAATTTTTAATTTTGCTGCAATTTCTCCGGAGTCTTAAAAATTGACTATAGGGGAGATTTTCCCGTAATGGGCGTGGATGGAAGCTTTGAAAGGAAAGTAAGCTGTTTTTTGCAGTCGGTTTAAATATGCCCCAGTATCTTCTATTTCTATTAATTATATATGAATGCTCCAAAATATTCTCATTTTAATACTTTTGGGGGGATGTAATGTTACGTAAATTAATACTACATGAGTACTACTACACCTAATCCAAAATGCTTTTTCAAATGGCGGGCATAACATTTACTCTGGCAACAAGAAAACATGATGATGACACCAGCTCAAATTAAAGCTGATATTAGCATTACCTAATTTTATACAAATTCACCCACTAGAAGGCCTCCATCCTTGCTTGACAAAAGTGATAACTCTCCTACCTGCCAGCTGGATATCCCAATCCTAGAATAGCACATGATGGCAGACAGTTTTATGACGCTGCTTCACACACCGCTACTTCAGTACCTTGAGTATTTATTGCTACTTTGCAGTTTTTACTTTGTGTACCACTAATTAAATTTTCACGCTAATTCTAGTATTAACTACTAATGTCATTGGACCAGGTGTACGACCATGATAAATTGAGAGTCGCAAATTGCGCTCAATTGCGAGTCGCAAATTGCCATGTACAACAGTGTCCGAGACACTGTTTGCGATTCCCAATGCGGTCGCAAATTGCATGCCTCATTAATATTCATGAGGCACTTGCATTTTGCTACCCCATTGGGAATGGCTGGCCCTCCCAGGGATGATGGCTTGCTGGGCTCAGCAGACCTCCATGTCTGGGACTGCTTTTAATTAAAGCAGTTTTTTTTAAAAATGCTGCCCGATTTCCTAAAAGAAAAACGGGCTGCATTAAAAAAAAAAAAAAAAAGTATTTGTTTAATTTTTTGCATGGCTTGTGGGGTCGCTATTAGGAAGGGAACGCCCCTTCCTAATAGCGAGTTGCAAAACACTATTTTGCGAGTCGCAAATTATTTGCTACTCGCAAAATAGTGTTAGTACATGGCCCACAGGATTTTTGCATGTGCAAACGGGTCGCAAAATACATCTGGCCCATTATGCTGTTTTCTATAAGCACATTTATTTTTGATAAATTAAAGATATTTTTTCACTAACACAGACTCTGTTCTCCTTCATCCCAAACTGATCATAAAAAAATAAGGGAGGTGAATCTCTAGCACAAACATTTAAAGTACATTTCTCTTTTGAGATTTCGGATTTTAAGGAATAGTGAAACCATATTATTTTAACTCTATTTAGTAATGAGTGATGGTAGCGAGTGTGTGTACTGGTGCTCTCATAGCTTTAAATGATATTGCAAATGCAATACATGCTAATAATGTTGTTTCTGTCTACTTGTTTTGAATGCTTCCTCAAAAGCCTCCACAATATTTGAAAAAAACATGCATGAAAACTGACAGTTGAAACAGAAAAGTCCCTGCATGGGACCTGACCTGAGTGCTCCAACTGTAATGATGTCTGGATTCCTGATGCTGATTTTTATTGTCATGGCCGAACACGGACCATGCATGTGTGCCATGACATTGGCCTGTCTCATGGACTGTGGGCTTTTTGGATCGGGAGGGTTCCAAAAGCGCTACATTTTTAGCAGTGAAAGACTACAGCCTTTGTTAGGAGATAAATAGCAAAAGCGTGGTGGTGGCACCATACAGTATAGTGATCTTTAGGAGTGAACAGGCCTTTCTGTCTGTGTCACTCGAGTGAGGCCTACATGCTCACTTATTCAAAGTTCCACTGCTGTGTGCTTAATTCACCCTTGGCCTACATTGGGTTGGTTTAAGTACTGCACAGTGCATGTGTGTTGTATATGTCCTTGGAAGACGTGCACCTGTGAAAGGTACAATACAAGGATAGTGCAGTACTGTGCAGTGTGTGTATGTAATATGCATGTAACATTTAAAGCACTCTGATGCCAACAGTTCTAGCTAGCACTATATAAAACTCAAAATAATAATAATAGTAATTATGATATTGATAATACATGTGCTGGCTGCATGTGTGCCTATGAGTGGTAAAATACTTGGATGATGTAATGGTGTGCAATGCTTGAATATTATAAGCATGTGCTGGGTGTATGGATGCATATGAATGGTACAATACATAGAAGATTCTGGGTTGCATTTTGGAAACCCAGGGCTAACCTGAAGAACATGAGGAGGTAGCAGAATTCCCCCCATACAGGTTTGTGGATTGCTGCATTCGTGGAAGCTGGGTTGGATACACATTGGGGAGGGGAGCGCCAGGCACTTCATAACGTGCTCTTTGATTCAGACTGAGATCAGTGGGAAGGGGCCTGGGCCCATCTCAGAAAAGAGATTGGGCTGATAACAGAATAATAAAGAGTAGGGCTGAGTCCCTAGGTTAACCTTTTTATACTGACATCCAAGTGGGAACCTCTAGCCCCTCCCATGGCCCGAGTTGTGAGGCTGTCGTATTTGGAGTAGCCCCTGTATTTGAGAAATCACTCTCTGGAGGAAGGGCAGGGCAGAGAGCACTTCATAAGGAAGTACACCCCCAACATAAAAATGAAAGACTCAGACCCGAAATCACATTTGATGCCTGGAAATAGACTATTAGAATGGGGGCTAGAGGCCCCCAAAATTGTCAACTGTCAAGCAGCCAGTTGGGCTGTGCTAGGGGGAAAAGTGCTGCATGACTTCTGCCAAGGACCAAGACTGGGGCCCAAGGTATGCCATTCTTTAGCTGGGTGAGGGGACATATCCCAAGGAATCCAAGACCACCTGCCCCTGGATCCAGGAGTATCAGTCCTTGCCTGCTTGCCAAGACCAGTGTGCCCTGTGAAGAAGAGGAGGGCATTGGAGGAAGCGGGGTCCAATGGCAGATTCTGGCGATTGGATACCTGTAACGAGGTGTGAAGAGATGGCTGCTACTTTGATCAGGTCACTGGACATGTGCAGAGTAAAGTCTGCGACCCCCGTATGCCAGAGAAGGGCAGCCGCAAAGTGAGCTGTGAACATTGCTTTTTTATTTTATTTTTTTATTTTTTATTGGGAAACATGGCATTTAAATCAATCATAAAAAACAAAAACAGAAGAGAAAACAACCTTAAAATTCCATACATGTCATGTATCCACAATTTTAAAAATTTTTATACCCTTCCGACGCACCCCACCGCAGAGGGTCCGGTCAGGGAACCGGGGAAGTAACAAAGAGAAAAAAGAACAGTGTTAAATGTATAGCCCATAAAGACAAGAAAAAATCATATAAGCCTTGGAGTAAACAGAAACCATAAGGGAGAGCTAGGAGTCCTGTTGCTCAGAATTAATCCAGTTCCTTAAAGGTTTCCAAATTCGCTCACCCTCTCTCCTAGCCCTAAGCCCTCTCCTTTTATATACAGATTTCTCCCATTTATAAATATATAGGAATTTACTAAACCATACATGAATCGTTGGGGGTACAGGATCTAACCACACTGTCGCCAAACATAATCTCCACACTGTCATTGCTGCAAATAAAAGCTTGCGTTCTGATCCTGACATATTTTGTTCAGACACCCCTAACATTATTAGCTGTGAAGACAGTACAACTGTAAAACACAGAATTTGACTTAGACGTTGTTCCATTTTACACAGCAATTGACTTAGAAAGGGGCAGGAGGCAAACATGTGTATACTATCTGCAGCTAATTCCCCACAACTAGAACAATTACTACCTACATTCCCTCCCCATTTATGAATACGAGACGGTGTTATATACAAGTTAAACCAGGTTTTGTAGCATTGGACCTACAAGTTAGCGGAGATAAAGACGGATGAACTAAAAAAAAGTGAATCCTCACAGGCCCCTTGACTAGCTTGGAGCCCTCTCTCCCAATAAGTAAAGTGCTTAATCAGATCATCTGGTCTCCTATTTCTCAATAGTTTATAGATAGAAGAAATAGTTGATTGATTCCCATTAATAGCTTCTACCAATGGAATACGCTCCCAAGAGATAGACCTTTTAGAAAAAAAATCTCTAACCTGTATATATTTAAAGATCTGTCTATTTCCTAGTTCATATTTAACTTTAATCGCTTCAAAAGACAAAAGTCTCTCATCCTTCATTATATCCCTAACCCCAGTGATCCCCTTAGCTAGCCATTCTTCGAAATAGGCATCACTAAAAATTTCAGGAAAAAGAGGGTTCATAGAAAACGGTGTGTATACATGCAACCACCCACTGTCAAACATTTTTCGAACCGACGTCCAAACTTTAAATGCTGCAAGAGTTTTAAACCTAACCCTTTTAAAATAAGCTAAATCTATATGCCTAAATAAAAGGCCCCGTGCCTCCTTCACCAGAATTAAATGATAAATCGAGCCATCAAGACAGTCAAGAGAGCCAAAATCCAACATCGGTGCTATATGTCGAAGTGTTATAGACCAATAATACATCTGAAAATTGGGCACTGCCCTGCCTCCCCTTTCTCTGGACAATGTCATAAATTTCAAAGCTCGTCTGGGGCGTTTACCAGCCCAGAGAAACCATGAGATTATCCGATCTAATTTTTTAAACCAAATAGGGTCAATCAATACAGGAATGGCTCTAAGACAGTATAAAATCTTTGGTAGGAAGGACATTTTCACCACGTTACATCTACCCATTAAAGTTACGGGTAGGTTATTAATCCGCCGAGCATCTAAATCTAGTTTTTTCACTAGTGGTTTAAGATTGATATCAACAATCTGGTCAATTTCCGAAGTAATCTCTAGCCCCAAATATTTTGCATTGTTAATAATACGAGGGTCTATAAAATTAGCCTTATTGTTACATATGATTTGAGTTTTAGTTTCATTAAGCAGATAACCCAATAATGCGCCAAAACGAGATGTCTGGAGGCCTATTCGCTGTAGAGCAGTCTGAGGAGGAGAATAAGTTAAGATAGCGAGATCATCTGCATATCCCAAGATTTTAGTTGCTCCCCCTTTGGATATCACAGGATGGATTAGGACATCCTCATAGATCTTCCGAATTAAAGGATCTATATAAATCGCGAACAATAAGAGGGAGCATGGGCATCCCTGTCTAGTTCCTCTGCGTATATGAATTGTCGCTGATAGATTCCCCATTACTGAAACCTGGGCCATAGGGTGGACATGGATCACTGACTAAATATCGAGGGACAAAATATAGACTACCCAAAATATAGATTCCAAAATATCGACAGACAAAATATCGAATTCCTATCTCCAAACAGGTAAGTACCAAAATATCGACCCCAAAATATCGTTTATATATATATACATTATAAAAATATCGAATTTCTTAAAATTAATGTAAAATTTAAAAAAAATAAAAATAAATAGCTAAAATATACTTAAAAAGACTTAAATTACCTTAAAATTATTAAATAACTAATTTACCTTATATATAAAAAAAATACAATCATATCTGTTAAAACAAATATATATATTAACATAATATTAATAAAAAATACACAATATTATTACCGTAGGATAGCAGAGGTGTAAAAATTACTATTCCCACTCCTGGAAGTGCAACAGTAGGGAAAGCGTTGGATAGCGTAGGGGTAAAAATTACTATTCCCACTCCAAAGAGTGCAACAGTAGGGAAAGCGTTGGATAGCGTAGGGGTAAAAATTACTATTCCCACTCCAGAGAGTGCAAACGTAGGGAAAGCATTGGATAGCGTAGAAGTAAAAATTACTATTCCCACTCCAGAGAGTGCAACAGTAGGGAAAGCATTGGATAGCGTAGGGGTAAAAATTACTATTCCCACTCCAGAGAGTGCAACAGTAGGGAAAGCGTTGGATAGCGCAGGGGTAAAAATTACTATTCCCACTCCAGAGAAAGCAACAGTAGGGAAAGCGTTGGACAGCGTAGGGGTAAAAATTACTGTTCCCACTCCAGAGAGTGCAACAGTAGGGAAAGCGTTGGATAGCGTAGGGGTAAAAATTACTATTCCCACTCCAGAGAGTGCAACAGTAGGGAAAGCGTTGGATAGCGCAGGGGTAAAAATTACTATTCCCACTCCAGAGAGTGCAACAGTAGGGAAAACGTTGGATAGCGTAGGGGGTAAAATTACTATTCCTACTCCACACAGTGCAACAGTGGGGAAAGCGTTGGATAGCGTAGGGGTAAAAATTACTATTCCCACTCCAGAGAGTGCAACAGTAGGGAAAGCGTTGGATAGCGCAGGGGTAAAAATTACTATTCCCACTCCAGAGAGTGCAACAGTAGGGAAAACGTTGGATAGCGTAGGGGGTAAAATTACTATTCCTACTCCACACAGTGCAACAGTGGGGAAAGCGTTGGATAGCGTAGGAGTAAAAATTACTATTCCCACTCCAGAGAGTGCAACAGTAGGGAAAGCGTTGGATAGCGTAGGGGTAAAAATTACTATTCCCACTCCAGAGAGTGCAACAGTAAGGAAAGCGTTGGATAGCGTAAGGGTAAAAATTACTATTCCCACTCCAGAGAGTGCAACAGTAGGTAAAACGTTGGATAGCGTAGGGGTAAAAATTACTATTCCCACTCCAGAGAGTGCAACAGTAGGGAAAGCGTTGGATAGCGTGGGAGTAAAAATTACTATTCCCACTCCAGAGAGTGCAACAGTAGGGAAAGCGTTGGATAGCGTAGGGGTAAAAATTACTATTGCCACTCCAGAGAGTGCAACAGTAGGGAAAGCGTTGGATAGCGTAGGGGTAAAATTTACTATTCCCACTCCAGAGAGTGCAACAGTAGAGAAAGCATTGGATAGCGTAGGGGTAAAAATTACTATTCCCACTCCAGAGAGTGCAACAGTAGGGAAAGCGTTGGATAGCGTAGGGGTAAAATTTACTATTCCTACTCCAGAGAGTGCAACAGTCCCCTAACAATTACTATTCCCACTCCAGAGAGTGCAACAGTAGGGAAAGCGTTGGATAGCGTAGGGGTGAAAATTACTATTCCCACTCCAGAGAGTGCAACAGTAGGGAAAGCGTTGGATAGCGTAAGGGTAAAAATTACTATTCCCACTCCAGAGAATGCAACAGTAGGGAAAGCGTTGGATAGCGTAGGGGTAAAAATTACTATTCCCACTCCAGAGAGTTCAACAGTAGGGAAAGCGTTGGATAGCGTAGGGGTACAATTTACTATTCCCACTCCAGAGAGTGCAACAGTAGAGAAAGCGTTGGATAGCGTAGGGGTAAAAATTACTATTCCTACTCCAAAGAGTGCAACAGTAGGGAAAGCGTTGGATAGCATAGGGGTAAATTTTACTATTCCCACTCTAGTGAAAATAAATTAATATAATTCACATAATCATCAATGAATCAATTAATACAAATTAATTATCAATTAAGAATTAATTAATTACCAATTAAAAATTATTTAACAATGTATTCAAAATAAATACCAATTAATTAATTAACATATTTAATTAATTATAATTAAATTACTTCCCACCCTATTCCCCTATAATCCCACAACCCGCTACAGAAAATAAATTAATTTAATTCACATAATTATCAATTAATCAATTAATAAAAAGATTTATCAATTAAGAATTAATTAATTACCAATTAAAAATTAACAATTTATTCAAAATAAATACCAATTAATTAATTAACATATTTAATTAATTATAATTAAATTACTTCCCACCCTATTCCCCTATAAACCCACAACCCGCTACAGTAAATAATTTAATGTAATTCACATAATAATCAATTAATCAATTAATAAAAAATAATTATCAATTAAGAATTTATTAATTACCAATTAAAAATCAATTAACAATTCATTCTAAATAAATACCAATTACTTAATTAACATATTTAATTAATTATAATTAAATGTCTTCCCACCCTATTCCCCTATAAACCCACAACCCGCTACAGAATTAAATTACAGAATAATTGAATAACATAAAATTAATTACTTAAAATATATAAAACATTCGATATTTTTAATAAACTATATTATGTACTTCGATATTTTGACTGTCTATATTTTTAAAATCGATATTACATTACTTACCTTCAAAACGATATTTTTGATGTCTATATTCTCTCCATTCGTCCAATTTATTTTCACTAGAGTGGGAATAGTAAAATTTACCCCTATGCTATCCAACGCTTTCCCTACTGTTGCACTCTTTGGAGTAGGAATAGTAATTTTTACCCCTACGCAATCCAACGCTTTCTCTACTGTTGCACTCTCTGGAGTGGGAATAGTAAATTTTACCCCTACGCTATCCAACGCTTTCCCTACTGTTGCACTCTCTGGAGTGGGAATAGTAATTTTTACCCCTACGCTATCCAACGCTTTCCCTACTGTTGCACTCTCTGGAGTGGGAATAGTAATTTTTACTCCTACGCTATCCAACGCTTTCCCTACTGTTGCACTCTCTGGAGTGGGAATAGTAATTTTTACCCCTACGCTATCCAATATTTTGCATTGGTAATAATACGAGGGTCTATAAAATTAGCCTTATTGTTACATTTGAGTTTTAGTTTCATTAAGCAGATAACCCGATAATGCGCCAAAACGAGATGTCTGGAGGCCTATCCGCTGTAGAGCAGTCTGAGGAGAATAAGTTAAGATAGCGAGATCATCTGCATATCCCAAGATTTTAGTTGCTCCCCCTTTGGATATCACAGGATGGATTAGGACATCCTCATAGATCTTCCGAATTAAAGGATCTATATAAATCGCGAACAATAAGAGGGAGCATGGGCATCCCTGTCTAGTTCCTCTGCGTATATGAATTATCGCTGATAGATTCCCAATTACTGAAACCTGGGCCATAGGGTGGACATGGATCACTGACTAAATATCGAGGGACAAAATATAGACTACCCAAAATATAGATTTCAAAATATCGACAGACAAAATATCAAATTCCTATCTCCAAACAGGTAAGTACCAAAATATCGACCCCAAAATATCGTTTATATATATATATACATTATAAAAATATCGAATTTCTTAAAATTAATGTAAAATTTAAAAAATTTAAAAATAAATAGCTAAAATATACTTAAAAAGACTTAAATTACCTTAAAATTATTAAATAACTAATTTAACTTATATATAAAAAATACAATCATATCTGTTGAAACATATATATATATATATATATATATTAACATAATATTAATAAAAAATACACAATATTATTACCGTAGGATAGCAGAGGTGTAAACATTACTATTCCCACTCCTGGAAGTGCAACAGTAGGGAAAGCATTGGATAGCGTAGGGGTAAAAATTACTATTCCCACTCCAAAGAGTGCAACAGTAGGGAAAGCGTTGGATAGCGTAGGGGTAAAAATTACTATTCCCACTCCAGAGAGTGCAACAGTAGGGGAAGTGTTGGATAGCGTAGGGGTAAAAGTTACTATTCCCACTCCAGAGAGTGCAACAGTAGGGAAAGCGTCCCTACTGTTGCACTCTCTGGAGTGGGAATAGTAATTTTTACCCCTACGCTATCCAACGCTTTCCCTACTGTTGCACTCTCTGGAGTGGGAATAGTAATGTTTACCCCTACGCTATCCAACGCTTTCCCTACTGTTGCACTTCCAGGAGTGGGAATAGTAATTTTTGCACCTCTGCTATCCTACGGTAATAATATTGTGTATTTTTTATTAATATTATGTTAATATTTATATATATGTTTTAACAGATATGATTGTATTTTTTTTATATAAGTTAAATTAGTTATTTAATAATTTTAAGGTAATTTAAGTCTTTTTAAGTATATTTTAGCTATTTATTTTAAATTTGTTTTAATTTTACATTAATTTTAAGAAATTCGATATTTGGACATTTCACCATTAACCTCAATATCCTCATCATATAATGCCTGATAGAATTTTTGAAAAGCAAAAACGATAGCCTCTTCATCCGCAACCAACCCAGCCACTGGATCCATAATACTCAATATTCGTGTGGCAGCTATCTTTTCTCTTGTTCTTGCAGCTAATATTCGCCCCGCTCTTTCATTACTTTCATACACTTTAGAGCGCCAGGCAAGGAATTTACTAGCAGCTTTAGCCTGAGAGATAGCAATAATATCTGATTTAATAATTATAATCTGAACTTGTGCCAGATCACCATTTCCTCCATTCAATAATTCACTAACAAGTATTTTCTCAGCCTCTTCTAATCTCCCATAAAGCTGCTCTAACTTAGCTTTCTCCCTTTTCTGGCTCTCCCAGCTGTAGCGAGTGGTCTCCCCCTAATCCCTGCCTTGAGTGCATCCCAGACATTCTGAATATTAGTACTGCCTATATTTTCATTAATAAATCTAACAATCCATAGTGACATGGCTTCCACATACTGGCTATCTTTTAGCAAACCTCGATTAAATGTCCAAACATTCGGTTTCTTAGACCTAGATTGAATATTTACCTCCAAAACTAAGGGATTGCGATGCGACATTACTCTCGGATATTTAAAAATTGAGGACCCCTGTACCAAACTAGAAGAGATAAAAAAATAATCTAATCTAGAATGAATTTTATGAGGGGCTGAATAATAAGTAAACCCTGGATTCTGCTTCCTAAACAAAGCCCATGTATCCACCAGCCCGTGAAGTTCCTGGAGCTGCCTCAAAGATTTATAAACTTTTGGCTTACGACCTACATATCCAAGATCTGGCTGGATAGCAAGCTCACACCCAATATTAATATTAAAATCCCCACATAAGATACACGGGGATGGCCAACCAATTCAAGATTAAGCTTATTGTAAAGCACAGGATCATCCAGCACCGGGCCGTATAAAGAACAGAGTGAAAAGGCTCGATTTTGAAATTCTGCATGTATGATAACCCATCGTCAGAACTCATCCACCAAAGAACTGGTTATATTTACAGCCCCTCTACGGATAAGGATAGCAACCCCTTTGGTCTTTGCCTCCAGTCTTGTCCAAGCCGCCAGTTGGAATCCTTCAAACTCAAGGAGTTTATGGCGGCTTGACTCTATATGGGTCTCTTGTAGGCAAATAATATCTGCCCTCAGAAAGCGGATATCCTCTCTAAATCTACGCCGTTTGACTGGATCATTTAATCCACAGATGTTTATGGATGCTATCCTAATATTCACTACCCTCAAAAGAAATTTCCGACAATATAGCTCCAAAGACTAAAAGTGGGCCTAAAGTGAAAAAGAAAAAAACATTTAATCCTGTCCCACATAGAGCTTCCATTCGTTCCCTCCCTTTCCCCCCCCTGCACCGACCCCCCCCCCCCCCCCGGCCAAACCCGCCCCGCCCAGCCCCTTTCCCTCAACAAACAGGCAAAAAAGGTCCTCAGACCCTTGTGATGCCTCCCGCGTATCCCGTGCCCCTGGTCACTCCCTGGATCCTTTTATACCAACAATAAAAGGAGAAAAAATAGAAAAGAAGAAAAAACAGATTTGGCCCTATCAGAAATTCAGCAATCCCAAAGGACAAGCAAGAGAAAAAAACGCAATCTAAATATGAGACATTACGTAACGCCAATTTTGTGAAGAATTCCTACATCAATTGCTATACATATATCAAAATATACAAGTTCAGCAACATACACAATTAGCCATCAGCAAGTTCCTTTAAATAATTCTCCCTTGAATTTCTGACACAAACACTCTGGTCTTCCCTTGATAAATAACCTTCAATTTTGCAGAGTTCATCAAGTAGACCTCACACCCTTTTTTTTTAAAACGAGTGATCAGCATTCGCAACCGCCACCTCCTCTCTACCGTAGCGTGGCAGAAATCCGGGATTGTAAAGGTTTGCTGCCCCATTCCTCGGATTGCAGCCCCAAGTCGCCACAGCCGCCCGTGCCAGCTAAACTAGTTGCAGCCACAGAGTAGTCCCACTGTAGATTATTACTGGCTTCCGAGCAGTTGCTTCCGCGTCACCTTTGACTATCAGAGGTATTTTTCTTGACTTTACGGAGATGAGGAATAGCCCTTCTTAGCGTATCTGCGGTGGTGGGTGGGCTCCCACTATCTTCTCCTGATGTATCCGCTAGATTCTCAGAGTCAATGGAGCCCTCCATTTCTGATTCCTCTGCCAGAGAGAAAAAACTCTCCCCATCGTGTGCATCGGCGATACTGCCTGTACCAAGTTCCGTGTCAGACCGCCCTCCAACTGGAGTTTGGAAAAAGGAGGCAGAGTCAGAATTGACAGGCAAGGATTGAGGCAGGTCCCTAACGGTATCAATTACAATGACGACATTAGGGGTAACAGGAGTCTCGAGCGACTGACCACCTTTAATCCCAATTTCCTCCCTGATAAGCTTGGTGGAGTCGCTGCATTCTTCACTATCACCTTCCTGTGAGGGCATAGCAGTAGAGATAAGAGGAAGGCCGGCAGTGAGTGACGGTGAATTCGACATAGCTTTAGTATTTATGGGCTTAGAAGAAAACATCCCAGGAACCACAGGGACTTTGCCTCGAATATTGCCAGATTGTGATGCCTGAGTGGTAACTGCCCCGTCATTTCTGGCCCCAGCCCCTTGCGCAGCTGCTGGAGGTTTTTCAATACATTTCGCTTTCAGCAAAGCCCCTTTCTTGTTACTCACCGCTGCCCCCTTTCCCACGGGTTTATCTGGCTTGTCCGGAATGCTGGACTTTTCTTCTATTAAAGCCATCTTTTTAGCCCCCCTGGATGCCGCAACTCCCTGAGATACTCCGGGTGCTTTAACCACAGGCACCAGCGGAGCACCATTCTTCCGAGGCGGCATAATTTTGCTGTGAGCTCCGAGGAGTTCGGCGTTCCGTAGGCAATCCTGTTTCCAGTCGGGCTTCACGGGAGACCACGCCCGCCAGGACCACAGGTGAGCTCGGCTACGGAGCTCCAAAGCCGTCAGTCTGACTGCGCGTAGCCAGAATCTTTGGCGTCCCAGATCCAGCCGCATGTAATCCGTAAGTGAGTGCACTCTTCACGCCCCCGCAATATTTCCAATGCTGGATGTCTTAGGGCCTCAAAAACCTCATTACTCTCAATCCTTTCCCATTTTCTCCGAAGCTAGCAGCATATTACTCCAGAGAGTGACGCCCGCACTCTTCACGCGGCAGCCATCTTGCCTCACCTTTCATAGAGCTGTGAACATTGCTACACCGATCAGGTCATCGCTCATCTGTAGGTTGGACTTTGGCGATCCCATATGCTTGGTGATGCTGCCTTGAAGATTGCTTCAACGCCAATTGACCTTAGCCACATGTACGGGGTGAAATGGGTGAGTATGTACTTCAGGTGGAGCCGCCGTGAGGATTGCTGCTATGCCGATCAGGCTGTAGCACATCTGCAGAGTAAAGTTGGCGACCCTGTTTGCCAGGTGGGGCTCCTTTGAGGATTGCTGTGGTGCCAACCAGGAAGTAGCCCATGTACAGAGTGAGAACTGTGACCCTGTATGCCAGGGAGGGCCACCGTGACAAAGCAAGGAGCATGGCCTGGTCAAGACCATCATCATGAGGAGGAGGCAGCCGTGGTGATACAAGGGGGCCCAAGCCTTGAATGAGGACCAGGAGCTTTGCACCCTCATCACACCTGTGAGGAGGATCCCAGGAAACTTACCGTAATCAACTTGAGGACACCCGACCATTACCCCTCCCAGACCCCATGTGAAGAACTTACCAGAGGCAGCCGCTGCAGCTTGAGTGCCCGCGAATGAAGGACTCTTGAAGACTCCGGTCTTTCAGATCCAGCTGGTGCGGTTAAGACTGATTTATGGGCCAGACGATCCCAGGGGAACTTGTCTGCCATATAGCACTTCGGCGCTGGAATACTTTTGACTTTAATACAAAGTCGGAGTCAAACTCCTGAGACTTGGAGTACTAGTAGGACTTAACCTGAATGTCGTCTATAGTAAATGGGTGATAACCACTACCGCTAGGGAGAGGGGAATGGGGCTCTGGAACCTGCCTATAAAACACTAGAGTCCTGACCTCAGGGGACTGAGAGTATTGTTTGTGAATGCTATATTTTACTTTGTGTTCGTATATAAATACTCTTCTTATCAGGAAATCAAGTATTTGACTGCATAATCATTTCTTGCTGCTTCTGAACGTTTTTTGGGTTGTGAGCCTGTGTTCACCTCACCAAGTATCTACCTCCACTCGAAAAGTCTTGGACTGCTTGACCCACACTACCATGAGAATCAAGTGCTGAAAGGGAGCTTGGCCCAGTTTCTCAGGATCAATAGCAGGTCGGGTCCCAGGAATCGGGACATCAGGAGTTGGTCCTGATATCTCCTGCTTGCCCTGTGGGCCTTGGAATGGGGTTCTGACACTGACTTTGCCTCACAACTTCAAATTCTCAACTCTCTTTTTCTTTGGAATGCCTCTCTCCTTCCTTTCTCTCTGAACTCAGCTTACTCTAAGTCACATTGTTGTAATTTGGCAACGATTAGGTTAGCATTAGCAGAAGCCATCCTGCATTTAGAGACTATCTTGTCCTTTTTGTGGAATCCATTTTGTATTTCTGTCAGCCATTTTGTTTGCCATGTGCTACCATGTGCTCGTCATGTGCTCTGTCCTACCTTTCTGTTAACTGCTCTTGAAATCTGCCTAGAGACAAACTATATTTAGCATCTTCCACCTTCGCACATGCTCATTTGAGCTTGCATCTGCCCATGCAGCTGCTGTTAGTCTGTAACTGTCAGGATGTGTTCACCAGAATTAGCAACTGTTGGCTCCTCCCACTTGTTGACTGTACATTTTCTGTATGACCTTATATGTACCTAAAACCAGCATTTTGTACTTGTACTGCCTTCATTTGAGCCCCTGTGTGGGTATAAAAGGACCAAGCTCCTTCCATTCAGTGTGCTACTTCATACATTACCGAAGTGTGCTGTGTGAATGTAGTTCCACCTCATGAGGTTTAATAAATCTTGTATTTTCTATTCCAGTTTCTGTGCCAACTTCTATTTTACGTTCTGAGGACTCTGTGCAGAGAAGGGAGAACCCCTACCACTAGTAGGCCTTGCTGAGGCCCACCGCCTCAAATTGGCACCCAACGTTGGGCTCATCGGCGACTCGGATGCCCGAAGGAGTGGTCGAGACGAAGGATTGGAATCTCACTTTGGACGCGATCGCTGCCTGAGGAGACCCGAGTCTTGGCAACCACTGCGTTTTTCCTTTCTTTCTGATCTGATCATTCAGGTGGTGCCGGTCCTTGACTGAGATCTCTTCTGTTGATTCGCCGTGCAGTGACCATTTGGTCGATTTGAGAACTTGGCGTTCTGCGGCACTTGCTGTCGGTTTTTGATGCCTTGGATTGGTACGGTAGTTTAGTAACACTTACTGTGGCTTTTGATTTGAAGGATTGGCCAATATTAGGAAGGTATATATGAATTGCAATTTATATAGGCAGGTAATGAGGAGATTTTTCTCTATTTATTCGAATTTGTTTGAACGGCGCAACATACGAAGAGTACCTTAAGCGCTACTTTGATTATAATACTGCATATTTTGCACTATTTTTGGCATGCCTGTTTCTAGCACACTCCGTAGGATGTGTTGCTTTTTTAGAGGTACCAGTTTGAGACTCGATGAAGCACAACCGGCCCCCCGGAGGGGACGCCTAATAGGGACATCTATATTAAGTATGGTATTTCTTCTATAATGTACAGCACGTTATGGAATAAATACACTCGTAAGGATCCTGAGTTGCATTGGCCTATGCATGGGTCATTTGATTTACAAAAGATTCAGTATGTGTAACAACGAATGTTTAAGCGAAAGGCTAGGCAAGATATGTTTGACTGTGTGCGAATGTGGGAGAAAGAAGTGCGTGAGCGAATGAAGCGTGAACAAGCCTTGATTGAAAAAGAACAACGTAAGAGCATTCATGCGAAAGCATTGGAAATGAAAAATAGGGAAATTAAAGAAATTAAAGAGAGGGAAGATAGGGAGCGTCATTTACAGGTAAATGGCCAATACACTGTTCGAAGACCTCTTTATCCTATTCTTAATAAACCCCAAGATGATTCTCTCATATTAGATCGTTGTCCACCTCCGTATACTCCTGTATTCCTTCTGCTCCTTATGAGTCGGATGAGGACTCTCCTACAGACCAGGACAAAGCTAGAGAAACTCGTTCAATGTTATCTGCTGGGCGTGCGTCTGACATTAGATCTGCTGTGCGTAAAGCCGTTCGTACTACTGCCCCTGCTTCTGAACTTTTTGATTGTATAAAAGATTGGCAGGAAAGGGAGCAAATATATTTTACTGATACATTGGCCGCAGAAGTTATTGAACCGTTCAGGAAATATTCGGTAGAAATGGAGCCCGATGATGTAGCAAATGATTGTAAACAACTACGTGAAGGTGTTTTTGTCTTCTCCCAGGTGGCTGACACGATCAGACGTTTGGTTAAACTGAGTGTTGAAGCAGCCCGTTTGCGAGAGGAGAAAAAGGCAGCAGAAGCAGCTGCACAAACATCCCAGATCAGCATGGCACGAACTTCTACTCCTGAAACAGATAAGAATGTTGTAATTAATGTGAAACCCATGCGGGAAGCCGCGCCTTTATATGTTCCTCCTAAAGGAACTGGTACAAGTGATGATAAGACTTCTCCAGATGCAAAGGGTTATTTTATTTATAATTGGGTTTACACTCCTTGGAATAGAGCAGATGTCATGGCCCTTAAAACTGCATTACCTGATCCGCGAAAGAATCTAGCAGCCTTTTATGAGGAAGTTGAGGGTGCTATTAGCTCTTGTACTATGACTTTGCCTGATATTGATCTGTTTTTTGGACTAATATTACCTCCTGATATGTGGAGAACTGTGCGTAAAGTTGATGATCGTGCGACATTTGGAGCATTATGGAAAGATTTAGAGCAGTTATATGAAGACAGAGAACCTGCACAGAATCCGTGTCAGTTAATTTTAAATCTTCCGGCAGCTATATTAGTTAAGTTAAAGACGATTATTCCCCCAAAAAAGATAGATTGGACAGTGTTAGCGTCTTGCAAGTAAAAAGCAGATGAATCAGTTTCTGACTTCTTCACACGCTTTGAAGAGGCATTCCACGATTTTTGTGGCCAGTCATTGACAGATGACACGGGTAGACATCTGTTCGTCGATAAATATGTCGCAAACCTTTTACCAGGAATAGCTAGTCGCCTAAAGGCCAGTGAAAGTTCATGGACTACCTCTTCTCCGGTTTCTCTTTTGACTATGGCTCAGTATTATGAACGCCAGGAATTAGAAGCGAAGGGTAATGAGGATAAAAAGACTAAAGAGTTGAAAACAAAGGTTATGTTGGCCCAGGCTTATGGTCCGCCTTCTAGAGGTAATGATAGAGGTGGACGTGGATCTTATGGTTCGTCCTTTCCTTCTTATACTCGTTCAAATTTGTCTGTTGACCAGTGTGCGTACTGCAAGAAATCTGGACAGTGGCTTTCTGATTGTCCAGTACTGCGTGCTCAGCAGAGTCCATGTGGTCGGAGACAACTGAGAAATCGTTCAGGATATCCAGGGCTTAGAGGAAGCACGAATGATCGTGCTAGGTTTGATGCTAATACACTTGGACAGGATGGGTTTAACACTTTTGATAGATGGAACCAATATCAAATGTTCGACTATGTGCCGTATGATTTTCAAGATTCTGCTTATACATAGGATTGCCTAGGATGGGGTAAGGAATCAGTTGAAGTTCCAGTAGATCACAGGGGTCCCTATGTTGCAGCACAAGTTTTGGGTTCTACTGATCAGTTTCTGGTTGATACAGGAGCTACTCGTAGCGCCTTGTCTAAACACTTGGTTCCTAGGGCTCTCCTGTCTGGCTTAACTTTTACATCGATAGGTTTCGATGGAACACCTTCCCTTAGCCCACTGTCACAACCACTTGCATTCCATGTTGATAAGTTACTGCTACATGTCCGTTTTTGCTCTCTCCAGACACACCAGATAATATTGTGGGTCTTGATATGCTCAAATATTTCAGGGCTATGATACGATGTTCTCCGGAAGGAGTACGGGTTATTTTGAATGACAACTACCCTGTGATTGAGAGATCCTGTATTGTTAAAGAGGACATTGCATTAGCTTCACTCCCTAGTACTTTGTGGGCTACTTCAGACACCGATGTAGGGCAAATGGTTATTCCGCCAGTGCATATTAGTGTCAAGGAGGGTGCTTCATTGCCAAGACTGCCTCAGTATAAAACTCACACGCATTGTACATGATTTGATTCAAGTGGGGGTTGTGGAAGAAGTTCCTTACAATGTTTGCAATAGTCCGATTCTTCCCGTTTGGGAATAAAGATACTGACACTAGGATTTACAGATTTATCATTGATTTGAGAGAAGTTAGCAAGATTGTAGTACCGCAGTACCCTGTGATTTCTGACATAACGACATTGCTTACCATGGTCCCTCCAACAGCAACTATATTTTCTTTAATTGATTTGAAGAATGCTTTCTTCTCGATTCCTATTCATCCTGATAGCCGATATTTGTTCGGTTTCACTTTGAATAATTGATCATACAGATTTTGTAGAGTTCCTCAAGGGTACACTGAGAGTCCTAGTATCTATAGCCAAGCACTGAAGAGACAACTTGATTCTTTCGTCTTACCTAAAGGGGTGGCTCTCATACAATATGTCGACGACATCTTGTTGGCAGCCGATATGCCTGAGCAGTGTGAAGAATGTACTTTGTCTTTACTTTCTTCTCTTGCTATACACAACCATAAAGTATCACGGAAGAAATTGCAATATTGTAGACTGAAGGTAACCTACTTAGGTCACCTTCTGTCTAAGGAGGGCCGTGCACTGACACCAGATCGCATTCAAGCAATTTTAGACACACCAGTACCTTCCACACAGAAAGATGTCCGTGCATTCATTGGTTTGACTTCTTTTTGTAGGCAATGGATATTGGATTTTTCACACATTGGTAAACCCCTGCTAGCACTTTTGACTAAAAACACTCCGATCCCCCTTCCATGGACAGATTAATGCCAAAATGCTTTTCGTCAGTTAAGACAAGCTCTTTGCTCTGCACCAGTGTTAGGCACACCAGATTACATGAAGGCTTTTACACTCTATGTACACGAGAAAGATGGGTGTGCATTGTCAGTTTTAGTACAGACAAACGGTGATAAGCAGCGCCCCTGTGCATATTTTTCTGCAGTTCTTGATCCTGTTGCTCATGCATTGCCTGGGTGCTTCCGTTCAGTTGCAGCGACAGCTGTGTCCATACGTCAGAGTGAAGGGATAGTTTTGTCACACAAACTGTTGGTGCAAGTACCCCATGCAGTAGATGCCCTTTTGAATCAGACTAAGACACAACACTTAACTAGTGCTCACCTGACATAATGTGAATTGACACTGTTAGCACCTCATATTACCTTGAAGAGGTGTGCAACACTCAATCCAGCTACTTTGTTGCCATATCCTGTGACTGAATCTCAATCAAAAGAGCCTCATGATTGTATATTCCTTACTGAGGAACAGACAAAGGGTCGCTTCGATTTGCAAGATACGCCCCTTTCAGATGTAGATGGGGAACTGTGGGTTGATGGGTCCTGTTTGAAGTTACCAGATGGCACGACCTCAGCTGCATTTGCAATCATGACACTTGAGACAGTAGCGGAAACAGCTCGCATACCACAGAAGTCGGCTCAAGCAGCTGAACTAATAGCTTTGACACGAGCGTGTGAACTTAGCACTGACTTGCGTGTGAACATCTACACGGATAGCCGCTATGCTTTTGGAGTGGTTCATGATTTTGGCCTACTCTGGAAGGAAAGAGGCTTTCTTACATCCCACGGGATGCAGATAATGCACAGAGAATTAGTGCATAATCTCTTGACTGAACTTACATACCCAAAGAGAATTGCTATTATGAAGTGTAGCACGCACAAGAAAATCATTGACAAAATAGGACAAGGCAATGCCCTTGCAGACCGCGCCGCCCGTGAGACTGCGATGCAGCGAAGGACTACATCCATGTACATAGTGAAATCACAAGCTGAGCGTTGGCATGATGCTAGAGAGGAAGTATTGGATATACAGAGATTTGCCTCTGTGAAAGAACTTGAGCAATGGTCTAAAGAAGGAATATTGGATGATGAGGGTTGTTGGCGCAACAAAGACATGGATAAATGGAAATTGCCTGCAGCCTATTTACAACATATGGTTCAAATGGCACATGGGCTGGCACATGTTGGAGCTCTAGCAATAACTAAATTGCTTACGCAAATGTGGGAGCTTCCTGAAATTGCCAGCACAGCTAAAAGAGTAGTACAGTCCTGTTTGATCTGTTGGCAGTATAATCCTGGTAACGGGACACGGACTCCTACAGGAGGGTTTGCTACACCAACGGCATCTTTTGAAGTTTTGCAGATGGATCACATCCAACTTGAATGCTGCAATAATCTGAAATACGTCCTAGTAGTGGTATGTACCTTCAGTAAATGGATAGAGGCATACCCTACAAAGGATAATACTGCTCTCACCACAGCGAAGGTGCTTCTAAAGGAGCTTTCCCCTAGATATGGTGCTTGTAAACTTTTGTGGAGTGACAACGGACCTCATTTTATTGGGCAAGTTGTTGAGCATGTCCTGAAAGGATTAGGGATCAAGCAGAAATTCCATGCAGTCTTCCACCCGCAATCAGCAGGATTAGTGGAGAGGTACAACGCCACTTTGAAATTAAAGTTGGTGAAAATACTGGCTTCCACGTCTTTGAAGTGGCCAGATGCATTACCCTTGGCATTGTTGTCCATAAGATCAGTGCCACATTCACGATCTGGCCTTACCCCATATGAAGTGGCCTTTGGGAGACCAATGAACATTTGGGGAGTACCTAAGCCACGCCCCATACATGATGTTCCATGTGTTCTGATGAATGATTATTTGGCACAGTTAACCGACAGTTTGATCTCTATTCAGCAACAGGTTTGAGAAGCTCTTCCTGACAGATCTACAGGTGAAGCCCATGAACTCTGTCCTGGCAACCACGTGATGGTCAAGGTCTTCGACAGATCGAACAGCTTGGAGCCGAGGTGGCGAGGACCAGAGCAAGTGCTCCTTGCGACAAGGACAGAAGTTCGAGTGACGAACAAGAAGAACTGGGTCCATAGCACACACTGCAAACGTGTGCTGCCTGCCTTGGTGGAACCTGCTGTGTTGACCGACCATTGAGAGATTCTGGAGACGAAGAAAGGTCAAGCTATCTCATCTGACAAATCTGCGGAAGTCCGAGGAAAGAATCTGCAGTGCTGTAAAGGACTAGTTGAGCTACCGCTCTGGGTTAGTGAAACGGAACGCCGATGTCGCAAGGGGAGGGGGATCAGTCCTGCGTAGTGTAGTGACACCCGTCTTGGCCCGTGGTGAAGAAATCAACGGCTGCCCAGGGATAAGAGCTCCAACGATTGTTTCAACAAATTTGTAGAAAGATCAATTATCACTGTTGCTAAAATGCATAACAAAAGTATCATTTGTGCTGTAGGGTTTGTTGTTGCTCTGGTGGTTATGGCAATAATCACCTGGTTTGTTGAGAAAATGGCTCCTGCTCGACAGATTTTTGTTGCCACTACTACAGCGCCAGTGGAACATCATTACTTCACGCTTCCGTACCATGAGCAGAAGCATCGACAATCCTACTTAAACAACACTTTATTCAAATGTTGCATCATACACATAATGCCATGAATACCACCAATTGTTGGGTGTGTGGGATGATAGAAAGGAGGAACACCTTTTATTCCTCTGCTGTTTTCCCATAATGGTTCATGTCAAGCTTGGTATGCACTTTTGTTTGCTTACGCAAAGCCTTCAGTAGGTGGGATTAACTTCCGTCTGAATAAAGTATGCTATCAAGATACAAATGGTTATCCTCAAGCTAAAGGGACTAAATGGGAATGGGAAGAGTATCAACCTGACAATATTTCGACACCATATGTCTTTACGAACATGAGAAATATTAAAAACAATGGACTTTTTGTTATTTCTGTTACTAGAGATAAAGCAGATTTATGTATTAGTAGTGTTGGGAGAATTCCAGTAGGAAGGAGTGAGTGTACAGTAGTTCTGACCATTGAAGGTGCTAATAACAGTTGTTTTACGTCTTCACATAATACTTATTTTGTGTGTGGAAATAAGGGCTACTATTAACTACATGTTGGGTTGTCAGGGATCTGCTATGTGTCCTTTCTATTGCCCCCTGTGCTTTTGGCACCTGCGTCATATCACCTCGACTTCAAATTGTACAATGACATTTCCAAGAACAGAAATAAGAGGACAATAAGTACTGATGAAGTGGATCAAACTGACACTGCTCTACAACAATATGTCGATTTTAACTTAGGATTGTTCTTCTTTGTGGGTGCTGCATTGAATAGCAGAAAGATAAGGCGATTGACTCGTGTTGTGGAAGCTGTCACCAATCAAACAGCTATGGCACTTGGGAACATTACAGAGGAGCTGCAAGTTGCGAGGATTGTAGCACTCCAGAACAGCATGGTATTAGATGTGATTCTGGCTGATCGAGGTGGTGCATACTGCATCATTGGCAGCAGCTGTTGTGTCTTCATTCCGGACCACTCGCCTTCAGTATATGATACAATCTCTAAACTGCATAAGATTGCTGCAGAAATTCACCCAGAGACTGGTACATGGACATTCTCGAACTGGATATGGACACTCTTTATCATTTGGGGCTGGAAGCTACTGACTATTTTATGTATACTATTGATGATACTATTTACATGCTGCATAATAATTTCCTTATACTGCTTATCACTTTGATTCTCACATAAGGCATAACTTGTATGGGTCATGGCCATCACCCAGAACTGTTCTAGTCCACAGCAATTAACTAAGCATCATAAACTAAAAGGGCATGGAATAGCTGAAGAGATCTGCCACATGCTGCTGGCCAATAGAAGAATTTCATGTAGTCCACCACTGCGGGTCACAACTAGCTACATTCTATGACCATGTTTGACATCTCACTATGTCAATCGGATATGGGATGATATTAACAAAGTCCATCACAGCAGATCTTTGGTCCATGTCTTCCTTAAACCTATGCCTGCTCAAGATTATCTCAGACTGGACAACCCAGGGCAATAACCAGCAAAGTGGACTATGAAATTAAGGGGTTATTATGATGTCGGTGGAATCGCTTCCCCCCTGACACCGACTCGGTCATGGGACTGACTGAGACCCGGTCGCGGTCCCGACCAACAGATTATAATTAGACCTGGGCATTAGACCTGGGCAATGAACTCTGCTCCGCTAGCGGAGTTTGCGGAGATTTGTTAACTACACATCCCATTAAAAACACGGAATTCAGGCAAAAATTCCCTTCCTCCACGTAGCGGAGGAACGTGCATTTGACTCATGAGGGACACCTAGTAACGACTAGTGGAACTGCAGCTTCATGAAAGGGTTTCAATGCTTTTGCATTTAATTTGTAAGGGACACCTAGTAATGACTAGTGGAACTGCAACTTGATGTAATAATTTCAATGCTTTTGCATTTGACTCATGATGGACACCTAGTAACGACTAGTTGAACTGCAGCTCTTTGTAGAATTATTTTAATATTGGATACTATAATATTCACTGCCCGCTGCTAATCTTGTCCCATAATGCTTTGCAGGGCCTTTGGTTGGGATTGTATTTTTGCCCATAACTGTGCTTGGGGTGGTCCTAAGAGGATGGGTCCACCACTGAATCGTTCAGCAAGATGTGCTCTTTGTTTTCAAAAGCGGTACAAAAGGGGGTGGTAATGGACGGAGCATCTGAACCAATCAAACACTCACACCCAGTCAAAAGATCTGGGTTTAATCCATCACCGTTCTTTAGCCCACTCTGCCACCCCAGTTCAGACATGGCTATATGCAAATCAGTCTGACCCTGTGCCTCATGGGAACAGTCCAGCCCGAACTGCCAAGCCATGCCATCCCTGGACCGGAAACAAGCTTCCGAGGACCGGCTTTTTGGCATTGCAGCCGTCTTCAGCCCGGCTTGCTTCAATCCAGTGGCAAAGTGAGCAAGGGACTCAGGTCTGAGCATACCCAGCCACACTTATGGCGGGCAAAAGCGGTACAAAAGGGGGTGGTAATGGACGGAGCATCTGAACCAATCAAACACTCACACCCAGTCAAAAGATCTGGGTTTAATCCATCACCGTTCTTTAGCCCACTCTGCCACCCCAGTTCAGACATGGCTATATGGAAATCAGTCTGACCCTGTGCCTCATGGGAACAGTCCAGCCCGAACTGCCAAGCCATGCCTTCCCTGGACCGGAAACAAGCTTCCGAGGACCGGTTTCTGGCATTGCAGCCGTCTTCAGCCTGGCTTGCTTGAATCCAGTGGCAAAGTGAGCAAGGGACTCACGTCTGAGCATACCCTGCCACACTTATGGCGCCAAAAGCGGTACAAAAGGGGGTGGTAATGGACGGAGCATCTGAACCAATCAAACACTCACACCCAGTCAAAAGATTTGGGTTTAATCCATCACCGTTCTTTAGCCCACTCTGCCACCCCAGTTCAGTCTGAACTGGGGTGGCTGAGTGGGCTAAAGAACGGTGATGGATTCAACCCAGATCTTTTGACTGGGTGTGAGTGTTTGATTGGTTCAGATGCTCCGTCCATCACCACCCCCTTTTGTACCGCTTTGTTTTCAAGGCATCTGCTTGGTTCTCTCCCTAGGTTAGGGAGGATCCCAAAATCATCACCTCTCTCACTGCTTGCTAAATTTTCATTTTCACTTTTGTGAAATGAATATATGTATTTTAGCATGTAAAGACAGAGATACTTGTTATTTTACCAAAAGTATATGAGATTTCTGTTTTATTAATTGGGACTCCGACGGAGAGAAGTTGCGGAATTCACAGAGTTTTTGTTCAACTGCGTGGAATTCCGCGTAGTAGTACTCCACCAACTATTGGTGTTCGGTCGCATTCCATTTTTCTCAATGGTAGCTCGCATTCCACTATTCTCAATGGTAGCTTGTGTTACAGGTGGAAACCGGCTGTAACACAAGCTCCCATTGAAAAAAGGGAGGCGCAGTTCATCCCTGCTTGCAGGGATCAACAGGGTGGCCTCCAAACGGAGGTCGTTCACCAAAGAAGGCCCTGCTGGGGGCCCCCAAACAAGCTTTCTGACATGATTTCCATGTTGGACAGGCCAGAATGGAAAACATGTCGGAAACAGTGATCGTAATCGCAAGGGCGGAAAGGCCCACCCTTGAGATTACTAGCCGGCGTCCGACTAGTGGACGGGCACTCCGAGCCCATCTGAAGCCAGCCGGAATGACCGGCAGGTTTACTTTCCAGCCGCATCTAACCTAAGAGGCGGTCAAATAATAAACCTCTCTTCGTTGGTAAATCATTTTCTTTTTTTCTATTAATTGTTAATGTATTAATTTCATTTTTGTATTATTTGTATAGATATTTTAATGTTAAAATATATATTTTTGTATGTTGGTTAAAATATATTTTATATTAATAATTTGTGTGCAGATAGTAAATTTAAGCTTTCCAATCTCCAACTCTTTTAATAATGTTGATTATGTTGGAGTAGGAATAGTTAAGTTGACCCCTCTAAAGTTCAACACTTTCCGTACTTTTGTTAAGTTTGGAGTGCAAATAGTAAATCTGACCCAGCAAAAGTCGACCACTTTCCATACTGTTGCTCAGGTTGGAGTCCGAATAGTAAATCAAACCCTCCCATTCCCCCAAACTCCAACACTTTTCCTACTGCTGTGCAGGTTATAACAGGACAAATAATCATGACATATTCAAAGTCCAACACTTTGCTCAGGTTGGAGGGAGAATAGTAAATCTGACTCCTCCAAAATCCAACACTTTTCCTACTGTTACCTACTTTGACATGGGAATAATAACTTTGACCCATACAAGTTTAATTTTTTTATGTGCTTTTTTGTTTTTAATTTTTTTAAGATTTATTTTTGTGGTTTAATTTTTAAATGCATTTCTGTTTAATTGTTCTTACGTATGTATTATTGTTTTGAAGTTATTATGCTTAAACAATTATTTTGTAATTGTTGTTCATTATTGGCAGTATTTCTATTTCATTATTAATGTTGATTTCACTTTTTTTGTTATATTTATTTTTTACATTTTAAAGTATATATTTTTCTTTTATGTTTGTAAGTTATAAAACATACTTTTATATTTTTATATTATATGTTTTAAAGTTAATATTGTATTTAATATAAAACATTGACTATACCTACCTATTTTATGCCAATATTTTGATTCTCTATATTTTTGCAGTCAATATTTTGTCTTTTACTTTCAAAGTTTGCACGTACAATATTTTTTTCCTTGATTTTTGGGGGGATATTTTTGAATTCCAATATGTTTGCCTCTTATATTTCATAATACAACCATTCCAGATACTGTTCCACAATGACAATAGTTAAAATAATCACCCTGAATTTTCTGGGCTTTAACTCACCCATGAGGCAAAGAGCGATATTGAAATAGCTTGGCACAAGACCTAATTTAGAGTTTGGATAATGTACTTGTAATAAGGTGGATGGGATATCCGTCACGTTTGAGATGAAATACCCATCTGCCAAACTCTATTTAGGTGAATGTGGATGATTGTCGCACACTCTCCTTAAGTTTTAAACTCTGTTTGAGCGATATGTGTGCAGCACTGCATTAACACCTGCTAAGTATTAATACACTGTGAGATATGGCCTAACACCACAGAGGCTATTAGGACTACAGTGCGCACAACTTAAATGAAAAATTTCAGAAATTCTGTATTATTTAGAACATTTGACAAATGTTAAACCATGTTATAACATATTTATTTCTTAATCATCTCAAATCATAAACATCAGCATATTCACTTTTGAGGATTTAAATACTTTTACAACAGAAATGGCTGTTTTGATTAAGTGCTAACACTGTTTAAAAAGGTGAGCAGTGTGTCTAAATAACATTGGTGATCGTTCTTTACTCTTTTGTTGTTTGGGTTCAGTGAAGTGATATTTTTTGGGATTTTTTTCAGAAACATCTCTTTGAATATTCACGAGGTATGTTCATTCACGTGTTGGCATCTGTTTGGTGGTTGGGTATTTTTTTAGCATGAGCTCTTTCACGTTGTCTGTATACACAGATTGTGGTTTAGATTATAAGAGGAGAAATGCATGTAGTGTGGACATGTACAATATGTATGTGAACGATACATTTAAATATTAAGCATTATGAAGCTTGTAATTATTGTTTGCGATTGGGCATCGTTTTTGATCTTGCATCCTTGTTATTTTACAGTGACTACTGGAACCCCTGACGAAGGGACCAAGAGGTCCCGAAATGCATTGGGTTGTGGGTCAGATGACTTTTGTAAAAGTATTTAAATCCTCAAAAGTGAATATGCTGATGTTTATGATTTGAGATGATTAAGAAATAAATATGTTATAACATGGTTTAACATTTGTCAAATGTTCTAAATAATACAGAATTTCTGAAATTTTTCATTTAAGTTGTGCGCACTGTAGTCCTAATAGCCTCTGTGGTGTTAGGCCATATCTCACAGTGTATTAATACTTAGCAGGTGTTAATGCAGTGCTGCACACATATCGCTCAAACAGAGTTTAAAACTTAAGGAGAGTGTGCGACAATCATCCACATTCATTTATATGACTTTCTGCTAATAAAATTGATTGTCAGCACCAAGTTCAAAATGTCGTTCGAAAGTATCTCTTCAATCACAGAAAACAGAGCTCCAACGAAATCATACACACCGGAGGAAGCAGATAAAATTTACAATTTAATCAAGGAGGCAAAAAAATTCGATGCTCAAAGTGGAACTGTGACGCAACAGTTACGCCAACTTGAATATCTGACAAGGCGTGAATTGAATCAAAGATTACACGCTTCAACTTTAATTCAATATCACAGAGTAAAAAGGATTCCGCGAGGCCTGAGACTGGCCATCAGGCCCATGTTATTTCGATTACACAGCAACAGTAAATTCATGGAAAAGTGGTATAGCATTTTAAATAAATGCTCATTAGATCTGATTTTATTACTAATTGAAGAATTATCTACCACCATCAAAGATCTAGAGGAAGAGATGGACCACATTAAAGAGGATTTGGCAGCAAGGATGGAGGAGGAACCATGGGAAGCTTTTTTGGCAGAAATGGAAATTAAGCTGGATAAATATGGAAAAGAACTCCAGGAAACGAAATTGAGGAAATTCAAAAGAGATACCATCGATTATAAGCTGAATGAAGCTTATACATGGGCCGAGGTATATGCTCAGCGAAGATACACCCAAAGGAAACCTCAATCACAAACCCAATCGTCTGAAGAAAGTGGAGTTTCAGATCAAGACATTGATACATCAAGGCCATCGGCCAGCTCTCACTTGAAACAAAAACCAAGCAACCTAAGACAAAGAGAGGGTTCTTCCAATAAAGATGGCGCATCTTCTGAAAGTATTCCCACAGTGGCTTTTTTAGAGGAAGGCCTGGATTTGACCAAACCACCGGATCCCTCCACATCAAAACACCCGGACAAAAGACAAGACGGGGGAAAAGAAAAAGAAATAGAAAAAAAGACTGGATTGAGGAGTCAAGTGAAACTCTCATAATCAATATTTCCAGCAAAAAGTTAACTTTACTTGAGGAGAGAGTATTAAATAAGGGCACTTCTTTTGTGAGTACATACCATACTACAGATTTGGAGACTGAAGTTTCGTTTTTTAAATTCATGAGACTGTTGAGATTGCGCCACTTCTTCACTAATGTCTGCCCAAATGTTGCACCACAAGATACAAGCATTTTCAAACCAAAAAGCAAATTTCAAGCTCCAGTGTCTCATAAGACACTTGATAATTTTGAAACCCTGGTAAAGACTGATTTGCAAAAATTGAAGTACAAGAGACAATTGAGAAACATGACTCGTGCAGAATATGGCACACTTCAAAAATTATCTCAGGACAAAACTATTACGTTCCAGAAGGCTGACAAAGGAGGGGGACTTGTCATGATGGATCGTGACTTTTACATGAGGAAAGGGACTGAACACGTCATGGACGAAAATACGTACCTTCAGTTGGGTCAAGACCCCACCAGTGAAATTGTTCAAACGCTTGATAAGATTCTTGAGCAAGCAGTCCAACTTGAATGGATCGATGAGAAAACCAGGAAATACCTACAGCAAATGCACCCAAGACGCCCTAGGATTTATTTCCTACCCAAGGTTCACAAAAATCTTCAGGATCCGCCATTCCGACCCATTGTGTCTGGCTGTGGGTCAATTTTTGAAAATCCAGGGAGATATATTGATCATTTTCTGCAGTCCTTTGTGCAGAAATGGTCAACTTACATCGAGGACACCTCTGACTTTTTGAGGAGTGTAACAGCGATTCCCAAAACTCAAGAACATTGGATTTTATGCACGATAGACGTCGTGGCATTATATACATCTATTCCACATCAGTCAGGTTTGGAAGCGGTTGAATGGGCACTGCTTCAGGAAGAAGGATCAGATAACCAGAAATGTTTTGTGTTACAGCTTCTTGAGTTCTGTCCCATGAACAGTTATTTTGAGTGGCAAGATGTCTTTTACAATCAGATGAACGGGACATCCATGGGTTTTCCAGGGGCACCCATGTACGCTAATACCTTCATGGCGAAATATGAACATGATCACATACTGTTGGACACACACTGGCAAGAAGGCCTTGTGTTTTTTCGACGCTATATCGACGACATTTTTCTAATTTGGCGTCTATCTGAAGATTCACTCAGGAGTAACATTACTTGTCTCAACCAAATTGATCCGAGGATACAATTCACCTCTACAATTCATCATGAGGAAATTTTATTTTTGGATGTTGTGGTAATATTGAAGGAGCATACCTTAGAAACTAAGTTGTTCAAGAAACCAACGGATAGAAACAATGCATTGTTATATACCAGCTTTCATCCGAAAAATGTAATTGATAATTTACCCACATCCCAATTCATGAGGATTAAACGGATCTCTTCGAATGAAATTGACTGTGTAGCATCCTTAATGCAACAAAAAGCAAGATACATGCAAAGAGGATATCCAGAATCCATGCTTGACAATCAACTGATCAAGGTCAACAACATGACAAGAAGTTCACTACTGACTAAAAAACAAAAAACCAGCACGAACCGGATGATTTTCGTGTCAAAGTATTCATCGGCCTCGAGAGACATCAAAAAGATTTTATTGCATAGATGGGAACTGTTGGAAGTTGAACCAGATTTTGGAAATCTGTTCAGCGAAAAACCATTATGCGCATACTCAAGAGCCCAAAATTTAAAAGAACTATTAACTAAACCAGTGAAAGAAAAACTGAAAAGTGGCTCATTTCGGGGCACTATGAAATGTTGGAATTGCAACAACTGCAATAATATGATATTGGGAAACACACTACTACATCCTAGAACTGGAGCAAAAATTCCACTATATCATACATCGGATTGCAACACTGATTTCGTAGTCTACTCTATCAAATGTCCATGTGGGCTTTTGTATGTTGGCAAAACAACAAGGAAATTCAAAATACGTATATCAGAACACAAAAGTAGGATACGTAATCTAAATCACACGTCTCCATTGGCAGTACATTGGATTGAACAGCGCCACACCATTGCGCAGATGAAATGTCAAATCATTGAAGTAGTAATCCGGCATGCAGGTAGAGACAATGATCAAGCACTCCTCCAGAGAGAGGCTTTCTGGATTAAGAAACTTCAAACTTTGACCCCAGGGGGTCTCAATGACAAATTTGAATATAGTTGTTTTCTTTAATAAACAGGATAGGTGTACAGCCTCAGGGCTTTAAGGAATCCGACTGCTCATATGATCACACTACACATAGTAATCTAAATTCAAAGATTTGTAAATTTTTGTATATATTAACGTGGAAGTAAGAGTTGTAAATAGCAGGCAGGTCACTGATTTGTTGTTTTATGTTTAGGTGTAAATAGTAGGCAGGAAAGTAGTTAGTTCATTCACTTGTTATTTTTCAATTATATCAGTTATTCGATCAGATCACATCGTTACTTTTGACATGTCACTGTTTTTTGTCAAGTCACGTTTTTTGTTGGGTGATTAGTATGTGTGTCATGTTTTTTACTTTTTCGTGGATAAAGTTGTTGTTGACGCGAGTCATACCAGTGGTTAGTGAGCACTTGACCTTCATTTATTAGTTTTTGACTTTCCGCTCGACATCCCGCTTTTATTGATAAATAAATATTAAAGTTGCGAAAGCTAGAAGTTGTTGAGCATAAACGGACGTTTTTGTAGTTCCATTTCTTCTTTTGTAGTGCAGTGTAGTCTGTTGGCGATGTCTAGGAATCTGACCGGAAGAGCTTGGTATAAGCTGTGTTGATGACACGGCTGTGCATCAAACAGCGAGGCGGATGAATTGGGAAGGCACTCGGCGCGCACAGAGGTACGCGAGGAGATCGTTCTGTGGTTAACATAATTAGTGGGATATATTATAAAGGTACTCATGTTACCTTTACGTTTGTTGCAGGCATCGAGGGTGAAATACACGGACTTCATTTGGGATTTTTGATTTTAATAGAGGTAAGCCATCGGCGGTGATCACATGGACTAAGAACTGTTAGGTTAAGGGTCATAGTACTAATTGGCGTTGTCGCATCTCTTTAGAGTCCGCATCTGACCACGGAATTGGCTGTTTTGATTAAGTGCTAACACTGTTTAAAAAGGTGAGCAGTGTGTCTAAATAACATTGGTGATCGTTCTTTACTCTTTTGTTGTTTGGGTTCAGTGAAGTGATATTTTTTGGGATTTTTTTCAGAAACATCTCTTTGAATATTCACGAGGTATGTTCATTCACGTGTTGGCATCTGTTTGGTGGTTGGGTATTTTTTTAGCATGAGCTCTTTCACGTTGTCTGTATACACAGATTGTGGTTTAGATTATAAGAGGAGAAATGCATGTAGTGTGGACATGTACAATATGTATGTGAACGATACATTTAAATATTAAGCATTATGAAGCTTGTAATTATTGTTTGCGATTGGGCATCGTTTTTGATCTTGCATCCTTGTTATTTTACAGTGACTACTGGAACCCCTGACGAAGGGACCAAGAGGTCCCGAAATGCATTGGGTTGTGGGTCAGATGACTTTTGTAAAAGTATTTAAATCCTCAAAAGTGAATATGCTGATGTTTATGATTTGAGATGATTAAGAAATAAATATGTTATAACATGGTTTAACATTTGTCAAATGTTCTAAATAATACAGAATTTCTGAAATTTTTCATTTAAGTTGTGCGCACTGTAGTCCTAATAGCCTCTGTGGTGTTAGGCCATATCTCAAACTCTATTTAGGCACATAGACATTATACTGCTTCAGGAGAACCATCTAAATAGAGGGCTGGGTTCGGCCTAGGTCATATTGTCTCCCAACTCAGTTTCATTGCAGTGGCCTACCGAGCCAAAAGGACTTGCCACTCTTTTATGAAGAAGCTTATTATTTAAATGTGAAGCATTATATTGCAATAAACAGGCGAGGGTACTTGGTTTCAGAGGCATCTTGAAGGGCGATGCCTTATTCCGTACATGGTATATGGCCCCAATCAGGGCAAAAAATAATTTTATACAGACCACTTGCCTGCAATTTGCAAAGGTACTCCAAGTAATTTTATTCTTGCTGGAGCTTTTGATCAGATACTGGACCCCTCAATTAATGGTGCCTTGTCTAGACAGCAGACCCACTCTATGGGGCTGATTAATATTTCATTAGGAAAGCATTCCCACCGAATCGGGTTAGGAATTCTTTCCAAACGATTTGTATTCTGGGAGTCCTACCGACCAATTACGATGTGACCGAATGCTTACGGACTCGGTTCGGTCGGACTCCCGTTGACTGCAATGGGAGCCTGTGTGCCGAACGAGAACACAGGCTCCCATTTGAAAATCGGGTGGTTGGGGAAAACCTTGCACCCTGGGTCGCGCTCCACATAGTGCCTGCCACATTGTGCATGGTTGGGAAAAGGGGTCCCTTGGGTGCACCAACAGCCCACATTCGGTCGCCTCCTTGTGAAGGGGGCCTGCAACGGGCCCCAAAGAACCAATTCCCACAGCCGTTTCGTCTCAGTCAAACCAATTCGGAATGACTGACCGAATCGTTCATCATACTCGCTCATTCGGATACCGTTTCCATTGGGCTGTACGATTTGGCTTTGAATGACTCAAGCTGCAAGAAACCCATTCAGAGCTGATTCGGACAGGCGGGATGGCTTCCTAGCATTGTACTCGGTCATCCGTAAAGGTGACTGATTCAGTAGAAAACAAGGGTTCCGAATCGGATTTGACAATGTCGGATCCCATCCGGAGCCCTTCCTAACGACATTGTAATCGGCCCCTAAGTTGGCCTCCACGATGCATAACATTGAAGATTTGAACCTAGTTCACATATGAAGGTCCCAACATGTAGGTACAAGGGACTTCGCAATTTATTCCAATGTGCATAGTGCTGCCAAAACAAATTCAATAACTTATAAACCCAAAATGTAATTTATAGCACAAAAGACAGTTGTGCGACTAGCGCAGACATTAACTTTCGATATTTGTAATATATTTCACACTTACTATAAATCATTTTATACATCCCAAAGCATAGATGCCACACAGGGTAACGTACCTAGTTGATATTAAAGTTCCTCCTGTTGACAGAGATTTGATGTCTCAGCTAGAGGACACTACCAACAAATCGAAATCCAAGGCACCTTTACAGAGCCTACCTCACAATAAGGTGCATGGCCCCGATGGTTTTACAGGACACATCCTACAAATCCTAAGATTTGCTGTTAGGTCCACTGTCCACGGGGTTTAACTCACTCCTAATCAGCCAAAAGACCACAGAAGACTCCATAGAGGCCTTGCTATCGAAACCAGACAAAGATCCACTTGTGGCACTATTAAACAACAAAAATATACAATAGAATATTTCTCCTTCATCTTAACAGTATCTGGGCTAATGTGATATCAATTGCCAAGTGGATTCCATTAGGGACATACAAATCTGACTCTTGACCCTTTACTTCTAGTGCTAGACCAGACAGGAATGCAGGGCTGTTGTTCCCTTAAATGTTCATGGGAAAAAACTGATCACCTGCATGCTTTTGGCAGCGAGGTCCTCTATTGCTTAGTTTTGAGGTCTCATTTTACGTCACCTTTGAGTTGTGGTCCAAACTGAGGATTATCTTCACTATGTAGAAATTGACAGCAATGATCCATGATACTCTCAAAATGTTTGAGTGATTGTGGGTCCGTCCCCTTTATGTCTTAGAAGAAGGATGACACAATCCCTGTTGCAGCTGTCCCATTTGACCCCCTATATCATAAGATGCTCTAGGCCAGTGTTTCCCAAACTGGGGTCCTCGGACCCCCAGGGGTCCGTGACATATTTCCAGGGGGTCCGTAGGCAGCAGTTTGTTTTAAAAGCACAGCAAAGATTCATGTATAATTAGCAGCTTTCCAGCAACAATAAAAGTGTTGAGATAATGCCAGTGATTAATGTACCTGCTGGAGCCTGAGGAGAGTTTTGTCCAGTGACAGCTTTGACTTAACTAATGTAGCACAGAGCGTTAATGTGCCTACTGCAAAGAACGTGTAACATGCATTTTAAAAAGCAGTATTTTTATGTGTATAGGTCCGTGGGTTACTGCTTTTGTCACAGAGATTCTTTTGTTACTGTACACTTCAAAAGTGACAATCGTAATCTAGCAGAGGGACCTATCAACTGTCATCAAAGAGCTGCTTGCAAACTGCATGGTAGCAGTTAGTAACTTATGTTTTTTTCCAGTCATTCATTATCCTGATGCTGCTAAAAAGATTTGGGTGGAAATACATTTTTAATGTTAAAGTCAGTGCTAGCCACTGTGTTATGTTCTGAATCCTGAGTTTGTGCTTTTCCAGACCAAGCACTGTTTAAAAATGCCTAACAGTATGAATGGCATGTGAATCCTACACCTTGTAGTCCCCTTTACCTTATGTAACATTTTCTATGCACTGATTTACATGTATGATTCATTGTCTCTATATGTGTGTGATGTAAAGTTCTTTGACATCCTTCAATTGTATGAGAGATGCTATAAAACAAATGAAATACGTGTGACAGAGGGGCTATTCCTTCAATATAAAATACTAAGGGCCAGATGTACAACCCATTTTTATATGCGCAAAGGGGTTTGTGAATCTGTTTGCACATGCAAAAACTTATTGGACCATGTACATAGCCTAGTTCGTGAGTCGCAATTTTTTTGCGACTCGCTAAATAGGTTTTGCAACTTGCTATTTGGAAGGGGCATTCCCTTCCAAATAGCGAGTCTCAAAACTATGTACAAATGCTTTGCGATTGCAATTGCAATACACTGGCAATTACCACCTACTTCAAGTAGATGGTAAGGCATTCACAAATGGGAAGGGGTCCCCTTTGCGAATGCATGCAAAATGATTTTTTAAGGGCAGGTAGTGGTCCCAGAGAGCACTGCCTGCCCTGAAAAAATTAAACGAAAACGTTTCATTTTCATTTTTTTTTAAATGTATGAAAAACAGGCTGCATTTTTTTTAAACTGCTTTATTTAAAAGCAGTCCCAGACATGGTGGTCTGCTGAGCCCAGCAGGCCACCATCCCTGGGAGGGCTGGCATTCCCAATGGGGTCAGAATTGCGAGAGGCTCATTAATATTAATCAGCCTCGCAATTTGCGACCCCATTGGGAATTCCAAACAGTGTTAAACACACTGTCGTACATTTCATTTAGCGACTGGCAATTTGACACTCGGAATGTGTTACCAATTGCTAGGCGCTAAATGAAATAGTCGTACATCTGGCCCCAAAATCCTTAGTACTTTGAGTATTTGTTTTGTGTGCACACATGTTTTTTTCGAATTACTTTAATATTTGATATTTAAATCATACAAATTACTTGGGGGTCCCCGGCTTCCAGTAGTGACTCAATGGGGGTCCTCAGGAGTCAAAAGTTTGGGAACCACTGCTCTAGGCTAGTGAAAATGCCTCCCACACAAGATAACGGGTTTATATGACATTATAGTCAAAAATTGTACATGAAATATGGTATGTTGGGTACTGTTATTTAGAGGCAGGTCATCTCTGATTGATCTTCACAAACTACTTTATTTATTACCATGACTGTGTACGGACTACTAGTGCAATTGTTGCTGCTTTCTACTGAAAATCTTTTAAAAAGTAAAAAAACAAGAAATGGTTTAGAACTTCTAGTCAGGAAAATACTGTCATGTGTCAGTTTGGCTCTGTAAAACACACCAATCTAAATAACCACAGGAAAGGGCTGTGGGGCGTCTGAACAGCCCAACCCCTACTCGGCAATTGCAACTTATTGGGGGGGGAGAGATGGTAACATTCCCAGTAGCCATTCCAGAGCCTCTCGTCACCCCGATGCCATTTCCACCCACTGTCCTACAGCACCGTGACTGGCACTTCATCCAAGTAAAGAGCCAGTTGATCGGTCAGGAATAGGGATTCACGCACGGAAGTTGACTAGGTATAACCAGGTCTACATGGTTTTCCTCTTTCCTGATTGAAAAATGTGGAAACGCAACATTTGTGTAAGTGGACACCAGCCGGAATCAAACATTCTGCCCTACCATCCCCTATTATAGTGGCACCTACATCCGTAATGAGCTCCAAACGGTACATTGCATGTGGATCAGTGGAGTTCATGGGGGTCGACACTGGTCATGTAAAAGTTTAGTAGGAGATTGGGGCCCGGGGGGATTCCGGCGTCAGCCGGTGTCCCCCTGGGATGATTCGCGCGATTGGAACAATCCACGCGCAAGGGATTGTGGGTAGGTCAGGGCTCGCGGGCGGGGGCAGTCAGGAGGCGCGCGCAGAGGCTGAGGAGAGCGGCGCTGCGAGGGATAATACGCAGCTTATATTTTCGAGTCCCACCCTCCCTTCCCTTATTCTAATGATGTTACCATTTGTTATATATTTATTTTGTTGTCACTATAGGACAGGTGACAGTGCCATGGTGTTTGTTATTTGCTGAAGGCGCTTTTTTGGGGGATGGGATGGTCAGGAGCGGGCTCATCCTTCCCTAGGGGGTGGGGGGGGAAAACGAGAAATTGGAAGGAGGAAATAAACTAGGGCATGGTTCTGTTCATTTGGGGAAATTGCTGATGCAAAGTTTTGTGGGGAAGTTTTAAAGGTTTTGATATTTAAAGGTTTTACATAAAAGAATGTTTTAATGTACAATGTTGCATGGCTATACTGTTTACCTGTCTTAAATAAAGTGACCTTTTATGCTAAAGAAAACTTAGAGAGTGTGGGTTGTTCTTGTTGCGCGAAGTATAGACCTAGGGAGCATGTCAAGGAGGGATTTCCTTAAGAGGGCAAAGGTATCCCTAAAGTAACTTACATTCACAATTTAACAGCACCTTTTGCCACCACTGTTGCTCCCTGGCGCCGCCATTATCCCTAGTAAAGGTGACGTCAGTGCTCTTGATGAAGGAGAACGGCCGAATCCTTGCTTCACGTCTAAAAAGTATTAATTGAAATTTCAAGCAGCCACCACAAAACAAATGACGAATACTGAATTAGCTCTGCTGAGGCCAAAAAGAAAGATAAAGGCAGTAGAATCGCTACTTCCGGTGGAGCGTGACAGGCACTCTACGCGTCAAATATCAAAATGACAAACAAAACGCCCCCGGGGTGTTTACTGGCGGGCAGGTGGATTTCTCCCAGTATCAGAGCACTTGCTGCAAGGGGAGTTCTGACGAGAGGTTCTTTCTAGACGGAGGATGCGTCACGAGCTGGGGTCTGCTGGCAGCGAGTTCCTTGATCTGAGGCTCCCTTAACGGGGGTGGATGGAGGTGGCAGAATTATTAATAAGCTGTTTTCCTTCCACCGCTTGAGCCAACGTCACTCAGCCTTTCAAGTCCGCCGGAGTGTCGGGCCGCGGGACTGCAGCATGCCTCCCCCGTCGCGCGTGTCAGGCCGGCATGAAACGTTACGTCTGTCCCGCTCTTCAGAGAGCAACGGCTTCTATTACCCGCGCTCGGGTCCCAGAGAGCGCGAGGCTGCGCGAGCGCTCCTGCCAGCTGACGCGGCCCCTGGCGCAGCTCCGCGCGACACCACTCTCTTTCCTTCTGCGGTGTTTTTACAGCTGGCTCTTGAAACCTACCACCACCACATCACTTTCTCAAATTTGTTCCTGATTTTTTTTTTAAATATAATGTGTGAACTTTTTCAAGGGTGAGCCTGATGCTTGGGGTGGTTGGGATCGGTCTGATGCCTGTATGCGATGTTATGTGTATGGATTTTGTCGAAATTAATTGGTTATTTGGTGCTTTTCGTGGCAGAACCTGGGCCCACTATTGCGGCTTTGCGGCCTTTGCCTGAAAAAGGTTGTTTGTTTTGTGGGTTGTGCGCAAAGACCAGCCAATATGCAAGTAATGGGAGCAACTTATATTTTAGGTTGCTTCTAGAGACATTTTAAGCGCAAGGGGAAAGTGGGCTATTAACCAGGGTTCCAACCTTACAAGGGGCCCCTGGGAAGTGAAGTTTTTCTGTCTCTTGTTTTGTCTATTTCTCTACGTAAACCTTTAACACGATATAGTTCGACATTGAATGGCATCATGGCACTTCAATTAACAGAGCAAATATAAGGAGATGGGTAAAAAGATTCGAAGTTGCTCCAAACAGGGTCTCCCAATATTTTTTTTACCCAGGGCCCCAAAAATCCTTGAGATTACACTGGTTGCTTCTGTGAAGTGCATTGCATTGAGTGTTCAGCGCTTATGGTTCACAACATGATCCATCACAATATGATCCATATTTCACTTCTTATTCTACCTTCTAATCGGTGAGCTATCCTGTTTCTCAGCACTGACATTGCTTTGGTAGGATAAGTAACTGAGGAACAAAGAGGTAAAAGGGCATATTTGCAAGGGGATATCGCCACCAGAATGTCACTTTTAGCGACGTTCTGGTGGCGATATCCCCTTATCCTTATTTACAAAGCGGCGTTAAGCCACTTAACGTGGCTCAACGCTGCCTTGTAAATAAGGCCGCTTTTCATGCTTCACTTAGCCTGAAAGGGGTGTGCAATGGGTGTTGCAGTCGGTGTTTCACTGCAACACCCATTGCTTTTTGACGCTGTCCCATATTTACAAGGCTGGAGCAGCACCAAAAACGAAGACCTTGGAATTCTTGGTCTTAGGCTGGCAAAACTAGGAGACATTATTAATGTCTCCTAGTTTTTTGCTCTTTCCATGTGGCCTGCATTCTGCAGCACACATTGAAGGACCAAATCACCTTTTCAAGATAGTTTATGTGCAGGAAGGTTTCTTCCCGCACATAAAAAATCGCCCCTGCAGCACAGGGACCCGGGTTTGTAACAAGGCGCAAGGGTGCCTGCAATGGCACTAGGCAGCTGTACTAGTGCCAGAGCTAGGGGAAACTAGGGGAAAATGTTGCAATACGGCGTTACCAATTTTGGCATAACACTGCCCTCCAACATTTTCTTGTCAATATTCCACAAAGTGATTTGCCTAGGGTCACTCAATATAGTATAGTTGAATGCCAGGATAGAACTAGGGCCACTAATGAAAAAGTGAGCCCCAATTTCTCACTACTGCTTTCACAGTATTTGGACCAATCAATTCTTCCAATGCACCTCAAATATCATTGACAAAAGACCTTGTTATTCTAGAGCCAGAACACTGACACAACTCTGACAACGAGCACCAGTACAGGAATGTTGCATGAATTGCTAGTACTGAAACTCACCATTGTCGGTACACCTCAGTCTTGGACTTTTGGGTATTCTGCTATCCAATAAAGAGCCATGCACATCAAAAGCCACAAGGATACACAGCTGTGAGAACCCTATCATGGCCTTCATCCTATGATGTATCTCATTTCCAGGCTGCTGCGTCAGCTATGGTTATGGAACTGGCCATACTTTCCTAGGCCAACACATCTCACTTTTAAATGCAGGTGTTGCCTGCTCTGTTGCAGTAGACAACTGAATGCCAAAGCGTTTTGGTCTTGACAAGAAGAACCACCATCACCACCTTCCATCAATACCTCACTGAACCTCATAAATGCTCTCATCAGGAGCAAGATGGTCTACTGTAAAGTAAAAAACTTGCTCTCAGGCCTACCAGTTTGCTGTTATGTTCCGATAAATCACCACATCATCTTCACAGGACCAGACACATCCTGACACAAATGCATGAATGCTTTCTTGTCCATGTCCTTGAATTAGCCTTACATCACGCTTATCCATGTACCCTAATCCTCCACTCCATTTCCGCCAAGTTCGCTGTCTGCCAGCACTGCCAACAATAAAACCACGGCATTCGCGGACTGCAGGGTGGCACTATTCAGTTTTTACCCCTCTTACATGGAGGGATGTAAAACAAACCTAATGTTTGAATAGTGTTTGGAAACCCACCCTCTCATAACGTTTTTCTAACACTCCATGTTCTTTGAGCTGTTAGGCCTTGATGTTGTATATCTGAGAAATGGTGTCAGGGAGGTGAGGCTGGTGAAAGTAGGTGGATTTGGTTTGGCAGGTAAGGGCAGAACCACCCCAAGCCACACACAGCAAAAAATATGGAGCATCTCCATCAGGATGTTCCATCATCCCAATCAGCTGCAGCAGTCTGTATTTTCTCACAGCTACCCACCTGCAGAGAATCATTTCTGCAGTGCACCGCTCTCCTTCGGTTTTTATTAATAAATGATAGTGTGGTGAATATAGAGCGTATCCACGCATCCATCCAGGCGCACTGCAGCAAATGATTATCCACAAGCAATATTCGTCTGTAAAATAGGGTACCTCTCTCGTTTACCTCAAAATGATAAAAATAAACTCTTTCTCAGAATAAGACAATTGGAATGTCTGTTCTCCTATAGATAATATGTTGGGGATGCATGTATACCCCAGTTGGCGCCTTGGGAAATAAAATGTTCTCACAGGATGTTGCGACTCCTAAATAAACTGTTAGCGGCATGTTCCTTGTGCTCCGAAGGTGAGCTTTATTTAGACACAAGTCATTGAATTAGGGTTTCCGCTGTGTGTTCTACGTCCGAGTTCTACCTGAGAAAGAAGAAGAGCTTAGGACAGCGCCTTGAGACCCATTGGTATTAAGAGGCACTTTGTACACACCCATAATGTTTTACTGACCTTCACTTGCATCTCAGATATACTTTATGAAGTTAGAAATCAAATAATGCGTGAACTGTTCACTAAAAACTTTTCAGACTTCATGAACTATAAAAAGCCAGTGACAATATAGATCTGTTTTTTACATAAAAAGAGCCTTAAAAAGCCCACATCTTGCAAAAATTGTTTTATATTGCAGGGCATCTCTCCCTGAAAACCTGAGTTGGGGTTACATTATCCCATTGGACAAAGTATACAACTTTCTCAGCTTTTAGATGTGCAAATGTTGTGCGCGCCTCTAAATTCTTCCGCTGTCTTAACACTTTGCTTTCCCTTTGGCTTCCTGTTATTAGGTTCTGGAAGGTTGTCAGTAAGCCACTCATGCCAAAGGTGAGTGTGAGCCTCAATTTCGGAACGGCCACATTCTGACTTTCAACTAGCCACATAGAACCAATCGCACAGCATAACATATTTCTACATTCCTAAACTTAAAGTCAATTGTTAAAAATTTCGATCCACACTACCATGTTTGTAATTTGTCCGCCTGTCCTGCCTTAGTTCCTATTCTCCGAAGCTTACGCTGTTTGAAGGGCGGCAAACATGCACCTGAAGACAAGTACAGGTGGCACTGTGGTCGAACGATCAAGAAGTTGGTCAGTCAGTCACATAACCCTATGCCCAGCACAGCTGTGTTCTCTGTTCAGCAAGAGGGACCTTCAAGCTTCCAATAATGGGCGAGTTATTCATTACTCCCTAACAGGAATGTTTACATTCTTTGCTTGCGTTTCTTGTGAGCCTGTGCCAGATAGAACGATTGCTTGTCTTATCGGAGGGTGATAAAGCTTATTAAGGAATGCTGGTGGATAAAGGTACCCGTGTGAACCCTTGTGGATTGCTTCTTCCAGGGTTCAAATGAAAACTTTCTAGGGACCTGGTAACAAACTTAGTACAGACATCGTTGAAAACAGTATTTTCTTTTACTTTCAAATCAAGTACAGGACACAAGACTTATAGTTGTTGATACGAAACAAGGTGCCCACATCTGAAATATTTGCACCTTTCGGTCTTCATTCGTTGTCACAGAACAGTACAGTTATTAAGTTGTCCGCTTCAGGGCGAAAGGTGTTCAGACAAGGCTGCTATGGACCACAGCAACAACAACTCCAGGACATTGGAGCTCAGACACCAGGAGGCCCTCTCACCACACCGCATCGCACAGCACCACACTGCACCACATCACACCACATCACACCACATACACCACACTGCACCGCACCACACCACATCACACCTCACCACACCACACCACACATGCATAAAACATTCTCACCAAGGAGGATATTTTAAGCAGTACTTATTTATATGGTAGGCTTTCTGCCTTGGTATTGAATTGCTGTGACAGGTGGGTACGGTGTCTTCTTGCCCTGATTTCGAGGACTCCATCACCAAATGAAGAATGGTGTTGTTTGTGAATTGTAGTAAGCAGTAGGCAGTGTGAAGGTGTTTGATACTGATAGTTACAACTGTTAGAAGTTTTTGATTGCGGCCAAGATGCTTACAAGCTAACCGGGTTATTATATTTACTATGATGACAATCATGAGGGGTATTATTATTACCAATATTAATAATCATAATAGTTGATCCATACAAGATTTACAGGATAGTAACTATCTAATTTATTTACTATTTAAATCCCTTGTATGTAGCTTTATGTGATCTGAACAGTCTGCAACCGCCATGGAGCGACACATCCTATCCTCAAGGACCATGGGTACTCGCAAACCTTTTTCACCCGAGGGCTAGAAATTACTGTATGTACCCAAGCACCGATGCCAGCAATGTGAGGGTCGGAGTGATGAGAGGTGGGTGTATGGAGCCGGGAAGCAGATGCATGGAGTGAACAACAAACTGAGCCTTCACGTGACTTATTAATTTAATTGTGCCTCTGTGTGTGATGTAAAGCACTCTGACACCCTACACTTGGATGAGTAGAGCTATAAAAAATTTGCAGGTGCTTTGTAAATGATTATTTTCATAGGGATTTGAAGAAAGTCAAAAACCTGCCCACAAGTCATAGTTTATCTAAAGTACTTGTGAAGTGATAAGATGTGTGGCTTTGTTACCTTGGCATCTAGGTGTTAGGCTCCAGATGGCTCCAAGCGAAAATGATATTTGAACAAAAGGGCTTTGTTTTTCACCTGATTAAAAATAATGAAGGCACCTTGTTGCCTGCAGCTTGTTGTTATGCAAGGACTGCAGGCAACTCGAGGGCACTACTGATTATTGTCCCTTGTCTGAAAATGTCTCCATAATAAATTCAACATGTTTCCCAGAAATAGCTGAGGGAACCGAGTTCCAGCGGGTTCCCCCCACTTTCCAGCCCTGGCAACAATGTTCTTTGAGACGTTGATAGTAGGACCACGGCTTCTCTGTATATCTTGTTTGGAATAAGACCTAATGTGCCATTTGATTATATTCCTGCTTTTTTACCATGGGTATTTCACAAAACTGGCACCCGGATAGATGAATCAAGTGTGGTTTAGTAATTTAGAAGTAATTAACCAATAAAATGAGGGGTACAATGATACCTACCTACTTTTGCAGAAAGCATTATACAGCATAATATCTTTCTAAGTAACATTTGCAACTGTTTCATAGTGAAGGCTCAAATTAGCACAGGTAAACACAGAAAAAGAAACCCTTGCCAACACTCTCAGGTCCCAAACATTTCACAGATCAGAAGTAAAATATAAGTTGTTCAAAGGTCTGACTCCCCCAGGGTAGACCTTGGGTAGGGTCCCTAAGATGGGTGCATTGGTGAATACATGCAATGCCTGTGTGTAGATACTCTTAAATCAGGTACTAGCACAGTTTTAACTAATTAGATTACTAATTACTGTTACCTGTAACATTTATGTGTCCTGATCAGCTTTTAGCTCTGATGCGGTTAATCTTTTTGGATTTGTTGTTTAGTTATTGTGTTACGGCATTCAACATGGCTTATGATGGATTTACACTGCTGAAGGGATGATATCTATTTATGAAGATTCATCACTTTTGTAATCATCTTGTACTAATTCCATGGTCACTGGTCAAGCTTGTTGGTGAGAACTTTTTGTGAGCTACATTGTAATGATGCACTTAGGCCATAAATTAGATTCCAGCTTTATTCAAGAAGTACAACGAATACAGGTGAGCGCCAGGGAGCAGCCGCTATCCAACACCACAGCTCTACAACCGTCCACTCCTTCTAAAGATGCAACCTTACATTCTACATGGCATCATAGCATTCTCACCCTACAGCTCGAGCCTTAAAGGCACACACAACACATCTCCCTCTCTTCAATAAAAGAAAGAAAGAATATACACAATAAGTAAACAATAAAAAAAAACTATAACAATAAGTACAGCATAACACATCATCCAATGGTGCGTCACCATTTACCCATAGTCTATCCTGTAACGTTGAGTTATTATTATGCATAACCAGATGGTCCCGTAACAACTCATCGTGAAGAGTTCCAAATTTACAATCTATAGCTAGTTTTATCAAATCATCAATCCACTCATCAACCGTCTCTGTTTTGCCTTGCTTCCTTTGAAAGAATTTGTGTCTAGTCACTCCCATGCACACCTTTGGTGCAAAGTATTTATCCATATCCTTAATACAATTTTCGAAGACATTTAAGTTCACATCCTCCACTTTACTCATTCGTGAGTGAGTTTTCAGACCAATTGCTCCTAAGGAATGCAATAAAATCCTTTTCTTTTGTTCTGGTTTCATCTTTTTATCTTCAACAATTGCCTCTATATAATTAATGAAGTACTCCTTCCACTCAATCCATTTTATCTCTGGATGAGTACCTGTAGCCCAAAATGGTTGAGGAGTGCTTATAGTAAAATTCTGCTGTGCCATTTTACCTTCTACGTTTCTACTTGTATTACTGACTATATCTTCACCAGAGTCTCCTCTCTCCATCAACTTCTCCCCTTTCTATTTTTTTCCTTTAAATGTCTTTACTTAAAGTCTCTTTACTGTGTTTTAAATACTACCCCCGACAATCTCACCTGTATTCTCATTAAAATATATCTTATTACTTGAATTCCATTATCTTCCATCGATGATGCTTCTCGTAATGTATTTCCTTCAACTTCCGATACTTTACGAGACAACCTCTTCTGCTTTTCTAAAATGGCCGCCGCGTAAGGTCACGTTGCGGGACCTTGCGCTATTGCATCATTTCCTACGCACCAGGACTTCGTCTATATTCCGATCAGCTTGCAGTCTCGCGCACAGCCCGTACCGAACCTCGCCACTCGTTTGTAAAATGCAAGTTAGCGGAGACTCAACGGACACTGTGCTTACCTCTCCAAAGCTCTCCGTACAAGGGGTATTTAGTTTTTAATCATTTTTGCTTACCGCCGATCATCTGGTGAATTCCGATATTGAATTCAACTTCTTGACCACCTTGTATAACGAAGTTCCACACAGCGATTCTTCAAAAGTTAAAAATCCATAAATCCACTCAAAATAATTTCTTTACCACTGCATGGATTCCTCTCCACGTTCCATCGTCGCCAATTGTAATGATGCACTTAGGCCATAAATTAGATTCCAGCTTTATTCAAGAAGTACAACAAATACAGGTGAGCGCCAGGGAGCAGCCGCTATCCAACACCACAGCTCTACAACCGTCCACTCCTTCTAAAGATGCAACCTTACATTCTATATGGCATCATAGCATTCTCACCCTACAGCTCGAGCCTTAAAGGCATACACAACATACATCTCACCAGAGAGCTACCCCACTACCCGCCACCAAATGGAAAGAATTTACTAAGCCCCAGGGTAGGCACCACCATGGTTGCCCAGGCGTCTCAGACTTGCGGGATAGTTTTGGGTTTCATCATCTGTCCTGACTGGTTTCACTAAATTGAACACAGCCTGGTTTTAGAGCGTATCGACTGTACACAGAGGGATGCACGCTTTTTGTGTTCCAGTACAGAATTTGTTAAAAGCTAGTTCAGAAACCCATTTAATTGACACACATGATACTTTGCATAAAACACCTTAGGGCCTCCTCTATGCATCCTATGTCGGTGAGCACTATCATTTTGTGCACCTCAGTCGATGTAAAAGTTCAGTTCTACTTATAAGTTTGTGAAATGTCTCGGTTTTTGTTTTTCAAAATCTGGTCTCACCCCAACCACTAGAAAACAGTCTCTACTTATCAAAGCCTCAGATATGAAGCACGCTGCAACACCAGGATGGTGGATGGTATGTGAAGATATGGGTGAGGGCAATGGAGTCTAAATAAAAGAGGTCTGTAACCTGTTTTAGAACATTGTTAAATTGAGAGCTCCAGTGAAGACAACCGAGGGGCAAAGGGACAATACATGGCTGCTTTAGGACGTCTCCCTCAACATTAAAATGTTTGTCTTCTGTTTCCCCTTGTTTAATCTAGAAATGTCTGCTCTAAGTGGGTGGAATGTTCTAATAGCTCAGTGTGTCGAATGTTCTAATAGTATTATAGGCCTTCCGCCTTGCTCTGTACAGTTGTTTAATGTCTTCTCTGCTTTGCTCAGACTTATGACATGCATTTAACAACCTCTATAGCCCTTGGCAGTGGATATATATTGTGATAAGTAATCAAGCCATTACAACTTCTTCCTTGTCCTAGTATTGGTTTAATTCTGAAGTTGTACCACAGGAGCATCATCCTGTTTCAACTTAAGAAAAGACACCAAATCCACACCACTATTTGTCACCACTGAACTTAAATTATTGTATTGCAGAACATAGTGAAATTCATTCTGAAGTATTGTAGACAATACCCATAAGTCACCGACTCCATAAGGCCTATATATCCTGGCAAACAATGGAAAAATAATAAACAAAATTTGGTGGGGTGGTCCTGGATGAACCCCTTGTCTCTGCCAAGAAATATCCATAATCATAGTGGATCTGTCCAGAATTCCCAAGTAAATTTACCTTTCCACAGAATACCAAGACAAACGGTGATCTTGATCCAGGGAACCAGGGTTTCTTTATATTGCTTGAACCTTTTTCTTTCTAGACCAACAAAGATAAACATACTGTCGAATTGACAGAAGGAAGCTGACCTTTCAAGGTGGGCCAGGACAGAGGCGACTGTTAAATTTGTTGTGCATTTAATATTTTTGTTTGATATTTACAAAATTAAAAAAATGTATTCACCTTTGAATTTACATGTTTACACTGACATGATGCTATCGCACTTGAATCTAATTTGCTGGCTTGTAAAAGTGTGTTTTTCTGGTTTATGCTACTAGGCCACAATTTAGGCCCCCACCCCGTCTTGTTCAAAATGGATGTCTCCTACTGCATGTACATTGTTAATTATTTCTGAAGCACGGAATCTAGCGGAGTTGTGTTTATTTATTTCGATTCATGGTGTTCTTGCTGGTTTTGAAGAAAACTTTCCAGCATGGCTTTGAAAATGTTGCTTTTCCCAAGGCCCTTCCACTGGCTCTTTGCACTGCATTCATTCATAATAGTTTACTGTTTATGTAACTAGTTTGTCCTGCCACCTCGGGATAACATTAGCATAAAGTTGGCAAAATCAATATTCGTGTGGTGCTTAGATGCTAAGGCAAGAGGATGTTCTATACACTTGTGCTCTGATTTGCTGCTATTATGATTGTTCTGCTCACACCATGATAATTTGGTGATTTTCTATGCAAGAAAACTGCATACAAAGCCTTGACTTTTGGGGTGAGCAGAGCTTTCCTAAATGCTACTAGCGATGCTGCCCACTTTCTCTTTGATTTTTCTGCTCACTTGTTTCTTTATCCTGCATTGCTCTATTTGATGAGAGCCTTCATGGCAATGGCTTTATGCATAAGCATTTACAATTTCTGTACTGCACCCTTTGGATTTTTGGAATAAATCCTTAAAATGTATTTCTGTTCTAGAACTCAATTATTGAGTCTGTCCCTACTAATTGACTGTATTTTTGATGTTCTGTAAGGTGCCTTATCGCGCAGACATATTGCCTCATGAAATTGGGGTTTAACACGATCTCTGATTCATCCACCTGTGCTGTTGTAGTGATATGTTGGGGTGTAAAATTTGCTGGGAGCCCTGCACCCAGAATACCCACCCTTCAAGATTTGCTACTAGAACTACTTATATCAAGAAGGAGCAGAGAAAAGAAAGGCAGGGAAATCTTCTACTTGACCTGAAATTTTGATGTTCCCTGTGGAATGAAAAATGGTAACACTAAAAGAACCAGCCAGTGGTGGAAGATAATTAAATATGGGGGTTTACTCAGCGACAGGAGCATGGTGTAATGAGATGCCTAACCAAAGTAAAAGGCAACAAGAAATAACACTCTACTTTTTGGGTTTTTTATCGGTGCTTTGACTGAAAACCTTTTTGATTGAAACAAATTCAATTGGCTTTTTTCCTTAAAAAATATTGGAGGAGTTATACTTTTGCCTTCGGAGTTAGACAAACTGTTTGCACATTGGACAACTTCACCTGGGAGAGAAGTTTCACACAAAAAAATTCTTGTAGGAGAAATTGGCTACTATTTTTTAACAAAACTGTATTATTGTTATTATACAGTATATCAGGATCATTCACCTGTGCTACATAAATAGCAAATATAACGGATTGTACAACTTTAAGTCATGGTTCCCTACAAGTAAGTCTACAGTAGACATTTATCAGCAGTACACACCCATGATTACATTTCACACTGCTGTAAACCGTAATTGCTCTTCAGGCATAGGAGGTTTGCATAAGTACCAACCAGGCATTGACAGGATAATTCCTTCATTGATCTAACAAATAAACGTCCCCATCCATCCCCCCAGCCCCTGCGGTGTCTGCTCCCCCCTATCCCACCAATTTAGTTGGTTGAGCCAAATAGAGGTGAGGCAATAACCTGTGTTCTCTCCAAATCGTTCTATCCCTCCCATTTTTTGAAGTGCTCTAATGAAGCAGTGGGGGTGACAGTCAACACTGGGGCAATGCATCACTCCACTCCCCAGGAGGGGTCCAGTCTGAGGCAACCAATGTAGCACACCATTCAGCCCCTGGTCAGAGATAGAATCATCACATTTGGTCTCACCCCCACGCAGGTCAGGCAGTTTCCTAGCTCGCGCAACCCAATTTGGCCTCCTTCCCTGTTGTGCCTTCCGGAACACTGCACTGCCTTCCCAGTCCATCCATCGCAGTAAATCCACCCTCCAGCACTCAACCCTGGGCCCTACAGCATGTTTCCAGTGCATCGTAATCCTATGTTTGACAAGTATCAGGGCCAAGTCAATGAACCGGGTCAAGATTTTATGCTTAGAAAGTAGGGGATAGAGGTCCATCAGACATGACCTGGGCGTGAGGGCCAGGGAACGGCCCGTAGCCTCTGCCAAGAGATGCACTACTCCAGACCACTCAAAGGCTAAATGAGCACAATGCCATAGCATGTGGAGGAGATCCCCATTGGCAGTATAACAACACAGACATTCAGGTGTAGTTAGCGGGAAATAGGCGCTATGTTTCTGGGGCGTGAGGTATGCTCGAGGGAAACGTAAAATGTATGAGTTTTAAATAGGCACTGCAGGATATTTGGGGCGCAACCTTCCATATTTGTGAACAATAAGCATGGGCGGATTTTGCGGATCCACGATTCGCGGATTTAGCGGATCCACGGATCGTGGATCCGCAAAATCCGCGGATTTAGCGGATTTGCGGATTTGGGGGCGGGGCTTCATCGAGTGTGTGGGCGGGGCCAAACGGACGGGGCTTCCACGCGAGCGCACATGCCTCTTGTGTGTCTAAAAGGTCAGAGACCGATCAGAGCAGCATCACAGCGGATTTTCGATGATATATTTGGGAAGAAGGCACATCTGCCCAGCCTCCCAACGCTCACGATTTTTTTTGGGCTGATTAATGAGTCACTGCATTTGCGCTTCAACTAGTTCCAGCGACCAAGTGTGTGTTACTATGCAATCGCGCCGAAGTGCGCAGGGGTCCCTTGAGTGAAATGTCCATCATAGTGGGTAAATGGCGGGAAGACGGTGCACACCTCGAGTGTGTGGGCGGGGCCAAACGGACGGGGCGTCCATGCGAGCATGCCTCTTGTGTGTATAAAAGGGCAGAGACCGATCAGAGCAGCAGATTAATTTTTGGGCTGATGAATGAGTCACTGAATTTAAGCTTCAACTAGGGCACATGCTTTATTGATATCTGCAAGTGTTTCCTGTTGAGGTTTATTTTTTTGTGCCAGGACCGTCGTGCCCGAATGAACCCTGCCCTTCATATTTATTCAAGAAGACACCACCGTTGAAATAATTTACGATGGCGCCGGCAAGCTGCCAGCGCCATCCTGCAATAGTTACTTAATTAGCTTCAACAGGAAGCTCCAACTGTTAAAATAAAGCAGGCGCTCGAGCCCCTGCTGTATCTTATCTATTAGAGCTTCCTGTTGAAGCTAATTAAGTAACTATTGCAGGATGGCGCTGGCAGCTTGCCGGCGCCATCGTTAATTAGGCTCGCTTGAACTTTTGACCGCAAAATCCGCTCCGATCGCGGATTGCGGATTTTCGGTAAATCCGCGAGAGTTCGCGGATCGCGGATTCACCGAAAATCCGCAAAATCCGCGATCGGAGCGGATTTTGCGCTCATACTTAGTGAACAATCCCAGTCAGTCATAGGTGAACCCAAATCTGTTTCCCAACTTTCATGCAGTAATATAAGGGGGGGGGGTGCACATCAGCACGAATCGCCCCGTACAGCTCTGAGACTAGTCCTTGCATATTAGTGACATCACATAAGAAGTAACAACTACGAATCAACTGTAGTTCCGCTTCTAACCTCACCCAGAACCAACGCACCGCTGGTGCCAGGGTACCATACAACAGAAACTGTCCCGCTGGAAGATCAAATTCCGTGCACAAATTGTTGAAGGGTCGCAACACACCATCCTTGGAAAGTGCAACCACCATATCCAAACCCTCCTCCTCCCAGTACTGCAGACGACCCCCCTCCACTCCACCGATCTGCGTGAGATGGGCTCGAAGTGGGCACCCCGGGGATTACGAGGCCTGCAGCTGCGACTGGTGAAGTACCCTCAGCTAGCCAAAGCATGTTTCATGGACGGCCTGCTTTGGCTTAAGAAAAAAAATGCACAACATGGTCTGGTCAGAGGGGTCTGGTAAAGCAGTATCCCCGGGGCACCAACCAATACACAACTGCAACTGCCCGCCAGATAGTAGGATTCAAAGTTGGAGGCGTTCATCCCTCATCCAGTGTTGCCCGCTTCAGCTTAGGCAATGCAATACGACGCCAGCCATTACTCCATATCAAGTTGATCAGAATCATGTCCAACTCCTGAAACGTACTCTGTGGCACCACTATCAGGAGGACTGCAAAATAGTACAAAAGGCGAGGCAGCGCCACCATCTTAGTTATCGCTATTCGGCCCACCACCAACAGGGGCAAAGTCTTCCAAAATTCCACACTCGCCCTAAAAGCTGTCACCGCTGCACCCCCGTTGCTCTCCAGTAGTTCAGGGAGGGCCCAATAAATAAAACCCGAAGATATTGCACAACGATTTGCTCCCATCACATGCCAACTAAAGCAAGGGGCTCGTCCCTGTCCCCACTGATTGGAAACAGACTAGTTTTGAGCCAGTTCACACAAAAGCCGGAGGCTTCCCCAAAACCCATGAGGAGAGACACCGTTTTCTCAGGTTGCGTGCACAAATCATCCATGTAAAGTACCATGTCTTTGGCATACAGCGAGATGTAAATGGAAACTCCACGGGCCTGAATGCCAGCATAAAAGCATACCGCTATGTGCCCTGCATGCCTGGGGCACCACCGCAATGGCAAAAATGAGGGGGGATAAGGGGCATCCCTGACGGGTGCCTCTTTCCACTTTCCATTGTTCAGAGATCGTTCATACCGTTTGGATCCATGCCACATGGGTCATGTAGAGCAAAAAATGTCTGTTCTACAAAGCGGTGCCCAGTCCCATATGTAGCATAACAGCTCGGAGGAGATACCAGTCCAGACAATTAAAAGACTTTTTGATATCCACAAACATGAAGACTGCCTATTCCGGCAAGGCCAGGCCATCCTACAAAATCGCTAGCAGCCACCGGATGTTGAGTGCTATGTCTGGGATAAATCCAGACTGGTCTGCATGTATCGGACCAAACATGTGGGGTAGCAGGCGTTCTGCCAGAATCCTACTATGGAGTTTGTAGTCACTGGTCAGCATTTGCAATGACCTGTAAGACGTCACATCAGTAGTAGTTTTCCCAGGTTTGAGCAGGTGAACAATAAGGACCTACAACACGGTAGGGGGCAAGACACGAGTTGTTAGCAGCTCCCGGTACAATGTAGCCAGGCAGGGACCCAGTAGATCAATGTGGGCTACATAGAACTTCATCGGGAGGCAATCTGTCCCTGGAACTTTCTCGCAGGCCATATGCCGAACCTCAGTGCAGATTTTCTTCTCCGAAACGTCCCCTCCTAACACCTCCACCATCTCTGGTGTCAGCCTGCAAGGCGGAAGGTCATTTAACCATTCAGGGATGGCTTGTTTCCGTGGTGCACCTCTCAATGTGAAATGTCTGGCATAATAATTGGCAAAAGACTGGTTTAGTTTACCCTGCGTGTACTGTCTGGCCCTTTCTGGTGTTACCACTTCTAAGGTCCGTGAACCATGCCTAGCGGGATTGGCCAACCATGCCAGCAAGGGTCCCATCTTGCACACCTCGGTGTGCGCCCAAATCATATAAGCTTTGTAATAGAAACAGCGGAGGCGCTCCACATGATCTGCTACCCTCTCTTTTGCCTCCAATAACGCCTGTTGTAAGTCTGGCCTCCTCTGCTGCATTTGTTCTAGGTCTCTGATGGTCTGTTCGTGAGTAACAATTTCTCTCAGTAGGGTCAGCTGCACTCAACCGATTCTGATAGGCACTGTCCCAAGATAACAACCATGAAGGCTTCCCATTAAGTGAGTAGTGTAGAGGCAGTCCCTTCATTCTCGTCAAAATAGTGCCAGATCCCCTCTGGATGCCGGATCTTCCAAGTTGGCAGCCTTTTGATGCCAGCTCAGTAGGCAGGTACACGCGCAGCACCATTGTAATGTCAACAAAAGGGGGTTGTGATCAATTTGGTCCTGGCCGAATAGTCAGCATCGGTAATGGCCGCAAGCATGTTCCGCAAGCAAAAAAAAAATTTATCAAGGCGGACATGAAGAGCATGTGGGGTTGAGTGAAAAGAGTAGTCTCGGTCCTGTGGGTGGTGATGTCACCATCCATCTACCAGACTCCAGTAGTGTTGGCAGGCAGTGAATCTCCTAGCCAAGTGAACAGCAGGGGGATCTCCAGGTGACGTATGGGAGCAATCCAGGTTCACATCAGCAACAAATTAAAGTTGCTACAAACAAGAAGCACCAGCGGCAGCCAAGGAGCCAGCACATGGGATAACGTGTTGAGAAACAGGGATTGGTCAACATTGGGTGAATAGATATTAACAAAAGAAATATCTTGGCTCTCTAAACAGCCTGTGAGAATGGAATAGTGCTCCTCAGTGTCTACCTTTTCACTAGTGGTTTGAAAGGGGACGCCAAGCTGCACCAAAATTAGTGTTCCCTTAGCAAAGGCAGAGAATGTGGTGTAAACCCCTTGACCCCGCCAGCGCTTGCACAGGGCAGCCCCCTCCTTTGCATTCAAGTGAGTCTACTGCAACAGCGCTATATGGATTCCCCGTCGCCACTGGTAAGGTTGCACCTTGTAATGTTGAACCATGTTATTCAAGCCCGCACATTCCAGGAGAAAAGTTTGTAGGCCTTAACATTATCCCCCATCAGCTAGCATCACAGTCCAGACACAGCCAGGCACTGCAGCAGGAGGCAGTAGCTTTCTCTCCACAGCCAATGAAGATTGAAGGGAGAGCAGACATTCGCCAGACCCCCAACCAAAAAGGTAACATAACATCCTAACTCACCCTCACCAGGGCAGCAAGATAGGATCCCCCCATCCAAACTAAGATACTCAACCAAACAAACCAATAAGCTAGGGACACACCTACAGCACTTCTTATGGGGTGTCAGAAGCGGGATACAGTCTTCATCAAGAGGAGGGAGCCCTGGCGAAGCAGCTCTACATCCGGCCATGCAAGAAGAGGGAAAGAGGACCTCCCACCGTAGGAGTTTCCCCAGGCAACCTGTAAGGAAAATCAGCACATAAGAAGGAAACAAAGCATCCCTTACAGCCCCCTTTCAAGTGTACAATTAAAACCAAAGGGTCAGTGGATATCATTGGCAGTCTTTTTGGGTGACCAGAGGCAAGTCTCTGCTTTGGGCAATGTCCATGGTGGGATCAGACTCAGAGATCGTGTCCAAATTACCTGACGCACCCCCAGTACCCGAAAGGTGTCGCTCTAACCTGGAGTCATGAATTTAGCAGCTGCCTCTACTGCGCTCCAGCGGTCATGCTGCACCTGAGCCACTGTGGGTGCATCACCCCATCCCCGCTTTGTCCAGGGCCGTCTTGCATTCCCCGGCTCAAGCCAGTCCCACACCTAGCCAGAACGTGAGAAGAACTTGGTTCCCTGAGCAGTGACATTTTGCCGGTGTGCGGGATACAGCATAGCGTACTTGATATCATAGTCTCTGAGTTTCCGCTTGGCCTTTAGGAATGAGGCCCTCTACCTCTAGACTGCCAAGGGAAAATCATCACCCTGATGTTTTTAACACACAATTCCTCGGATCCCAGGCACACTTTAGGATGTGGTCACGGTCTCGGAACCGCAGAAGGCACGACACAGTAGGACGAGGCACATCCCCAGGGGGTGGCGGGTGGGCTGGCACACTTTGTTCCCTCTTCAGGGCAAAGAAAGAGGATCGGCCCTCAAGCCCCACCTCTCGCTGATGTCATCCTCAGGGAAAACAACTATGTATGCCTCTTCCAATTTTTTCAGGCATCCGCACCACTTGGATATTATTTCTGAGGGCAGGATGTTCAGAGTCCTCCGCTCGTGCCTTTAGGACCCAGATCCTCTAAAGGACATCGGCCATCTGGGCCTTCAAATCCTTGGTTGTCGGGACCACTTCCTGCAGGGTAAGTTCAGTAGCGTGATGCGCTCAGACAATTTACCATGGTACGATCTGAGCACGCTGAGGTCCTTCACCACTGTGTCAATTTTGTTTTCCAGAATTTCCTTCGAGTCTCTAATACCAAGTAGAATAGAGTTCAGCTTGTCCTATGGAACCTGCTCCAATCTTTCCAGTGGGCTAGTCTCACTTCCCAGTATGAGGGGGTCCTCCACCTCTTTCCAGCGTTTGTGGCGCGGCATAGTGTCGGGCTAGCAAGAGATGTACACTTTCAGCGCACTGCCTAAAGAAAAGTTTGCTTCTGTGCCTGTGTCCATAATATGGAGCAGGGACAAAGACAAACTAATTCCCTCATTTGCAGGCGGGCCAGGCCCATGCAAATAAGGGAACACCCGCTGGCGCGACATGTGTGCTAATGCTATCTGTATTGCAGAAGGCGATGCACAAGCATCTGCAGCCCCTTCTGTGATACCACTGTACCCCAGGGTGCAAAAAGCGGGCGACAACACCCATTGTGCCCCCGGGTATAACATATGGTATAGCCGCTAATGTTTAAAGATTTTTGACACACATCCTCTTCATGTTATCTTCCCGTACATACTCATTTTTTTATGTCACCATTGAATGAATGAATTAATGAATATAGGCCAATATGCTATCTTTTAAAATGGGTCATTGTGAGGTCCCTTCAAATTCAGATGGGCCAGTAGCAAAAGTTTTGGCCTCATCAGAATTATGGAATCTGTTGGAAAACTATAGCTCTATTTACTTTAACCCAATGTTTCTGCTCCTAGTGAAAGATTGGTGCAAAATGGGGAAATATTGATGGAAATGGACCCATAATTACTGATCCCATGTAATTTGCCATTGTTCAGGGATTCTTGGAGTTAAACTCCAAATCCTGTTAATTCCGTACCCCCAAAGTAAATGGTACCCTGAGTAAGTTTGAGGTGTGGAATAAACACCACTGAATCCGTGGCACCCATAATGAGATCTACAACTATTCACGATGCGCGGAGTTGCACAGCTCATACTTCGGAGAAGAGGCATTATTCCTCTCTTTTCTTCATTCATATTCTTTTTATGCAAGTCTTCAAACAGTTTAATCTCTTCAGTAGGCCTCCTAATGCACTCATGTGCCTTCCAAATTTCTTTCTTATGGGATGCAAAACCTGAAGAAGACTCTTCTCTGCAGCTTTTTTACATTCAGTCACCAAATTGAAACAAGTTCTCCATAAAAGAATGTATGCTTCTTGCCTCCACTGCCATATGTTTAGTTTAATCCTTGTGTTTAAGAATAAGTCTATCCCTAAGGGGCAAAAACACACTTTACAGAGAACATTTATTTGAATCAGGAGAATTTGGTTAAGATCAATTTACAGAAAGCGTTGTGGTGGGAAAGTAATTGTTGGGATATGTAAGTGTGACAGTACACTGTGCTATGTTCAGGCACATAAGTTATTTATTGTAGGAGTCCTGTGGCTTCCTCTTTCTTCTTGACTCTCTGAACCTTAATGAAAAAACACAAAACCACATACTTCATATCCACCAATCGAGCATGCGTTGAAGCCAACTTTAGTGGGCTATACATCAGAATGACTTACGTCTCGCATAGTTTGATTGGTGCCATGCATCCACCCACCTTCTTGAGATCTCTACCCATGCATGCGTGATTAAATGTCACGGCACATGATGCCTAACCCAACATTTATGAGGATCCCTTCATGGCACCATTCCTAACACACAGAGGAAACCACTTACATTACCCTGACTTTCATATCAATCATCCTAATGGTGGTGTGAGCTCAAGGGTCGGCTTTCAGTTTGAAAAGGAGCCCAGAAGGCTCCCGCTCCACAGCTTCACCACAGAGGATAGCATTACACATGGCTTACCAACTCGCGGCGCAGTCGGGGTAATGTGCCTGAGCTCTGCGGCTCTGAGATTATATTGATTTTGTGACGTAAACAGTGATACATAATAAGAAAGGAAGGTAGCCAAGAAACACATTAAAGTAGAAGAGTTGAATAAAACGTCCACGCATGTTTTATATCCTGGATTACATTAACAAAATTGAACTTGTTTTGACGCAGGGGATAGGATATAATACAGTCTGAGGTAGTCATAATTAATTAATTAATTGTAACCAAACAAATCCACTGTAATCAGATGCCATATTGAGATTGCCATAACAACCACCTATGTTCAGAGACTACAACTTTGTATGGTTGCAACTTTCAAACTGAATTCAGCCAACACGGTGTGTCATAGGTGATGACACGGTTATGTTGTGATAGAGTGGTATTTAAGCATACTGGGACAAGTAAGTATATTACACTTCTTATCTAAGAGCTGGGACAGACTCAGGGGAGTAACAATCATTCATGCAGCAGGTGCAGTTGCACTGGGGCTCAGAGCCCTAAGGGGCCAGTTTAACCATGACAATGCTGTATTTAACCACCCCAACAGCTATGTATGGGGCCTTTTTCCTTTCTCACACCAAGGCTGATGACATCCTTGCTATTTGGGGTGGGCGAAACTCATGGAGTTTTACTCTGCGAAATTCCATGGAGTTACCTAAAAACTCTGCAAGATTTCATGAGATTCCACGGAGTCGCCAGAGCAGTGGAATTTCGGTCCATGGCGCTGCTCGCGCTGATTTTTAGCTCCGGGAGTTTGTCACACGCTGTAAAATTAGCACGAACTGCACCACAAGGCGCGCCAGAAGGCACTGCTTCTTTCGGCCTCTAGAGTGGATTTTCGAATCTACTGGTCAGCATTTGAAATTAAGTAAAGGAGTAGTGAACCCCTACTGCAGGGCAGTATTTTAGGAGACTAACCTCTAGAACCTTGACTTGAATAATGTGCTCAGTCACCAGTAATTACTTGTGGCCACATCCCAGCTCATTGTTTTTTGCTCACAATGCCTCCTCAGATTAGACCAAGCCATATGCAAATCATTCTTGGTCCTGCTCCAATAGGAACGGTCCAACCTGAGCTGCCAAACCAGGTCCTCTCTGAAATGGAACACAAGTGTGAGTGCGCCATGCATCTAAATCTTGCAGCTCAAAGGCGCGTCCAAGAGTTTGGCTGGATCAAGGACGTTGTTAACCTCGAATCACAAGGCAGTATGTCCCAGAGACAGGGCTTAAAACACCATTTAAAAATACAATTCAATAAAGAAAGAACTGGCTCAAAAAGTGAGTTATAGAGTGGAATTATAGAATGCTGTAATGATTTATGACAGACATTTACTAGATACAACACAGGAAAAACATATGCCATGCCATACGATATTCAAGTAAATAGCATATTACCAATAATAGGAAAAAGCAGAAATAGAGTGTCTTAAATGTGCAGCAAAATAAGTAAGAAATCGGGCAGCGCCACTAATAAAACCCAACAAGATCTGCCTCATTCCCAAATATGAATGTTTACATAGCCATTTTCTCCATAGGAATGTATTACAATTGGAACAGCACCATGGTGTGAGAAAAATAACTACTGTTTTCAGCAAATAATTTTACAGCATTAGAAATCGTCATGCAATCTTATCTATTACCTTAGCACGGACCCCTAGATGAATGTTGTTTCAGCTCTTCTGACTCATTGTCATCCTTAGTCAGGTGTCAGAACAAACTAGTTACATAAACAACAGTAAACCATTGTGAATGAATGCCATACTGCGAACAATCAGAAGATCCTTGAAAATATCTTTCAAAGCTTTAGAAGGTTTTCTTCGAGAGCAGTGTCATTCAGAAATAAACAAAATCACTTTACTGAACTACATGCAGCAATAATATAGACAGAAAATGAACACAAGGATATGACATCCATTTCGAACAAGATGGCATAGAGCCTTAAAAAAAAAACACTTTAACATATCATAACAAATGTGTTTCAACTGCGTTAACTCTATGTCAGTATACACATGTACATTCAAATGTAGATAAATGCTCTGCACTCTATTAATATTGCAGACTTTACTTTCCACGTGTGAAAGTGCTCCTACACGCAACCGCAACACTGGTTTCAACCTAGTTGGGTCTCTTCAGTCGGGTGCAGCTTGGTTCTAGTGGAACAGTGATCACAGGACCCACTCCCGGAGTTACCCATTGCACTTCGGGCATCACACTGAGGAATGCAAAAGAATGATGGATGAAATGTTTGAATTAATCTCAGCCACTGGTAATTGCGTGGATCACATGCCAGTCCATCGCTCAATGTGCCAGCCTGTCAGGAGAGATCCTGGTTTCCAAATTACCTACGCGTGGAAAGTATGCAAACACATGCTAGTTTCCATGATACCTCTATATACTACATGATTAGTGCAAAGAGTTTTCATAATGCCCACATTATACAAAGCATACGTTGCTTCAGCTGCTTTCACTTTTCCCAGTATGTTTAGGACACATTGCTACTATAACATCTATATTGCCCACCCCATGGCAAAAGCATATTTTTACCATTGACAATCAATGCATTGGGCAAGTTGAAAATGGCTTGGCATGAATATGTACTTTACACACAGAACAATACATAGGGCCTTATTACGAGTTTAGCGGTCTTTCTGCAGCACCACCACCACTGTGCTTGCAGGAGGACCCCCAAGCCTGTGGCTGTATCCAGGGCGGGCGGGCGGGCGGTGCTGTGGTGGTCTCATGGCTGCGGCTGTGTTAGACTCATAGAAGAGCCTTAACAGCAGACAGCCACCATGACAGCGCCTGCAGCAAGTTCCTGCTTTTGTGCATGCCACATCGTGCAAGAACGGGGGTGCAGTTCTAGTGGTGCACAATATGTGCCCCCCCTCGTACGCATCCACAGGCCCAGAAACAGTAGGGGACCCTGCTAGGCCCCTCGTAGTTGCATCTCTGTCATGGCAGACTCAACAGCATGAAAAGGGCGGTGTGAATGCAACTCAATGCCTCGGCACCGCCAGTATATTCCTGCCCCTTTCTGCTGCGCCACCACTGTGGGATCCTGGAGGCGGTCCTGTGGCGGTCCTACTACCGCACTCAAAATACGGGGGCGGACCCGCAACGGTCAAACCACCACCAAGAGTACGGCGGTCCTAGGACTGCCAGACTCATAACAAGGCCCTTGGACTGTTTAGCTAATGCACTTGATGTGAAGCATACATTCACGACACACCTGTTTTGACTGGCCCTTTTTGTAAGAATGCACATTGCTAAGCGATGAAAATTGGGGCCGCCTACCGGCGCAAGCATAGTCCCTTCTAAGATGCTGCCTACCGTATCCGTTCTCTTTTATTCGTCTTCTAGCTCTCCATGTCATCAAAAGATTCCCCAAGTAAGAATGGCTGGGTATTATTATGTTCTGCAATTGTCACACAACATTTAGTTCTGAATGTCAGTTTTTTTCTTGTGCTACTATTTTCTATGTCATAAAGCATTTGCTTAACGTGAAACGAATTCATGAATTAAATGAAGAGCATAAAAAGGAGCATTCCTCAACAAGCACTGACAAAGCAAGCAAAACTGACCTTTAGTAGGGACAATTTTTGGTGGGATGAGTAATAGGATATTTTGTGTTAAGTTGTGCATGTTTGTGTGTGCAATTTATGGTAGTCTCAGCATAACCTGTGAGATGAACACGCCTTTTACTTTAACAAATAGTTACAGTGTGATGAGATCACAGTCTTCCCAGTAGTCTATGATACTTTGAAGGGGACAAAATCATCACTTCTGAACATTGTTCCCACACCTTTAAAGGGCCAAATCCCTTTTTCACAGCGTGACTGCATTACTTGTAAATCCAAAACACATGAGTATTTGTTATGTGCATATGCAATCTTTGGGGCACAGTGACACTGAATTGAACAACAGATGTTTATTATTACCTAACCTAATTGGACTTATGTTATCGACCTCTGAAGGATGAAATGCTGAGCAGACCCATCAGGATTTTAACCCGCGACCAGCAGGTCAAACACAGAGCCCTGGAGTGAGTGTATTAGTCCACTAAGCCACCAGGCCCAGGCCTTAACAGTAGAATGTGATTACTAAAATCAATCTGCTCGCATGACATAAATGTTAGCAGGTGAGTCTATCAAAATAGATGCACAGTGAAAAGAGCAGATATGGTAGTTGTAATTGCACTTATACCACTTACAACCCCTGACGAGATGTTGAAGTGTTTGTCAACGAGTATCACGCTACTCTGAACCAAAATAGGATTAGTGGTGAATTAATATAGAGAAATATGAAATTAATTTGAGTGGTGGACATATGAGTCTGTTATTTGGATTGAAAAGGGATAGTGGAGGGATAGAAGAGGGAAGGTTTGCATTTATATAACGCTTGATAGCCCTGATGAGGGCGTGACAGGTTCCCCCATACCTTCCCTAGAGATGGCAAAGCAAGCTGCAGATCACCTTTTTCACCTGTTCATTTTTCAATGCTATCTTTACGAAAAATATGATGGACAACGGGACTCCATCTCCAGATGCCATTACATAGTCACCTGCTACGCCTGCCCCGCCTCTCCTGTAAGTCGCAGGAATAGTTTGGATCCCACAACTGAAAGTGCCTTACCAGTAGTGCAGCTGAGGGACGTCTAGAACACACATCTCAGAAACCATTAATGTATGCACACTGTGCACTGCTCTTCCGAAGCCGCACTGCTGCGTTTGAGGCTCATGCAAGAGATGTGATTGCCTGCCAGAGGCCAGCAGCCTTGCTGCAATCCCTGGAGCCAGGGTGGGACTGGGGCGAAAAAATAGGCCAGTATAAAGATGGCCCCCATTAAGCGAACCAGATAGCTAAATAAAAAGTGCTCACATTTGCAAATTAGGGCAGTTTTGAACTTGTAAAGAGACGCTGTGTGGGTTGTTTGCAAGGTAAGGGAGACTGCATGCATTTGGTTGTGCTTGCTGCCGGTGATGTTTGTGATCACCTCATTGAAATCAACAGTAAAAACCGCCTACCTGATCATGAATTAGACCAAAAACTGCTAAGAAAAACAGCCCACACACTGACCGCGTAGACCAGCCCTGGCACTGCCTGATTGCCCTATAGGCTAGTCCGACCGTGCCTGGAGCTTGTCCGTGACTGACAAGGGACAGCAGGGCCCCTCAAAGCCAACCCTATGCCTCCATCCGTCTGGAGGTTTGCTCGGTGGCCAGTCCAGTAAAACCTTATGGGGCAGATCTACAAGAAAGTGCCGCAGCGTGGCACCGCAAGCCCTTTGGCTGCGCCACGCTGCGCACTTTCAGAGCACAAGAATGGGACATATTTACAAGAATATGTCGCATTCCTGTGCTCTCCCCTGCGCTGGCGCCCAAACAGCTGCAAAGCGCCGGCGCAGGCCCACTTGCACGATGGTGCAAGGATGCCTGCGCCATGGGGAGATTGTTTTGTGCAGGAAGGGGCACCTTCCTGCACAAAAACAATCACTAAAGACTTTTTCCACTTCTTTCAATGCGTGCTGTAGAATGCAGCAGGCATTGAAAGAGAAAAAACGAGGAGAAATGAAAACATTTCTCCTCGTTGCGCCTCCCTAAGCCACCTCTAGGGTGGCGTAGCATTCAGACACATCACCAGATTTACGATTTCTCATAAATCTGGAGATGTGTCTTGTTCCATGGGTGTTGCGTGGGAACACCCACAGCAGCACCCATGGAACGCCCCTTCAACACAAACTGCTGCATGTGAGGGGCTGTATTTACAAGGAGAGGAAAAGTCACGCAGGGTGGCTTTTCCTGTCCTTTTAAATATGGAGGAGTCCCCTGCGTCATCAGTACATCACGAAAAGTGACGTACTTGTGGCGCAGTGGGCTTGTAAATCTGCCCCTGTGTTCCTGCAGAACAGTGTTGCCTGCATCCATTCATATACTTTATCACTTAGTTTTGTTCGTGAGTACTTTTTCCCTAGGCAGAAGGATTCTGTGTGAGATTTTGGTATCCTTGACCAGCCCTTACCTTCCATTGCCTGCGTCCTTTGTCCACTGACCTTTGGATGAAACTCTTGACCCACTGCAGCTATGATTGTCTGCAAAGTTACTGAGTTTAGTCATTGTGTCTCTTGTGCAGGTTGTTCAGTATTCAGTTAAAACCTCACAAGTTGCATAGTTAATATTCACTTTGGAGTTCAAATTTTCTTGCAAATACGGAATGCTGAGGCATTCTGCAGCCATGCTTCCCCTCTTATTCCTGTAAGCTTTACTTACCTTTCTGCCCTTTTTATATCATTTGTTTTCCGCCCTACCTTAGCAGCTCTCTGACCTAATGGTGCCAGGCACCTAAGTTTGTTTGTTGGAGTTCTCAGTGCTGTTGCTAAGTTCCAGCGCTGTAAGTTCTGCCTTTTGTCCAAGGTGTTTACGTTTGATCGCTTCTTTGTTTTCCCATCAGTGATTCAGTTATTTGGGTGCCCTGCACATTAAACCTTTGCTTTGCTAAAAGTTTGATCAGCTGCTTGCTTCTCGGCGTCTTGTATTTGCTCTCTTTGCTATTTTCCATTGTCTTGGTGCAGCTGCGTAACCAGCTTTACCTATATTGCTCTGGTTCACTCGTTTTATGGGTAGTTGGCTGCTGGTGTGCTCTATGATAAAAGTCCATGTTGTGAGGTTTGAATTGTACTTGCTCATGACTTAGTACGAGTTGTAAACACATGTTGCACACTTCACTTCATCCAGCTATTGCATTCTGCTACACTTTGTTGATGCTTTACATGGGGTCAGATTTCACTTCACACTGAATGGTTCTCTGGTATCAAGTATCATTTAATGCCATTCGCGAAATGCCAAGCAAAGGCTGGTCCTTCTGAGCAAGTAAGGGCTCAAAATTTCGGGAGGATGGAATTGCTAATAATAGTGTTGGTTTCAATTAACCCGTTCCGTGCTTAAGACGGAACCACGCCGTCATGAGCCACGGGCGGCGTGTGCTCATGATGGTGTGGTTCCGTCATTCGGCTGCCGCTCCGCCCACGCGGCACTTATTCCCCGCCTGTGCGGGCCAATTAATGAGTTGGCGGGGCCGTGACGGAACCACACCATCATGATCTCACGCCGCCCGTGACTTATGACGCCGTGATTCCGTCATGAGCACCGCAGCGCTGTGCTCACCCCCTGGCCCTTCTGCGCCACGGCGAAATTCGAGCCGCGGCAAAGGGGTTAATGTTAATCTAGCTCCCTCACTAGATGAGGGCTCTCCCACACTACATGAAACAAATCTGCACCCGACTCAGTACTCCGAAACCAGGAGTGGCTAGGAAGACCCCGCGTACCATAAGTGTCTGGATGTAACATAAGTAATGTGTAAATAATTTGCTTTATCAGCCGTAGATGGGTGCATATAGCGATTTCAAATGGGGCCATCTTGGCCTCCCTCCAGTCTGGGTCATCTAGTGAGCCCACCAAGCTCACTCATCTATCTCGGAGCACCAACATATCAACAGTGGCATTGATGACCAAGGCCTTTCAATGCCTGTCATTACATTAGGCCACAAAAGCAACATAATTAACTTTACATTCATATCTGTCCAACCGAGATGGAACGATGGGGAGAGGAGTTCGCCTGACGGCTAGGGCGGTCGACCTCAAATCTGGGTAACCGTGTTTGAGTCTCGGCAATGGCAATGACGCTGAACATCCTGTAAGTCTGAGCAAATCACTTAATCTCGCCGTGCTTAACAAAAATGAATGTGTCCTCATGTAACGCAACTGGTGCTATGGAAAGCACTCTGATACCCCATACCTCGGGGTCAAGTTCGCGCTATATAAAACTCTGTAAAATAAATTTTTTTTTAAAAAGTATCAACGGCAATATCACAATAAATGGAGAATCCAATCTCTTCTGAAGGGGCGAATGGGAAAGAACAAAAGAGAAAGGTGTTAGCGGACAAGGTCAGTTCTGTTTCGATCCGAGGGATTTCCCAAGGGTTTCTTCTGTCTTTTGAGCTTCTGCCTTCTTTTCATTTAATTGGTGCAGCCCGTACAACTGGGGTTTTATACCCAATTCACAGTTGGTGAGGTTTGCAAGGATAGCTACTGGCAATATAACCACAACCTGGCCAGAGGGACAAACCAGACCTGCAAACTGGAAATTACAAACTTAGTGCTGGATGTACAAAAGTTTTTTGCTGTCTCACAGCCTGTGATTTTCACAATCACAGGCTTTAAAGACAACAGGGTGCTATGTCTCAATGCACTAACGTTTCTTTGCAAATAGAAGAATATTTCCAATTTCTAAAGCAACTTCTTACAACACACCTTTTGCATCGAATTTAGGAGGAGGCGTGAAATGGGCACTTCACTCTTATTTGCAAGTTGGAATGGAATGTGTCAATAGTTTGTGACCACTATTCAAGTTGCAAACCACACCTAGAGTGGGTTGGTACTGATTCGTAAGGGGGAAACTGTCCCCATGGGACAGCTTCCCCTTTAAGAATCGTGGAGGGCATCTTCGAAGAGCAGACGGTGGTCTAGGAGACTACTCAGTGCTTCATCCAATGTCTTTCCTGGATGTCAAAAGTTTTTTTTAAAGCTGACCCTATACCTTTCAAGAGAAACTTGCACAGAGATGGGGGTATGCTGTCCCTCACAGGACGCCATCCCTGCTTTCAAAGCTGTTTGTGGAGGGTCGAAACATTCCTCCACTCTCATACATGTTAATGATGAAATTCTAGGAGTATGCCACCCCCAGCTCATGGAGTAAAGGTTTGTAGATAGTTTTGGTAAAGGATAAGTGTACAACTGGAAAGTTGGCCTGCATCAAGGAAGTTAGTGTTGAGGACAGTCCTAGGGCCCGATCACAACCCCTGGTGGTCTAGGGGCAGGTGGCATGCCACCGCCGTGCGCCTGCACAGCCAAGAGTCATTGCCGCCCACCATATTACAACTGAAAAGTAGTCTGGCGTGCAGACAGTGTGGCGGTTGCTGCTGGGGTGCCTTTGAGAAAGGCACTACAATGGGAACGCCACACATGGTTCTCCACATGGTATGAACTGTAACGTCTGTGCCGTGCAGGAACTGTTGTGCACGCACACAGGGGGGCACATGTTGTGCCCCTTTTGCCTACACACGGCTTTTGTGGGCCCACTTTGTTTCCTCTCCACCACAGTTTTCATGGTGGTGGAACTGCCATGGAAACTGTAGCGGAGAGGAACCTAGTAATATGCTTGGTGGGACCAAGAGATCCTCCCCACCCATACTGCGGCCTCAGGACCGTTGCGCCCCCTCCAGGGTACATCAATTCCCAGGCAGCATCAGCGGTCCCATGGTGGTTTGACTGCCCAAGTCATAATGGGGCAGTCGGACCTCTGGTGCAGCTGTGGCTGTACCGCTACCACCGTGCATCCACGAGTCCGGGCGGTCCTCAGATCGCCAGACTCTTTATTGGGTCCTAAAGAGCAATGAATGTTTTATTTTATCTGCATATCACATGCTTTCCTCCAATCTTCACCACACCTAGCACCTGTGCTACTGCTGTGTGGAGCCAGGAGCAGAGTCTGTACTGCCCCCTAGGAAGCAAAGCTTGATAGAGCAAAGGATGTTAAAATGGGGGTAGGCAAAGTGCAAATGCCCATTTTGCTCGCTACAATAAGAGCTAAATTGGGCCGACCTACCCCTGTTTTCCCCTCTCCCCGTGTTGTGACTCCCAGTCCCACCACATCCACTCTACTTAGGTATCAAGTGAGGGAAATGGTTGACCATGTGTCCCTAACAGTCTAAAAGAGCACCCCCAGATTTTAACCTACTTAGGGGTCTTGCAGGGTAGTAATTACATTGAAAAGTGTGGTTGGAATTCTGTTTAGACTCCAACAATAATCTAACCTGTCGTATTTTGTATTTTTTTTATACAGCATAGCAATCGCCCCAAGATATCAAGGCACTTCATAAACCTATAGAAAAGCAGGTTTGCTAAAACAGGCAGAGAATGGCACAGTTGTTAAGCCCCGTCTTTAAATATTGTTTGAAAATTTTCAAAGAACATTCGACAGGTAGATTTCTTGGTAGGCTATGCCACATCATGGATGGCACCACTGAGAGCCCTTTTCCACCCAGAGTGGAACGATGCAATATACGTCCTTGAACCAAAAATGCGTCTTCTGTTCCAGACTGACGTTTGATTGACATCACAAATACCTTGACAAAGGGTCCTGAATACTATTATTAAAATATCTATGAAGTAAGAAAAGTGATTTGAAATTAATTCTCTGCTTACCTGGAAAGCAGTGCATTTTGACTAATAATAATACTTAAGTGATCTGTTCATGCATTTTGAGGAGACTGATGGCGCAACTTACCGCCTCTTTCTCAGTGGAGTTGTCGGAAAACGTGTTGCCTTGAAAGCTGCACCGTTATGCACTATCCTGCTCTCTGCACCCACTTCACCAACAGTCCTCCAGCCACCTATACAATAATGGAGGTGGGCAAAGTATGGGGCGTCGTTAGATGCATGCATCTTTTACAGGCCAAGGATATCCTTAAGCTGCTTTTTTGCCTGGGGTTCGGCCACATACTGAGCTGAATAACGTACAGTTGCACCATGAGCTGGTTGCACCAACACATTATCAACAGATCCCTACAGACAGGTATTTAGGCCATATTTATATATATATATATATATATATATATATATGAAGAATCAGCTCCTTACAACTCAGCTCAGCGCGCCGCGCCAGCAACGAAGGAGACGGACCAGCCAGGTACAGCACGATGGTAGTTTTTATTTCACAGAGAACAGCTACGCGTTTCGGGCCAACTCGCCCTTGTTCACACTGTAATTCTGCTAGAAACAATTGCTTTTTTTATATGCTTTGAAAGTGAACACACCTCTAGTGATGACATCATAAATCACATGGTCATAGACATAAAAGAAATATTTGCTTTTCTCTTTCTTTCTATCTGTGAAGCACAATTTTGCAATAAACAACGGGATAAATCCCAATTGGCTTCATAAATATAGCTCAAATATTTAAGAATCAATTATTTATCTGTATAAATACATATATAATATATTGCACAAGCTATTACATAAGAAATCCAGCATTGGTATGTCTATAAAGTGATTAGTGCGAAAATAGAAAAGCAGCAATTGAAATGAAGTGCATATACGACTGTGTAAAAATTGTGCAAATGAAGCAAAAAGTGCATACTGCAAGGTCAAGAAGTAATTCATTATCTGCAACTTTATATACTCAGATCCCTGAGATAGTTACATTAAAATCTACTAAAACAACCTTAAAAGCAGTAAAAACATGTGCGTGTATATATAAAAAATGGTCATCAACAATGTATGTGCTGAACCATACATGAACATGAAAAAAGAGAGATCATCATACATTTATAAATAAATATACAAATATCTAAAAATGTATAAAAAGTGTATATAGAAAAAGAGTAGTAGAAATTTTGAATTGAAAAGATGGTACCAAATCATCTGAAAATGAAGAAGAAAAATAGAATATATTAAGATAAAGTTAAAAACTGTATCATCATATATACATATATTTACAGCATAGTATCAAATTTATCAAAGATAGGAAAACGCCAACTTCAAGTACGAAAATATATATTCATATAACAACTAATGGTGATGTTGCACTCAATAATAGGGATCCTAACTATTGAGTGTCTGGTTGTTATAAACAATAGATAAGTTACGAGAAAGCACATGTATAAAGAGAAACTATGGATCTGGAAGTAATGGATTATATGCAGTTAATCATATGAAGTGATGCATTTCTTCTGTGTTGTTTAATCCATTAGGCCATCTACTGTCAAATTCTAAAATCATTTTAATTTCCAACTGTCTGAGCATAAGTTCTTGGTCACCACCTCTTCTGAGTTGAGGGATAGCTCCCACCACAAAGTATTTGAGACATGCCACATCTTTGTTGCGGACAGTCTTAAAATGGCGGGCAACCGGATAGGCCGGGTCGCTATGGATGATAGCCCTCAAATGCTGCAATATCCTGACATGCACCTGCAGCCTGGTACTACCAACGTAGTTTAAGCCGCAGGTGCAGGTCAGGACATATACAGCATGATCGGTTTTGCAGTTGTAACTGCCAGTGATTGGTTTACCATCTGGGCAAAAGGGGGTCGAATACCGTGTGGCATTTACCCCGAATTTGCAGGCTCGACAGCTTGAGCATTTTCGAAATATATATATATGTATATATATATATATATATATATATATATATATATATATATGTATGTATATATATATATATATATATATATATATTGATTGGTGGTAAGCATACTCTGTTGTAATGATGACAGAGTATGCTTATCTCCAAGATAATGGGCGGCCCACCCGATTTAGATGCGGGCAGACCATAGATTTGATCACAGCAAAGAGTACTCCATTTATGCCCGAATTAAACCCGTCCGCCGGCCATATGGAGTAAGGGCTGTCAGAGGCAGACTTGTAATTCCTCCCACCGGACCTAAATGGGCGGAATTAGAGGTCAGTTTTCACTTCCTGTCACTGCCAGGAAACCCCTGGTGGTAATGGCAGTGAAAACTGCTCAATGCTCCCTAGCCGTGGAAGAGTAGTCACAAGGCAAGGGGAGCATTGTCTTTTTTATCTTCAAGAAGAAAATCCCATTTCGAAATTTTCTTTTTGAAAATGAAAAAAGAATCCTGCTTTGTGCACGGCTCCATCATGTTGACGTAGTGCTGCACAAAACAGCGAAATTCATTGACAGGACGGTGGTTCCTGGCAATGGTTTATAAATGACTGCCAGCGTGGGTGTCATATATAAATCTAGCAGACAGTCACTCTACCTGGACGATGGAGTAATTTACTCCATTCGCCGTGCGAAACAACGGCCCGTCTAAATTGACTAAATAGGGCCCAGAATCCCCTACTGTATAGCCTGCTGCAGGAACACATTTATCTAAATATATTGTCAGGCAATATTTTATGTCTTGGAACAGCATGAATAGATAGTTAAACTCCATCAGAGACCCACATATCGGATCCAAACTGTTTCTCATTAACCAATAATTGCATCATTACCATTTTTAGGTACTGGATATTCATGGTCGACCTTGATTCTTTGATGATTTCCAAAGGTTCCTCTAAAGTCCGTAAGAAGGCCCCAAAAGCCATAATACCCCCCCCCCCCAAAGTTAAATCAGTATACTTCTTATTGGTATTGTATAGTACATACAATGCCATTAGTATGCCTTCGAAGAGCTGTTGAGTATCCCAGGTCATCGTGTCATGATTCTGAGGTTTCCATTGCAGCCAAGAGCCTGTACTGGTAAATGTTGGGTGTTACTTTCCCCTTTTTGGAGTCTGTAGCTCAAGCTGGCTAGTATGAAGTAGAGCATTGATTTCATATACATAAGTATCACTTATGGTCCTTTTAGATGTCTGTTGCTTCTTTGGGTCTGCTTCTTTGGGTCTGTGGGTGGATGAAATGGTGCCATATAGGTGAAGTCACTCAGTGTTTCTGCACCTCTTGTTGGTAACATACACAATACCAGGTGGTTATAAAGTATGAGTGGTGCATTTTTGTGTTTGTGAGATGCATAACCCTGTGGTGATCTGTTCAAGCTCTACAGAGTATTTTGTAATCTGATTCTCTTTGTTTCTAGTGTTGTCTGGGTATCTGAGTTGTTACATTAATGGCTGTGTGTGGGATTCTCTGTCTAATGCAAATGTTGTCTGTGTTGCTAATGCAGTGAGTAGAAACGCATACAGTGTGAAGTTTTCCTGTTTAGTATTTTGTGGCTGGGCTGGTGATGAGAGGAACGGCGAGGTAGTCACTAACTTTGAATATCTATTCTGACTTATGTAGGGTTTATAAAGTTTTGCCTAATGTGTTATGTTGCAAGTTTATGTTGTGGCTTTTCTTGGTAGCAAGTTTTTTTGGGAGCAACAGGCTATTCAAATGCATGGTATATCTGTGTTAGTTTGAAAGATGGGAGTATTTATAACTAATATTTTCGGATGCATTATTGTGTGTGGTGTGTCTAGGATGGAAGTGTTCTTGGGTGCGGTCTGATAGTGAAGTATAAGGAATATATGAGCAGTTGTGGATTTAAAGCAGGTGTTTTGTGTAATGATGTGATGGATAGTAGTATATTAATGACTAGGACTGTGCAAGTTTATTTTCCCAACATTTGTCTCCACCTCTTTTGCTCGTGTAGGCCAATTTTTCTTCCAGCTGTGGTCCAGGTCGCAACATTTATTGTTTTCATTAGTTACTTCTCCTTTTCTGTGTTCACTGTACTACTTATTTAAATGCACCTGTTATCATCTTCAGAAGAGAAGCTTTGCTGAGATCCTGCAAATAAACAGGGAGTGAGGACACATTTTGATATTTCCTTGTGTTCGTCCACTCCCAACCTGACTGAGCTTGAGCCGTGGCCTAGTAGTTTCTGAGCCTAGACAATGGGCGTAGCTATCAATGGTGCAGCCGGTGCAATAGCACCAGGCCCAGATGCCTGAGGGGGGCAACCGAATTCTGATATTTGCTGCATTTTACTTACCCAAAAGTTTGGGGTAAGGGATGTGAAAGCCATGTTACACCGCTGACCGATGCCAACCCTCCCATTTACTGAGCCATTACAGGTAAGGGGTGACCCGATACAAGTTTGTGGACCTGGGTAACGTTCAATATAGAAAAACAATGGTCCTCAAACCAATCATTCACAATCGCAAAACCAATTTACAATTCTTAATTATGAGCTAAAAATGAATTTGCGCTCTTCATAAGGAACAATACTTCAACATAAGAATTTTCACAGTAAAAAGAGAGAGGATGAACTTCATATGAAACAAAACGAATTTATTTTCATCAATAGATTTAAATCACTGTACATTTTGGTGGTTGCTCCAGAGGGGAACGTGCAAAGAAGGGGGTACTTGAAAATAAGTGGGTGGGGAAATTATTCCCAGAGTAAAGAAAAAGTAGAACTCCCATTTACTGAGGCAAGGCATTTGCCTTCACACTATAATATAACACAAAAATAAGTTTACTCCAAATTTTTGAATCTAGATACCTGATGTTGGGCAGCTGAGGTCGGTGTAGGTACAGGTGCTTAGTAACAGTTTATTTTTTATCAGAACAGATGGAGACATAGCCACAAGGTAATGCTTATAAATGCAGAATACTGTTTCTCAGTCACATGAGCTTCTTGCAGGAGGTTTTTTGAATTCGGCATTGTAGTCGGATGTCAGCTTCCCTCGGCAAGGGTAGCAATTATGTTATCATCCTCCTGTTCTGGCTTGAGGTTGGGTGGGTTTCCTGAGCTGCTATCAAAAAGTCATTTCATGTTGTGTACAGAACGCAACCTAGTCGTTATACAATTAGAAGCAAATTACAGCTGGCTCTGAGTAGAGAAGAAGCATAGATTCGAAGAGTAGCTCATGAGAAAAAAAAATAGAGAGCGGAAGAGAGGAAAAGAAAAAGAGAGGGATAGAGGGAGAACGCAAAAGAAAAAGACAGAGAGAAAACAAGAGAAAGAGAGAGAAAGAGCGAAGGGGCAAAAGCAGAATAACCAAAAGATGCAGATTCATTTGAGTGTGAATAATTACATTTCTCTGGTTCCCACACCAAATCTAATCACTTCCTGAAGCTCTACAACACAATTTAAAAAGCACAATTCATCCACACTAACAAAAACGTATCTGATTCAAATGTGTATACTTGTGCTGGCCTAAATGTCATAATAACAGTGAGGAGCTGATTGTAATAATGCTCTTAGCAGAAGGACTTGATACTTAAACTGCTGTCTGCCTTCCAGTTAGATTTTGATTTTAGAATAACTAGAAACTCAAGATCGTTAGATTTTAAAGGGGTTCTAGGATACTTGGGTCATGTCTTGCGAGTACTTAGCAGAGATGCTATAGTATAGATGCACTATAAACCAAGTCAAGATTTTTGGTGGGAGATAATGGAGCTCTTGCAGGAAGTGAAAGATGGGTTTGTTTAGTTACACCTCCCAGGACCAGACAAAAGTGAGAGAGGAAAAAAGGTTAATGTACAACTGCTGAAACGTAATCCTCTATGCTCCTTTCCTTATCTCACAACACTCACATTTCTGATCTTTTTTGTTGGTGGGAGTAGTGACTTATGATGCTGTCATTGACTAACGAAGATGGGCAAGGTCAATGGTTCTGTCCTTGGCAGTCTACATGGTTTTCTGTATGGATTTCTTGTACACATATGCAATACAAAGTAAAAAAGAAAAGAAAATTACAGGTTGGATGTGTAGCGTCCTCCGCAGCCCGGGAGCATGCAAATGAACACGCCACACACAGAGATCTGGAACAAACTTCTTTATTCTTCAGCATACGATCAGGCACTGCACTATATGCATTGTGTCATGACTTAATAACCACATTGTACACCTCCCAGCAGCGTACGTAATTATTGTTAAGGTATTCCCAGAACTACGAGGGTCCTAGCGCTCATAACCTTAAAGACTCTAAAGTGTCCATATATGAAAAAAAGTTGCAAGACTTACAAAGGCATGACATGAATGCAGAAATTGGCTTACTGTCTCTAACACTGAATTGGACAACTTCTAGGTACATGTTCTCATGTGGAAGAACAATGGTTGAAGTGGGCTGACCCATTGCCCCATGATGCAGGTTTTAGCGGATGGAATAAAAATGTGAATGACAATGTTAGTTTTTTTAACTTCTTTTTTTAAATTTTTTATTACAAAGTATTTTATTAGAATGTTTTACACATATAGTTAGCATCGCTTTACAGTTACAGGGTATCATCCCAAGCTGGCTGTAGTTAACAATGATAGAGGTAAGTGGTGTTTATGCTTGGGTGTCCCCTTTTCCACTGTCTTGGTAGAAGAATAAGAGTGGTGAGCAGGGAAAATATGAACAATAGAAAAGAGAGAGAAGGAGATAGTAAACAAGAAGCATTACTGCAGTAGTGGGGCTTGTAGTGAGGCTGTGGGGCATGCTTGTGGGCGAGCGCCCTTCTCCAGCATGGTTCACAGGGATTCGTAGGGGTCCAGGTATTCATCCAGTGAGGCCCACATTCCCCTGGATGCTGGTCTCCAGGGTGAATTACGCTGGGCAATATTATAGTAGAACCAGCCTTTGAATGTCGCCTTAGTTGTGTCTTTCCATTTTGAGATTACCATTTCCACTGCCGCTGGCAGTAGGAGATCTAACAAGTATGTATGTATGTATAGGTATTCATGTATGGCACAAAATCTGTCACCCAACGGGCATCCTGGCGCTTAGACTGTCCTGACACTTACACATACATGATGTTTTGCAACAACAGATACGATTACATTGCCCTGGGAAACAGGTCAATGTTGTGAGTCTAGATCTGCGCTGAGGAATGCGGTGGTAAGGGTAGCGAATTCTGGTTGTGGTGTGCATCCCAGCACCTTTTTTATGAAGGTGAAAATGTAACCTCTTGCATGCGCTGTGAATTTTCACGCTGTGCGGGCAATTTACATAGTGGGTGGGATTCGGACAGCCCCCGGCCGTTGTGAACACACGCCCACCGTGAATCATGATTGATGGCAATATAAGTGATCCAACTCTTTCAGAAAGCCCTGCAGGAGGTTAATTTGCCCTTCTGCAGCACATTCGCAAGAGCAGTGGTTGAACATATCCCAATTCTATTGACCACTGGTCATACCAGGTCAAAGTAGACCATGTTAACCTAAGAGTAAGAGCAACATTTGTGAACAGGTGTGAGACTGTTCCAGGTTATGATGATACATTTACTTGTTTGCATAAGTGATTATGTATTTACTTATGTAAATTCCTTTGCAAGCGTATCTTGTAATGCATCACAATAGGAGCCTGTTAGGCCTAGCCTTTTGAGACATTGACGTTGATATGTTTTATGGACCTGTGCAGATGAGAATTTTCTCAAATTGATGTATGCATCTTCTACTGTAGTGAGTATCATATACCTTTATATTTCTCTTTAATGTTCACTTGCATATCCTTGACCTTTTGAATTAAGAAGGCGTTAAAAGTTTCTGCAACATCCAGAAATGGAGTGGACCTATATAATCAAGATCCGATTAAAAAAATGGAAACAATAAACAAGCTCCTGATGGACTTCGAGCTCGGATGTGTGCAGATTTACAATTTTCAGAAGTTCCCAATTCGTTCATAAGTATGCCTCCAAAGCTCTGACAGACAGGCTTCAGGCTTACTTTTAGAAAACAGGTTCAAGAACCTAATAGAGTTTTTATGCTATTATTTCCATAAGTAAAACATTTTTCCACATTGCAAAACCTCTTCTCCCACACTCCCATCAAAAGCATCATACATATTGTTTTTGGAGTAACTTTTTTGCCTGAAAATAGAGTGCGTGCTAAGGTTTGACTTTTCAGACCAACATTTTGATATCAAAAAGTCCAAAAATATGTCAGATGAGCCCAGAATTCAATGTAAATAAAACCAACTGACGACTTTTTAAGTCAACGCTCCACATAGACAACAGTTCTTGCTGTGAGAATATTTGTTTAGATTTGTTGAGAGTATACGCGATTTTTCATTGGGGCAAAGCATCTACTTTTTTTACTTCCTGACTATCCAAACATATGATTAAATACTTCCTAAAGTAAAGAGATTTGTCATTGCATTTCTCAAAATGGGCAAAATATCCAGGCAGTCAAAGACAAGGAAGTGTTTTAACATAGCTTGATAATGAAGAAATATTTTCAATAGAAGGAATTCCGATACAGAGGAATTTTCTTGGATGGAGTAGTTTTCCACCTCGGGGTGTCCCTGAAGATCAAATCAAGGTGCACTAATTTTAATTTTCCACTTGATATATTTAACTGTGGACTTTTACACGACCGTCTGGCAACTCACCAGAGCTATATTTGAGGAACAGATGATCAAACATCCAGCTATTAGTTCTTGTATAGTGTGGGCATTTCGTGTTGCTGGCTTGGTTTTTATCAAGTAGGGACATGTTCTAGACTGAATGCTAATTCCTACATGACCATATGAACTATGTCAAATCAAGTTTAATAATCTTGTGTATTTCTGTCTTGTTCAGGATGCATGTGCTGGTAAATCCGTTTTCACTGATGTTCATAGTAGTCCTGTATTACACAATATGTGAACGATATATAATGTTTCACTAGAGTTACCCACAAACTTTAATGGCATTATAACACAGGCCTTTGCAAAGTGTATTTTACTACACATGCCTTTACCAGGCATTTAAATAGGATAACAATGAAAGTACTTCTACCACGCATAACTTTACCACACATACCTTTGCCATGCTTTTCTCGACAATACAATTTTTTTTAAATTAAATCATTTTTAAAAAGCAGCATTAATCACACAAGTCTGTATTCAATAAAATCACATTGAATCCTTCAGAAAAACATTGCTATAATGTTACAAAATCTATACGTATTTATTAAAGCTTGATTTGTGCTTGCATTGTGCAAAGCCACACTAGGCTACACAAAGGCTTCCTTTACATTGTGCAACATGGTGCATAAATGGACGCCCACCATTTTATGCTCAGTGGTACAGTGACCTGTTAATTGACCACCTGCACTGGTGACAAGAGGAGACAGAAAGACAGCGGGAACAGAAAACAATGCTACCTACATTTCAAAGTAGGTACTGTAGTGAAAAATATATGACTTAAAGTAAAAGCTTTTAGCATTTAATTAAAATTAAATTAGATAGGTTTTCTTAAGAATATACATTTTATAGCAGAGATTCACTGAATTAGTACTAAAACCCCCAGAATAAGCAAGTTGTATGAAGTGCATATTCCTTTTTTTTGTTTAGATAAAAATAAATACATACATGTTTTGTCAACTAGTACAGATTTCTTAGAGTTTTGCAGGGCACATTTACTATTCCAAACTCCAGCTAAGGCCTACTCGGGGGAGGTGCTGGAAACGTAATGGGGCAGATTTACAATTCATAACTCCAGTCAGAGCAACTCGGGAAAGGTGCCGTAAAGTGAAGGAAGTAGATTTACTATTACTTACTCCACTCAGGCCCAACTTAAGGAAGGTGCTAAACACTGAAGCATCCAGATTTAGGGCCTGATTACGAGTTTGGCGGTCTCACCACCCGAGACCCGCCAGTAGCCCACAATGTGAGGGGTCTTTATATCGCCCTAGTACAAGTTTAACACGTTGCCTGCGGTGTGGATGCAGACCTCTTGCTGCGGTGGTGAGTCTTTTTTTAAATATATCGATGCCTGTCTGTGCATTTTGACTGCATATGTGTCAGATGCACACATATGCGTGATACATGTGGAAAATACCATCTATCCATTGCCGGAATCGGGTCCATATGTGAACAGTCCTTGCAATGGGTATATGGTATGAAAAGGACTCCCCTGTACATCGCCCCAACCAGGGTCGTATTTCTTGGAATGAAGATGCTGCTGTGAAGGGGGGACCTAGAGAAAGGGATCCACATCAAACTCTGCCTGGAAGACGAAGAATGGGGTCAGTATGCACCCAAATTCTTCGTTACCGCCACCTAGAAGCAGTTGTTCGGACCCCCACAGTCAGCTCGTGGAAAAGACAACTCGTAATAGGGATGGTGGAGCAACTACCTTGTACCGCCCAACGGCAACAGCCTTTCCTCGACCATAAACCCGGCAGTCTACTAGCGGTGTCAGTGGTTCAGCCAGCCGCGGTCGGTAGTGGGAGTACCGGCCGGGCGGTGACGTGGGGAGGGGGAGGGGCAGTGTGGGGGTAGTAATGTATGGAATCCGGACCTTAACAGGTAAGTAAACATAAAAATAAATAAAACGAATTTCGTTGCGCGCACTGCATCGCATTTGGTGATGCAGTGCGCGCAACGAAATTCGTTTTTGATCTGAGGGAATATCATGCAAAAGATAGTCATGTCCAACAGCAGGCAAAAATGTACCCAAGTCATACATTCATAAACAATTTTTAAGTCTTTAAGACCCGCAGCAATTAAGGTCATTAAAAGTATCGTTTTTAGGTAGGCAGCAGGCTATTAGGGGGGGCTTGGAATTAGCCACCCCCTCGGTGAGAAGGTATGTCATCCTAAGTCTGACCCCACAACTACAGCCCTATCTGTCATTAGTAACAAACATACAACATAATTTTGTTCTAACAGATTCCTGCTGAATCAGGTACCATGGTTTTTAGTCTTCCCCAAGGGGTATTCACGGCCAGGTACCCTAAAGCCGTGCCCCTGCGATAATTTCTCGGAACAGGACACTTTGCATTTTATTTTCTTCTGTGAATTTTATGCCCCCTTCGTAAGAAATGTATACTACCGCTATTGAGAGAGGCCAACTTTGTTCAAGTAAGGCTGCTCTGCTATTCTTACAAATGCTACCGTCCCCTGTGGTGTGCTTTGGGGTTGCAAGCTTTCTGCTAGGGACTATGAGATCTAGGAAGATGTCCCTGCAGTAGCTACATAATAATTTTCTTAAATTTGTTTATGATACGATATACCCTTTTTAGCATTTTTTTAAAAGCCTAATTAAGGGGATTCTCATCAAGCTTTTATTCCTATGGTACTCTGCTTGCTGCATTTTTAAATGTACTGATATCTGTCTGACTTTTTATAATGTGTTTCATTCTAATTTGACTAAAGTGATTAATTGTTGTACATGCAATATGTGTATGATGGGGACCATTATAATGTACATGTGCACTTTTCCTCTTTTAATGTATTGAATGTCCTTTTCTAAAGTCCTTGTGTGCTTTAACTGTGTGCTTTTATGGCTTTTGGTAGCCGAATAAAGCATTCTGACTGACTGACTGAGTCATGCGTAACAGTACATGTATAAACAGACATAGTGACAGACACATATGCACTGATGGACCTTTATAAAGGCATTAAATACTGTACTCAGGGCCACTGGATTATGCAATTGTGTGGCTTCAGCAATTGTTTCATAATTATAGATTTGACGCATTTGCCACATAATCCATCATCTACCACATAATCTGCAGAATTTAACCAAAAAGTTATTTTGGGGGTGATTACGATGACTTCAGTCCATCCGCCATCGTATCGTATTTGGGCCCGCCCACCTACAAGGCGGCGATCCCACAGGACAAATTACGATGCGACCACCACCTTGGCAGTTGCATTGCCCATGTTTTGTATTACAGCGGGTGCTTGTCTATATTAGTGACTCTCTTTTTTAGTTTTACTTGGTATTTAATGTTTTATGTAATTACACTGTGATAAGAATTGTTGCCAATGAATTATGTGATGAATCATGAAAACTAGCTTTGTTCCTAAAAACAACTGTGTCTCTTTTTTAAAACAATAAATCAATTCGTATTTTTTCTTTGGATCATCCGTTTTGGTTATCTGTTGGTTATATATGGTTCAATCTTCTTGAGCATGGACGAGTGAGACTGAAGGTGATATATCAGGCTTGAATGTTATGTACAGATTGGATGTTGTGTAGTTAATATAATTTTGGCCAAGGATACTGTTCTTTGATCACTGTATAGTGCCCTATTCCTTTGGTCTAAAGGGGCTCCACTTTATTCTTGTCAGTACAAGATTACACATAAAAAGAGACATGCATATACAAACACCAAGAAGGAGAGCACACACACACACACTCACCATGCCTAGGCTGCTGTAACCCACTGCCTGGAAGTAGGAAAGAGCGTGATGACATCACATGCTAATGTGAACCATCTGGCTCCCATTCAGTGGAGCTAGGGCTTCACCAGGACAGCCTTTGGCAGGCTCCACGGGCGGTCTGCGGCAGGGCAGGGAGAGGGACAGTGGAGGACAGCCAGCCTGCCAAGTCAAGCAGTGTGAAACCTCAGATGTGTGCTGGTCCCAAAACCCCGTGAGAATAATCTGCAGTTTGGTGAGATTCACAGTGTTTCCTGCCACAGAAATTAAATGTCGGTTTTGTTTTGACCGCAGAAGGCAGGGAGAGAAAAGCCACAAGAAGAAGGCAGCTGATCTCATGTCTCTGAAAGTAAACAATAAAGGTAAACACTACCAGAGATCAAAAAAAGCCCCCACATTATATGCCAGAGTGAAAAATGCGTTTTCTGAATGATGTAACTGTCTCAAGAACAGATGGACCATTTGGTTTGAGAGGATGACTTTGCTGTTTGGGACCTGAACCTCCAAGATCTGTTTGCCCCATGCACCTCTTTGCTCTTTGAACACTGAGCCCCCAGGTGAGATTTGTATAACATGAGGGGCATATGTTCCCTGCAAAGGTAGAGCAGTCTAGCTGTTCGAGGCTTGAGACCCTAACAGCGGTATAGCTTAAGGCATAGATCTGCAGTTCGACCCTGAGACCCTCCCATGTGTAATGTGAGTGATAGCACTGCTGTATTATGCTGTAGTCCACGAGACCTGAGTAGCCAGTACTTACTAGTATTGTTTAGTGCTTAACTGGTGGAACCTGTACCCAGATGAAAAGCTCCCACTTTCCTTTGCAAGATCTGGTGTAAAATGAGTCATTTTACAGCCAGATCTTGCAAAGGAGAGGAGGACTTTCCTTCAAATTATGTCATTTTAAATGACATCATTTGAAAGAAAGCCCTGTTACATGACCCCTGAGCCTGTGTGTTCTTTGTACTCTGAGGTATACCTTTGCTTTCTTATTCCATAATCTGTCAACTTTGGATTGGTCCGTTGTCTATGATTTATGCAGCCCGATGTTTGTAGCCTGATAAGTAGCTTTGCTATTTACCATCCAGCTGTGGAGCAAGTGGGACATGGACCTACACGCGAGTAAGGAATATGTCCCCATCCCTTGATTTGGAAGTTCAAAATAACAGCTAGAACTGTGGTGCAGTGGGCCCCTCGGACTCCTGGGCCTGGGCCTGCACTGCCAATAGTACGCCCTTGCTACTGAGCCTGTATGTCTTATATTAGCAGATGCCAGGCCTGGTGTTTGAAGACTGAGACCAACCTCTGTGTAACCTAAGAGGAAGCTCTACTTTCGATTGTCTGAACCTGTACAATCTTCATCTACTCATGAATAACTATGATGTATTGTACTTGAGCTCATAGGATCCTTGCAGCCAGATGTGCAGATCTGCTTTCTAAGACACTGGCCTGTAAGACACGTGTAACCAGAGAGATGGATAACTTCAGAGAAACAAGTCACCTCTCTGAACCTGAAAAGTAACAACATAGCAATCCGCCATTTTATTTTTGGGAGAAGATGCAAATTTAACCATTTATAACTGAGCACATCAGATCATACGTAAAGAGTAACTTACTTGACTAACAGCTTCTAAAGTCTGGGTGCACCCTGCAGGCCGCAGGTATTTCTAGGCTGAGCTGGAATCTAGTATTGCACGGTAATCACCTTAAGTGGAAATATAGAAGCACAGCTACCCGCTATCCCAGAGCACCTGTTTGCTACTGAGAGGAGCCAGTCTTGTCGCATTATAATTAATGCAACTGTGCTGAGAAATGCTGGTACTCTCCAATTATAAACAGGGCCACTGAAATCATGCAGCACAGGAGGACCAAATCATGCATAAGGATTGACTAAATTATGGAGCAAGAAACTGCAAATTATGTGGCGTAATGCAGAACATTTTGTGATAGTATTACTTCCTTATTGTGTCATTATACAGATGGCAACACCGTCTGGGAAACACTTTCACCTTACTAATGCCAACTTAACACCCAAATACAGCAATAAGGGGCACCTTCCTGCACAAAAACAATCCTGAGAGGTATATCCCTCTATGTATGTGTGCTCCAGGATGCCGCACACGGAGAAAGAGGAAGTAACGAGGAGAAATAAAGATATTTTGCCTCGTTATAGCCCACCTTGGAAGGCGTATCTTTTTGTTGCATTTCCAGGTTTACCAGTCTGGTAAATCTGGGAGTGCGTCGAAAACCATGGGAGTTGAGTAGGAACGCCCATGCAATGCCCCTTGAATGCCTCTCTAGCACAGAGTAAGGCAACACAGCGATTTACAGTGCGTTTCTTTACTCTAGATTTCTGCAGCCACTCAGGGCTACGCAAAGTGGCCATGCGTGGCATCATGAATCTTATTTTCCAGTTGTGTCATGCATGTCCCACATTGTGTGGTGCAAGTGTGACGGAACTGAAGTCATAGATAGGGCAGTCATTCTTTTTTGTTAAAATCTGCAGATGATGTAGCAGATGATGAATTATGTGGCAAATCCATAATTATGCGAGAAAAGCTGCGGCCACAGCATTGCATTATTCCTGTTGCCCTGATTATAAGTGTTGTACCTCAACTTGGAAGTGTTGGTACTCTCCGGGCCCGATTCACAGAACTAACTTAAGACAAAATCCTAAACTTACTACCATTTTCGTATTCACAGAAGGCACTTACTCATTTTGGTACTCACAGAAAACACTTATTCATTTTGGTATTCACAGAAGTTAGGACTCCTAACTTTAGGACTCCTAAATGCCTTCTGTGAATACCGAAAGTCTTAAAGTTAGGATTTTTCTTAGTTTAGTAGTAGTAAAGTTAGGACTCCTAACTTTAGGACTCCTAAATGCCTTCTGTGAATACCGAAAGTCTTAAAATTAGGAGTTTTTGCAATTTAATAGTAGTAAAGTTAGGACTTCTAACTTTAGGACTCCTAAATGCCTTCTATGAATACCGAAAGTCTTAAAATTAGCGTTTTTCTCAATTTAGTAGTAGTAAAGTTAGGACTCCTAACTTTAGGACTCCTAAATGCCTTCTGTGAATACCGAAAGTCTTAAAATTAGCATTTTTCTCAGTTTAGTAGTAGTAAAGTTGAGGAAAATCCTAATGTTAAGACTTTTGGTATTCACAGAAGGCATTTAGGAGTCCTAAAGTTAGGAGTCCTAACTTTACTACTACTAAATTGAGAAAAATCCTAATTTTAAGACTTTCGGTATTCACAGAAGGCATTTAGGAGTCCTAAAATTAGGACTCCTAACTTCTGTGAATACCGAAATGAGTAAGTGCCTTCTGTGAATACCAAAATGATTAAGTGCCTTCTGTGAATACCAACATGATAGTAAGTTTAGGATTTTGTCTTAAGTTAGTTCTGTGAATCGGGCCCTCCAAGTACAAATCTTGCACCTCTGCTGAGATGTTCAGTTACTCTCCCATCATATGTATTGCTCCTCTTCTGAGAAGTGACAGTACTCTCAAATTATAAGTATTGCACTTGTGCTGACTAGTGATGTTACTCCCTCATTAGATGTATTGCACATCTGCTGAGAAGAGCTGGTACTGACCCATTAGAAGTATTGCACCTGTGCTAAGAAGTGCTGGTACTCTCCCATTGGAATAATGTACCTATACTGAGAAGTGCTGGTACTCGTCTTTTGATGTATTACACCTCTAATAACAAGTGCTAGCACTCTCCAATCATAACTATTGCACTTATGCTGATAAATGCTGTCACTCTCATTATCCGTATTGCATCTTTTGAGGAGTACGGGTACTTCACCATTAGAACTATTCCACCTCTGCTGAGCAGTGGTGCTAATATCCCATTAGAACTGCTGGTACTCCCTCATTTTAAGTATTGCACCTCTTCTGAGAAGTGATGTGCTGCCCAGTTATAAGTATTGCACTTGTGCTACCAAGTGCTATTAGTCTCTGATTAGATGTATTGCACCTTGTCCAAGAAGAACTGGTATACTCCCATTAGAATATTGCACCTGTGCTGAGAAGTCTTGTGTTCTCCCATTAGAAATACTGAACCTTTGCTACGACATGCTGGTACTCTCTCATTAGAAGTATCGCACCTCATCCGAGAAGTGCTAATACTCCCCAATTATAAGTATTTCACTTCTCCTGAAAAGTGCTTTGACTCTCTCATTACATGTATTGCACTTTTTTGCGAGGTGCAGGTACTCCCCCATTAGAGATATTGCACCTCTGCTAAGAAGTGCTGGTACTTTAACATTAGCACTGCTGCACCTCTGCTGAGAAGTGCTGGTACTTTAACATTAGCACTGCTGCACCTCTGCTGAGAAGTGCTGGTACTCTTCCATTATAAGTATTGCACTTCTTGTGAGAAGTGATTTCAGTCTCAATATATAAGTATTGTACTTGGGATGACAAGTGCTAGTACTCTCCAAGTATAAGTATGGCACTGCTCCTGAGAACTGCTGTTACCCTCTCAGTACATGTATTGCACCTTTTTGAGAGGTACAGGCAGTCCCCCATTAGAACTATTGCACCTCTGCTGAAAAGTGCTGGTACTTTTTCATTAAAACGTATGCACCTCTGCTGAAAGGTGCTGGTACTCTTCCATTATAAGTATTGCACCTCTTGTGAGAAGTGATAGTAGTCTCCAAATATAAGTATTGTGCTTGTGCTGAGAATTGCTGTTACTCTCTCGTTAGATGTGTTGCACCTTTTTTAGGTCAAGCGACCTATCTCAATGCGCATGCGCATTGAGCGGGAGCGAGATATATAGGGGCTTATCGAGAGTTTACCTAACTGGCGATTCCACTGGCGATCCCATACAGTGCATGTGCTTTTTAGGTCATTGCGCAAGCGCAAGCCCTAAAAAGCGCGTGCACAATGCCACCAGCCGCCTGCCTGCCTGCCTCGCATTACCACATCAAAGGCAGCCCTCCCAGCGCATTTCTCACCCCCTAATTATTCACGGCCGTACTTTCAGTTTCACGGCCGCGTTTCAAGCATGCCAAGTTGAAAGCTTCATTTCTTTGTCTGCAATTTCAATTTTATTTTCATTTATAGAGTTTTTTTTCTTCAATGTGGCTATTTATGTGCATTTTTATTTTATCAGCAAGTTTATATTGTTTAATTTTCAAGGACCCCCTGAGTAGGTGCTGCGGACCCCACTTTAAAAATCGATTTTACATTAAGCAAATGATGCTCGAAATTCCCAAATCTAAAATAACCCAAAGCAAAAAAGTAAACCATTTCTTTTCTCTCCTACTCTGTGGATCTAATGTCCCCATCTCCGGGTGACACATTGCTTTGAAATGTTATAATCTCAAATATCTGTTTTTCTCTGTCAAATCCATCCCTACATTAATCTCCTTAAGCCTCGCGTTCCTTTTCTTCTTTGCCGTCAGATTTATCCCTCTGACCACTTGTAATTTTACAAATCAGCCGATCGATTCCAAACAGTGTTGGAGAGAAGGGTTATGTGGCGGATATTTCTGGCTCAGTAAAACATGCTGAATTTCTTCTGGTGTCGTTTTCGGACGCTGGGACATCATTCAGCAGTGCCGGCATTTGTCTGTATTAACCTGCGTGGAAGGGAGGGGGCTTTATTTTAACATCCAGCTGAGCAGAAACAAAGGCCTGATTTAAAAGACCATCAGCCCGTCTTTTGTTCAAGCCATCTGAGCCTAACACCTAGATGCCAGTGCAATGGAAGAAAGCAGAGGCAGACAGCTAATTACTTCACACATACTTAAGCAAAACCTTTGGAGCCAGTTGTTTTAACTTTGTTTAACTCCCTACGAAAGAGATGTGCTTACACATTTTTAATCTTGCCTCCCAAAGCAACACGACTTAAGATACCACGCCCCCTCATGTGAGACCTTCACACCCTCATCGCCGCTCTCCCCGCTCCGCCCCCTCCCCTGCCCGCCGTGTCGCATTTCTCCTCCCCCCAGCAATGCCCTCCGTCTTGTTCTCCTCCGTCGCTTGTTCCTTACCCCAGTTTCCCTTCCTCCTCGCCTCTCCTATTTCTTTATCTAAGCCCCTCGTATTCACTATAATACAGTCCACGTTGATTGAGCACAGGGTCAAAGAAAGGATTATTGTCATTATAATGGAAATGAAAACAAGGCATGCGCAACCCACCATCTACAACCCTTACATTAACATCGGTCAGTGATTGGTACAAAATAGGTACCCCTCTGTATATAATAAAAATGTCATGCCACATCCACCACCACATCCACCACCACATCCACCACCACATCCACCATCACCACCACATCCACCACCACATCCACCACCACATCCACCACCACATCCACCGCATCCACCACCACCGCATCCACCGCATCCACCGCATCCACCACCGCATTCACCACCGCATCCACCACCACATCCAACACCACATCCACCACCACATCCACCATCACCTCCACATCCACCATGACATCCACTGCCACATCCACCACCCCATCCACCACCACCACCACCGCATCCACCACCACCACCGCATCCACCACCACATCCACCGCATCCACCACCACCACATCCACCGCATCCACCACCGCATCCACCACCACATCCACCACCACATCCACCATCACCACCACATCCACCATCACCTCCACATCCACCATGACATCCACCGCCACATCCACCGCCACATCCACCGCCACATCCACCACACCCACCACCACCACCACATCCACCACCACATCCACCACCACATCTACCACCACATCCACCACCACATCCACCACATCCACCACACCCACATCCACCACCACATCCACCACCACATCCAACACATCCACCACCACTTCCACCACCACATCCACCACCACATCCACCACCACATCCACCAAATGTAAATGTAAATGTGGGATACTTATAAAGCGCACTGTTACTCTACCCGAGTGTCCTTGCGCTGTAGGCCGCTGGCGAACCCGTCCTGGTTTTCTCTGTGAGACGCTCCCTTTCTGGGTATCTCCAGGGTGAAACCAGGCATCCCCGGCGTCTGTGGGGGGCCGTTGTAGAGATGAGGCAAGCTTAATGCCCAGAGTTACCGAGTGTGTTCCCTGGTTAGAGTAGGCACTGAGGCGAGAATTAGCGAGTCTGTTGACCCTGGTCCAAGACCCTGCCGCGTCGGGAATTGAACCCTGGTCCCGGGCCGTTCTCTGCTTACAGGTTTGCTGCCTCTAACCAGTGAGCCACACCTCTCAACCACCACTTTCACCACATCCACCACCACATCCACCACCACCACATCCACCACTACCTCCACCACCACCTCCACCACCACATCCACCACCACATCCACCACCGCATCCACCACCACATCCACCCCCACATCCACCCCCACATCCACCACCATCACCACCACATCCACCACCACCACCACCACATCCACCACCACCATATCCACCACCACCACATCTATGTGTGTGTGTGTGTGTGTGTGTGGCTGTGTGTGTGTGTAGGTGCAAATGCAATGTTCTTGGATTTTCGTCACAATAAAATACACTGAACATAATCTTCACAAAAGTTATTTACAAACGTTTAAGCTATTGCCATTATAAATTACAATAAATGTTATTTAAGTATTAATTATTTACAAAATTAAAAGCCATTGTTATTTGCAATATCAATACATCTAAGTCACGTAAATACAACACACATTGCATTACAAATGCTATAGGTGTCACATTTGCGAAAGTTAAAACTATTGACATTGTAACTGACAAAGCTATTACTTTTGCTATTTTCAAAACCAACACATAAATAAAAAAAGTGTCATTTACAATACCAATTGCTCAAACTTTCCTAATGCGAGACCTATTGCATTTCCAATGCTTGTTTTAAAGTGCAGGTATTATTGCACCTCTTCTGAGAAGTGCTGGTAAATTCCCATTAAAGCTACTGCAGCTCTGCTGAGAAGTGCTAGTACTCTCCAATTATGGGCATTGCACTTGTGGTGAGAAGTGCTAGTACTCTCCATTAGATTTAGAGCATCTGTGCTGAGAAGTGCTGTTCCTCTACAATTATAGGTATTGCATATTCTTGAGAAGTGCTGGTAAACTCCCGCTAGAAGTATTGTAGTTCTGCTGAGAAGTGCTGGAACTCTCCCATTAGCAGACCTGCCAACTTAAAAAAACATTTTACCCTGTGAGGATGGGGCAGGGCCTAGAGCGACGGGGTCTTATGTCAAGAAATAAGAGAAGTAGATGCCCCCTCCCAAAGTTAGCGCCACTCCAAAACAAAAAACAAAAATATAAAAAGCCGGTGCTGATGTTCTGGAGCGTTTTCACCCCCCTTAATGGACATTGGCTGTTCAGAGCCCCCATAGACGAGCTGGAGACCCACCCTTTCAGCCCTTCTTCCGTGTGAAAGGAGTCAATTTCATGTGACACGCTGTGACACCTTGTGAGTTGGCAAGTCGGCATCATAATTATTGCACCCCTGCTGAGAAGTGCTGGTACAATGCTATAAAAAGTATTGCAGTTATGCTGAAAAGTGTTTTCCCATTATAATTCTTGCACCTCTGATGAGACGTGCTGGTACTCTCCCATTAGATTTAGAACACCTCCACAAAGAAGTGCTGTTACTCTCCAATTATAAGTATTACAGATTCTTGACAAGTGTTGTACTCTCTCATTAGAAGTATTGTACCTTTGCTAAGAAATGCTGGTCCACTCTCATTAGAAGTATAGCACCCCTACTGAGAAGTGCTGGTACTTTTCAGTTATAAGTATTGTACCGGTGCTGAGAAGTGCTGGAAGGGGAAAGAACCTTTACAACGCAACTTTTACAACGCAGTACCATTACAATGAAACTTGTACAATGCAACATCCTTTACATAGCATGCCATTACAACGCAACCATTACAACGCATGACACTACAACGCATACCATTACAACGCGTCATTACAACGCAGTCATTACAACACATACCATTACAACACATACCATTATCATGCAACACTTACCCTACTGTTGCACACCCTGGAGTTAGAATAGTGATTTTTACCCCTGCACTAGCCAACACTTACCCTACTGTTGCACCCCCTGGAGTTAGAATAGTAATTTTTACCCCTATACTATCCAATACTTACCATATATGCAATGTAACGTTATGCGTTGTAATGGTATGCGTTGTAAAGGTAGTATGCGTTGTAATGGAATGCGTTGTAAAGGTAGTTTTTAAAAATTCGTTGTAATGGCATGCGTTGTAATGGAATGCGTTGTAATGGATGTTGTGTTGTAAAAAATGCGTTGTAATGATGTGCGTTGTAAAAGTATGCATTATAACGTCATGCTACCGCTGGAAGTCTCCCGTTAGAAGCATTAGGCCCGTGCTGAGAAGTGCTGGTACTCTTCAATGTAGCTAAAAGAAATGCAAGTACTCAGTACCCGTGAGCACCTGACCCTTTAATCTCTGGCTGCACTTTAAAGTGTTCTATCGCAATGACGTTGTTTGAACCGTCAGACGGAGCAGAGACTGGCTGCCAGTTCTTGAGGTATTGTACAGTCCTGGCCAATCACCTGAGAGCCCTAAATAGTTACGGATCAGAGGCAGCTGCACAGACAAACTATTCAGAGAGGAACTGGGTCTGAGCCAGTGAGAGGCTAAGAGCTGATGGTAAAAGCTCTGTTTAATGCAGGGAAGGCCATCAGTAACCACATCATGTCAATATTTAGGTCTCATCCGCCCAGCCAGCGTTTGAAGTACCACTGGGGCCTCTCCAGAGCAAACAACCCTCACCACCCCTCCGCCCCCAACAACTCTTCGAATTCCAGAAAGCATGAAGATCAGTTTTTGGCAGCCCAGTGATTTAAATGTCATCAGCCCAGGGTGATAAAGATCAAATTGAGAGTCTGTCTGACCAACAGGGGAAACAGAGAGTTTCCCATCAGTCTGTGCCTCTGGTTTGCAAGACAGGCCAAAGCAGAATCAAAACGAGGCTTGGATGCAACTGCCTCTTTCGCAGTCGTTTCCGCCCTTTCAGACACCACAGCATGTTAAGAAGTCTGTCGAATGCATTAGAGGGGTGGTCGCCCTCAAGTCAAAACCTATAGTGAAAACAAATAAACGGGGTAGAGCATCAATTATTGCCTAGGAAGGGGATTTTTGATGGGCCTATATCAACAGTATGCTAATTTGCCCATCCTACATATACATATTCCAGATGCACCAATGCAAATATTGAATGTTTCCAGGGAATTAAAGTAGCACTCGGTAACAATGAGTACGAATTTGCTGTTATGTAGGTATGTGCATGATTCTCATGGAAAACACAATATCCTTGCTTCATGCATCGAGTAATAGAGCATAACATAAGGCATAGACGAATTTGGCCAATAAACCTCATGCTTAAATTAGTTTAAAGATGCTCTTTTATGTACTGAGTGGCCCTGAAATGCTTGTCAGGAAGGCTTTTCTTAATACATCCTTGAACCTAGGATTAGGATTAGTTGGAAGGCCTGGCCTTGACTTTTTTTGTAATTTATAAATATTCTATTTCAGGAGGCAGATGCAGCTATTAAACTAGCTCTGTGTTTTTAGGTCTCGCCTTCTAGACAGCTTTTAACCTATGTAGGTGAAAGCCACCAATACCTTACAGTGAGTTTAGCGCCTATTCACAGTTTATCACTGGTTGGTCTTCCTATTTTAGGATCTCTCTTATGTGCTGCTTCCTTCCCACGAAATCCCTGCTCCCCTAGCGCTCTGAGTCGCTCTCGTCTCACCCAACTTGCTCTCACCCGCATGCGCTGCTTTTTCTTCACACATGGGCTCTGTTGCGCTCCCTCGTCTCCCACTCTGTCCAGTGCCCCCTCCTTGGCTTTTTTTCTATTCTTTTGAAATCATATTCTCCCCCTCCAATCGTTGGTTCCCCTGTCCATTGCTCCCAACACACTCTCTGTTGACACCGTTCCATCTACTCCTTCGTAGCCCTGTCCCTCATAGTCATTTTAAAAATATACATATAGGGCCCTACATATATCTGTTGAGCACTTAAGTTTTTTTTAAAGCGATTTTGCGCAGGTAAAAAGTATTTTATTATTTACTTCTCCCAATTGCACCTGTCATCTTGGATCAGTAAATAAAAATAATAAGCAAAATGGCGCCTGAGCTCAATATAGGCATGCGCATACGTGGTGACTCACGAGCAAGTATATGTCATCAGGCATGCGCACACCTCCTGAATGAGGCAGCCCTAGTGGTGTTGTGATGCCTACGCCCTTTGCACATCATGTAGTCCTACCCACATCACTTAGTGACACATTCCTTATTGTTTTGTTTATGGTTTTTACCAATGCTGTACAGTATTGCGAAAAAGCATTGGCAAAACCAATATGTCATAAAGGCAAAAAATATTGGCTTTGCCAATTCTTTTTCCAAGGATTTTGACTTATTTTAGGTTTGTCTACGATCTGGCTTGTACAGGAATATAAGGGAATAGATACATTCATAAACTAGATCTTTGTGACTTTTTTCAGAGATGGCCTTTAAGGTAGTTAATTGGTGGCGGTCGAATTATAAATATAGGCACAGTGCTGTCTTGATTGAATGAATTTTCCTAGAGTGGTGCTGGTTCCTGGGCTAGAATAATTTTATTTTATGAAGAATAATCATTGACACCCACTATGTAAGCAATTATAACATTGGCTAGTATTAAAACATTGTCTCTTAGAATAGCTTAACGTGTTTCTTTGCTTTGGCTTGTCTTTTTGTATCCTATAGGTCTAGCTTGTATTATGCCTTGTCAGATTTTAACATTTTAATTTCAGTTTGTAGCCTTTTGATTTCATAGTGATGAGATATTTAGAAAACCATTTTGTGATAAGACTTTCTTTTCAACTAAGGGGCTGATAGACAAAAGGGTGGGAACTAAATGCCCCCTAAAACAAGGAGAAGTCTAGTCAGCCCTTTTCTGGGTTCCATCACCCAATTGTGATGAAAGCTCAAGGAGCCACTACACTCTCTGCTATCAGGAATATCATGTGGATGATGTAGAGTGAATACAAAAAAGTGCAATACCTTCCAAACTAGGCGTGTGGCTTTGTCACCACTTTTGTTGTCACCTACTCCATGGGAGACCACCATGTAAACCATGATTCTATAGTATGAAACTCTCTGGTAAGTTGTCCTGGGATAAATTTAAGGAAGTTAGGGATATTTGTAATGTGGGTACTGAATTGCTACATTTCCAGCACCCTCTGATGGTGCCACAAAGCCATGTATGAATTTCTGCATCACTGATGTTCCCCCAAGGCAGCTCCATCATGGTAGAATAAACAAGCAATGGGCGATGAAACCTCTGCTGCCAGGGTGGCCATATTCACATGTGATTCACGTGTGATCAGACTCTGGTTGAGCATCGATCTTTGTGTAAAGTGACAGTTGGATGTCTTTTCGGCTATCGAGTTGGGTTCTATTGTTTATGACGTACCAAAGGACTTGGATTGTTCCACAATATTGAGTTTTTATTATTGAACTGCCCAATGTCTCTGCCAAAATATAGTCTACCACAATACAGATCTACAAATATTAACTTCACTCATATGTATCATTACAGTATCTATATATCTTCAAGGTATATATATGTAAAGTGAAGTAAAGTAAATCTATGCTATTTATATATACTTATCATAACAATATTGTAATAGTCGAAATTTTGGTCATGATATTTTGTCAGGATATTATTCTCGTCGAAATTCCGACCCACATCCAAAACGTTGCACGGACGACTTCCTTTGCAATGCTCTTAGTGAAATTGTGACTGTTTCAGAGGATTTCTTTGTTTAATGTTGAGACCTGAAGCCTGATATGAATGTGGTATGACAATGATTCAACAGTTAACAGTCTTCTAGCTATGATATCAATACTAAGAATAAAGTTGAGTGTGTGCACTTATTCTTGTGTTTATGTTCTCTGTAAAGGTGTGTGTGCCTGTCTGCATGCCCATTGTGTGAATAGCGGACAGTCCAAAGCACTTATAAAAGCTTTGACTTCAGTGCCTGCTTTATCGTCAATCCTGAGATTGAAATTTTCTATGATTGGGATTTAGTTGGCCAAGCATTTTGGTATTTTGATCTAGAATCGGTTCTCTAGCCCAAACAACAGATCAATGCTGAATCAAAGCAGTTTCTCCAGAGTGTTACTTGTGACGTGCTCCTGGGGGCAATAGACAGTTGTATCTAAGTGCATCTGATTGCTTGAAACCACAAGTGCCTATAATAGGTGTCAGCATGGAAATCTATAGCAAATTCTAACTCATAGGACGCACCAACATCTAGGACCAGCATTGTTGTTGTCCCAATACTGACTTTGGTGCTCCCCGACTGGAATCATCTCTTTAGTTAAAAAAACATTCCCATAAGAATGACAGCCAAAGATTCTGATTGACAAATTACAGAAAAGGTACCAAGAACAAGTTAGCAGCAAAACATATACATTGCAAGTGCAAGAAACTCTGTACAGATCTAAAAAAAATCAGACAAAGATTTGCCTCCTAAGATCAGGAAAGGGGGTCCCCATTGCTAGCAAAATTAACAGTCTTATATAGGGCTTTAGACAAAGAGGTTGATACATTCGTTGGAGATGCATGATTCTCAGTTTGGACCAATAGGGAACATCGTAGAAGAAACATTTTACAACTGAATACATTTGAAGATTCCGTCAACATAAGGGTACATTACAATTCACCCATTCTCACAGCTTTAGCTGTACAATTGAGCTGATACATTGTTAAAATAGCCTGGGACAGTAAGAACTGACCTTTATTTATCGTAGCAAGAACATTTCTCTGAGAACATTTTCTGTTTATTCAAGCAAAAGAAGATGAGTTTTGTTAAGAAACAGAATCAACAACAGTCATCACGAGATATCCTGTGACTTGAGGTAAGATGGAGGATAGTGTAAACACAAGGTAATGTTGGCACGAGCTCAAATCGTAGTGCTCTTTCTATTAACAGAAAGCAACACTCACATAGGTGCAGGAGGACCAGAACCATTTTATCTTATCTGTACATCCTGAAAAGCTGGCTTGGCAGTTCGAGCTGGACTGTTCCCATGAGGAACAAGGTCAAGACTGAGTGCATAAGGCTGGTTCTGGGGTGGTGAAGTGAGCTAAAGAACGATGATGGATTCAACCCAGATCTGTGACCTGGGGGGAGTGTCTGAAAAGTCCATCATTTCGTTGTGTTTGCTTCATCCCAAAAAGCTGGCATGCATCGGACCCTCCATCACCTTTCTTGAACAGTCTTGTTTTAAACATTTTGTCTGCTGTGCCTATTGCTACCTCTTCTCTAATTGTTCAGTACTGAGCAGTTAAGCACTTTTTTTGTAACCATGTTTCCATAAAACAGAGTACATTCAGTTGTTGGCCTACCTTAAGGTGTGTGATTGTGTTAGGCTTTTGAGTCTTTTTGTTTTTTAGAGGTTCTTCTTGCGGCTAAACTGTAATAGACGGTACAAAAGGGGGTGGTGATGGACGGAGCATCTGAACCAATCAAACACTCACACCTAGTCAAAAGATCTGGGTTTAATCCATCACCGTTCTTTAGCCCACTCTGCCACCCCAGTTCAGACAACTGTAATAGACAGCACATTGCGATTGCTGAGAGGAAACAAAAGGTTGGGTAGGGCAGTGGTACAATGAAAGTTTGCTAAATGGCCCGAAGGTTACGCAAATTGTGAGCCTTTGGCTCATCTGTGTACATCTGGACTGACTAGACTAATTGTCTTATTCTAAGGCTGATTGATCAATTCGGGACAGAGTTGAATATTGAGGGTAGACTGGTGTACCCTTGCTGAGTCTTGCATTCCAAGAATGATTAGCATACTCTATATGTCAACATTTCATTTTTGGTCTGGGCCTGGTATTAATTTTATGATTTATGATACTTGTTCTACTACACATAGATATTTTGAATGTACATAGCTGAATTTGGTTACTTTGATGGGTGATGAAAAAATGGATTTGGCAAAAAGTATGGATCAGGATTTTAGATCCAGTACTTTTCAGAATGTGTTCAACATTTACCTGAACTTTGATACTGGGCAAAGATGATTTATCATTTGTGTTTTACTGAATATTCAGCCACTTGAATCTGAGCCTGGAAAATTAGCATTGGTTCCTGTCAACCTTTAACTATATTGGAGTCCTCAAAATACAAAAAAATTGCAATGGAACTAGATATAGGCTGTGCTACTATTTAAACATTTATTAATATTTAGTAAATCCACTGATCCTTTAGGGATGAGTAGGACCTACATATGCTCTTTTACAAAAGCTCTATATTTATGTACTTGGGGACATATTCAAGTCGGCCTCACGTCATACTTGCACCACGTAACATGGTACATGCGCGACGCAAAACTCCAAGTTATACGCATTCTGCTGCACACACAGAAAGAGGAAAACGCCTATATGGATTGTTTTTGTGCAGGAAGGTGATCTTCCTGCACAAAAGCAATCCTACCTACAATACAGGCACCCTGAAACCACGGTGCCAGGGTGCCTGTGTTGGTGCTAGGATGTTGAAATGGCAAAAGAGCAGGGAGAATGCACCGTATTGAATAAATAAGGTCCATTCCTGCCCTTTCCCTGTGATTTAGAGCAGTGCAGCAGGGTAACTTGCTGTGGTACCCTGTGCCAAAAGTTCCATCAAAATTACTTTTATTTTACAAACAATACATTTCTTCTGAAGCAGATCCACAGTGAGCTTTGCATGACGCTATAACACAAACCTACAACAACCCCTATCACCTACCACTACATTATCATGGGAAGAAGTTATTTACTACTTTTAACTCCACATCTACATACCTATGGAATCTAGTGATTAGGCTGATGTAGTGGATGCAACATTATAGGCATTCAATATAATTCATTGATCCAAACTACAAGGTCACATTAAACAACATGCAGCTTAATTAATCACCCTCCTTTCTCAATCAATACCTCTCCTCTTAATATACAATAGGACGTTTCAGCACATGGCTTCAGTATTGTCATAATGTCAACACTGCCTAACAGCACAGAGACGTATACAGCACCAATGCTCCTCATCCTTCCTGCAGTCAACTCTCTGGTCTCTCTATACAGCAAAAGTAATGAGAACACAGACATCTCTTCAGACATTCAGCAACACCCCTCTCTTCACCATTGTAGAACAGCAATGAGGAATCAACAACATTGTTGATGGTTCCTATGGCTTCAGCAATACCCACTCTTTCCCTAATATCTGATCTGAGACAATCAATGCATTGGTTAGCTTCAGCATTTCAACAATAATCCCTATTAATCCCCAGCAAGACTATTTGAGTATGATCTCTTTGCCTGAATGCAAAGAGAAGGATATGTCCGGAGCAGATGCAAAGTAACTGAGTAAGAGTCTGAGTGTTAGTGTTGAGGTGAACCATTACAACCAAAAGGAATTTTGAGTTTGCACAATAACTATTTGTGAGAAGCTGGCATGGTATATGGTGTACATTTATGTAAGTGGGCACCTTGCACCAATCCAGACAACCCTTATGGTGGTTTTAGTGGTCTTAGAAAACTTAATATAGATTAGGTGAAAAAGAACCACACAGTGAATTTATAAAAATATGTATTTATTATATAACACTCACTAACACAAACAGCTATCTCCCAGCCGAAGATATACACAATACTTTCTTTTCAATAGAAACAGGTAAGTAGCATGTAATACACAGTGGTCACCTGGGGGAGACCAAACCATATAATAAAATAGTAGTATGTGAACCACGACTCAAGTCAAGACTATAACCAGAAGACGTAGAAGTGCTGGGGACCCAAGGAACTATCCAAGGTAAGTAACCAGGAGTCCCACGGAGGCCATGTGCAGAGTGGGAACACAACCGCAGAATCAATGCAAGTCAATGGGTAAGTCGCTGTTGCAATTTTAAAGAAGAAGGACCCTTCCCAGCGGACCCTGAAGAACCCCTGTGGAGAAGTTACCCCACCGTGGATACCCTGGGAACCAGGATACCTACACCAGGGAAGACGGGTGCATAGGTGTGAAGTGGCAGAAACTGCAGTTGAACCCAATGGAGGACTTCAGACAGATGCAACTGCTGGAGAAGGTGAAAGTGTGCTGTGGAACCCAAAGATGGATTCAAGTTGAGAAGTACCTGAAAGCAGAGGGGACAGAGTCTATGCCACTTGGTGGTGACCAGGAGGCACGGAAGACGAATGCCCACCGATGGGTGTTGCAGGAGAGTTGACGTGACCTTGAAACTGCAGCTGTGTGGACCAGGCAACGCCGTGGAAGACCAGGAACTGTACATGAGCTGTCCCACGTCGGATGTCGAGAGTTGGGGGGTCAGTGTTTGGCGGGAGCACCAACAAGCCTTGCCAACTGCAACCAATATGGAAGTTGAAGAAGGTGAAATGTCGGGACCAGCAAGGTCTAGGAGACTCACCATAAGCAAGGGAGTCAGGGCTGGCCCCCAAGCCATCAGAAGAGCCCAAAGAATTCAAAGATGACCCTCGAGAGAACCCACAGGCCGGAGGCACTGGAGTTCAGAGAGGACCTTAAGCAGCTCACCAAAGATGCAAGCCCACGATGTAAGTGATGCAGTGAGGATGAATATCTTGGTCACAGGAGATGCTTGAGGGGGGCTACTTGTATTGCACTTTTTTGCGAGGTGCAGGTACTCCCCCATTAGAGATATTGCACCTCTGCTAAGAAGTGCTGGTACTTTAACATTAGCACTGCTGCACCTCTGCTGAGAAGTGCTGGTACTTTAACATTAGCACTGCTGCACCTCTGCTGAGAAGTGCTGGTACTCTTCCATTATAAGTATTGCACTTCTTGTGAGAAGTGATTTCAGTCTCAATATATAAGTATTGTACTTGGGATGACAAGTGCTAGTACTCTCCAAGTATAAGTATGGCACTGCTCCTGAGAACTGCTGTTACCCTCTCAGTACATGTATTGCACCTTTTTGAGAGGTACAGGCAGTCCCCCATTAGAACTATTGCACCTCTGCTGAAAAGTGCTGGTACTTTTTCATTAAAACGTATGCACCTCTGCTGAAAGGTGCTGGTACTCTTCCATTATAAGTATTGCACCTCTTGTGAGAAGTGATAGTAGTCTCCAAATATAAGTATTGTGCTTGTGCTGAGAATTGCTGTTACTCTCTCGTTAGATGTGTTGCACCTTTTTTAGGTCAAGCGACCTATCTCAATGCGCATGCGCATTGAGCGGGAGCGAGATATATAGGGGCTTATCGAGAGTTTACCTAACTGGCGATTCCACTGGCGATCCCATACAGTGCATGTGCTTTTTAGGTCATTGCGCAAGCGCAAGCCCTAAAAAGCGCGTGCACAATGCCACCAGCCGCCTGCCTGCCTGCCTCGCATTACCACATCAAAGGCAGCCCTCCCAGCGCATTTCTCACCCCCTAATTATTCACGGCCGTACTTTCAGTTTCACGGCCGCGTTTCAAGCATGCCAAGTTGAAAGCTTCATTTCTTTGTCTGCAATTTCAATTTTATTTTCATTTATAGAGTTTTTTTTCTTCAATGTGGCTATTTATGTGCATTTTTATTTTATCAGCAAGTTTATATTGTTTAATTTTCAAGGACCCCCTGAGTAGGTGCTGCGGACCCCACTTTAAAAATCGATTTTACATTAAGCAAATGATGCTCGAAATTCCCAAATCTAAAATAACCCAAAGCAAAAAAGTAAACCATTTCTTTTCTCTCCTACTCTGTGGATCTAATGTCCCCATCTCCTGGTGACACATTGCTTTGAAATGTTATAATCTCAAATATCTGTTTTTCTCTGTCAAATCCATCCCTACATTAATCTCCTTAAGCCTCGCGTTCCTTTTCTTCTTTGCCGTCAGATTTATCCCTCTGACCACTTGTAATTTTACAAATCAGCCGATCGATTCCAAACAGTGTTGGAGAGAAGGGTTATGTGGCGGATATTTCTGGCTCAGTAAAACATGCTGAATTTCTTCTGGTGTCGTTTTCGGACGCTGGGACATCATTCAGCAGTGCCGGCATTTGTCTGTATTAACCTGCGTGGAAGGGAGGGGGCTTTATTTTAACATCCAGCTGAGCAGAAACAAAGGCCTGATTTAAAAGACCATCAGCCCGTCTTTTGTTCAAGCCATCTGAGCCTAACACCTAGATGCCAGTGCAATGGAAGAAAGCAGAGGCAGACAGCTAATTACTTCACACATACTTAAGCAAAACCTTTGGAGCCAGTTGTTTTAACTTTGTTTAACTCCCTACGAAAGAGATGTGCTTACACATTTTTAATCTTGCCTCCCAAAGCAACACGACTTAAGATACCACGCCCCCTCATGTGAGACCTTCACACCCTCATCGCCGCTCTCCCCGCTCCGCCCCCTCCCCTGCCCGCCGTGTCGCATTTCTCCTCCCCCCAGCAATGCCCTCCGTCTTGTTCTCCTCCGTCGCTTGTTCCTTACCCCAGTTTCCCTTCCTCCTCGCCTCTCCTATTTCTTTATCTAAGCCCCTCGTATTCACTATAATACAGTCCACGTTGATTGAGCACAGGGTCAAAGAAAGGATTATTGTCATTATAATGGAAATGAAAACAAGGCATGCGCAACCCACCATCTACAACCCTTACATTAACATCGGTCAGTGATTGGTACAAAATAGGTACCCCTCTGTATATAATAAAAATGTCATGCCACATCCACCACCACATCCACCACCACATCCACCACCACATCCACCATCACCACCACATCCACCACCACATCCACCACCACATCCACCACCACATCCACCGCATCCACCACCACCGCATCCACCGCATCCACCGCATCCACCACCGCATTCACCACCGCATCCACCACCACATCCAACACCACATCCACCACCACATCCACCATCACCTCCACATCCACCATGACATCCACTGCCACATCCACCACCCCATCCACCACCACCACCACCGCATCCACCACCACCACCGCATCCACCACCACATCCACCGCATCCACCACCACCACATCCACCGCATCCACCACCGCATCCACCACCACATCCACCACCACATCCACCATCACCACCACATCCACCATCACCTCCACATCCACCATGACATCCACCGCCACATCCACCGCCACATCCACCGCCACATCCACCACACCCACCACCACCACATCCATCACCACATCCACCACCACATCCACCACCACATCTACCACCACATCCACCACCACATCCACCACATCCACCACACCCACATCCACCACCACATCCACCACCACATCCAACACATCCACCACCACTTCCACCACCACATCCACCACCACATCCACCACCACATCCACCAAATGTAAATGTAAATGTGGGATACTTATAAAGCGCACTGTTACTCTACCCGAGTGTCCTTGCGCTGTAGGCCGCTGGCGAACCCGTCCTGGTTTTCTCTGTGAGACGCTCCCTTTCTGGGTATCTCCAGGGTGAAACCAGGCATCCCCGGCGTCTGTGGGGGGCCGTTGTAGAGATGAGGCAAGCTTAATGCCCAGAGTTACCGAGTGTGTTCCCTGGTTAGAGTAGGCACTGAGGCGAGAATTAGCGAGTCTGTTGACCCTGGTCCAAGACCCTGCCGCGTCGGGAATTGAACCCTGGTCCCGGGCCGTTCTCTGCTTACAGGTTTGCTGCCTCTAACCAGTGAGCCACACCTCTCAACCACCACTTTCACCACATCCACCACCACATCCACCACCACCACATCCACCACTACCTCCACCACCACCTCCACCACCACATCCACCACCACATCCACCACCGCATCCACCACCACATCCACCCCCACATCCACCCCCACATCCACCACCATCACCACCACATCCACCACCACCACCACCACATCCACCACCACCATATCCACCACCACCACATCTATGTGTGTGTGTGTGTGTGTGTGTGGCTGTGTGTGTGTGTAGGTGCAAATGCAATGTTCTTGGATTTTCGTCACAATAAAATACACTGAACATAATCTTCACAAAAGTTATTTACAAACGTTTAAGCTATTGCCATTATAAATTACAATAAATGTTATTTAAGTATTAATTATTTACAAAATTAAAAGCCATTGTTATTTGCAATATCAATACATCTAAGTCACGTAAATACAACACACATTGCATTACAAATGCTATAGGTGTCACATTTGCGAAAGTTAAAACTATTGACATTGTAACTGACAAAGCTATTACTTTTGCTATTTTCAAAACCAACACATAAATAAAAAAAGTGTCATTTACAATACCAATTGCTCAAACTTTCCTAATGCGAGACCTATTGCATTTCCAATGCTTGTTTTAAAGTGCAGGTATTATTGCACCTCTTCTGAGAAGTGCTGGTAAATTCCCATTAAAGCTACTGCAGCTCTGCTGAGAAGTGCTAGTACTCTCCAATTATGGGCATTGCACTTGTGGTGAGAAGTGCTAGTACTCTCCATTAGATTTAGAGCATCTGTGCTGAGAAGTGCTGTTCCTCTACAATTATAGGTATTGCATATTCTTGAGAAGTGCTGGTAAACTCCCGCTAGAAGTATTGTAGTTCTGCTGAGAAGTGCTGGAACTCTCCCATTAGCAGACCTGCCAACTTAAAAAAACATTTTACCCTGTGAGGATGGGGCAGGGCCTAGAGCGACGGGGTCTTATGTCAAGAAATAAGAGAAGTAGATGCCCCCTCCCAAAGTTAGCGCCACTCCAAAACAAAAAACAAAAATATAAAAAGCCGGTGCTGATGTTCTGGAGCGTTTTCACCCCCCTTAATGGACATTGGCTGTTCAGAGCCCCCATAGACGAGCTGGAGACCCACCCTTTCAGCCCTTCTTCCGTGTGAAAGGAGTCAATTTCATGTGACACGCTGTGACACCTTGTGAGTTGGCAAGTCGGCATCATAATTATTGCACCCCTGCTGAGAAGTGCTGGTACAATGCTATAAAAAGTATTGCAGTTATGCTGAAAAGTGTTTTCCCATTATAATTCTTGCACCTCTGATGAGACGTGCTGGTACTCTCCCATTAGATTTAGAACACCTCCACAAAGAAGTGCTGTTACTCTCCAATTATAAGTATTACAGATTCTTGACAAGTGTTGTACTCTCTCATTAGAAGTATTGTACCTTTGCTAAGAAATGCTGGTCCACTCTCATTAGAAGTATAGCACCCCTACTGAGAAGTGCTGGTACTTTTCAGTTATAAGTATTGTACCGGTGCTGAGAAGTGCTGGAAGGGGAAAGAACCTTTACAACGCAACTTTTACAACGCAGTACCATTACAATGAAACTTGTACAATGCAACATCCTTTACATAGCATGCCATTACAACGCAACCATTACAACGCATGACACTACAACGCATACCATTACAACGCGTCATTACAACGCAGTCATTACAACACATACCATTACAACACATACCATTATCATGCAACACTTACCCTACTGTTGCACACCCTGGAGTTAGAATAGTGATTTTTACCCCTGCACTAGCCAACACTTACCCTACTGTTGCACCCCCTGGAGTTAGAATAGTAATTTTTACCCCTATACTATCCAATACTTACCATATATGCAATGTAACGTTATGCGTTGTAATGGTATGCGTTGTAAAGGTAGTATGCGTTGTAATGGAATGCGTTGTAAAGGTAGTTTTTAAAAATTCGTTGTAATGGCATGCGTTGTAATGGAATGCGTTGTAATGGATGTTGTGTTGTAAAAAATGCGTTGTAATGATGTGCGTTGTAAAAGTATGCATTATAACGTCATGCTACCGCTGGAAGTCTCCCGTTAGAAGCATTAGGCCCGTGCTGAGAAGTGCTGGTACTCTTCAATGTAGCTAAAAGAAATGCAAGTACTCAGTACCCGTGAGCACCTGACCCTTTAATCTCTGGCTGCACTTTAAAGTGTTCTATCGCAATGACGTTGTTTGAACCGTCAGACGGAGCAGAGACTGGCTGCCAGTTCTTGAGGTATTGTACAGTCCTGGCCAATCACCTGAGAGCCCTAAATAGTTACGGATCAGAGGCAGCTGCACAGACAAACTATTCAGAGAGGAACTGGGTCTGAGCCAGTGAGAGGCTAAGAGCTGATGGTAAAAGCTCTGTTTAATGCAGGGAAGGCCATCAGTAACCACATCATGTCAATATTTAGGTCTCATCCGCCCAGCCAGCGTTTGAAGTACCACTGGGGCCTCTCCAGAGCAAACAACCCTCACCACCCCTCCGCCCCCAACAACTCTTCGAATTCCAGAAAGCATGAAGATCAGTTTTTGGCAGCCCAGTGATTTAAATGTCATCAGCCCAGGGTGATAAAGATCAAATTGAGAGTCTGTCTGACCAACAGGGGAAACAGAGAGTTTCCCATCAGTCTGTGCCTCTGGTTTGCAAGACAGGCCAAAGCAGAATCAAAACGAGGCTTGGATGCAACTGCCTCTTTCGCAGTCGTTTCCGCCCTTTCAGACACCACAGCATGTTAAGAAGTCTGTCGAATGCATTAGAGGGGTGGTCGCCCTCAAGTCAAAACCTATAGTGAAAACAAATAAACGGGGTAGAGCATCAATTATTGCCTAGGAAGGGGATTTTTGATGGGCCTATATCAACAGTATGCTAATTTGCCCATCCTACATATACATATTCCAGATGCACCAATGCAAATATTGAATGTTTCCAGGGAATTAAAGTAGCACTCGGTAACAATGAGTACGAATTTGCTGTTATGTAGGTATGTGCATGATTCTCATGGAAAACACAATATCCTTGCTTCATGCATCGAGTAATAGAGCATAACATAAGGCATAGACGAATTTGGCCAATAAACCTCATGCTTAAATTAGTTTAAAGATGCTCTTTTATGTACTGAGTGGCCCTGAAATGCTTGTCAGGAAGGCTTTTCTTAATACATCCTTGAACCTAGGATTAGGATTAGTTGGAAGGCCTGGCCTTGACTTTTTTTGTAATTTATAAATATTCTATTTCAGGAGGCAGATGCAGCTATTAAACTAGCTCTGTGTTTTTAGGTCTCGCCTTCTAGACAGCTTTTAACCTATGTAGGTGAAAGCCACCAATACCTTACAGTGAGTTTAGCGCCTATTCACAGTTTATCACTGGTTGGTCTTCCTATTTTAGGATCTCTCTTATGTGCTGCTTCCTTCCCACGAAATCCCTGCTCCCCTAGCGCTCTGAGTCGCTCTCGTCTCACCCAACTTGCTCTCACCCGCATGCGCTGCTTTTTCTTCACACATGGGCTCTGTTGCGCTCCCTCGTCTCCCACTCTGTCCAGTGCCCCCTCCTTGGCTTTTTTTCTATTCTTTTGAAATCATATTCTCCCCCTCCAATCGTTGGTTCCCCTGTCCATTGCTCCCAACACACTCTCTGTTGACACCGTTCCATCTACTCCTTCGTAGCCCTGTCCCTCATAGTCATTTTAAAAATATACATATAGGGCCCTACATATATCTGTTGAGCACTTAAGTTTTTTTTAAAGCGATTTTGCGCAGGTAAAAAGTATTTTATTATTTACTTCTCCCAATTGCACCTGTCATCTTGGATCAGTAAATAAAAATAATAAGCAAAATGGCGCCTGAGCTCAATATAGGCATGCGCATACGTGGTGACTCACGAGCAAGTATATGTCATCAGGCATGCGCACACCTCCTGAATGAGGCAGCCCTAGTGGTGTTGTGATGCCTACGCCCTTTGCACATCATGTAGTCCTACCCACATCACTTAGTGACACATTCCTTATTGTTTTGTTTATGGTTTTTACCAATGCTGTACAGTATTGCGAAAAAGCATTGGCAAAACCAATATGTCATAAAGGCAAAAAATATTGGCTTTGCCAATTCTTTTTCCAAGGATTTTGACTTATTTTAGGTTTGTCTACGATCTGGCTTGTACAGGAATATAAGGGAATAGATACATTCATAAACTAGATTTTTGTGACTTTTTTCAGAGATGGCCTTTAAGGTAGTTAATTGGTGGCGGTCGAATTATAAATATAGGCACAGTGCTGTCTTGATTGAATGAATTTTCCTAGAGTGGTGCTGGTTCCTGGGCTAGAATAATTTTATTTTATGAAGAATAATCATTGACACCCACTATGTAAGCAATTATAACATTGGCTAGTATTAAAACATTGTCTCTTAGAATAGCTTAACGTGTTTCTTTGCTTTGGCTTGTCTCTTTGTATCCTATAGGTCTAGCTTGTATTATGCCTTGTCAGATTTTAACATTTTAATTTCAGTTTGTAGCCTTTTGATTTCATAGTGATGAGATATTTAGAAAACCATTTTGTGATAAGACTTTCTTTTCAACTAAGGGGCTGATAGACAAAAGGGTGGGAACTAAATGCCCCCTAAAACAAGGAGAAGTCTAGTCAGCCCTTTTCTGGGTTCCATCACCCAATTGTGATGAAAGCTCAAGGAGCCACTACACTCTCTGCTATCAGGAATATCATGTGGATGATGTAGAGTGAATACAAAAAAGTGCAATACCTTCCAAACTAGGCGTGTGGCTTTGTCACCACTTTTGTTGTCACCTACTCCATGGGAGACCACCATGTAAACCATGATTCTATAGTATGAAACTCTCTGGTAAGTTGTCCTGGGATAAATTTAAGGAAGTTAGGGATATTTGTAATGTGGGTACTGAATTGCTACATTTCCAGCACCCTCTGATGGTGCCACAAAGCCATGTATGAATTTCTAAATCACTGATGTTCCCCCAAGGCAGCTCCATCATGGTAGAATAAACAAGCAATGGGCGATGAAACCTCTGCTGCCAGGGTGGCCATATTCACATGTGATTCACGTGTGATCAGACTCTGGTTGAGCATCGATCTTTGTGTAAAGTGACAGTTGGATGTCTTTTCGGCTATCGAGTTGGGTTCTATTGTTTATGACGTACCAAAGGACTTGGATTGTTCCACAATATTGAGTTTTTATTATTGAACTGCCCAATGTCTCTGCCAAAATATAGTCTACCACAATACAGATCTACAAATATTAACTTCACTCATATGTATCATTACAGTATCTATATATCTTCAAGGTATATATATGTAAAGTGAAGTAAAGTAAATCTATGCTATTTATATATACTTATCATAACAATATTGTAATAGTCGAAATTTTGGTCATGATATTTTGTCAGGATATTATTCTCGTCGAAATTCCGACCCACATCCAAAACGTTGCACGGACGACTTCCTTTGCAATGCTCTTAGTGAAATTGTGACTGTTTCAGAGGATTTCTTTGTTTAATGTTGAGACCTGAAGCCTGATATGAATGTGGTATGACAATGATTCAACAGTTAACAGTCTTCTAGCTATGATATCAATACTAAGAATAAAGTTGAGTGTGTGCACTTATTCTTGTGTTTATGTTCTCTGTAAAGGTGTGTGTGCCTGTCTGCATGCCCATTGTGTGAATAGCGGACAGTCCAAAGCACTTATAAAAGCTTTGACTTCAGTGCCTGCTTTATCGTCAATCCTGAGATTGAAATTTTCTATGATTGGGATTTAGTTGGCCAAGCATTTTGGTATTTTGATCTAGAATCGGTTCTCTAGCCCAAACAACAGATCAATGCTGAATCAAAGCAGTTTCTCCAGAGTGTTACTTGTGACGTGCTCCTGGGGGCAATAGACAGTTGTATCTAAGTGCATCTGATTGCTTGAAACCACAAGTGCCTATAATAGGTGTCAGCATGGAAATCTATAGCAAATTCTAACTCATAGGACGCACCAACATCTAGGACCAGCATTGTTGTTGTCCCAATACTGACTTTGGTGCTCCCCGACTGGAATCATCTCTTTAGTTAAAAAAACATTCCCATAAGAATGACAGCCAAAGATTCTGATTGACAAATTACAGAAAAGGTACCAAGAACAAGTTAGCAGCAAAACATATACATTGCAAGTGCAAGAAACTCTGTACAGATCTAAAAAAAATCAGACAAAGATTTGCCTCCTAAGATCAGGAAAGGGGGTCCCCATTGCTAGCAAAATGAACAGTCTTATATAGGGCTTTAGACAAAGAGGTTGATACATTCGTTGGAGATGCATGATTCTCAGTTTGGACCAATAGGGAACATCGTAGAAGAAACATTTTACAACTGAATACATTTGAAGATTCCGTCAACATAAGGGTACATTACAATTCACCCATTCTCACAGCTTTAGCTGTACAATTGAGCTGATACATTGTTAAAATAGCCTGGGACAGTAAGAACTGACCTTTATTTATCGTAGCAAGAACATTTCTCTGAGAACATTTTCTGTTTATTCAAGCAAAAGAAGATGAGTTTTGTTAAGAAACAGAATCAACAACAGTCATCACGAGATATCCTGTGACTTGAGGTAAGATGGAGGATAGTGTAAACACAAGGTAATGTTGGCACGAGCTCAAATCGTAGTGCTCTTTCTATTAACAGAAAGCAACACTCACATAGGTGCAGGAGGACCAGAACCATTTTATCTTATCTGTACATCCTGAAAAGCTGGCTTGGCAGTTCGAGCTGGACTGTTCCCATGAGGAACAAGGTCAAGACTGAGTGCATAAGGCTGGTTCTGGGGTGGTGAAGTGAGCTAAAGAACGATGATGGATTCAACCCAGATCTGTGACCTGGGGGGAGTGTCTGAAAAGTCCATCATTTCGTTGTGTTTGCTTCATCCCAAAAAGCTGGCATGCATCGGACCCTCCATCACCTTTCTTGAACAGTCTTGTTTTAAACATTTTGTCTGCTGTGCCTATTGCTACCTCTTCTCTAATTGTTCAGTACTGAGCAGTTAAGCACTTTTTTTGTAACCATGTTTCCATAAAACAGAGTACATTCAGTTGTTGGCCTACCTTAAGGTGTGTGATTGTGTTAGGCTTTTGAGTCTTTTTGTTTTTTAGAGGTTCTTCTTGCGGCTAAACTGTAATAGACGGTACAAAAGGGGGTGGTGATGGACGGAGCATCTGAACCAATCAAACACTCACACCTAGTCAAAAGATCTGGGTTTAATCCATCACCGTTCTTTAGCCCACTCTGCCACCCCAGTTCAGACAACTGTAATAGACAGCACATTGCGATTGCTGAGAGGAAACAAAAGGTTGGGTAGGGCAGTGGTACAATGAAAGTTTGCTAAATGGCCCGAAGGTTACGCAAATTGTGAGCCTTTGGCTCATCTGTGTACATCTGGACTGACTAGACTAATTGTCTTATTCTAAGGCTGATTGATCAATTCGGGACAGAGTTGAATATTGAGGGTAGACTGGTGTACCCTTGCTGAGTCTTGCATTCCAAGAATGATTAGCATACTCTATATGTCAACATTTCATTTTTGGTCTGGGCCTGGTATTAATTTTATGATTTATGATACTTGTTCTACTACACATAGATATTTTGAATGTACATAGCTGAATTTGGTTACTTTGATGGGTGATGAAAAAATGGATTTGGCAAAAAGTATGGATCAGGATTTTAGATCCAGTACTTTTCAGAATGTGTTCAACATTTACCTGAACTTTGATACTGGGCAAAGATGATTTATCATTTGTGTTTTACTGAATATTCAGCCACTTGAATCTGAGCCTGGAAAATTAGCATTGGTTCCTGTCAACCTTTAACTATATTGGAGTCCTCAAAATACAAAAAAATTGCAATGGAACTAGATATAGGCTGTGCTACTATTTAAACATTTATTAATATTTAGTAAATCCACTGATCCTTTAGGGATGAGTAGGACCTACATATGCTCTTTTACAAAAGCTCTATATTTATGTACTTGGGGACATATTCAAGTCGGCCTCACGTCATACTTGCACCACGTAACATGGTACATGCGCGACGCAAAACTCCAAGTTATACGCATTCTGCTGCACACACAGAAAGAGGAAAACGCCTATATGGATTGTTTTTGTGCAGGAAGGTGATCTTCCTGCACAAAAGCAATCCTACCTACAATACAGGCACCCTGAAACCACGGTGCCAGGGTGCCTGTGTTGGTGCTAGGATGTTGAAATGGCAAAAGAGCAGGGAGAATGCACCGTATTGAATAAATAAGGTCCATTCCTGCCCTTTCCCTGTGATTTAGAGCAGTGCAGCAGGGTAACTTGCTGTGGTACCCTGTGCCAAAAGTTCCATCAAAATTACTTTTATTTTACAAACAATACATTTCTTCTGAAGCAGATCCACAGTGAGCTTTGCATGACGCTATAACACAAACCTACAACAACCCCTATCACCTACCACTACATTATCATGGGAAGAAGTTATTTACTACTTTTAACTCCACATCTACATACCTATGGAATCTAGTGATTAGGCTGATGTAGTGGATGCAACATTATAGGCATTCAATATAATTCATTGATCCAAACTACAAGGTCACATTAAACAACATGCAGCTTAATTAATCACCCTCCTTTCTCAATCAATACCTCTCCTCTTAATATACAATAGGACGTTTCAGCACATGGCTTCAGTATTGTCATAATGTCAACACTGCCTAACAGCACAGAGACGTATACAGCACCAATGCTCCTCATCCTTCCTGCAGTCAACTCTCTGGTCTCTCTATACAGCAAAAGTAATGAGAACACAGACATCTCTTCAGACATTCAGCAACACCCCTCTCTTCACCATTGTAGAACAGCAATGAGGAATCAACAACATTGTTGATGGTTCCTATGGCTTCAGCAATACCCACTCTTTCCCTAATATCTGATCTGAGACAATCAATGCATTGGTTAGCTTCAGCATTTCAACAATAATCCCTATTAATCCCCAGCAAGACTATTTGAGTATGATCTCTTTGCCTGAATGCAAAGAGAAGGATATGTCCGGAGCAGATGCAAAGTAACTGAGTAAGAGTCTGAGTGTTAGTGTTGAGGTGAACCATTACAACCAAAAGGAATTTTGAGTTTGCACAATAACTATTTGTGAGAAGCTGGCATGGTATATGGTGTACATTTATGTAAGTGGGCACCTTGCACCAATCCAGACAACCCTTATGGTGGTTTTAGTGGTCTTAGAAAACTTAATATAGATTAGGTGAAAAAGAACCACACAGTGAATTTATAAAAATATGTATTTATTATATAACACTCACTAACACAAACAGCTATCTCCCAGCCGAAGATATACACAATACTTTCTTTTCAATAGAAACAGGTAAGTAGCATGTAATACACAGTGGTCACCTGGGGGAGACCAAACCATATAATAAAATAGTAGTATGTGAACCACGACTCAAGTCAAGACTATAACCAGAAGACGTAGAAGTGCTGGGGACCCAAGGAACTATCCAAGGTAAGTAACCAGGAGTCCCACGGAGGCCATGTGCAGAGTGGGAACACAACCGCAGAATCAATGCAAGTCAATGGGTAAGTCGCTGTTGCAATTTTAAAGAAGAAGGACCCTTCCCAGCGGACCCTGAAGAACCCCTGTGGAGAAGTTACCCCACCGTGGATACCCTGGGAACCAGGATACCTACACCAGGGAAGACGGGTGCATAGGTGTGAAGTGGCAGAAACTGCAGTTGAACCCAATGGAGGACTTCAGACAGATGCAACTGCTGGAGAAGGTGAAAGTGTGCTGTGGAACCCAAAGATGGATTCAAGTTGAGAAGTACCTGAAAGCAGAGGGGACAGAGTCTATGCCACTTGGTGGTGACCAGGAGGCACGGAAGACGAATGCCCACCGATGGGTGTTGCAGGAGAGTTGACGTGACCTTGAAACTGCAGCTGTGTGGACCAGGCAACGCCGTGGAAGACCAGGAACTGTACATGAGCTGTCCCACGTCGGATGTCGAGAGTTGGGGGGTCAGTGTTTGGCGGGAGCACCAACAAGCCTTGCCAACTGCAACCAATATGGAAGTTGAAGAAGGTGAAATGTCGGGACCAGCAAGGTCTAGGAGACTCACCATAAGCAAGGGAGTCAGGGCTGGCCCCCAAGCCATCAGAAGAGCCCAAAGAATTCAAAGATGACCCTCGAGAGAACCCACAGGCCGGAGGCACTGGAGTTCAGAGAGGACCTTAAGCAGCTCACCAAAGATGCAAGCCCACGATGTAAGTGATGCAGTGAGGATGAATATCTTGGTCACAGGAGATGCTTGAGGGGGGCTACTTGTATTGCACTTTTTTGCGAGGTGCAGGTACTCCCCCATTAGAGATATTGCACCTCTGCTAAGAAGTGCTGGTACTTTAACATTAGCACTGCTGCACCTCTGCTGAGAAGTGCTGGTACTTTAACATTAGCACTGCTGCACCTCTGCTGAGAAGTGCTGGTACTCTTCCATTATAAGTATTGCACTTCTTGTGAGAAGTGATTTCAGTCTCAATATATAAGTATTGTACTTGGGATGACAAGTGCTAGTACTCTCCAAGTATAAGTATGGCACTGCTCCTGAGAACTGCTGTTACCCTCTCAGTACATGTATTGCACCTTTTTGAGAGGTACAGGCAGTCCCCCATTAGAACTATTGCACCTCTGCTGAAAAGTGCTGGTACTTTTTCATTAAAACGTATGCACCTCTGCTGAAAGGTGCTGGTACTCTTCCATTATAAGTATTGCACCTCTTGTGAGAAGTGATAGTAGTCTCCAAATATAAGTATTGTGCTTGTGCTGAGAATTGCTGTTACTCTCTCGTTAGATGTGTTGCACCTTTTTTAGGTCAAGCGACCTATCTCAATGCGCATGCGCATTGAGCGGGAGCGAGATATATAGGGGCTTATCGAGAGTTTACCTAACTGGCGATTCCACTGGCGATCCCATACAGTGCATGTGCTTTTTAGGTCATTGCGCAAGCGCAAGCCCTAAAAAGCGCGTGCACAATGCCACCAGCCGCCTGCCTGCCTGCCTCGCATTACCACATCAAAGGCAGCCCTCCCAGCGCATTTCTCACCCCCTAATTATTCACGGCCGTACTTTCAGTTTCACGGCCGCGTTTCAAGCATGCCAAGTTGAAAGCTTCATTTCTTTGTCTGCAATTTCAATTTTATTTTCATTTATAGAGTTTTTTTTCTTCAATGTGGCTATTTATGTGCATTTTTATTTTATCAGCAAGTTTATATTGTTTAATTTTCAAGGACCCCCTGAGTAGGTGCTGCGGACCCCACTTTAAAAATCGATTTTACATTAAGCAAATGATGCTCGAAATTCCCAAATCTAAAATAACCCAAAGCAAAAAAGTAAACCATTTCTTTTCTCTCCTACTCTGTGGATCTAATGTCCCCATCTCCTGGTGACACATTGCTTTGAAATGTTATAATCTCAAATATCTGTTTTTCTCTGTCAAATCCATCCCTACATTAATCTCCTTAAGCCTCGCGTTCCTTTTCTTCTTTGCCGTCAGATTTATCCCTCTGACCACTTGTAATTTTACAAATCAGCCGATCGATTCCAAACAGTGTTGGAGAGAAGGGTTATGTGGCGGATATTTCTGGCTCAGTAAAACATGCTGAATTTCTTCTGGTGTCGTTTTCGGACGCTGGGACATCATTCAGCAGTGCCGGCATTTGTCTGTATTAACCTGCGTGGAAGGGAGGGGGCTTTATTTTAACATCCAGCTGAGCAGAAACAAAGGCCTGATTTAAAAGACCATCAGCCCGTCTTTTGTTCAAGCCATCTGAGCCTAACACCTAGATGCCAGTGCAATGGAAGAAAGCAGAGGCAGACAGCTAATTACTTCACACATACTTAAGCAAAACCTTTGGAGCCAGTTGTTTTAACTTTGTTTAACTCCCTACGAAAGAGATGTGCTTACACATTTTTAATCTTGCCTCCCAAAGCAACACGACTTAAGATACCACGCCCCCTCATGTGAGACCTTCACACCCTCATCGCCGCTCTCCCCGCTCCGCCCCCTCCCCTGCCCGCCGTGTCGCATTTCTCCTCCCCCCAGCAATGCCCTCCGTCTTGTTCTCCTCCGTCGCTTGTTCCTTACCCCAGTTTCCCTTCCTCCTCGCCTCTCCTATTTCTTTATCTAAGCCCCTCGTATTCACTATAATACAGTCCACGTTGATTGAGCACAGGGTCAAAGAAAGGATTATTGTCATTATAATGGAAATGAAAACAAGGCATGCGCAACCCACCATCTACAACCCTTACATTAACATCGGTCAGTGATTGGTACAAAATAGGTACCCCTCTGTATATAATAAAAATGTCATGCCACATCCACCACCACATCCACCACCACATCCACCACCACATCCACCATCACCACCACATCCACCACCACATCCACCACCACATCCACCACCACATCCACCGCATCCACCACCACCGCATCCACCGCATCCACCGCATCCACCACCGCATTCACCACCGCATCCACCACCACATCCAACACCACATCCACCACCACATCCACCATCACCTCCACATCCACCATGACATCCACTGCCACATCCACCACCCCATCCACCACCACCACCACCGCATCCACCACCACCACCGCATCCACCACCACATCCACCGCATCCACCACCACCACATCCACCGCATCCACCACCGCATCCACCACCACATCCACCACCACATCCACCATCACCACCACATCCACCATCACCTCCACATCCACCATGACATCCACCGCCACATCCACCGCCACATCCACCGCCACATCCACCACACCCACCACCACCACATCCATCACCACATCCACCACCACATCCACCACCACATCTACCACCACATCCACCACCACATCCACCACATCCACCACACCCACATCCACCACCACATCCACCACCACATCCAACACATCCACCACCACTTCCACCACCACATCCACCACCACATCCACCACCACATCCACCAAATGTAAATGTAAATGTGGGATACTTATAAAGCGCACTGTTACTCTACCCGAGTGTCCTTGCGCTGTAGGCCGCTGGCGAACCCGTCCTGGTTTTCTCTGTGAGACGCTCCCTTTCTGGGTATCTCCAGGGTGAAACCAGGCATCCCCGGCGTCTGTGGGGGGCCGTTGTAGAGATGAGGCAAGCTTAATGCCCAGAGTTACCGAGTGTGTTCCCTGGTTAGAGTAGGCACTGAGGCGAGAATTAGCGAGTCTGTTGACCCTGGTCCAAGACCCTGCCGCGTCGGGAATTGAACCCTGGTCCCGGGCCGTTCTCTGCTTACAGGTTTGCTGCCTCTAACCAGTGAGCCACACCTCTCAACCACCACTTTCACCACATCCACCACCACATCCACCACCACCACATCCACCACTACCTCCACCACCACCTCCACCACCACATCCACCACCACATCCACCACCGCATCCACCACCACATCCACCCCCACATCCACCCCCACATCCACCACCATCACCACCACATCCACCACCACCACCACCACATCCACCACCACCATATCCACCACCACCACATCTATGTGTGTGTGTGTGTGTGTGTGTGGCTGTGTGTGTGTGTAGGTGCAAATGCAATGTTCTTGGATTTTCGTCACAATAAAATACACTGAACATAATCTTCACAAAAGTTATTTACAAACGTTTAAGCTATTGCCATTATAAATTACAATAAATGTTATTTAAGTATTAATTATTTACAAAATTAAAAGCCATTGTTATTTGCAATATCAATACATCTAAGTCACGTAAATACAACACACATTGCATTACAAATGCTATAGGTGTCACATTTGCGAAAGTTAAAACTATTGACATTGTAACTGACAAAGCTATTACTTTTGCTATTTTCAAAACCAACACATAAATAAAAAAAGTGTCATTTACAATACCAATTGCTCAAACTTTCCTAATGCGAGACCTATTGCATTTCCAATGCTTGTTTTAAAGTGCAGGTATTATTGCACCTCTTCTGAGAAGTGCTGGTAAATTCCCATTAAAGCTACTGCAGCTCTGCTGAGAAGTGCTAGTACTCTCCAATTATGGGCATTGCACTTGTGGTGAGAAGTGCTAGTACTCTCCATTAGATTTAGAGCATCTGTGCTGAGAAGTGCTGTTCCTCTACAATTATAGGTATTGCATATTCTTGAGAAGTGCTGGTAAACTCCCGCTAGAAGTATTGTAGTTCTGCTGAGAAGTGCTGGAACTCTCCCATTAGCAGACCTGCCAACTTAAAAAAACATTTTACCCTGTGAGGATGGGGCAGGGCCTAGAGCGACGGGGTCTTATGTCAAGAAATAAGAGAAGTAGATGCCCCCTCCCAAAGTTAGCGCCACTCCAAAACAAAAAACAAAAATATAAAAAGCCGGTGCTGATGTTCTGGAGCGTTTTCACCCCCCTTAATGGACATTGGCTGTTCAGAGCCCCCATAGACGAGCTGGAGACCCACCCTTTCAGCCCTTCTTCCGTGTGAAAGGAGTCAATTTCATGTGACACGCTGTGACACCTTGTGAGTTGGCAAGTCGGCATCATAATTATTGCACCCCTGCTGAGAAGTGCTGGTACAATGCTATAAAAAGTATTGCAGTTATGCTGAAAAGTGTTTTCCCATTATAATTCTTGCACCTCTGATGAGACGTGCTGGTACTCTCCCATTAGATTTAGAACACCTCCACAAAGAAGTGCTGTTACTCTCCAATTATAAGTATTACAGATTCTTGACAAGTGTTGTACTCTCTCATTAGAAGTATTGTACCTTTGCTAAGAAATGCTGGTCCACTCTCATTAGAAGTATAGCACCCCTACTGAGAAGTGCTGGTACTTTTCAGTTATAAGTATTGTACCGGTGCTGAGAAGTGCTGGAAGGGGAAAGAACCTTTACAACGCAACTTTTACAACGCAGTACCATTACAATGAAACTTGTACAATGCAACATCCTTTACATAGCATGCCATTACAACGCAACCATTACAACGCATGACACTACAACGCATACCATTACAACGCGTCATTACAACGCAGTCATTACAACACATACCATTACAACACATACCATTATCATGCAACACTTACCCTACTGTTGCACACCCTGGAGTTAGAATAGTGATTTTTACCCCTGCACTAGCCAACACTTACCCTACTGTTGCACCCCCTGGAGTTAGAATAGTAATTTTTACCCCTATACTATCCAATACTTACCATATATGCAATGTAACGTTATGCGTTGTAATGGTATGCGTTGTAAAGGTAGTATGCGTTGTAATGGAATGCGTTGTAAAGGTAGTTTTTAAAAATTCGTTGTAATGGCATGCGTTGTAATGGAATGCGTTGTAATGGATGTTGTGTTGTAAAAAATGCGTTGTAATGATGTGCGTTGTAAAAGTATGCATTATAACGTCATGCTACCGCTGGAAGTCTCCCGTTAGAAGCATTAGGCCCGTGCTGAGAAGTGCTGGTACTCTTCAATGTAGCTAAAAGAAATGCAAGTACTCAGTACCCGTGAGCACCTGACCCTTTAATCTCTGGCTGCACTTTAAAGTGTTCTATCGCAATGACGTTGTTTGAACCGTCAGACGGAGCAGAGACTGGCTGCCAGTTCTTGAGGTATTGTACAGTCCTGGCCAATCACCTGAGAGCCCTAAATAGTTACGGATCAGAGGCAGCTGCACAGACAAACTATTCAGAGAGGAACTGGGTCTGAGCCAGTGAGAGGCTAAGAGCTGATGGTAAAAGCTCTGTTTAATGCAGGGAAGGCCATCAGTAACCACATCATGTCAATATTTAGGTCTCATCCGCCCAGCCAGCGTTTGAAGTACCACTGGGGCCTCTCCAGAGCAAACAACCCTCACCACCCCTCCGCCCCCAACAACTCTTCGAATTCCAGAAAGCATGAAGATCAGTTTTTGGCAGCCCAGTGATTTAAATGTCATCAGCCCAGGGTGATAAAGATCAAATTGAGAGTCTGTCTGACCAACAGGGGAAACAGAGAGTTTCCCATCAGTCTGTGCCTCTGGTTTGCAAGACAGGCCAAAGCAGAATCAAAACGAGGCTTGGATGCAACTGCCTCTTTCGCAGTCGTTTCCGCCCTTTCAGACACCACAGCATGTTAAGAAGTCTGTCGAATGCATTAGAGGGGTGGTCGCCCTCAAGTCAAAACCTATAGTGAAAACAAATAAACGGGGTAGAGCATCAATTATTGCCTAGGAAGGGGATTTTTGATGGGCCTATATCAACAGTATGCTAATTTGCCCATCCTACATATACATATTCCAGATGCACCAATGCAAATATTGAATGTTTCCAGGGAATTAAAGTAGCACTCGGTAACAATGAGTACGAATTTGCTGTTATGTAGGTATGTGCATGATTCTCATGGAAAACACAATATCCTTGCTTCATGCATCGAGTAATAGAGCATAACATAAGGCATAGACGAATTTGGCCAATAAACCTCATGCTTAAATTAGTTTAAAGATGCTCTTTTATGTACTGAGTGGCCCTGAAATGCTTGTCAGGAAGGCTTTTCTTAATACATCCTTGAACCTAGGATTAGGATTAGTTGGAAGGCCTGGCCTTGACTTTTTTTGTAATTTATAAATATTCTATTTCAGGAGGCAGATGCAGCTATTAAACTAGCTCTGTGTTTTTAGGTCTCGCCTTCTAGACAGCTTTTAACCTATGTAGGTGAAAGCCACCAATACCTTACAGTGAGTTTAGCGCCTATTCACAGTTTATCACTGGTTGGTCTTCCTATTTTAGGATCTCTCTTATGTGCTGCTTCCTTCCCACGAAATCCCTGCTCCCCTAGCGCTCTGAGTCGCTCTCGTCTCACCCAACTTGCTCTCACCCGCATGCGCTGCTTTTTCTTCACACATGGGCTCTGTTGCGCTCCCTCGTCTCCCACTCTGTCCAGTGCCCCCTCCTTGGCTTTTTTTCTATTCTTTTGAAATCATATTCTCCCCCTCCAATCGTTGGTTCCCCTGTCCATTGCTCCCAACACACTCTCTGTTGACACCGTTCCATCTACTCCTTCGTAGCCCTGTCCCTCATAGTCATTTTAAAAATATACATATAGGGCCCTACATATATCTGTTGAGCACTTAAGTTTTTTTTAAAGCGATTTTGCGCAGGTAAAAAGTATTTTATTATTTACTTCTCCCAATTGCACCTGTCATCTTGGATCAGTAAATAAAAATAATAAGCAAAATGGCGCCTGAGCTCAATATAGGCATGCGCATACGTGGTGACTCACGAGCAAGTATATGTCATCAGGCATGCGCACACCTCCTGAATGAGGCAGCCCTAGTGGTGTTGTGATGCCTACGCCCTTTGCACATCATGTAGTCCTACCCACATCACTTAGTGACACATTCCTTATTGTTTTGTTTATGGTTTTTACCAATGCTGTACAGTATTGCGAAAAAGCATTGGCAAAACCAATATGTCATAAAGGCAAAAAATATTGGCTTTGCCAATTCTTTTTCCAAGGATTTTGACTTATTTTAGGTTTGTCTACGATCTGGCTTGTACAGGAATATAAGGGAATAGATACATTCATAAACTAGATTTTTGTGACTTTTTTCAGAGATGGCCTTTAAGGTAGTTAATTGGTGGCGGTCGAATTATAAATATAGGCACAGTGCTGTCTTGATTGAATGAATTTTCCTAGAGTGGTGCTGGTTCCTGGGCTAGAATAATTTTATTTTATGAAGAATAATCATTGACACCCACTATGTAAGCAATTATAACATTGGCTAGTATTAAAACATTGTCTCTTAGAATAGCTTAACGTGTTTCTTTGCTTTGGCTTGTCTCTTTGTATCCTATAGGTCTAGCTTGTATTATGCCTTGTCAGATTTTAACATTTTAATTTCAGTTTGTAGCCTTTTGATTTCATAGTGATGAGATATTTAGAAAACCATTTTGTGATAAGACTTTCTTTTCAACTAAGGGGCTGATAGACAAAAGGGTGGGAACTAAATGCCCCCTAAAACAAGGAGAAGTCTAGTCAGCCCTTTTCTGGGTTCCATCACCCAATTGTGATGAAAGCTCAAGGAGCCACTACACTCTCTGCTATCAGGAATATCATGTGGATGATGTAGAGTGAATACAAAAAAGTGCAATACCTTCCAAACTAGGCGTGTGGCTTTGTCACCACTTTTGTTGTCACCTACTCCATGGGAGACCACCATGTAAACCATGATTCTATAGTATGAAACTCTCTGGTAAGTTGTCCTGGGATAAATTTAAGGAAGTTAGGGATATTTGTAATGTGGGTACTGAATTGCTACATTTCCAGCACCCTCTGATGGTGCCACAAAGCCATGTATGAATTTCTAAATCACTGATGTTCCCCCAAGGCAGCTCCATCATGGTAGAATAAACAAGCAATGGGCGATGAAACCTCTGCTGCCAGGGTGGCCATATTCACATGTGATTCACGTGTGATCAGACTCTGGTTGAGCATCGATCTTTGTGTAAAGTGACAGTTGGATGTCTTTTCGGCTATCGAGTTGGGTTCTATTGTTTATGACGTACCAAAGGACTTGGATTGTTCCACAATATTGAGTTTTTATTATTGAACTGCCCAATGTCTCTGCCAAAATATAGTCTACCACAATACAGATCTACAAATATTAACTTCACTCATATGTATCATTACAGTATCTATATATCTTCAAGGTATATATATGTAAAGTGAAGTAAAGTAAATCTATGCTATTTATATATACTTATCATAACAATATTGTAATAGTCGAAATTTTGGTCATGATATTTTGTCAGGATATTATTCTCGTCGAAATTCCGACCCACATCCAAAACGTTGCACGGACGACTTCCTTTGCAATGCTCTTAGTGAAATTGTGACTGTTTCAGAGGATTTCTTTGTTTAATGTTGAGACCTGAAGCCTGATATGAATGTGGTATGACAATGATTCAACAGTTAACAGTCTTCTAGCTATGATATCAATACTAAGAATAAAGTTGAGTGTGTGCACTTATTCTTGTGTTTATGTTCTCTGTAAAGGTGTGTGTGCCTGTCTGCATGCCCATTGTGTGAATAGCGGACAGTCCAAAGCACTTATAAAAGCTTTGACTTCAGTGCCTGCTTTATCGTCAATCCTGAGATTGAAATTTTCTATGATTGGGATTTAGTTGGCCAAGCATTTTGGTATTTTGATCTAGAATCGGTTCTCTAGCCCAAACAACAGATCAATGCTGAATCAAAGCAGTTTCTCCAGAGTGTTACTTGTGACGTGCTCCTGGGGGCAATAGACAGTTGTATCTAAGTGCATCTGATTGCTTGAAACCACAAGTGCCTATAATAGGTGTCAGCATGGAAATCTATAGCAAATTCTAACTCATAGGACGCACCAACATCTAGGACCAGCATTGTTGTTGTCCCAATACTGACTTTGGTGCTCCCCGACTGGAATCATCTCTTTAGTTAAAAAAACATTCCCATAAGAATGACAGCCAAAGATTCTGATTGACAAATTACAGAAAAGGTACCAAGAACAAGTTAGCAGCAAAACATATACATTGCAAGTGCAAGAAACTCTGTACAGATCTAAAAAAAATCAGACAAAGATTTGCCTCCTAAGATCAGGAAAGGGGGTCCCCATTGCTAGCAAAATGAACAGTCTTATATAGGGCTTTAGACAAAGAGGTTGATACATTCGTTGGAGATGCATGATTCTCAGTTTGGACCAATAGGGAACATCGTAGAAGAAACATTTTACAACTGAATACATTTGAAGATTCCGTCAACATAAGGGTACATTACAATTCACCCATTCTCACAGCTTTAGCTGTACAATTGAGCTGATACATTGTTAAAATAGCCTGGGACAGTAAGAACTGACCTTTATTTATCGTAGCAAGAACATTTCTCTGAGAACATTTTCTGTTTATTCAAGCAAAAGAAGATGAGTTTTGTTAAGAAACAGAATCAACAACAGTCATCACGAGATATCCTGTGACTTGAGGTAAGATGGAGGATAGTGTAAACACAAGGTAATGTTGGCACGAGCTCAAATCGTAGTGCTCTTTCTATTAACAGAAAGCAACACTCACATAGGTGCAGGAGGACCAGAACCATTTTATCTTATCTGTACATCCTGAAAAGCTGGCTTGGCAGTTCGAGCTGGACTGTTCCCATGAGGAACAAGGTCAAGACTGAGTGCATAAGGCTGGTTCTGGGGTGGTGAAGTGAGCTAAAGAACGATGATGGATTCAACCCAGATCTGTGACCTGGGGGGAGTGTCTGAAAAGTCCATCATTTCGTTGTGTTTGCTTCATCCCAAAAAGCTGGCATGCATCGGACCCTCCATCACCTTTCTTGAACAGTCTTGTTTTAAACATTTTGTCTGCTGTGCCTATTGCTACCTCTTCTCTAATTGTTCAGTACTGAGCAGTTAAGCACTTTTTTTGTAACCATGTTTCCATAAAACAGAGTACATTCAGTTGTTGGCCTACCTTAAGGTGTGTGATTGTGTTAGGCTTTTGAGTCTTTTTGTTTTTTAGAGGTTCTTCTTGCGGCTAAACTGTAATAGACGGTACAAAAGGGGGTGGTGATGGACGGAGCATCTGAACCAATCAAACACTCACACCTAGTCAAAAGATCTGGGTTTAATCCATCACCGTTCTTTAGCCCACTCTGCCACCCCAGTTCAGACAACTGTAATAGACAGCACATTGCGATTGCTGAGAGGAAACAAAAGGTTGGGTAGGGCAGTGGTACAATGAAAGTTTGCTAAATGGCCCGAAGGTTACGCAAATTGTGAGCCTTTGGCTCATCTGTGTACATCTGGACTGACTAGACTAATTGTCTTATTCTAAGGCTGATTGATCAATTCGGGACAGAGTTGAATATTGAGGGTAGACTGGTGTACCCTTGCTGAGTCTTGCATTCCAAGAATGATTAGCATACTCTATATGTCAACATTTCATTTTTGGTCTGGGCCTGGTATTAATTTTATGATTTATGATACTTGTTCTACTACACATAGATATTTTGAATGTACATAGCTGAATTTGGTTACTTTGATGGGTGATGAAAAAATGGATTTGGCAAAAAGTATGGATCAGGATTTTAGATCCAGTACTTTTCAGAATGTGTTCAACATTTACCTGAACTTTGATACTGGGCAAAGATGATTTATCATTTGTGTTTTACTGAATATTCAGCCACTTGAATCTGAGCCTGGAAAATTAGCATTGGTTCCTGTCAACCTTTAACTATATTGGAGTCCTCAAAATACAAAAAAATTGCAATGGAACTAGATATAGGCTGTGCTACTATTTAAACATTTATTAATATTTAGTAAATCCACTGATCCTTTAGGGATGAGTAGGACCTACATATGCTCTTTTACAAAAGCTCTATATTTATGTACTTGGGGACATATTCAAGTCGGCCTCACGTCATACTTGCACCACGTAACATGGTACATGCGCGACGCAAAACTCCAAGTTATACGCATTCTGCTGCACACACAGAAAGAGGAAAACGCCTATATGGATTGTTTTTGTGCAGGAAGGTGATCTTCCTGCACAAAAGCAATCCTACCTACAATACAGGCACCCTGAAACCACGGTGCCAGGGTGCCTGTGTTGGTGCTAGGATGTTGAAATGGCAAAAGAGCAGGGAGAATGCACCGTATTGAATAAATAAGGTCCATTCCTGCCCTTTCCCTGTGATTTAGAGCAGTGCAGCAGGGTAACTTGCTGTGGTACCCTGTGCCAAAAGTTCCATCAAAATTACTTTTATTTTACAAACAATACATTTCTTCTGAAGCAGATCCACAGTGAGCTTTGCATGACGCTATAACACAAACCTACAACAACCCCTATCACCTACCACTACATTATCATGGGAAGAAGTTATTTACTACTTTTAACTCCACATCTACATAACTATGGAATCTAGTGATTAGGCTGATGTAGTGGATGCAACATTATAGGCATTCAATATAATTCATTGATCCAAACTACAAGGTCACATTAAACAACATGCAGCTTAATTAATCACCCTCCTTTCTCAATCAATACCTCTCCTCTTAATATACAATAGGACGTTTCAGCACATGGCTTCAGTATTGTCATAATGTCAACACTGCCTAACAGCACAGAGACGTATACAGCACCAATGCTCCTCATCCTTCCTGCAGTCAACTCTCTGGTCTCTCTATACAGCAAAAGTAATGAGAACACAGACATCTCTTCAGACATTCAGCAACACCCCTCTCTTCACCATTGTAGAACAGCAATGAGGAATCAACAACATTGTTGATGGTTCCTATGGCTTCAGCAATACCCACTCTTTCCCTAATATCTGATCTGAGACAATCAATGCATTGGTTAGCTTCAGCATTTCAACAATAATCCCTATTAATCCCCAGCAAGACTATTTGAGTATGATCTCTTTGCCTGAATGCAAAGAGAAGGATATGTCCGGAGCAGATGCAAAGTAACTGAGTAAGAGTCTGAGTGTTAGTGTTGAGGTGAACCATTACAACCAAAAGGAATTTTGAGTTTGCACAATAACTATTTGTGAGAAGCTGGCATGGTATATGGTGTACATTTATGTAAGTGGGCACCTTGCACCAATCCAGACAACCCTTATGGTGGTTTTAGTGGTCTTAGAAAACTTAATATAGATTAGGTGAAAAAGAACCACACAGTGAATTTATAAAAATATGTATTTATTATATAACACTCACTAACACAAACAGCTATCTCCCAGCCGAAGATATACACAATACTTTCTTTTCAATAGAAACAGGTAAGTAGCATGTAATACACAGTGGTCACCTGGGGGAGACCAAACCATATAATAAAATAGTAGTATGTGAACCACGACTCAAGTCAAGACTATAACCAGAAGACGTAGAAGTGCTGGGGACCCAAGGAACTATCCAAGGTAAGTAACCAGGAGTCCCACGGAGGCCATGTGCAGAGTGGGAACACAACCGCAGAATCAATGCAAGTCAATGGGTAAGTCGCTGTTGCAATTTTAAAGAAGAAGGACCCTTCCCAGCGGACCCTGAAGAACCCCTGTGGAGAAGTTACCCCACCGTGGATACCCTGGGAACCAGGATACCTACACCAGGGAAGACGGGTGCATAGGTGTGAAGTGGCAGAAACTGCAGTTGAACCCAATGGAGGACTTCAGACAGATGCAACTGCTGGAGAAGGTGAAAGTGTGCTGTGGAACCCAAAGATGGATTCAAGTTGAGAAGTACCTGAAAGCAGAGGGGACAGAGTCTATGCCACTTGGTGGTGACCAGGAGGCACGGAAGACGAATGCCCACCGATGGGTGTTGCAGGAGAGTTGACGTGACCTTGAAACTGCAGCTGTGTGGACCAGGCAACGCCGTGGAAGACCAGGAACTGTACATGAGCTGTCCCACGTCGGATGTCGAGAGTTGGGGGGTCAGTGTTTGGCGGGAGCACCAACAAGCCTTGCCAACTGCAACCAATATGGAAGTTGAAGAAGGTGAAATGTCGGGACCAGCAAGGTCTAGGAGACTCACCATAAGCAAGGGAGTCAGGGCTGGCCCCCAAGCCATCAGAAGAGCCCAAAGAATTCAAAGTTGACCCTCGAGAGAACCCACAGGCCGGAGGCACTGGAGTTCAGAGAGGACCTTAAGCAGCTCACCAAAGATGCAAGCCCACGATGTAAGTGATGCAGTGAGGATGAATATCTTGGTCACAGGAGATGCTTGAGGGGGGCTACTTGGAGCTCAGAGAGCTTGGTGGAAGGAAGCCAACAAGCCTTTGCAACTGCAAGTCAAGGCAGTGCAGAGGGATTCGATTCCTACTGCTCTGACGAGGGATACTGCTCTCAAACTTGGTGAGAGGACAGGTCAGACCTCGAAGAATGTGAAGAACCACCACCTCTGTTGCTGAGCATTTTGGATTCAGAAAGATCTCAGGATCAGGTCATCTTAGTTGAGGTGCTTGCAGATGCAGGGAACTGACTCCTTCACCTCAATGGAGATTTCTTCAGGTGTCTTGGATGCCCACAGGCCTTGGATGGTTCCTGTATGACGCTCAGGCACAGCCGTTGCAGCAGATGAGCAGGACGAGATCAGTAGCATCAGGAGTCTTCCCGGTTACAGCCTTGATGCCCAGAGCGAAGTCCAGAGTGCCCAGACAGTCGAAGAAGAAGTGGTGTCTGAAATTAATCATGTCCCACCCTCAGGGAAGCTCTTAAGTACCCTAAGGAAAGGGTTGGGATGATTCAGGGGTCCTACCCTAAGGAGGAGCTGGACAAGGAGGAGAATACTTCACTGTCCGTTGTCTAGTTTTGCGCGAGTGTGGGAGCCAACAGCTCCCTTAATTGGTTTGGAATGGACTATGCATGGAGGGCACCAAGTGTGCCCTGCACGCAGACTATGTGGCTCTGGCAAGCGCCCCAACCCTGCCCCAATACACACAACCCTGTCTGTGAGGTGGTCCCTGTGACAGCATACCTATTGTTCTGCCTTCCGATGCCCAAGCTCGGCTCAACAGCAAGAGGGCAGAAACGTGTCTCTGGCCGGCAGCAGCCCTAGCTTGCTGTCCGGGTCTGGAAGACTGGTACTGGGAGCACCAAGGGCCTCCCAAGGGAGCTTTACGGTGCATGGAATCATACTCCCACACCATTTACTTATTAGGGGATGATTCCAACCTGTTTGATGCCAATTATGATAGGATTCGTTTCAGCCAGTTTCAAGATGGTCATCATGTAATGCTGCGGTGCCCCTCTATATGTTATATGTCTCACTTAAAACCCGGGAGAATGGACTCCTCAGGCTGTAGGGGTGTCCTGCTCATGCAGCGGCACCCTCACACTTAGAACTGAGCACCCTGCCTTCAGGATTGAAAGGCCTGCCTTAGGGGTGACATCGGTTTTAAGTGCAGTGACCTTAGATGTAGGGAAACCTATATCGTTTGTAAGTGGTACTAGCACCATCTTACACAGGCTGCATTGGCAGGCCTCTAGTTACAAATTGAGTGGTCTCCCATGGGTGGCATGGGTGGCATAATATATGATTTAGCCCATGTGGGACCTCTGGTGTACCTGCCCTGGGTACCTTAGTACCATATACTAGGGACTGAGAAGTGTACACCAGTGTCCAATTTGGAATGTACCTAAGTACTTACCATACCAATTTAGGGGAGAAAGCACAGAGACTGGGGTCCTGATTAGCAGGATCACAGTCAGACTAGTCAGAAACAGAATTACATCAAGCAAAAAGTGGGGGTAACCAAAAAAGCAGATCATACTTTCCTACACTATTTATTCCAAATATAGAAAATTAAGAAGAAACCTAAATAATTGCAACCATCTGTTAAAGGAGTCTCCAAATACACTGTCAACAAACATCACACTTCTAGACAAATACTAGTGCTTACTTTACACAGAACCAGCAAATTACTACTATTTGTAATCTAAAGAGTTAAACAAATATCAGTTTGCTGTTTGCTGTACATATAGAAAGTACTGAACCATTAGAGAGTATTTTTATTTTAGTTTTTATTTATAAAGTTTTATATAGCGTGAACTTGATCCCGAAGGATATCAGAGCGCTTTACAATTTGAGGCAAAGGTAACAAAGGCATGCCAGCAGGCCCGGACTGGCCGTTGGGGTGGGGGCCGGTTTTGGGCCCTGGGGGCCGTTTTTGTTGCATAGCTGCAAAATCGGCCCTGTAACAAAATCGGCTGAAAAGCGGCCTTGGCAAAGTGCTCGCCCCCCTCCCGCCCGGGGGGCGGGGGGACCGGCCAAGCACTTTGCCAGGGCCGGTTTTGGGTCCCAGTCCGGCCCTGCATGCCATGAGATGCTGCATGGAAAGGCAGCAGGGATATTCCTCTGGGAAGAAACCCCACAACAAGGAGACGTTGCCCATTAGTGTATGTTTTGAAAGGTTTTGAGTCTCTGTGAAGGCGAGCAAAGCAGACACCTTTTGTTTCCCATTTCTTATATCAATGCCTGGTCACCACAGGTCTCCACTCTCCATCCTAACCACTGCAAGCCACACTCTGAACTCCACAAAAAGCATCAAGACCTTTTGCTCCAAAAGGAGGCGCATTACCTGCCAGGTGTCCAGTACAATCCATGATGCTGCTTGCAACAAGGAAAGAGAAAAGCCAGTGTTACAATGTTAAGGCTGACAACACAAAGAAGCAGCAGCAAAGAGCCTTCAGCGCGAACTGTGACATGAGAACTGGGTTCAACGTTAACTGGGCAGGTGAGAAAAGGCATGCATTCGTTCTAGTTGCACACTGCGCTTCTCAACCACACACGCGCATTCGTGCACAGACGTAGACACAAACACACAGAAAGAAAGATAAACCCACCCAAAGGTAACAATTGTGCAAGCTGCTAAATCTCTGTGTAAACCAGAAAGCAGGTCTAACCACAGCAGCTAGAGCTGACCAAACGTCTGAAGCTTTGCGCACAACATGAAGAGCAGCGAGGAGGGGGTGACTGTGGATGGAGGACTGGTAGAAGAACTCGTGAAAAGGTATGAGGACCTGGCAAAACAAACTTGTAAAGGGAAGGAGGAAGGTCCATGGAAAGAGAGGAGAATTGCAGGTGGCACAGGAGCCAGAACACAGTATGTGTCTCTGTGGAAACAGGATGGGGGTGGAAAGGGGCACTCAGATGGAACAGGTACAGAAGAGACAACAGCAGTGCCAGCTTCTAAATGCAAACAGGACGGGAGCATAAGCAGTGCAAACTTGATACTGAAGCATATCAGGAGCGGCATAGACACACATCATTTCGGCTTATACAGTGGTTTAACAGACCTCTTCAGGACAAACGGAAAGTGAACAATCTTCAATATTGATATAACTAGTTTATGGAAACTTTGTACAAATCATCATGTTTAAAGCTTACATGACACTAACACAACAGACTTTACATATTTAACAACTTAATACCAGGTGTCGGACACATTTTCCCTCTAATGAGAAAATACCCAATATCAATAAGTATTATGCAGTAGACCCTCTTCTCTAATTATTCCTAAAGTAAACTATATCTGCACATCAGACCATTACCTCTGACAGCAGCTAGTAGGTAACTTCTCATACTTTGTACAATAAAACCTTATTATATTTTAGACTTGCAGAACAACGCACTGTTGTCGTTCCTCATTCTTTATATAAAAAATTACCAAGATGAGTACTAAATTCTCTTTGCGGTAAGCTCTATACGGGGCAATCCAGTTGCTTGCAGGGTAGTGAGAAGGAAAGTCCTCTGCACTATTGTTCATAAAAAAAAAATCTCTGGTCTGTTATATGTCCAAATGTAGTACAGTTTTGAAAAGGTGCTGTCTCTTGCATATTAGCGATTAAAGGAAAGATATCAGAACCCTTCATATCTCACTTCACTAGTTTGGCAAGATGGTCATTGGCTTACACCAGCAACAAGCCAATGGATGCTGTTTTATAACTGTAATATCCAGTTTTGAAATAGAGCTATGAAAGTTTCGCCTGGACCGTAAAACTAAAACAGTTAATTAAAGTGACAACATTATCCTCTCAGTTTTTCCCTTATCTTAGAGATTTATTGCGAGTTTATTATGCTGCCAAATGGATGCCTGGTTTAAGAACCTCCTTTTCCAGCAGATACCCAGGTGCCAAGAGAAAACACATTACCCTGTACAGCAAGGCCAGGGATGGTTCCCAGATCGACCACTGGCATGCCACAGAAAAGCCTTTTGAATTTGTTCAGGGTCTGCCGGCCCTGCATTGCTAATGAATAATGATCAAATTCCCTTCTTCCATCTTGGATTTCTGCCAAACAGATGTGTCGGGTACTTAGAACCGAAGATCCACCTCTTCTGATTCACAGTCTGACCCATGACACATTTGTCATTTTTACTCATGATGAAAAGCTAAAATTTCCCAAGTCTCACTGTCAGCAGGGAGCTACAATCTCGCTGAAGGAGCCTGGGAGACTTTTCAATGTGGTCAAGCATAGTGATGACTTTCCTTGAGGGCAGCATTGGGATGGCCCTGAAGGATTTAAGTCGCACTTCCATGCACCAGCATATAACAGACACCTGACAAGACTTACAGCTAGATTAATCAAAGACCCGTTTTGCGAGTCTTTAATAGCGATTCATAAGGAATCGCTATTAAGGACTTGCAAAACTGGATTCATGCAGGAATTGCAAAAAATATTGCAATTCCTACATCTTCCTTATTTGCGATTAGCAAATTGCTAATCGCAAATAAGGAATAACGCCCCATTCATTCCTATGGGAAGGCCCATAGGAATGAATGGGGCGTTATTCCTTATTTGCGATTAGCAATTTGCTAATCGCAAATAAGGATGCGATTTCAAGGGTGCCAGGGGTGTCCAAAGGACACCCTGTAGCACCCCTGAAAAGCAAATGTAGCCAGATATTGCGCACACACATGTCCAAAGGACATGTGTTTGTGTAACATACCACTCAGAAAAATGCACTAAAGTGCATTTTTCTGAGTTTTCGCTATTTACCACGAAGTTACAATTCGTGGTAAATAGCGGCCAGAAATAGCGAATTCGCTATTAGAAAATGGTTAATGAATTGCATTTAAGGAATCTCAAATAGAGATTCCTTAAATGCAATTCCTCGCAAATATGCGATTTCGCAATTAGCGATTTTTGCATTTGGGATGATGAATCCCAAATGCAAAAATTGCACTCGCAATGGGCCAGATTCTCAGAATCTGGCCCTTTGCGAGCCGATTTTTCTTTCATGAATCTACCTGTTAAAGTATGTTTAGTAGCTATTTGTGCTCCCATGATGCATGGCTAGGTTTCATGGTGCAAAGCAGCATAAACTGCAGTGCCAATACAATTAAATGTGCAAAAACTATTTACGCCAAAAGTTGACATTAGCGCAGCACCAAAAGTCCACTATGGGGCATATGTAGGTAATTTCCATTTTGCGATTCCCAAGTAGCGATTTTTAAGGAATCGCTATTAGAGAATAGCAAAATGGAATGTAGGTAAAAATTCGCAATATTTTTGCGAATCTCTAACATTCCTTATTTGCGATTAGCAAATTGCGAATCGCAATTAAGGAATGAGTGTCCCATTCATTCCTATGGGCCAAAAGGCCCATAGGAATGAACGGGGATACATTCTCAAATTGCGATTTTCTGTGTGAAAATCGCAATTTGAGAATCGCAATTCCAAGTGTGCCAGGGTGTCCAAAGGACACCTGTTGCACCCCTGGAATGTGCCTGTAAGTACATGTGGCGCACATACATGCCCTAAGGGCATGTCTGTGCGCCACATGGCACTTTGAATTTATTTTTTTTAAAAAAGCATTTTTGAAGGAAATCGCAAAATGCCATCTACTTGAAGTAGGTGGTATTTTGCGATTCCTTATGCAAAAATCGCAATTTTTAAAGCAAAATTGCGATTCCTTAAATACTATAAGCAAAATAAGGAATCACAATTTTTGCGATTCCTTATTTTGCTAAGTGGCACCTACATATCAAAACGCTGTTTTCGATTCGCAAATGCCGAAATTCGCCGAATTTCGGCGTTTGGGAATCGCAAATGGCTACCTACATATGCCCCTATAATCTATGCAAAAGCGGTGTAACAGAGTTGGTGCAGTCCAAACACCAATAGGTGCTCATGCAATGCCTTATCTATTAGAATAGCTTCGCTACATTTTTTTGTGTGAATTCTTAACAAAATGAAAGCAGGCACAAACAAGTGCAAATGGAATAGCGGGTAATATTTTTATGTGCAAAATGTGTAATTCCCACCAAATTACACATTTATAGGCTTACTCTTGGACTGTTGTCCTCGTCTTGAAATTTGTAGAAAATGGCATGCCTTAAGTACTGATCACATACAAGGCAATGCTGGGTCACCTTTGTGCTGTAGCGCAATGAGCAGCATCACAGTAAAACAGCTTTTCTAGTGAGAGCAGAGGCACAACTAGAGTCAAATTTCGGGGGGGGGGGGGCTGAGAAAAAATTTCGGGGGGGCTGAACCTTTAATCAGTAGGCAGAGTGGAGCTGCAGGGGCTCTTAGAAGGGGGTCAAACAACTGCAAGGCCTAATTAACATTCAAATGGTCTTTTAAAGACCTGTGAAACGTTCGGGTGTGGCTCTGTGTGTGCCCGAGATCTGTCTCATCCCGGGCTGCCACACTCGACGGGGGGGGGGGGGGGGGGGGCCTGAAGCCCGGTGAGTTCAATGGGTGTTGCGCGCCTGAGTGAGAGCATGGGGGACAACTACATTGGCGCACGACTCTTGCTACATTTCTTGCTGCACTGTTGTTTTCCATTAGCACAATGTGTGCTGATGATTTTCATACAGTGCTGCGATGAATGAAGTCAAGTCAAGTCAAGTCAGAAAATTTATATAGCGCACTACATACCCAGAGGGTCTTATGAATGATGGTTACTCTGAACCAATGAGACCCCTTCCCGCTGTCAGTTCCCGTCTTCTGAACAGTCCAGCCATCAGGCTGCTAAACACTGATGTGATGCTCTATCATTGAGGCACAACACTGATGAGTCTTGTTTTTTGTGCAATTATTTCTCTGCATAATATGGAATTAAATTAATGCAGACAATGAATTGAGGATATGTATGATTTCTACTGTAGTCCCTTGCAAAATGGCAATCCGACAGAAAGTGCTTCGAAAAGCCTCCTTTTGTGCAACAATCCCTTGTATATTACAGAGGCACATTAAGAAAGAACGAACACTAATGATTTTCACGATTTCTTTAAATTCCTTGGCACTTAATAGGAGTCACTTATCCAAGCTGGGAGAACAGATGCCCCATTCCCTTACTGCAGTTATCATTGCACAATACAGTGCGATGTCGGAAAGCAATTAATCTTCCTTGTTCTTACTGCATACATGACTTGCACATTTTAGGGTGGTGTTTTGCCAGACACATTACTGATTGTCCTAAGCTTCTGTGCAACAATATATTTGCACAATATAGACTAGCATGTGTGCAGGCAGGACAGGGGCGGCTCCTCCGCAATGGCGGAGGAGCTGTGCCACACTGGCTCAGAGCCAGCAGTTGAAAAATAAAACTATATTTTAATATAGTTTTATTTTACAGCTGCTGGCTGGGCCAGCGCTGTATGGAGGCCAGGGCCAGGACTTTGGGAGGGAGGAGGGGAACTGGTTGTGCACTTATAAGTGCGAATGTGTGTTTGGCCGGCCAAACACATATGTGCACTTAGGTTTCTCCCGCCCCTGCCGTATTGTACAGCCGGGCTGGAGAAATAGCCCACATCTCCCTGTCCTGAGCAGAGGGTCAAAGCAGCACGCTGAGGCCAATCCCCGCAATACTCTCACAGCTTGAGAGCAGTGCGGGGTTTGCACAGGGAGTCTGATGCTGCCCCAGTGCCTGTTGGGACAAGAAACACCGAGGCGCGATGCAGGAGTCTGCCAGCAGCTCAAGGTAAGTCTCCTTTCATTTTTAAAAAAATGATTATTATGACACCCACCCCGCCAGCCCTGCGCTTCCCCACACCACCTCCACCCTTCCCACCACTGTTTGATATTGACGTGCGCCACTGAGGCAGGACACTAATCCTGCTTCACCTTTCTTCAGTGATCAGTGCACACTCTATGCTGATGCCCAGGCAGATACCACATGATGATTTGCGCCCTCTTCGAAATAATCCAACGCACAATTTGAAGAGTGATTTATACAGAGGTGGCTTTGATGGTAATTCCTTCTTCATCATATAAGGCCAGATGTACCACCAGTCACTTTTGCGAGTGACAAATTGCAGCTAATTGCGACTTGTAATTTGCAACGCGCAAAAGTGAATGTACAACAGTGTCTCCCCTTCCTAATAGCGAGAGTCGTGAACGCTATTTTGCAAGTCAGTGACTCACAAAATAGCGTTTGTACATGCCAGGACCCTTTTTTATGGTTGCAAACGTTTGCGACCACAAAAAAAGGTCGTACATCTGGCCCATAATCTCTTCCACAAATTAGAATGTCATTTAGGCAAAAATTGACGATCCTCTTACTTCCTGCAATTATCTCCTTCTTCAATGTGTGATTATCTCATGCATTGTAGTGCAGATCCAATAATGCAGGGTACTCTTTTTTTCACATATGCACCTCATAAAATGGCATGGTGGAAGCACATCTCTCAGGAGCGATCCTTATGAGATGTCATTGGATTCAGATATGTATCACTGTCGAGGTAAGTAATAGGGTGGAAGCTACCTAAGATAGCTCAACTCTTTGGTATCTCATAAGGCATCCTCTTTCCTGGCGCTCACAATTTGAGTGGATTTGAGAATGAAACACATATATATATATATAAAATCTTTTGCCCAAGAAAAAAATAGTGCATCAGGCTTTCCATCTTTACTCCCAGAAACTGGAACATCTACTTATCCATCAGAACTGCCTAACTCTGCTCTAATTTAGGAAATAGTTGAAGATGTGGCTCTTTAGAAAGCACAGCATAATAAATATTAACAGATCACAAACCAGTCACCTCTCAGATCATTCTTTAACTTTATGCTTGTCTTTGACCGTGAAGAAGTGTAATCTTGATCCCATCTGAAGATAATGTAGGAGTTCATCATATTCACACATAGTCAGCGTCAATTATACTCCGTCGTGACTAATGCACTAAAGGGAGGAGACTATTTTATGCTGTATTTTATGCAAAAAGGTGTTTTGTTTGAAATACATGTATTCAGAATGTGAATAATAAAGTTGTGTGACAAGTTATGTATTAACACACCAGGAGAAAATAACATAATTGTGAGATACTTAATTAGGATGTGTGCAACTAATGTTTAATGTTTATACTCATAGTTTAAATTAATCAAGTGCCAATGCATTTACACTGAAACGTTTATAATCCATTGCATTTATATGTGCTTTAAGCAGCTGCATTTTTTTTGTTGGAAGGTGCACATATTCTTTAAACCAGTGCAAATGTTAACTTAGCAAAACCAGGCCTTTAGAAGAATTTCGTTCTGTTGCTGCTCACATTAAGGTTTGAAATGTAATTCACGTTTAGCTTTCGTTATGGAATGTATCTTGCTGAGTTGTTTCTATTGCAGGTGTGGACAAACCTCATTATTTAGAATACAGGAGTTTTGTACAAAGAAATAGCAAAGCATAAGAAGAAGAAGTTGGCCGAGGGAATCGCAGTAGTGAGCGAGGAGAGGAGTTCTCATGGGAGAGGAAGTTCCAGTTGTGCCAGAGCTACAGACATTTCCCAAGGAGGAGCCACATAAGATTGTCACGTCGACAACAGATGGTATTATGTGCTGTGTCTAGTTAGGGAGAGAGTCCATTTTCTGTTTCTTTAGTGAGCAGACCTATGCTACTGCTTGCGTGGCTTTAAGCTGCTTGACCTATTGTTGGAGTTTTTCTTTTGAAGACTCTGACGGATGACACCTTTGTTCTTTCCTTATTTGATTATGTCTTTACTCAAATGATTTAGTTTAGAGTTGTCCTTATTAAGGAAGTGTAGGTAAAGTTAGGTTACTCATGCTCATTAAAGAGAATCAGTTGATGCAATTTAACCTTCAGGTCTTCTTTCTGACTACCTGTGTCATTATTATAGAGTTAGGTATTTGCTTTGTACTACATAGGGTACATTTCTTAAGGAGATTTGGTCTTACTTTGATCTTTTTGTATTTTTATACATTTATACTGAGACTAATCTATATTGATTTGTTTCTGAATTAATAATTAAACCTACTGACCTAAGATTAAGGAGTCCAGTTGATTAATGCGTAGCTACATTGGTTGCACTGTATTGAAATGATAACAAGTGAATTCATTCCTTTCATCGCTTACTCTACTAGAAAGACCTGGCCCCTCTGAAAAGAATTGTGTAAATGGGCCTAGGCTTTAACAACCTTCTACAATGCTTCACTGCCTTTTAAAAAAAAATCTTTTTGTTAAGCTTATAGCCAATCATATACAATTACAATTTCAGAAAAGAGGACAAAGACACCAAAGAAAAACCAACCATAATACTCTGGCCAACCTTAAATTCCAACGCAAAGGAGAAGAGGGGCTAAAAGGGCAAGAAAAATTAAACAGAGAAAAAATAAAAGAAAACAGAGAAAAAAGAACAACAAAAAGAAAATGCATACATATAATACTTCTGTATGACTATACTACTGTAGCTGCCAATTACATCATCTTGTCTTTAAATACCATAATTACATATAAATTACATTAAATTACTTCATGATACCAAAGACATAGAACAAACAAATACGACAGAGGCAGCAAAAAAATGGAAAATATGTTTTAGGCGCTAAATGATCCACTAGGGAGGGCCCCCCTGATCGTGATACCCAATCTCCGTTTCTAATGCCCTTTAAAGGCATATAAACTATGTTCCAGATTACACATAGCATATAGTCTTCCTCTCCACGTTTCGAAGGTTGGGGGTTCTTTTTGCCGCTAAAGTGATTCTATCACAATCTAGCCATGACCACAGCGATAAATATTAAATACCTAAATGCATACATCTCCTGAGCTGGCATTGCATCCTCCGTAATCCCAACACCATGACCGTAGGTGTGATCACAATCTGTGTCCCTGTAACCTCTGCCAAGAAGGCTTAAATCCTATTTATTAACTATCTCAGCCCTGGACATGGGTAAAACATATGCCGACTATCAGCCTGACCCAACCCACAACTTGCACATTTGCCCCACCCCATCGTGCAATTTTGACAGGAGTATAATATAAGTTAAACAATGTTTTGTATTGTTCTGCTTTAAGGCTAGAAATCAAAAGCTTGTCAGCCAGTGCAATGGAAGCTTGTAGAATATTCCCTCCCTGGTATTACCTGATGTTCCATTTTAAATTTTGCACCTCTATTTCATCACTTTGTGTTTCGATAAGGCTTTGATATAAAACCCAAATCCTTCAATGCCTCCTTACTATCTCTAATAGATTTCTCTTTTGGGCCAAACATGCCACATCCGCTTTTTTAACCACATCCATGCTTGTGACGGAACATTCCGTCACCAGCCACGGACGCGCTGTGCTGGTGACGGAGTGGTTCCGTCACAGCCCGGCCGACGCGCCTGCGCTGCAGTGATTTCGCGCCTGCACGGCGTGTTCTATTGAGCGGGCGGGGCCGTGACAGAACCACTCCGTCACAAGCACAGCTCACCCGTGGCTCGTGACGGAGTGGTTCCGTCACGAGCATGGTGGCGCTGCGCGGCCCCCCTCCCCACAGCGCCGCGGCGGAATGACCGCTGCGGCCAAGGCGTTAAGCAAATAATCCCTGACCTGGAGGTATTTAAAAATATCAGTCTTAGGGAGATCATATTCAGATACCACCGAAGAATAGGCCTTAACACCGCTGTAATCCACTAAATCTCCCAGGATCAGGACACCCTTCCGTCTCCATTTGACCATCGTAGTATCAGAAAAAATGGAAAGGGGAAATGCTGAAGAAGAGTTAGGCGTATACAAATTAAGCCTACCAATCTGCAGGTGCCTCCATACCTGGAGCCATGCCTTATGAGCAGCTTGAACCACTTTGAAGCAGTTTTTTTTTATTGTAGCTGGGCTCAAGATTTTGAAAAAAACTCTTCTCTGTTTTAGAACCTAGCAGCATTTGAAAAATATGCGGGACTCCTCTATCTTAACCTCTCCTTCCCCAACCAACAAAATACCCATATGTTGAAGAAGTCAGGCCCAATAATAAAACAGAAAATTAGGCATGGCCCAGCCCACTCGAGATCGTGGTAGGGTCATATATTTCATTGCACAGCGAGGTTTGCCGTGAGCTCATAAAAAACTGCTGCATATAGATTGAAGTTTCTGGAGTTGCTTCCCTGTAAGTTCCAGGGGGACGATCTAAAATAATACAAGACTTTTGGTAGTATATTCATCTTTAAGACATTACAACTTCCCACCATTGACAAATGTAAACCTTCCATTCTGTCTAAATCTCTTTTAATTTTATATATCATCGGATCCCAGTTAGACAGTACCATTTTATCGAAGCATGCATTGATACGTACCCCTAAATATGTTGCCTCTTCCGTGACCCGAGAATCACCAAAGACTGCTTGATCTCTACAGACTACTTGTGTCTTTGCTATATTTAGCTTGTACCCAGAACTTTTCCTGAATAGGGATGCTAATTGCTCAATCTCCACCAAGACCGTAGCTGGATCCGGCAAGACTATCGCAATGTCATCACATACACTAATATCTTGACCTGTTCCTGCCCAGGCCTCGCCGGCTGCGTATTTAAACTATTCTCCAGTGAATTCAAAAAGGGATTGATGTAGAGGGCAAAGAGTAAGGGGGGAACACGGGTAGCCTTGTCGGGTACCCCTTGATATTGACACAAAATCAAATTCTAGCCCCAGCGAGCACATTCACGCCCGGGAGATCTTTACATAATTCTGACCGCTTGAATAAAGCCAGGCCCAAAACCTTGCGACCGCATAGTCTCCCATAGAAACTCCCAAGAGACACAGTCAAACGCCTTCTCTGCATCAAGTAGTATTACTTTGCATGGGGTTTTTTGCAAAGTAGCAGAGTCCAGCATTGTAACTACTCTACTAATGTGGTTGACTGAGCCTCTTCCTGGAATGAATCTGTGCTGGCGAATATAAACCAAGGAGGCTATTGCTGGAGAGAGTCGCGTGGCCAGGATTTTTGCATATATTTTTCTGTCACAGTTTAAAACTGAAATGGGTCTGTATGAACCTGGCACCAGATCTTAACATCCTCGTATATGGATCTTTATAGAATCCTTCAGTTTTGTCCTGGCCGTTATGATCCTCTGAATACAACTCCTCATAGAAGATTTTAAAAACCTCCATAATCTCTGCCTGTGTTTCTACTAGTTTCCCTGTTGAATCTTCAAAAGCAGTAATTGCATCTTATACCTCTTTGCACCAAATTTTCTTGGCCAATCAATCAATCAATCAATCATGCCATTTGTATAGCGCACTACTCACCCGGGAGGGTCTCAAGGCGCTTGGGGGGAGGGGTATGCTACTGCTCGAACAGCCAGGTCTTGAGTTGTTTCCTGAAGGTGAGATGGTCCTGGGTCAGCCGAAGGAGGATGGGGAGGGAGTTCCAAGTCTTGGCAGCCAGGTAAGAGAAGGATCTTCCTCCGGCGGTGGTTCTTCGGATGCGTGGTACGGCTGCGAGGGCAAGGCTGGTGGACCGTAGCTGGCGGGTGGGCGTGTAGAAGGTCAGGCGGTCGTTGAGGTACTTGGGGCCCAGGTCGTGGAGAGATTTGTGTGCGTGGGTGAGGAGCCGGAACGTGATCCTCTTGTCGACGGGGAGCCAGTGCAGGTTCCTCAGGTGGCTGGAGATGTGGCTGCGTCGGGGGACATCCAGGATGAGTCGGGCGGAGGCGTTCTGGATGCGCTGGAGTCTTTTCTGTAGCTTGGCTGTGGTTCCGGCGTAGAGGGCGTTTCCGTAGTCCAGTCGGCTGGTGACGAGTGCCTGGGTGACAGTCTTCCTGGTCTCGGTCGGGATCCAGCGGAAGATCTTGCAAGCATACGCAGGGTATTGAAGCACGATGAGGAGACGGCATTGACTTGTCTGGTCATCGAGAGGGAGGGGTCCAGGATGAAGCCCAGGTTGCGTGCGTGGTCGGTTGACTTGGGTGCGGTGCCCAGGGCTGGGGGCCACCAGGAGTCGTCCCAGGCAGGGGGCGAAGATCCCAGGATGAGGACTTCCGTCTTGTCCGAGTTCAGTTTCAGGCGGCTGTCCTTCATCCACTCGGCGACGTCTTTCATCCCTTCGTGTAGGCAGGTTCTGGCGGTGTCGGGGTCTCTGGTGAGGGAGAGGATCAGCTGGGTGTCGTCGGCGTAAGAGATGATGTTGAGGTTGTGCTGGCGTGCGATGGCTGCGAGAGGTTTCATGTAGATGTTGAAGAGGGTGGGGCTGAGTGAAGATCCTTGCGGGATGCCGCAGATGACTTCGGTGGCCTCGGAGCGAAACGGGGGAGGCGGACTCTTTGTGTTCTTCCGGCGAGGAACGAGATGATCCACTCCAGTGCCTTCTCTTGGATACCGATGTTGCTGAGGCGCTGGACTAGGGTGCGGTGGCAGACCGTGTCGAACGCAGCGGAGAGGTCCAGGAGGATGAGGGCCACTGTTTCCCCCTTGTCGAGCAGGGTCCGGATGTCGTCGGTGGCTGCGAAGCATCTACCTGTTGCTTCGCCATACTCGTAACACTCCCTCTTAAAAAGGTCGTACTTCTTAGTATTATTCTTAGCACATTCTCCGTTTATCCTGGCTTTACAGCGAGTTACCTCAGTCTGCGGCGGCATAATGTCTAATTTCCCCTGTAGGGCATGTATCAGAGTATATTCAGCTTGCTGAAGATTGTCATATAGCCCTTGCATAAACTGCCTCTGTTGCTTTTGGGCATGCAGCCCGAAGCTTAGGATTTCCCCCTTGAGCCCTGCCTTTAAAGCATCCCACACTATGCCACATTTAGTAGAGTTACGATTGATGGCCAGGAATTGATTTAACCACTGTCGTATAAGACAGATAAATAGTTAATTATGCAAAAGCTTCCTATCAAAGGTAAAGGACGCACAAGGGCATACTAATCCATGCATTACAAGTTTAAGCAACAGAGGATTATGGTCCGAGGTAATTCTAGGAAAAATCTGTATATGTGCCTCTGCTAAATGTGTGTTAGTGACAAAAAAGTAATCTAGCTTAGCCAAGTTTTGATGTGGGCAAGGATAATGCGTATACCCTGGATCCGGGTGTTTTAACCTAGACCAAGCGTCAGCTAGGCTGTGCTCGTAGACAAGCAGCTGCAGGACCTTATAGACCTTGGGCTTCTAACCTAGATACTTGTCTCCAGTCACACCCCGGGTGACTTCATCCAACTGAATATTAAAATCCTGCACAGTATCATAGGGGAGGCACAGAAGCTAACTCTGTATTCAAATACTCTAGAGTCTGTGCTTCATCATGATTAGACCCATACACAGAGCATATTGTAATCTTCTTATTAGCCACCAAACATTCCAATATTGCCCAGCGGACACATTTATCTGCAAGAATTTTGACAACCGTTAGAATGGTATTCCTGGTAAGAATGGCCACACCTCTTGTACTAGTCCCTTGCGAAGTACATACCAAAAGCTTGTACCCTACCTCCCTTAACACTTTATGCTTGTTCCAAGAAATATGAGTCTCTTGAAGACAGACCACATCAGGGGACATAGTCCTAATTTCCTGTGCAACTCTTTGCCGCTTGGTCCTGTCATTGAGACCACAAACATTAAACAAACTTATAGACAATACATTCATCATTAACCTATTTTAAAGCTGCATTGACAGCTCCCCTTCCCCCAAAATATCACATCCTTTCCTCATATATGCTCTAACATGTCTATTGGATTATTTTCACTTTTTACTCCCTGTGCCCCTACGCAGTCACCCCCCTCCCAAGGACCCCCCTCACTCACCCCTACACCGCCTCTGCCAGCGGAGACTTCCCCTGCCCCCCAACATCGAGGCTACAAGACCCAAGGTCTAAAGTGATGGAGAGCATTGCAACCCCGCTTATCACTCCCCTCCTCTTCCCAGTTCACCCAAACCATACACACTATAAGAAGAAATTAAAGCACAGCACATTTTAAAGCTAGCAAGCTAAAGTTAGAGATATACTACTGCCTCCGGTTTACACAGGCAGCACTCTAAGTAGATCTTATCTAATTCTGACTCATTTCCTAAGGTGTAATGTCATGTAAAAACTCCTTAGCTTTAACCTCAGATGTGAAAAACTGCGTTTTGTCCTTATGTTTTATCTTGAGTTTTGCTGGGTTCAAAAGGAATGCCTGAGCTCCTTTGGCATGGAATGGGTTTATTAGCTGCCGCAACTGCCATCTTTTTTCCACTGTTGTGTGACTGTAGTCAGGGCACACAAAAAACTCAAACCCATTCCCCTTTCACTTCCTGTCAGGCCTGGCCAGATCATATAAAGCCTGCTTAGATAAAAAGTTAGAAAGACATATCAATATACCTCTAAGTTGTGAAGTAGAGTGGTTAGGCCCTGCATGATTACTCAACTGAAACGGAAATCGGTGAGCTTGTTGCACGTCTATGTCCCATGTCCATTGTGTGAGTTCTGGGAAAGCTTCAGAGAAAAGTCCCACAACGAACTTCCGTGGGTCGGAGCCTTCAAGACCTTCAGGTACCCCATGAATTCTTAAATTATTGCGAAGGAGGTGATTTTCCATGTTCTCTAGCTTCCAGGCACTGTCACTCTTCTGCATTGCCAAATCGTCTGTGGCCGCTTTCTGGGCTGTCATCTCGTCCTCAAGGGTAGAGATCCTATTCTCCGCTTCGGATATCCTCTCTGCAAACTCCGAGCAAGACTTAGCTCCTCAACGAAGTGAAGTTTGAAGCTTTCAGCAGGCGCCATGTGTTTTCTGACTCTCAGCCCGAGTTTCATCCCTAAGTGACATGATTGTCTCATAGATACCGGCCAGAGAGATATCTTCCTAATGCTCTGATGTATTACGCTGGTCTTGTCTCATCGCCCCCACTGAGGCTGTGTCTATACCCAAAGTAGTGGAGAGTGGCTGTTCGTGGGCAGATACACTGGTTAAGTCCATTGATACTCCCGGGGAGGACATAGGTAATCTGTTCCGTACAGTGCCGAGGCTAGACGACATGATCCGACTGCTCAGGGTCGCCTCTTCCTGTTGAGTACTACTAACCTCACTCCACTGACTCTTTGGCGAGCCTGAGGGGCCATCAGATAATTGCAGTGACTCATCTCCTGAGAAATTAGAATGATCAGACATGGAGAAAAAATTATCTCCTGCGCCAGCCTTTGGCACTTTGGCGACATCCATTATGTACAGCTTACTGCCATCCACTTTGGCAGACTCTGCTTCCAGATTAGCAGCTGCCAAATCTGGAGTGTTTTTGCCACAGGCAGACCCTGGTGTTGTCTGCACTTGAAGTCCCTGCCCCCCCAGAGTATATGCTGCAGGGTCACATTGTGTACTTTCCAGCCCTTCCTGGGTCATCACAGCCTCAGCCCTTCAACCTGCATCCCCCGACCGCCCAGGGCTCACCTCATTGACCCGTGCAGTCAAGGCTGCCTGCGCCATCAGCTTCTCATCCTGCTTGGCAGTCTTTCCCTTCTTGATCGACAAGAAGATTGCAGGGGTAGTTTTCTTCCCTGGAGCCACGGTCCGACTGTTCCCAGATCTTGTCTCGCTATCATGACCACTCCCTGTCGTTGTTTGCTTTGGGCATTTTCCGGGACTTTTAGTATAGCCGTACTTTCCCTGGCAGCACAAACTTGGCCGGTGGGCATTCCTTGGGGGCCTCCTCGTCCCAGCTGCCCCACGCCAATCCACAGACAATACCCGATGTAGTCCACGTGCATGGTAGAGCAGACCAGAGACCACGGACCGCTAGCCACTGGGAAGTAAGTCCCACAGCATTTCACGTTGTGTATCGTCAAAATATGACAGACTTTACCCTTAGGACGAAACCCTCGTTGCCGTGCTGCTGTTGGGAGGTGGGGGGAGCAGTCTGCAGCGAGAACTCACTCGGCCGACTCGGCAGCCGCCATCTTGCCTCCCCGTGCACAGATGCTTCACTGCCTTTTGGGTAAGTTTGCACTATTGAAATACCGCATACATACATAAATATAGGTCACAAGGGACATTTGGTTAAGTGAAAGCACTAGGATTAGAATTTGGTCTGCTGGGTCTAAAGATTACAATTTAGCCTCTCCCACATTTTTATTATTGCCCACATCTGATTGTACTTATAAACATCCTCACCAGTCACACATTACTTTAATTTTAGAGGTTTAGTACAAGACCTTTGTAAGACATAGGTGCCTATAGCATAAGCCTAGAAAAACAATGCGTATATGTAAATTGTTGTGACTGGACCTCACTGTTTAATGCTGTTTTGAAACCATAATGAAGGTTGTACACCTGAGTGGATTTTTTCATCAGTTAAAAATCAGACCCTTCAATAGAGCCTGCCATAACACTAGTTATGATACTGACACACATATCACAGTACCCAAATGGTAGAAGCAGAACTCTATGCGGCCAAAAACTCACCAATCATTCTAGCACACTTTAATAGAGAAGTGTAAGAGAATCCCCTCTTTGGAGACATCCATGGATATAACCCACAATCTGCAGATAAGATTACAGAGAACAGATATAATAAATGTTGAAACACAAAATGTCCCAATAAGACACAGACAATGGGAGCAAAGAAACACCAAAGAAAGACAAAATTGTCTTTAATCATCGTTGACATGTGTATAGTGCTTCAAGACCCGAAGAGCACCCAGTTCTAATTTACATGTATAACCTATCCCAGGGTTTGTTAAAAAGAGCATGAAGGACAATAAAAGATAGATCATTGATGAACGGCTTTTGGAACCACGTGAATCTAGGTCTACTCAGGGGATAACATTGAGCATAGACGATTGACCCACAGTAGGAAATTAGCTAACATTGGTCAAGTGGCCTATCGGGGCAGGAGCTATAAAATAAATTGGGGCTCTAGCAGTCTGGATGTTTCCAATTGTTTGTCTGTTTTTGCAGTGCAGTAAACAAAATGGCTGTTTTGAATTCTTTGAGAAGGGTCATGTTCATTTTGGCGATCTCTGCACACAATAATTGTGGAGTCAGACATCCCTCCACCCTGCAGAGTTTCAGGCATGATTAATAAGCTATTGCTACCAGATCCAGAGGAGTAGCCGATAGGCCCCTTCTCTGCTCTTATGGTGCTTGACGTCCAGGTTGAGGCAGAGATACCATGAGGCCACCTTTAAAATGATGTATGCTTGCTATATGTTGCCAGGATTACAGAAATGTTCCAGCCATTCAAATGTCAAGGCTCTCTCCAGAACTCTAGAGGGAACAGACAATGAACAGCATTTTACAGGACCCTATGGACAGAAGGCACTCAAAAGGGTTGGACAACACTGTGCAATCAAGGAAGCACAGTGCTCTAAACTGCACACCCCAACGCAACCTTAAATTAAATGGTAGTGTTGTACATCCCTCAGCTCATCGTGCCCATACAGGCTAATAGAAATTGCAAGACAAGATCACCATGGAGATACTCGCTCAAGGAATCAGTTGTATAGCTCTTTGTCAAGGACAAATATTTCGACAAACAAAAATATCACACCCACCACATCACCTACATTGCAGAGTAAGTATCAATTTCCTAGTCTTAACTTCACTTTTGCTTACCTAGATTTACCATGGCATGTAGTGGCGAGGATGAAGTATTGACTCCAATAGTTTTGTCATGTGATATATTGCATTTCATATAGTGGCACTGTACTGAGGATTTGTGGGGACCAATTTTTACACTTAAGAGCGATGTAAATTGTGATCATATGTTTTACTCTTATAAATAGGTTTAAGATTGTGGTTACAAATTGAACAGCTATTTCATCAAGATCACAAGGAAGTCATATTGCTGATAACTCAATTTCGAAGCATCCACACTCTTCTGGACACTTCGGCCAATCAGGTGGTCGAGGTTTTTAAAGAGTTTCTAGGGGTTTTTAAAGTTGTCTAAGTTAGGAGAAAGAGATTTTGGCTCAATTGCATCAATGACACCTGATATACGCACCCACATGACATCCTGGGACAAAGTCACAGGGACACGTTTGAAGTTCCTCATCAAATCGGTATCCATCCCCTTTTGAGAAGTTACATTCTTTTATGAAATAGTTTCAGAATTGGATTATCTACTGAAGATTCTATTTATTTTCTTTCTTTGCGACACCACCCTCTTTCTTAGGAATGGCAGAGTCCTCTGTCAAAGTTAAATGAACAGGATTGAAGGGTGTTGTAGATAAGTGAAGAGTATGAATGACAGTAGCGTAGAAGATCGCTGTATAGAAAAAGGGAGATGTGAACATCTCACACCTATATTTTCACCAGTTTTAACAGGGTTTACTAATGATCTTGTTAGAGATAGCAGGCGCAACATGAGATTTGTCCTCTAGAGTAGCATATACCAAGCTAATCTCCCTAGAAAAGGGTCCTGGCAGGAATTAAGTCTTACCTTAGCCTTCACCTCTGTGGTCTCTTTTCACCTTGTCTCTTATAGATCAGAAGTTATATCATCAATAGGTGTGCAGACGCAGAGCAGATCTCCTCACCTTTTTCTTAGTAACTGAACTGTATAGAGCAGATGGATTTACTTTGGAAATGCATTAACTCAAACAAATTGAGCATATCCACTTTAAATTGTGCAGTGTCCCAAAAGCAAGCACACAGCTACCCTGAACAAAGCACATGTTCATGATATGATCCCCAAAGTTATTTTATTTCTCATTTGTATGACACAACAAATCATCCCCAGAGGAATCTCTCAGCGCCTGAGAAGAAGACACCCACTGAGCAGTATAGTCTTAAAACAGCTAGGTCTTAAGCAATTTCTTAAATCGAAACAGGTCGGTGCAGGCATGGATCTCCTCAGGGAGACTGTTCCAGTGATTGGGGGCTAAATGAGAGAAGGCCCGACTACCCATTTTGACCTTCCTTATTCTCGGAGTGCAAAGCAGATTGGGATTACTAGATCTCAGCTGGCGCACGGGGCGGTACAATTCGAGTTTCTTCTTGAGGTAGGCAGGTCCATTCCCCTGAAGAGCCTTAAAGACCGTACATAGCAGCTTGAAAATAGCTTGTTATAAACCTGTACAGTAATTACCTACATACTCATTTTAGGGGTGGCTTAGATACAACTTTAGCTACCTCACCAACTTCATGTAATCAAAATAATGAATAAATAAAATGTATATGTATACATAAATACACACAGAGGATCGTTTGGTCAGCTTTGTTTATCCATTGGTCTATTCATTTGTTATTTCCCTCTTCACAGAATACAGCACTGGACAGTGATTTATTCTACTTCACCCACTGACTCTCTTGCATTATTGGTGACAGAGTTTTCCTGATCACATGTGAACATCCACATACAAAGAAGTGCGCTTCAGAACCAGAGATGGTGCGACAATACTTTACTTTGCCAATGCTTTTTTCTAATTTTATACTGGTGTTCCTCCTTGTATATTTGCATTATGCCTTCAGTAGATAAAATCTCATATATAACCTGTTCTTTGCTCCAATAAAAATATATTTTCCAATGATGTGCATGAAGGTGAAGAAGGATTCAATACAGGTTCTAAGTACATCTGTGAGTTAGGAAGCACAGAACCTGTTCCATTAAAATGAGTAATGCAATGGTAATTTATTTTCATTTGAAATTTAATTTAAAAGAATTTGTATTTACATTGTTTCTACAAGCATACAAGTATATGGTAGCCAAGTTTTAGGGGGCAGAATGTTTTTTTTCTTCTTTGTATTTTTGTGGCATATGCTTGAAATAAAAAAGAAAAAAATAACAATTGCCTCAGCTTGCCTGTCATACTTAAGGCCAATGCTTATTTTCTTTATTATTTGGGTAAGTGTTTTGTACAGGATAAAACATCCCGGAAGATACCCAAAACCTAAAAATAAAAGGCAATGAGATAAGGAGTACCCCGTGAACAAAAGTGAGAACAAATGGTCTTTGTAAGAAGACGTGGATATGTGGAGCAAGGAAGCACAAAGACAAGATTACCTTGCAGGCAGGGATGGTTCCAAAACTGATCGGAGCATGGCTAAAGACCATTTGCAAAATCAGTAGGGTCCAATACTCATATTCTGTTGGCCTTGTCAATGCTTGTTTTTCTACCTCTACGGTGTCCTCAATGCCACCAATCTTGCCCCATCCCCTTCTTCTATTCTCCCGCTCATCTACTTCCAAAGCACTTTTTCCACCACTTTCTCTTAGTCCTCCTAACTTGCCCATCCCATCCCTCCTGCTTTTCCTATCTTCCACTGTCCACCCTCTCTTCCACTGTTCTCCCTCCCTAATCTCCTTCTACACCACAACCCTCCCTCTTCGTCACCCCCCTCGTTCCCCTTCCTTCCTAGCCCGTCCCACTCTATATGTGTGCCTCTACTCTTTCCCAGCGGAGGCTCCTCTGCTATGTGAGGAGCGTCGCCCCCCCTGCCAGCGCCCTCAAAAACTTGAAATATAAAATGATGATAACGCAGGTTTAAAACCTGTTTTATTTTTCTTCTAGGGGGCGGGTCCAGGGGGTAACAGTACTGGAGTGGTGAGTACTGTTATCAGTGCGCAAAACAGTTTGGCTGACCGTCTCATGCCGGTAAAACTATCATGCGCACTGAAGTTCTCCCAAACCTGAGCTGCGTTGCCGGATTGGAGAGAGCATGCACAGGCTCACAGTCTGTCTGGGAGCGCAAATTCACGGCGCTCCTGCCAATCCTGGCGCTGGTCTCATGCATGAGAGAAGCATCAGGATTGGCCGCAGGGCAGTCTGTGAGCCTGTGCCTGCCTGCAGTAGAGAGGAGCAGAAGAGCGCAATGCTGAACGGCGGTGAGTTCTTTCTTATATTTCTTTTTCTGTCACCCCCCCATCTACCCCTTTCCCCCCCCCTTTCCCCCCCCACCCTGCCTCTTTTCCCTAACCGTAACCGCTCCTGCCCTTTCCTCTGACTCACTTGCCCTGCCCACCTTGTGTTCTTCTGCCACTATTTCCTCATTTCCTTCCCTAGTCCTGAGGGCTCTTCGGTCTGTTTTCCGTTTTCCCTCTGTTTTAAGGTGTTCTGAGACCTTGTTCTCTGTTGCTGTTTCTCTGTGAAGCACAGTGACACCTCAGGGATACAGCGGCGCTATAGAAAAATGCAAAGAAGATAAATATGTTTATTTGTGCTGGATAGGGCGGGTGAAATTGAGTCGAATTGGTCTTTAAACAGCTACCCTTTTGAACAGGTGGAAAGTCTGGGAGCCGTATCTGTAACAGGAAAAATCCAAGAGAAACCATGAAGACCTATGCAAATGGACTAGAGTAAATCTCCAGAACTTCCCAAAGTTCATCACCTTCTTCAGCAGACAACCCCTATGCTCTACAAAACACAAAGGACCCTTCCATGCATAAACTTAACTATGCATCCACATTTGTATGCATGTCTGAGGAGTGGCACTTATTTTTTCGTGCCATTGAAGATTTCAATCAAGTGATTACATTATTTTTTCTTGATTTTTAATGACACACAAAAAAGTAGAGGTTTTTGTTGCATATATTTAAAAAAACTGCCAGGTACTTCTGAGTCTCTTTCTGTCTCTCCATCTCATTCGAATTTTCTTTCTTACACTCTATTTTTTCTCCCTCTTGCTCTGTCTCTTTATCCCTTTCTCTCGTTTTATTTTTCTCTCATGCACATTCTGTTTATCTCTTTATTCTTTCTTTTCCTTTCTCCTGCTCTCACTCCATGTTCTGTCACACACATTCTGTTTTCTACTTCTTTTGTTCAATTTCTGCGTCTGGCTATCTGCCTCTGTCTCTCGGTTCTTCTCTCTTGCTCTTACTCCATTTTCTCTCTCACACACTTTCTATCGCTCTCTTTTAGTCTTTCAAACGAAGATTTTTCTCTCTCACACACACACTTTTTCTCTTTCTCCTCCTCATTACCCCCTCTCCTCTCTCATTCTCTCTATGTATCTTTCTCTTCCTCTCACTCTCTTCTCCCTTCACTCCTCTGTCCCTTTAAACTCTGGGTTCCCTGCTGCTGGACGCTGCCGCTGCCGATGAGTTCGGTTTTTCCGACAGTTATAGCCCACTTGACGGGCTGAACACAAGACGGTGCCAAGGTAAACAGGCTGGCACTGAAGAGAGTGAAACCTGGCAAGGCCTCGCGTCATCCATCCGCCCATTCCTCCGCCTCCCCGCCCCCCACCAGCCTGTGTTGGCAGCGCCCTGAGGTGAGATTAGCGGTGTTACCCGGCAGGCTGCTCTTGTTAAGTTATCGTGATGTCATATAATTAACCCTGGTTCTGGAATGGGGAAGAAGACGTTCACCTCTCAGGCTGTTAAACAATGTCTATGGAACTCATTAACGCACAGGTGTCCCGTCCTTCTGTTCCCTCAAGTCACCGTGTTTTCTTTCCTTTTTTTGTGGTCTGGAGAACGTGCGCGGTTAATGCTTTGAGCATTACCTGGCACGCTGGAATGTGAAGCAGCAAGTTTTTGGCTATGCTTGTGCGGTTTAGGGAGATTAATGCATACCCTATCAGAATTTTGCAGCTGCTCAGTGCACTACAATCACAACAATTACTGAAAACATTCCATAGAAACGTGCAAGTGGGTTCACAGGAACCACCTCTACTGGTTATGGTACCCTGGTTCCATAGTATCTGGCATTGGGTTACCCGCAGATGTCCCTATTTCATGCTCATTGTATGCATCCACCACATGCAACTGTGGGAGAGAGTGCTCCTGTGCAATAGAACTCTGCTGAATGCATAACTTTCAAACACCCTGACTGATGGTGATATTGTTGTACTGCAGGTATGGCACGCCTTCATTACTTCCTCATCCGTCTTCCTCCTCCCAGTCCTTACAGATGAACAGCTCCGTGCCAGAAATGATTCTACCAAGTTAAAATAATCAGAAAAGTACTATCAAGATGGCTGACTTCTTTTTGTTAATAGCATAAACAGAGGAAGTCTCCACCATCTCCACTTCCTGTTAGTTCATTTCTTATGCATGACAATGGCACATCTGATTGGCTGCGGCACATTCTTCCGACTGGCTTCTCAACTTTATCCAGCAAAAAAAAGTACACGTCAGTGTTAGCAAATATGTATCAAATTCACAAATAGCACATGAGAATGCGCAACCCAAGGCGAGCCCGAACTTCTTTGGGGTATACTATCATATCATTTATTTATAAGCAATAATAGCTAGAAATGAGTGACTCTCATCCCTTGTGCCACAAGGATACTGGGCGACACTATATTTTATGTGGCATTGCCATGCCCGACACTCACCAATCCCTGTGTTGAATGGCTAAACAGCACTTAACCTTCCTGCCTAGCTCTCAAGCAATGCACAAGTCATGCTCATGAACATGGCATCTTCTTGTGTGCATCTTGTGCAAGCATCTGCCTTATGAATTTTACACAGTACAGGTTGCCAAACAAGTACATACAGAGTATTTTTTATTGCCCATATCTTATGCTTACCATAATTCTGGCAAATGCATTTTGCTCAGTTGAGCTTGGCTGAGTGTTGTTCATCATTACTGTATGTTGTTGACTATACTTGTGTAATGCAGACCATATCATATTGGGGCCCAGGACCTACAGTTAGGGTCATCGCACTGTAAAGGCACATATAAAGAAGCAATGACTGACTTGAATCATAACATCAATCTAACAACCTAGCAGATGAATTGCCCAACAATCAGCATTACCTTAATATTTCAAGGAGTTTCCTTGATCATAACTGGCTTATCTTTGAAAGGGTGGGTTGATGGTCAGTGCTAGTGAATTAAACCCCCATAGCTGGTAAAATGAGTAAAGGTACCTAAAAGATTCTCAAGAAACTCACAGAAGTCTTTTTAAGAATGTCTCTAACAACACTGCTGAAGGAAACTCCTGGGGGATTTTCATAACAGGACAAATTTAATGGAAGCTGGATCCAACTTTACCAGGCATATTGTAAGTCTGCCATATGAGCTGCAAAAGGCCCAGGCAAGAAGGGCACTCCACTACTCTGTACCACCACCTCTATCCAGACCTTCAAAGCTGACCTTAAATCTCTTCTCCTCCAAAGACACTTCCAGAACTAATACATCCCTTTTCATGTCCCTCAAGAACGTTTCTTTCAATATTGTACATTTGTAATCCATGTGTATGCAGGCTTGCAAAGTACGGATGAATGGCTCTATGTATAGAGCAAATAATAATGGGGAGAGGGGGCAGCCCTGCCTAGTATCGCATAAAAATCAAATGGAGTTGAATATGATCCTGAGTATGACAACTTAGCTTGAGGTTTGTGATATAAGGCTTGCACCCACTGTTTAAACTGCCCTCCAAGGCCGAGTATATTTATTGTGGCCCACCAGAATTCCCACCCAACCTTGTCAAAGGCCTTTTCGGCGTCCAAAAGAATCATACCAAGACCAACCATTTCCTTCTCAGTATAGTCAAAAGCCCCAATGGCCATGTTGACATGTAGTATCTCTGCCAGGGATAAACCCATGTTGATTTTCAGATACTAATCCTGGCTTCATTGGGGCAAGGCGGATTGCCAGGATTTTTGAGAAAATCTTGGCATCCGTGTTTATGAGAGAGATGGGTCGGTATGATCCACAGTCTGTGGGTGGCTTGCCTTTCTTAAGAAAGAGTACTATCTGGGACATATTCCATGACTCAGGCGTCCTCCCACTAGTACCAACATAAGGAATAACTATGCTAAATGGAATGAGCAGTACTCTTTTAAAAACCTTCTAAAATTCTATGGGTATCGAGTCTTCCCCTGCAGCTTTCCTTGAGGGTAGTGCCGATATAGCCAATCCTATCTCTTCCAACGACACCACGCTGTCTAATAAAGCTGCATCTGCCTCGCTCAAAACTGGGAGATTACTGTCTGCACGATACTGTGCCATGTCATCTTTGTCAGGTGCAGAAGTAGATGAATAAAGTTTCTGTTAAAAAAATGAAAACTGTTCTAAAATAGCCAAAGAATGATTATGTAGAATACCATCTACACCCTTTATAGCACTGATCTTGGTTTGAGCCTTCACTTCTGCTGCCTGATAAGCCAGGACCTTACCAACCTGCTCTCCATATTCATATTGCTCCATACCCTATTTATTGTATCTGGCGGCTATTTTTTCCCTGAAAGACTTTTTTACTGCCATTCTTGCATCTATCAGGGAAAAAAGCAGATAGTCCTGAGCACTCTGGTCTCACGCTACAGCATCGAAATGCTGTTTTTCAATGTCGCATAAGACACAGACTAGTGTCTCCATATCACTTTTCCGTTGTTTATTTTGCTGCCATATATATTGCTAGGTAACGCCTCTAACAAAGGCTTTCATCGTATCCCAGACGGTCAGCGGAGATGCTGTCCCAATGTTTTCCCTGAAAAATACCTCTAGCTGTTGCGAAGTACTAGACACAAATTCACTGTCAGTAAGCAAGTACCTGGGAAAGGAGAATGGTCTGACAATTTTTCTCTCAACTGTAGCCACAAAGGATAGTAAAATGGGGTTGTGATCTGATGTGACCCGGGGACATATTTCAATACCTAAATCTAGAATTAAACAATCAGAGACCCAAGCCATATCGATTCTAGAATATGACTTGTGAGGGGCTGAGTAGTACGTATATCCACGACTAGTTGGATAGCTTTGACTCCATGCATCTTTTAAGGATTGAAGTCTCGCTATTTCCAATATTGCCGCCCGGGTCCTTCGCATTCTGTGAGTACCCCCCTTTCTAGAGGAATCAATGTTATAATCCATAACTGGATTAAATTAAAGTCACCCATTAGCAACCGCCCCCCATCCCAATACAGCAGTTCAAGATTGAGAGAATCGAAAATGTCAGGGTCTTCTATATTAGGCCCATATACTGAGCATAATACATATTTTTTACCACAAACTTCTAACTGAGCCAATACCCAGCGCCCTTTCTGATCGGCCAATGTCTTAACTATTGTACAAATTAACCTCTTGTCTTTTAATATGGCAGCTCCTTTTATATAGTTTGTGTAGTGCAAACTATTGCTTCATACCCCAGATGTTTTAGTAAATTTCGATTCTTGTAGGCCAAATGAGTTTCAGTGATTAAAGCTATACGTGGTTGGTACATCTTTAATTCCTCCCGCAGGAATTGCCGCTTATTAGCTCTATTGAGACCGGCCACATTCCATGACATACATTTAACCCTTGCCATAGTAGACATCATTCCTTATCAGCCATTCCCTTATACCTAAAATGGAAATTAACATTTGAGCTCTTGCAAGATATTCTAAAACACACAATCTAGTATCTGTCCCCTTACCATAACCCTGGTATGCCCCAATGATGACTTTTTTTTGCCCCGCTACTTACCTCCCATATCCCCCTCTGTCCCAAAGGATCCCTAGAAACCCACCCCCTCCCTGTCTCTTAAAGGAGAAATCCCTCCCCTTGACCTGCTGCGGCTGACTGTGCAGCACTTCAGAGCCACATCCGCTACGGCGGCCACCCCCACACCCCAAAGCACACCCTAAGTTATAAGACCAAAGTGAGAAGAAAAAGGCCTGGCAATTATTAAACAGTAAAGAGACAAGGGAAAAAAATAGGTCCGACGCCAAGTCCAAGTCCCGCTCTGCGCTCTCTTTTGAGGTTTAGACTAATGAAACTTATCCTATCCCTTGGTACTACATTCTCATTAGAAGCTTCTAACCAAGTCCAAATCTGAGGTCAGATCCAGTTTTTACGTTTCTCTATTAGGATCGAACTAATGGAGCATATGCTGTCCTTTTATACTGGGACTTCTGAGCAGCTTCAGTATGCCATGTAGCAATTGCTTCTTTAGCCTCCTGGTCATCAGTGAAGAGATGAGTACGTCCATCTTTAAAAACCTTTAAGCATGCTGGTTCTTGAAGATAGACTTGCGCCCCAAGAGTCTTTAATGGGTCGATTAGTTGGCGCATTTTCAAAACGCCTGTCCATTGTTATTTTGCAAAGGTCGGATCTGACAAAAAAAGTAACTGATTCAGCTGTTACAGGAACATTAGGATGGGCTTTCAAGGTAACCGCCTGTCGGAGCAAAAAGTTCCCGAAAAAGATCAGGAATGGACTGGGATATCGGCCCTCCTGGTTATGTTGACCCATTGAGAGTCTATGCACTCTTTGTAGCTGGGAATCCCAATCCCAGTCAGATGAGTCCGGGAATGCTTTCTGTAACAGCAGCACCATGTATGTCCTGGGGTCTGTGCCTTCCACTCCTTCTGGAATGCTGAATAACCGCAGGTTATGTCGGCGTTGACGATTTTCCAAGTCTTCTAGTTTAAACTGGATACCTGAGATCTGAGTGTCATGTTTCTGTACCAAGGTATCTGTAAGAGTAACCAATTGCTTAGTATCCCCGACTCTCTGTTGCAACTCTGATATATCTCTGGTGAGACCCCCAATTGTTGCTGTCATTTCTCCCAGTATCTGTTGCATTGTATTATTGTCTGATCTGACCTGTGTATAGTGCTCTTGAGCTTCTTATCTTTTGTCCTTCAGAAACTGCAATATCAGGCCTAGTGAAGGTTTGGTACCTGTTAGGGAGCTGGCTACTGGCAAATGATTTGACAGGTCCCTTATATTAGCAAGGTTGGATACGGGTGTTTAAAATTGTTCTGCCACTGAGAGGGGCCCCTGCTGAGAGCTATCCCGCTCTCCACTCTGTTCTCTCTGTTTTCTCTAATTTCTCTAGTGTATCCGCTTGTCGTGCAGCTCTCTGTTGGGTGGTTGCCAGTTATTCGAGATACCATGGTCTTAACTTCTCCCCCCCCCCCCCCCCCCCCTTTGCTTGGACCCACTTACGAAGAGGGCTGTTTTTGTCAGGCCCTTGGGGTGTTTTTCTTGTTTTATTTTTTACTTTATTTTTTTGTCCAGGAGGTGTTTTGAAGAATTTGACGCAAGTCTGTACTTCTGCTTCGTTATCAGTGTGGGATGTCAGTTCTTCCCTCTCCTCCACAGCAGCTGCTGTGCCGATAGCCACCAGGTTGTCAGCTCTTGAATCAGTGTCCGCAAAAGCTGATTGCACCTGTTTAATACCTTCACTGTCCATAGTTAGCTGGGCCTCTCCCTCGTCCTCTATGTCATCTGGGCCGCCCGGGAAATTACCTTCGGCCATCCTGCCACCTAGTTCTGTCACAGCTGCTGATTTATCCACTGCTAAAGACTGGTTCAGAGATGCAGCCGGATCCACCGAATCCGCCGATGTAGAAATAGCTTGCATTTGGTATGTGAGCGTTTCCGTTTGAGCAACCTTCTCCCCGCAGCCCATCTCAGTGCCGGTGCCGCCCGCGTTGCTACTCACTATCACAGGCAGAGAAGATTCTTTAGAGACATTGTAGCAGATCGGGGTAGCCTCCAATAAAGCTTTGGTTAGCTTGCTGCCAGTCATTTGTTTGTTAGCGCCCCCAGTAGCAAGTAGTTGCGCTGCCTTTCCCAATTGAAATAGTCGAAGGAGCAGCTTCCCTACTACTGATGCGTTGGTCTTATCCTTGTTACTGTCCACGACCGTAATGTCTGTGTCAGCCCGTGTGTGAGACGACTGCAGGAGCTCGTCCAGCCCGTGTGCTTCTTGGGGCAGTCTTTGGCAGTGCCATGTCTCTGCTAGCAGCCAGCGTCGGTGCTACTGATAGGAGCAGTCTTGGCCAGTAGCATGCTGGTCTGCGCCCACAGCTCCAAGATACAATCCGAGATGCAAGCAGCCAGCGTCCAACCTCCGCCACGCCGATTGTCCACATGCGCTTCGGATTTCGCGAGTTATTTCACTCGCTGCCCGGTAAGTAACTTGCTCCAATATTGTCCATCACTATGCAGTAAGCTAGTTAAACATTGCTAGCGGGTTTGACTCATAGAGTGGCAGGGTGTGGGGAGACTCGTCTATGCGGCTGTGCTCTGCGGCAGTATCAGTCCACCATCTTGCTCCTCCCCCTCACGATCTTCATCCTAATGTCTTTTTTTATCCTAATGTTTTTTTGTGTGACTGCCATTTATTGATTTATTCTACTTTTTCTTCTTTTTTGTTTGTTTCTGTAACATGTAAATATGTAAAATTCTCCTCATGTACCGTACTTGGTTCTATTGTGAAGCACTCTGACACCTTTGGGTAAAGTCCCCGCTATATAAAAATGCATAAAATAAAATAAAATAAATAAAAAAGGATCATAGTCAGTACTTTGTTAGTGCACATTCACGGTGTGCCTTTCAGTGGTCTTATACACTTACTGGATGGTCACTACTACCTAATGCCCATGCAGATAGGGAAAAAACAAACAATGATCAATTTAACTTAAATACAAGATCCTCTTAAAATAACTCTTGCTGTCTAGCCGATGCAGGGATTTCATGGCTTATCCTCACAGCTCTAGATTGCTTAGCTGCATGCATCCAATCGTGTTTCCATGCAGTAGCATCACTCCCTAGCATTATACATGCACAACTACATCTTTCCATGACAGCTTTTCTAATCCAGGCACCTAAGTATTGCCAACATTCATACTGAACATATATACACTTCACCATGGCCTTGTACTCCAGCCTTCTCAAGTTTGGATGAGGTGGATGTTTAGTAGCAACTTGCACATGCTTCTCATACATCCAACACTCCCCCCTGCCTCAAATCCACCACAGCTTGTCACTGAACTCCTACAGAGTTTCTCGGGAACATGAAAATGGAATGTATCTATCATGGACGTCCCAATAATCCCCAGAAAAAGTGTGTCAGTGCTGCATCCTTTCCAATCAACAAAGTAATAAAAAAAATCCCTTCCTTATTAGGAATACAAAATACCTCAGATCATAAAATGAGGATGTCTGTCTCTCTCCACCCGTTCCGGACATGAAGCTTCAGCTTCTCTATTTCTAGCAGGTCTCACAAATGATAAATAGGACAACTAATCACCTGTTAGGGTCGCAAGGTGTTGGGGGGAGGAGGATTTCAGCAGTTCAATCCAAGAGCCAGGTCTTGAGGTCCTTCCTGAATTGAGGAAGTGGCGGTGATTGCCTGAGATGCAGAGGCAGGGAGTTCCAGGTCTTTGCAGTGAGATGGGAGAAGGATCTTCCTCCAGCCGAGGTCTAGTGGATCTGTGGGACTGTGACCAGTGCCAGTTGGGTGGAGCAAAGACGTCTAATGGGTTTACAGAAGGAGAGGCGATGCTTGAGGTCTGTAGGTCCAGTGTTGTGGAGGGCTTTGTAGGTGAGTGTGAGGAGCTTGAAGGTGATTCTTTTGTTGATCGGCAGCCAGTGAAGGTCTCTCAGGTGACTGGAGATGTGGCTGCGGCGGGGTGATGTCCAGGATAAGTCTGGCAGAGGTGTTCTGGATGCGCTGCAGTTTCTTTTTGGAGGTTTTGGTTTGAGCTGGGGTAGAGTGCGCTGCCGTAGTCGAGCTTGCTGCTGACAAGCACCTGGGTGACAGTTCTCCTGGATTCGGTGGGAATCGACTTGAAGATCTTCTGAAGAATAGCTAAAGGGTTATTCATTTTGTAGGTGTACAATGGGACAGACTACTAAATTAGCACTCTTTATGAGTCTCGGGAATTCCTGAATTCGGAGTAGTGAACAATAGTCTATTCCTATGCTGCTATTTATGGGATTTTCTTTTCACACCTGAATAAATCTTGTGTGCCTGTCACTTGAACCAGCTGCCCTCGCACACCAGGAGTAACCTATTGAAGTTTCATGCCAAGCCTTTGGCATAGAGCCTGCTAATAATACAGTGGGAACACGATGTGCTTGTACACAATAAAAAAGAAGTGTGTTGTGCATTAATGTAAGCAAATTGAGCGATGTCCAACAGTTCTACTCAATTATCCTGGTGAATAGTCGCAAATCATATTTTATTAGTTCTCCCTATCTCTATATCTAAATACGGATGGGATGCTGTTGAAACCGGGAGGTCCAAGTTCTTTATCTCACATATGGGTTTACATTTTCAGAAGTAATCCAGGATCTTTGATCGCTTACACTGAGAACAACCAGTAAAATGAGCGATTCTGGAAAACACTAAAGGCGTCATTAACTGTATTGTATTGTACGCCAAACCTCTTGTGCCCTACCTCTGTCCATTCCAGGGGAGCGCTCCTGTTGTAGCCTGATCTTCCTGCCACTCTGGTGAGGCTTTTTTTAACAGGCACACCAGTAAATTGTTTTTTCTTTTTTCAAGCACAAACTACAAAAGTAGGGGTTTGCTTCTGAAAAACAATCGCCCCTGATGCACAAGGAGTTATTTCCACCTACAGCAAATATATTTCTGCTTTTTCTCCATGGATCTCCTAGTCCTTTATGTTGGTTCTGGGTAGGGAACATTTACGGCTTTCAAACTTGCGCATGCCCACTAACCTATGGCGAATGAGATGCTGGTTAACAGTCTGCAATGATAGAGAAATTTGAAGTGCCACCATAGGAACCTTCACTTTGGCTACCTCTAAATAGCATTGGAGAACATATCTTTGTCAGAATTGAGTAGTTACCCAGTACAGGAGTTCATTTCAGAGCAGCTTGCAATTGGGTGAACATAAAGCCCAGGCAAAATTTTATTTACGTTGGCGTAATTCATGAAACTTTGGGAATTTTGCATTATGATTGCTAAGTGAAATTTCCACAATTGATCAACTATGCCATGTCGCGTAATTATGCCACAGTTCATGGCAAAATTCTAGCGTGGAAGTACAGGATCAATGAAAGCAATGAGAAGGTGAGTGGCTGTTAATTGCGGCAATTGAGTTTTTAGTGCTATTTTGGTTTCGTTGGAATATTTGTGTTCGGTGTTAGAAAGAAATGTATTCAGAATATGTGTACTTTCAGTTAAAATAACCTTGGCTGCCATCCAAGTTTATGATGCTGCGAAAGTCTGGGATGTCAGCCAAATGTATTGGGAATCATCCTTGTAGTCATGCACAGAAATTACAAAGAGCTTTGCATGATCCTGTAAAAACCTTAGCAATGGTGTGTTTTTTTAACTCAAATAGAGTTATTTGGAATCAGAAAATGAAACGCCAGGATTGCTATTCAGATAGATGATGGATCTCTAGGACAATAGTCTGGAGGTTGTAATACAACGAGGTACCACATTAAAAGATTAATTTTTAGCTCGTTCCAGAAATGTACAAGTGAAGCGGCCATCCAGATTCCAACTAGGACAGCCTTCCAGACTCTGGGCACTGCGCATGAGAAGGTTTCGCAACTGGTCTTTTTACTCCTGCATTGCATCAGTTCCATTGTGACCATGGTCTTGCTATGAATGAACTGTTCATATTCTTCCAGAGGTCTTGATCTTTCTTGTGAGGTATGGCGAGGTGTTGGTATTACCAGACTTGTAGACAATGCAGTAGGTTTGAATGTGACACCTGAAGTGCAGATCTCTGAGTGTAGAAGTGTTTCTGCCATATTTGTGAAGGCCTTTAATGAGATGGGCTACTGCATGTAGAACACTATTCAGTGTGTTAGATGTTTCTACAGGCCTTAGCCAGCAAGGCATTTCTTCAAAATAGATTAAAATCAGCTTCTGGGAGGACGGGTGTCATCTTTTGGAATGAGTTCTGCAGCTGCCAGTAGGTCTTTGTTTTGTCTGTGATGAGAGTCTTAAAGCTGAGGTTGGTGGTGATGTGGAGGCCCACCAGCAATTAAATGACCTTTTTGTGACCAGGTATTAATAGAACAAATATAATTATTATGCACCAGCATGTTGGAATTACATGACAGAGACTGTAGAGCTGTCCTCAGTTCTGATATTTTGGTAGCGATGTTAAGCAGAGTTCGAAATTGCTAACGATAGGAAATGTATTTCTAAGCTGTGAAAGGATATGTCACGGTGAAATACATTTTACTTAATTTTTTTTGAGCAGAGTGCTCTTATTAAAATGATGGTCCTAAAATGCCTATTGGTTCTTTTCCCCAATTTCTCTAACTATGGCACATCTAGATCTCGCCCCATAAATCAGAAATGACATTCTTTAGATGGACTTAAAATTCTTCAAGTTTATCTCTCATAAAGTCAATGCATCAGAAGTTTAGACTGGGGGTTGTGATCCATAATTGGACATTTTATTACTAGGTCTGCGTGTTAAAACTTGCAACCTTTGTACATGCTGAACAGACAGGTGCATCCATCCTGTTTCTAGAGCCATTTCCCCTGTAAATATGAAAATATGTTGAGGTTCTCAAATATTGTTTAGAGGCCTGATTAAAACAGCTATGGGATTTGCGTGTCTTCTTGTCGAGTTGCTAGCCCCTTTGTGCCTTTTCCCTATTGGGTAAACATTTTTACAAGTATAGTGTCATCCACATCCTTTTTCAATTATGTCCATGATCTTATTAATAAATTATATATACTCCCATATTAGGTATTTGTTAGAAGTATGAGAACGTGCAAGGTTAATTTGGGACTATAAAAACATTAGGTCCTCAAAATGCGGTATTTAACCACCCCATATCTAAATTGCAAGGGAGTATTCCCTAACTACTAACTTTAGCTTGCCCAAAAACAATAATAATGTGCCATTTGCACATAGTCTCATAATTTAAAACATTCCATTAAGGAAAACTTGCATTAAAATTACCAGGGTCCTAGCAGTTAGGCACATATTCCAACTAACACCCCACCCAGGCAACCTCCTATTATATCCAACAGATTAGCACAATTGATAGTGACAATTGGCATCTCTTTAATCTTAGGGTAAATTAATAGAATAACTCAAACCTTACATTTACAAGAGTACACATCAGTTTTAACTTTTGCCAATTTATAAACATACAAGAGAGTATTATTATTATTTTTATTATTAGTAGTACTAATTACCCAAAATATTTTGGAGACAGTAATTGAATCTAATATGTATGAGAAGAATAGAACCCTCCCCATACGTTAGGTTTCTGCAGACAAATCCACATTTTTTGGGACATGGCGTTTTGCAGATTATGACAATTGTGGGTGGGGGAATAAACTGAAATTGTGATTTTTGAATATAACAAATTGTATAAATGTAGTTAGTGTGATAGTGTGTATGTGGCTTACAAAACTGTGAGGCATGTTTTAATGCTAAAATGGAAAGCCAGAAGTGCTCTATTGTATTCTTAGGGTTAGCGGAAGACAATATTTGAACATTTTCAATTTTATGAAAGAAAGATTGATGCTAGGTCTGTAAAGATGCTACGTGTGATACTACCTGGCTCAGAGATGCTTGGAATATAATTCTGTATAAATGTAATCTGATTAACAGTCTTGCATTGAGTATAGAATTTAAATCAGAAGGCGGCGGTCAGCGGGCCCCCTTACTGACTGCTGAGAGCTGATATGTAGCCACCTCCCACCAGAGTATGCCACAGGTTATTGATGCATGACGTAGTACGGGCGGTTTGCAGGTAGTGGTGGTTCCCGGAAGACCACTTCCGCGGAGACGTTGAGGTGCTACAATTCTCCCATTCTTCGGATCCTCAAAGGAGCTTTAGGGGCGCCGGTTTCCTCTTTTTTTCTTGGCGATACGGCGACTGTTACCTGAAGTGCTTGCCAAAGGAGAACTTCGCACCTTGTTTAATTGAGGAATTGCGAGGTACAGGAATGTTATGGAGCCCACTCAGTCGCCTAGAATTGGTGAGGAGCTGTGGGGCTGTTGCACTGAAGTTCAGAGGCTCCAAAGTGGTGCCGGTCTTTGGACTATTGGTTGCACTGGGCTGACCAACAGACCCAAGATAGGTGGGCGCGGTGAGCGAGGAGTCGCAGGGTGGGTTCAACCTACTGGTCTAGAGGCAGCTCAGGCGTACCAATATAATGTGACAACAGCGCCCGAAACAGGCTGGGAGTGTCCCAACTACCTCTGTCATACCAAAACAATGTAAAAAAGCATTTCAGAGTCTCCTGGCAGGATGGAGAGAGGATATTGGGGAGCACTAACTTATCATCAGCTACTAGGGATGTACAGTCCACAGATATGACTGGGTCTGCCCATTCATCGTGCTCGACTGGAGAGGATAGTTTTGTAGAGGAAGGTGGAGCTGAGGCTGCAATTGATCCATTCCAGATGCAGTCTCTCACTATAAATAGTCAGTCCAGTTTTCCTCTCACTGACGCACTGCCTACAACATCCCTGGATACACTTGGACAATCTAAAGAGAATCATAAACTGACCCCAAAGCAAGCTTAGTACAGACTGGGATAGTCCCAAGTTCGCAAGAGAAGCCAAATCCAGTTCAAACACAGGTAGTGACTATACTCGACCTACCATTATCAGCAAGGTCATTAGGAAATTCAGGGCGGGTGGCATTCTCAAAAAAGTAACCATGGGTCAAGGATTGGCACAAGATAAGCAACAAGATTTACATCAGGGGAAGCCTATAGGAGGTTCATCGTTCGGAGTGAATAATGCAGAGCTTCCTACAGACACTACACCTGGCTCGCAACGACCACTGGTGGAGGCAATTTTATTGGGCTGAATGTACAGCAAGCATTGGACTCTGAAACAGTTAATCAAAGTCTGTTCAAAATTGAGAAAAGCCTGGTCCAGCTTCCTAAACGTCTTCAGGAGGCCTAGCTAAGGATATCTGAACTTAAGGACAGATTTCAAAGATTCAATAAGAACATTCTCCCGGAATTGAACAAAGCTTGTCAGTTGGAAACTAAAATGGTGGGGATGGGAAATCACTCACAACGTGGTAACTTAAGTTTTATTGGTATTCCAGAAGGAAGCAAGAAGCAGGGGAAGATTAAGAGTGTTCCCCAGCTGATGAATCTTCTCATTAAGAAATTTATATTGCCACCAAATGATTTATCTATTAGGAGGGCACACAGGTTTCCGGCCCAGTGTTAAGTTGATGCCAGGTACCCGCGGACTATATTAGTGAACTTTGCAGACTTCTGCATTAAATAACAGATCCTGGCCACATCAATCCATCAAAAAACTTTTTCTATTTTTGATAACTCTCACACGAGAGTTTTTTTCGGATCTTGCCTTAGTGACCGCCCGGCACCATAAAGCATTTCAGTGTCTGATTAAAGAATTTAAGCTAGTAGGAGGGAAAGCATCTGTGGTTCAATAATCTACATTCTGAGTGTTGCTTAATTGTCAATTTAATCTATTTTTATCAGTAGAGATGCAATTTGTTTTTGTCGAAATCAGTATAACAATAATTGTGGATATAGGAGTGTTTTGAAAATAATTTACAGAATCTCTGGTGGGGGGCTATATCTTGGGCCCAGGTGCCCCACCACGACACCAAAGGGTTGAGGGAGCATGAGGGGCTGGCAGATTTGGAAAGGGGGTTGGGTAGGCGAAGGGGGGTGGAGGGGGTGTCAGACAAAAAATGAGAAGGATGAGAGCAAACTGTATACAATATATTCTAGGGATATCACTTGGTATTGTGGGCAAAGTTGCAGCAAAGGATGGTCCAGATTTAGGAAGAGAATTAATCAGATGACACAAAAAATAAAAATAATTACATATAATGCTAATGGGCTGCTGAATCCACACAAAAGCGGAACTCGTCTTAAATGGCTAGACTCTTTCTCCCCAGAAGTAATTTTCCTGTAGGAAACTCATCTCAGGACCAACACCCCCAAGACACATCTGCCCAAAAAATACGCACTTGCTTATTTTTCGTCTGCAAATGTAGCGGTGCGCAGGGTGGAGATTTTATTAGCAAATAAGATTGACTGGCAGATCAAGGAAGTGGTACGGGACGTGGAGATGATTATGGATTAAGGCAAAGGTTGATGAGACAGTGGTCAATTTTGTGAGTTACTATGGCCCCATTGTTGACGAGAACAAAGCATTGGAGCAAATTATGATATAGCTATGAACTCAGAAGGTATTTTAATCATTGGGGGCGATTTTAATTATATACTTCCAACAAGGCAAAGTGGTAATTAAAGCCCAAGACTGCTAAGTTAATAACTACTATAAAAACATTTTGCGTTAACTAATACAGGGAGGGTGGGGCATCCTGTTTTTTTCACAGTTTACCATTAAAGAAGACTAGAGGGTCCCTGATAGAGTTAAATATGTAAGGAGAAGAAACCAGGGAAAGTTTGCCTGTTATTCCTCTAGACATAGGACTGCATTACGTTTGGATTTTTTCGTGGTAGATAGATTGGATAAAGGTAATACAGAGATATTAGCTAATTATTTCTGCAACCATTCTATAGTATCCATTATGCTAACTCCAGGGATGATTCCAAAAAAGAAATTGAGGTGGCAGTTGGTTAAATCTTTGCTAGAGGATTTGACTTGGCAAAGGAAGATGAGAATTGTTGTTTGGGAATTTTTTTAATTAACGAAATCACTGCTCCAATCTTCATGGTTTGGGAGTCATTTAAAGCCGCCTTTAGGGGCACGTTATTTCCTACAAAGCTAGGATAAGTAGACAGCAAACTCAAAACGTTGTGGGACTGAAGGGCACCATGGATAAAGCTAGACATGAAGCAAGTTTAACTTCAACAGGAAATCATGTTTTTAAAGTACAGCAGTAGGAATTACTAAAGGCCAAGGAAGATCTGAAAGATTTATTTGTATTAGAAAAGACTACGGGATGTAAAACATATTATCCGAAACTTTTTTGAAGAGAATCAGCATATTGGTAGATTTTTGGCATGGACTATGAAAACCCAGAAAAGTGGGCAAATAATAAACTAACTTAAAGACCCGATCACAAGTCAATTAGAAGAGGATAACCAGAAGATCGTGGATAATTTTCTTACTCATTTAAAAATAATCTATATGGAAATGCAGTTAATAGAAGAACAAAAATTGACATCATATTTTAAATTCGTTCAACTGCCCCAACTTTCTGGGGAGCATGCTACCATACTTAATAACCCTATAGAGTCATCAGAAATTGCTGGGGTACTAAAAAGTATGGCTAATGCCAAAGCCAGCAGAACCAATGGGATCCCGGTAGAGGTTTATTATGTCTTTCAGGATGAATTACTTCCCTTTTTAAATAAACTTTTTCATCAAATAAAAGGTGGGCTAGATAGTCCTAAAAGATTTAAGGAGTCAGTTTTGATAATTATTCTTAAAAAGGATAAAAACATGCAAGATCCTAACTCTTACCACCCTATTAGTCTGCTAAACACGGACAACAAAATATTTATGAAAGTTTGGGTGATGAGAATTGCTCCATGTGCCCAACAGCTTGTTCACATTGTTTAAAATGGTTTCCTTCCGGAGAAGCTTATGGCTACTAATACTTATTTTTTAATTCAAGCCAATTATTGCTTTTTGGCTAATCAGGTCAAGGCTGCAATACTTATGATGGATGCCGAAAAGGCGTTTGCCCTGGTAGACTGACATGCTCTATTTGTTATTCTGGAAAAGTTCGGATTTCCACATCAGCTGATTGCTATGCTGAAAGAAGTATATTATCAGGCAGAGGCCAAAATTATTATTATTGGGGAGGAAGCTGGGATGGTCAACATCAATCGGGGTATTCGACAGGGGTGCAGTTATCTCCCCTTTTGCTTTGTCTTTTTATTGAACGTCTAGCGGCAAAAATCTGTACTAATCCGCTGATTATACCCCCAATAATGGGATGGCTAAAATGAAATTGTACACGGACGATATAGTTTTGTATCTTAAAACTGAAGGATCTAATATACAGAATGTGTTGGAAGAACTTGAGAAATTTATGCAAATTGGGGGTTATAGAGTAAATCAAGCAAAACCAGAAATTCTTACATTTAACTCGAGTATGTTTACAGCATGTTCTACCATACCCTATTAGATACCTTGGAATTTTTGTAATGAACGAATATGCTCAATTGTTCCTGTTGATTTATGGAAACATGTTGTTGAAAGTAAATAAATATTGGATAAATGGACTCTTTTAAATCTATCACTGATAGGGCATATTTCAGTGATAAAAATGTGTATACTGCCACTATTCTTATTTCTTTTTATTAACCTTCCCCTTAAAATTCCTAGTTCCTATTTTAAAGAATTGGATTAAATGATTGGAAAGTTTGTCTGTATCAACAAGCAACCCAGGGTGAAATTAGCTATACTTCAATTAGATATAGCACAAGGGGGTTTAGCACCACCACATGTTACGAGATACTATCAGACCTCTCTGGTTAATTTGACAATACAAATATCTGAAGCAAATTAGATTTATGATAATTTTTTATTAAATCATATGGTAAATGAGAGTGCAATCAAGTTACCAGTTTTTTTATGGTAGGCAAAACTTCCTAAATGAACTAGATATAAGGTCTTATTGGCCTTATCAGTGCAAATCCAGCTCTTTTTAAGATCTCGAGATATACCAGCACATCATGCCTATACCCCTATCGAAGACTGTGCAGTGGGTGTTTTAATGTTGTCCAGGGGGCTATACCACTCATGGCAAGATCTAGGTTTTGTTCAGCTTGGGAATTTTTATAATAATGATAGATTAATCACATGGGAAATGATATTGGTGCACCATGGCAATCAAAGTGTTGCTTTGTGGATGAGTTTTTGCCAGGTAGCTAATTTTCTCAAAAGCTATTATGCTATGCTGAGTGAACCCATGCGTCAGATCATCAGGCAAATGATAACTAGGATAAATAAAATAAATAAATAAATCCACATTTGTAAAGCGCACAATCACCCGCAAGGGTCTCTAGGCGCTGGGGGCCGTCGGGAAGATTAAGCAAGCTATTGCCCAGAGTCACTTGGTGCTGAGCTAACCTGCCACCGGCGCCGGGGATCGAACCGTGATCCCCAGATTCCAGCGTCAGTCGCCTTGGCCGCGGCGCCACACCTCTTCCTCATGATGGTGGGTGTGGGATCCTGGTATAATTTACTGAACCAGAAGGCTAATGGGGATAACTGCATTACGCAACGGCTTTAGTAAATGTAGAGTGAGACAAGATAGAAATGTAATATATAAGATTGCAGCAGCTTAAGCAGATAAGTTATAGAGCACTGCAAGGGACTCATTTCAAGAGAATTAATTTTCTATCCAGATGGATGGCATACTATACGCCTGTTGGACCTGGCCCTTTTGGCGGGTTCACCCCGAGACTTTTTGCTTTTTCCTAGCCTGTTTCTGGAACCTGGGTTGGTGATTTTAGGCCTCTGCGCACTTTTTCACTGTGGTACAGTGTAAAGTGCGTGCGCTCTCTGTGTATGTGTGGTGAGTGACCTGCCCTCCCATAGGAATGAATGGGGAATATGTATGCCCATGGTAGTTCCTGATGTGTGGGGAGTGCAGGGTCGAGTTTGATATGTGCGAACTCGGGAGAATGAATGCTGCATAATGGTGTATGCGGCATGGTTGTGTCTAGTCTAGAAGTGCCACTTTTAGAAGTGGGCATATTTGTGCAGTGAGACTGCTGGCACGTGATTGGCTGGTGAGCCTGGCCCAGGAGTGCCTGGGCCTGCTTGTGGATTTACTGTCTGGTCTGAGTGTGACAGGGGCTGCAGAGCCCCCAGATGGTTGTCTGAGTCAGCCCGGGGATGAAAGGCAGCATCTGCTGCCAGGGAAGTGGGAGGAGATTAGCACCTGATAGTGAAGGGCTGTGCCTGCCTGCCACAATACTGGCTCCACTCCCCCGCTGGGCGACTGTCACCTCTGTCCCTGATACTGAAGGGACTTCCCTCTAAACCAGTCTAGCTGGTTCTCACACTGAGACTTCAAAGACTTCAAAGACTTTTCTGTGTATAAGAAGGGGCTGTGTCCCCTTCCAAAATGTTCTTGTTTTTGGACTTGAATCTGCCAGGGGCGTGCTGCTGCTGGGGCGCAGGGGAATCCCTGAGCCCTGCCCAGCCCCTGGACTCCTGATGGACTTTCCTGGACTCCTGGGGGACCCCTCTGCCCTGCCTGGGCTGATGGGGGGACTTGGCTTTGCCCCCCCTGGGAAGCTCTGGGACCTTTGCAGCATGGAGAAGCTGCATTTCCCTGCAGAGAGCGCTTTATTTTGACTTGAACCCTCTTTGCTGCCTGCTGGCGCTTGGGAGCGCTTAATTCGTATTTCTAGCGCCTGGAAGCGCTGTGGGTCTCCCTGAGCGCCTGGGAGCGCTCTGTCTGGTTGCTAGCGCTGGGAGTGCCGTGGATTGCTCGTGGGCGCTTAAGAGCGCTTTGTTTTGCAGAGCCGGTGCCCACCTGGCATGACCAGCGCGACCGAGGACTTCCCAAGCGCTGGGAGCGCTTTATTTTTAAGGCCGGTGCCCATCCGACATGGAAATCACCGCCGCTGCCCGAGACGAAGCATCGAAGGGGCCGCGCTAGGATTGGCCCGCGGTTGGGGGCTCGTCCCGGTGGGCCGCGCTGCCATTGGCTGGCCGGTCCGGGATTGTGTGATGATGTTTCCCCAGGCCGCGCTGTGATTGGCTGCTGGCCCGGGGAAGGAGGAAGAATGATGGCGGCCGGTCGCGGGGCTCCTCTGTGCTGAGGGAGCCCCGGAGGAACGGAGTTGTGGCTGAGAACCCCGGGTCCCAGGAGGGGGCCCGGGTGAAGCGAGAGGAGCGGCCTGCAGAGACGAGCGGAGGGGGCGCGAGCCACATTGCCGGTGCCTGCCCCCACCGCAGTGGGTCGCCCCAACGTGCATAGAGCCCTGAGAGGCTCCCGGCCCCATTTTGTGTTTAGAGCCACGGAGGCTCTAGGGGGCCATATTTGATTTACGAGCCCAGCGAGGCTCGAGGGCTATTTTGCTTTAGAGCCTGTTTGGCTCCAGCGTGAGGCCATTTTTAGTTAGAGGGGGTGTCGGGGCACATTGCCGGTGCCCGCCCCCTCCTGCCTGCGAGGAATGTGTTTTTAGAGCCTGTGTGGCTCCCACAGTGGGTGCAGGTTGCGCCCAAGGGTCAGTGAGGACCCTGTTGCAGTTTCTTTGATTCCCTGCTGCCCAGCAATTAGTGGGCAGCTGCACCGTTTAGGTTTTGTGAGTGTTCCCAGGTGCCCAGCAAGTAGTGGGCACCTGCATCGTTTAGGCCCCCTGACATTGAGACTCAGGGCGTCTGAGCCCCAACAAGGCCAGTTGGCCTAGGGACTGCCACAGGTGGTGGCTTATGTAGGTTTTGCGCAATTGTATGGTTAGTGCACCTCTGAATGTGATTTCTTACATCATGTGTTATTCCTGCACCTCTGAATGTTTTTAGACACCATGTGACTTTTGCGCTACTGTATTGTTATGGTACCTCTGAATGTATTTTTATTGCATCATGTGCTTTATTCTTAACACCGCTGAGTGTGTAGGTTTATACATTAGGTGGTTTTCTTTTACTACTCCTCTGAATGTGTTTTATGCATCATGGGTAATGTGTTCTTTCCTAGACCCCTAAATGCTGTGTGTTACTTAGGTGGTTGTTCTTTTTAGTACAGGTGGTCCTAGTGAGGTCCTGGTCCCCTGCGTGACAGTCTCCTAAGGGTTTAGGGTTGCGTAGGTGGTACCTACCTGTCCCCAGTAGTTACTGGATGTGATTTACAACTGTTATTCTTTTTGCTATACTTATTCTAAGTTCTATAAGTGCTATTTCTATATCTACAAAGTGTTGATTCTGACAGTGGCCCATTTGGCCCTGTCCTGTACATAATCCCTTATGAATGTTGCCCGTGCCAGTTGGCACAATGTACATGTGTGATTTTTATCTGATGTGTTTTGACAAAATAAAAGTTATTTTAATATAACCTTGTGTGGAGTTCCTTTTGTGGTGTGCCTAGGATGTTGTTGCTGTTGTGTGCTGGCGCAAATGCTTAACACATTGCCTCCGAGTTTAGCCTCGCTGCTCGTGCCAAGCTACCAAGGGGGTGAGCAGGGGTTATCTTGGCGTGTGACTTCCTTGCCCTGACTAGAATGGTGGTTTCTGCCTGGCTTTGGCGTCAGCCTTAGCCTACCAGAAATAGCCAGTTCTAACATTGTTGGTCAGCGGTGCGGATTTGGACTTGTGTTGGCGCAGTGCCACAGCAACAGCTGGCTACATTACAAAAACTCTGCAATTTTTTTTCAGATAGTCACATGTTTGGGATTATTGTTTGTGATTTTGTTCCTCAAGAGTGTCATTTTCAGATGGTGTTCCTGCGCTTTATGTTTAGTGGCAGATGAGAGAAAATGACAGGGCGGGACGCCAGTAGAGGGGGAGGTTCCCATAGATTAGGAATCCCTTGCTGGGTCCAGTGGCCAATCCCAATTCCTGTCCCTGTGTGGGTGGATGGAAGAGAGGGAGTGTGGAGGAGAAAGGGCTAGCTCAAGAGGGTGGTTGTCCCCTGAGTGTAGTGTGTGTGTCTGGATTCCCCAGTATGGTAGGATCCAGTGGTGGCAGCTTAAATGTGTCCAGTGCGTGAATTCCCATTCCCAGTTCCCAGAGTATGGTGCCTGGTGCTCAGTAAGAGGGTGACAGGTTGAAAGGTCAGGGGCAGTGAGGAAATGTCTCACCAGTCTGGAGTGGGAGTGTGTGGATGAGTGCTGTGTTGAACTGGAGGAGTTGGTGTGAGGTTTTTTTTAAGGAGCTTGCACGTGAGGTGTACCTCTGGTGGTGTGCAGGAGGTCCTGCAGAGGCACTGGACAAGAAGGTGGATGTCTGGCGGTGTGCTAGATGTCTTGCAGAGACAGTAGGGAGTGATTCTAAAAGTAGTGGCTTGTGTATCTGATGATCCTGTGTAGGTGAAGAGGTTCATGTGTAGCCCAGCTAGGTCCCATTAGGATGGTATGGGTGTAGGGGCTCACGCCCTGTCTCAGTGGAGGCGGAGTGAGTGTGGGACGGTGTGTCCCACGGTGGCCCGAAACCCTGTCTCTGGGCCTGGAGGGTTCCCTAGGGGAGCGCCAGGTCAGGGGCCTAGGCTGTAGGAGGATCTTCCTGTGTCTAGAGGACGGGGAGTTTCTGTAATCAGAACTCCGGCGGTCCTGGTGTTGGGCAGTACCGCTCCTAAGTGGAGGGTGCAGAAGTCCTGGCTCGCTGAGCATTTGACCGTCTAGAGTGCTTGACCATTTGTGGGGCCTCTGGAGGTCGTTCCCCGAGGAGGGGGAAAGCCAGGTTGGGGTTGTAGCCTGACCTGGAAGGAGTACTGGAGGAGAGTGTGTCACTGATACGCCGCTGGCGTGTGCTCTGTCTAGCCTGGGACATACTGAGAATCACCCTGTGATAGGGAGTACTGGAGGAGAGTGTGTCGCTGATACGCCGCTGGCATGTGCTCTGTCTAGCCTGAGACATACTGGGCCTGTAATCATGGAACTGGAAGGGGGTGCAGAAGGACGGTGTACTTCTGACCCCGGTGCAACCTGAGGGTTTAGATCCCAGGTTGGGAGATTAGGAAACTTCTAGGTCAAGAGGAACTCTACCAAAGTGGATCAGCTGAAGAGACTGAGGGGGCTGCCCTTGCTGTGTGTTCTGGGGCCCACCTGCAGTCTGTTGTTTCTACTAAGGTGGAGGAAAGGGGATTCTGCTGTGTGCTGTGTCCCCCCACCTGCTTGAAGAGGGACTGTGCTGTGTGCTTTGTACCTCAGGAGTGAAATAGTTTCCAGGTGATAGACCAGTGATGGAGTGAGGTCCTGATCTGGTAGGAGAGTTGTGTTCTGGTGAGTGCTTCCCTGTGAGGGTGCGGAAACCCAGAAGTAGAGGTAGGGTGGGGCATGCTTGCCCGTGACCTCTGGTCAGCCTGGGGGTGTGGACCCTAGGTTGTTGGATCAGTGGTAGTTGTAGCTACACTGAGAGAGAGAGTGGAGAATGGCTATTGTGTGCCAGGGGTTACTGCCCCCCGCTCTGTGGATTGGTTAGGACCTGTGATATTTGGATGGCCTAGGGCCTGGTCCTGGCTGTGGATGACTAGTGTGTACCAGTGGGTACCCTAGTTGTGCCAGAGAGCTTTTGTTGAGGGAAATCTATGTGGGTTCAGAGTGGCGAAAAACTGGAAGGTGTCCCTGCCGTGCGGGCCCGTGTCCGTGTTTTGTCGCCCAAAGCAAGGAAGCCCATCAGTGGAGTAATTGGTCTATCCTGCGTTTTGGCTGGAAGGGGGTTGTGTTGGACCTGGCCCTTTTGGCAGGTTCACCCCGAGACTTTTTGCTTTTTCCTAGCCTGTTTCTGGAACCTGGGTTGATGATTTTAGGCCTCTGCGCACTTTTTCACTGTGGTACAGTGTAAAGTGCGTGTGCTCTCTGTGTATGTGTGGTGAGTGACCTGCCCTCCCATAGGAATGAATGGGGAATATGTATGCCCATGGTAGTTCCTGATTTGTGGGGAGTGCAGGGTCGAGTTTGATATGTGCGAACTCGGGAGAATGAATGCTGCATAATGGTGTATGCGGCATGGTTGTGTCTAGTCTAGAAGTGCCACTTTTAGAAGTGGGCATATTTGTGCAGTGAGACTGCTGGCACGTGATTGGCTGGTGAGCCTGGCCCAGGAGTGCCTGGGTCTGCTTGTGGATTGACTGTCTGGTCTGAGTGTGACAGGGGCTGCAGAGCCCCCAGATGGTTGTCTGAGTCAGCCCGGGGATGAAAGGCAGCATCTGCTGCCAGGGAAGTGGGAGGAGATTAGCACCTGATAGTGAAGGGCTGTGCCTGCCTGCCACAATGCTGGCTTCACCCCCCCCCTGGGCGACTGTCACCTCTGTCCCTGATACTGAAGGGACTTCCCTCTAAACCAGTCTAGCTGGTTCTCACACTGAGACTTCAAAGACTTCAAAGACTTTTCTGTGTATAAGAAGGGGCTGTGTCCCCTTCCAAAATGTTCTTGTTTTTGGACTTGAATCTGCCAGGGGCGTGCTGCTGCTGGGGCTCAGGGGAATCCCTGAGCCCTGCCCAGCCTCTGGACTCCTGATGGACTTTCCTGGACTCCTGGGGGACCCCTCTGCCCTGCCTGGGCTGATGGGGGGACTTGGCTTTGCCCCCCCTGGGAAGCTCTGGGACCTTTGCAGCATGGAGAAGCTGCATTTCCCTGCAGAGAGCGCTTTATTTTTACTTGAACCCTCTTTGCTGCCTGCTGGCGCTTGGGAGCGCTTGATTCGTATTTCTAGCGCCTGGAAGCGCTGTGGGTCTCCCTGAGCGCCTGGGAGCGCTCTGTCTGGTTGCTAGCGCTGGGAGCGCCGTGGATTGCCCGTGGGCGCTTAAGAGCGATTTGTTTTGCAGAGGCCTGTGCCCACCCGGCATGACCAGCGCGACCGAGGACTTCCCAAGCGCTGGGAGCGCTTTATTTTTAAGGCCGGTGCCCACCCGACATGGAAATCACCGCCGCTGCCCGAGACGAAGCATCGAAGGGGCCGCGCTAGGATTGGCCCGCGGTTGGGGGCTCGTCCCGGTGGGCCGCGCTGCCATTGGCTGGCCGGTCCGGGATTGTGTGGTGATGGTTCCCCGGGCCGCGCTGTGATTGGCTGCCGGCCCGGGGAAGGAGGAAGAATGATGGCGGCCGGTCGCGGGGCTCCTCTGTGCTGAGGGAGCCCCGGAGGAACGGAGTTGTGGCTGAGAGCCCCGGGTCCCAGGAGGGGGCCCAGGTGAAGCGAGAGGAGCGGCCTGCAGAGACGAGCGGAGGGGGCGCGAGGCACATTGCCGGTGCCTGCCCCCACCGCGAGGCTCCCCGACTGGAGGGAGAGCCCCAAGCGCAGAAGAGCCCCGCTGCCAAGTCCCGGTGAGTGTGCAGTGAAGGAGGGGAGGGGCGCCGGGACACGTTGTCGGTGTCCGCCCCCCCTCCCCCGGTAGCGCGAGCTCACGCTCATGGTCGGGGTGAAGCCACGAGGGCTTCAAGGGAGGCCCCGGTTGGCAGTGGGTCGCCCCAACGTGCATAGAGCCCTGAGAGGCTCCCGGCCCCATTTTGTGTTTAGAGCCACGGAGGCTCTAGGGGGCCATATTTGATTTACGAGCCCAGCGAGGCTCGAGGGCTATTTTGCTTTAGAGCCTGTTTGGCTCCAGCGTGTGGCCATTTGTAGTTAGAGGGGGCGTCGGGGCACATTGCCGGTGCCCGCCCCCTCCTGCCTGCGAGGAATGTGTTTTTAGAGCCTGTGTGGCTCCCACAGTGGGTGCAGGTTGCGCCCAAGGGTCAGTGAGGACCCTGTTGCAGTTTCTTTGATTCCCAGCTGCCCAGCAATTAGTGGGCAGCTGCACCGTTTAGGTTTTGTGAGTGTTCCCAGGTACCCAGCAAGTAGTGGGCACCTGCATCGTTTAGGCCCCCTGACATTGAGACTCAGGGCGTCTGAGCCCCAACAAGGCCAGTTGGCCTAGGGACTGCCACAGGTGGTGGCTTATGTAGGTTTTGCGCAATTGTATGGTTAGTGCACCTCTGAATGTGATTTCTTACATCATGTGTTATTCCTGCACCTCTGAATGTTTTTAGACATCATGTGACTTTTGTGCTACTGTATTGTTATGGTACCTCTGAATGTACTTTTATTGCATCATGTGCTTTATTCTTAACACCGCTGAATGTGTAGGTTTATACATTAGGTGGTTTTCTTTTACTACTCCTCTGAATGTGTTTTATGCATCATGGGTAATGTGTTCTTTCCTAGACCCCTAAATGCTGTGTGTTACTTAGGTGGTTGTTCTTTTTAGTACAGGTGGTCCTAGTGAGGTCCTGGTCCCCTGCGTGACAGTCTCCTAAGGGTTTAGGGTTGCGTAGGTGGTACCTACCTGTCCCCAGTAGTTACTGGATGTGATTTACAACTGTTATTTTTTTTGCTATACTTATTCTAAGTTCTATAAGTGCTATTTCTATATCTACACAGTGTTGATTCTGACAGTGGCCCATGTGGCCCTGTCCTGTACATAATCCCTTATGAATGTTGCCCGTGCCAGTTGGCACAATGTACATGTGTGATTTTTATCTTTTTTTTTTTTGATATATTTTTTTATTTTCCAATTAACACAATGTATAGACAGTGCAACACAATTTCCTATATAATTAGCAGACATTAAAAAATAACTGAGCATTAAACATAACATTGGAAAAGAACATTACAGCACTTCATCTTAATCCGATACAACAAAATAAATCACCCAATACATACATAAACAAACCTATATTCAGAAACAATTAAAATTACTACTATAATTAATACGCATTACAGTACTTCAAAACGTAATCCCGCCAAGCAGAGCAAATATCCCAATACGTGCACAGTCCTACTGAAGTTACCCAGAACAGTATCTTCTCATGATATCCCAAATCCAGCCAGCCACCTACTAATGGGTTCCCATATTCTTAACCCCAATTGCCTTCCTCTCCTGCCTTTCCTTGCGTATATAGCTTTTTCCAGATTATAGACTGCCAATAGGTTAGCAAGCCATACTTGCATACCAGGTGGGTTCTTATCCAACCATGCCCTTGCTATACAGAGCCTATTTACAGCCATGGCGACAAATATGAAATCTCTCCCCAGAAAGATATCCTCCACAACTATTCCCAGTAATATCTGGGCAGGTTTAAGGGTGATTTTCATATCTAGGGATGAGTCCAAAAATCTCTCTATGTCATTAATTAAGGAATGAAGCTGAGGACATAGGGCAAACATGTGTACTATATCAGCGTCTAATGAATTACATCGTGGGCACGAAATCCTCGTAGTGCCGCCCCACTTCGCTATTCTGGCTGGAGTGTGATAGAGTAAGTACAGAGTTTTGTATTGTTGTGACTGCAATGGCGCAGAGCAAAGTATCGTTCTTCCTAAGTCCAGTGACTCCTGAAACCATCCAACTTCTCCATCCAATTTCTCTGCCCACTTACGACCATACTTATCCCTATCATCCTGCTTTAGTTCTGCGAGGCTTGCATAAAAACTGCGTATTGAGCGATCTCCCCCTAGCCTAATCTTCTCCATAATATCCACTCTATTAAACCCTGTCCGTCCACCTAGCTTCGTCCCCAGAAAACTCCTTATCTGCAGGAATTTTAAAAAATCCCGTCTATCTAATCCGAACCTCTCCATTAACTCTGTAAACTGCACAAAGCCCACTGAATTCATCATATCTCCTACCTGAACAATCCCTTTCGCTGCCCAACCCTCCATCGTCCTGTCCCCAAAAATTTCAGGTGGAAAAGACCTATTTTTCAGCAACCTTGTATACCAGTTAAACCTCCCTATACCCACTTTCTTCATAAGAGCAGTCCAAATCTTGATTCCAGCTTCCAATGTCTTGAATCTAGTTCTTTTATAATATCCAAACTCTGTACAGTATAAAAAACAATTTTCCACCTCCTCCCCCAAGACTGCTGCATAAACCCTATCAGAGCTGTCCGTCGTTCTCTTTTCAAGACCTGCCCCTCCAATCATCCCTTGAATGTATTGAGTCGCGGCTGCCAAATAATATAGCCTGAAGTCAGGTGCTCCCCACCCACCTCTCTCTCTAGGAAGGGTCATGAACCTATATGCTCTACGGGTTTTACCCTGCGCCCATATAAATCTATTAAGGATAGCTTCCAGAGTATTAAACCATTGTACCTCGAAGTAAAGGGGTATTGCCCTAAACAAATATAAAACTTTGGGCAGTATTAACATTTTAATAACATTCGTACACCCCACTAAAGAGAGATGCAAATTGTTCAATCGTTCCAGATCCAATTTTACCCTAGCCATCAAGGGGGTCATATTCCTCTGTACCACAGTACCGAGATCCGCTGAGATTATTACCCCCAAATATACCGCCGACCCCGTAACCCTTTGATCCGTACACCCCACAACATATTGATTACAGACTATTTGGGTTTTTGCCCTATTTAGACTATAGCCCGAAACCTGTCCAAAATTAAGAGCCTCAGCTTCAACCTCTCTAATAGCTCCCTCTGGGTTAGATGTCAAAACAGCCACATCATCTGCGTAAGCCAAGGTTTTAGCCACGCAGCTCTTCAATCTCATTGGGGGGATCACCTGATTACCTTCCAACCTACGCAAAAAAGGATCTAAATATAATGCGAAAAGAAGAGGAGATGAAGGGCAACCTTGTCTGGTTCCTCTTTCTATCTTCACTGCCGCTGAGTGTCCTCTGTTGACCCTAATTCTGGCGCTAGGGTTCTTATATAATGTTTGCAGAGCTTTAATAAACCGCTCCCCTATGCCACCCCATCTCAAAGTTTGCCATAGATTTTCCCAGGAGACCCTATCAAATGCTTTCTCAGCATCCAAAAACAATGCCGCCGTAGGGTCTCCCAGGATACCAGCAGCGTCGAACATTGTAATCACCTGCCTTGTATGCACTGTAGTACTTTTGCCTGGTATAAACCCATGCTGTGAGCAGACTACCAAATTCTCGACTACCCCTGCAAATCTCTTAGCCAGCATTTTCGAATAGACTTTAATGTCCGCATTCATCAGCGTAATCGGTCTATAAGACCCTGGTTGAATTGGGGGTTTCCCTTTTTTTAAAATCACCATGATATCAGCTCCGCCCCATGAATCAGGTACTGCCTCTCCAGTTTGAGCTAGCTTCATAACCCCAAACATATCAGACCCCAGGGCACTAAAGAAAGTTTTGTAAAATTCAACAGGGATCTGATCCGGACCCGCAGCTTTTCCAGGAGAGAGAGTACTCAATGCCATTGATAACTCCTCCATCTGAAATGGTAATTCCAGCTCCTCCTTGTCTTCCTCCACCATACAAGGCGGGATAATGCCACTTAGATACCTTTCGATCTTTTCTACCTCTCTTAAGCAGCCCTCCTGATATAACTGCGCATAGAATCGCCTGAACACCTCCCTCACCCCTTCTGTATCTTGGATATTAACACTCTGCTCATCCCTGATTTCCATAATATCCGCAGCTGCCAATCTCTGCCTAGTGCGAACAGCTAGCAAATGTCCCACTTTCTCACTGAACTCATATGCTCCTTCTTTCTTAATTAAATAGTTGCCTGCTGCTTTTTTAGCTATATGTTCTATTGCTGTGGCTTTTAATGAAGCAATTTTAAGTAAATGTTGTTCCAATGAGAGCTGATCTTCTATAGCTACTCCCAATTCCTCTTCTACTTTCAGCAATTCTTTATTTATCGCCTTAATTCTGTCTTTTTCCTTTTTCTGAGATGAGAGTACAAAGCTTAGGGTCTCTCCCCTAACCCCTGCCTTAAAGGCATCCCAGACCACTCCTGATGGTGCCGTACCTCTGTTAATGTCCCAGAATCCCTTGATCCAACCCTCCATATACCTCCTATACCCCTCATCCCTCAAAAGTGCTCTTTCAAATGTCCATTGTGCTTCCTTCCTCACCCCTTGGCCTATCTTGATAGTTAATATAACCGGGCTATGATCCGACACCACTCGCGGTTGTTTTTCAATTTGTGCCCCCCGATCAAGGATCCTGAGATCAGAAAATAGTCTAGCCTAACAAGCACTCTATGGGGAGCTGAATAGAATGTGCTGGGGTCTTTATTTGGAAGAATCTTAATCCATGGATCAGTCAGTGAGTTATGTGCAACTAACCCTGCTATAGCCCTATAGGTTTTCTTCTTCCTACCTACGTAATGACCCCCTGCCTGTAAGAATGAACTCGAGGGATCATGTATATTAAAATCCCCACAAAGTACAATTGGTTCTGACCAGTGTGCTAACTCTGCGTCCAAGTAATGAAAAACCTCAGGATCGTCTTCCGTTGACCCATAGACTGTGGCGAGGGTGAATTTATCACCTTTAAAACTTAGTTCCACAATCACCCATCGACCCCACTGATCTTCCTTCTTCCTTATTACCACCACATCCCTACTTCTGCCTAAAATTGCTACCCCCCTATTTCTAGATCCTTGTTTAGAATTGGCCAGGACCACGAACCCTAGCTGCCCCAAAAGGTAATTCTTAGATGCCTCCACGTGTGTTTCTTGCAAACATACTAAATCTAATCTCAGCAATCTCAAAAGTGCAGCCACTCTGAGCCTTTTAGCAGAGTCGTTCAGACCACAAACATTTATAGTGGCAATTCTACAGCTCATTTGAGGGATATCATACTTTTCCCCGGGACTATGAGACCATACATAAGCAGCTGCTTCAAATTCTTACTAATGTGCTGAAATAACCGAGTAAAGTGTGTGTTACACTGTCCAACCCTGTGTTGTACTAAACATTGTGCCCGTTTTCCTATACATTTTTTATTCCCCCTTGACCCCCTTAACCCTCCCTGTCCCACCTTCCCCTGCCTTCCTGACCCGTCCCCCTCCCCCCTTTACAGGCAAATAGGTCCGTAGTCCGTATGTGTGATCGCTGCAGATCGTGGCTGTCGCTAGCCACCCCCTGGCCCCCCCACAAACCCCTATGCTCCCCTGTTTTCCCCATGTACCTATCCTCCCCTTTCCCATTTTACTTCTTAGTTACAGTGCTCCGTACTTCTTTTAGTGTATAAGCCAATAACATACATTTGAGAGCTTAAGAGCTTCAACCATTCTTCTGGGATTTAAGCTCTTCCAAAAACTGCTGAGCCTTAACCTCCGACCAAAACATTAACACCTTCCCTCTTACGACCACCTTCAGTCTTGCTGGAAATAACAGATACGCCTCAGAACCTACTGCCTGAAACGGTTTAATAAGCTCCCTCAGCCTCCATCTCCTCTCTACCGTCACGTGGCAGAAATCTGGTCTAGTGAAGAAGGTAGTCCCCTCAAATGTCCGCTTATTATCTGGTCTTGCTTTTTCCAAAAGTTCTTCTCTGAGGAGATAGTTGCCTACATAAATCAAGATAGCTCGGGGGAGAGGTGGTTGGCTCCCCCCACCCCTGGCTTTCTTAACTGTGAATGGGAATCTATGGGCTCGTTGAACCTCCTTTTCCCACTGCCAATCGGACTCCGGGAACACTCCCTTTAAGAGATTTACCACAAACTTTAAAACATTCTGCCCCTCTGTCCCTTCTTCCACTCCCAAAAGGCGAACGTTGTTCCTCCGCTGGCGGTTTTCACATTCCTCCATCTTCCAAAGCAAGTCTTCCGCTACCTTTTCTTGGGTTCCTTTAAAGTCCTGCCAGGCTTCCACCTCATCCTCTAGTTTTCCTGTCCTCTCCTCCACCTCCGTAACTCGGCTTACAATACCATCATAGAGTTTGTTGACTTTCTTTAAAGTATTATGGATTTGTTTCCCTGCATGCCTTGCTCTTCGACTTTCAGCTCTAGGCTCCCCCTGCATTTGCTTTAAAGTACTAGTGATCATGTCCAAGGGGGCTTGCAGCTGTGCTGGGAGTGGGATTACATCAGAAGCGACTCCACCTGCGTCCCTTTCTTCCACGTACGTCTGCGATGTTGCTGAGTAGTCCCAAAGAAGCTTCTTTCCCCCCCCCCCCCCGGGATCCCTGTCCTTGCCCATGCTTTCTTCTCTTTACCCTTCTCTTTTTCTGGGTACTTTCCTTCCCTGATGAGCTCATGCCTGAAGTAGTCTCTCTGTCCTCCTCAGTGTCAGACTCACTCATTAGCGACTCATCCGTGTCTTCATTAACTGAGAAAAAACATTCTCCTTAAACTGAGCCTTCTCCCCCTTCAGAGGCCTCAGCTATCTTTGATGATTTGCCCTTTTTTACCAGACTGACCATGCTGCCCGATGACTTTCCAGCTTTCATTTCAGCCTCAACCTGCATGAGGGCTTCAAGCATATCAGCATTCCCTGCAGTTTTAGCCATATATTCTACATTATCATGAGGTTGTCTTATCACCATTCCAGCCTGCTCATCGCTGTGATCCTTACCAACATTTATGTCCAACTCGAGATTCACAGCTGCCTCACCGTCCTTTTCCCTACTCGCTCTGTCAATTCCAGCTTTGCTTCTGCCGTCACCGCCATCAACGCCGTCCTCTCGGTCTGGCTCAGTGAGTGGCTGTTGCCTAGCAGCCAGAACAGCGTCTGCAAGAACGTCTTCTGCAGCGTCCTCGAGGACGCCTCCGGTGCCTGCTGATCAGCCATCAGACTGCAGAGAGTTTTTTGGGGTAAATGCCTCAATCACGGTAGGCTGCCTCATACCCATATCTCTATTCTTGCCCGGGGGACCCGCTGCCTGATTGTCCACGTTGCTTACACTTTCTTTCATTGTTACTGCGGGGCCGCTTTTGGACCGTTCTTGCACCGGCATCAGCGCCTTGCCGCGTAGCTCTGCTTTTTTTCCCCCTTTAGGCGTTGAGACTGGGGCAGTTGATTTCCGTATGGCCCCCGGTGCCCTCTGTAATCCAGATACTGCCTCGGTCTTCCCAGGGTCCGCATCTGCTTCTGCTTGCCTGTGGTAAAGTCCGGTTGCGGTTTATTTTTTTCCTTCTCCTTTTCTGGCCTCGAAGGTCGCGGCTGTAACGGCATCTTGTTTGTGTGGTTGTCAGGACACTTTCCACTAAGACGGCTTACTGCCTTCAGTCGCAGCCAAAAAAAACCGAATCTTCTGATAAGCACCTTCCTGACAAACGACGACCCCAGCAGACTTATACGAAGCCAGATCTCAAGCGCCATCTGGGGAACAGGGACTCATCCTAAATATTAGCCTACAGGGGGTATAGCCAGGAGGTAGTCCGGAGCGACTCCTCACCACAACCTGTCAGCGGCCATCTTGCCTCTCAAGGGTCAGTGAGGACCCTGTCGCAGTTTCTTTGATTCCCAGCTGCCCAGCAATTAGTGGGCAGCTGCACCGTTTAGGTTTTGTGAGTGTTCCCAGGTGCCCAGCAAGTAGTGGGCACCTGCATCGTTTAGGCCCCCTGACATTGAGTCTCAGGGCGTCTGAGCCCCAACAAGGCCAGTTGGCCTAGGGACTGCCACAGGTGGTGGCTTATGTAGGTTTTGCGCAATTGTATGGTTAGTGCACCTCTGAATGTGATTCATGTGTTATTCCTGCACTTCTGAATGTTTTTAGACACCATGTGACTTTTGCGCTACTGTATTGTTATGGTACCTCTGAATGTATTTTTATTGCATCATGTGCTTTATTCTTAACACCGCTGAATGTGTAGGTTTATACATTAGGTGGTTTTCTTTTACTACTCTTCTGAATGTGTTTTATGCATCATGGGTAATGTGTTCTTTCCTAGACCCCTAAATGCTGTGTGTTACTTAGGTGGTTGTTCTTTTTAGTACAGGTGGTCCTAGTGAGGTCCTGGTCCCCTGCGTGACAGTCTCCTAAGGGTTTAGGGTTGCGTAGGTGGTACCTACCTGTCCCCAGTAGTTACTGGATGTGATTTACAACTGTTATTCTTTTTGCTATACTTATTCTAAGTTCTATAAGTGCTATTTCTATATCTACAAAGTGTTGATTCTGACAGTGGCCCATTTGGCCCTGTCCTGTACATAATCCCTTATGAATGTTGCCCGTGCCAGTTGGCACAATGTACATGTGTGATTTTTATCTGATGTGTTTTGACAATACAAAAGTTATTTTAATATAACCTTGTGTGGAGTTCCTTTTGTGGTGTGCCTAGGATGTTGTTGCTGTTGTGTGCTGGCGCAAATGCTTAACACATTGCCTCCGAGTTTAGCCTCGCTGCTCGTGCCAAGCTACCAAGGGGGTGAGCAGGGGTTATCTTGGCGTGTGACTTCCTTGCCCTGACTAGAATGGTGGTTCCTGCCTGGCTTTGGCGTCAGCCTTAGCCTACCAGAAATAGCCAGTTCTAACAACGCCATTGCAATTATACAAAATGTTTCCAACAATGGGTAATCAATGTTTTAAATGTTGAAAGCTGGAAGAATGTGGCTGGGTGCATACTTTTTTTTAAATGTATTAACCTACCGCAGTTTTGTGACTAATAGTCACTGTGTGTCTATAACAATTGTTACATCCTGTATGATGGTTTTATTCGTTTTTTCAGGGAAGGTAAGATGTTAAAAAAAATATCAGCTGTATTTTAAATCAATTTCTATAACAGTGGCAAGGTCACTCATTTGACAGAACTGGAGAACAAATATACAACCGACGATCCGGCACTGGATCAACCAGATGGGTTAGAACTATACATGTGAGGAGGATTATGCAAATAGGACGGGTGCCACTGTAAGATTCAGGGCGACATGGACAGGTTTTGCCCCGAACTTTATAAAGTAATGCATTCTATTGTAACACATTGTACTGATGTATGTAAGCACTGTAGCACTTTTGTAATCAGTAGGCTGCTAACCGTGTATGCACTTTATTAACTGTTATATTATTAGCTGTGATCAAATTTATGCAGGGCTGTATTGGGTTTCTGGTATTTTAGTAATTACTATGCTGCTAGCTGTATTTGCACTTTAAAGGTTTCTCTATTATGCTGCTATAGGTAAGGGATTTTTATTCTTGCTGGTAAAGTTATAGCAATGAATTCTGAACGGAAAAATGCTTTTTTAGAATGTTGTACAATGTAAGGTAGTGATTAATATACAGCACTTACTCATGTGAAGACTTGATTTATATTAGTAATGTGCTTGTCTTCTGGATCGTTGACTTCTAGGAGCGTTGGCTGAGATATGTTATTTTTGATATGTTGTACTTTTGATTATTTATGCGATAAGTATAATTTCTTTTCCCTGTAACATTGCTCTATGTTCTGCTCTAATAAAAAAAGACTATAGGACCTTAAATCAATCTTCATCTGTATGATCTGTGTATGATTATAGGTACGTTTTTAAGAGCATTGTTTAAACTAGGGATCTGTGTCCTAATTTTGTGAAATTATTATTTCTATATTTGAATCACATTTTGAAAGTAAACATTACTTATATTTTCTGTAACTACATTTGCATACATTTCTCCTCTTATTATGTACTGTTTAAAAAAGCAGAGTAAATGTATGACTTCCGATTTAAGGCTACATAAGCAAAAAGTAGTCACTGGGCCAGTTGCTGCTGTTCATAAAGTGCTGCATTAAATGGTAATACGCCCATTTGACCTCCAGTAACTACATTTCATTGCCTTAGCCAAACTACAACCATTTCCCAAAATCAAACGTAACGTTAACAGATCTCCATAATTCAAGATTGTAGAGGTTACACAAAATCTAGTCCCAGTAGCAACTCACCATACAAAAATGAGCTGTTCTGTGGACATGAGCAGTTGAGATGTTTGTAGAGTTTGGTAATGTACTTTTTGTTGAACCGTACCAGTGTTTCAGACATTGAAATGTATTCTGCAAGAGTCAATGTTGTGTCACTAGAAAGCAACACCATGGCAACTGCCTTTTCTGCACAGTTATGTCACTGACCATATATTCACCACAATTATCCACGATGGGTCCAATCTAGGCTTTGCACTTCCGGCTTTGGCCTTAGGACTCGCCTGCGCTTGAAACGTTATGATTAATGGAGTTTTTCCTTAAACCCTGTCAATTCAAAAATAAGAAAAAAAAATATTGGACAGATGTAGTCGTAAGCTTCTTGGAAAAATTAACCAAAGCAACACTAGAAAGTCATTAGTCTCTGTACCGAAAGGAGTCCTGAGCATCATAACCACTGCTTTATTAGGGAGTGTCTTGAACATGTGGTGCAGACTCTCCCTCAGAAATGTTGGCTTGGGCACACATTAACACTTCTCATAGAGCATTTCCACATGAATCAATGCCCACAACCTTGGCAGCTAATTCACCCTAGAATATAATAATGTCACTTGGAAAACATGAACCAACTTCCATATGTATCCTACAAGTCATAATCCAGGCACATTTAAAGTGATCTTTAGTTATGCCTTTGGTGGTCCTGACAGGGGCGGATTTTAATGTAGATTTTTCTCTTACCAATCTCTAGAATCCCTGGTCTAACGTACCGTTTCTTTGTCTTATAAGAAGTGTAAAGGGGAGAACACCAAAGATCATAATCTTCATTAACCAAACCAATTCAAGTTTAAAAGACCAATGACCACGGAGTAAAGTTTGAAGATTTATTACAAAGCCAAATCAAATGAACATACAAACACCTCAGCAAGAGGTTAAGAAAGTAAACGTGCACTAATACAAACATATTCCTACGCAAGAGTCTCAGACGACTCAATATGAAGATTAAGGGAAGTTCCAAAAGCATCTGGCAAACGATGACCGTCCCTGCTTGAAGCCTTGACTGCATTTACCCAAGAAAAGGAAAAAAAAATTAGTGTGTCCCTACACTAACTCGAAGGTGACACCACTACTTAGCATTCCCACCCGGGCAAGATGTAAAGAGGTTTCAGCAGTGAAGACTACCTAAGAAGTACTCTCACTTCCTTGGGTAAATAGCCTAAGCTACAGAACTCATTCTAAGATGCTCCTTCTTGCTTCCTATCTGCTCAAAGGCTACTCTAAGACTGTTCTCAACTCTCGGGGTGCTGTCCCTAATACAAAATCCCAAAAACAGTAAACACGCCCTAAACACACCCCTTCAGGCAGGTCTTCTCTCCTGGGTTTTTCCATCGAAACTTCAACTTCATCCAAAAATCATTGGTGTGTCCTTGGGTCTCAGGCACCTTCTCCGCCAAATGTATAATTCCAAATTCTTCTCCGTCCCACGATTCTCGACTCTACCATCCTAACTCCTAAAACAAAGAGCTCTTCTACCTAACGAAGCATGTGTCCTTGCACCTGCAACAGAAAGCTTGTGAGAAAGCAACCTTGCACGCACCCAAATCTACAACTCAAATGTAACAGAGAAAAGGAGCCTTTCCCAAGGAAAATACATTTCAGCCCTACAATATGCAGTCAAGGTAAGAAATTACAGTTAGGCCTCTGCTGGCGTTTTCATAGTACCAAGCCTTTACACATTTAAATGCATTTCTAACACTACATCATAAGCGTTACATTCAAAGTCATTCTAAAAGCATTACTCTTCATTTCATTTTAAAGCCTTACTCTTTATGTCATGAGTAAGCAAACCTACACATGCAACTTTTTAAATGGTACACGTTTAATCCTAATGCATTATTTCAAACGTGAAGCGTCATAAATCGAATTACATAAGGCATATTCTCTCATACAAACAGTATGAATACTCCTAAGCATTTTTAACATGAATTGATTAATTACTACATTTCTAATAATCACACATTAGTATGGTCCTCTAACTATGCAGGTGCTAACTACCCATGATTATGATGCACCACTACAATTTTCAGAATAACCTGGCGCTCTATCAGTCCCCCTTTTTAATGACCTGTGTCATCACCAACGACACCATCCTTGGTTAGGGAAAGAACCGACTTAAACAGAGCTTGTTGCCATTCTTCCTCGCCTAAACCTTTCCAGGTTTCTAATATTCCGATATTGACTGTCCTGCAGTCTCCCAATTCGCCCCTCTTGCTATCTCAATGACCTCTCAATCCTGCTGGACTTATACCACATGTAAGCACTAAGCAAACCCAACAATCCAATCACACAAGCCACAGCTATAACAAGAGGTTTCAACACATAGCCAAGGAATCCTTTTCCCAAACTGGCAAACCAACTTCCCACCTTACCAAATCCTTTACCAATTTTTCCCCAAACACCTTCCTCGGTCAGATCCTCAATCTCAAGATGAATTGTAGTCATGTTACTTATATATTCCTCCAGATCTTTGCTGTTATCTGGTATATAAGTACAGCACTCTTGAACCTTTAAAAGTTTACAGACTCCTCCTTCTTTTGCCAAAGACATCTAAAGCAAGACGATTTTGCAAAACCATTGTCCTTATCGACAACATCTCTCCTTCAACCAACACCAACGACTTAGCTGTATTCATTGACAATTCATCAACCACAGTCACTAACCTTCTAATCTTCACATCATTCAGAATTACTCCCAAACTTGGTATCAATGCTCCAAAAATATCTCCAACTACTGCTGCTGCACTTGCACCTCTCTTTACTCTTGCATGCTGTCCTCCTTCCAAAAGCTCTTGATCTGCTGCATGATAAATCTTAGGGAAAATGATCGCCAAATAGCACGTGCCATACCATTTCGCAGGCAATCTCACATAGGTATTCCTCCAACAGACATAATGCACAGTTGGTATCACTTGCCCCACACCTTGCAAAAAGTCTTTCGCTGAATCTTCTATAGTGAAGACATGATCACATGTGGTCTGTCCCACGTTAACATTTTCATAATATTTCTGAGGACTCCTTATGCATAACTTTCCCTTCTGCTGCTGATCCAGTGCTATTGGACCATAACTCCCTTTCAACTTGTGCAACTTCTCTTCATCTGTCCAGTCTACTATGCATTCACCTGAATCACGTAACTGTTTCTGTTTTCTGTATCTATCTTCTACTTGTTCTATGAACCTTTCCTCTACTTCTGACAGCGAACACGTCAGATTATGTCGATGTGCATAAGCTGTATCTAACTCTAAAGAAGGTATCAAGTACTTTCTAAGTCTATCATCTGTCTTATAGTAATCATACTTGTTCAAATGCTTATAAGCTGGTACTTTCATGAAGTACTGCATCATAATTTGAAAAGAAATACTCAAAATTATTTCGTCCATAGAAAATGCTAAGCAATAGACTGCACGTAATACCATATGTAATACCATATGTCAGTGGAAGGTGGTGATACCTAATACCCTCGTCCACTGAGGCAGGCAACTGCATAGACACATAACAATCTTTCGCATCCATCGCATCAATGAATTCATACAACAACTTGGCATACACATTTAGTTTAAAGTCACCTCTATAAAGATCTATGTGAAATCTACGACTTTCTTCTAGTAGCAAAGCTCTTTCGTCTCCTATCTTGACCTCTTTCTTGCTAGGAGTAGGTGTTCCCTGTACCTCCACTGCCTGCTCATGTGGGGTTAAATATGAAACTACAACTACTAGAATTATGAAAACGATCACTCCGCCTACAAGTGTACCTATGATACACCTAGACCTACGTTTTGGAACTCCAGCCTCCATGGTGTCAGGGATGTTTTCAATATTCTTTGTTCAGCAACAACGTTCAAGAGTCTCTTTCCTCTTCTTTATGCTGCTTGCAAATCAACTCGAACAACACCTCGGAAAGCTGGAAGTCCCCTAATTTGTTTTCAGTTACTTATTTACATCGCACAAAAGGCTTCCTTAACCCTTCTCCAAAATCTACAGAAAACCCTTACATTTCTTCTTCTTCCACTCGGACCTAAGTACATTTTCAACTTTTACAACAAAGTCTCTTTAACTCAAAATAAGATTTGCTCCAACTGCTTCCAGAACATGCTGCAAATGTTCTAGACGAAGAACAATAGTTTCATGTAAAGGTACTACAACTCCAAATGTAGAAAATATCAGTCTATTCAGAATAAGATCACAAATCTTGCTCAATATCGGAGGATTTGGAACTGTGATGGTCAGTACACCTTCAATTTTAAGTCCTGGCACCAACAACACCACATCCAATTTCACATTAGGGCTGTTACTGACTACTATCACCGCCCTCGCTCTTCCGGATCTCAGCACTCCTGGCATCAGTAACAACGTATGACCACTCTGGAGTCGCGTATCTCCGACAAGGCACTCTTGTTCACCTTGATCTTCTCAAACCGCCACGAGCTTGTCCTTCTTCGCTTTCGTCTGATTCAGAGTCTTCAGACACTGGAGCAAGATCCCGTTCAGGAACCAGCCGCAGATTCAACCGCCTCTGCCTCTCTAGCCACTGTTCCTCGGCTCTGCTGGTTCTCTTGCTCTCACTTTGCTCACCCTGCTCACAACTTCCCTCTGCTGAGTCTGACTCTGGACCACTTTCACAGCAACTTCCCCTTTCTGATGTAGTTTCAGTGTCGCTGCTGTTGTGACCCTCCTCAGCTGGGTTTAGGGAGCAACCACCTCCGTCAGCCACCCTCACAGCTTGGCTTGTCCCCTCCTGTGGCTCTGTGACCACAGCTGGATTTTCATTCAGGAGTGGAGTTGTTTCTTCAAAGGGTGCTGAAACTCGACGGGTGTGAGAAGCATGCACCCAGTTTGGCAGTCTTCCACACTTCACAGCAGTATTAGTCACCAAGATAATTTGGTACGGTCCCCTCCAGCGAACATCCAAACAGCTCTTTCTCACGTGCTTACGAACCAGCACCCAATCTCCAGGACTCAAGTTGTGACAGAGATCACTTAAAGCTGGAACCACAGCAGCCTGCACCTGCTGAGACACAGAACAGACTACGTCAGCGAGTCCCTTGCAATAATCAAGGATCAGATCATCTATGATGTTTATTAAAGCCGTGGATGGTACTGCTGATAGTCTCATAGCCCTCCCCATCAACACTTCATGAGGTGAAAGACCTGTTCTCTTATCTGGAGAACTACAGATACTCATCAACACCAAGGGCAGTGCGTCAGGCCATTTCAGAGATGTAGACGAGCATACCTTTGCCATTCGAGCTTTCAAAGTCCCATTTATCTGCTCCACTATCCCAGAAGCCTCTGGACGGTAACTACAGTGGAGTCTCTGGTCAACATTCAGTGCTGTGCAAATCAGTGCGTTCCTCCATCTGATTCCAAAGAGATCGGAATTCCAAATCTAGGAATAAGTTCCCTCAGCAATAACTTGGCTACACTGAGTGTGTCACACCTTCGTGTTGGGTAAGCCTCGACCACCTTGAGAACACACACACCACAACCAAAATGTACCTCAAGCTGTTACACATAGGCATCTCAATAAAGTCCAAATGTATCCTATTGAAAGGTCCTCCTGACCTCCCAATATGACTCATCGTAACCACATCTTTTTCCCACATTCATTTGCTGACAGGTAACACACCTCCGACACACAGCCACTGCACAAAATTTTGGATTGTACCAAGTTTGTCTGAACACTCGCACCATTGCATTTCTTCCCAGATGCACAGCACCATGAATCTGCCTTGCCATTGGGTTCAACAACTCATCTGGTAACACTGCTCTCCCATCACTTGAAACCCAAATGTCGGCATCTCCTTTCACACATCCTGACTTGATCCACACACTTTTTTCTTGTTTCGAAACCTGTTCCTGCAGGCACTTGAGTTCGTCCCAAGTATCTGCCATGGCCAACAACATGTTGAACTTGGTTCTTTCTTGGCTCCCTTCTATGTGCCTCTCAGTAAAATTGCAACCTTGCTCGGCACAGAAACGCGCAACTTTGTTGGCGTATCTGTTTCCAAGTGAGACAAAATCGGTTCCCTTCCCATGAGCCATGCACTTAACAACAGCAATCTCTTTAGGACGCTGCAAGGTTTCTAAAAGCAGCCTCACAAACTCCCCCTTTCTAATGGGTGATCCTGACAATGTCATGTAACCTCTCTGTGACCATAACTGTCCGGAGTGATGAACCACGCCAAAACCGTACTCACTGTCAGTATAAATGGTAATTCGAATTTGGTCAGCTGCCAAATAGGCAAGGGTCAAAGCGATGATTTCAGCCACCTGAGCGGAGTATACTCCTTCCAGGCAAGCAGCTTCAACCACCCCCGTGATGGTACATACAGCAAATGCTGCTCTCAACTGACCAACACTGTCTCTTTACTGCGCAACTCCTGAGGCGGAAGCCGGGAGGAGCGAGCTGCACTATCTGAGCTTTTTATTTGAGAGTGTATTGTATTTTGTCTTGTGCCTCTCTGTTTTTAAACTGCACTGTTGCACTAAAGGAGCTTTTAAATTGGAGATTGCATTTTGTTCTGTGCCTCCGTGTTCTTATTTGCACTGTTGCCTATCCCTTCCTCCCTTCTTTAAACCCTTGCACTGCTCCTTGCTTGCTCCTACTTCTCTCCTGAGGCGGAAAGCCGGGAGATCTCGCGCTGCGCTCATTTTTTGTTCGGACATCAGGAGTGTGTTGGTGTCACTTGGGGCAGTTTACCATCAGGCCACCACTTACATGAGAGCCGCACTGCTCTTCTCTACCATCTTAGCACTGCATCTCGCCTCGCCGCCCTCTCAGCCGATTAGGAGCTGAGCGGCATTGTGGGATTGGGAGGCAGTGTTCCAGTTTGGTGGCCATCTTGGAGGGGCAGGCTTGCTAGTCAGCGGACTAGGCTTGCTGCTTCTAGAGGGCGGGCACTATAAAGCTAATTGGGGTCGCCTCCGCGCAGCGGACGCGAGCAGCAGTGTCGCGCATCATGCGTGACGAAGGAGCGCCAAAGGAAAGCCCTTCTGCGCCCGTCAGCGTCCCGGAGGCGGACGGGTAGGGGATTCCAAGGCGTACTCTCCGGGGCTTTTACTTAGGTACTCCTCAGCATCCCTGCTAAGTATAAGAGGAAACCTTATCAGTGGGTGTTCAGGGGGATACAACTGTTCAGGGAGTAATTTTCACTGCCCCAAATGCGGGTGGACTTCAAAAAAGGCCTTAGCTCATGAAGTCGCTGAGGTGCAGGATGTTCAGGGTGCTACTAAGAACGGCAAGGGAATGGCGGACAGTAATTTCCCATGTGCGCTGCTGAACACCTGGTCGGTGAGCAAACATGCTCTGGATCTTTTTAACCTTTTGCTAGAACGCAGGCCCGCTTGTCTTTTCCTGACAGAAACCTGGTTAGGCGAGCTTTCAGGTCCTGACATTGCTCCTGCCCTTCCCCCGAATTATTTTGTGATTCAGAAAGATCGAGTAGCTGGCAGAGGCGGGGGGGTGGCTTTAGTGATCGATAGGCGCTATAGCTGTTCCGTGGTCCCGACGCAGGGCATTGATGGAACAGAGGCCCTTGGCTTCTGTCTGACTCTTTCGCCCTACCAATCCACAGCAAGACTGTTAGTCTATAGACCCCCGGGTCCTATTGGTGCTTTTCATGAGGAGCTATATACGGCGGTATCTGCCTTTAGTGTGAAGTTTAAACACTGCCTATTGCTATCCACATGGATGAGTCTGGTGCGACAGACACCATGAAATTATTTGACACTACTGGATCATTGGGCCTACTACCCTATTTGGTGTCCCCTACCCATAATAAGGGCCACATTCTTGATCAAATATTCTCTACGGTCCCTATTCTAGCAGCTGTTCCTGAGCCAGTGCTGTGGTCTGACCACATGCTGGTAAGTTTTGACATCCTGGGTAAGTCCAGGCCCCATAATAGGGGTCCTGGCCGCAACTATCAGCCACAGCGGGCTTTGGGCCGTATTTCGGTGGATATGGTGACGCAGTACCTAATGTCTTATCCTTGCGAGTTCACGGGTAGCCTGGAGGATGACTTAGAGCGGTTCTGCTCATGGTTGGCGAGCTGCCTTGATGTACTCACACCCATTCTACCGGCGCATAAGAACTCGGCGCGGGCCTCGGCCCCTTGGTTTACGCCCGCACTTAACACCAGCCGGAGACATTGCAAGAAGGCAGAAAGAGCATGGAGATCGAATTACGAAGAGGCGCTTAAAGTGGCCTTTAAGCAGTGTGTTAAGGCTTATCACAAAGACATCTATTCAGAAAAGAAGGCTTACTATGCTCGGAGGATCGAGGAGGCATCTAATATGAGTAAAGAAATCTTAACGATTGTGAAGGAATTCACATACCCCACTTCAGCGACTACTAAGAGCGCTGTCTCTGAGTCATGGGTCGTGGATCTAGCGGGTTTTTTTGCTAATAAAATCGGTAGCAGTCAGGCCACGCCCGGGCCGGCTGTGGCAGAGGTGACTGATAATGCTGCACCTCTCCATTTTCGGACGGAATTGAATAGATCTACGCTGTCCGAATTTCCGCTTATCAGCCACCTGACTTCGTTGGATCTGCTTTCTAAAATGAAATCAGAGGACCCCTGCCCTCTCAAGTTTTTAGCTAAAATTGCTACGGCCATCAACCACATAGTGAAATCCATTTTAAATTGCTCTCTTGAGTCAGGGGTAGTGCCGCAGGCATGGAAACTGGCTCAGGTGATACCCCTTCTGAAAAAACCGACTCTCGACCCTAAGAGCCATTCTAACTACCGGCCCATTTCCCTGCTTCCGGTCTTGGCAAAGGTAATGGAAAAACACGTTCAGACAGTCCTTTCGGACTTTGTTGAAGCGCATGATATCCTTCATCAGACGCAGTCAGGTTTCAGGGCCAATTTGAGCACCGAAACTGCTCTGTTGGAGGTTTCAGAGGCCATTAAAGAGGTTCTCGACAGGGGAGGGAAAGCGCTGCTGGTAATGTTGGACTTGTCGGCGGCGTTTGACACCGTCCCCAACAGCCGTCTCCTGGCTAGACTCTCGGAGATCGGGGTTGAGGGGACGGTGTTCAGCTGGTTCAAGTCCTTTCTTTCGGACCGCCAACAGATGGTCTGGGCCTCCCCGTACGCTTTTGGAGGTGGGTGTTCCTCAGGGATCCATTCTGAGCCCCACTCTTTTTAATATCTATATGGCCCCTATGGCGGTGCTGGCTGAGTCGTGTGGTGCCCAGATTGTCTCTTACGCTGTCGACACCCAGCTCCTCTTCACCTGCGAGAAGAACATCGATTTTGATGGGGAGCGGATCAGGATCTGCCTGAATACCGTCTTTGCCTGGTTCCAGCGTAATCAGTTGAAGTGTAACTCCGATAAATCGGAGGTTCTTTTCTTTGGTTGTTCCCCTGTCCCTGGCTAGAAATCGTGGTGGCCGGCCGACATGTTTCCCCCAGCCACAGACACTTCGGTGGCGAAAAATCTCGGTATGAAAATGGATAATGGTCTCTCTTTCAAACCTCAGATCATGAGCTTGGTTGGACAGTGCTTTGGCTTGCTCAAGATGCTGAAGAAATTCCTTCCACTCTTATCTATTTCTCATAGAAGGACAATTGTCCAGGCGCTGATAGGATCCAGACTGGATTACGCAAATGTGCTCTATCTCGCCCTTTCTGACTATCTTTTCTTCCGTTTGCAGGTGGTGCAGAACTCTGTGGCGCGGGCAATTTTTGGTCTTGGCCGTAGATCCCAAGCGTCTGGGATCCTTCAACCGCTCCACTGGCTGCCCATCCGACAGCGTATTGTTTTTAAGACCCTAACAATTGCATTCAAGGCTCTGCATGGTAAGGGTGCGCGATACCTGAGAAACAGGATTGGCTTTCACCATCCAGCCAGAGCACTTCACTCAGCGTCACTGGCCTTGGCCGAACACCGGCCATTAAAAGAGCCCGTACCGGCGGTCGCTTGTTTAAATATCTGGCGACCAAGGCCTGGAACGACTTGCCAGTGGCTTTAAGGAGAATCGACAATCTATTATCTTTCAGAAAAGAGCTCAAGACATGGCTTTTCAGCCAGTAATTTAATCTGTGTCTTCCTTTGTGCTATATGGGTCTGCCAGCGCCGGGACACTCTGTCTGAGTAACTGAGCGCTATACAAATCCCCTAATAACATAACATAACATAACATTATGCATGAACCATCAACAAAGAAAATCTTATAAGGGTCAGACAATGGTTCATCAACAATGTCAGGTCTCGGCTTGGTGCAAAGTTCTTTCACCTCAAGACAGTTGTGATCCGCACAATCTTCATCAAGAGTGTTTGGTAACGGCATCAGAGTAGCAGGATTCAAAACAGAACCTTCTAAGGGTCACATTCTCTGCGGCAAGAATAACTTGCTCGTAGCGTGTGAGCCTACTGTTGGTCAGGTGCTGTGTCTTTGTCCTGGTCATCAACAACTCAACAGAATGCGGAACGTGTACAACCAGAGAATGACCCATGACAATGCTATCCCATCTTTAAATGTTGACACATGTTGCAGCAACGGATTTGAGACATCCGGGCAATGCAGAAGATACTGGATCTAAAGTAGATGAGAAGTAGGCAACTGGTCTACGGACACCTCCATGATCTTGAGTTATAAGTGATAAAGCACAACCTTCTCGTTCACAACAGAATAATGAAAAAGGCTTATTGTAGTCAGGCATCCCCAGTGCCGGAGCACTACAGAGGTCTTATAGCAACTCCAGGAACGCCTTCATACAGTCATTGTCCCATGGTACCGGATCACTCACATCCTTGTGCATCAGTTTCTGCAAAGGCTTTGCCTTCAACGAGAAGTTGGGAATCCACTGCCAACAGTTGCCAACCATCCCTAGGAACATCCTGACGCCCGTCTGTGTGTAGGGCATGGTCATATTCATGATAGCCTCAATCCTGTCAGGTGACACCTTCCTCTTGCCCTTTTCTATCCGTTGACCCAAATACTGCACCTCATTCAGGCAGTATTGCAATTTATTTGGGGACACCTTGTGTCCGTTCTCTGCCAAATGATTCAACAAGGCGATGGTGTCAACCCTGCACGCATCTTCAGTTCTTGACGCAACAAGGAGATTGTCTATGTACTGGACCAGAACAGATTTCTGTGGCATTACCAGACTCTCAAGATTATTTTTCAAGATCTGATTAAAGATCGATGGACTCTCTGTGTACCCCTAAGGAATACAACACCATGTTAACACACGGGTTTCCAGTTTGAACGCAAAAAGATATTGTCTCTCTTCATGTAAAGGTATCGAAAGGAATGCTTGGCAAAGATCGATCACAGTGAACTACTCTGCTTCACATGGAATCTGAAACAATATCACTGATGGATTCGGTACCACTGGACCACATGGAACAACTATGTTGTTGATTTTTCGAAGGACTTGGACGATCCTAATTTTCCCACTCTGTTTCTGCAATCCCATAATAGGCGAGTTGCATGGACTGTCCATTATCTCTTTCAGGATCCCCTTCTTAATCATAGAATCAATTACAGGTTTTATCCCTGCAATTGTCTCTGGCTTCAAGTTATACTGGGGTGTTCTGGGGAACTCAACATTCTGCTTGATTTGTATTCTTACTGGCTCTACTCCTATGACCAATCCTATGTCTTCCCCTGAAAAGTCCCACACCGTCTGTGAGGCTGAGTCTCTCAAATCAAGTGGAAGCTCTTCCACTCTCACCGCAGGATACAATTCTGCTCATAAATGCTGATTGGCAACTTTAAAGGTAGCATCGTCATCGTTGGTTTGCAACTCCACTCCCTGTGGGGGTGCAATATATCGTACAATTGAGCTTGCACAAAAGATCTCTTCCTAGCAAGCAGACAGGACTAGAATCACACACTACAAATTGATATCTATCCTGGAAGGTCCCTATCTTCACAGGAAACGATTCAGTCAACGGATTTGTCATCTTCATATTTGCAACACCTACAACTTGGATTGATTGTCCCGAGAGGGGTAGGTTGGGAACTACTGCAGATCTCACAGTAGAACGGGTAGCACCAGTGTCAACCAAAAAGGTGGTAGGGTGACCATCAACGTCTACTTCTACAAAAGGTCCCCTCTGGTCTACCTCCAAGAATTCCCCAAGAGTGCAGTCTTCCTCCCCCTCAGGCACCGTCATGCCAACTGATCCAGATAACATTCATCTCGTCCTTCAAAAAGAGGCTTCTGTTGAAACGTCCAAGTCCCTTGTGAGATTCTCGGAGGCTAGGGAACCTGTACCTGTGGAGGTAACACCCCCCCTTTCATGGATCTTGGCCTCATCACAGTGGTTGTCACTTCAGGCACCTGTACCACTTCTTCTTCCTGCTGTATCTGATTCATTGGGTTCAAGGGACACTCACGTCTCCAATGTCCAATCTGGTGACAAAGGTGACATGCAGTAGTCTTTTTCAGTGTTGCCAAATCTACCTTCACCTTTGAGTCCTCTGTACTTTCTTTCCCTTTATTCTGGCCATTCTGTTTTCTTCCTAACGTTCCCCCACCTGACTGTGTCTGAGCCCCCTTGTCTGCCGCTTGCATCTGAACTAGCATCAGTTTGCCCTTAAGCTTCCTATGTTTCGAATCCACCTCATCACTACAATACCGAGCATAGCGCAGTATCTCATCTATCGGTTTGTTCTGCCAACAAATCAAATGCTGTTGGATCATGAGGCAAATGTCAGGTCTCAGCCCTAAGACATACTTAGAAACAAACTGTCCTATGTCCTGAGGGTTCATCGTATCCAACCCACTATATTGCTTAAAGACCTTCAAAAGCCTCTCATAATATTTATGCACTGTCTCCTTGGGCTCCTGAACCGTCCGATCTATCTTCACCCAATCAATATCCTGTGGGGACACCTTGGATTTTAGCCATGTAATCACTTGCTCATATTTTTTCATTACAATCGGTAAAGGACCATTCATGACAGCATCCCTGTCCGGCTCCGAAGTAGGCCACTCAACCACAACTTTACAAGCTACCCACAGATCACTTAGAACCACAATGTCAAATAATGTATTCAGAATAATCCACAGCACTTTTGAAATCTTGACAAACCGCTCAACCTGCTTATACCATTCAACTGGGCTGTCCCTCAATCTAGGGAAGTCATTTGTGAATGCCGCCAGATCACCTCTATTCCAAGGCACATATACATACCCTCCACTAGACACCTCTTGTAATGGGTAATTCCCTTTCCCTGATTTCCTCCCTCCCGGAGGAGTTACCTATGCCACACTTTTCATGGTGCTCTTTTTCTTCTACCATCTTTCTTCCCACTTGTCAAGTCTATTCCATGCTCGTATCCCTATAATCAATTCTCGAATGTGAGTCTTTAGCCCAATGACCCTCTTTTCGTCCAAATCTTGGTCAGTATACTGTAACCTGTGGTTACCCTGTAACATCTTCGTTTTAGACAGATCCACCTTATATCTGTTTGCCAATTAATTTGGTTTCTCATGTGCCGACCTTGCTTTACGGGTCACATCCTTCGCCACAAACAGTAATTCATCTGGGTCATAAAGTTCCACCCTCTCCAAAGGCAGATTTCCCTCAACTATCTCATCCACCTCTGCGTTTAACCGCATCACATCCAACTTCTTTGCTCTTATCACTGCTTTTAAGGTACTTTGACCAGATGTGTCACTCAACTCTCTACAATCTCTGTCCTGTTCTCTACACCTACTCACTTCAGGGGTACCTCTAAAAGGTATCCCGTTCCCTGCAATCCCATGGTCCCAATCTTCCCTTGCCCTGTCACTCTGATACCCTCCAGGTGAATCCCATTCTCTTAAGTCTGATCTTAACTCAGCAAAAGATTTTGGTCTCGGCCCTCTCAGATCCATGGGAACCCTGGACGAGTCTGCCGTAGCTGCCAATGGCGTACTCGATTCCACGGGTCTCGGCATGTGAACCAACCCGCTCACCACAATGTTCCCTCCCAGATTAGATCTCCCTTCCTCTCCTGTCTGGGATGGACCTCCACTTCTCACCTTCTCTGGATCGTACACTGACACTATGGGACCAGTGGTAACAGGCACTGTAAGAGCGTCTGGTAATCTCCGAGAGTCTGCACTTTCTGGATTCTGCATCCCCATTCCTCCTGTCGAGGGCTTCCCCACTACTCCCGCACTCGGTGGAATCTGAGATTCTCTGGCTTCGTCTGGTGGGGCTGATCTTTTCCCCTCTGACTCTGGGTTGTATGGAGGCAGTATCTCAGACAACAGCTTTTCTATCAAGCTGTCATCTGTATTACTATCATCGTCCTCTTCTATTTTCTTCTGGATGTTCCCTTCTTTGACTAACAGTGAGTACAGCTTATTCCCCTCTATCGTCTGTACTCTCCATCTTTTCTCCAAGGCATCCCACCTAGCATCTTGCAATGCCCTAACCAACCTTCTCACTCTTTCCTGTCTCCTGTCTCTGTTCCTTTCGTGTGCCGCCCTAATCCATGCATGCAATGCCTCAAACTGTGTGGGTCTAGGTAGAGGTCGCAAAGAAGCCATAATCGTTTTCAACTGATATAGCACTTCCAATCTAAAAGTTCCATACCGGGGAAAGGTCAACTCCTCATTTCCTTCTGTCATTTTACACCAATTTTCAAACCATAGTATAGTATGTAAACCTACATTTGTAGCCATATAATGAGCTGGTGTGTCCTCAGGTGGAGCCTCTTCTCCCCCACGAGTACACACCTTCTTTTCTCTTCTAAACAGTACTTGCAAACATTTAAAATATTTCATGATGAAACAAATGCTTTCGCAGCGCTCTTCGCTTCCTGATGACAATCCACCAATACCTTCACACCTACTGTCCTATCGCAGCGCGGCACCTACTGATGTCACTGTCTTCCACTCTCAGAGGTTCTCTCCTTTACAATTCGTCTCTCACCCACTCACGCGTCCCATTCATACACTGAAATAACTACTTGTACGTCCAAGCAATTACTTCTCTGACTTGTAGACCACAGTCTCGTGTAATTGTCTACCTCAACTGGCAATTGTCTGTCCACGAAACAAACGGACGATCACCTCAACTGATAGTTTACAATCGCTCTATGTTCCACATACAGCAAACTATGACCAGCGTCAGTTACTACACACACACTCTCACATATTTGCTCCCCCTATCTCGGTCCAGGCAGTCGATGGTACCTCACGACTCCCTTAACATTGGTCGACAATTACTCTGGGTGTCTACCACACTCCAATCGCTTAAGCTACTCGTCGAGCCTAAGACTTTCCCGGGCTGCGCACGCTCACAGCCTGATCTCGCAATCACACAACAATCATTCCAACTCCGCTAGACATCACAACATCAAACACTGCAATCTAACAACACATAACCCTATTCATACTCACTCTCCCACGAACTGCTGCTTTCTTCACCGTCACTCTCCGTCGGTTTCCATGATACGCCGTCCTCCGCTGGCACTCCGCTGGGCAATCATCACCTGAATTCTATGGGCCTCGGAAATTCTTATCCTAATCTAGATCTCTGGATTTTCTAAAGGCAGTCTCCCCTTACCCTAGAGACAACCATCCTCTGCGGCTACCAACTGACAGGGGTGGATTCTAATGTAGATTTTTCTCTTACCAATCTCTAGGATCCCTGGTCGAACGAACCATTTCTTTGTTTGCTAAGAAGTGTAAAGGGGAGAACACCAAAGATCATAATCTTCATTATCAAACCAATTCAAGTTTAAAGGATCAATGACCACGGAGTAAAGTTCGAAGATTTATTACAAAGCCAAAAACAACTGAACATACAAACACCTCAGCAAGAGGTTAAGAAAGTAAACGGGCACTAATACAAACATAATCCTACGCAAGAGTCTCAGATGACTCAATAGAGGATATTAAGCACCCACCTCTTTGGACAGAAGAGCGTCTGCTTGCTTATCACAGACAGAAGAACTGCAGCAAACATGCTGGAAAATAATTAGAGCTAAAAAAAACACTTCTACTCAGAACAGAACTAACCTTGTGAGTACCAACTAATTTGTAAATGTACTAGGTTGCTTGAAATCCTGGAAGATAGTTAACCTTGCAACCTCTTCCTGTGGCAAATAGCTTATGAGAGTCTAACAGGTACCTAGAGGGGGGTCGGTTACAAGTTGGATAGAGAGGTATCTCATTGGGAATCCTACTACATAGTGTCAAAATCTGCAAACGGTGTCTCTGTCACTGTTTTCATATAAGTTTCCTCTTGCTAAAAGTAGGAGAAATCTTGCATTGAATCGAGGCTGGAATCAGTCGAAATTCAGAATAGCGCAATACAGTGAAGGAATAGTATTGTATTATTGTATTGTAATTGCATTTATACAGCACTTACTACCCCTGACGAGGCGTCAAAGTGCTTTCTTCGGCAAGTAGCACACTACTCCAGAACCCAAAAGGATTAGTGGTGAATTAGTATAGTGAAATATGAAATTCGTTCGAGCGGTAGATATGTTAGACTGTTATTTGGATTGAGAAGGATAGTGGAGGGATAGAAGAGGGAAAGGCTTGTATTTATGTAGCGCTTACTACCCCTGATGAGGTGTTGAAGTGCTTTTTGGCGGGTAGCACGCTACTCCGAAAGCCAAACAGGATTAGTGGGCAATTAGTATAGGGAAATACGAAATTAATTTGAGTGGTAGAAGGAGGGTTTTGAGAAAAAGTAAAGGGGAGTTGGAGGGGGAAGAGTCAGAGGGAAGAGTTTAGAAAGGCTTGTTTGGGAGATCTGAAAAGTAAAAGAGGTATGAGACGATGCATGAAGGGGTAGAGCAGGGCAGAGTCTAGAAATAGTTATTTTGGGGATCATAGTAGTTTTATGGGGTTTGGGATGAAAGAGAGTGTGAAGGTAGAGGATATATTGAGAGAGGTATAGGGTGAGAAATAGGGTAGTGCTTTGGAAAGAGTAGTAGAATGAGGTTTGAGATGAGTCAGAGAGTTGAGGTACACGATATATTGAGAGCGGTGTAGGGTGAGAAATAGGGTAGTGCATTGGAGAGAGTAGTAGAATAAGGTTTGAGATGAGTCGTAGTATAGGTAGAGGATATATTACAGAACTCCCTTCATAAACGCTCGTGGAAGTTGGAGTACAGTAAAGGAGAACAAGGCACAGGCAGACATTTTAGAGAGTACACAATAGAAGAAAAAAGAGCTGGAGGAAGGAGTATGGGGGACACAAACCTTGCCCCTCAGCATAACTACAACCCAACACGGGGTACACCTGAGCTCTGTACACCCTGTGCTGGGACTCGCGCACGTTAACAGATTAGCTGAACTCTAAAACGCATAAACACTAAGACCACCGCAGCAAACACCCCTGTGTGCAGTCCTAAACCACCAGGGAGCTTTAAATTAAAGCCCTATCCACCTAACGCTGCTTTGCACCCTGCGACGCTGCTGGCCTGTGTACATTAAGTGACCCCAATACCATCATTCGTACTATTATCTATACAACGCGTGATCTCAGAAAGTCGCATAACTGCACCAAAAGGCCACAGTTTTGTGTTTGTTTTAAAGTATTAAACCCTGAATGTAACAATGACATAGCAGTATAAACGCACCAGTATATGTTGGAGAAATACCCGGCTTACCCTGTTCTATGAACACAGGCCTCAGTGCCCCAGACCTGCTCACCATTGTAGCAACAAAAATACATATTCAGGTTAGTGCATACCAACCCATAATAGTTGGTCCCAACAACAACCAGATACCATGCATGAACAAACAGCCAACTGACAGCGTGATTGAAGGACCGCCCCCTTGATGACCACGACCCCGGTACATACAGGTTAACAGATTTTCAAGATATTCCTGGATTCTCAACTACTGCCCATCCTTTTGTTAGAATTACGACCTGATGCCAAGAATAGGACCCCTTTCAAGCCCCAACCCCTACCAGATACCATTGACTTCTCGTCCCATTGTTCCATACCTCCTCCCGCTCCCATTCCCCTTGTCAGCCTTACCTTCCCTTGGAGGCATACTACTTTATAATGTATTTTCTTTGCAGTTTTGCCCCATTACTCCAGCCCTCTTACCTGCAGAGTCCTGGGCAAGGGCTACCCGCTGTTGGATGGACTGGCGGGTCGGGAGCTCCGTCAGGACCCTCCAGTGGGTAGCCGGTGTAGGTGCAGGTGGGTGAGGTAAGCAACTGGTTCAGAGTCGGGGTGGCAGTGGGGAACCACTCTAGGAAGTGCTGGGGGCCTCCAGCGTAGGGCTTGGTGCGAGGGTAGGGTAAATAGGCCCTGCCTGGCTACGGCGGGTAGGCTGGGTGGTATGATTTGGGGGGTTCATGATAGGGTGCGCCATAACCACAGGGCTGGTAGGCCGCGGGCTTGCAGGGGCTGGTGGGTCCATTACTTTCAAGGGCAGCCGGCTCTCATCTCCTCCTCGTCGGGGCTGCTCTCCGGCCACTGTCCATGATCTGCATTTTCAGCTCGCTTAATTCTGCCTCCCCACCTGCAGGATGGTACTTGTATTCTGGAGCTTGAGTGTTTTTCTTCCCCTCTTATATCTCTTTCTCTGGAAGATCTAAATAGCTAAACCTGGTTTGCCACTGAAAGTATCTGTGTCAAATCCAGATCACGTAAGAACTCAGCTTTCTCAAAGACACACCGCTGCCTACACCCTCAGAGTGACCTGTGATAGGCAGGCGTCACCACCTCATGAGAGGCTGCAGCACACCGGCCCAAATGGCCACAGTATCTTAGGAATGGATCTGTAAATGTTAACAATGGATGGAAGTAATTGGGCCACGTAAGAAACAGTAAACAGATGAGTACAGCAAACATGGCTTTAGCCATGGAACCTGGTTCTACAATGGACCGGTGCTGTACTGGCGTTTGGATTTCTATCTGAAACTGACAATTAAGGCCTGTAGGCAGAGTAACCCTCCGTTGGTGGTACTTGTAGGCATCCTCAGGCATGCATGGTGGTTCATCGCAAGGAAAACGTCTACACATAGAACTCTGGAGTGGACACTGAGATAGTGGGGACAATACCATTAATTATTCAAAAGGCCTCATGTGGAGCCACAAGAAGCTGAAAGCTGTGGTATGTGAGAAATAAAGTTGGGGCCGGATTCACAAAGGTAGCTTAAATTTTTTTGCAAGTTTACATTTTTGAGTAAGTTTACTCATTTTCGGTATTAACAAATTGCACTTTTGTAGTAACTTGCATTTTTGTAGTTAAGGCGAGCACTACAGATGGCCAAAAAAAGGCACTGCAACACCCTTTCCTAGAAAATAATGGAGGTGTAAAAGTGTGAATTTATTCAGGATTGTAGTTAGTGAATCAGGCAAAATATTGAGTCCCTGAGAGCCCCACTTCACTAGCACCAATGAGAATGGTGGAGCCATTATACTTAATCCCGAACAGAAGAGCCCCACATTAGTATCCCAGGATAATAAGAGATCATGATTAGCAGCTCTCGATGTTGACAGGTGACTATTGCATACGCCGCATGCTACTGCAATATTCTGTCTGATGAGATGTCTGTAGCGGTTGTTTCACTTTATGCAAAAAATTCAATAAACACATTAAAAAAATGATTATCAGCTCCTGAGTCCTGTGACATCTCCAGCCGCCCATTATTGTTAAAAGGTCTCCCGGTCTTATTTGAAAGGGAGGTTTTGACTTGTAAAAAGGGTTTATTTTGACAGGCTGAATAGCAGTTTTTACACTCCTACAGTAAGGCTACAATGAAGACCTGAAGCCATGTTTGCCCTGCCACTGTAGTAGATGGGTCAATATGTGCTGTAGTCCACTAGTCACATTTAACTGACAGGCCCTGGGTACTTTTTGTGCCATATACCAGAGACTTATAGGCAAGTTAAATATGCCAATTAGGAGTATGCCAATTCAGCCATGTTTAAAGGGGGAGCAAGGGCACTTTATTACTGTTTAGTTGGGGCAAAGTACACAGAGTTCTAAAGCCAGCAAAAAAAATGTTCCAGCAAAAGGCAAAAAATATAAGTTTGCCACGCAGAAAAGGCAGATTTCAAACAGACAACAATGACTTACTGTTTTTTGTGGGTTAAGATACTTAGCAGTAGTGTGTTCTTTCTCCAAATAGGGTGTTTGGGATCAGGAAAAGTAATGAAAGCTATGTTATTCAGAGAGTACACTAGTCTGGAGGTTGTAATGCAATTATATGTTACTTGAAAAGATGGACCTAGAGGTCAGTCCAGAAGTGAAGAAGTTAAGTGGCCAGTCTACATGGAAGAGTAACTGAGAGGAGCCGAAAGAATAGTTTAGAGAAGATTAAGGGAAATAAAGGTTGAAAAGAATAAGAAGGGCAAGGCAACAGATTAAGAGGAAGTAGGAGAACAGAAGTCAAAGCGAAAAAAATCTAATGGAACACTGAGGTGAGGTAAAGGACACGAGGGATTGCAGTTCGAAAAAGATAGAGTGGAAAAGTGAGGAGATAAGGTAGGGTAGAGGAGGGGCATTTGAGAATCTAAAATGAGGGTCCACAAGAAGAGGAGACAAGAGATGCCCTTGAGGCGGAGGAAAGGTGGAAAGGAAGCATAATGGGGAGGCGAAGCAAGGCAATTTAACATTTCTAGAAACAATGGCCTCCTCTTGGAGCTTCTTTATCTGGGACTGTTCCGTTCCCTGCAGCATCGCTTCGCCGTGCCATCCTGCTCCTCTCACAGCCTCCTCCGGGGCAGCCATCTCTAACAGCTTATCCCGCTGTTTGTTTTCTCAGGGGACCTCTTAACGGGCCTGGAGTTCACTCTGGAGGGCTTTGCAGGAAGCGTCTGTTCTCGGCCCCTAGCACACCTTCCCCACTGCCTGCTCTACCTGTCACTCCAGGTGATGGATTGGAGAAAGGTCTGGGTCCCTTGGCAGTGCCCGCCGGGCCCCCTCCTCCTCGCCTGTCCCATCCAGACTTCATCTTCTCGCACCTCGCTTCCCGGGAGGATGCCCTGGCAGGTGTCAGGTCTTAGCACGGCGCTGGTGTCTCGAGATTACCCAGGAGTCTGAGAGGTTTGACGATGGCGCGCGCCCTCGGCGGTGCGCAGGCGCCCCACCCCGTCAATCTATGTCCTGTTGTTATTCTGCTGCTTTTAGAACCTTCTTGAACCTGAGGTAACGGCCAATTTGGTAACTTCGCGAGTCTGTTACTATCTGTGTTTCTTCGAACACGGCAGCCATTTAGCACGCTTTTCAGTATAAATTCCTATACAATTATTGACAAAATTAATCTGTGTGAAGATTTGCTTCATAACATATCCAGTCATGTCTCGATAAGCTCTCAAGTTGCCGTCTCCATCTAAAAAAAACAGCCACTGTTGCACTGGCAAAGGCAAGCCCTTAGTGTTGACTTTTGTTATAGGAGAAAGTTATTGTTGATGCCTTAGCAATGTCATAGTTTGTGCCCATTGAACCCTTATAAGCAGCAAAAGGGCCTTGAGTAGGTTAAGGCGGAATTTCAATTGCGCCGGAGTAATCGAAGTAATTTCAGTAATTCCATGTTACTCTGTGATGCAGAATTACTGATAATAACATACCTGCGCCTGCTCGCGTAATTAAGACTAAGTTTTGGGGGGAAAAATCCTACTGCAAGAGCAAATCTAGTGAGCACGGAGCGGCCGCTCGTGCTCACTATTCGTGTTGTGCTGCATTTAGCGCTATTTCTAAGCGCAAAGTGCATGCTTGCCTCCATTTTGGACACAATGGTGTGTTCTGCGCTAAAATAATAGCGTTAAATGCTGGGAGTAAGTTGGGAGAAAATTTTATTCAAGATTTGTAAAGCGCTACTTATCACCCCTAAGGGTATCCAGCAGGCCCGGTACTAGCGGGTGGGCCGGGTGGGCCAGGCCCACCCAAACATGAGCCTGGCCCACCCAAACAGGATCCTTGGCCCTGGCAGTGAGGGCTTGAAGGCAGGCGCGCAATCCCTTTGGGATCAAAGTGCTTCAAACCTCCTCCATCGTGTGTGCGCCCTTGCCGAGACAGCTTTCCGGAGCGCACACACAGAGACAGTTTTAGAGATTATCGCAGCCACATCAGAGTACTTCACAGGTCTTTACAAGACCATGTACATGTTAAAGAGGCTTTGTTTACTTTTTTCACCCCTTCCTCTCTGCATGGCGAAAGGTAATAAATCATTTCTTTGACAAAGGTAACCTTTGGTAACCTTTGCCTACTGTCCTGTTGCTGTGATATTTCTTTTTCTACGCAGCACAGGAGCAAAGAAGTTTGTTTAATTCTATTCACCTTTCCTGACCCCTGCAGTGGCTTATCACATAAGGCTGTGACACAAATTTTGACTAATGGAGTAGGTAAGAGAATGTGTTACTACATTTTTTTCTTTTTTAAAATCTGCACAGGCCAAGCTTCGTGTGTGCTTCATTTAAACAGTTTTTATCATGGTCAATGCAGGACAACAATAATAATACAGAATGCCCAGGAGGAGCTTGGCGGGCATCCGAGATGGCCGCGTGAGCACAGCGCTCTCCGGACCCCCGCCGCTCCCGGCTTAATATCCTGCTTTAATCCTGATTTTTTGCGAGGATTCATATAGAGGACGTTGGGCTGATCTACCTGGACCTTTCAGGAACTGATTTGGACATCGGGTGCCTGAATTATGTTCAATTGAACTTTTGGGCTCCACCCTCGAAGTGCGCCCGGGACTGGGTGAGGTTCGGTGGCCGTCTTGGAGTTGAACAACAACGGCAGGGGGATTGGTCTTGCGGGTCCCCTTCTTAAGTTTCGGTTTCGTTTCTGCCTCAGACTGGGACACTGGTGAGAGGGTCGGGCCAGAGCTGCGGCCGGGACACGAGTGGGTTGTCTGGCCCTTGGCTGCACTGTTCCTGGAGTGGGCTGCCTCTATCCTGGTGATACCCCTCTTGTAGTCCTTTGGTCCCGGGGCCTCCATTTCTGGTGCCCGGTCCGTCGACCCTGGTGACTTTACTCGTGACGCATCTTCAAAATGGCGGGCAGAGGGGACCGAGAGACGCGCAAGACGAAGACACCTCTGCGCGGGGGTCCGGTTCAATCTAATGTTATGGATCGTTATACCCACTCTAAAGGGTCCCCCGGAGCTGCCCTACCCGGTCCCATTGCGTCCGATCAAGTAGTGGATGCATCGACGGAGCCCTCCTTGCAGGACATCATGGGCGCCATTTCTGGCATGAGGGAATCCATAGGCCAACAGTACGAAACCTTGGCCCACAAACTTGACACTGTGGCAATTGAGGTGAATTTGATTCGAGCCGATCTCTCCAAGACGAACGAAAAGGTGAAGTCGTTGGATATCAAATCATCCAGCCTCACGACGGACGTCTCTGATATTCAGACGGAGATTGGCAATCTCCGTAGGGTGAACGATTTCATGACCCGGCGCTTGGAGGATTTTGAGAACAGGGCACGTCGCTGTAATGTTCGCGTGGTTGGTGTGCCGGAGAATCCAGAACCCCACTCGGTTGATCTCCTGGTTGAAGACCTCATCCAGAACCACCTTTCTCCGTCTGGCCTTAGTAAATTTTTCGCAGTGGAGCGCGCACATCGTGTTCCAGGGGGCCAGGGCAAGCCGGGCGCCCTGCCGAGACCTATTATTGCAAAGCTTTTCCACTATAGAGATCGGGACGCTATCCTGCAGGCCTCGCGGGTGAAGGGCCCGGTGGCCTTTGAGAATGCCACGGTGAACTTTTATCCGGACTTTTCCCAACAGGTCCAGAAGCAGCGTATGGGATTTCGTGGTGCCAAGAAGCGTCTTAGGGACATGGGGATGCGTTACGCAATGCTCTTTCCGACCAGGTTGCGGGTGGAGTATAATGATCAAACTTTCTTCTTTGATCGGCCAGATGCTGTGAATGACTGGCTAGACTCCCTGCCTCATCGACCTCCTGAGACTGAGTCCGAAGCCCACCCGGGCGGTGCTGAAGGTGGCGTAGAGAGCTGAACATTTTATCTTTGACTGATGCCTTGTTTTGTATACCTTCTCCAGGGATGTAAGCCTATGTTCCTCTACCTCACATGTGATTTGATGTATGATCTTTTTCTCGTCATTGGTTTGATCGGGAGGCGGGTGGGACAGAGCCTTTCCTCCTCCGGGGTCTTTGTGTAGAATAGGGGTTCTTGGGCGACAGGCACACTGCAGGTTGGGGTGGCTTTTTGCAGGGGTGCAGGGTGGGGGGTGTTTTCTTGTTACCTGGGGGGTGGGTGGTTGGGAAGTTTGTTGTTTGTGTGTTCTGTGTTCAAGGCGACTTTATTCTGTATCTGGACTGCTTTTTATGGTCATGCTCATTGGTGGGGGGTTTGGGCTTTTTCGGGTGGGATGGGGGTAGCGGGTTGAGATTTGTTTCGTGGAACGTTAATGGTCTGGGAGATCGTATCAAGCGAAGTGTGGTGTTGAAATGTATACGACGTTTATCTCCTGACATTGTTTTCCTGCAGGAGACTCATTTGATAGGCAATGTTTGTCATGCAATGAATAGGTGGGGCTATCGCCTCGTAGCGCATTCTGGGTTTACCTCGGGTTCCAGGGGTGTGGGTATCCTTGTCCGGGCTTCCCTCCCCCTGGCTATTGATGATGTTATTCAGGATGATCGGGGGGCGGTATGCTGTTCTTGTGGGTCGATATGAAGGCCGTGCCCTCTCCTTATTAACTGTTTATGTGCCCCCCGGCTTGCAGACTTCTACCTTTTCAGATTTGGGCCGTGTCTTGTTGGACCTCCCTGATAGTACTCTCTTTCTGGCTGGTGATTTTAATTCGGTAGTCTCCGGTCTCCACGATCGCCACCCCCCTAGGGATACCCCTGCGGCTCAGCAGTGGTTGGGTGGATTTTTGGATACCTTTGGCCTGGTGGATTGCTGGAGGCTTTTGCATCCTACGCAGCTTCAGTACACCTTTCACTCTGGGGCCCATGGGAGTCTGTCTCGGCTGGATTATTTCCTGATGCCTGCGGCTCAGTCCCCAGCGGTGCGTGAGATAGTGCACCTGCCCAGGGGTATCTCTGACCACTCTCCGCTCTGGCTTCGTTTTGAGGTTGGAGTGGAGGCGGTGGGCCGGGTGGCCCCTATTAATCCGTGGTACCTCACCTCCCCCGAGACCCGCACCCTTTTGCTTAAGTCCTTTGACTCGTATTTTCTGGATAACGAGGGGTCGGTTTCCTCTGCTGTGTCCCTATGGGAGGCCTTTAAGACCGTGATTCGTGGGCAGGCCCTCTCCCTTATTGTTGAGGCTAAGAGAGCGAGAAATAGAGAGGTGGTTGATCTTGAGGGGGAGATTTCTGCATTGGAGGAGGGTTTGGAATCTGGTGTCACGCCTGAGAAGCTCCATGCCCTGGGTCTGAAACAATTTGCTTATAAGTCCATGGTCACAGATGCCGCCAAAGTGATGTTTCGGGAGCAACAGGGTCGTTTGTATGATGTGGGTGACAAAGCGGGTAAATTGCTGGCATGGCTGGATAAGAAGGAGAGAGCTAATCGTGTGGTACCCGTGATTCAGTATGCGAGTGGTGTGAGTGTAACGGACCCGATTGGAATAGTTGACCGGTTTGCCGATTACTTCCGTGTGGTGTATACCCCTGTGTCTGAGAGGGATGTGGTTGACTCTCGCCTTTTGTTGCGTGATATAGCCCTGCCCATTGTTTCCAATTTAGACCGTGTGGCGTTGGACTCCCCCTTTACGGTTGATGAGATAGCTACTGCCATCCGTTCCCTCCGTTCGGGCAAAGCATTGGGCCCGAACGGGTTGCCGATCGAATTGTACAAGTTGCGTCCCGATAGGGTGGCTCCGTATCTTCGCGCCATGTTTCTGGAGTCCCGGGAACGGGGTATTCTCCCTTATGATCAGAGACTGGCCACAATAGTTGTCATCCCCAAGGAGGGTAAACCACGTGATCTTTGTTCCTCCTACAGGCCCATATCCCTGCTAAATGTTGAACCCAAGGTACTGGCGAAACTCCTGGCATCCCGTCTCTTGACGGTCGTTAGTGACTTGGTCCATCCGGATCAATCTGGATTTATCCCGCATCGCAACACGGCTCTGAACCTGCGTCGTCTTCACGGCGCGATTGCGGGGGCGGGGCTTCTGACGGAGCCGGCCATTTTGGCATCGTTGGATGCTTCCATGGCCTTCGACACGGTGGAGTGGCCTTATCTTTGGGCGGCTCTTGAGAAATTTGGTTTTGGGCCTGAGTTTATTGGTTGGGTCCAGTTACTGTACGCGGAACCTCTGGCGCAAGTAGTGGTGAATGGTAGGGTCTCGGCTCCTTTCACCCTTGGTAGGGGTACCCGTCAGGGATGCCCCTTGTCTCCGTTACTGTTTGCGCTCGCCATGGAACCATTGGCTGCTTGGCTTCGGTGGGAACCTTCCCTCAAGGGGATCCGCTGGTCTCCGGACTTTGAGGACCGCGTGTCGCTTTACGCGGACGATATCCTTTTATATCTCACCTCCCCGTGTAAATCTCTGTCTGTTCTGTTTGACGTTCTTGCTTCCTTTGGAGCCAATTCGGGCCTTGTTATTAACTGGACCAAGTCCTGTGTATATGTTCTTTCGGGGGTTTTGCCCCCCTTGCCGAGCAGACTTCCGATTCAGGTGGTCCACTCGGGTTTCAAGTATTTAGGGATTTTTATTACGTTGGACCCGACGCTCCGCTTTGAGCGTAATCTCCTCCCACCATTGCTTAGATTGCGCCTGGATGTGGCCCGTTGGCGTAAGCTTCCTTTGTCTCCTCTGGGCAGGGCGGCTCTGTTTAAAATGATGTCCTTGCCGCGATTCCTTTACGTGCTCCAAAACTCCCATGACGCTATTCCTAAGACCTATTTCCAAGAGATTGAGAGTCTTCAGCGGCAATTGATATGGGATGGGCGTCCGCGTATCGCGCTCGCAAAGCTCACCATCCCTTGGTATGACGGGGGCATGGCGCTCCTCGATATCAAGCGATATTACTGGGCTTCCCAGTTGTCTGCCATTAATCACGTGATGTTTTCCCCGGGTCGTAATCCTGCATTCGAGATGGACAGATTCCAGCTCCCGGGTGGGGACTTTACTAGAGCACTTTATTCTCGATCGGCCGGGCGCCATCTTGTGGGCCCATCCAAGATCGCAGTAACTGTATGGCGAGCTGCGAATGTGAGTTTGGGGTGGGAGGATCGCTTGACGTTGGCGACGCCGCTTTATGCCTCGGAACGTTTGGGCGGACTTTGGTCTACCAAGGGTTTCGACCGCTGGGATATGATAGGGATTTGTAAGGTGGGTGATGTGTGCTCGAACGGTTGTGTGAAGTCGTTCCAGGCCCTCCAGGCGGAATATGGTTTGAGTGGTAGGGAATTTTTTCGCTACCTGCAGGTCCGGCATGCCCTCGCCTCAGTTTTGGTTCCTAATGAGGCCCTGCCTGAATCTTCCCCCCTCGAGGACCGTGTCCTTGATGGGCATCTTCCCGATAGTACTATTTCTCTGATTTACAAGAAATTGATCAATAATCGGGCGGACTTATTGGTCCGACTTCGGGAGGCTTGGGTTGGCGATGGGTTGGAGCTGGACGACGAGGATTGGCAGTCGGCACTCTCTTCTCCCAAGGAGGTGGCCATTCCTGCCCGTCTCCGTTTGGTTCAACTTAAGATTCTTCATCGAGTTTATGTCACGGGTCCGCGTCTGGTGACGATGGGCTTTTCTTCGGATGGGCTATGTAAGCGTGGTTGTGGTTTGAATGCGACCTTTTTACATATCCTTTGGGAGTGCCCGGCTGTAGCGGCCTACTGGACTGCTGTGCTTGAGGTGATGACTGCTGTGACTGGTGTTGCCCTGCGGCCGGAGCCACGACGGTGTCTGTTGAATGTGTGGGAGCCCACTGACTACTCTGTGGCCCAGACCAGATGGGCTACCCTGGGATACATGATTGCGAAGCGGGATGTTGCGCAACTCTGGGGCGCTTCCAGGCCCCCTGAGGTCTCGAAGTGGGAAGACAACATGGACTGGTCCATGTTTCGTGAGAAGACGGTTTATGTGGCCAGGGGCAGACCCAGGGCGTGGACGAAGGTTTGGGGCCAGTGGAATGATTATCGTGGGGATATTTGCACCCCTCCCCTTGTAGGCACTGCTGAGATTGTCCTATCTCCCTAGACGTGCGTTCCCGGAACCTTCTCATACGGGTTTTTTCTATATTTCCGGTTCTCCCCGCTGCTCCCCTCCCCCCCTCCCGACTCGATTGGAGCCTCCGGGCTCTGGGTGTGTTCTCCTGATCGTGGACCGTCCCCTTCTTTCTTTGGGCTGACCTTAATTATCGTGCATTCGCCTTTTAGTGTTTGTTTTTCTTTTGTAAAATAAAAAATTCGAGTTGCTCTGTGATATATGTAGAGTGATGCTTTGTGCTCGAGCTGTACCCGACCACGGGTGTACATTTCTGTTTCATGCATTGTGCCTTGTTATTAGCGGCCAGCCCGTGCGGTTGTAGGCCCATTCTTGTACTTTTCTATGCTTGCTCCAATAAAGGTTTTTGAAAAAAAGAAAAAAAAAAAATACAGAATGCCCAGATAACGCTGGTGATTAATGATCCTGCTGGACAGCAATCATTTATCTGTTGGTAGTTTTTAAATGCTGATGAACTGTATTTTATGTGGATAACTCCAGGGCTTTAAGTGAGATGAAAAAACTGGGGGGGGGTCTCTCAAAGGGGCGTGGCCAATGTATTTGAGGACGTGGCTTAAAAACAGTATGTTAAAAATCTGTGTTTAGCAGTTTGCGGCCCGACTTGTATTTTGCTGTTTCTGTCATTACATCCAGGTATATGATGCAACAAGTAACATCCTACCTACAAGTCAGGACTATTGGCTTTGTCAATGGTTGTTAGTTGCATAAGATAACAGCAACTATGGCTTGTATATAATATTGCAAAAGCTTCCACTTAAAGCACTGGTGACATCACAACAATGTTGCTGCTCCCAAGTTTCAAAAGGAGAACGAAAATCCAGAGAGAAAATGACTCTCTTTAAAGGATTTCCCTTCCCCCTACAATGCTCACCTGGCATGAAGTCATGCCGTAACTTTACACATGTGAGTAGTGTGAACAGGGTACACCGATGTGCCTGCTGTCTCGAAATGGGTCTCTATCAGGCTCTGTTTTGTGCCCTGGCACTTTTTTCTGGACTGCAGTGACAGCAGACTGCTGTCACTGCAGTTCGGAAAAAAACGGACTACCTGTGCCAGTGCTCAAAACAGAGCTTGATAAAGACCCGTTTCGAGACCCCCTTAAAAAACTGCTGGTGATCAGACCCAGTGAGACCCGGCCCACTTAAAGTCCTGGATAGCTCAGTGCATTACTGCCTTTGTCACAGAGATCCTTGTGTTACTTGCAGTTCAGAAGTTACAATCCTACCATGGGACTGTAACCAATGAACTGTCTTCAAAGAGCTGAATACAAGCATGAATGGTAGAGTTAGAACTTCGCTTTTTTGTTTTGTGATATAGTTCGAACTTCCCAAGTCTTTCATTATTCTAATGTTGCTAAAATGAGTATGTTTGGGCAGATATACATTTTTATCAGTAAAGCTGACCCCATGGAATACTCTTTAAATCCTAAGGTTGTGTTTCCCCAGACCTAACCCTTTTAAAATATCCTGCCCACCAGTATGAATGACGTCATTCATACACCTTGTAATCCTCATTGACTTATATGACATTCCCTATAGACTGATTTACATACTAGTATGATTCATTGTCTCTGTATAATGTGTGCGTGGTGTAAAGTAGTGACACACACTACACTGATATAAGTAGCGCTATACAACAAATGAAATACATAAGAGAGAGGGGCTACGTAAAATAAGGCGCACTGTTGGACAGGAACAGTGAGGGAATCCGAGGAGAAGATAGTGGGAGGGGCTACGGAGAGATGAGGGGCATTGTTGGACGGTGGCAGTGAGGGAATCCGAGGAGGAGGTAGTGGGAGGGGCTATGGAGCGATGAGGGGCACTGGTGGAGGGTGGCAGTGAGGGAATCCGAGTAGGAGGTAGTGGGAGGGGCTACGGAGAGATGAGGGGCACTGGTGGAGGGTGGTAGAGAGGGAATCCGAGGAAGAGGTCATGGGGTGGAGGGGGAGTTAGGGAAAGATGAGGGGCACTGGTGGAGGGTGGGAGTAAAGGTATTTATGGGAAAAGAGGTTATTGGTGCGGCGCCAAAAAAGACTTTCGCATCAGCGCTGAAACCGGCATTTCTGTTTTTGTTTATTTAATTAGCAGTTGGGTCATAAGGTCTACTGTGGAACATACTTTAAAGTGTGTGCTAATTATATTTACTACTATATTCAATGTTTTAAGTTTGAAGGTGATTTTACTAATGTTTTTACAAGGAAAAATGAAAGTGGAGTCCGATGGTGCCTGATATGGGGCTAGGGCCCAAGGTCAGCTGTGAGATAAGGTGCACTGGAGAGGAGTAGTGGATAATCAAGCATGTAAGGGAGTTCACAGTAGAGTCCGTGGTTAGGTGGTTGAAGTAATAAAGAGGGATTCTCCCTGACGGCTCGCACAGAGGGAGCCAGAGAAGTGTCACTTGGCTGATACTCCCACCTCAAAAACTTCCTCTTCCCATCAAAGGGACATTACATGGAAATAACACTTTTTGAGAGTGATCACATTTAGAAAGAGATTTGGGAAAGAGTGTGTTTTACTGGGCCTTGTAAGACTAAGAAGAGATAAGGGAGGGCCCTGAAGCAGGCCTGCCTAGATATAAATGCGACAAAATTGAGCCCGCAGTGGCCCACCCGAATGCACCCTTGGCCCACCCAAATACAAATTCCTGGAACCGGGCCTGGTATCCAGGCGCTGGGGGCCGTTGTGGAGATTAAGTGAGCTATTGACCAGAGTCACATGATGCTGGGCTGAGCTGCCAGGGATCGAATCGCGATCGCCGCACTCCGGAGTCAGCCGCTCTGGCCCCAGCATCACACCTCTCACCAAAATCCTACCCCAAGAGCACACTTATGGAGCGTGAGTAGCTGATCGCTATTCGTGTTCTGTTGAATTTGGCACTATTTCTTAGTTCGAAATTCAGAAAGGCAGTGAGAAGAATAATGTGAGAGAAAGGGGAACACAAGAGAGAACAAGAACTTAAGTACATATGGAAGGTAGATGGAAGAGAGTGATCAAAATAGAAGAACATAATTATGATAGGATATAAGAGAAGAAGTAGCTGGAGAGTGATATAGAGGATATAGATGAGGATATAGGAGTCTGGATATACAGCCAGGCAGGGAAACAATAGATAGGAAAACAATATAGAAGTGAATAAAGAGAGGTGGTATATGAGCTTTAAAATATAGGAGTAATAGAACCACAGTCGTAAAAAGAAAACGACAGAGACAGTAAAAGAAAACACAGAGCAACAAGACTTATAGACAGATCATTTGAGTGAGAGGCAGGAAGGTGGTGAAAAGAAAGATACACATGTATAATTTGCCATCTATTATCACTGCTCGCTGGCTGGGGGAACGTTTTATTAGAGCCTGTTCAGGGCTGGACTGGGAACCAAAACCGGCCCTGGCAAAGTGCTCGGCCGGCCCCCCCACCTCCCCCTGGGGGAGGGGGGGGCACCAAGCTCTTTACCAGGGCCGCTTTTCCGCAGAATTTGTTACAGGGCCGATTTTGCAGCTTTGCTGCAAAAACGGCCCTGTCACAAAAACGGCCCCCAGGGGCCCAAAAACGGCCCCCACCCTTGCGGCCGACCGGGGAATTGCCCGGTGCCCGTAACGGCCAGTCCGGGCCTGAGCCTGTTCCATTCCTACTGGGACAGCTTTTGCTAACTAATGCCCATATGGGACAGATTCATTGTTAGATTAGTAATGTAACTTTCTATTGCTTCCCATTGCAACAGATCTATTGGTCACATTTCTTTGTTTTATTGTTTAAGAGTTTAGAACCCAGATCATTTACTTGCAGTGTAAAGCAAAGTATTGCAGTTCATCCACAATCATGTGTTTCTGATAGAGACAGATACCCGCAGATTCCTTACCTTAGAATATTCCCCAGGCATCAGACTGAATCCAGAAGTTTTATAGCAGTTCCCCTGCGATCTAGTAGGTGGTGTCATTCGGCTCTGTGTCGGCATCGTTGGTGTCGTCCGTGCCGAAAGTGGACGTGCGGTGCATAGATAGGTGCCACACCCGGTTCGCTGACATCAGTTCGTTCCTTTCTGTGCCAGATGGTGCTGATCTGTGAGAAGATAACGTCAGGTCCTTTTTGACTGTTATTTTCCTGACTTTTTGGAAAGCGTTTTTCTAGTGATTTCTCTCCTGGTGTTACAGGGATGTACCTAAAGAAACCTACTCATTTCAAACCATGCGGTGACTATCACAGGCAGATGTCGGTGACAGACCCACACTTGATTTGTCAGTGGTGCTTGGAGAAGGACCACAACTCCAAGACCTGCGAGGACTGCTGCACCATGCACCCGAAGTTGATGAGGGAGCGTTCAATTAAGCTCCTCACCCTGATGTGTCAGACGACCCCATAATGTTTAAGATCCTGGTCATGCAGAAGAACCCAGGACAAGTCGCGGGACCACGCCCGATGGTTGTCATCTCATTCAAAATAGTCAGGTAAGTCCACCACAAGAAGAAGTCCAAGAAGTCGAAGAGGTCTTCAACTTTGCCGCACAGAGGTGCTTCAGCCAGGAGTTGCCCCATCTGAAAACTTACTCCCCTTTATTAAAGACTTTATCTATGTTCTACTTTTCCAAGCCCTAAACTGGGGCACAAGACATTTGCCTGCCGATATTGTCCCGCTCCTGGGGACCTCAGTTTTCTTACTCAGCACCCCAGCCCGAGAGCTTGGTGGTCCAAGCCTCCAACTCTAAGGTCAATCCTGGTGCATTCCCTACCACTCCACTGGATAAGGTATCCAAGAGGCTGGATACTTTTGGGAAGAGGATGTTGTCTTCTGCCTGCCTAGCACTGCGGTCAGTGAACACAGTATTCCTCTTGGGCCGATACACCTATACGATCTGGGATTCGGTTGTGCGAGTGCTGCCTTTTGCCTCGGCTGAGGCCCGAGCATACTCTTCCAAGCTATGGCCCCCTTGCCTCCCTAGTCTGCCTTCCACCCTTTTTGTGGCCACCGAAGGGGTTTACAAATACATTCATAGCCTCCCAGCCACCGTGGACAACAGGCTTCCCAGCCATTTTGTGGCTGAGGACGTGATTCACACACACCACATTGGACAGGGAGCTTGAGGTGAGCAGTCCACCACCAGCAGCCTCCAAACCCCTTTAGTTTGCCCTTCTCCCATCATGGGTACTTAGTGGGGGGCAGGATACATCATCACCTGCACAGCTGGAAGTCGATAACATGTGACTAATGGGTTTTACAGAACCAAAGGTGCTACTCCACTTGTTTGTGACTACCTCTCTACCCATGCCACCCATTTACGACGTTATAAAAAGAGGGATGGTCGATTACAAAACAGTTAAACAAATCATTACTTAAACAAAAAGGTACACCCACCAAGTACGTGTCATTTAAATTGCATTTAATCCAACTATTCGCAATGATTTGCTGCAGTTACACATATATTATATTTCATATTCATACAATACATGGTAAATTGTGTATAATTCATCAATTAGTGCTCGGTGATTGTCAGATAAGAAAGGGATTTTAAAGGAGGGTAGGGTGTGATTGGAAAAGAATGAGGGACAAAGAAAAGGAATTGTGTCCTATAAACAATTCTGTTCTATTCACAGAACATTTCCAGTCATGTTACAGATCACAGTTGTTCCCAAGCAGTACACTATACACATTAGCTGAGTTTAGCAAATTCGGTAGGGCGTGTATGTGTAGATAATGTTGTCGACGTTTCGACCCCCAAGTTTAAGGGCGGGTGGGTCCTCAGTTTGGGGTCTTCCTCAGGACAATTAAAAACAATGACATTGAGCACCTAGGAAAACAGAAATGTGTGTCACTAGATGGATTCAATTGAATTCTAAAAAACAGGGCAAAATTCAAGGTGTACCTACATGTACTGGCGTTCGAGTAGTATCCTTTCTGAGTTGGGACTCGCGCCAGTAGCGTTGTTCTATGGGGGAAATAGATCACAATTAGGAAGGATAATGTGGGCAAGTCATGGTAAGTATGACCAAGTAAAGAAAAACGGGACTTACTAAGTACGCCCGTTCTTTGCAGAGCAAAAGGTCTCAAACACAAAGCGTGGACGACGGTAATGGGGCCGGTCTGTCCGTGGGTGAGGCAAGCGTCCTACATCCAACGGGCGGTGAAGTACAAAGTGTAGCTGAGTTACACCATCTGGAAGAGCACAGAAAAACTGTATTCCTTCGCATATCCACACTATGTTGTGGGCAAACGGGGGTGTAAGGGAGGTTCATAAATATGAGGGCACCAGAACCCAGCCAGTCGATGTCAAGAATACATTAGACTAAGGGAAACCGCTACCCCATGTGATTAATACAGAAACAATTCGGAGCTAATGGCAAAAAACCTAAATAAACCAATGGGCAGGCCAGCATATTCAGTATGAAAATAACTGGTCGATATCCGACTCTGTAGGATCAACGGGGAGCCCAATCTATAAAAGTCGTGCTGTCACATACTTTGCCACAAAGACAACGATTAGGGAATTAAAGGCAACCTTTCTTACATAACTAGAAGAGTAGCGCTGCCTGAGTGTGTCAGGACCGTGAGCGCTTTTCTTCGGTATCTGATTAAGATTTTGAAACAACAGCGCGGCGAGAGCATACCTGTGGGACTGCTGACGATTGATTCACAGTGACAGCTCGCAGCCGCACGTCAACCCATACAAGTAAAAGGCGTTTCTACGGAGCGTCTCTAAGGGGCGTGTTCAGGCACCTCGCGGTGCTGCCGCTGGCTGCTGCGCGGCTCGAGGTCTGCGTGGGGCGCATGCGCCATATTCGAGACACTGGGAAACCTCCGAACTCGGAAAGTCGGTCTGAATAGCTAAATTGTATAATGAAGACCTCGGTGTCTGGCCCACCAAATGACATAAAAGGGGAAGATGACACAAAAACACTCCTATGGGGCACAAGGTTGTAATTACGAAGTACTTCTTGTCACATCTAAATGTGTGCAAACGGGACCACGGGCATTGGCAAGACGTGGTCAATGAGCCGGTTATTGCAGATTAATTGTGTCAGTGTCATCACATGCAAACGAGGCAGCAAGGGCAAGGATGCTGAGAAACAAGATGGCAATTGCACAAATGATACCCATGACGAATATATTAATGGTGTAGATCCACATATACATGTCAACCCTCAGATAGGGAGATATTAATAGGAAGATCAAACACATAATTCCCTAAGTGCAGATCGCTCATAAATTTACATATTTACACATCCAGCATCGCTGTATCTTCAGCATATTAACCCTCAGCCAGGGAGATATTAATTGGAAAAACATACACAATGTTCCTATATTTACATATTCACACATCCAGCATCGCTTTTTCTGCAACATGATGACCAGGATATTACACACATTAGGTTTTAACATCTTATTGGTCGGGTACCAGTCCAGCTAATTGCGAGTACGTAGCATCGAGTTCATTCAGGCCATTGTCAACAGTGTCCAAAGTGTACATCCATTTACACTCCCTCACGTTCAGTAGTGAATTCAGATTCCCACCCCTTGGTCCCACCGTGATTTTTTCAATTACCAGCCATCTGAAGGATTCAGGGGTGTGTGATTTGGACATGAAGTGTTCAACCAAAGGGGAGCCCGGTGTTTGGCACCTAATCCTGCTGCAGTGTTGCAAGATCCGCTTTTTGACATGTTGTTTGGTTTGTCCGATGTATACCAGATCGCAAGGACATATGATGGCGTAGATGACGTCACTTGTGTTGCAATTAGTCATTGTTTTTAAAGTAACTGTGTTGTTACGATAGTTCCAGACCTTGGTTTCCATTGCCTGTGGGCACGCTTTGCACTTCGTGCATTTGAAATGTCCGACCACTTGGGGAAGGTTCCATATGCTTTGCAGAGTAGGAGGGGCCGGGGTTCCTAGGTAGGAAGAAACCACTTTATCCCTGATGTTTTTGGCTTTCTTGAATGCATGCATCGGTAGTTGTTCATGGTTGATCACGTCCGATACCATCGCCCAGTGTTTGTTTACCGTCTTCTTAATCAGGTTACTCTTCGTGCAGAAAGTGGTAACGCAGATAATCCTATCCGGATCCACGGGACGCTCTCTGGGCTTCAACAGGTCCTCCCTCGGGCTGTACCAAGCTCTCTTTCTTGCTCTTGTAACCAGTCGTCTTGGGTAACCTCTTTCCATTAGTCTCCTGATTAGGAGATCTGATTCTAGGAAGTAATCTTCTTTGAGTGAACAGTTCCTCCTTATCCGGAGAAACTGGCCAAACGGTAGATTGTCCCGTAGGCTTCTTGTATGGTGACTCGTGTATCGTAGAAGGCTGTTCCTTTCAGTGGGTTTTCGAAAGAGGGTGGTATGGAGGTGACCATTCTGGACCTTGATGGTGATGTCTAAGAAATCAATGGAGGTCTTACTCATGCTCATGGTGAACTGAATGTCCTTAGATTGGTTATTCAGCCATGTGAAGAATCCATTAAGTTCCTCTTCGCTTCCAGTCCATAGCATCAGCACATCATCAATATACCTGCGCCACATCCAAATGTTGGTTTCATATGGATTACTCCCGGTGAGGATATGGTCCCGTTCGAATTCAGCCATATACAGTATAGCTAGGTCCGGAGCAAAGGCTGCCCCCATCGCTACTCCCTTGCTCTGGATGAAGAATTCATCCTGAAAGATGAAGAAATTTTTCTTCATCGCCACCTCCAGGAGTTGAATGATGAAATCTGTTGGTACCTGGGTTGGTTGGGTTCTTCTGTCCAATGCCTTTCTCATGGTTCCCAGAGCAGGGTCCTGGGGGATACTCGTGTATAGTGAGACTATGTCTAGTGTGACCATTATTTGTTTATCCTGATCAAAGGCAATTTCATCTACTTGGTTGATGATCTGCATGGTGTCTCTGACATAGGTCGGGGTCCCAGTGGCTAAGGGTTTCAAAAAAGTATCTATGTATTTACACAGCGGTTCCAAAAGGGACCCACAGCCCGATACAATGGGGCGTCCCGGAGGTTTTGTCATATCCTTATGTATTTTGGGTAACGTGTAAATCGTGGGTGTTCTTGGTTGTGCGACGTTCAAGTAGTCATATTCTTTCTGGCTCAGGAAGCCCTCCTCACGGCCTTTCCCTGTGATCTCTTGTATCAATCTCCTAATCTCCCTTGTAGGGTCGGCGTTGGTTGCGGTATAACTCACACCATCCCGAAGTTGTGTGTAAATCTCATCCTTGTAGTTCTGAACATCTTGGAGGACTATAGCCCCACCTTTGTCCGCAGGTTTGATCACCAGTAGTTTGTTCTTACTTAAATTATCCAGGGCTTGTCTTTCACCTTGTGTAATGTTGTGTTTAACATAGGTACGTGTGGTACAAATGTCCATCACTTCCCGCATCACCATGTTTTCATACGCAAGGATCCGATGTGGTGTCTGGTGAGTTCTGGGAGTGAAGGTTGAGGGAGGTCGTAGTCCAGTTGCTGAGTTTGTAGTTGGAAGTGGAGAGTGCAGGAAGAAGTGCTTCAGCCTGATTTTCCGAAAGAAACGGGTCAATTCCGATCTTATGTTAAAGTGGTTCGGGTAGGATGTAGGCACAAAAGATAGTCCTTTATTCAGCACGCTAGATTCCTCCGGAGTGAGAACATGTTGTGAGAGATTGACAATTGGGCTTGATTGACTTACCACCTGTAAGTCTTGCGTCTCGTGCTGATCTCTCCGTGGGGCTCTGGTTGGAAACGGACTTGTTTCTGTGGGTTCTCTGGACGCTGGGTAGTTCCCCCTCTTGCTCGGGTTGGCCAGGATTGGCCTCTGCCTCTGTTCTGGTAGTTGCCACGTCCACGGGGTGGTCGCCATTGATTTCCCCCTAAAAAAGGATGCCAATCTGGTTGTGGTTGATACCATTGATCCTGATAACTGTCGTAGGTTGAGGGACCGGGGGCTCCTGAGTCACTGCCTGAACTGTAGGACGAGTCTGAGAAGTTGGTGAACTTGCGTCTACCCCTGTACCCTCCTCTACCCCTGTTGGTGAACCTGCCTTGGGTGTCTTGATTATAATAATCTTCCGCTAGGTAGGGGTAGGTCTTCTTTTTATCGTAATTGGCGATGTCTTTGCTAAGTTTGTCCAATTTCTTGGATTGGGCTTCGATGTCAAATGTATCCAGAGTTTTCTCAAGTTTCTCTAGAGTGTCTCTTGCGTTGGCAAAAGCACTATGACTCTTGATCTCGGCCTTAAGTGTGTCAATTTCCTTCATGAGAATTTCAACCTGTGTCTTGGCTGTCTCAATGCCCAGCACCATCCAGTGGCGCGAGCATGTGTTGGCAACGAAGCTGAATCCCTCCTTGAACTTGGGATCGTCCACAAATATTGCCGGTTCGTTTTTAACCTGGAGTCCAGTGGGTATAATATTAGCTTGTAGATATTGAGTCAGTGCATATCCATGCAGTCTAGTACGGACCAATTTCTTCTCAAGTCTTTCTAGTTTGACAATCTTCTCATTGAGTGATTGGTCTAGCAGTGTGGTCTTGTTTGATAGAAATGCCTGCCCTGTCTCTCCTTCCAGAAGGTTTTGAATATACTCTTCAGTATACGTTAGGGTTTCACGGTCACTCATGATATACCCTGAATCATTAATTAACAAATAGGAACCCTCGCAGATGGATATCTGCTCTAAAGAGTGGTAGGTAATAATGGGGTAAACCCTTACCTCATCGACCTGGGTCAGTACAATGTTATAAAAAGAGGGATGGTCGATTACAAAACAGTTAAACAAATCATTACTTAAACAAAAAGGTACACCCACCAAGTAGCTCCGAATTGTTTCTGTATTAATCACATGGGGTAGCGGTTTCCCTTAGTCTAAATTGGTCCGTACTAGACTGCATGGATATGCACTGACTCAATATCTACAAGCTAATATTATACCCACTGGACTCCAGGTTAAAAACGAACCGGCAATATTTGTGGACGATCCCAAGTTCAAGGAGGGATTCAGCTTCGTTGCCAACACATGCTCGCGCCACTGGATGGTGCTGGGCATTGAGACAGCCAAGACACAGGTTGAAATTCTCATGAAGGAAATTGACACACTTAAGGCCGAGATCAAGAGTCATAGTGCTTTTGCCAACGCAAGAGACACTCTAGAGAAACTTGAGAAAACTCTGGATACATTTGACATCGAAGCCCAATCCAAGAAATTGGACAAACTTAGCAAAGACATCGCCAATTACGATAAAAAGAAGACCTACCCCTACCTAGCGGAAGATTATTATAATCAAGACACCCAAGGCAGGTTCACCAACAGGGGTAGAGGAGGGTACAGGGGTAGACGCAAGTTCACCAACTTCTCAGACTCGTCCTACAGTTCAGGCAGTGACTCAGGAGCCCCCGGTCCCTCAACCTACGACAGTTATCAGGATCAATGGTATCAACCACAACCAGATTGGCATCCTTTTTTAGGGGGAAATCAATGGCGACCACCCCGTGGACGTGGCAACTACCAGAACAGAGGCAGAGGCCAATCCTGGCCAACCCGAGCAAGAGGGGGAACTACCCAGCGTCCAGAGAACCCACAGAAACAAGTCCGTTTCCAACCAGAGCCCCACGGAGAGATCAGCACGAGACGCAAGACTTACAGGTGGTAAGTCAATCAAGCCCAATTGTCAATCTCTCACAACATGTTCTCACTCCGGAGGAATCTAGCGTGCTGAATAAAGGACTATCTTTTGTGCCTACATCCTACCCGAACCACTTTAACATAAGATCGGAATTGACCCGTTTCTTTCGGAAAATCAGGCTGAAGCACTTCTTCCTGCACTCTCCACTTCCAACTACAAACTCAGCAACTGGACTACGACCTCCCTCAACCTTCACTCCCAGAACTCACCAGACACCACATCGGATCCTTGCGTATGAAAACATGGTGATGCGGGAAGTGATGGACATTTGTACCACACGTACCTATGTTAAACACAACATTACACAAGGTGAAAGACAAGCCCTGGATAATTTAAGTAAGAACAAACTACTGGTGATCAAACCTGCGGACAAAGGTGGGGCTATAGTCCTCCAAGATGTTCAGAACTACAAGGATGAGATTTACACACAACTTCGGGATGGTGTGAGTTATACCGCAACCAACGCCGACCCTACAAGGGAGATTAGGAGATTGATACAAGAGATCACAGGGAAAGGCCGTGAGGAGGGCTTCCTGAGCCAGAAAGAATATGACTACTTGAACGTCGCACAACCAAGAACACCCACGATTTACACGTTACCCAAAATACATAAGGATATGACAAAACCTCCGGGACGCCCCATTGTATCGGGCTGTGGGTCCCTTTTGGAACCGCTGTGTAAATACATAGATACTTTTTTGAAACCCTTAGCCACTGGGACCCCGACCTATGTCAGAGACACCATGCAGATCATCAACCAAGTAGATGAAATTGCCTTTGATCAGGATAAACAAATAATGGTCACACTAGACATAGTCTCACTATACACGAGTATCCCCCAGGACCCTGCTCTGGGAACCATGAGAAAGGCATTGGACAGAAGAACCCAACCAACCCAGGTACCAACAGATTTCATCATTCAACTCCTGGAGGTGGCGATGAAGAAAAATGTCTTCATCTTTCAGGATGAATTCTTCATCCAGAGCAAGGGAGTAGCGATGGGGGCAGCCTTTGCTCCGGACCTAGCTATACTGTATATGGCTGAATTCGAACGGGACCATATCCTCACCGGGAGTAATCCATATGAAACCAACATTTGGATGTGGCGCAGGTATATTGATGATGTGCTGATGCTATGGACTGGAAGCGAAGAGGAACTTAATGGATTCTTCACATGGCTGAATAACCAATCTAAGGACATTCAGTTCACCATGAGCATGAGTAAGACCTCCATTGATTTCTTAGACATCACCATCAAGGTCCAGAATGGTCACCTCCATACCACCCTCTTTCGAAAACCCACTGAAAGGAACAGCCTTCTACGATACACGAGTCACCATACAAGAAGCCTACGGGACAATCTACCGTTTGGCCAGTTTCTCCGGATAAGGAGGAACTGTTCACTCAAAGAAGATTACTTCCTAGAATCAGATCTCCTAATCAGGAGACTAATGGAAAGAGGTTACCCAAGACGACTGGTTACAAGAGCAAGAAAGAGAGCTTGGTACAGCCCGAGGGAGGACCTGTTGAAGCCCAGAGAGCGTCCCGTGGATCCGGATAGGATTATCTGCGTTACCACTTTCTGCACGAAGAGTAACCTGATTAAGAAGACGGTAAACAAACACTGGGCGATGGTATCGGACGTGATCAACCATGAACAACTACCGATGCATGCATTCAAGAAAGCCAAAAACATCAGGGATAAAGTGGTTTCTTCCTACCTAGGAACCCCGGCCCCTCCTACTCTGCAAAGCATATGGAACCTTCCCCAAGTGGTCGGACATTTCAAATGCACGAAGTGCAAAGCGTGCCCACAGGCAATGGAAACCAAGGTCTGGAACTATCGTAACAACACAGTTACTTTAAAAACAATGACTAATTGCAACACAAGTGACGTCATCTACGCCATCATATGTCCTTGCGATCTGGTATACATCGGACAAACCAAACAACATGTCAAAAAGCGGATCTTGCAACACTGCAGCAGGATTAGGTGCCAAACACCGGGCTCCCCTTTGGTTGAACACTTCATGTCCAAATCACACACCCCTGAATCCTTCAGATGGCTGGTAATTGAAAAAATCACGGTGGGACCAAGGGGTGGGAATCTGAATTCACTACTGAACGTGAGGGAGTGTAAATGGATGTACACTTTGGACACTGTTGACAATGGCCTGAATGAACTCGATGCTACGTACTCGCAATTAGCTGGACTGGTACCCGACCAATAAGATGTTAAAACCTAATGTGTGTAATATCCTGGTCATCATGTTGCAGAAAAAGCGATGCTGGATGTGTGAATATGTAAATATAGGAACATTGTGTATGTTTTTCCAATTAATATCTCCCTGGCTGAGGGTTAATATGCTGAAGATACAGCGATGCTGGATGTGTAAATATGTAAATTTATGAGCGATCTGCACTTAGGGAATTATGTGTTTGATCTTCCTATTAATATCTCCCTATCTGAGGGTTGACATGTATATGTGGATCTACACCATTAATATATTCGTCATGGGTATCATTTGTGCAATTGCCATCTTGTTTCTCAGCATCCTTGCCCTTGCTGCCTCGTTTGCATGTGATGACACTGACACAATTAATCTGCAATAACCGGCTCATTGACCACGTCTTGCCAATGCCCGTGGTCCCGTTTGCACACATTTAGATGTGACAAGAAGTACTTCGTAATTACAACCTTGTGCCCCATAGGAGTGTTTTTGTGTCATCTTCCCCTTTTATGTCATTTGGTGGGCCAGACACCGAGGTCTTCATTATACAATTTAGCTATTCAGACCGACTTTCCGAGTTCGGAGGTTTCCCAGTGTCTCGAATATGGCGCATGCGCCCCACGCAGACCTCGAGCCGCGCAGCAGCCAGCGGCAGCACCGCGAGGTGCCTGAACACGCCCCTTAGAGACGCTCCGTAGAAACGCCTTTTACTTGTATGGGTTGACGTGCGGCTGCGAGCTGTCACTGTGAATCAATCGTCAGCAGTCCCACAGGTATGCTCTCGCCGCGCTGTTGTTTCAAAATCTTAATCAGATACCGAAGAAAAGCGCTCACGGTCCTGACACACTCAGGCAGCGCTACTCTTCTAGTTATGTAAGAAAGGTTGCCTTTAATTCCCTAATCGTTGTCTTTGTGGCAAAGTATGTGACAGCACGACTTTTATAGATTGGGCTCCCCGTTGATCCTACAGAGTCGGATATCGACCAGTTATTTTCATACTGAATATGCTGGCCTGCCCATTGGTTTATTTAGGTTTTTTGCCATTAGCTCCGAATTGTTTCTGTATTAATCACATGGGGTAGCGGTTTCCCTTAGTCTAATGTATTCTTGACATCGACTGGCTGGGTTCTGGTGCCCTCATATTTATGAACCTCCCTTACACCCCCGTTTGCCCACAACATAGTGTGGATATGCGAAGGAATACAGTTTTTCTGTGCTCTTCCAGATGGTGTAACTCAGCTACACTTTGTACTTCACCGCCCGTTGGATGTAGGACGCTTGCCTCACCCACGGACAGACCGGCCCCATTACCGTCGTCCACGCTTTGTGTTTGAGACCTTTTGCTCTGCAAAGAACGGGCGTACTTAGTAAGTCCCGTTTTTCTTTACTTGGTCATACTTACCATGACTTGCCCACATTATCCTTCCTAATTGTGATCTATTTCCCCCATAGAACAACGCTACTGGCGCGAGTCCCAACTCAGAAAGGATACTACTCGAACGCCAGTACATGTAGGTACACCTTGAATTTTGCCCTGTTTTTTAGAATTCAATTGAATCCATCTAGTGACACACATTTCTGTTTTCCTAGGTGCTCAATGTCATTGTTTTTAATTGTCCTGAGGAAGACCCCAAACTGAGGACCCACCCGCCCTTAAACTTGGGGGTCGAAACGTCGACAACATTATCTACACATACACGCCCTACCGAATTTGCTAAACTCAGCTAATGTGTATAGTGTACTGCTTGGGAACAACTGTGATCTGTAACATGACTGGAAATGTTCTGTGAATAGAACAGAATTGTTTATAGGACACAATTCCTTTTCTTTGTCCCTCATTCTTTTCCAATCACACCCTACCCTCCTTTAAAATCCCTTTCTTATCTGACAATCACCGAGCACTAATTGATGAATTATACACAATTTACCATGTATTGTATGAATATGAAATATAATATATGTGTAACTGCAGCAAATCATTGCGAATAGTTGGATTAAATGCAATTTAAATGACACGTACTTGGTGGGTGTACCTTTTTGTTTAAGTAATGATTTGTTTAACTGTTTTGTAATCGACCATCCCTCTTTTTATAACATTGTACTGACCCAGGTCGATGAGGTAAGGGTTTACCCCATTATTACCTACCACCCATTTACGACGAGCTGCAGGAGAACCATCTCTCCTTGCTCCATCAGGAAGTGTTGGCTCTCTTGGCCAAGGGAACCATTGAGATTGTGCCGACATCAGATGTAGGTCATGGTTCTTATTCCCACTTCTTTCTAGTGCACAAAAAGGATGGAGGCATTTGTCCTATCCTAGACTGCACCTTCTCAATCTCTTCCCAAAATAGGAGAAATTAAAAGAAATGCTCACATTCACTCAAGTCCTGTCTGCTCTGGACAAAGGAGACTGCATGGTAGCATTGGACTTATTTTCACATCCCTGTCTTACCTGCCCTCAGACTTTGCCTTTGATTCACGGTGGGTCAAGAGCACTTTCAGGTTGCTGTGCTCCTCTTTGGCCTTACCTGCGCCCCTTGCATGTTCACCAAGGTGATAGCAGTGGTTGAAGCATATCTGCAAAGCTCTGGGTTGAAAGCGGGCTCTCCCCAGGCAGTCGTCTCCCACCTCCAGACTAAAGTGCATCTCCTGTACTCACTGGGGTTCACTATTAATGTGCCGAAGTCATACCTGAGACTACCTCTTAGAAGCTTTGTTTCATCTGAGATGTTTTGGACACAGTGCAGTTTCTGTCCTATCCTGCCGAGGTGTGAATCCAGAATATTCAGGCTATGATACCAATTTTTCATTCTCAGTCTTGGATTCCAGTGAGACTGACTCTGAAGCTGATGGGCCTCAAAGTGCCCTGCATCCTGCTTGTGACACAAGCTTGTTGGCATATGAGGTTTGTGCAGTGGGAGTTGAAGTTTCAGTGGGCACAGCATCAGGGGAATCTCTTCGACATGGTCCATATCTCGGAGGGAACTGCAAAAGACCTGCAGTGGCGGCTGACAAACCACGATTGAGTCAGTGGCAGAACCCTCTCTCTTCCCCAATCAGAACTGACTGTAGTAACATTGCATCACTCCTGGGCTGCGGTGGCCTTCTGGGAGAGGTGGAGTTCAGAGGACTCTTGTCTCTGGTGGAATCCAGACTCCATATCCACCTGTTGGAACTTTGGGCGATCCAGCTGGCATTAAAAGCCTTTCTTCCTTTGATAAGGGGTAGGCTGGTGCACGTGTTCATGGACAACAACACTGCCATGTGGTACTGCAGAAAACAGGGCATGGTGGGGTTGTGGACCCTTTGTCAAGAGGCCCTACGATTCTGGACATGTCTGGAACATCAGGTGGTTCACCACCTGGCAGGCTCTCTGAATGCAAGAGTGGACAAACTCAGCCATTGATGCCTAGTGGATCACAAATGGCATCTCCATCCAGATGTGGTGCAAGGTCTCTTTCAAGAATGGGGAGAGCCTTGGTTAGATCTTTTGGCCACCGCCGAGAACCATGCAATGTCAGTAACTCTGCAGGCTGGAGTATTCAAGGTGGCTCTAGCTTGAAGATGTCTTTCATCTCAAATTGAGCTCTGGCCTCCTCTATTCATTTCTGCCAATACCACTGATGCCCGAAGTTCTCAAGAAGATCAGGAAAGACCTGGCCCAAGTTAATCTTGTGACTCCGGATTGGGCAGAGAGAGTCTGTATCTTGAGCTATTGAGTATGAGCATTGGTCCTCTGGTCAGGCGCCTCTTCAAGAGTATCGTCTGTCTCAGCAGCAGGGGAGGGTACTGCACCCTGTGCCTTCATGCATTGAGATTGAGTGGTGACAGTTGACAGCTTTCAAACTTCCTCCTGTCAGTGATGTTATTCTAACTGTGGCATCCCTTCACTAAAATTGTATACGCCTGCAGAGGGGATACATTTTTGACATGGTGCGCCTCCAGGCATATTGATCCTCTGTCTGCACCCCTTTCCCAAGCCATGGTATTTGTTCTTTCTTTGGCCCAGCAGGACTCTGCTCTGGGAACTGTTATGGGCTACCTTTCAGCCATTTCAGCATTTTTGCAATTACTGGGCCAAACCTTTTAGTTTAATTCACCAGTTGTGACTAGGTTTCTTAAAAGTCTCCAATATATGTTTCCCCCCAGACCATTCATCATGCCCCTATGGGATTTAAATCTGGTCCTGACTTTTTTGATGTGTGCGCCCTTTGAGCCACTACACACCTACCCTCTCAGGTAACTGACCATGAAGACTGCTTTCCTAGTGGCCACCACATCAGCCAGGAGGTTCTGCAAATTCTAGGCACTCTTTGTGCACCACTCTCCTTATACTACCTTCTATCCGGACAAGCTAGTACTCCGGACAAGGCCCTCCTTCCTTCCGAAGGTTGTGACTCCTTTCCATGTAGGCCAGAACATCACCTTGCCTACCTTCTTTGCTCCACCTCATCCTTCTAAAGAGGAGGGGAGACTCCACCATCCGGACACAAAATGAACGTTGTTGTTCTACCTTGAACAAGAGAGTTCTGGGTGGACGATTGACTCTTCATATTGTACGTCAGGCCAAGAAGAAGAAGGCTGTGCAGAAATGAACCATCTCAAGATGGATAGTGATCTGGACAAAGATCTGCTACACATTGGCTAAGAAGCAATCACTTGAGGGCTTGTGTGCTCATTCCACCAAAACCAAAGCTGCAACTACTGTGTTAGGTCATGGAGCCCTGTCCTGGACATCTGTCAGACAGCAATGTTGGCATCTCTGCACACGTTTACCTAGCACTGTTGCCTGGGCAGTCTGGTCTGTTATGCGAGGCACTTTGCCTGTTTGATCCTGCAGAACATTCTGGCTTAAATCGGATTTGCAGATGCACCTCCGGGGCGGTGTTGCTTGGAAATCTATTCCAAGGTAAGGAATCTGTGGCTAGAAGTCTCTATCAGATGAGCAAGATACTTCCTTCTGGTAGCGACTCTATCTAGCTGCAGATTCCTTACCAACCCTTCCATCCTCCCTACTCTGTGAACTGATTATAGTGTGACGGTCACCCTTCCAAGGGCCTTAGAAATCTACACCAGTTGTCACTCGTCACCGTGACTCTGTGTTCCTGGCATGGAAAGTCTTGAAAAGAAATGTCAGCGTGCTGGGTTGGGGCCTATATATGCACCCCGTATATCACCTCTGGCACGGACGATGCAGAAGTGGAGCAGAATGATGCCACCTACCAGCATGGCAGAAGTACTGCTCGAAAATGTCTTGAACAATTCTGATGCCTGGGGAATATTCTAAGGTAAGAAGTCTGCGGTTAGATAGAGTTTTTACCAGATAAGGCATTAGCAAAGGTAAGTAACTTGTTCTTTCATATCTTAGAGTTACACTGCAATGCATGGAAAATTTGATTTTCATTTAAAATATTTATATGTTTAGCCTTCTTAACCCGTTTACCGCGGCAGCAATTCCGCTGCGGTGCAGCGGGTTTAATGAGTGGGCGGGGCTGCGTCGGCCAACGGACATGCGCAGCACTATGAAGGTAGTGCACGCAACAGAAGCAGGCAAGGGGTTAATGGCCACGCACACACTTAAACTATTTTTACTTAGTCTGTATATGCACAAAATGTATCCATGGTATTTCATGAGGTTATGACCTTAATATAGCTATCAATATGCAATCACATTAGAATCATCAGCATGAAAATAAAAGTGCAAACATGGGAGAGAGTGAAAAAACTAACCCTGGGCGGAGTTAGTGGAGTTGCACTACGCCAAGTGCAAAAAAACTCTGCCGCACTATGCGGAGCTTCGCAAGCGGCGGAGTACGGTAGAAAAATGTAGTTCGCAGTGATTGCAGCGAGCTGGATGCTTGTCCGCACTGTGCAATCATTGCGAACAGCACCATGCACAGCGCAAGCTTACCTTTTCTGCCACTCAAGTAGTTTTTTACTCGAGTGGCAGCTTCCTCAACGCGAACAGGCAGGTTCTCAACGCGAGCAGTCACAGGCATACGCGACCACTCGCAATGAGAAACCAGACCCCCCCCTCATTGAGAAATCTCACCGGGAGGTTTATTTTCCATGCTTTCACCTGCCAACTTGATGTTGGCAATCGCCAATGAGGAAAAATCTCACCGGGAGGTGAATTTTCTCGCTCGCGTTCGCCAACTTGACGTTGGTGAACGCGGGAGAGGAAAAAAACTCCGGTCTGCTGCGTGAAGCAGAGTTTTTCAGAACTCTGCAAGCTCCACATAACGAATGCGGACTGCGGGGTGCGGGAAACTCTGCAGACTCCACGAGCGGAGCAGAGTTCACCGCCCAGGGTTAGAGAAAACAGGGAGATGAGAAGAGATCAAAGACTTTCACATGAAAACCAATACATTTCTCCCTGGGCATCTTCCCGTTCACAAATATTTTTCCTGCCAACCTCCCCTGTCACCCAGTACCCTTCTCTTCCTCAGGCACAACCACAGACAAAGTAGCTGTTGTCCTGCCATCCTCCCATCCCACCCTCCATGAATTTCTTCCACTCCCATTCCCAATATTTTTAAACCTGGTGCCCTCTCTTGGTACCAGACATTCCCACGCTCTTTGCACCTGAATCTGGGATTGTCGCTCTGATTGTGAAATCAGAGAATCAAGGCTTTGCGGACAATGGTTCTGCGAGAACCACTGTCTTTGTTGTCTCTGTGCAGACTCATAGGTGACAGGGGAGAAGGTATTTTAGTACACCAATTCCCCTGTCTCTCACTCGTCTGCCAAGACCTGAATCAAGCTAGAGAAGGCTGTCAGGAAAGCAGTGGTCAACCATCATTCCACCACCTGCATTGTGTCTCTGGAGACCTTCTGGACATGGTGAATCAGTTCCTCTACTCGATTGGCTTTGAGTCTGGTTTTTCACTTCTCTTTCTTCGAAGAAGAGGAAAACAATTTGACATCACAGCAGTGAATAAATACCCTGATTTAACCCCTTTGCCGCGATTTCGCGGCAGTGTGGCACTTCCGCAAAATGGGCGGGGCCGCGTCAGCCAACGGCCGACGGCAGCACTAGCGAGGTAGTGCTGCCATCGTCCAACGGCCGACAGGTGCATGCAAGGGGTTAAAATTCTGTTTTTATGATAATGTATTGCTAAAGAAGTCCTATGCTGCAAGAGTAATTGAACTTAATTGTAGTGCAGTGTCTTCTGATCTCCTGGAGAGTTTGAAGTGGATATGATGGTATTGTTGCCCCTGCAATTTCTAGTTCTAATAAATTATAAGAAATCATGACTCTGCTTTCAGTGGTAATAAATGATACTAATGGTGTAATGTAATAGGAGTCCAATATTTCTTTATTTCAGTTATTCACCATAAAAAAACATAGAAATAAGTACATACAGTTAAAACGATTAAAAGAAAGTTAAAAGAGATAAAGTATTTCATCTAGGATAATTCATTTAGGTTTAAAAAAAAGTAAAAAAGTCAGTCAACAGTCAGTATCATGGTTTAGATTCTTAAGGAAGTTTCTCCTGGCCCACCACATGGAATTCAAGAAACGGGAAACTGCAAAAACTATGTGGGAGTGTGTTATATTTTAAAATTCTAAATGCTTCCATGCAATGGGTTGTACCTAGATTTTTACACAGCTGGACCAACCATTTTTGTCTTATTAGATGATATCCCGGGCAAAAAAAGAACACATGTAGTTCAGACTCAACACACATGCTACAGGCTGGACACCCAGTAGGATTACCACCCAACCATTTACAAGTAAAAACACGCAGGGGGAGACAGCCATGGCGAAACTGCACATATAATTTCCTGCATGATGCTGGGTGGATTACATCAAGACATGCCTCCATCCAGGAAAAGTGAGGTAAGAGTACCATGGGCGGGTTCTGTATGAAGTTTTGCGGCTAGTCTCCCCCAATAGCTGGAAGTTAATAGTTTGCGTGATGTTCTCATACAAGCAGTGTCAGGGTAATGTGATTTCAAATGTACTCTTTTTACAATTTAAAATGTTAAATTCAATGTGACTGTTATTCCCAATAATATGAAACAACGCTCTTATACAATATGACATAGAATGTGCAAGGCATTCTTAGGTGTAGACATTGGGATATAGCCAATCTTCAGGAAACACATCTTGACTATGTGCGTGATTTGGAGCTTGACCGATCATACCCACCACTGTGTAGGACTCAGTCTTGTCGTGTGGTTGAGACTTTCAGTGGCTGGGTACAAAAAAAGACACTTAATGAACATATGGAGGGACATCCACCAAGATGTGAAAGAATACTCCTTCTTCTCCCCTATATATTTACTCACACAAAGCTTGGTAGTCAAAGTGATGAGTGCTGAATACTACGGTCGCACCAAAGTGGAACATAGTCTGCTCAAGATAGTGGTAGATTGGGGATGCAGGGTATCCCCCATAACAACATGGTGCATCAAGTTGGAGGCAATATTGGACACATGATCCCAGGAAGTGGGGGAAGTAGGAGCCTGTGGAGGCTAGGGAGTTAAGGCTCTTGAAAGCTTATAAGGGACCCCAAATATTATTGAAGAGCTGCAGTTGATCCTGGATATTGTAAATTTGTTCATGTGTGGCCAGGCGGTAGAGCTCCACGAGCCATTCCTTGTGTTTGGGTACCTGTGAAGTGCACCAGTATCGTAAAATACATATTTTGGCTACCATAAGGGCTGTCAACATCCACCTCCTCCAATGGGAGACTGTGTCCTCAATGTCGGTGAAGTCATGAAGGAAGACCAATTTGGAGGATTCTCGAAAGGGTATACAACTAGTAGAATGAAGCGTCTCCCATATCAAGTGCCAATAGGTGATCAACGTTGGGCATGAACGCAGTATATGATATAGCCACACCCATCTATCACACAATTCCAGCAGGCATCGGTCAAGATGCAACAGGCCCTGTGCAACTTGTAGGGGACCAATACCAGTTATGCAAGAACTTCAAGTAAGTGTATTTGAGGTGCGCCTCTCAGAGGAAACAGTCATGACATTCCAGGACCTCCTTCCAATCAGACTCCGAGTGCTCAATCACCAGTCTGTCCTGACAGTAAGCATGGGTGCTGTTCATGTGTTATGAGAGTAGATGGTATCAACAAGTATTTAGAAAAAGTTAAAAACCCCAACCAAGAGTCCCATTGCCCTAGGTCAAAATAAGGAGTATCTATCTTAATCTTAGTAGGTTGTTCCATATTATGGACATGGTCTATAATGACGTGAATTATAACTGGGTGGGCTCTCTAGACGTAGATAAGAATTGAAACACTGAGGTGGCCATACTTGTTATTAGTGCTTATGCGGGTGGGACTAGGTCCAGTGTTTCTTAAATGGGTTGGACTATTATACGTGGAACCAATGGCTCGGGTAAACATGGAAGCCAAGATTTCAACCTCACGGAGGCTTGGTGTCCTATTGGTTCTAGGGTTTAGGGCTAGTGTTGTGTTTGGTTAGAGTTAGGGCTAGGGTTCCTAATTGGTCAAAGGGGGCACCTGACTACCAGAGCTATTTAAGGCTAGGGCTTAGGGCATCTTAGTCCGGGCGTTGAGGCAAAGGGTGGAGAGGACAAGGGCCAGTGCCTGTTTGAGCCTGTTCGAGATTTGTCAAGATTAGGGCCAGAAATGCTGCCCAAATTCATATAAACCAGCACCCACCTTACCCCATCCACATCCACAAACATAGTAACACACACACAGCGCATGTACTCTACTCATATACTACAAACTAACCCTATACAAAATTCAATGTCTCAGCACCCACTACAAAACACCACAAACCACACCTATACAACCTTCTATCCCAGCTACCACACATTTGCACCATCACCTACAAACAGTACACAACTCCATCCTATACCAATAGCCAATCCACTCATGACTAACACAACCCAATTCCACAACATACTGAATGATATGCCAACCAGGCACACACTCCTTGCTCCAATTACTCCTTACAGACCCCTTTTTCTCACTAACAACCCTGTACTTAGCCTCCAGCTAACATCCTTCTCTTCTTTCTACCACAATAACACAACCGCACAACACTTACACTCCACTACACCACACATATTACCACTTGCAACAAACAGGTCTAAGACAAACACTCACAACTCTACTTCATCCTCTCTTACACACAACATATACTCTACTCACAAACACATCACCACCCCCTTACCTTACAACTTTCACTCATAAACAATACTATTCCAACATATCTCATAAAACAAATACATCAGCATCCCTTTTCACTACTCCTCAAAAACAAAACTTATCACGCACACCAGCACAACAAAATCTCTCAAGCGCAACACCTCATTATACTTACCATTACAAACTACAAACATACACCCACCTTTCAAATAACACAAATAAACAAACTCCAATACCAAGCTTTCACTCTTCCAGCACACCCAACACAGATAGAGCAGCACAGCAACTCTCGTTTAGCCGACCCACATGCTGCACCACCGCCCCTAACTCTTACATCTTCCCCCCTAAACAGACGCAAACAAAATAAGCGAGGGGCCACACCTCACATCTTTGCTTCTCCATGTCTACAACACAACAAGGTTACGCTACAGACAACACAGCACACCAACTCACTCTCAAACACCGTCTCCACCACCTACACATACAGACCCATCAAAATGCCTTCTTAGCCTGCTGGACAAAGAACAAGATATAGAAATGCTACACGATTGCTATCCTCATATACCTAAAACCAACACTAAGGATACATCAAATGCAAGCCCACAAAATACTGTTCACTCCTCTACAAAACAAAGTCACACTATCTCCAAAGCGCATTCTCTAAACGGTCTACTAATAGATGCTTGATCCCTCTCTAATAACAAACAACACATCCACGACCTTCTCCCTGACGCTAAACTAGACATACCATTCATTACTGAACCATGGTTGGGAGAGGATATGGCTCCAGTCCTGCATCAAACGATCACCCAAAATCGTATAGGCAAAAAAGGGGTGGCCTAGCTGTTGTGTTCAAGCAAACATGACATATCACTAAAGTTGACGACATCTCCATAAAAAATTGTGAGGCCCTCTTCACCTGATGCAAACCTACACTGTGTTCCTCCTGTAACTTCCTGCTCCTTTACAGACTTCCACCTAGCAAGGCAACCTTCCCAGATGCAGTTCTAGATACGGTTTCAAACCTGATAACACTACACTCCAACCTATGCGTTCTAGGTGACCTCAAGATTTGGTTTGCAAACCAAATATGTTCCATCCAAAAACAATATTTGCTGGCCTAGAAACGCTGAACCTGCATCATGTCCACAAACCCATACACATCGCTGGACACGTCCTAGATGTAGTTTTTGCTAATACAGAACTAGTTACCTTTCACACACCACTATTTGCTTGCCCTCAAACATAAAACAACACTAAGCAACGCATCTAAAACCACCTTCCACGTATCCACCTATCGGCCATGGAACAAACTCAATTTGGAACACTTAGAAACACAACTAACATCAAGTAGAGAACTAGAAACAAAAATTCTGTTCAAAAACTACATGAGTGGCTACAGGAAGCTTTTGATATCCTGATACAACTAAAACCCACTCAACAGAGCAAAAGAAAACATGCACCTTGGAAAATACAGAGATTAAACAACAAATTAGACAGCTACAACGTGCCTGGCTCAAAACAAACGCCAACCAAGACAATCTTTGCCTACAGAAAATTAACAGATTGTACAAGCCAGCTATTAAAAAAGCAAAGAAAAATACTATTCGGACAGAATTTAAAATTCTAAATGTGTAAATAAAGAATTCTATAAAATTCTCAATTAACTTTTTTAACCAAATTGCTTAGAAACAGCTCACCCCATTACTCAAGAGTTCAAAGACAAACTAGAAAAGCATTACACTGACAAAGCAGACATGTTGGACTCATACTTAAAACAGAGACAAAGTGTCAGCACTAACCCTTCCTTTTACATACCTACAATCCAAGAATACTCTAACCCAGCTTCTCCGTTCCTATCAACACATTTCACATGATGAATTTATGGCACTGGTCAGAACAAGCAGGCATGCTGGCAGCCCTTCTGACCCGTGTCCACCGCAAACCTTCAAGACTATTCTTCTGACAACCTCTGCTGTCACTCCAGTAAGGAGAATCATCAACAGCTCCTTAACTATCTGAATATTTCCATAAGAACTCAAAAAGTCATACATACGCGCATTACTGAAGAAAACGAACTTGGACCAGCTGAACCCTGACAACTACAGACCGATCCTGAACAAACTAATAGAAAGAGCAGCTTTCACCAGATGTCACAATTCTTTGAAGAGAATGCCATACTTTCAGACTTCCAAACGGGAAAGAGACACAGAATATGCACTCCTTACCATTTGGGATGACCTGAAGAGCACAGTTAACTGCAACAGGGTTGCTGCGCTTCTTCTCATGGACCTCGCAACTGCTTTTGACTTCAAACATCACAGTCACGGTCTGTTCCTGCTCATTACAATAGGCTCATCTGCACAAAAGAGGGTCAGCTTTATTGATGGAACTGTGGGAATGTTGGGTGGTGGATTGTTTGTAGTTTTCCACAAATTCTGTCACAGAAATGATGGGAAATTCGGTTGTGAACATCAGTTTGATGTTTGCAGGGCACTCTGGGTAAAGAAAATTGGTGGCATCCACACAAATGACGCCACAGAGGGCTCTTCTGCATGACTAGATTCAAGTAATGCTGTGGAACGGTAGGTTTCCCTAGGTACTGGCTGACGCTAGGCCTGAATACCGTAGCTACACCATACCAAAAATGCACTCAACTCCTAGCTTTTTCTTGCACTTTTCATGCTTGTATTCCTGGGAATTTCTTATATCTGGTGATTGGGGTATGTGATTCTAATCTGGAGATGATTTTAATCTGGAACAGTATTACAATGCAAAATGGTGGGATATTAGCTATTATCTGTTGCCTTCCTACTGTACTTCAATTAACACAAAAATTATTTGTGAAAAAACGTTCTCAGATCCACCTGCCATTATAGGTAATACAGAATTTGGAGACGTACAAATTACACCTATCCCTAAATACAGATTCTTGGGTATGTTTAAAAAATATATAGCTTTCATCCACAACCAATTTCTGTTCATTAGGTTATTCATTAGCAAGTGATGCATGGTTGTTACACAACAAAAACAGATTGCAAATCGTGGCTCATTTGGTGGCTCTGGGTATCACAGACGTTTAGCAAAACTACAAATACTCCACATCTGTGTCTCCAAAAAGGACTTACAGAGGTAATAGTGCACCGTTTTGGAGATCTACCATCTAGTTACAATTGTAAACCATGTTACCCATTTTTATTCTTTCCTTGTTTGTAGTCACTATTTTTTTAATGTAATGATTAGTTTCTTTTAGGCATCCGAGTGTAGTCTACAAAATGATCCTTGTTCATTTCAGAGTTTTCTGGGATCTTTCATGATTTTCACAACATTTATCACAGTCACACAGCTCTTTCCTCTTATAATGCTTCTGTCTCTCCATGAGAATTGTGAAAGGAAAGAGCTGTGTGTCTTTGCCCCAGCAAGGAACCTGATGGTGTTTGTATTTTCCCTTACCCGATGCTTCAGACTGAGAGGGAAACAAAGTCGGGCCCAAACAAAGTGCAGCGAAGTCCAGAGTGTCTAGACGGTCGAAGTTCAGTGGTTTCTTGATCAGAATCTTGTCCACATCAAATCTAGGGTCCTACAGCCAGGTAAGCCCTTTGTACCCACGGGAGAGGGTTGGACAGATTCTGGGGACCTTCCCAGGGGAGGGTCTGGAAAATGGGGAGGATACTCCCCTGTCATTTGTCCAGTTTTGCGCCAGAGCAGGAGCCAATGGCTCCCAGGACTGGTTTGAACTGGACTATGAACACGGACACCAAATATGCCCAGACCTTCGGCCTCTGGCAATCGCACCCACCCAGCCCCAATACACTAAATCCTGTCTGGTAGGTGGTCACACCTCCCTGTGACTGGATGCCTATTGTTCCACCTTCGTCTGCTCGAGCTTGGCTCAGCAGCAGGAGGGCAGAAATGTGTCTCTTGTTGGCAGCAACCATTTTGTACGGCCCAGTACTAGAAGACTGGTACCGGGAACACCAGGGACCCAACAAAGCCCGCTTCTGAGGGGTGGAATCATACCTTCCAGTGCTTCCACACTGGTTACCAGTGTGGGGGTATAATTCCAACATGTTTGACACCAAACATAATAGGGTTACTTTCAGACATTTTAGAGTTGGGCAGTATGCGGTCACATAATGCCGCTCTATATGTCGTAAATGGCTGATACACTGACAAACCAGGAGAATGGACTCCGTAGGCTGCAGGGGTGTTCTGCGCATGAAGTGGCACCCTTTTGCTTGGAACCAGGCACCCTGCCTTCAGGATTGTTAAGTACTGCTATCGGGGGGACTTATAGGTTTTAGGTGTAGTGATAGAGCGCGCAGGTCTCCCGACTTATAATTTCCAATTTACCATATTCATAAATCAGGCGACCTTGCACACTACTACCAGCAATCCTTGTTCCTTCCTATTTTATTTCCAGTGTACCCGACTTACCAATCCACCGTTACGGGTACCTATGCCCACAATGGATCAGGGAGCTAGCTGTAAAGAAAAGCAGATACCAAACGTACTTTGTCTATAATTGCACTCAGATAATAACCAGAGACCCAGGAAGTTTTAAAACCTTTATCTAAACATCATCAGATTCCGAAAGCATAAGATTTACAGTAAGTAAGCAATCAATAATCAAGATTACAAAGAGCACGTATCCATAAAGGAAGTATATGAGACCAACCATTTATGAGTCTAAAGGAAGGTAAGAACAGGGAACATACTAGTAAGAATTTTCAGGTTTAGACTAGGCGTGGAGCAGCTAAAGGACGGGGAAAATAAGGAACATACTAGAATATATATTTACAGGGAACTTTGATCAGTCTATGGAGACTCGAAAAGTAAACATGTAACTATAGGGGAAGGTAAAAAGTGGAACACGCTAATATCTCAGAGTAAACATTTCATTTTATCTAAGGGAGGGTAAAGAAAAAGAACAACTGTATTTTCGTGAACTGAAACAGGAATGTACTTAAAGGATGGGTAAGAAATGGAACATGCTAGAATAACAATGATAACGTATGACCTGTTCATTTAGTGGTGCGTAAAGCATGGAAAATCAAACATGCAAGAGTATGACTTTATTAAAGCAAAGAAAGGAAACATAGAAGATGCAGAATAGATTTCTCAGCTCTATATTTGCCTAGTATGGTGTGAAGACCAACCCTGGCCACGGGTCAGTTAAGGACGGGAAGAACCCCAAGGAAAAACAGTCGCCAGCAGGTGCAGAATGGACACCCCAGGACAGGACAGGGAAACCAAGTTAGGATCAGGACAGGACCACCAAGGTAAGACCAGCACCCGCAGTTCGGTAGCAACGCCTGCGCTCCACCCTCTCTGCAGCTATAAGTCAGAACCCCGATTGGGTTATCGAATTCCCCAGCAAAGTGCTCCGCCAGCACTTAAGGTTCAAAAACCCTGTTTGGGTCTCTGGAAATTACGGACAGAGTGCTCCGCAGCAGTCTGTATCAATCACCTATTGAGTGCGTTGGGTCAGTGACAGGTCAGCTATTCAGACAGGTCGGACAATTTCTCTAGCTAAACCCAGGCTAATTATACTGTTTTTGGGTCAGTGTACCACCCCCCAATGTTGCTAGTGTAAGAATCCCCAATTTCGATTGGTCCACAAGTAGGCCAGGTCAACACACCAACCACATTTCACTTCTACAAGACTTAATTTGCATACTCTGGGACCGCCTATTGAATTTGGGGTTCCCATGACATAAATCTTAACGTTACAATAGTGCATCTATGAATTATGATACATTTAGAACAGTTCAGCTTTTCTGCTAGGCGTAGGTGCATCTTCCCAGGCACATCTTGGCTGGGACCTTGGCTTGGCAGGGTTTCAATGCCACCGGCAGAAGACTGTCATGCGCAGAAAGGCTGTTCAATATGGAGTATTTTCATCCCGCATGCTCACGGATTTTTAATACATGTAAAGTAAGCAAAAACAATTAGGAACATAGAAAATAAATGATTACACTGTATACCAGGAATCCCTATATGACTCCCCTTACTTTATATTAACTATAGCATTATTATTATTAATGCGATACGAACAGAAAGCAGAAAGCGGCAAGACAAGCTTCGGCATGTGAGAACACAAAAGCGGCCATCTTAAGTCGAGTGCGCAAGCTTGAAAAGTTCCCACCAGAACTGCGAGTACATCACGTCACGTGATTGTGACCGACGCATGCGCAGAAGAAATTCCCGCCAAGCAGCGGCCATTTTAGAGGCAAGCTTTGTTAAGGTTAATAAACTCATAGGCAAGCATCACTCGGATACCCAAATTCTCAGAATAAAAGGGAAATTAGTAAGACAAACAAGTTGATTTAGTTAATTAAGGTTATTCGAGGTTCATGAGTACAAGCAAGCCGCTTTACGTGCGAATTCTTGCTCCATCAATCCCCTCTTTGATGATATTTTATATCATCACTAACAAAATAGAACCAGATGCCAACTTTTCTCATATTTTGCCCAATTCGATTTCTTCAAACATTCTGTTCAATTTCTCTTTTGTTTCTTTATTAGGGTGAGAATTGCTCACCCTTTTATAAAGCTGATTATTCATTTCTTCTAATTCAAGTTCATCCACATTCCGTTTCATCCCTCTCTGGTTCACAGTATACCTTTTCTGGTGCTTTCGACATTTGCAACAAACGAATATAGTGAATACTACTAAACCTATTCCTGCAATTGGCATTAGTACCTTAATCAGAAGACTTCTACCTAAATTAGAAAACCAATGACCTACGGCGGAAAGACCATCAGTAAGTCTCTTCCAGGCACTGTCAATCTCAAGTGGTTTGAGCTCTTTTCCCATATTTGTAATGTTCCTCACATACCTTTTAATTTCTACACTTTTATCAGGTATGTAAGTGCAACAATGTTGCGCTTTCAACATTCTGCAGACTCCGCCCTCTTTTGCCAATAGAGTATCAAGGGCAAGTCGGTTCTGTAAAACCATTGATCTGACCGCGACCATTTCGGTATTGACCATCAGGAAACCTCCAGCAGTGTCGGTAGATAACCGATCTACTACTGTTGACAATTTGCAAATTCTGTGTGTATTCAGAACCACTCCCACTGCAGGTATCAGTGCACTAAAAATATCTCCTACAATCTCACCAGCAGTTTCTCTTTTAGTGCGTACTAATTGGTTAGTTTCTTCATTGCTTCCAGTTATTTTCCCCACATGGTATATCTTTGGAAAGACAATACCAAAATAGCAACTCCCGTACCAATGGTCGGGCAATTTGAAGTAAGCCTTGTTCCCACAAATAAAATAGATTCCAGGAAACACAGTCCCTGTCCCATCTTTGAAACCCCAACCTCCAATTACCTTGTAATTATGTTCACATTCACTGGAACCAATGAAAACATTGTTATAATAACTAGTCATTTCCCTTTTAAGACAGAGCTTCCCCTTCTTTTCGAAATCCAAAAGCATAGCAGCATTAGTTCCACCATTTGAGGTGCTCCCTATACTCTCGGCCCATTTAGGAACCTTGTGGTTCTTGTCTTTGGCCTTCTTTTGGAAACTCTCTCTTCTCTTCTCTACCATGTCTAGAAATTATTTTTCCTTTTCATGTAAAGAACAGGTCAGGTTATTTTTGTGTGCATCATCTATATTAATTTTCCCTACAGTCAGAAAATAATCACTCATGTATTTAGCTACATCTCTAGTCGTATGTACAGGGTTCAGGTTTCTTCGAACAGGAAGTTCAGAAAATGTCACGTCAGAGTTTGAATAGTAATACTGTAAAGGTCCTCTTTTGTAGAATAAACTAGTTAGTATACTGCAGGAAATTCCATAGGTTAAGGGCAGGTGATGATAAGTCACACCTTCAGCTACAGAAGTAGGTAGCTTCATACAGACATAACAGTCGTCTATTTCCATAGTTTCTACATAATGCAATAACAGGTTTGCGAAAACATTTAAATGCGTCTTGTTCTTAATTTTGTTAAAGTGTAATTCTTCCTCATCTGGTGCTACTATGTCTATTTGTCTCCGTTTCAGGCTAAGTGGTTTGTCCAATGTGTCTACTCTTCGTGGTGTCTTTCTAGTGTGTGATTCAACAGTGTTGTCAGGTAAATTATTATTTGGGTACAGACTTGGGTTCTTGCTCATCATAGAAGGAAGTGTTATTGTTAGTCCTATCCAGAGGATCAGTACTATGGCTATACTACATAAACATACTTGGCAGCATGTTTTACAACAACCTCGTCTCGGTCTTCCGCTCTCAGAAGAATCAGACATTTTATTTCAAAAGAGGTTACAACCCCTCTTTGTAAATTTACACAGCTTGCTTACTCGAGTAACTTTTCAGGTTGCGTTTGCTTCTTCACAGATCTGTTCAGCAATTACTTCTTCGTCACTTTCATCACTTTCGTCACTTATTTCCAAATTCTCAAACTCCTCCAATACGTTATATGTCCACTCAGGACTCGCGTATTTGTTATTCAGTTTCTTTAAGCGAGCACTTCTTCTCTTTACCTTGGTGTGGACTGGGTCAGTCTGACTCGACACCTCATTTATTTGTTCAGGCTCCTCGTTTATCGTCTTCAAACGTAGTCTCAGCCTTTTCACATATCGAGGTATCACCCTTTCGGAGTCTTTTGAATGGCACTGTCTCTTGGCTTTTGTCCAATATTCTTTTATTTACGTTTAGTTGTGGCACATTGGAGTCTTGTTCGTCTTCAACAGTTTTCCCTACCTTACTAGGTCCAGGTCTTTCTTCTGTTTCTTCTGCCTGGTCCCTAAACTGGCCTTGTTCAGGTATCTGTTGAGTCTGACTTTGATCTGTTTCAACCTCTTCTTCCTGAACACAATTGTCTAATCCTGTCTGTTCCTGTTCACGCTCTTCGAACTCTTGATTTTCTTCTGCATGAACTTCCGCCCTAATTTCTATCTGTCCCTCTTCTGGTGCAGGTGTTCTGGGTGGAATGTCAATGACCTGCTCTTGCCCTATCTGGTCCTCCTCAGAGTCAGATCTTACATGGATTTCGATGATCTGAGTAGCTTCTTCTTCACCTGTCTCATCCTCACTATCCCACTGTCTGTCTAGCTGGGCTTGTCTTCTGGTTCGGATTGGGTCGATTGTCAGATCAATGAGTGGAACCCAATCGTCTTGACTGGAGCTCTGTTGTCCCCCTTCAGCTACGTCAGGACCAATGGCTTGGGATCCTTCAGCTTGGCAACCTTCAGCTTCAGTTAGGTCTGGTTCAGTCACTCTCTTCGTGTGGCTGGCATGGATCCAGCGAGGTACTGCTGCACACTTTACAGCTGTGGTGGTTACCAGGATCACTTGTCGTGGCTTTCCCCACCTCGGCTCAAGGCAGCTCTTCCGGGTGTGCTTCTTTATTACGACCCAATCACCAGGATTCAGGTTATGTGTTGGAGTCGTAGCCCTGGCAACGTCTTCTCCCCCAACCTGGTGAGAGATAGAACGTACTTGTCAGCCAGCTCCTTACAATACTCCAGCACCAAATCATCAGATATGCATATTATTTTGTATCCTGGCACCCATGTTTTCCGCATCGCTCTTCCCATCAGGATTTCATGTGGACTCAAGCCCGTGTTCCGGTCTGGAATACTTCTGAGTCCCATCAGCACAAGAGGCAGAGCATCTGGCCATTCCAGTTGAGTGGATTCACACATCTTTTCCAATCTTGACTTGATTGTGCCATTTATCTGTTCTACCACTCCAGAAGCCTCTGGACGACATGCACAGTGCAGATGTTGCGTGATTTTGAATGCTTCACAGATTTGTTTTATTATTTCGTTCTTGAAATGACTCCCTCTGTCAGATTCAATTAAGACCGGGAAGCCGTAACGAGGTATAAGCTCTCTAAGTAATAGTTTTGCTACTGTGATACTGTCATTTCTACGTGTAGGGAAAGCTTCTACCCATTTTGAAAACAGGCAGACAACGACAAGCAGGTATCTCATTCCTCGACAAGGAGGCAACTGAGTGAAGTCAAGTTGCAGTCTAATGAAGGGGCCTCCTGCCTTTCTAATTTTCCCTGGTAACACTATGGTCTTTTTTCCAGGGTTAAATTGCTGGCAAGTCAAACACCTCTGGCAGAGTGCCTCTGCTACTCTTCTGAAATTCGAATTGAACCATGTTCGGCGGAACATGCGAATCATCGCATCTCTGCCCACATGTGTATGTCAATGTATCAGCCTAGCCATAAGAGCAAGCATACAGTCTGGCAACACAGGCAACCCATCAAGGTAAACAATGACACCATCTTCATCTCTCCGGCGGCACCCAAAGTTTCTCCATCTCTGTTTCTCCTGTGGCTCTGCTGCTTGCTGTAAGTCTCTCACCTCTTCCCATGTATTCACTCCCTCTAGCATCAAAAGTTGGCAGCTGCTTCCAGTTCCCCCAACCCTTATATTGATTGAGATTTTGTATTTTGCACAATGTTTGGCTAACTGGTCAGCATAACAATTACCGGCTGTCACATCATCTTTGCCAGATTTGTGAGCAGCACACTTGACCACAGCCAATTCTTTTGGTAACTGGATGGCTTCCAGTAAATCCTGCACATATTTTCCATTTCGGATAGGGGTACTTGAAGAAGTCAGGAACTCCCTCTGTAGCCACAATTGGCCAAAGTCATGCACAACCCCATAACCGTACTGGCTGTCAGTATACACGGTTATTCTCAAATTTCTCCCAAATTTACAAGCTTTTGTCAATGCAATTAATTCGGCTATTTGTGCAGACTTAACTCCATACAAATAAGATGCTTCCACTGGACGATCCAGAGTGCACACCGAGTAGGCAGCACTTAAGCCACAGTCCTCGTGTCTCATGCATGAGCCGTCTACAAACAGCTCATAATCTCCATGGTTCAAAGGGTGCTCTTTAATACCTGGGCGTGGTTTTGTACTGAATTCAGTCAAGTCAATGCAATCATGTGCAAATTCTTCCCTCACTTCTTCTGCGAATGAGCTAGGTAGTAAGGTTGCAGGATTTAAAATGTTACATCTTTCGATGGTTACATTTCCTGCAACTACAAGGATTCTCTCGTACTTAGTCAGCCGACTAGGTGTGAGATACTGGGTTTTCGTTTTTGTCAGTAAAATCACAACAGAATGCGGAACATACACAGTTACTGGATGTCCCATCACAATGGACTCACTCTGTTCAAGACTCATGCAGGTTGCAGCTACAGCTTTCAAACACCCAGGTAATCCAGCTGCTACTGGGTCCAATGTGGAAGAAAAGTATGCCACTGGACGTCGAGTCATACCATGAATTTGGGTCAGGACTGATAGTGCACAATTGTCCTGTGTGTCACAGAACAGTGCAAAATCTTTTGAATAATCAGGCATTCCTAATGCAGGAGCAGTACAGAGACAATATCGTAATTTGGTAAAAGCTGACATGCTTTCGTCATCCCACTCCACTGGGTCACTTGCTCCTTTCCTGGTCATTTTTATCAATGGTTTTGATAGGACTGCAAATCCCACAATCCATTGCCTGCAGTAACCTACAACTCCAAGGAACATTCTGATTTCCTTCTGAGTGTTTGGCAATTCCATGTTTCGAATTATCCTGATTCTTTCTGAGGTGACTTTCCTGATACCTCTCTCTATATGGTGCCCCAGATACTTCACTGATGTAGTACAGAATTGCAGCTTTTCTGGAGACACTTTATGCCCTCCCTCACCTAAATGGTTCAGTAAGGCAATGGTGTCAGTCACGCAGTCTTTTAGGCTCCTAGACGCCACCAAGAGGTCGTCTATGTACTGCACCAGAACTGAGTTTCCGGGCAAAATTAGGGTCTCAAGGCACTTTTTCAGAATCTGATTAAAGATTGAGGGGCTTTCTGTATACCCCTGAGGGACGCGATTCCAGACGAACACGTGACTGTCGAATTCAAATGAGAATAGAAATTTGCTGTCTGGATGCAATGGAATTGAAAAGAATGCATGACATAAGTCAATGACGGTAAACCATCCTGCATTCCATGGAATTTGGTATAAAATCACTGCAGAGTTTGGCACAACAGGACAACAGGGAACCACAATTTTGTTAACCCTTCGCAGGTCCTGTACTACCCTGTACTTACCGCTAGGTTTCTTGATTCCGATTATGGGTGAATTGCATGGACTGCTCATCACTTCTTGTATGATTTTGGCTTCTAAAAATCTTTTAATTTCAATGGCAACTCCTGCTTTGTACTGTTTAATGTTTGGGTACACTGCATTCTCCTTTATGGTTATTTTAATCGGGTCTACCTTTGCCATTAATCCTACATCCTTTCCAGTAAAATCCCATACCTCTGGTTTTACTGTTTCTTGGAGTTCTTCAGGTAAATCTGCTATTGTCAGCTTTTTAATTTCAGAATCGGATCTTGCTAACATTAGTTTATAAATTCCATCTTCATCTGGGGTCTGTATTTCAACGCCATTTGGTGTGCAAAAGATGGTGCAATTCATTTTGCACAACAAATCCCTCCCTAACAGGTTTACAGTACTGGAGTCGCAAACGACAAATCTGTGCATTTCTTTAAAATTTCCAATCTTAATTTCCATGGGTTTTGTGACTGGGGTACTAATTAGCTGATTAGAGACACCAACTACCTGGATTGCTTCTCCCGAGAGGGGTAGGTTTGGAACGTCTGCTGTTCTCACAGTAGAACAAGTGGCACCAGTGTCCAACAGAAAGGTGACATCATTTCCTTCAACCTTTCCTTCAATGTATGGCCCTGTCTGGTCCACCGGCAAGGAGGCGCCGAGTACACACTCCTCGTCCTCCCCCCTCAGGCACCATCAGTAGGTATCATCACAGAGAAATGTGTCGTTTACAGGAATTGTGGAACAGCTGCATTTCTGTCCTCCCTTCCTTCCCACACTTCAATGTCTTCCCTCTGCTGTGCTTTGCCTTTATAATTCTGTCTAGGTGCACGAGGCAACTGATTCTGCTTTACCTGTTGCTGGGTCTTTCGTGGTTTCTCATTCTGCGTCTGTGGATTTAAATCATTGATTTGGATATTACCATTCTGGGCATATGGACACTCGTCTCTCCAATGACCTATCTGGCCGCATCCGTGACAGGGAAATTTCTTTTTTGCTTCTTCTCTGCTCATTTTTACTCTGGGTTTTCCTCCCCCCCCCCAGAACTTTGATTTTGGGTATTAATATTCATGTTACTCAACTGTTTTTCTTGTTGTTCTGCTAATTTTACTTGTGCCCACATGACTTTTTCTTTTAAGGCCTTTCGTTTGTCAGCCATCTCATCTTCACAGTATTTTGCATACCTTAAAACCTCATCACTTTTCTTAGACTGCCAACAGATTTTATTGTCTTTGATCCATTGGGAAATTTCGGGTCTTAAACCTGATACAAACCTGTAAATGAAATGAGTCATGTCCTTCATCTCAATGTTATCTAGGCCACTGTACGTTTTGAACACCTGTAACAATCGTTCATAATAAGAATGCACAGTTTCATCTCTATCCTGGGTAGTTCTATCTATTCCGGTCCAATCAGTTTCTTTTGCAGGCACCTTCCCTTTCAGATGCAACATTACTTGATGGTATTTTTTCATTACCTCATCGGAAGGAGCTCCTGTAATAGGGTCCCTCGGGAATTCCTCACTAGGCCAACCAATAGCAATTTTACATTCTGTCCACAAATCTACGGGAACTACGATATCGAAAAACCCATCCAGATCTTTCCACATGCATTTTTGTACCTTCACAAACCTTTCTACCTGCCTGTACCAATCCACAGGTTTCTCTCATCATTTTGGGAAATCATTGGTAAAGGACACAATATCCTGTCGGGACCATGGAACATGTACATACTTTCCACCTGGCACTTCTCGCATAGGATATAATTTTTCTGCCTTGTCTGCTTCTTTTAAGACATACTCTGAAGCCATCTGTTTTGATCTAATTTCCTCCTTTTTCTTTGCCCATCTGGCTTTCCATTTTTCTAATTCTCCCCATTTTTGCAACAGGTTCACTAATTCTTTGATCTGTACCTTTTTCCCTGACACATTCATATTTTCCAGATCTTTGTCTGAGAACTCTGCTCTGTAGGGTTTTTGAAATGATTTAGATTTCCCAATATCTATTCCCATACTAGCCGCGGTATCCATTAATTTCTCATGGAACACTCTGGTATTACGGCCATCAGTTCTTCCAATTCTATTCTTAATTTGTAAATATCTAATGGTTTCGACGGGGGATTTGGTTTCTCTAATTCTCGACTCCATCTCTCGATTTCTTCAGGAGTCACTACAGTGGCACTTCTAGTACCAGAAGCTGACTCAATCTGCACTTCTCCTGCACTGAAAGGAGTGGTTTTCTTTCTTGAACCCCTTTCTGGTTCCCTTATCGGTAAGTCCATCAAGGAAATCACAGACTCACATTCACTTGCTTGGTCATCTACAATTAAGGGCTCTTTTCTCGGCTGCACTACAGCTGGGGAAATAATTGGAGTCTTTGGACACCCCTGTTTATCCCCATACAAAGGAACAACTGGTCCAATAGTCACTGGAATTGTCAAAGCTTCAGGACTTGTATTTAGTTGGGAAATTTTCTGAATTAATTCTGTTCTCTGTTTAATTAGAGCCTCTCGCTCTCTCTCCTGCAGTACTCTTTCCAGGCTTGTTTCAGGTACTATTTGCGGAGTCAGGGTTGGGGCAGTTGGATGCGTCATACTTGGTCTCTCACCATAATTAGGTTTCAGGAATGGATTCCCTGTGCTTAAAGATCTCGGTTCCTCCTGATAAGGAGGTATTTGACAGCTGTCTCTTACACTTACTGGTCTTGATCCCTCCTGGTAAGGGGGTCTTTGACAAGTATCCCCTACACTTGAGGATCTGGGTCCTTCATTATAAGGAGGTGGATTCTTCATGAACAAGTCCTCCAAATATTCGTCATCTGAATCCCCCCCGGTCATCAGATGCTTAGTCTTTTCTGTCTTTTCCCTCCCATGGGATCTCCTAGTGCCATCATAGGGTACAGTCCTACTACTATCATATTCTGTTTCTATTGTTTCATTCTTTTCTCTCGGGTTTCTTGGTTTACTTTAGGATACCATTTGGTTAACCCTTTGTCCATTCTAGGTTTGTCTCGCTCAAAAGCCTCTATCTCCCATTCTTCTAAGGCTTCGTACTGTGTCAATCTGGGTCTGGGATGCAAATCATTCATTCGGGTTCTCAAATTGAACAGAATCCTGCCATTAAATGTGCCCTCTAACGGAAATGCCAAAACTCCGTCATTTTTAGTGTATTCCACCCAATTCTCCAACCATACACAAGAGTGGTACCCTTTATCAAACATCATGAAAGATGCGGGAGTATTAGGTGGTGGAATGACAACTCCTTCTCTAGTTTTGATAGGCTTGTCTCTTTTGAAATAATTTTTCACTTTGCTTACTAAGATCATTTTCCTCTTTTCTCCGTACATAACGCTTTTACGATCTTTCCAGTGATCTTTTCCAAACCCTAGATATCTTGGATCAGGTCTAGTCTCCGGAGGATACGAATGCCACATATACTTTTCCGCAAGTGACTTTGTTTACAAAATCACTCCCAATCCAAATGCGTCTTTTATTCTTCAGCAACCCATCAACACGTTGGTTGCAAAATATTTCTGACCAATGGGTGCGCTGCCTTTTCGTGAGACAAGTTCTCACGCTTCTGCGCTCACCCCTCCTTTACAATACCAGCTCCGCTACACACCCGCTGTCTCTACCAATACCAGCGCGGCACAGAGTGACGTCAGAGCAGCTCCGCAACTGACTCCCTCCTTCACAAGGTAACGGAAATTTGATTTCTTTCTTAAAGTGCAAGTGCTTTATTTAATTTACAACGTAAAACATTCACCACTGTACTCGAGTGTCTAGAAAGGAAAGTTTTTGTTTTACTGCAAGTAAACCTCTTCTGTTTACTTTTCAAATACTACGAGTAGATCCCTTCTGCCTACTCTTCACACAACCATTAGTGAACCTGCTACTCCTTCGACTCATCCACTGCGGGATATATACTAAGCCAAAAGTTTCACCAGTGAACTCCTTTGCTATCAATCAAGCTTAGACGAACCTGCTACTCCTTCCGTGTGACCCTTACTAGGTTATATCACAATAGAAGTTTTGCCAGCGAACTCTTTGCTACCATTTATTCATACATTTATACAGAAAAACCCTAATTAGTGCTTCCAGTTCTGCCTAACCTGCACCAATTTTCCTCTAGTAAGTGACCTCACTGCGCGATGGATTCTCCTCACCACCCGCTATTCTTTCCCCGGGGATTCCAAACAAACATATAACAATTTACTAACGAGTGTCAGTCAGTCAGTCAAAATACTTTTATTCGATTATTAATAATCATAAAAAGAAAAACATAGAAACATTACAATTCATCCAATTATGATACATTAAATACAGTACATGAATTATGTCAAAGGGTCAGTTAACCAATAAAACAGGATAATAAATCATGAATAGTTATTGTCGCTACCAAGTTACAATGCTAAAGTCAATTTAAAATAGCTTAAAATTTTTTAAAGTTTACAAATTTTATATCACGGTTAATTCAATAAAATAGGAGTTAAAACCTTTTCATTGTTTAAACGGGTCTTATTTTTACGTGCGGCTGCGACCAAAAAATTTGCTACATGAAATGTTATTTTGGGATTGGGCAGCAGTTGCAAATACTGTAATGCTGGCCTTACCTGTGTAAAGCCTGCCTCCCTAAGTATTGGGCGCAAATATTTTTTCCTGATTTGAGCATAATGATCACAAAACATGATAAAATGCAAGGTATCTTGTTCAGAAAAGTGATCGCAGTCGCAGGGTGGGGCAGTTTCTGGTTTTCCCCAATGTGTAAAAGATCCAAGAATAAAATGTATAAGGTTAAAACGGAATTTGGTTAAAAGGTACCGATGATATGGTCTAGTCACTAGAATGAGGTAGGGTTCCAACCCTTGGGTGGTCTCGAGCGCAAAGTTCTTTCTAGGCAATGTTTTTTTCAGTTCCTCATCTTCCCTTTCTAGCAAAAACAGATTTAACAAGGTGCTTTTTACTGTTCTAATATCGCCTATGGTTATGCTATCTGGGTTGTGGAATAGGTCGGGGCGCCCTGCTTTTGTGAGCATTAATTTTATGTAGCTAACCCATGGTATTCTAAGTGCTCTTTCTGAGGACAAACAATCTCTAAGAATACTGTGATTAAGAGAGATCTCCTGGTTTAACCAGGTTTTTAGCCAACAGATGACAGGGGCTAATTTAAGCAAGTCAGTGACATAGCCCATACCTAGTTCCGTGTGCACTGTAAATGTGGGGGTGGACTGTGGGACAGAGAGTAGGGATCTAAAGAACTTGTTTTCAACCCTTTGGATGTTATGATGACTTGTGTATCCCCAAATGGCTGAACCATAGGAGGCTAGGGTTAAGCATTTAGCTTTATAAACTTTTAGGATCGCCTCCATGGGGCGGGCCCCTAACTTTGTAGAAAATCCAAGCAGTGCTGTGGCCGCTCTTGCTACAGCAGCGCTTTTCGATTTTTGTTGCGGGCCCCATGTTCCTCTCTCGTCGAACACCACCCCTAGGTAAGGAAAAGTCGGAACCCGCTTTACCTCCTGGCCTGAGGAAAAAAATGTTGTTGTTTTCTTTTTCCTGCCCGCTTGTCCAACTATCATGACTTGGCTTTTTTGTGAATTAATCTTCAAGTCAAGCGAGGCCATATAATCCCCAAAAGATTGCAGCAAGTGCTTCAGGGCTACTCCCGTGCGGGCCAGGAGGACCGCGTCATCCGCGTACAGGAGTACTGGAATATCCAATCCTCCTGCACGTGGGATGTCTAGGGAAGGGGCGATCAAGGCTGGCTCAATACCGTTGATGTATAATGTAAAGAGGAGGGGGGCAAGGATACACCCTTGCCTAACCCCCCTCTCGGATTTAAAGAGACCAGTGCACCTCCCGTCTTTGGTCACCCTGACAGCAGTCTTTAGATCACGGTGGAGGTCTGCCATGTAATAAACTAAGGGGGGGTCAATGCCCATGTCCAATAGAACTCTCCAAAGCTTTGACCTGTTCACCAGGTCAAAAGCTGAGGAGAGGTCCATGAATGCTAGGTATAACGACTCCTCCCTTATGATGGTGTATTTGTTAATCAATAGCTGAAGATTTAAACATTGATCCTGGGTGCTCCTTTTGGGTCTAAAGCCATACTGGGCATTGGTCAGGATCCCCTTGTCATCCAACCATGTTGTAAGTCTGGCCAAGAGGACACGACCCAGGATTTTAACACCTGAGTCGATCAACGAAATCGGCTTGTAACAGGCCGGGTCCGTTCTTGGCCCTTTTTTATAGATCGGGATAATGGTCGAGTTAGCCCAAGTCTTAGGGAAATTGTTGTCCAGTGAGGCATTAAAAACGTTACATAAGATTTTTGCCCAGAAATTCGGGGCACATTTGAAAAGATCTGCGGGTACCCCATCTGGCCCTGGGGCTTTGTTTTTTAGGGTATTTTGGATGGCTTTTTCTACCTCGTCGACTCTAAAAGGTGTCAGCGATCCTGCTTTACACACTGGTAGATTTAAGTTCAGTGGGGCGAGGGAATAGTCGCTATATATACTACCAAAATGGGCCATCCACTGATCGTCTGGGATGACGCATTCCACCCCCTTATCCTCGTTATTAGCAAAGTAGGGGTGATTTATAATAGCCCAAAATTTAGCGCTATCCCTTTGGACCTCGTCTGAGAGCAGGTCGGCCCACTCATCTTCTTTAATCTTAGGTTTGCGGGCCAGGATTGCCTGTTTATGTTGACTCCTACAAAGTGTAATGAGTGCTTTATCCCTAGGGTCTTCCTTTAGTGCCTTAAGCAGTGCAGTGTGGGTTTTGGTACAATTTGAGTCAAACCACCTATTCCCAGAATGTCCTCCTGGTTTCCCTGTGACAAGTAGGTCCGAGTTTACTTGTTGGCAAATGATGTTAAAAGCGTCAACAATTTCTGTAACTGGGCCAGTGTTATCTAAACATGTGGCCACCTCGGCCTCAACTTTGGACAAGGTGCTTTGTAAAAAGGTCATGGGGTGACCTTGGCCCATTTTAATCTACGGCCCTGGTCCTTTGGTTGTAACTCTGTGGCACAGGAAACTCGTGGTTCAGAAAATTTGAACAGTTGCTAACTCCAGTATAACAGGGTTGTGATCACTTAAGGCAGATTGTTGTACCCTGTAATTTATGACTTGTGACAACACCGGGGTTGTCATAAAAATAAAATCAATAACGGACCCCTTACGATTACCTTTAAAAGTATTTTCTCTTGGCCCTATGGTGGTACAGCCCGATTCATATAGGTTTGTAGAGGCCAAAAGAGATTCCAATGCCTCACCCTGTTTTGTATGTTCAAAGTGCATTAGGGAGGATTGCGGGGGACTCTCAGTATCCTCCCAAATACATCCCAAGTTACATGGGTGGGTGTTAAAGTCACCCATGAGAATGACTTCAAGGCCATTTTTCACAGATGCTGTGTGATTCTCTATGAATTCTTGTAATGAGACTACGTGTGCGTTTAAAATGTGACTGACAGATGAATTATAAAAGTTTATAAGTAAGACAGGAGGGGAATTATTGGACGACAGTTCTACTGCTAGGTAGTTTTTGGAGCCCGTATTTATTTGTTTTGCTGAGCCCCTAAGACTAAGTGATATAAGTATAGCCAGCCCCCCCTTTGCCCTACCTGCCGTGCTCGGTTCTGCCATAATATGAAAATGGGAGTATCCCTACAATAGTGCAGTGTTTGCAGTGTCCCAGGTCTCCTGAAAAGCTAAGATGTCAAATTGGTTAAGTAGGGACAGCCAATTTTCATCATGCATTTTGGATCTGCTGCCCGCTATGTTCCAGCTCAGGATTTTGCATCTATCTTTGGGTGCTGTGGGGTCAGCGGGCATAGCGGTTTCTTTCCCTGTTTTGAGTAGTCAATCTTGCGCCTCCAGCCCTGATAATGGTGAAAAACGGTTTGTCAGTGGCAACCCCACCTTAGGAGTATAGGCCACACTCCCCAAGGTTATCGGTGATGTTATTTGAGTTATAGGGTGAGCATGGGCTGTATGGGGGCCAGAATTTTCTGGAAGGGCCCTATTTAAATTAGTTGTGTGAAGGCCTCTGGTTTGCCGTGGCCACTGTGCAGGAGCTTGGGGTCTGTACCTCTGGGCTCTTTGTGAGGGGTAAAAGAAGCCCAGGGGGAAAGGTCTTATCCCTGGTTTTCCAAGGTTTGACCCGTCCCAGAACAAGGTATCTGCTTTATGAAGCTCGTTAAAATTTACCACCACGCAATCCCCCGGAATGAGCTTTGGACCGTGACCTACCCACCCCACTCTTCTTGCAGTGCTAATGGATGCGAATGTGTCTTGGTCACCACTAGAATAGTGACTACACCATTCTCTCGTTTTAGCCACTAGGTCCCCAGTGGATTCAGTCACTGTGTTTGCTAGTGGGGGGACACCAGTTAGGACTGCGACAAAAGGAGCCGCGTCTGGTGGGAGGTGTAATCTAAAAAGAGTAGATTAGTACATATATCAATATAGCAGCAAGAAAAACAATTTAAAACATTTCATAATTTTTCCAAAGCAATAAGCAACAATTCTTCATTTGATCGATCAATACTTTTAGCAGCAATAAAATGTTCACAGTTAGCAGCAAATAACCTATCTTACCCAGTCCTACCTAACTTTAACTAGTCCCTAAGCCATCCTCTGCTACCAGAAAATTACTGATAGAGCGCGCAGGTCTCCCGACTTATAATTTTACCATACACGTATCGGGCCCATATAATTTCCAATTTACCATATTCATAAATCAGGCGACCTTGCACACTACTACCAGCAATCCTTGTTCCTTCCTATTTTATTTCCAGTGTACCCGACTTATCAATCCACCGTTACGGGTACCTATGCCCACAATGGATCAGGGAGCTAGCTGTAAAGAAAAGCAGATACCAAATGTACTTTGTCTATAATTGCACTCAGATAATAACCAGAGACACAGGAAGTTTTAAAACCTTTATCTAAACTTCATCAGATTCCGAAAGCATAAGATTTACAGTAAGTAAGCAAACAATAATCAAGATTACAAAGAGCACGTATCCATAAAGGAAGTATATGAGACCAACCATTTATGAGTCTAAAGGAAGGTAAGAACAGGGAACATACTAGTAAGAATTTTCAGGTTTAGACTAGGCGTGGAGCAGCTAAAGGACGGGGAAAATAAGGAGCATACTAGAATATATCTTTAAAGGGAACTTTGATCAGTCTATGGAGACTCGAAAAGTAAACATGTAACTATAGGGGAAGGTAAAAAGTGGAACACGCTAATATCTCAGAGTAAACATTTCATTTTATCTAAGGGAGGGTAAAGAAAAGGAACAACTGTATTTTCGTGAACTGAAACAGGAATGTACTTAAAGGATGGGTAAGAAATGGACATGCTAGAATAACAATGATAACGTATGACCTGTTCATTTAGTGGTGCGTAAAGCATGGAAAATCAAATATGCAAGAGTATGACTTTATTAAAGCAAAGAAAGGAAACATAGAAGATGCAGAATAGATTTCTCAGCTCTATATTTACCTAGTATGGTGTGAAGACCAACCCTGGCCACGGGTCAGTTAAGGACGGGAAGAACCCCAAGGAAAAACAGTCGCCAGTAGGCCAGCAGGTGCAGAATGGACACCCCAGGACAGGACAGGGAAACCAAGTTAGGATCAGGACAGGACCACCAAGGTAAGACCAGCACCCGCAGTTCGGTAGCAACGCCTGCGCTCCACCCTCTCTGCAGCTATCAGTCAGAACCCCGATTGGGTTATCGAATTCCCCAGCAAAGTGCTCCGCCAGCACTTAAGGTTCAAAAACCCTGTTTGGGTCTCTGGAAATTACGGACAGAGTGCTCAGCAGCAGTCTGTATCAATCACCTATTGAGTGCGTTGGGTCAGTGACAGGTCAGCTATTCAGACAGGTCGGACAATTTCTCTAGCTAACCCAGGCTAATTATACTGTTTTTGGGTCAGTGTACCACCCCCCCAATGTTGCTAGTGTAAGAATCCCCAATTTCTATTGGTCCACAAGTAGGCCAGGTCAACACACCAACCACATTTCACTTCTACAAGACTTAATTTGCATACTCTGGGACCGCCTATTGAATTTGGGGTTCCCATGACATAAATCTTAACGTTACAATAGTGCATCTATGAATTATGATACATTTAGAACAGTTCAGCTTTTCTGCTAGGCGAAGGTGCATCTTCCCAGGCACATCTTGGCTGGGACCTTGGCTTGGCAGGGTTTCAATGCCACCGGCAGAAGACTGTCATGCGCAGAAAGGCTGTTCAATATGGAGTATTTTCATCCCGCGAGCTCACGGATTTTTAATACATGTAAAGTAAGCGAAAACAATTTAGAACATAGAAAATAAATGATTACACTGTATAAAAGGAATCCCTATATGACTCCCCTTACTTTATATTAACTATAGCATTATTATTAATGTGAGACGAACAGAAAGCGGAAAGCGGCAAGACAAGCTTCGGCATGTGAGAACACAAAAGCGGCCATCTTAAGTCGAGTGCGCACGCGCGAAAAGTTCCCACCAGAACTGCGAGTACGTCACGTCACGTGATTGTGACCGACGCATGCGCAGAAGAAATTCCCGCCAAGCAGCGGCCATTTTAGAGGCAAGCTTTGTTAAGGTTAATAAACACATAGGCAAGCATCACTCGGATACCCAAAATGTCAGAATAAAAGGGAAATTAGTGAGACAAACAAGTTGATTTAGTTCATTAAGGTTATTCGAGGTTCATGAGTACAAGCAAGCCGCTTTACGTGCGAATTCTTGCTCCATCAGTAGTGACCCTTAGATATAGTAAACCTATATCTAAAGTAAGCTGTGCATGCACCACCTTACACAGGCTGCAATGGTAGACCTGTAGTTCCATTTTGCATGGCCTCTCATGGGTGGCACAATACATGTTTCAGCCCATGGGAGGCCTCTGGAGTACCTTTCCCCTGGGTACATGGGTACCATATACTAAGGACTGACAAGGGTACCCCAGTATCCAATCTGGAGTGTACCTAACATAACAGTTTAGGGAGAAAGCAGATAGGCTGGTGCCCTAATTAGCAGGATCCCATTCAGACTAGTCAAAAACAGTACCACATGAAGCAAAAAGTTTGGGTAACCATAAGAAGCAGATCATACTTTCCTAAAGTAACTTTTCACGCAGTTATCTGCATGAAAGGGGCGTGCAATGGGTATTGCTGTGGGGGTTCTACCACAACCCCCATTGCTTTTTGGCGATGTCCAAGATTTACAAGGATCTGTAAATCTGGGAGAGCGCCAAATACTAATGCCATGCAAGAGCAGGTGTTAGAAGGGCAAACCGTGGAGAAATACTTTCTCTTCGTTTTTGCTTTTTCTATGTGTGCTGCATTCAACTGCAGACATAGAAGGGGCAAAATGCTATGAATTATTGTTTATGTGCAGGATGGTGTCCCTTCCTGCACATAAACAATCATTAAAAAATGACGATTGATTTGCAACTTCTACGTGTGCTGCATTCTACAACACACATAGAAGTAACAAATCACCATTATTACTGATTGTTTATGTGCAGAAAGGGGCACTTTCCTGGACATAAAGAATAATTACCTGCTATGCAGGAAATCTTGCACTATGGTGCAGGGGTGCCTGTGATGGCACTAGGAAGCTAATTTTAGCGCAAGCACTAGGGAAAACACAGGGGTGAATCGTATTGTTGTAAATGCAGTGCATCCCTGCATTTTGGAAATGTCAGAGTGTAGTGCTGCCAAAATTAACACAGCTCTGCGCTCCGACATTTCATTGTACATATGCCCCTATGTGAGATAGGTAGCCTAGGAGTTGTTTTGTTATTGAAAGTGGATGAGGTGGGTTGGTTGGGGTGATAACATCTCAACCCTTCAACCAGAATTTGGAATCCCATTTATATGTGTTTGCAATTCTTGTTCCTACTAGAAACCGAATCAGAACATCACATAAGTACTAGAATATGCCCCTGAGGTTGGTCTATACCTTTCTTCCTGATTTGAGGAGGAGGTGAAGGTCTCCCAGAGGATTAAGGAAATGGAACATCCCTTCGGCACAGATTTATTAAAACCCATGTTTCTTCTGTATTGGAAATTCGGCAGAGTCAATTGTGTTTTTCATCGCAAGAGACACTTTTCTTATTGCAAAGCTTATTTTAAATTTCACTAATGTATTAGTATAGGCCTGTGTTTTTCTTGCAAATTTATTTTTTGTCATTATTCTCTGTTCCAGCATAGCCAATTGCATCACAAATCGTTCTTGTCACACCTCCTACTGTTCATGAAATATGATTTCAATCCCTACATTTCCTGCATCCATTTAAAATAATAGAAGATTGGGATGCAAACAGGTGATCTGTTTCAGAGTGTTAAGTTAGTACACTATTATACCAAGTTAAAAACTTAAGACAATAACAAAAGACTATATACCACACCTTTTCTGAAATCGCTGACAGGCTTTAGGCCATGGGTAAACAACACATGTACGCTATGCAAACATTTGTGTATGTCAGGAACTTTTACCCTGAGGAATAAGTAGGTGAATCCACCTGGCATAATGTCAAAAAACATTGTTAACCTTTTCTGAGCTCTCTGAAAAATCATCATGTTGTGTCAGACCTCCTGGTCAGCCAGCGTGTGTTGAAGGCACTTGTGTCAAAGCAAAAGACTCCCTTAAGTGTGAAGGCACTGATGATGTAAATGAACTCAGCATGCATCATACAAATGCAGCTGGCTGGTAATGTAAAGAATATTGATATTGGAAGTATTTGTTATTGAAAAAACAATATTTCAAATATTCAAATATGTTTCAATCAATCACCAGTTTGCAGTATTTCAATTCTATATCACCGAATACTTATCCTTTTCATATAATGGATGATAATTTGTGTGTGAACATATATATTCTCACATATATTTGGTTTAATGCTATTTCCATTGTATAAAAATCTTTTTTTTTTAATAATAGTTTTATATAGTGCAAACTTGACAGGAAGGTATCAGAGCGCTTTACATGATCACCAGTTGTATTACATAGGGACACGTTCATTTTTGTTAGGCACGGGGAGATTAAGGGCCATATGTAGGTAGCTGATTACCGGTCTGTAACGGCCGAAATTCGGTAATTTTGCCGTTACCGACCGGTATTCAGGCCATCGAGATGTAGGATGTCAAAAAGTAAGTATTCGATAAATATGAATCGGTAAATACCGAATCATCATTACCGAATTCATATTTACCGAATTGGAATTTACCGAATACATATTTACCGAATTGGTAATTACCAAATTCTAATTTACCGAATCTGTAAATATGAAACGGTAAAACAAGAAAAGCTATGTAGGTAAATTTTTAAATACCGAATTTCATGAAATTCAGTATTTAAGAATCAGTAATTAACCCCAACTGGAAGCAGGTGGTAATCATCCACATGGTATATAGGCAATCCCAAAATGCAACAGTGTGATCACTATGGCGGCTCTCTACGTCATTGCAAGGCGGCTACTACTACAGGCAGCAGGAGAGAGGATCTGGAGGTGGAAGGAGCAAGTCTACAGACAGTGGATCACACTCTTCCAACTGACTGAGGCAGAGATCCATGAGAGGTACAGGCTACACCCCCACACCATCCTGGACTTGATAAGGGACCTGTACCCATTCCTGGAGCACCCAACACCAAGGGCGCACGCCATACCACCACATGTGCAGGTGCTCTGTAGCCTACATCTCCTTGCATCTGGCAGTTACCAGGGGGTTATAGCTGCGGTAGGCGGGGTGTCCAAGAGTGGCCTGTCCTGGTTCTTCAGAAAGTTACTGGATGCCATGATGCAGAGAATGCAACACTACATCAGCTTCCCAAGCACACAAGCGGAACTGCAGAAAAAAAAGACAGACTTTTACCAAATGGCACAGTTCCCGCACGTCATAGGCTGTATTGATGGGACACACATTCCAATCTGCCCACCTGCAACCACAGGATACATCTACAGGAACAGAAAGTCCACCCACTTAATAAATGTGCAGGTGAGCTGCGACGCTGGCAACATAATTACCGACATTGTGGCCAAATTTCCTGGGAGCACCACGACTCCTACATATTCCAGAACAGTGGGATCTACACACGCCTTGCTGCAGGAGAATTTGGGGAAGGATACCTGCTAGGTAAAAATGGTGACACACACTGATAGATACTGCAGCCAAATGTTTTTTAAGTATGTAACTAATGGCACTCTCTTCCCCACATAGGCGATAGCGCTTATGCTTTGCAGTCCTTTGTCCTCACCCCCTACCTGAACCCATCACCCGGAATGAGAGATGTTACAATGTGGCACACAGATCAACACGCAACGTTGTGGAGCGCACCTTTGGACTATTGAAAAACAGGTTCCACTGCCTCCACAAAAGCGGAGGTGCACGTCAGTACACACCCATCATCTGCTGTAAAATCATTGCTACCTGTGCTATGCTGCACAACCTTTCTACAAAGAGAGGTACAGAAATTGAAATACCTTATCATGAGGACATTGATGATGGCCTTGAACAGCCGGAACCCTATGCAGCAGGAGCAGCCTCAGCAACAGATGAGAGACTGAGACGGGCAGAGATCACACGCAACAATTTTTAAGTAAGTAAGGAGACACAGCCAGGCGTTGCATGTGCATGACGTAGTTAAATGATTGGGAACTACTTCAATCAGCAAATGTCACACCATGCCACTGAAATTGGCAACAACCAAAATTGTTTTTCACGGGTTACTTCACCCAAATAATGTTCCTGAAGGTGTGGGCAGCAATAATGTCTGCGCCCATGCACTACAGTGATGAGTGTCTGCAGCTGGCTTTCCACACTAGTTGATCCAGGGCCCACAGCATGGTGCTTGCTGCTCCTCCGGGTTTCTGGTACAGGTGTGCTATTGCTGCTCCTGCTGGTGTTGTCTTCGCTCTCCCCCATACTTAGAGCACCAGCGTTGGCTGACTGGGTGGTCAGCAGCAGTTCCATAGCGGATGTCACCTTCCCCATCCCCCTGGAGACATCTGTGCAGCAGTGAACAAGCCCCTCTTGCATTGCCACAGAGCGCCTGCAGAGCAGGGAAGTGGCCGTTGCCAGACGGTTCACCGCCTTGGTGTGCTGCTGCATGTACTGCCACTCCCTGCGCCTTCTGGCCCTGTCCTCATCAAGTTTCTCGCAAAGTGCCATCATGGATTGGGACATGTCCCGCATTCCCTCTGCCATTTCCCTCATGCTCTCCGCCATGGAGCTGATGCCCCGTTCTATGTTGCCCATGTTCTGATTTAAGTGCCGCATCTGTCTCTGCACTGATTGTATGGCCTTCCCCTGAAGACGCTGCACTTTCACCATGGTGGCCTCCAGCCCGCCGAAGACCCCCTCACCCTGCCGAGTAGTGCTGCTCTCCCGGACCCTATGGCGTCTTGCACCTGTGTGCACACCCTCGGACGTGGACTGCAGCCCAGCATTGGTTGGCTCCAGTGTAGCAGTTGTGGTGTCACCCTCCCTTTCGTCGTCAGAGGACGTCTCCATGACATGGAGAGGGGGTACAGCATGCCTCCTGGGCCTTACCACTACTGATGAATTTGAGGCTGGTGAGGCTGACTGTGCTTGTGAGTCCTGCTGTGGTGATACATTCAGCAGTGGCGATGCTGGCTGTGCCGTTGTGGCTGGCTCTGGTGGTGAAGCTGCCTGTGGTGTTGGTGCGGGTGGGGGTTCAGTGCTGTGGCCTGCACTCGTGCGGGTATCCTCAGACATTCCCTTATGGCAGGGGCACTCAAAGTACGGCCCGCGGGCCAGTAGCGGCCCGGCAAGCCTTCAGTGGCGGCCCGCGGAGCTTGAGACACATCGCACCTGTGTGTTTTTTTTTAACTTAAGCAAACACATCGGGGAGCAGCAGTGTGTAATCAGAGAGACTGCTCTGTGGGCGCTGGGTGATTCCAGCCACAGTCAAGAGTGGAACTGCAGGGGCGCTAAGAGGTGAACAAAGCCTCATTAACAAACAAATGGTCGTTTAAAGACTTGTGAAGTACTGGGGTGCCCAGGAGGCTGTGTCAGCCAGGCTGACACACAGGGGAGAGGGGGGGGGAAGGACAGCAGGAACTGAGAGCCGGGTGAGGTGGAAGGGCAGAACAGGGAGTGAGAGCCTGGGTGAGGGAGGTGGGAGGGCAGAGCAGGGAGTGAGAGCCCGGGTGAGGGAGGTGGGAGGGCAGCAGGGAGTGAGAGCCCGGTGAGGTGGGAGGGCAGTAGGAAGTTAGAGCCGGGTGAGGTGACTGAGGGCAGCAGGGAGTGAGAGCCGGGTGAGGAGACCGAGGGCAGCAGGGAGTGAGAGCCGGGTGAGGTGACCGAGGGCAGCAGGGAGTGAGAGCCGAGAGTGAGAGACGGGTGAGGTGACAGAGGGCAGCAGGGAGTGAGAGCCGGGTGAGGTGACCGAGGGCAGCAGGGAGTGAGAGCCGGGAGTGAGAGCCGGGTGAGGTGACAGAGGGCAGCAGGGAGTGAAAGCCGGGTGAGGTGAGACAGATATGGATAGAGACAGATAAAGACATATAGAGACAGATAGAGGCAGAGACAGATAGAGACAGGGACAGACGGAGCTAGATAGGGTCAGAGACAGGGACAGACAGAGACAGATAGAGGCAGAGACAGATAGAGGTAGAGACAGACAGTGATAGAGACAGACAGCGATAGAGACAGACAGCGATAGAGACAGAGAGAGACAGACAGAGAGAGAGACAGACAGCGAGAGATAGACAGAGAGACAGAGGGAGAGAGGGAGACAGACATAGGGAGGGATGGAGACAGACTGCGAGAGACAGACAGAGGGAGAGAGGGAGACAGACAGAGGGAGAGAGGGAGACAGACAGAGGGAGACAGACAAAGGGAGGGAGACAGACAGAGGGAGGGAGACAGACAGAGGGAGGGAGACAGACAGAGGGAGATAGACAGAGGGAGGGAGACAGACAGAGGGAGGGAGGGAGACAGACAGAGGGAGACAGACAGACAGAGGGAGGGATGGAGACGGATAGAGGGAGACAGACAGAGGGAGGGAGACAGAGGGAGACAGACAGAAGGAGGGAGACAGACAGAGGGAGACAGAGGGAGAGAGGGAGACACACAGAGGGAAGGAGACAGACAGACAGAGGGAGGGAGACAGACAGACAGAGGGAGGGAGACAGAAAGACAGATGGAGACAGACAGAGGGAGGGAGGGAGACAGACAGAGGGAGGGAGGGAGACAGACAGACAGAGGGAGGGAGGGAAACCGAGGGAGGGAGGGAGGGAGACAGAGCGAGGGAGGGAGACAGAGGGAGGCAGAGGGATAGAGGGAGACAGACAGAGGGAGAGAGGGAGACAGACAGAGGGAGACAGACAGAGGGAGACAGACAGAGGGAGACAGACAGAAACAGACAGAGGGAGGGAGACAGACAGAGGGAGGGAGACAGAAAGACAGAGGGAGACAGACAGAGGGAGGGAGACAGACAGAGGGAGGGAGGGAGACAGACAGAGGGAGGAAGGGAGACAGAGGGAAGGAGGGAGACAGAGGGAGGGAGGGAGGAAGGGAGACAGATGGAGGGATGGAGACAGACAGAGGGAGGGAGGGAGACAGACAGAGGGCAGACAGAGGGAGGGAGACAGTGGGAGATGGACAGTGGGACACAGATAGAGGGAGACAGATGGAGGGAGACGGAGAGAGGAAAGGAAAGAGAGGGAGGGAGACAGAGAGAGAAAGAGAGGTAAGACAGAGAGAGACAGAGGGAGAGAGACAGAGGGAGACTGAGAGAGAGGGAAGGAGGGAGCTAGAGAGAGAGATAGAAGGAGGGAGACAGAGAGAGGGAGGGAGAGATAGGGAGAGAGAGAGAGAAAGAGAGATGTGTGTGTATGCTGGTCTGTTGGCTCAGTGGATGAACGCGTCAGCTGCAGTGGCCTGTGTTCAACTTCATGGTCACAGTTTTTTTCTTTCTAGCCCCTTCCCCCTCCCCCACTGACCCCACCTCCACCGGTGCGGCCCTCGGCCACAAACCACACTGTAAATTTGGCCCCCAAGAGAAAGTTTGTGAGTGCCCCTGCCTTACAGGGTGCCCTTCCATCCTTTTCCTGCGCTGTCCTGCGAAATGACTCTCCTGTGGACAGATATGGACTCAGTGGTGCCCGCAACCCTGTATTTCACTATTAAATTACAATCCTGTCACACTATCTCAATGTCCTCAACTGCTTCTGAATGATGTTTGTGGCATGCCTTGTTGTTTTGTATGATGACTGTCATGGTGGGTGTTTCAATGACTACCTCTCCCATGATGCATTGCTAGTGTATCCCAAAACCGGAACTGGAGTGTGAGTCACACAGCCCCATTGGGGAAAGGGGACAGGGAAGGGGGTGGGAGGATTGCTGGGCATTCTCCTTACCTTGTTTAGTTGCAGCTCTGGCTGAGCTGTCAGCATCCCCGATCCCAAACACACTCTCGGGCTCCAGGATGGACTCCACCAGCTGCTCCAGGTCAGTGAGGGCAGGTACCCTGCTCCTTCCTCCCCCTGTGGCACTGGCCTCTTTCTTCTGTGCTGCCAGCTTCTTTTTGGTAATGATCCTGAGATCATACCAGCGTTTTTTAAATCGTCTATCTCTCGTGGGCTCACACCCATGGCGTTAACCTTCGGCTGGATTTCCAGCCAGGTCTTCCGTTCCACAGCCTCTGCTACCTGCAGGGACTGTTTCCCAAAAAGCTGGGTGTGGTGTTTGACCACCTCCTCCACGAGCACCTGAAGCTCACTTGTGCTGAACTTCAGCTTTCTTTTTCTTTCTCCACCTTCTCTCTGTGATTCCTCGGATGCCATCCTGCAGCTCTGCTCAGCTCAGTACAGCCAGTGGCTCAGTTGCTCACAGCTCTCCAGATGGTTCTGATTGTCTGCACCTGCATGGGTGTGGCCACTTCCTCGTTGTGGGGTGGGGTGGATGCACAGGATTTGTTGATTCCTCAGTAGCTTGGTTGTGGGGTGGGGTGGATGCACATGATTGGTTGAATCCTCAATTGCTTGTATTTTGAATCACCGATTCGGTATTTACCGATTCGGTATTTACCGATTCGGTAATTCCCATTCATTCCTCTGGGCCTCCAGGCCCATAGGTATGAATGGGAATTACCGATTCGGTAAATAGCGATTCGGTAAATACCGATTCTGTAAATACCATCTGTAATGCCGAATATTACCGATTTGGTAAAATATACCGAATTTTTATCTACGTTCCATTTACCGATTCTGAAATACCGAATCCGTAAAATTCGGTATCTTAGAATCGGTAAATAGAAATTACCTACATATGGCCCTAAGTGATTTGCCCAGAATCACAGGATGTTGAGCGTCTTTGATGAGACTCGAGCCTGGTGCCCCAGATGTGAGCTCAATCGCTACTTCCTTCCCTTGAATTTCCTCAAATTTTTTGCCCCTTGGACAGAGATGCAGGACATTTAGCAGTCTACTAACTCAGTCAACTGAAGTCTGATATATCAAGTTTCATGAAGATAAGTCCACAGAAAAAAAGTTAAGGGGGCGAAATAAGAAGTGTTTTCATATTTCTGCTCCCATAGGAAATTTTGCTAACAACTACGATCTAAACAACTGAATGGATTTACGTCGAATTTGACATGAAAGTAGAAATCTGCAAAGAAGGCAAGCTTCCATTGGTTTGGTGTAAATCTGTTCCAGAGATTTTTAGATATGAACATTTTAAAAAGTTCCAGAGCAGGCTTTAAAGTTTTAACACTTGAATTTTGGCGCTGTCTAGTGAGTTTGGTGCTGTTAACAAAACAAATCCACAGCTACGGAGGTTTTGCCCCAAAGGTGCCAACCCCCAATGCAGCGGTCACATTATACAAAGGCATGGAAAATAAAACAAAAGCTGTGAACAAAAGCATCTAAAACTACTTGTGAGCTTGCCAGCTGCCATTTTAGGTGCTGGGTAGAACCACCATTTTGTGCCTGACTCATCAATCGTTTGTGACTCACAAATATCTGGCAGTGTAAAAAAGCATAAAGAACACAAGTAAAGCCAAATACTAAATTGAGAGGAAATAATAAGGGAAAAAGAAGATATTCCCAGTCACTATGCCTCTATTGGGAAGGTGTACCATTGTGATGCAGTGCCAGGTTGACTACCCTTAGTAAAATGGGATTGCATCACAATCCATGGGTGAATGCATTGGAACGCCCATGTGCTACCCATGGAATGCCTTCCTAATTCAGATCAATGTAAGGCAGCAATTTGCACTATCTTGCAGTACTCTGGATTTACTAATCCATGCTGAGGCATGCAAGTTGGCTTTGCATGGCTTAGTAAACCTCACTTAAACCCTTGCGTTGCCCTGTGTTGTCTTGTGCGATGCAACTGCGAGACAAGGGCATGATAATTCAGCCTAAGGATTTTAGCTGAAGTAAAAGAAAAAAATAAGGTGCCCTGCACCACTTAAATTAAGGAACATATTAATTTTTTAAGGAATCTTGCAATAAACGTGTAAAAATATGATAGAGTCTCTTAAAAATTCAAAATAGAGTAATTAATTAACATGCAGAAGTGTTTCACCTTGGTACATCAGATTAAGTTAATTTGAGAAGTATTGTTTTTAAAGTGATAGTTTAAAAAATATGAACGTAGAAACATTCATGCATTCTCTCACCCTGACAACAATACCAATAGTGAGCTAAAAGGCAAGTAACATGTACATGTTTCGGTTCCCTTGAGCCCAACTTTCACCCCTCCCAAAGCCCCACTGCCACTCTGCTGGCATCAATGCAGCGCCTTGGCACTCCACAGACCATTCTTATGGCCCCTGGATTTTATTTTGCAAGTACCCATAATTTGTAATTTATTGAGCTAACTATAACTTGCTTCCCCACCATGCACTGCTAATGACCACATACATTACAACACTGTTGGCATGTTAAATGACATCATTGATTACATCAATAACCACCTCGGCTCCTTCCTGAAAACATTTGGGATGATCGATCAAGCAGGAATCCCCTAACGTTGTTTTCACATGTTAATTCCCAAAGGAAGTTCTGGGAAGCATTCAGAATAACAGCTAAATAGAATAGCACCAGATTTGGATGAACATTAGAACTTTTCTCAGAAAGTGTGCTTTTTATGATGTGATATAATTATGTTAAGCCATTTTAGAGAAATTCATGTTTTTAAAGAGTTGCTTGGGCTGGGTTTAAAAGGATTGTAATTATAGCTATATCTGGACAGTTGGTCCTGGCGGGAGTAAATGTAGAAAACGGTATTAATGATGCACTGGAGACAAGTCTGCTTCACTATAGAAAAAGTTATATTGTGTACAGTTTAACTAGCAATAAAGTTTAAATTGCAAACAGAACTTCATGGCAACAAGTAGAGACTGAACACAACTAGTGTAATTTGCACATGTATGTTACAAAAAGGCTCCGGTTGAAGTCAAAGAGGCGTTGGCAAAATATGTTATAAATACAAAAGCTTATCTTTATAATACATTATTCACCTCAGGAATTTTGTAGACATATTGATGTGAAATAGTTATATCAACAACTGCTATATAAACTGGAGATTTGTAAAGAGCAGATTTTCCAGAAGTTCAGTTAAAATTGTAAGGCATAATGTGTGGGTGAGTCACTTTGTAGCAGTTCAAGTGGTAGTAGGATTTTAATTCTTTAAAAAACACTTTTTATTGAAGTTTTCATAGCCATACAGAATTCCATAATATAACAGAGTGATGGATAATAGCACGGTGACAAGAACTGAGATAACAACAAAAAAAGGGTAGGGGAACAGGGGGGATCAATGTGAATCACATATGTGGTCAATACACAGCTTAGAGAAAAATAAAGGCAGTCAGTAAAAATATGAAAAGAGATTGAATTGCTAACACACCTCAGATTGCAGTAGTGCATTCTTACATGGCTTCCGTGACGTAAGCACTTAATCGCAACATACAACAATCATTCTCCATGTCTGTGTTATGCCAGTCTTTCATTTTCAGCATAGGGGGTATTTAACGTATTTGGGCAGAATGGCACTCAGGGCGTTACAGGCGGTGTGGAGAGACCTGATTCTGTCAGTCGCTGCCAGGCTACGAATGGAGCCCAAATATCTTTGGGTCTGGATATAGGGGGATTAACTCGCAATATTTGAAAAGTTGTTCTTGGCAGAATGTGATATCCTTTATCCATGTGTCAGATGAGGGAGCGGAACGTTTGCCCCAATACATGACCACTCTGCATTTCGCCAATAAGAGCATCATGGCAAGAAGGCTGCGATCTGCAGTGGAAGCCTCTTTAACATAACCTAGCAAGCCCACCAGGGGTGTGTGTCTCGGCTCCATTCCTGTGATACCCTGGATGATGTCATACACCTGACCTCAAAACCTCACTATTGGTGGGCACTGCCATGCTAAATGTAGGAATGTGGCTTGTGGTGTCTGGCACCTCCATCAGTTAGCATCTTTTCTGAGACCCATGGAATAGAGCTGCAGTGGGGTTCGATAAATGTGATCCAGGAACTTGAAGTGAATTAGTCTTAGCCTGTAATCAGGGGAGAGGTGTTCTAATTGGCCGCAGCCGAATAACAACTGCTTGTCTGTGATAGGTGGTTCAAAATCTGATCTCCAGCTCTCCAATGGCCTCAGGACGATTACAAGGGAGGTACGTTATGTGATGCTGTAAAGGCCCGTAATTAGTTTGCACGGGGATAGGTCAGTTAACGTGTTCAAGTGCAGAAAAAGTGGGGGGAGGGGACAGAAAAGTGCTGCGTAACTCGCGACATGTGGCACTCAGTTGATAATATAAAAGAGTATCTGGGAAATTGGGAGGAGTGTCCCCCTCTGTTTGTAGAGGAGCAATAAACTCTGGGGTATAGATCTGGTTGATGTTGAGCTTACGTGCCCGCCTGATTGCTCCGCTGTGTAATAACAGGGGAAGTCGTGGATTATATGCTAGTCGGATAGATGGAGCGCAGAGTATTGAAAGACCTCCCCTTTTACGTAATCCATACCATGCCAATCGCATGGTTTCCACTATGTTTATCTCCCTTTCTGGGTTCCTGTAAGCATAGTAGAGTGCAGTGTGTAAAGGAGTAGGAGCGTCTCTGTCCATTTCCACTGCAACGTGGGGCTGGTATAGGGACGGTTAGAGCCAATAATGTAAATATTGGGCTTGCACACAGTAAGCGTATAAAGTAAAATCGAGTGCTCCCATGTCCCCTTGTTTTTGCTGAAGTGGAAGGAACTCCAAAGATATTCTTGAATGCTTAATGGCCCAGGATAGTGTCACCATGTTGGATCGGACGCGTTTGAAAAATGCGGAATTGAGCAGTATGGGTAGGTTAACAAATAGGTACAGCAATTTGGATAGAACAATCATTTTCACTATAGCTATCCTGCCCTCTAGTGATATGGGTAGTTCTATGGGTAGTTAGATCTGGGGGTCTCTAGTTGGCAATGGTATTCACCTTCCTCCAAATAGGGACCCTTCCTTCTAAGTCAGGATAAGGGGGTTACACTCCTTAATAACCCCTGCTCACCCCCTTGGTAGCTTGGCACAAGTAGACAGGCTTATCTCAGAGGCAGTGTGTTAAGCATTTGTGAATATACGCAGCAATACAGTGATAACACTACAGATGGACACAACACAGGTTTTATGAAAATATGTATTCTTTATAGAGACATAACACAAGACCACAAATGAGAAAAATCCACAATACTACACTTACGATTACTTACAAGATGATTAAAGTTGCTTAGTTCAAGTTGTTGGTAAATGCAACAAAGTTCTCAACAAAGTACCTGGATGCGTAACGCAAAGTGAACAAAAGGCTCCCAAAAGGGGAGATGTGTTGGTTCTGTGACTCGGGGAAACGGTTGCGTCCTTCCTCAATGCTTGCGCATTAGGTGACTCGTCGTGAGCCTTACCGGTGCAGAGGTGATGCGTAGATTTTCAGCTTGCGGGCCCGTTGCGGTGCGTGAGATGGCGCCTTGATGAGATGCGATGATCCGGTTGCAGTGCGAGAAGATGAAGCCCTTGATGCGGCGATGCGATGATGATGCGATGACGCCCTGGCAGCCTTGCGATGACTCTGTACTCTGCAACAGGCCCTGCAACACGCTTCTCCGGTAATGCGATTGTGACTCTCTCGATGGCGTCACTCTTCTCCGGTGATGCAACAGCAGACAGCTTCGGTGAACACACGCTTCCAGGGAGATGCGACGAAGGCTCGCTTATCCAGCGCTGGGATGATTTCAGCTGCGGCGGCGACACGCTTCTTCTCGATGCGTCGCGCTTCCAACTCCCAGCAAGGAAATTCAGGAGGGAGCTGGAGGTGAAGTCTTTTGTCCCTGAGACTTCATCAGGAGGCAAGCACAGTTCAAGCCCTTGGAGAATATTCTGTAGATGAAAGTCCTTACAAAGTTCCTTCTCCTTTCCCTTGGCAATGAAGCAACCACTGCAGGCCAACCCAGCAAACAGCACACTGGCAGAGGGGCAGTCCAAACTCCTGCAGCTTCCTTGGTTTTTCTCCTTAGCAGAAAGGTTTCTTGTTCCAGAAGTGATCTAATTTCTTGGGATCAGGGTCCCAATATTTATACCCCAAAATCCTTTGCTCTCTGAAGGCAGAGAGGCCTCTGCCTAGTCCAAACCAGTTCCTGAGCACTTTGTTTACATGACTCTCTTCTTCCTTTCACTGTGCAGGGCAGAGACATCAGCTGCCCCACAGGAGGTGGAGCCAGCACAGCGGAGGATAGATACAGCTCTGGAGCACTCTGTTGCCACGATTACTCCTCTCCTTTCACAGTGCAGGGCAGAGACATCAGACAAGCCACAGGGGTGGAGACAGCATTGTAGAGGGAAGACCCAGCCCTATCCAGGTCCCAGGTGCAACTCCTCCCTCCCATCTAGATGCAGATCTCTCTATTCACCACTGAGCTGCCCCAGCCTGTCTCCTGGAATCCCCCAGCCCTGTCACTCACAAACCCAGACAAGGAATACACAACCCAGCAGAGGCAGGCTCAAATGGTTAGGCAAGCAAATACCTACTTTCTAAAAGTAGTATTTGCAAACACAGAATATTAAAACAAACTTTACTAAAATATGTATTTTATTATTCTGAGTTCAGGCATACTAAATTCGAATTTCTACCATGTTCCCTGAGTCAGTTAGGATTATAAGAATGTAATAATCTTGCTGCTCATTCTGGCCTATGAGAACAGGTAGCCTTCAAAAGTGAAAAACGAAAATGGCTGTAATTCACTACTAGAACATGCTACACACATCAGAGCATGTCCTACCTTATACTTACAATGCACCCCGCCCTTGGGCCTACCATAGGGGTGTCTAATATGAAGCAAAGGGAAGGTTAAGGGGCTGGCAAGTGGGTGCACTTGGCCAAGTCAACAGGGCAGTGCTAGACTGCACACAGGCCTTGCAATGGCAGGCCTGAGAACACACTTTACAAGCTGCTTCTGTGGGTGGCACAACCAGTGCTGCAGGCCCACCAGCAGCATTTGATGTACAAGTCCTGGGCACACATGGTGCACTGTACTAGGAGCTGACAGATAAATCAAATAACCCAATCATGGAATCCAATTAGTATATCAATTTAACATAGGGAGCACTTGCACTGTGGCACTGATTAGCAGTGGCACAGTGCCCAAAGCATGAATCCAGCAAAAACAAATCAAAACAGAGGAGGCAATCCATCAGAAATGGAAGGGAGACTCACGCCAATGATGCCAGGTCTAACAGTAGCTTAGACCAGATTGCCACTCTTTCCTCCAGCCATGTGAGTGTCCGGCCATAGGTTATATACCAGAGTTCCAGTGTGTCTCAGCTAAGCCAGATTATCCGGTATTTGATTGGACCTGCAGCCCATGTTAATGGATATTCTAGTGGGAATGGCTGGGTCACTAGTTAATGGGAATAGTATGGATTTGGATCAGTTGATATGTACTCTCGACATCCCACTGGCTCAGATAAGCTCAGATAAGTATCATAGAGCCTACATTTTCTTTAGGGTTATATACATATTGAGTGATGTCTTCTGCATGTAAAGAAACAACTAATACCCTAGATGTGAAGCACACTCCCCTGTTAGCATGATGTTGTCCCAGGCGCACAGCCAAGGGCTCCGTCGCTATAGCAAATAAGAGGGGTGACAGTGGACATCCATGGCAGGTGCCTGAGTCACAGGAAAGGGATCCGATAATAGGCCGTTGAGTCTAACACGTGCAGTGGGCCTAGGTTTAAAAGACGTTTCTGTTGTATGAAATTAGGACTGAAGCCTATCCTGCTCAAAAGTGCAAAAAGATGACCACTCAAGCAAATCATATGTCTTTGTGGTATCCAAGAGAGGAGCCAGTGCTGATACCCCAGGCTCGAGGTGATGTATTACAGCAAATAGTGTGCACAAGTTGTGAGATGTGGAGCGCCCGGAGATGAAACCAGACTGGTTCATTCTGACAATGAGAGGAAGAAGCGGCTCTAGGCTATTAGCGAGTAGTTTAGCATAAATTTTATTGTTGACATTTATTAGTGACACAGGACAGTATGAACCCAGGTTATTGGCTGGCTTCCCTGGTTTGAGGAGTGTAATAATTATGGCTTCTCGCATGGCTGGAGTCAGGGCTCTAATTTCTATCGCCTCCTGATAGATAGCTAGGAGGTGAGGTACCAGTAATGAAGCATAGACGTTATAAAAGTAAGTTGTAGTTTGGTCATCCAGTCCAGAGGATTTGTCTGCTGGCAGGCTTTTTATTACCTGTACAATATCTTCTGTTGTACAGAGTTCATCTAAATATGCACGGTACACATAATCCAGTCATAGCAGCTGGAGTGTGTCTAAGTATTCATCCAATTTGGTTCTAGTACTGCTAGGGGTACAGGAGTACAGTGTAGCATAGAAGTTAGGACGAGATTCAGTAAAGCTTTCTGGTCTCTCATTGGGGTAGAGTCTGCATCTAATAGCTTAGTGATGTAAGTAGAGTTATGAGGGGGCCTGAGTGTGGTAGCTAGTGTCTTGCCAGGCCGGTCACCCTCCCGGTATCATCGAGCCAAAGCAAATTTCCCCAGGAAATGATTCTCCCTTTGAGCTTCATCATTGAACTCAGATATTTTCTCCCTGAGAGTGGCGAGATGCTTGACTGGTTCGTTTGAAAGTATGTCATCTCCGTATCTGGAATCTCCCTCTCAAATTTCTCCATGGACTGTCTGAGTGCCTTCAACACTCCTGCTTGTTTTGCGATACAAGCCCCTCTAATCACCACTTTAAACGCCTCCCAAAGCACAGTTGGTGAGGACACTGATTTTTCATTCATTGTGAAGTATTCTATGATCTCTTTGAGGATCTCCTCCTGCAAAATAATATCCAGCAGTGCATCTGAGCGTAGGCACCAGAAAAATGTCAGAGTGATAGTCTGGGGTAATGTCAGCCGGAGTAGGACTGAGGCATAATCAGATAGCATTCTTGGTAGGTGTACAACTGAGGAAATCCATGTCACGACATCTCTAGGTACAAGCCAAAAGTCTAGTATAGACCACGCCTTGTGGTATGTCAAAATACAGGTGCCCTCTTTGGTGTCTCGGTGCAACAGTCTTCAAGTGGTGCTCTTGAGTGACTACCCTTAGCATTTTCATAGCCCTAGGGTAAAGACTACATGAGGTGCCTGATCTGTCTAGCATTTAGTCAAGTATGACATTGAAATCACCCACCCGCCCCCAAATCACAGTACATTCTTGGAATGCAAGTGTAAATTCACATTTCCAAGTATGGGAAAATGACCTCCAATTCACCCGTCCCAACTCAAAAAGAACAGTAAGAACCATCCCGTCCTCTCTGTCACCCGCACCAGCCCCCAATTATGATGTGACAATGTACCAACCCAATGACCAACAAACATCCTAAACTTGCAATCTGGCATGCAATTGGGAATTCTCCCGAGGGGGCTAGGAATCACCAGTGAACAGCCCTGCCAGGAGCTGCAGGGTGGCCGAGGAATATGCATATCGATAGCAATTAAGAGCAATAATGTGCTATTTACAGCAGTGAAGGGAGCAATGCAATACGTACGAAAACAGGAGTATCATTTAGTCAAAATGAAATAGAATAAAAACTGTACGGTCCACAGCAGTGCTTTTCTGCCAATAACACTAAGTAGCCGATTTAAATTCTGTGATAGTCTCACTCATTGGCACTTAGTCTAGAAGCTACCGCAGTGTGTAGTGATGCCACTGGGGAACGCCTATGCCCACCAATATGTTTAGCAAATTTAAGGGCAGATTTCACATCTGTGAAATAGTGTGGTTTCCCTTCAAAGGTGATTCAAAACTTGGCAGGGTATAAGAGTGCATACGGTGTTTCCGCTTGTTGAAGTATACATTTAACAGGAAGAATGTGACAGTGGGCCGCTTGGACTAAGGGAGTGAAGTCAGTATAAAACGAAATGTTATCACCTTGGTGATATATGGCTCCATGCTCTCATGCAAGGCACAGGATCACGTCTCGGTCCCGATAGTTGGGCATGCACGCTACTATAGAACGTGGTGTAGCACCCACCGGAGGTTTGGGACCAAGGGAGCGATGAGCCCGCTCCACTGTGAACACAGACGACAGGTCTGAGCCAAACAGGTCCCACAGCAGTGTTTCTACGAAATCTTCCATTTTAGTAATGGCAGTGGTCTTTGGATTGCCAGTGAAACAGAGCTTATTCTGCCTAGAATGCGCTTCCAATTCTTCATTCTTGGCCATGGTGATGTTTAGGACCTTTTCCATCTGAAGGAGATGCTCTTTAAATTCCACTTGGTAGTCATGATTATCAGATGCCCGGTTCTCAAGCTGGTCAAGCCGAGTTGCATGAGTGTCTACTTGTTGCTTAACTTGACTAAATAACAAGTCATCAAGTCAAGCTTGGTGTCAATGGTTTAGAGGCTTGTTTTACAGTAAACAAAAAAAAAGCCCCCTGCCTCAGATAACCGAAAGCGGAAAATCTTGTTCTTCACTGGGACAAATGTTCCCACCTATGAACCAAACCACCCAAAGGTTTAAAGAATAAACTAATATGTGTGGATTATAAAATTATGCTTCTTTAATACAAAATATAATCAATGCATATAAAATCATTTCTATGAATATAACATGTTCAAAATTGATATTGAATCAATACTGTAAAAAAAGAGAAAAAGGAAAACAATTCTTATCCCCACACAAACAACATTCATACCTCATCAACAGTTCCTACTTACGTGACATATCACTCACATCATGCATTCCAAAATCTCATCACTCACACTCTTCATAGTGTTCTTTTAAGTGCCCACGATGTAGATACAAAGAACCAAATAGCGTACAACCAGAGCAGCAATAAGAAAGTACATCCAGGGAGGAGCCTAGCTCGAGAGCGTAATGGCCGCCTTTTAGCTCGGCTCCGTCGGCCCTCCGGCCAACCTCGAATATCCTGCAATATATCCTGTACTGCGACGATACTTCACTACAGATTTTGGAATTTAACGACCCACTCTTACTCACCGTCTGGTCCGGAGGCTCCTGCGTGCTGTGGGTCCGCGGTTGTGCCCTCGGTGGGATTGGGGCCTCCGGGCGCTCGAGACCGGGACCTCGCCTGTGGGACCCGACCGGCGGTGCTGAGATTGCCGGCCCTGGCCGCGAGAGTGAGCCACTGGTGGGAGCCGTTGTGTATATGCCCCGGCGATCCTGAACCGGCCCCGATTTGTGGACCGTGCGGCTGGAGGGGGACGAGATGTGTTGGGGGCTGACTGTGTGAAGGGGTCCCTTCGCCTTTGTTCTGTCCGGCAGCCCTGGACCCCGCGCCTGGCTCTCGCTTGTGGGGCCCGCCACTGTTCGGAGGGCCCCCCCCCCATTGAGCGCCTGCCGTTCTGTGCCGGTGAGGCCGTTGTTGGGAACCTCCGGAGGTCTGTAAAGTCCTACATTTGGGAACTGTTTGGGGGCCCACGGTGGAGTGCGGGGCGTCGGAACACACAAAATGGCTACCAACAACGTGGGGGGTGATCCGCTCTGCACCGACGAACCTTGCTGGCCGGATTGCGCGGAGGCCTGGGCGTGTGCTCGAGCGCCCACGCTCGGAGATGTCCTGGACGCCTTGATGTCCTTGTACGCTGTCTTGGCCCCCGGTGCTTCTACCGACCCCATGCGGCCCGCCGCCATTTTGGGTCGCCGCTCTTTCATGCACCCCTATCGTCCTAATGCCTCCATTGCTTTGCCCCCTTCGGCTGCGCCAGGAGTTGCTACCGCTGTTCTTCGGCCGCTTGATGGGCCGGTGGCTTTTGAACCTCCGCTTTCTCACCGCCCGGACTTCGAGGACTGGCACACGACGCGGAGATCTGCTCCTTCCCGGACAACTGGGAACTATGGTGGACCGCTGTTTGCTCCCGCTTCGATGGATTCGAGCTTTTGTCCTGGTGGGGTACCTTTGCATTGTCGAACTGCGAAACTGGACTCCGGCTTGCTTTTGCTTGCCCTGTCGTTGCTGCTACAATTGACTTGCTTCATTGACTTTTTGTATTCCATTAGTATGGTGGCTCTCCCTAATCTACATCACTGCCGTAACCCTGGTCAACATTACGATTATTCTGTGCTGGGTGGTCCGCTCCATGTTATCCTTTATTGGGTTGGTTTTGTGATTAGGAAGGGCTGGGGGTAAGTTGCACACCACTGATAGACTGCTGGTTTACCTGTCCGTTGCACTGACGCTTATACTCTCAACATTGTGAAACGTTAAAATTTCCCCCTCCCCCCCCCTGCGGGTTTTTGCTGTATGTGAAGGTGTAGTACTGATTTGATAATTATTCATTTCCTGGTCGGGGGAGGGTCGTAGCCGAGTGTGTTTGTTCATATCCTCTGGCTCCTCCCTCACATCTTATTTTTGTTTCATATTCCCTCTCCTCCTTCTTTTTGTCTCCTTATTCTACTTTCTTTCTTTCCTATATTTCGGGTTTCGGATTAGGGCGACAGGCACGCTGTTTGGAGGGTAGGCCGTAGCCTTCTGCAGGGGTGCGGGGTGGGACGGGTGGGCGGGGTCTTTCAGATGTTTCTTTTTTGGTTCTATGGCCCTTTTCTATCCCTTTATAGCGGTGCCGCTTCGGTCCTCGCTTCTCTGGCATGAGTGGGTTGGGGTCTGTCGCTATGCCACTTTTAGCAGTTTCAATGCTCCGTCGCGACTGCCATACCCTTCTTCTCGCCAGCTCTCTACTTTCTTCTGTATTATTGGCCCGGGGTGGCGCCCATCTTGCACGATTGTGTTTCTCCTTTTATATTTCTTTTTCTTTGTTCCTCCTTCTTCCCCTTTCCCTGTTCTTGCCCTTATTGGTTTCCTTCCCTCTGTTTCCCCCCTATTTTTTTCCCCTTTCCCTCCCCCCTCCCCTTCCCTCCCCTCCCCCCCCCCTTTTTTTTCCCCAGGCTCGTATGGCGAGTAGGTTTCGATCGTGCAGTTTATCTGCTCCCCTTGCCTTTGTTAGCGTGTTATTGGGTGGGGGGCATGAGATGCTGGTAGTACCTGTATGCTTATCTACTATATTTTGCGTTTGATTTGTGCTACGACCGACTCATGTCTTCACGTCCTCCTCCCCCTCCCCTCCTCTTCCCATTTCGGCGTGGGTGTATTTCTGTTTATTGTTTTTCCCGTATTTTATGAATCTGCCATGAGCCTTGTCCCCTATTATAAAATGGACCTCATTGATCCTGATATTGGGCCGTTAATGTCGCTTGTCCTTTCCTTAGCATTGTTTTAAATATGTTTGCCTGCCTGCCAGCTGGCCTTGTGTCGCTTATTTTGACTTTTGATCATTTTTTGATTTGTGGCCGGCCGGATTGGTTGTGGGCCCACGCATGTCTATCCTGTTGATGCAAATAAAGGTTTTCAAAAAAAAAAAAAAATGAAAGTACATCCAAATGTTGAAGTGTAGTAAAGACTATGTACTTTAATATATATTCTCCAATACATCCAGTATATTCATACTAATGCAAGTGCCTAAATAAAACACTATAATGTCAATAATTATAAGCCTTTGGCATATGCTTCTTAGTATATTGTTGGTATCCTGATGCTCCTGTTGTAATCTGCGCCAATGCGCGTTTCGGTGACTCCCCCTAATCGGGGTTACACCTTCATCAGGGTGCTCAATTAGGATGTTCCAATGGTAAATGGTCGAATGAAGTGGGGGGCAAAGCTGGAAAAACCAACAAATAAGCAGGTGGTTTGATAAACCATAAAGAATTACATAATAAACAAAACTAATGACAAAGCGTAAGGTGGAGATCAAACTAATCATCACAATTCAATGCAGAGATCTACTTCTTAGAGTGATGTGGGTAACCAGCTAAGTGCAATTCATTCAAAGAAAGTGATCAAAAAAGGTCTCAATATCCATATTCTATGTCAGAGTGTGTGACCACCTAGAGACGTGCACAGAGAAAGAATAGGAATATCAGAAAAAACAGGAAAAAAATGGGGGGATACTCACGTAAATATGTACACTCAAGAGGGGACCGCAAGAGAATTAAAGGGCAAGCGGAACACATCCCTATGTTCCGTCTGGAAGCAGGCACCAACCCTCAAGAAGAACACAGAGAACGGGGATAAGAACCAGTAAGAAAGGCAAATCGGGAAGAGCTAGACATCTGATTGATATAATGAATAACTCAGGGCGAGGGGCAATAATACTTCAGGAAAGACAGTTGTTTTACTAGTCCGATTAAGTAGAGGACACTCATGAGGTGTCGAGCCTCTAGTAAAGACGAAGATGAATTGCAGAAAGTCCAACAGTGGATCAGCTAAGTCCAGGAAAGCCTTAGGTTCATCGCAGAAAGAAATATGTAAATAATCAAAATAATATTCCCAGCTAACGAGTCTCGTGGAATCACCCTTTCTAATATGATAGTCGAAGCTCAATAATGGAGTCTTTTTGCAACATCAAGAAGAATAGCAAGGAGGTCGTTGTCTTGTCACTCTGTCTCCTCCCGGGCACCTACATCAGGGTCGGATTCTGCACCGGTATCTGTCAGGCGTGTTAGTCCTCTATTTTTCAAATTATAATTTTGATTGTTTTGCATCGTGTTTTTCCTTTGTAGGTCAGCTGCAGCTATCCCGAAGTTATTGCTCGGTATTGACTCGCCTCATCTCGCATACACGTCTATGCAAGGGGCATGTGCAGGCCAGAGTGTCTAAACAGAGAATGATTGATTTAAAAATAGGGGGGCAGATTTATGTCGGACTTGCGCCACGTTTACGCCGCCGTTGCGTGACGCAATGGCGGCGTAAACGTGGCGCATCCCTGCGACCCATTTACAACGTGACGCATCTAGGCAGATGCGTCACGTTGTAAAGTCCTGCGCCACATGTGGGCGTTCCGGCTCAAGGTGGGCGTTCCGGAGCAGGTGCGCCTCGCAAAAGTGCCTGCGTGAAATCTACAAGATTTTACGCAGGCACTTGTGCGACGCTGCTACGTCAATTCCTTATGCCTGCTTGAAGCAGGCGGAAGGACTGACGCAGCACGTCAAGTATAGGGCACACCCGAGCATTGCTGGAGTCACGTCACGCCTATGATGCAACTCCAGCGATGCTCCTCCCTTACGTCACGAGATGCGTCACGCATCTGCCTACCCTTGCACCACGGCGCGCCACATTGTAAATGCGGCACATCCGCCGTGAAGCAAGGGTAGTTTTGCGTGACGCATTTGTTCTGGGGCATCCCTGCTGATTTGCAGAGATGCGCCAGAACTCATAAATATGCCCCAAGATGTTTAACCAAGAAGCTCCTCATTTGAACTTATCTTCCATTTGAACGTGTCCGCCATGTCCTCCCATACACTGCAGAGTATGTGTTGAATATCCAGGAGGAGCCCCAGCAGGATGCAAAAGGTCAGGCAGAGACTTCGCCGCTATTAGCAGGCTGCCAATAGTCCCCGTGGTAAGGATTGAACCAGATTGATAAGGACAAAGAGGAGCCCCTTAAAACCAAAGGAATAGGGCACTATACAGTGAAAAAAAGAGCAGTATCCTTTGGACCCAATTGCAATCTCTAGTAGTCAACCAATCTACACATTTCATTCGACCTGGTATATGCTCACTATTCCATCACATGCACACTTGAGAGATTTATGCCATATAACTCCCAAAAAGTCATGAACCATCAGGTATACAAAAGTATATACATCGATGTATTAATTAAAAAACAGGTGTAGCTAAAATAATATTTAAAAAGAGGCAGGGAAAACACTATAATTTATGAACACAACATGTTATGTTATGTTATGTTATAACAAATTTCTTGAGCGCACTGTCACCAAAGGTTTCCTGGCGCTGATTGGACTGGAAAAGAGGGGGAAAGATCAGGGGAGGAGGAGAGTTAGTGGGGGAAAAGTATTGTTTTTAGGGATTTCCTAAAAGAGAGGAGGGAACAAGATGACTTAAGTGCGAGAGGGAGAGAGTTCCATAGCTTGGGGGCTAGGCAGGAGAAGCTGCGGCCGCCCGATCTGGAGAGTTTAAAGCGGGGGACGGCAAGGAGCAAAAGATGAGTGGACCTCAAGGTGCGAGGGGGGCAATAAGGGGTGATGAGAGACTTGAGGAACGCGGGGGCGGAACCAGTGAGAGCTTTGAAAACCAAACAGTGAACCTTGAAGGTGATTCTTTCGTTCACTGGTAACCAATGAAGGTGACGTAAAAGAGGTTGGGCAGACTGCCATTTGGGGATTTTGAAGATCAGCCGAGCGGCCTGGTTTTGGACGATCTGCAACCTCGACAATAAAGATTTAGGGAGACCGTAGTAGATAGAATTTGAGAAGTCCAACCTGGACATCACCAGGGCTATTAGGACTTGCAGCAAGGCTTCAGGCGAAAGGAGGTGAGCGACTTTCCGTATCCTGTAAAGTTGGAACATACAGGAAGATGTTACTGCGCTCACCTGTGCCTTGAGAGTGAGCCCGGAGTCAATCAAGACTCCGAGACTCTTGACACATCCAGCAGGAGAAGGTGGTGTTCCAAGCTCAATCGGCCAGTACTGAGGGCCCCAGAAGAGGGCACTTCTCCCCGGGAGGAGGAGCTCAGTCTTGCCCGGATTGAGCTTGAGTTGGTTTTGGTTCATCCAGAACTGGATATGTGTCATGGCAGCCTGAAAATTAATGGCAGCATCAGGGGAGGTGAGGGGAAAAATAATCTGTAAATCATCCGCGTAATTAAACACGGTGATATCCCATTTACCCAGGGAGTGAAGGAGGGGTTGAAGGTACAAATTAAAAAGAAGGGGAGACAAAGAAGATCCTTGAGGGACTCCGCAAGAAGAGGAGACGCTGGTGGCGCAAAAAGGACCCAAGCTGACTGCCTGGGACCTCTCCTCGAGAAAGGATTTAATCCAGGACAGAGCGGCCCCACAGATTCCGGCGGATTCGACACGGTGGATTAAGATGTTATGGTCCACCGTGTCGAAAGCCGCCGATAGATCGAGTAATACTAATGCCTGGGATTGTCCTCTGTCCTCGCTGCGTCTAAGATTATCCAGCACAGCGAGAATCACGGCCTCAGTGGAGTGAGCTGGTCTGAACCCGGCCTGGTTGGGTGCCAGGTAATTGGACTCCTCGATGAAGTGTGAGAGGCAGGTCGTGACATGAGCCTCAAGGATTTTGGATAGAAAGGGTAGGAGAGAAATGGGGCGGTAATTAGCCAGGACTGCTGGATCGGCGCCAGGCTTTTTTAGGAGAGGCACCAATGTGGCCTCTTTGAATGACCTGGGGACAGTGCCCGAGTTGAGGGAAGAGTTGAGTAAGGGGAGGATACAGTGGGGAAGGGTATGGCAAATATCACGAAGCACGAAGGGGGGGCAACAGTCCTTGGGGGATCCAGATTTCACACGAACAGACAGTCTAACAAGAGATTCTGGGTCGAGCACAGGGAACTGGGAGAAAGTGGATGTGTTGGCAGGGGGGGGATCTGATATGGCAAGGAGAGGCGAGTGGGGGATAGAGTTCTTGATAGAGGTGATTTTATCGATAAAAAAGGAATTTAAAGCAGTACAGGATTCCAAGGAGGGAGGTGGGATCGGAAGTGTCCTGGCGTCCGATGTCAATTCGCCAAGGACTTTAAAGATCTCCTTAGATCTGCTAGGAGCTGTTAAGATCCTGTTAGAAATGAAAGTGGTTTTGGTAGTGATGATTGCAACTTTGTAGGCTTTGCGCGCGGACACATAAGCTTCCCTGTCGGGGGCAAGGTAGTGGCGCCGCCATCTGCGCTCCAATCGGCGCAGCTCCAGGTGTTGTTGCTTTAGGATGGAATTATACCATTTGTGGGACTTATTAGGATGGGTGCGGGAATAGCAAGTAAGAGGTGCACAAGTATCGCTGGCCGTCGTTAACCAGTGAGAAATATTGTCATCCATGATGTTAATGTCTGAGGACTCGGGAAGTAGGGGCTGGGTTTTAGCAAGTAGGGAGAGGAAGGCAGGTGAGTCGAGAGACTTCCAGTTCCGAGCAGACCCTCCCAGCCGGGAGGGAGGCCTGACCAAGCCCTTTATAAGGATAGAGGACTCGATCAATAAATGGTCAGACGAGACACAGGGGGAAATAGTCAGGTCAAGAAGTGATATGCCCTGAGTCCAGATGTGGTCTAAGATGTTACCCCCAGTGTGAGTGGGAGAGGTGACATGCTGCATCAGGTTGAGACTGGAAAGTGCCTCAAACAATTCGGTGGCATGAGGACCAGCATCAGCATGGTTAAACCAGTAGTTAAAGTCGCCATATATGGCAACGTGAGCTGAGGAAGTCATAAGGGCAGTGAGCTGCTCACAGAGAGTGACAGGAAACAAAGGCATAGGGGTAGGGGGGGCGGTATAAGACAATAAGGGTCAGGGCCCCAGCTACAGTTGGCAGGCTAATTACCAGATTTTCAGTATCAGGGAGGCATAGGGATAAAGACTTGATAAAAGGTAGGTCTTTGCGAATGATTGCTGCAACCCCACCGCCACGGCGGCCATGAGGCCGATTGGCGTTCAACAGGTAATAATTAGGGGGTAAGGCAGCCAGAATGTCGGGGAGGGATAGGTCGGACAGCCAGGTCTCGGTGAGCAACAGGATGTCTGGGTTTTCCGCGGTCAGTAAGAGAAAGATATCAGTATGGTGTTGGGGGAGAGACCGGGTGTTGAGGTATAGTATACGGATACGAGTTTCCGGCGGCACAGGGAGCGATTCAGGTGCACAGGTGAGTCTGGGAGAGGCCAAGTCGGCCGCGATGCCAAGGGATACCAAGCGGTCCCAAGTTGTAGATAGAAGGGCGCCGGGAGGCTGCTGGAGAGTTCTAAGTGCAGCAGGTGAATATGCCATTAATTGGACAGCATTTCGGGGCCCTGGGCCCGTCTGGGCGCGGACGGGCGCAGACGGGCTTGCCTTAGGCGCGCCTTCGGCGCGCAAACGGCGCGCCCGTTGCGCCCGTCCGCTGCGCGTACGGTAAAAGCATATGCTTTATAGGGATGCTTGGGGGCGTGGCCAGTTACAGTGGGCGTGGCCGGGGGAGCGGCCGCTGGAGGCGGCGATCAGGAGTTGCAATGGCCGCTGCAGCGTCACCTTGGGCTGCGCGGCGGACACAGAGGCAAGGGAGAGTCCCTGAAGGCAGGTAGGTAACAGTTAAAAATAAGCGCGAGCGAGCGCTGTGAAAATACAAGTGAAGGTTAAAATTAGGGGTCTGTTCAGGTCTATGACTCCCGCGGAAGGCAGGGGAGTGATCCGATCCAATTGTGCTGAGCTAGTATTCAGCTCCTTAAAAGCTCAGGTGGGCGTGGCCAGTTACAGTGGGCGTGGCCGGGGTAGCGGCCGCTGGAGGCGGCGATCAGGAGTTGCAATGGCCGCTGCAGCGTCACCTTGGGCTGCAATAATCACATAAGCTCAAAGACAATCACACATTAAGACACAATTCATTAGAAAACATAGTAAAATAACTAAAGAGAGTACATAGCACAGACAGGCTCAATTTGTCATTTGTTTGTTACACATCTGTTTTACAACAATAATTTAGGCGTAGATCTTGGTATCAACTACTCATTGACCTCTGCCTTTCTCACACATTGTGTACTGTAGTGAGCTTCGAAGCGCTTCGATGGATGTATTATTTGACCATCTTTTTCAAGACAAAACGATATTTACTCTCTATGATTAAAAGATATTTTGAACAATATCAGTTTTCCCACCACCTGTGTGATAAAAAACAAATATCAGTTGTTTGGTCCCATGAAACAACAACTGCTATATCAGCATGTTAAGTTAAACTGTAAACATTGAGGATCTATACTTATGTAATAATTAGACCCACACATATTTCACATCATATAGTCCTACCCCATCCTATACATGTCCATTTCCACATCTCTATAATGGGACCCACAGAACTTTCCATAGGAAACGTAGTTTTTGTTTCCTTAACAACGTTGGAGCTGTTCAACGAATCTGCATGAAACTTTCCAAAAAAGTTCTCTCACTTTGGCTTTTCAAGGAAAGTTTTGAGCTGATCCATCAAGGAGGAGCCAAGAAAAAGTGGGGTCCTGAAACATTGATTTCCTAAGAGAATTCCCTTAAGAAACTCTGCAATTCAATACAGAAAAATTACTGAAGGAATTGCACCAAATTTGGAAGGAGGTTAGGACTTTACTTAGAAACTGAGGGGCATATTTACAAAAGAATGGAGGATCGTGGCTTTAAGCACAAAATGCTAACGCCACGCTACGCCATTCCGAAAATGCAGGAATGGACCTCTGCATTGAGGGAATGATTGTTTATGTGCAGGAAGGTGTCCCTTCGTGCACATAAACAAACACAAATGGCGATTTGAAACTTCTATGTGTGCTGCATTGTACAGCATACATGGAAGTTTCAAATCGCCATTTGTGATTTTATGTGTGCAGGAAGGGACCTTCCTGCACATAAACAATCATTCATGGCGTTTTACTGGTTCTATGTGTGCTACACCAAAAAGAGGAGAAATAAAGCATTTCTTCTCGTTTTGCCATGTTAAGACCAGGTTTTCCCTGGTTCTCATTTTGGCGCTGCCTCCTATTTATGCAACCCTTGCAAATAGGGGTTGGCGTCAAAATCAATGGGTGTTGCGGAGGAACGCCCACTGCAACACCCATTGCCCACCCCTTTCACGCTAAGTATAGCATGAAAGGGTGCGTTATTTACAAGGCGACTTTAAGCCACATTTACGGGGGGATTCTCAAGAACGTGCGATAATCATCGCCAAAATAGGTTAACGCAATTTTTCATATCGCTGTCTATCGGGGCAAAATAACTCTGTATTAACGTCGTATTCACAACATGGTGGTAACATGCAATAGTTTCCTGATAACGCATCAAATGTCCGCGATAAAATTACCGGTACAGCGATAAATATCTAAACCCGAATGTGAAAAAAGTGGCAATGGGTCCAACTGCTATAAAAAAATCAGCGATAAGCAGTGCCAGGCCTGCAAGTCCCACAAGTCAGGCGGGAAAAATCACTATAAAAGCGGCAACAAAAAACACAAACAACTGCGAAGCACCATGGAGGTAACCAGAGCAAGTTCAGAGGACAACCAGAACCCCACAAGCCCCACGGAGGACCTGCCTGGGACTTGAGGTCAGGGAAGGGCAATTGTGTGGCTGAGGGGCCATGGCATTTTCGGAAGGTCAGCTGTCTTGTTCTGCGCTGCCTCTGTGGTTGTCCGGTGGGGGGGCCTGGGGGTGGCGGCGGTGGGGGTTGTGGCCCTCTTGGGTCTCCGAGCTGCATGATCAGTAGCTCCATGACATGTGGTGGTCTTCAGATGTGGCTCTGGGCTGGGCTCCCTTTCATACTGCAGGTTGTCGTCCTGCTTAACACCAGTAAAAGGTAGTAGTTAAATCCCTGCTCCCTACCACCTTATCGCCTGTTTTTGGATCGCATCGCAGATCTGTCTGGTCGTTGAGAATATCGCAAAGTGGTGTTTTCATGTGCTTTTGCACGGGAGCGCCTACTCTGCATATTATTAGCATTAGTTGTCACTCTCATCCGGGGCAATGTTTTTTGCGCCAGCTATCGCTGGAAAACTGGGGATATCAGCATTTGCACCAGCTTGAGAATAGGGCAATAAATCTATCGCCACTTTTGTGGCGCTAAAGTGTCGATAAATCGGCGATAAGTCCTTGAGAATATGCCCATAAGTGTCTTAACGCTGACTTGAAAATAAGGCAAAGGCCCCTATCGCCAAAGGAACATCGTTAAAAGTGGTTATAGGTGCTTGTAAATATGCCGTTGTGTCTTTTGTTATTTGGTGTAAATCTATTCTGTGGTTTTTGAGAAATGTACACTTAGGGAGGTGCTCAGTGGTCAGGAAGGAGCTAATCTCCTAGAAAATTTTGAACAATTATGTATCACGAGAGTACCGCAGTACAGACAATTGAAAAAAGCACTCTTGCGTGGAGGGTATCGTACAATAACCATGGTGGGTCGGAGTCAAACGTGAATGACAGTTTAACAGACCAGTGGATGAAGAGGGCCCACCCAAAACTCTGGTAAGTTTGTGTATATGTATTTATTTTTTAACTTATCAGACCCTCCAGGATTTTGTAACTTGCAAAAATACTGTGAAATGTGGACTTTTGTAAAAATCGCAGGATTTTTACAAAAGCCCACCCAAAATATTAAAAAAGAATTGGGCTCAACATTCCTGTTCTTCAGATTTTTTTTATATAGTTCAAGGTTTAAATTACAGAGCCTCCACTCTCGAGTTTGAAACCTGCTTGGTGTGGAAAATTCCAGCTCACCTTAGAGCTCACCAGGTGATATCTGTGTTTCACCAGGGGCTGTGCAATGGGAGCTGATATTGTCTGATACATGTTGGAAGTGCAAGTGTGTGTGTGTGTGTGCGTGTGCATGGGTGTGTGTGTGTTGGCAGATCTGGGCATTATATTTTTGTGAATAGCAGGGGGAAGGAAAGGAAAGTCAAAGCTGTGCAAAATGTGTTAAATACAGATGGTGCTAGAATTAGCAGACCTTTACTTTTGATGTGACCTGTTTTAACTGACCTATTATTGCAGTTACACACATAACACAACATTTTATTATAATTTTCTGTATTCGTTATTTTTGTAACTATACTCAAACACCAGTGGACACTGCGCAAATGTATGCATGCAACCTATATTATAGCAAATAATGATATTATGGTACACTTGATGACTGATTCTCTGCCACCCCACTGAGGGCCCAACAAGCACTTTACAAACGAGGAGCGAAAAATAAGCAACGACCCCACACACGTCGTGACTTTATAATGTGTGAGAAAAGTATACTCGACGCAAATCAAAGCTACATGGTTCTATCCCCTTTTGGCCAGGTAGAAGACCAATCTTCTACCCCAATCCCCCCAAAAACAGAAACGGTTGAGTTCATCTCCCCTACTTTGAATAACACTGATATGTCTCCCTCTTCCTGTCAGAATTCACTTCAAAATGTGTTGTATAATCTAAGTGGCTGTACACTCCAGTAAACTTTACCTTTAAATACAATGTGAATGATGGTGAACATTGAGGGCAGTGTGGAGATTCTAAGGACTCAGAAAGAATGCATATACCAACAGGCTTTCACAACACATGGGCCAAGGCTCATGAATGACTGCTCTTTCCACCTCAGACTTGCTACTTCGGTTGTGCAAACCCCACCTCTTCACAATCTTCCAACCATCGGGTTACCATCCTACAGTTTCCTTTCTATCCTAACCCCACTGTGATGCTGTGGTTATTCTGCATGTTTATTATAGGTGTCTGCAAAATCTCCATTGTTTTTGTGTAATTGCATGAAATTCTGCAAACCTGTGCTGTGCAAAATTATGGGACACTGAAAACTAGAATTTAGTTCTATATTTTAGTGTGAAATATGTCCTCGAATCCATTTTTTAAACCGTGCAAAAAACTGTACTGAACAACAGCTGCTCGTATTCTGGTTGTTTGCCTTTTTCATATTATAATTAGCCATGTGTCATAAGAGAATAATCATGTGAGATTATGGTGGCATAATAGATTTGTCATCAGCACCAAATGTGTTGACCTGAGTTCTTATTGTAATGGTAATTAGTTGCATGTGTCTCAAAACTCACATGTTGGCTACGAATTCTGAGGGGTCGGGCTCACACTTTGTATAAGTCCCCAATAAATTGAATAAAATAGAAAAAAAAATACCCAAAAAGGGCAAAACCAGTGACATAACAAAGTACTATTAAAAAGTAGAAGAAAGTGAGTGATAAATGACAAAAAGAGAAAAAAAGTGAAAAAAGAGGAAGGCCATATACGCTAAGGGTTGAAGTCTGTATAATAAAATCCAGCCCTCAAAATGTCGATGGTGGCATGTCAACTAGAAGTCTCTGCTATAGCTAGATAATGTTCAGTTGAGAGAGCGCAAACTGACCTAAATGTATGAGTGCATCACACTTACCTGTAGTAAGCACAAATCATGAGGAGAAATGCCATGAGTGCTAGTAGTATCTGCAATTATATTCTGAATGTATAGCTAATGTAGAGATGTAAGTAGAAGTGGAACTAATACAGAAATGTGTAACACTATATGATTTTATTAGATGTGATTATTCCTGAATCCATGTCGTGTAGCTGTTAAAATGTAAGATGGTATGTGGTTAAACGCAGAATGTGGTAGGCCTCAGGGCCAGAGCTAAAAGGGAAGGTGTTTCTTTTCACGACATAGATTGTACTAATGTTTTGGTCATTGCATTAATGGGCCACGATTTATAGATGTGTTTACTGAATAATAGAATAAGAGTATTAACATGCTTTAATTAATGAAGAAGTTGAATGCTATAATTATTATGAGAAATGCTGTAGGCCTGAAATGTTTTAACATTGATTTACACGTACATGTCTGGGCCAAGAAATGTTGCAAACCTTTTTGGAAGTCTATGAGAGTTGGGATCTTGGCTGCAGATGTCTGTCTGCAAGAGAAAAGGGGGAATCCAATTATAAATAAAATGAATAGAGGTCTGTTCAGTAGACGGCCCAGACATGGAGGAGGGTTCTGGAATGTTTAAGGGGTATCAGCGGGCCGGAGAAGAGTCTGAGAAGCAAGGTCAACTCCAACGTATGAGGCCCAACACAAAGCAGCATGGAAAAAGCCAGAAGCTACACCACGTGAGGGGCGTCTCGAGAGGGGCGTCTCAAATGTTGTTGACTGTTTTGTATTAGGGACAGCACCCTTGGGTGGAGTTAGAGCAGATACCTGAGGACCCTTTAGAGAGCGGATGGGTAGGCAGAGAGGGGTCATGACTGGAGAACTATAGGTTTTCACCAAGAGACTAAGAGTGAGTGACTTCCCTTGGGGGTCATTCACTGCTGACACCTTTGTTAGGTTGGGATTTGGTTAAGTAGGGATACCATCTAGAGCAGGGTAGGGACAGCCTAACCTGTGCGTTTTCCTCCAACTTAAATGAAGGAGAGATATGCGTCAATGCTGATAGCTTTATTATTCTTAGAACTTGTGTTAGTAATTTCCGTTGCTCGTCTGAGGGCTTTCAGAGAGCACATGTATGTAGTTGGACCTGTGTATCTCGTGAATCTCATTCTGAGATGCCTGTATTTGCAGCTTATCATATCCTTACAATAAACTTTTGAAAGCTAGAAGTTGTTTGTGATCTTTGGGAGCAGAGTCCTTTATTGGGTGAACTAGCTTGGAAATAGATGCACTTTCTTCCTCAAAGACAGGCAACAAAGGTTCAGTCGACCAGATCGAGGTTTGGATCAATAGTGATGAGGTATCGATCAAAATCTCGCCCTTCCAGTTGGTAGCAGAGGATGGTTGCCTTCTTGAGGACGGTGACCTAGGCCAGGTTAGCTTACCCCAAGGCCCCTAGAGATCGATGATCGGAAGAACCGCCCGCTGAAGAAGATCCGGATGACGTGAGACAGAAAAAGCAGCAGTATCGGTCGAGAGTGAGTATAAAGGGTCATGCGTGTTAGATTGCGGTGTTTTTGTATTGTATCTATGTTGTAATGTCTGGCGGAGTTGAATGTCTGTAGAGTGACTGTGGAACAGGTTGTGAGCGCGCGCAACCGGTGGAAATCTTAAGTTCAAGGAGAGCTTAAGTGGTTCGGGTGTATCGGACACCCAGAGTAATTGTTAACTAGTGTGAAGGGGGTCATGAGGTACCATTGATCACCCGAAAGACCGAGATAGGGGGAACGTAAGAGTGAGTGCGTGAGTAACGGACGCTGGTCGGAGGTTACTGTGTGTGTAAGCAACCTATCAGAGAGTTGACAATTACATATAGACTGTGGACGTACAGTCGAGGGAAGTGACCGCTTGGTCGGAAGTAGTCATTTTTCGGTGTATGAATGGGACGCATGCATGACCGGGAGACGAGTTGAGAAAGGAGGGGTGCTGCTGCGAAGCGGAGAAAAGTGACGTCAGAAAGTGTCGCGACGTGATTGGCCGACCGGAGAAAGACCGCGCCGTGATAGGCCAGCTAGCAAAGACGTCAGAAAGGGTCGCGACGTGATTGGCCGACCGGAGAAAGACCGCGCTGCGATAGGCCAAGTTAGCAAAGCCGCGACAGGATTGGTGGATTGTCATCAGGAAGTAAACAGAGTAGCGAGGCTGGATATTGTGCGCATAATTATGAAGTGTTTTAAATGGCTGAGAGCGGTGTTTAAAAAAGAGAAGCGGGGATCGTATGAAGGGGAAGAGGCCCCGCCGGAGGGTACGCCGGCTCGTTACATGGCAGTGAATGTTGGGTTGCATACGATCCTTTGGATATCAGAGTGGAGTAAGATTACGGAAGGAAATGAGGAACTGACGTTCCCGAAGTACGGGACGTTCAGATTAGAGGTGTTACATCGATTAAAATCAGTCATGACCTCAATGAGACCCTTGCCTAGACCGACCCAGTTTGAAGCTCTTGATGCATGGATTAGGGCAGCGCATGAAAAGAATATGAACAGACGACAAGAAAGGGTGAAACGATCGGTAAGGGCAGTGCAGGATGCCAGGTGGGATGCGGATGCTAAAAGATGGAGAGTGCATAACATGGAAGTAAATAAACTGTATCCAGTGTTAGAGGTGCCCGGTAATAAAAGTCCCCTAGAAGAAGATGATGAGAGCGAAACAGAGGATAGCCTGATAAACAGATTATTGACAGACAGGCCACCCCCGTATAATAGAGCAGGGGGAGAGGTCGAGCATAGTGAAGGAGAAAAGGGGGGCAATGCAGGAGAGCATGGACCGCTTCCCAGTTCAGAGTGGGATCCTGAGGCAAAGAAAGAGCTGTCCCAGCCTAGTCAGGTGCAACAGGTAGTCGGGAGGTTTGTGGTACAAAGAGCGCCGGAAACGGAGAGTGCCACATCCTACGCATTACCAGATGCACTACAGGTACCTGTTACTATAGGTCCTATAATATCGATATATGACCAAGAGAGAGCAAGAGGGGAAGAACGGGTACGGAAGGACAGAGAAAGAGCAGGGACGGCAAGGAGGAACGATACGATTAATTCCCCAAGTCAGATGCCGATACCCAGAGAGTGGAGCACCCCGATGCACACAGCAGGGGATCCAGAAGAGGACCCTGGGGGCCCTAGATGGCCAGTGGATCTGAGGGGATCTGGACGAAAATCCTTTCAAGAGCTAAATGAGTACATGAAGAAGTGGGATGAGGCAGTGGAGGCTCACAAGAGCATCATAGCGGCAGAAGCTGAAAGGGAAAGTCAGGACAGCAGAGCTCGGACTCACTGCGGGGCTGGGGAGAGCAGCCCGGAGTGGGACTGTAGAGAGAGAGATAGTAGGGGAGTCACCCATTGGGCCCGGAGTGGAGGTAGAACAGACCTGGAAAACGGGGGCCCCGGGAATGGGAGGGTGGCGCGCCCAATACTCAGTGAAGAGGAGAGGAGAGCGCAAGAGTACAGAAACAGCTTTAAGTGTCCACACTGTGTGCCCGGCACCAGAGAACGGAATGGGAGTTGTGAGAGGTCGCACCATAGTCCCTGTGATGACGGAAATGAGCGCAGCCCAGGGAAAATGGGGAACCAGGAAGGATCGTATCGGATACTGAGCGATACTAGGCAAAGGGAGAGTAGCGACCAGAGGGAAAATAACAGAGAGGCGTACGGTGAAAGGAGAGAAGAAGAAGAGAGTGGGCAGATCAAGAGTGGGGGTAACAGGCCCGTGTTCCATCACCTTCCAAGATCGGATGGCCGAGCATGGGACCTGGAGAGATGGGAGCAAGGGAGACCACTCATTAACTCTCCCGAGCCCAAACGTAGAGCTCGGAGTTGGGATGGTAGGGAGACCAGTGAGCCCCCTTCGAAAGACATATTGCGAGCTGAGATAAAAGCCAAGAGACTTGATGTCGCCAGCTTAAGGTCAGACCTGGATGACATGATAGATGGTACCCTGCCTTTAGAAAGAATGGAAATGTATGAGCAAGATGAAATACTGTATATGGCAAAGGACATTACTCGAAAAGCAAGAGCAATCCATGAGAAGTTAGTCGAACTAGCAGGCAAATATATGGTGGACCTGTCAAGAACCAAAGCATTACAGGGTAACCACAGGCTACATTATACAGATCGAGACCTAGATGAGAGGAGAACGATTGGGCTGAAAACGCACATAAGGGAACTGATTACTGGAATAAGGACATGGAGGGCTCTAGATAAGTGGGAAGAGAGGTGGTCCAAGAAAGGGACCGGCAGGAGAAGCACGCTTGGTATGACACCAGGACTGCAGGGAATAGAAGCATACCCTTTGCGTGAAGTCGCAAATGGGAACTATGTGCATGTCCCTTGGAGTAGGGGAGATTTAGCTGCTTTTACCACCTCCTTCCCCAAATTGCGGGAAAACCCAGTGGAGTGGTACAAGCAAGTCGAGAGATTTGTAAAAATCTCAAAGGTCCTATGGATAGATCTGAACACGCTGTTTGACATTGTAGTACCAGGAGATCTGTGGACAGCATGCAAGGTTAGAGCTGAGTGGCCCACAACGGAGCCAGAGAGAGATGCTAAGACTAATGGGCCGTCCGAGATTGTGATGGAAAAATTCGAGAGAGTGATGACTTGGCTGAAAGAGAAAGTGCCAATGCAAGACATAGATTGGGTCAGAATAGACCGAACCAGACAGGAACCTAAAGAGACAGTTCACGAATATTACGAGAGATTGCTGAAGGCGTTTAAACAGTATAGCGGCTTGGATGTAATGGATCCAAAAGACATAGGGCAATTCGTGTCCAAGTTCGTCCTGGGACTGAGACCGGATATTAGTTTAATGATTCAGCAACACTCGATTTGTTGGCAAAGTAAACCCCTAGACGAAATACTGAGATATGCCAGGTACTGCTGTGATGAGATAGACTCCAAGGCTAAGAAACTAAAAGAAAAGTTGATGGTGGTACAGATGCAGGCAGCAGGGAAGGGGGGACAGCAGCAACAGCAGCAAGGGACAGGTACAGGAGGAAAGAAGCAGTACAGTCAGAACAAGGGCAATGAGGAGAGTTCCACCTTTAGACCCAGAATAGACATAGCTGCCTTGAAGAAAACGACTAGGTGCCACCAGTGTAACGAGGTGGGGCATTGGAAACGCGAGTGTCCCTACAATGTAGAGATAGGAGAACAAGAGATAGAGGAGGAAGAGGTCCAGAGCGCGCCTACAAGAGGGGTGATGCCATACCAGGGAAAGGTGCTCAAAGGGGGGGGGGCTCCTCCCCGAGCCCAGTTCCCGCAACCTCCCCGAGTAGGGACTATGGGTAAGACCTATAGACAGATGCCCCTGTTTGTAGAGGGAGAAGAGTGCTATTATGTGGACCCATTAACCGGACAGAGAGTGGAAAGAGAAGACTGCACCCTCGGGGCAGCCTTGGAGGTGGACCAGAGGGGACCCTATGTTGAAGCAGAAGTAGCAGGGTGCCCCACGACATTTCTGGTGGACACAGGAGCCACTAGATCCACGATCAGATCAGCTGCAGTTCCAGACCTGCCCATGTCTGGAGAGACCATACAAGTGGTGGGGGTCGCAAACAGGAGAATAACCAGCCAATTGACAGAACCGGTACAGGTGAAAATAGGGAAGTACAGCGATGAGCACCAGTTTGTGGTTTGCGATTCAAGTCCTGTGTGTCTGCTAGGGAGAGACCTGTTGTGTAAATTGAATTGTACTATATACTGTACACCTCAGGGAGTGGAGGTATTGACCAATGATGATGACGCAGATTTCAAAGTTGCAAACTCAAGAATATGCGTGGAACTGTACCCTACTTTGACAGTAGATGAGCTCCCCTGGGACTTGAGAGAGACAGTGGCACCAGAAGTATGGGATTTCACTGGGGAAGAGATAGGATTGGTCAAAGGGGTGGACCCAGTGAAAATTGTAGTGAAACCGCATGCTGAGTTCCCGAGAACACCCCAATATAAATTGACTCCAGAAACGATTGCAGGCATAAAACCCGTGATCGAGTCCATGATTAAACAGGGAATACTGAAAGAAATCGTGGGTAGTCCATGCAACTCCCCGATTATGGGTCTGCAGAAACCAAATGGGAAATTTCGGATAGTACAGGACCTTCGAAAGATTAATAACATAGTCGTTTCGTGTTGTCCAGTGGTACCGAATCCATCAGTGATACTGTTTCAGATTCCATTCCAAGCTGAGTGGTTCACTGTGATCGATCTTTGTCAGGCTTTCTTTTCGATCCCTCTGGACGAAGAAAGCCATTTTCTTTTCGCATTTAAGCTGGAAAATCGCGTCCTAACATGGTGTCGTATCCCTCAGGGGTATACAGAGAGCCCATCGATCTTTAACCAGCTTTTGAAGAAAAATCTTGAAAGTCTAGTGCTGCCCCAGAAGTCAGTTCTGGTCCAGTACATAGACGACCTCCTCGTGGCGTCAGAAACAGAAGAAGCTTGCAGGGAGGACTCCATTGCTTTGTTAAATCACCTAGCTGCCAATGGGCACAAGGTGTCCCCGGGAAAATTGCAGTACTGCCTGACAGAAGTGCAGTACTTGGGACACAGAATAGAGAAAGGCAAACGAAAGGTGTCACCAGACAGGATAGAGGCGATCATGAAAATGAATGCGCCTAAGACACAGAGAGAGGTCAGGATGTTCCTAGGGATGGTGGGTTATTGCCGACAGTGGATCGTGAACTTTTCACTGAAAGCAAAGCCCTTGCAAAAACTGACGCACAAGGAGGTGAGCGACCCGGTACCATGGGACAAAGACTGTTTGATGGCATTCTTACAGCTGCGAGAGGACCTGTGTCGTGCTCCGGCATTGGGAATGCCTGATTACAATAAACCATTTTTTCTTTACTGTTGTGAGAGAGAAGGTTGCGCGTTGTCTGTGATAGTCCAAATCCATGGGAATGCCCGTAGACCAGTTGCTTATTTCTCGGCTACTTTAGACCCAGTAGCCGCAGCGTTGCCCGGATGTCTCAAATCCGTTGCTGCAACGGGTGTCAGCATTGAGAGATGTGAAAATATCGTCATGGGGCACCCGTTAGAGGTGTGCGTGCCCCATTCTGTTGAACTGTTGATGACCAGGACCAAAACACAGCATCTGACCAACAGCAGGCTCACGCGCTATGAGCAAGTTATTCTTGCTGCAGAGAATGTGACCCTCAAGAGATGCTCTGTTTTGAACCCTGCCACCTTGATGCCACTCCCAAATGATATCGAGGATGATGATGAATGTACAGACCATGACTGCCTCGATGTGACTGAACTATGCACCAAACCCAGACCCGACATCGTAGATGAGCCACTGACCGACCCAGACGAAATTTTCTTTGTCGATGGCTCATGTGTAAGAGACGAAGTTGGGCAGTTGAGAGCAGCTTATGCTGTTTGTACAATTGCTGGAGTTGTGGAAGCTGGGTGCCTGGAAGGAGTACACTCCGCTCAGGTAGCCGAGATTATTGCCTTGACACGTGCTTGCTTGGCAAGCAATCAAATTCGAGTCACCATATACACCGACAGCCAATATGGTTATGGGGTGGTTCATGATTACGGGCAGTTATGGTCTCAAAGAGGGTTCATGACCTCTTCAGGCTCTCCCATTCGCAATGGAGAGTTTGTGCGCCTGTTGTTAGAGGCGTTGCAATGCCCAGCAGGTATCGCAGTTGTAAAGTGCACCGCACATACCAGAAATGAGGACTTCGTTTCGAAAGGCAATAGATATGCTGATGAAGTTGCGCGGTATTGCGCGGAACAAGGGTACTCTTTCACAGAGGTGGAAGTGGGTGGAATAAATGTAAGAACTGAATTAGCCATGATATTGGAAACTGTCGATACTTGGGATGAACTGTCAAACATGCAAGAAAATGCTCCTGATTCTGAAAAAGAAATATGGGAAAAGGCAGGATGTGTAATGGGTGAGTCCCATTTTTGGGTCTCAGCAGACGGCAGAGCAGTGTTGCCCAATGAGATGGTGAGTCCAATGGCCAGACTCATACATGGTCCCGTACACTTAGGGAGAGATGCTATGCTGAGAGTGTTTAGACAGACTTGGTACAATCCTAAGTTTAGAATAGCAGCAGAAGCAGTGTGCCAGCGTTGTGTGACCTGCCAGCAGCTGAACGTAGGAAAAAGAACACCAGTTGCACTGAGTCACATAGGAAGGTCTGGAGGTCCATTCAATCGAATGCAGATAGATTTCATTGAAATGCCAAGGTGCAACCGCCTCCGCTATGTCCTGGTGGTTGTTTGTGTATTCTCCAGATGGGTTGAGGCATACCCTACACGTAGGTGCGACACCCTCACAGTGGCCAAGTTACTGCTTAGGGAACTCATTCCGCGCTTCGGGGTGCCGGCCTTTTTGGAATCAGATAGGGGAACACATTTTAACAGCGAGCTTGTGAAAATGATTTGTGCAGCTCTGAATATCGATCAGAAGTTGCATTGCAGTTACCGACCAGAAGCCTCAGGAATTGTGGAGCAGATCAATGGCACGATCAAGGCCAGAATAGCCAAAGTTTGTTCCTCAACGACCCTGAGTTGGCCTGACGCCCTGCCATTGGTCCTCATGAGCCTTCGTAGTACCCCAGACAGAAGAACGGGGTTGTCACCACATGAGGTGTTAATGGGGAGAGCAATGAGGCTGCCATCTGTCCCAACTACTGCACTGTTAAATATCACAGATGATATGATCCTGGACTATTGTAAGGGGCTGTCTGACGCCATTCGTTCTGTGTCCCTTCAGGTGCAGGCTGCCGAGGTTCCATCGTGCCAGGGCCCGTGCCATGACCTGTACCCTGGGGACTGGGTCCTGGTGAAAAAACATGTGAGAAGAAGCTGCTTGGATATTCGTTGGCGTGGGCCTTTCCAGATCATCCTGATCACGAACACGGCTGTGAAGGTGGGAGGCCTGCCCAATTGGATCCACGCGTCACATACGCGAAGGGTTCCAGCACCTCGGGAAGAAACAGCTCCTCTCTCGGATAGACGCCCAGCAGAGGACCGAGAAGCCATAGAGGGGGCTAGCCAAGCTGTAGAGGTGCCAGTGGAAGCAGGGAACGAGTCTGACCAAGCTGAGGACGGTCAGTACAACAGCGAAACAGACGATGCTACAGAAGGAGAAAGTAGCTGGGAGTACGAGTCAGACACTGACAGGTCTGACAGAGAGCGAGAACAGACAAGAAGGAGAAGGAGTAGAAGGGCACGTGGAGAAGCTAATTGGCCGCAAAGAAGGAGCTCTAGCCTGAGGTCAACTCCAGAGGTAACCCTTCCTCCGATATCAGAAGACTCAGACCCGGAAGAAGGTGCTCAGGGCGCTGAAGCACCGGACCGAAGAAGGTCAAGAAGAGTGCGTGTGCCTAACAGAAGATACTCCACACCTGAGTGGACATATCTGGCGACAAATGTCTGTGAAACCGGAGACAGGGAGGATCCGAGCGGTGGTGGTGTCCAGTTCTGAGCCCATTGTCACCGTGGAAATACGACTGTTGGTACCCGGAGTCGAACAAGAAGGGTCACTAACATTCATGCTCCCCAGACCTCCCCGCCTCAGCAAGTTAAAACACATGTTTCTCTCAGAATTGCAATTCCCCGACTTTGGTACAACGATAACAGCACATGAAGAGCACAATCTTCGTTTGGAAATACTGAACTATGCTATCGAAGCTGCAGGCACAAACCTGATAGTAGACTGTTAAAGGACTTTGTAAATAAAGCAAGCAGAAAAAGAAGATTACCTAGCGCCCAGGAAGCAGAGAATATTAGGGAACTTCCCTTGAGTTGATGGAGAAGGGTTAGGGTTGTCTTTATTGAACTGTTAAAGGACTTTTGCGAAGAAGGTTGTCAGCTTCCAGTTGTGTGGATTCTAAAGACAAAAGGATTAAAAAGAGACTGTAAAGGAACGAGAAGAAAAGAACTTTTTGCTAAGATAAGAGAGAGCCATATTGTCTGACGAAATGGAAGCCGGCACCCAGAACCGCAGAGCTAAATGTATAATAGGTACACTAATAGTAGGAGTGATAATATTAATAGCTTTAGTGGTAACAATTTCTTATGTAAAGGGACATGAGGAAGAGGCAAAGGTAACTGATGTGAATTCTGTAGAAACGCTTACACCTACTGTTGCTGGTGAGAAAAGGGAAAACACTCAAGAGAAAGCGTTATTAGCTGCAGAAGCCCGCAGGTTACACGTAGATGAGTCCCAAGGAGACTTTAGGTCAAATGCTTATGCTAAACTTTTATATGAATACGTGGATGCCATGGAGGTTAAGGACTGTTACGTCTGCATGCAGCTGCCGGCGTCTGTAGATGAAGGCATTAGATACCATCACCTCCCGCTGACATATGGCATTACATGTAGCTTATTGCTTAGTATATTTTATGAGAGAGATAGTTTCGAATACTATTTCTCCAATTATGATTCAGTGTTGCCAGAAGTCCCAAATTATAAGCAGATGAACAAATGGGATTACTGGAAGAGTGAAGACAGACTGGCCAAGTTCTTCATTCCTTGGATTACCTTAGATACTTCACATGCCCGTAGAAATAACCTGACATGCAAGGTGTCAGAAGTCGAGAAGAAGTTCATAGGGCAGGTGGATGATCGTTACAGGAGACAAAAGATTTTGAAAAAATCAGGACAATGGAAAACAGATTGGACCGAGGAAGAGAAGGCACACAAGAGAAAGGGTAGTAGTGGTCCAATAGCTTTAGATAAGACGCAGAGAGGAAAGCTATGTCTTCACCGAGCCAAAACGTATTATGAAAATGTATACGTGGGAGAAGTCGACTGTGAACATGCTTTCAATATAGAGTACTATACTAAAGATTTCCTGAAGGGAATGCAAGTGATTCCAAATGTGTATTTTGTATGTGGAAGAAATGCCTACGTGAGACTACCTGACAACTGGTATGGATCATGTTACCTAGCAATTGTCTTCCCCAAAATATATCATGCACAAGACTTAGAGATCATTGAGGGCAAGACATCATCGAGGGGAAGGAGAGATGTAGGAGATGCAGAAATGGTTGGAGATGTCTTTGGAGCTATGTTCCCTCTTTTGGGTCTAATCCTTAATGATGTTAAAATTAGACGACTGGCAACAGTCGTCGACAGGTTGTCTGCCAGCACTGCTCAGTCCTTAATGCTGGTAGAAGGAGAGATGCAATCGATAAGGGCTATGGTTCTTCAGAACCGTCTTGCGTTAGATGTCCTACTAGCAAAAGAGGGCGGAGTCTGTAAGGCTTTGAAGGTCCAGGAATGTTGTACTTACATTCCAGACAATTCAAAGCCCCTTGAGAAAGTTATTAGGAACATAACTGATATTCACAAAGAGATCGAAGACTTGAGTAGAGAAAATGTCTGGGAAAAGGTGGGCCACGGAATGAGTGCAGTTGGAGGGTGGATTTCCACCCTAGGCAAAAGCTTTGTGTGGTATATACTAAAACCTATCATCATAATATTGATCTGTGGGATCATAGTGTGGGGATTGGTGAGGGTATTCAAATGGTACAGAGCAAGAAGGTCAGAAAAGGCCCAAAGAGAGCAGCTGCAGAGATTGGCTGCCATACAAGATAATCAGTACAGGAGTCTGAGGGCTCTGGAAGCGCAGAGACAAGTTATGCTAGCAATAACTACAGTTTAAATGTTAGTGATGACCCCGAGAGGTCATCAAAGGGGGGAACTGAGAGAGCGCAAACTGACCTAAATGTATGAGTGCATCACACTTACCTGTAGTAAGCACAAATCATGAGGAGAAATGCCATGAGTGCTAGTAGTATCTGCAATTATATTCTGAATGTATAGCTAATGTAGAGATGTAAGTAGAAGTGGAACTAATACAGAAATGTGTAACACTATATGATTTTATTAGATGTGATTATTCCTGAATCCATGTCGTGTAGCTGTTAAAATGTAAGATGGTATGTGGTTAAACGCAGAATGTGGTAGGCCTCAGGGCCAGAGCTAAAAGGGAAGGTGTTTCTTTTCACGACATAGATTGTACTAATGTTTTGGTCATTGCATTAATGGGCCACGATTTATAGATGTGTTTACTGAATAATAGAATAAGAGTATTAACATGCTTTAATTAATGAAGAAGTTGAATGCTATAATTATTATGAGAAATGCTGTAGGCCTGAAATGTTTTAACATTGATTTACACGTACATGTCTGGGCCAAGAAATGTTGCAAACCTTTTTGGAAGTCTATGAGAGTTGGGATCTTGGCTGCAGATGTCTGTCTGCAAGAGAAAAGGGGGAATCCAATTATAAATAAAATGAATAGAGGTCTGTTCAGTAGACGGCCCAGACATGGAGGAGGGTTCTGGAATGTTTAAGGGGTATCAGCGGGCCGGAGAAGAGTCTGAGAAGCAAGGTCAACTCCAACGTATGAGGCCCAACACAAAGCAGCATGGAAAAAGCCAGAAGCTACACCACGTGAGGGGCGTCTCGAGAGGGGCGTCTCAAATGTTGTTGACTGTTTTGTATTAGGGACAGCACCCTTGGGTGGAGTTAGAGCAGATACCTGAGGACCCTTTAGAGAGCGGATGGGTAGGCAGAGAGGGGTCATGACTGGAGAACTATAGGTTTTCACCAAGAGACTAAGAGTGAGTGACTTCCCTTGGGGGTCATTCACTGCTGACACCTTTGTTAGGTTGGGATTTGGTTAAGTAGGGATACCATCTAGAGCAGGGTAGGGACAGCCTAACCTGTGCGTTTTCCTCCAACTTAAATGAAGGAGAGATATGCGTCAATGCTGATAGCTTTATTATTCTTAGAACTTGTGTTAGTAATTTCCGTTGCTCGTCTGAGGGCTTTCAGAGAGCACATGTATGTAGTTGGACCTGTGTATCTCGTGAATCTCATTCTGAGATGCCTGTATTTGCAGCTTATCATATCCTTACAATAAACTTTTGAAAGCTAGAAGTTGTTTGTGATCTTTGGGAGCAGAGTCCTTTATTGGGTGAACTAGCTTGGAAATAGATGCACTTTCTTCCTCAAAGACAGGCAACAAAGGTTCAGTCGACCAGATCGAGGTTTGGATCAATAGTGATGAGGTATCGATCAAAATCTCGCCCTTCCACAGTCATGCTTAAAATATAATCCCTCGGTGATGCGACCCATTTAGAAGAGAGATGGTGGCTGTGAATGTTAGTACAGTTGCTCTTTATGTGAACAATAGCAAAAACACAGCCACCATGGACAAGGGTGAAGCAGAGAGAGGCATTGCGGGTTATCCTAGTGAACGAACTTGGGGGCATATCTTCAAGGGCCGACGTTAACATTATCGCAGATTTTGCTTCCATTTTCGGGCGAAAAGCGGCGATAATGTTAACGCCCTATCAGCATGGGCACGCTAACGCATGAATCCATGCCTTAGCGCCCATAATCTTTTCGCCTCGCCTCGCATGGCTAATGAGATGCGAGGTAGGCATTCCCGTGTGAACTGCAGCTATATTAATCGCTAACAGGCGTTCTCCCTATCATCAATCAAATCGCTAACCAGCCTAGCGACAATAAAACTAGCGCGAACTGGCTACATCGCCGGTTTCTAACACCTACTATTTTTCCGTTGTAGCCATGTGTATCATGGGAGGCGGACTGTTATACTAAGTTCACATCTCCCTATCAGCAATGTTTTTCTCTAGAGCAGTTTTTCATCGAAGGTAATCCAGCGATATTGCCGCCTATTGCTGCTATTTCCAGGATTTCTATCGCCTTGGCGATGCGTGTTGCTGATAGTGCGCTAACCGGGCGATAGAATCCGGCGACAGGCGGCGTTAGGATTTTTCAAGCTACACACGGTCAGCCATAATTATCTCTGGCCGTTGATGATATGCCCCTTGAAAGGCACAATTTAGTGGCGGCTGGCATGGTTTGCGGGTGGTGAGGCGGGTACGGGCTCACTGGGGGTCACGAGGGGGCGTGGGGGATGGGGCAACGGTTACAAAAATTAAATAAAAGAAACACTTACCTTGCCGCACCGGTCCCTCACCTCTGATCCTGCTCTCCGAGGCACAGGAAGCACAGAAAAGGCATTTTATGTTTCCTTTGCAGTGCACTACTTAAAAGCAGTGGGGCGACGCTACTCCTCCATAGCGGAGAAGCCGCCCCTGGCCACAATTTACAATAGTGTCATTACAAGTCACCGTCAAAGATACGCTGGTGTACTCAATGGAAACTGTTTATAAACTATTGCAAAGACTAGAGAAGTTCTGTTTTTTATTATGCCTTTAATTTTCTGCAAGGCTGTGAACTCGAAACCACTGGAGGAGCCACATCATAAGTCAGCTCTAGAGTTATTCCCTCTGGTCCAATGTCTACACACCCTGGATTACTGGCTGCAGGAACACCGAGCCCAATCTTAATGCATGCTGGTCAGCAGCCACTGAAATAGTAGAACATGTGTCAAGGGTTGAAGGCACAGGCATAGCATGGCCCCAGCCACCGCCTGCAGCTCTAAGGAGATAGCAAACAACCCCTGCCCAAAACCAGGCCACAGATGGAGCACAGGCCCTCAGGGACATTTTAAGGATTTTGGGGGCCCTGGGCCAAACATATTTTGGAGGCCCCTGTTCTGAACAACTTTGAATTTATGATCCAAATTCATCTGGTTCATGCCCTCTTTGGCCAGGTCACTGACAGTGCACAGACTAGGTCTACCAGACGTCCCGGATCCCCCCGTACAGATCTGGTTTTCAGAGGACTGTCCCGGTGTCCCAACACTTTGGTTAATTTCTAATACATGTCCCGGGTTTGGTCACAAAGGTCAAGTCTTCCTGCACAGTCAAATTCCTAGGTATACTGTCCTTGCAGGCGCCCCTGAGGTATGACATACATCATTATTTGTTTCTACCAGGCATCATGGAGTAGGTCGCTGCCTGGTCCCAGCAAAGACACAGAGTGGGAAGGAGGAGGGGGCTGCGGGGCGCAAGGTCGACGTCCTGTGATTGTTAAGGCTACATAAACATAGCCTTGTAAGTTTGTGTGTGTGTGCACACATTTCAAGATGTACAGGTCTGCAGATATATGTATATATGTAATTCTTTAAGGCTATGCAAAAAACAGGACAGGGCAGATATAGAAATATGACTAAAGTCTTTAGTCCTACTTTTATGTCTGACCTATCCCAGTTTTTGCTTCTCAAATTTTGGTCACCCTAGCACAAACACACTCATTCAAATTCTAAATGTGTGTTTTCCCTTTTGTAACACAGCAGCAGCTCACTAATATTACTGCAAATAATCTCTGTGAACCCCCTCCCATTTCTTGCATTTGAGGTCCTGTTTTGATCCAAAGGAATTTTTGTTTATGGCTGTTGAATTAAATATAAACACAGCATTTCACTGCAAAATTCCTGTAATAGAATCTCACACATCCCCACGTCATAAATAAATTAAAGGAAAACGGTATTTAAAACAATCTGTTTCAGAATTATTCAAGGTCAACAGAGCAAGACTCTCTGCAGAAGAGAGCTGGATCAATCAGGGGCTCCCTGAAATGTTTAGGCCCTGGGTCTGAGCCCACTTTGCCCATGCATTAAAAGTTAAAAAAAAGTCTCTGGTGTACCCTTCCGGTCCCTGCTTTCCCTCCACCGAACCGTGCTGACACCCACTTTGGACAAGAACCGCAACTAATGGTATATGGCTAACATTTGTGTAGAAGCACGGCGAGGAAACAAAAAACGATGGATTGGAATGTGGACCGCAGTAATTACTAGTAGCTGAGATTAATTCAAGCATTTAACCCTCTAATATGTGGGTTTCCCTGACGGAAATGCAGCCCAGAATGATAAAAAGTCTTCTCAGCAAAACATAATAAGGCGATGGGCATGACCAGGTGTGAATTCTTTAGCTCACTGTACCCAAGGCTTCAAGCTGCTATTGGTGGTGTGACTTTGATACCCACACTGCATTCCAGCGGCTCTAGCCTTGCCAAGGGATCCTGCATTTTATTTTCTATTGACTGCCCCCTTTGTTCTTGCTTGCATTGGCTCTGAATGTTTTTTGCAGACTACTCAGTCCCACTTGATTTTCATACAGCAGCGAAAGTGTGTTGCAGACATCGACAACTCCCTTCCTTTCATGGTCGAATACTGACAGATGCTCTGCGCTATCAAGTGTCCCCTATTATAATATGCCTCAGTCACAACCAGGTAGAATCAGGGCTGCTTCATGCAATACACCCTCCTAAGGCCTTTCCACTCCTGATATCTTATCTTGCCTGCTGTAACTTTAGATTTTTTGCTATGTTCCTTCTTTTAGCTATAGTTACACCTCTATTTCCCCGGAGTGGGCCCTTGTGTCTGATAACCTTTGATGCTAAAATTAGGGCAACACAATCCCTTACATCTGCCATGTGCAGAAGGATGCATTTCAACTACATCTGCAGCTAGGGACAGAAAGGGGTGGGGGATACCTGACCGCCCAAAGGAAAAGGATAAAACAATGTGGTTTTATCTGTGGAATTTATTAGAGCCAGTATGTAACACAGCTCCCATGTTATAGGCAGTGGGCATCCTCACTGCACGGTTTAGGGACTACAGAAGTCAGGAGTCCAAGTTCTGTTTGTGGGTGATGTAAAAAAGTAGGGGAGAGAAAAAGAAATTCCCTGTGATAGAAGAAAACCCTAACCTAACTTTGCCTGGAGCTCTTTAGTCAAATACTACACTATACTGTCAAATAAATAATATACTGTTTTTTTTTTGAAGCGTCTGATTTGACACATCGCCTACTACTCGAAACGCCACATCGCCGGCACAGCAGCCAATTGATAGGGTATCGCCGCATGGTTAGAAATTATACCTAGCACTCCAGAACGATAGGCACAACAGCCGTTATTTGCAACTTGTGATTTTGGACTTTAAGGTGGTGGTGCAGGGAGAGCTCTTAGCTCAACTATCCGGAGGAATGCGTCTCCAGACTGAAAACAACTAGTAACAGTATAATCACCCTGACGAAGTTCTTGTCTAAAAAGAACGAAACGTGTTGACTGCCCGGTGCTTTGTTTCAAATTAAAAAGAAAAATAAAGAAACTTGAATATTGTTAATACTGGATGGACATTCATAAATTACTTTTTTCTGGATGTTTGATCTAGGTGGTGCAACCTACAGTTCGTAAAAATTTATGTTGATCATTTGGATCGCCCCTTGGAAACGGCAGGGGTAGTGGTGTTGCACACCGTGAGAGCCAAATGCTTGAATGTCAGTTTGACTAGAGGAGGGTGGGCAAAAGTTGTGCTGATACTTGCCTAGAGGGAGGTGCATCAAATACACTTCGAAGTGTGTGTTGGGTTGTGCTGTTTCCTTTCTGGTTTAAAATAATATACTGTCAAGACTTTGGCATACAGTTCTTTAGAAAACAAGCCATTCAAACCAAAGGGGAAATAAAGAGTACTACTCGCGAAACTAACATTAGCAAAACCAATAGGTCTTCCTTTTCGGACCTATTTATTTATTTTATTTTTATTTATTTTTTACACTTATAAAGCGCGCTATTGCCAATCGGCGTCCTGGCGCTGAAGTGATAATTCCAGAGAAGCGAGAATCAAAGTACTTATTGGGAGAATAGCCATGTTTTTAGCTCCTTCCTGAATGCCAGGAGATTTGTATTGAGTTTGAGGGAGAGAGGAAGGGAGTTCCACGCCATCGCAGCTCCCCTGACAAAGCTCCTTCCGCCCCAGCGTGCCCTCCTGATCCGGGTGGTTTTGACCAGCCCCAGACTGGCCGACCTCAGTTGTCTGCCTGGTCTATACCACTGAAAAAGATCTTGAAGGAACACTGGGCCAAGGCCATGCAGTGCCTTAAAGACAATGCAGAGGGCCTTGAACCTGATTCGCTTCCGTACCGGAAGCCAGTGAAGTTTAACCAATTCCTTGGAGACTGAGGAAAATCTGGGCAAGCCCCCAATCAAGCGGGCGGCCGCATTTTGTAAAACTTGAAGCTTGTTAAGCACTCCCTGTTGTGCCTCAAGAAAAAGGCTATTACAATAGTCGATGCGAGATAGAACGAGGGCTGTCACCACCGACTTTCTACTGCCCTCAGGAAGGTAGGGTAGAACCTTTCTGATAATTCTCAGAATGTAATGTACTGAGGAACTCATCGCATTGACTTGGGGTTTAAAGGTGAGAAGGTTATCAATGACAACCCCCAAATTCTTCACCTTTGTTACAGGGATGGGAGGAGACCCCATATCAGTGGGCCACCAGTTAGGGCTCCAAAGATTAGTGCTTGGGCCAAAAATGATCACCTCTGTCTTTGATGAATTCAATTTTAAACAACTTATTGCCATCCAGGAGCTAATTGCAGACATACAATCCTGGAATCTGCCTGCCACCTCCGTCTCAGTCCCCGGGAGCACCGAGACCACAATCTGGGTGTCATCGGCGTATGATGTTAACTCGAACCCGAAGGATCTGATTACTGGGGCAAGGGCGGCAACGTAGATGTTGAATAAAGTGGGGCTTAGGGAGGATCCCTGCGGGACCCCCCCCCGGGAGCTCGAAAGGTCTTGACTTTGCCAATGTCTTTTGGCAATGCTGTACAGCATCAGAAATATCCTGTGAAGCACTGCCTGAAGCAATAAAAAAAGAAATATCATTTAAAAAAGGCACAATGACATACTCTACTATGCTATTTTGTAGGCTTGCGCAAGCATCACCATGCATGTATTCATATTAAATGACATGGGCACCTTTTTAGTTATTTATTGTTCCGAGATGGATCGTAAATAAAACAAAATACGAAATTGAAGTAGCATGAAAGCATTTTTTGAAGGAAAAGGGCCTGCGAGCGATTTGCTGCCAGGCCCTCCAAATAGCATTAAATTGAAAAAAAAGACTCAGTGGGTGGAGATGGGGTGGAAGCAACGGAGAGCAGGCATTGGTGGGAAGCAATATGGGGTGGGTTGGGGACAGGGAAAAGCTACACAGACGAGGGAGGGAGGAGCCCCACCAAGTGTGGGAGAAGAAGCACATAAAGGAATAAGCAACATGAAGCACGAGAGAGTATGTTGAGGGGAAGAAGCACATGAGACAGCATAGTAGGGAGACAGGGAGAATAATTGAGGAAGCCGAAAAAAACAAGACGGGGACAGCTGCAAAACACATGCACTTTCATACAGTGCTAAGCCTAAAAAAAAAAAGTAGTTCAATAAATGTAAACAGTGGAAGGATAGAAGCCTACCCATCAGAGAGATGGCAACGAGGCTATCCTTAAGGGGAGGGACAAACACAGTATGGACAAGCTGAGGCAAGGAAAACCATCAAATAAGATGAAAGGAATTGAGAGTCACAAAGCCAACAAACGGTAAGCAACGAGGGGGCTGTAAACACCTGTAAGCTCCTGGTTTGTCCACAGTACGTCTTGTGCAATCAGGTAGCTGACCTAAAAAATAGGCTTATGCAGTCACAATCCGAAAGGCCATCTAAAAATCACAATAGCTACACCCTGATACTGCAAACAAAATTAAGGTACTAAACACTAATTTAAACAATTGGCACCTTCAACAAACAAACCCATTTTTATCACAAAACAGATAGGCCTTTGTATTGTGATGAAAGTCCTCTTCATAGCACCTAAAAAATGTGCGGCCCTTTTAATTTTTTTGGGGCTTGCCCTGTGATTCCTCTATGGTGAATCATGCAACACCACTAGAGGTGCCCATCATTTTACTTTCATGTTTGCCACCAGAGAAAGGGATACCCAAAGCCACTGAACCTAGATTGTGTGTGTGAGTTACAGTACTGAGATGGGACAGTAGTCCAGGTGTACAGGCCTTTTTACCTACACAGTGAGAAGGCCCAATGGCTCTCCCATGTTAAAAGTGTATCCAGTCCTCATTACTGGATTCCTAGGCTTCTTACTGTGTAGGAGCTGTGTGCAAGTGAGGGGTGTGTGTGTGTACCTTACTTGACTCAAGAGGACAATGGAGTCCATGTGTATCGCTTCGACATGCCGCAAAGGTTGGTGCATATCCTTCTTGCAGGTTGTCTTTGTCAGCCTGCATGTACTGCTCTTTCGGGATCCTCCCTGAAACCTACACTACCTGGTTGGATGAGGAGACTGTCTGCACGTTTCCTTTGTATGAGCTGTATTGATTAGTCTGCAAATAAACTCCCCCCCCCCCTTCACCTTCTTCAAACATTGCTGCTAGGCACCTAGACACCAAGACTTGACTCTGTCTGATTTGGCATCTGCAAAATCAGCTCAACCACTTGAGAAATTAGTCACCAAATTCCAGTTATCCAACTCAGAAGCTGTACTCTTAGTATAGTTGGCATCTTCGAAAGAGGAAGGTGAGGTGGAGAGTGGGGAAGGTAAGCAGAGGGAGGAGGTGGGAGAAAGGGAGACGCGTGAGACAGAGAGGGAGGATAGTCAGGAAGAGAGAAGCAGGACCAAGAATCAGAGAGAAAAAGGATGGTGAGGTGAAAAAACAGCCAACAATGAGGCTGCGGATCATAGAAAGGTGAATGAGCAAGAGAAAGGTGAGGTGGAGATAGAAGGGAGGGGTGGAGAGGGACTTTGACTCACATGGAAAGGATGATGAGGTGGAGAGTGAGAGGAGGATGAGGTGGAAAGAAAAGAAGGGGAGATAAGAGAAGGCTGAGGGTGAGGTGGAGAGAGAGAAGAGGGTGCAGCAGAGAGAGAGAGAGAAAGAGAAAGAGAAAGAGAGAGAGAGAGAGAGAGAGAGAGAGAGAGGAGGGTCAGGTGGAGCGAAAAGACCATGAAGCAGAAGGAAGCAAAGTATGAGGTGGGTGAAGGAGAGGGTAAGGAGACTGATTTAGAATAAGAGGTGGGTGAGACGAAGCGAAAAGAGGGTGAGGTGGACACACATCAGTACAAATATAGACTTAAAACTAGTATGCAGCACCTGGCATTAGGTAGATCATGCACTTCATCCACTTACAAGACAATTCAGCATGCCCAGACTGTGCTCTCAGTCACCCAGGAGATGTAGGGCAATTCTTTTCACCTTCATGGCTTACCCATGCTTCGTCATGGCCCTCCTATATCCTGAGCCTGGCACTAGGACCCTAAGATAACCCCTCGCACAATGTATCTAGATGGGGATCTCTCTTTTCAAGTATCATATCTGACCATGTGGCTTTGTATACCCGCACTGAAACTTGTAGCACATTTTCCCACCAAAGTGAGGCAAATCATCATGTTTTTTTGTGTGTAACCCATCAGCCAATGTACACTTCTAGCTCCATTTTCGCCTGTTAGGGGCCATACATTAGTCTCATGTTTAGCACCACTTCTGGTCTATGAGAACTATTCCTCGATATAGAAAACACGGTGTGTGTTTCATTCTTCTTTTATCTGGGAAGGTACTTTAAAAGACAAATTAGATCAGAGCAGTGATCAGTCAGAGTCGAAGATTGAAACAGAGTGTCGTGTTACGACTTGTCCTACCTTTATGTTGTACTGTGGCAAATGCTGGCCACAACGGGGCAGATTTACGAGCCCCGTGCGCCACATTTGCGCTGCCGTTATATCACTTTTGTGATGCAGTGGCGACGTAAACCATGCACCACGTTGCGCCCTATTTACAATGTGACGCATCTTGGGAGATGCGTCACATTGTAAAGCCCTGCGCAACATGAAACCTGTGTCAGGTTTCATGTGGGCGTTCCGGCGCAGTGTGGGCGTTCCATCGCAGGAACGCCTCGCAAAAGTGCCTGAGTGAAATCTACAAGATTTCACTCAGTCACTTTTCCGGCGCCGCTGCATCAAAAGCTTGCGCCTGCTTGAAGCAGGCTTAAGGCGTGACGCACCATGTTGAGGATAGGCCAGGTTGGAACAGTGCTGGAGTTGCGTCGCGCCCGCGACACAACTCCAGCTCTGCGCCAACCTTACGCCGGCAGATGCGACACGCATCTGTTTATTCTTGCGCCATGATGCACCGCATTGTAAATGCAGCACACCTGTGGTGGCGCAAGGGTAAACTTTCGTCACGCATCTTTCCTGGCGCATCCCTGCTGATTTGCAGGGATGCGCCAGGAAAAGTAAATCTGCCCCAACATGTTTATCATAGTATGGGGCACGCCGTTCTGGGTTCCTTCTCCGTGGTTTCCAACTCAGGCAGTTGGAGTTGGGAACTCGTGGAGAGAGGATCGTCTTGACCAGGGCTCCTTCGCCTCAAAATACTTCTAGCTTGTTTCATTATTCTGCCTGGCTTCTTCAATGTGATTGGCTCACTTCGCACAGAGGAGAAAGATGTGAGACCAGTGGGACTTATCTTGCTCTTTGGGACAATCACATCATTGTCTTCATTGGCAAGGACGTCTGGAGGTCACGATACAGCTGACATGAGAGTATGTAATGGAATGTAACCTGCCATGTGAGGTAAATGGGCATTTGCCAACTAATAAACATTTGCAGAACTCGGTGACTGGGCATCTTTTTATAGTGTTTCATTTGACTGGAATACTTTGTCTCAGAGGAGGCCAAAAACTGTGGGATAATATTTTGCTATGTATGTCATGCTTGCTTGCTTTATTTTATGCTACCATAAGCCTTTTTCTTTTCTTTTTCAACATTTCCATCCTTTCAGAGGTAATAAAAACAACAAAGAAAACATAAAATAAACTCCCAGTGTGGGACGGTTCAGAGAACAGTGACATACATACATATTAAACAAATAAGTATTGCCCATTCGAGGAACACAAACATATCCTATTCTGTACAGGCATCTTATCCTTAAAATCAGGAACTGTTCTAGGACTTTTGGGGCCCCAAGCAAAAAGGGAACGTGTAAGGCCCTCTAATTTGCATGTAATGTTAAATCACAGGAAATTACATCACATGAAGTGAAGTCAATTGCCTATTGTTAATGTGAAATCACGTGAAACAGCTTTCTTGGTGCGAATGTCAGTAAAACAATAAAACCATTCATATTAACGCGACTAAAATAAGTACATATATTTTACATTTCTATTAGTGAAAATACATTATATTAGTTACACTGGATAGAAAGGTTTGGCCTAGGTATCTCCAAAACATATATTTAATTGTATGTTAACAATTTGTTTCCAGGTTGAATTAGGTGTGTATGTATGCGAAATTTATTTAGTGCAAACCTAGCCGAAAGTCTGCAATGCTTTGTACAGGCTTAAAGCCAAAGACAGTCAGCATGTGAAAGGAGCAGGAGATGGTTTGTGGACTGAATCATGATGTCGTTTTTTAAAGAGTTGAGTATTCAGCTGTTTGCTAAATTAGAGCTGGGTTTGGTCTGTCTTGGTGGATATGGGGATATCGTTCGAAATCCTAGGTGCATAGATGGGAAAGAAATGTTCTTGTTTATTTTCTTTTAGCATTTCTTCTTTCATCTGAAGATGTCCTTGCTGCTGGTGTGTGGAGAGCCCCTGGTAATAGCAAGATTGTCCCAGAAGCGACGAAACACGTGTCGGTTGGATTTTCCCTTATGAACATTAAACTACTTCACTTTCAAGAAACTGACAAGAGAACATACTTTATTCACCAATCATATGGCTTTGTTTCTGTTATGAATGCTTATAGTGTCTAAACAGACACCACCTGTTATAATCAAATTGTGTGTGCAAGGGTATTTTGCTGATAATAGCAAGATTGTCATCCAAGTAAGCAGTGTTGTCGATCGTGCGTATTGAGTACTTCTACAGTACAAACCTAACCAGAAGGCAGCCGGGCACTCTACAGGATCAATGATAAGCATATAGTCAAGGACTGATAGGAATGGTAGCTGGTTTGTGGACTGTTAATGTATTGTGATGGCTCTGTAAATAATGCAGCTCGGTTTTAAGATGGTGCAGCATAGCGAGTTCCATCACCGTTCAATGATGTCTTCAAATTTCTTCCTTCCCTAATGAAGTGTGCTACAGCACGTACAATGCCATCAGGAGGGGCTAGTGTGGTAGATCGTTTCCTAGTTACCTAGAACAAGAAAAGATGTGTAGAAAAGTCATGCAAGCAAATAAAAATTGCTGAAAATAACTTGACTGCTATTAAAGGCATATCTAAAGACACTCTAAAACACCACAAACTACCAGAATTCAATAATATGTTGGCTAAAAGGGTTCAATGTCAGGTACCATGAGCCATGGCTACAATCCCTATCAATGCCCTCTGAAGCCTAGATGAATAGAAATTGTTTGATAAATCAATTTAGATTGGGAAAAGTGTGCCCTGTATGTAGCACTGACATAACTTCATGATTATGACATTGACTGGCTGTTGCCCCCAAGAATGTGCCTCAGAACAGATTGGATAGAATTGCCATTCATATACACCCATACATTTTTCAGTAGCTTTACAAGAGTACAAAATTGCTGCCACTTTGACTGGTTACACAACAGAACTAATTGTGTTGGACATGGGAAGCTAGCCAAACTATTTACGAGCAAAGAGCCCCATTTGTGTTACAGTTGGTACCTTTTTCCCAGCAAGTTCTCAGTTAATGCTAGCCTGAGCAGCTCATCTTCCAGAATTCCCTCACTCTGGTTGGATTGTTCCCTCAGGAGAGGGCTCAGAACTTGAGAACTTGGTCCTCAAGTCCCAGGGTAGCCAGGATTTGCTAGGCTCCTGTTGTGAAAATTAGAGTAATTTACCACTGGTGTTCTGTGGCAACAGTACTATTGGCCCCAAAACGATTGACCCGCTCCAGAGCTTGGTGTCTGTTTTGCAAAATGCACTGGTGGCAGTCATGAAATTCCAGAAATGGGGAATCCATTTGGATAATGGAATATGCCACTGGACACAGAGTTCTTAAGTGCAAAGCGGAATACTGTGCAAGTACCGGGGTAGTGGCTATATGTTCAAATGTTAATGACCTGGAATCCCTTGGGCAGAAAACAAAACTTTCATGGTTTTTGAATGTTGTCACCTTCACTAGATAGCCCACAAAATCCCCAGACCAGTGGCTGAGAGTGAGGTAATCCTCAATCCCTTTGGAGGCAACATAAGGTACACACAACACATCCTCCCCACTGCATGCATCAAAGGGTGGGAGAAGAAATAATATTGAAGTACACCCTAATGACAGAAGAGATGTCTCTTTCTGTGGGAAGCAGTGATGATGTGCTGAGGTTGATGAATCATGAGCAACTGACTGGGGTCGATTTCAGAGTTAGTGTGTTTCTGACCCCTTTGTTAGTGAATAGGAAAAACTGTGTAAAGTAAACCAGATATGTCAGGCAGACTGAGACGGATGGTCCCTCTATAAATGCTAACTAGACGTTCCATGAGTGCGAGTTAAGAGCAAAAATGCAAAAACTTTTTCCTTTCCTATGCACTACGAAGGAGTCAGCAACAATAATATTAAGAGGACTTGACATATCATTCTCCATCACTCAAACTTACTGGCACATCTCCTTCGGTACTGCACATCATACAAACATGCGGTGAGATACAATCTCAAATCTGACTACAAACAGTGAAAATTTGAGCATGATAAAAACTCTTAAGGGTTCTATGTACTTGGCATGTGTGGCGGTGCTTTCATTGAGAGTTTATCTGCTGTTGCATACAACACATGTCTTACTTCATGTTAACATGGCTACTGTTTGTGCAGAGAACGGATTGAGATGCATGACAATAGTTTAGGGCCTAGGGGACCTACCTGTTCAATACTTGAGACTTTTTAACTTTTGCATTATGTGTGCTCAATTGTCATGTACTTTCTGTTGCTTGTGTTAGTAAGCCAGAGAGGGAATTTTGCACTCTACAGCACCTTGCTCTCACAGTTTAACTGTAGAGCTTCTCCAAAACTGTATATGGCCTTGCTTCGTTCTGTCTAAGAGCAACTAAATATGTAATTGTTTACCGAAAAAAAAGAATCGTGCACGAGCAGACTCCACTTCATTTCATAGACTACCATGTAAGAACAAGCATTTACAATGCAACGGTTTCGCCTTAGGGAAAGTTAGAGCTATTGGCATTGTAAATGACAATTTTTTTATTTATGTGTTCGTTTTGAAAACTGATAAATAAATGGCATTGTCATTTACAATGCCAATAGCTTAATCTCTCACAAATGCCACACACACCCACACCCACAGAGAGCCCCTCCACACAGAGCCACCCCCACACACACAGGGCCCCCCCACACACACACCCACACAGAGCCCCCCACACACACCCACACAGAGCCCTCACACACACTGCGAGCCCCCCACACACCCAGACAGAGCCCTCCACACACCCACACAGAGCCCCCCACACACCCACACAGAGCCCCCCACACACCCACACAGAGCCCTCCACACACCCACACAGAGCCCCTCCACACACCCACACAGAGCCCCCCCACACACCCACACAGAGGCCCCCCACACACCCACACACCCACACAGAGCCCTCCGCACACCCACACAGAGCCCTCCACACACCCACACAGAGCCACCCACACAGAGCCCCCCACACACCCACACAGAGCCCTCCACACACCCACACAGAGCCCTCCACACACTGCGAGCCCCCCTGTGCAAGTTATACACTGTTGTTAGAGATGAACCGACCGCATAGGTAACCAACAGGTGTAAAAAGGACTTCAAAGGTGACAGACTGGGGAGAGAGATGATGATGTAGGAGTGTGAGAGAGAGGGATTGTGCAGATAAAAAAGGAGTGTGAAAAGGGTTGTACACAGCAAGAAGTCTGAGAGGGTGTAGATAATGGGTAGGTTTGGGTGGGAGAAGCTCTTTGTGTAACATCAGGTGTACAAGGGATTGTACAGGCAACAAACAAGTGTGAAAGGGGCTGCAATGATGTACACTGGTGAAAGGGAGTGCTGCAGACAATAGCCCCAAAGTCAGTAGCTCTGACAGTAAAAGCCATAGCCGCTCCATGTTGTGTTCCAGATAGCTACACTTTGACACGCTGGTAACTGCAATGGGGATTTGTTCAAGAATATAAACTGCATATTAAGTATAGGGAAGATTACAATTGTAATTTATTTGCATGTGCCTAGCTTAAAGTAAAAAAATAAAAAGCACTGTGACAAAGTCTGGCCACGTCATACCTTTTTCCTTTTGTTTTACTTTAAGCTATGTAGCACAGCAGCTCGCACCGCTGTGCAACATGCAATTTTTTTTGACAAAGCCAATAAATCTTGCATAGGCGAAACCTATTGGCTTTGCCAATGCTTGTTTATTGGTATGTCAAAGTAGTTCTTTTAATGAGGATGGTGTAACACAGCAAGAACCAGGACGTGAGGTTGTAGTGAGTGTAGTGGATCGCAGAAACATAGAAGCAGTGGGAGATTTGCAATGACGCCTCAGCACATTCACATTGCAGCCATATAACAGATCAACATTCGTTACATGAAGTTATCTTAGATTGTGGCATCTCACGGCCAGAGGGGTTGGTCTTGAGCTTGTTTTTGAGCAAGGCTAGAGACTAAAGAGGCGATTGAAGCAGCAGAGATTTTTAAATGTGATTTTTCAAACTACAGTATAACGTTATTCACGTTGCAGCCATATAACAGATCAACATTCGTTACATGAAGTTATCTTAGATTGTGGCATCTCACAGCCAGAGGGGTTGGTCTTGAGCTTGTTTTTGAGCAAGGCTAGAGACTAAAGAGGCGATTGAAGCAGCAGAGATTTTTAAATGTGAGTTTTTAAACTACAGTATAACGTTGTTGCCATATTTTGATAAAATGCGGGCCATCTCGTCTTAGCCATTCTTCGCAGTTTGCCCAATGTTTCAGAACCGAATCAAAATGTTATATTGACAATGGACAGTCCTGCCGCAGTTCCCTTTGTACTAACGAATGAGCAGAGATAGTGAGAACCCTAATTGTTGAACGGCATCTCCCAATCTAAACTGCTGTCGGGTCGGACTTTGTGTCTCTGCAAAGCTGAGTCCTTAATTGTGAGCACGGAGCACTTAAGAGGTCCCGACAGCTACCCCAGTTCACACTTTCATTTTACACAGGTACAGTGACTTTGGGAGGCCAACTAATGTGTTGCCGTGCCTCTTTACACGCACCTGCAAGACGACGCCTCATAAACATCTGGTGAAACAGCCACAGGAAGCAGAGTTTCCTGATTCTGTTTTTAAAATGCGCTTTCAAGTCTAATTATTCGTACCGATGTCGGGGCACTCTCCTGTCCTGCGGAGGGCGGTACGAGAGAGGAGGTGACAGTTCCCGTGCACCGGCTACAGTGCTGGCAAGTGGCAAACACTAAGTTTACTTCCTGTTGGACGCCGCAAACCACTTCCTGCGCCGTTGCTCACAACCAATAGAGTGACTGAGTTGTCATGGCTACGGGGACGTTGCGCACGAGGGCTTCTCAGCCTAGAGTAGAACTGAGTTAATGCAAGAGTAAAACTTTAGCGCGAGGGGGGGCGGGAGCATTTACAAGTGGTGCGGGAATGGGCACACGGAGAGCGGGAGGGGGAGGCAGGGGCGGGAACGGGCACACGGAGAGCGGGAGGGGGGGGTCGGGAACGGGATAAAAACAAAATTATTAAACAAGAGCCAAACTCCTCCTCTTGCGGAAGACTGAAAGCCCTTTTTCAAAGTCGGCCGCCCCATTCACCCGGTGCACTCGTGTGAGTGTTTGGAAAGAGCCAGCTGTGTGTAGACATAAACGAAGGACATCAGTTCCAAAATAGAATGAACTAATAGGAAGGCTTTAAACTACAGAACGTCACGTAACAACTAGCGCGCGCATATAATTCGTGACATTTCTTAGTGGCATAATCCCGGATGCTATACAAAATTTTGGTTTCAAATAACATATTTTTGTTAATGCTGTAGAGAGCGTTTTCGGCATTTGGTACACTTGCCTGCTAATCACGGGTGTACTAGCGTTTGTAAATAACTGATGCGAATGGCTCCTTTTCCAAGTCTGTGATCAATGGCGATATAAACAAGTCAGGTCCCGGGCCGGCAGCCAATCACAGCGCGGCCCGGGGAATGACGTCACGGGGGTGTCCCGGCCGGCAGATTCGGGGGCGGGTTTTTCGCGCTCTCCCCTTCCCATTGGCTGGAAGGTAAAATTCCAGCCAATCGGAAGAGGTGTGGAAAAGTAAATTTTGCCATGTTCTGTGTCCCTACGTGCCATCCATCATATGTTATGTGTGCATGATTGATATGCATATGTATTCCCCATGTTCGATTAAAGACGCAATTATAGCTGTGTCCACCTCTAGTATGCCAGTTTCCAGTTCTCGTGAATACTACGAATATCAGGCCTATGTAAAGCTACGTTGCCACGTTTCTCAGTGTGCACGTTATTCCATTGTAAAGTCCCTGTTTCTAGGCCTCAAAAGGGCCTGGACACCAGATTCAGCTCCTGTCTCCTGAAGCCTCGCTGAGGAGCGATACAGCCCCCACCTGTATCCTCGACCCTTCACTTACTTCCTGCCTCACAGTGCCCGGCTCAGCCTGGCTCTGCCTCTGAGTCTGCCAAGAGTATGTTATGATTCCAGTTATCAGTTCAGTCCTCCTTCTCTGCATTCCAAAGCTACTGAATCGCATCAATAGTTTCCGTCATTGTCTAGCCTTTACGTCTCCACGTTAGAGAAATACTGCATTTAATGGTCATTTAATATTCTTCATCACGCACTACATGTAGAATAATGCATGCTCCAGTCTTAGAATCAAGTTAGCCTCTCCCCTCCTGACTCTTAGTTTATATCAACATGTTCTCTAAACATCAGATACTAGATACTGCTTAGGTACATGTCGCCCTGACTCTCCAGACTTCAGTCTCTGCTCCTAGCACAGAGTTCGTAGCCCCCAGCTTCTCCTAGTAACACGTCATTGCCAGTTTGCGCGCACCATTAGGTCAGAGGTCCCGGCTCCTTAGGTAGCCCCCTCCATGTTTCCGCCCCATTCATGACATATTCTGTTACGTTTGCATCACATGTCTATGTATACGCCCCTGTTACACCTACTTTCACCCTTATCTTTCGCGACTGCTATTGACCACACCCACTGCTCCGCCTATCGTATGTATTGTAATGCAACTGTTTTAGTATATATGATCGTGTATTGTTATTAAATGCTAGCACGCCGATCCCGATTCTGCCCCCGGCAGCGCTGCCATCCTATTCCTGTGCAGGTTATCCTGTTCCTGTCCTTATGCTGTAATAAACCTGCAAAACTCCTACTACCTCGAATCTTGACTCTTATTTATTGAGCTATCTGTTATTCATTTATTCATTCAAAAATAGAGGTATTATTTATTTATTTACCACATAATGGCGCCCGAACAGGGACTTGCCCTTTCCCCACGCGTCGGTGAAGCCACGCCGGCCCCCTGACCCTCTGCAGTCGTGACGGAACTCTTCTGCGCACCGGCAGATATTTCTGCTTTAAGTATCCCTCAGGCCCACGGAGGAGACGGAGGAGGCGGTCCAGCATCCAGACGAGACGGTGGAGGAACGCGGCGAGTCCCGACCAGAGCCCAAGCCGAGAGTCCAAGGTCCGAGGTATCCGGAGGCCCACCCGTAACAGAAGTCCGAAGTTCGTCCGTCCGGCGTCGAAGCAGTCCAGTCCAGTCCGAGGCTTTCCGTTCTTGCTGCCCGGTGAGTACCGTTGCTGGGGTAGTATCTAGACAGGGTCAATCTAATTGACTCTGGTCTGTGGGTTGGTGGTACACAGACCCACAAACGAAGTGTCCACTTCGGTGGATGCGGGTCCTGACGTGTCTCTGTATGTGACCGGTAAGTTTCGTACTGTTTCAGCAGTGCATCTAGTTTCTGTTCTAAGTCAGTTCTGTTCTCGAGAAAATTCATGTATTCTGTTTCCCGTATTCCAGGTAGTATTCTGTTCGAACTGTTATTCTGAATGTTATTCATGTATTTTAATGTCGTGGTATGAGTGTGAAGTAATTATCGTGCTTATTGTGTATTGTGTTGTGTCCAGATTATAGTTCAGTCATGCCGCTCTTTTCAAAACTGAGTCAGTTAAAAACCAGAAAAGGTCTGCTAGAAGCAGCAGTTCCTGTCCCGCCTAGGGACAGTCCAGGTCATTTTATGTATCAAAAGCATGGCATAAGTGCCATACTATATCTAGATTTATGGGTAGAGTATACCAAACAGTTAGAAGAAAAGTATAGATGGCCTGTATCAGGCACATGGGATGCCGAGTGCATCATGCGAGTAGAAGAAGCATTATGGAAAAAGAAAGCCAGACAGTCACAGAAAGATGCCATTGAGTTATGGCGCAAAGAATCTCATAAAAGAACTGAAAAAGAAATCAGAAAGTCAGAATTAAGTAGAGAATCCTTAGAACGAGCCCAAGAAAGGGAATTAATCGAGATAGGTGAACGAGTCAAAACCGAACAGACAGACAGACAGAGGAACGCCCTCATTAAGGGTATGTATCCTCTTCTTGCCGAGGGCTTGCCAAAAGCGACCCCGGAGGCATCCAGTAATTTCCCGCCACCATTAGTTCCGCTCAAGCTACGTCACAAACCGACCGCAGCTGATATTTTCATTTCGTCCTATTTGGACGACACAGTCCCAGAATATGCAAATCCCGCTCCGCCAGTCCCTGTAAATCAGGCACTTCCCGCTCCTCCAGACACCGGAGTACCTGTTACGGTACCCCCGGTCCAGCCCGCCATACAAGTCCAGCCTACATTTCCATTTCCCACTCTGCCAGGACGAAGAGCATCAGTAGACGACTCTAGTTTAGGGGCCGCAGGGGGAGGTCCTCCTCAGACCCCGCCGCCACACAAGCGTTTAACGTTAGCCGAATTACATGCACAAGCGTCACAGCGTACGCCCAGGTATCAGTCTGTTGCAGAAATAAGAAAAGCCCTTACCGAATGTGGCTATGATCCAGTCCCAGGCGAGGATAGTATGGTTTTATATTCATTACGCGTGAGAAAAGTGACCGAGTATCTAGTTACCCTACCAGATATGAAAGAAGATCTAGACAGAATATATCGTTTCATCCGTACAGGGAATGATCCAGAAAGTATTAGTGACGTCATGAGCCAAAGAAAAGTTGAAGTCCAGCTCATGATATTAAAGTTTCTGATTAATTGTCTAATAAGGGAACAAGATTATCCGACCAAAGATCGAGCCGAAATGAAAATCCTGACAAGGTGGAGTGATAATATAGCCGAGGGTAAGCATAAGACCATCAGTAGTATAGAGAGTATGTACAAGAAGATTCGTAAAGAAATAATAAGGTTACACGAACAACGTAAAGAAGTACAAGTAAGCGAGAAAGAAAATGACTCTTCTACAGAAGAGGTAGAGGACGAGAATCCCGACAGAATAGCGTATGTAGGAAAATCTAGATTTCCAGATCGCCATTTGCGCCTAGAACACAAGTCAATTTTTCATCATCCAGCACCAGAACAAGGTTCTCTGGAACAAGTATTTCAAGCTACCGATCACATTCTGAAGTCACGAATCGGTTATAGCGAGTTAAGTTCTATGCATGAACAAGAACTAGTCCGATCAGCAGTCCGATGGATTACTGATTCTACCACTTTTCCAGACGAAATAGTGGCACAAATGTTTCTGAAATTGCCCCCAGCCGAGCAACGACTGGCGGGTATGTATATGATCCAGCACCTCATTACATTGTATGAGGGTCAACATTCTGATCCAGGTCCGTTACACGATGTCCTGAACGAGTTACTCCAGTATAAATGGAAAGGTTTAGGTACCGATTTAATTAGTGTCATTTTAGAACAGCGCCACAAATACAGAACGTTTCTGAACCCGCATTTTGTTCATGTCTCACCCCCAGAAAGTAAACCCTTTTACATAGACAGACAGAATCCGTTACGAGAAGTACATCCAGTTAAGACAGACGGTGGTGAAATGCAACGAGTGTTTGTTTACACCCCTATCACAAAGATGGAACTCCTAGAGATGAAAAAGTTAATTCCCTGTCATGATAAAGATCCAGCAGGGTTCCACCGAGAATTAAAAGACATGCTCCGTATGGGAGAATACACGTATCCAGATATCATTAAAATGTTAAAAGTCCTGTTGCCCGCAGGGGTATATGAGAAACTCAAAGAAAAAGAATGGGAGGTGGGAGAGAAAAAGATCGATTGGGCAGTCCTAGAAGCTGAAGACAAGGCACGAGTACCAGGTACCGGTCTTGGAGATAAATGTAAAGAATTACCAGAATTGTTAATACAAGTTTTGCCCAGGTTATTGACAACTAGAAAAGAAGACTGGGATGCAATCTCAGCCTGTAAACAGAAACAAGACGAAGATATTAGTGATTATTATTCCAGATTTGAGAAATGTTTTACCATAAACAGTGGCCTCAAGACGAGTAGCGAGTCATACCCTCATCTTTTTGTTACTAAACTAGTCGAGAATTCAAGTCCACAAATTAAAAACCGAGTTTTGAAAGTCGAAAGTACCTGGCAAGCTAATACCCCGTCCCAGATGTTACAGATGCTTCAATATCACCAGAATAGAATCAGAGAAGAGCAAGAACATGAAAGGAAACGTATGAAAGACACGAAAATGAAAGTACTAGTTGCACAATCTGTTCCTCAAGACAGTCAGAAGAGGGGACCAAATCAAGCCAGTCATTCTGCAGCTCCCGTTAAAGGAAACTGCAATTATTGTAAACAGCCAGGTCATTTTATAAACGAGTGTGCAGTTCTGAAACACAACATAGCTACCGGTAAGACTAAAGAAAGACCACGTCCGCCTAGACAAGAACAAGTTACACAGACTCCGCAGTCACAGAATGCACCACAGACAGTTACAGCACCGCAGCCTATCGCTGCAACACAGCATGTTACACAGCAGATGTACCAGTATGCACAGTCTGAGTATCCAGAGTATCAGCCATATTCATGAAACAGCCTAGAGAGGGAGGTAGGCTTGCCTCTCATCGAGATACCTGTAGATCAAGAAGGTCCCTATGTTCATAGTCAAGTATTAGGGAAAGACAGAAAGTTTCTGATTGATACAGGGGCAAGTAGGACCACCATCAGTCACGCCGAAGTTCCAGGGGCTCCGCTCTCAGGCTCTAGAAATGTTTCCCTTGGATTTTCAGGAAAACCTATTGTAAATGAAATATCAAAGCCAGTTACTCTAGAAGTAGGTCCATTGTCCCGCACTACTGATCTGTTACTTACTAAGTCATGTCCAGAAAATCTGTTAGGCATTAAAACACTGAAAGAATTAGGTGCAGTTATATGCTGTTCCCCAGAGGGAATACGATTGTTCCTACGTGACTTCAAGGGTCACTATGTATTACGAGATTTTGATCCAAGATTGTCTAATGTTCCGCAGCATCTATGGGCGCAAGGTCCAACTGATGTTGGCTTTATGCAAATCACACCCCATCGTGTGACTCTCAAGCCAGGTGTAGTCCTGCCACGAATCAGACAGTACAGATTGCCACCAGAGGCTGTAGCAGCCTTATCCAAAATTATTGACGAGCTCATGGCTCAAGGAGTAGTTGTAGAAACTGACTCCAATGTATGCAATTCTCCGATCATTCCTGTCATGAAACGTACTGATCCAAATGCACCCCCAGTATATCGATTAGTGATTGATCTCCGAGAACTTAATAAATGTATTATTCCCCAGTATCCAGTTGTCCCAGATATCTCTTCCCTGTTGACAGCCATTGATTCCGAAGCCTCATTTTTTTCAGTCATAGACCTCAAGAACGCATTTTTCAGTGTCCCCATTCATCCAGACAGCCAGTTTCTTTTCGGATTTTGTTTAAATGGAAGGAGCTATATGTTCACACGCGCTCCTCAAGGTTTCACAGAAAGTCCTAGTATTTACAGTCAAGCACTCAAGAGACAACTAGACAACATTCACATGCCAACTGACACTGCCCTGCTCCAGTATGTCGATGATCTCCTGATCACAGCCCGTTCTGAACGTGCTTGCGAGCGAGCATCCCTTACAGTCTTGTATTTTCTAGCCGAGATGGGACACAAGGTGTCCCCTTCGAAGCTTCAATTCTGTGTCCAGCAAGTGGTCTACTTAGGACACTTACTGTCCAAGAGGGGTAGGCAGTTGACACCAGACCGAATCCAGTTAATAGCGAGTCTTCCTCAGCCCAAGACCCAGAAGGAGGTACGTGCTTTTATTGGCCTCACTTCTTACTGCAGACAATGGATTCCTCAGTATGCATTTCTGGCCAAGCCACTGATACAGTTAACGACACAGGAGGCAGCCGTATCGACTGTCCTCCCTTGGACATCTGAACATACACTTAGTTTCAATGAGTTAAAGAAAGCCCTATGTCAAACTCCAGTTCTAGCAACACCGAACTACAGTAAGCCTTTTACACTTTTCGTCACAGAACGTGAAGGTACAGCATTATCTGTCCTCACACAAGATCAAGCAGGACAGTACAAGCCCTGTGCTTATTTTTCGAGCACATTAGATCCTGTAGCCCAGGCTCTGCCTGCGTGCCTCAAGTCAGTTGCAGCCACAGCACTAGCTATCAGACAAAGTGATTCCATAGTATTAGGACACTCCTTGACAGTACAAGTCCCACACTCCGTGGAAGTTCTTTTAAACCGAACACAAACTCAGCACTTGACAATTGCACGTTTAACAGGTTATGAATTGACACTGTTCCAGCCACACATAGAAATCAGACGCTGCAACGTTTTAAATCCTGCTACATTGTTACCATCAGTTACTTCGAATTCTGCCACACACGACTGTGTGGAAGTAGTTAACATCATGACAAAGCCAAGACAAGATCTGACAGATATTCCATTACCAGATCCCGACCTGACACTTTATGTGGATGGTTCATGCATGAGAACTAGTACAGGAGAACTAGTAGCCGCGTATGCAGTGACTACTGACACTGAAGTTATTGAAACACACCGCATTGACACCCTGTCTGCTCAAGCAGCAGAGCTAGTTGCTCTGACACAAGCCTGCATTCACGCCAAGAACCTGAAAGTTAATATTTACACAGATTCACGTTATGCATTTGGAGTTGTACACGACTTCGGAGTGCTCTGGCAAGAGAGAGGTTTCATGACTTCTCATGGAACCAAGATTCAGCATGGTCTTCTTATTCAAGCTCTGTTAGATGCCATACATTTACCGACATCCATTGCTATCATGAAGTGCAAAGCACATACGAAAGTTACTGACATTATTTCCCAGGGTAATGATCTAGCAGATCGCACAGCCAAGCTTACAGCTCAGACTCCAGACATTTCAGTTAATCCGACACAGACGCACACTCCAGATCCGACTACATGTATGACAGTTAAAGACCCTACTCAAGATGTCATAGATATCCAGTTACATGCTACTCCCGATGAAGTCAAGAAATGGTCCGAACAAGGAGGGGTCCAGACAGATCAGGGATGGGTAACAAAGGGTAAAGCCACTTGGTTTCTCCCCGACTCTATGGTTCAAGTCATTATTAATACCGCACATAGTCCAGCCCATTTAGGAGAAAAAGCTATGTTAGGCAGTATCCAGAACATTTGGTTCAACAAGCATTTACGAGCTGCAGCCAAGCAGAAAGTCCGTACCTGTATGATATGTTGCCAGTTTAATCCAGGTAAAAGTGTCCCGGTGGAACAAGGTGGTTTCCAGCCTCCTGACCACCCTTTTGAAGTCCTCCAAATGGATTATATTCAGATGGAGCGATGTCGAGGTTTCAAGTATGTCCTTGTAGTTGTATGCGCTTTGTCCAGGTGGACGGAGGCATATCCAGTTCCAGATTACACAGCCGCGACCACTGCCAAGCAGTTGGTTCGTGAGTTCTTCCCCCGTTATGGACTCCCTAGAGTCGTATATTCTGACAACGGCCAGCCATTCTCATCTGAACTCATGAAACACGTGTCCCTTTTGTTAGGGTACCAGTGGAAGTTCCATTGTGTACGCCATCCTGAAGCAGCCGGTCTTGTAGAGAGACATAATCAGACCCTGAAAATCCGAATTCAAAAGTTTGTCAAGAGAAAGGTGTGGACTGGCTCATAGCTCTGCCAGTCGCCCTGTTCTATATGCGCATGGTCGCACATTCCAGATCAGGTCTGTCCCCGTATGAGGTCGTTTTCGGCCGCCCCCCTAACATGTGGGGTACACCTAGACCTCGAAGTATTACCGATGTTTCAAGTAATATGCTGACAGATTACCTAGCTTCCTTGATGTCTGCCCTCAACTCTTGTCGTTCACAGGTTGCCGCCGCATTTCCAGACAATACCGAGGTGGCACCGCATGAAATCGTTCCCGGATCCATGGTCCTAGTGCGAAATTTCGATCGCTCAAGTCCGCTGGAGCCTCGCTGGAAGGAGCCCCGACAGGTCCTCCTGGCCACCCGTACAGCCGTGAAGTTGGAGGGACGCAAAGGCTGGGTGCATCTTTCGCATATTAAAAAATTTTATGGATTGAAACCAATTTCAAAGAACATTTCCCAGGATTCAAAGGACTGCCAAAGTACTATTCTTAAGGACTGTCCCGCAAAAGACAATGATACTGCACCCTCCCTGTTAGAGACAACTCCGCAACAGGAGTATAAACTCAAGTTAAGGTCTAGTAAAATAAGTCAGCCAGTTTGATTGTCTAAGTCCTCCCCTAGGTGAAACGGTTAGACCGGTTTCTGACATGTATAAAATAGACCCCCATAGTGAGAGAGTTAGTCAAAACTCAATCCGATGTATCGTTTTTCTATGTTTCATATTATTTCTCAGTGTTATGATTTCCTGCACCAGTTATGCGTTTTATCTGTATTTTCCAGTTTCTCATGTAAATAAGTCCTCTAATGCTACAGTAGAGCACACGTTTAGTGATCTGCCTCCTCATGAACTCTCTTACCGCCTCGCTATGCGTAATAATTCTTTCATCCGCATGTTACATTATTCACACCAGACCAGCAATGCCACTAATTGTTGGGTGTGTGGTCGACTCCCCCCTTTCCAGACACCGAAGGGAGTTCTGCCACTCTTTCCTTATCCATTTTCACATAATGGTTCGTGTGGAGCATGGTCCACGTTAACGTCATCCTCAACAGATATGTCTTTTCTTAACAGTACATGTTTTCCAGACAAGCAAGGTCTTCCCCACAGAACAGGGTTAGATCTAGAAAACGAAGTTTACAATTTAGGTAATTATTCTTCGAATTTCATGGTCCTGAATGTTCAGTCTGATTCCACTCCAGACTTACCTGCTATTTCAGTACTACCAGTCAAAGGCGAATTGTGTGTTAGAAATAATGGTTCCGTACATGTAGGACATAGCGATTGTACTACTATTGTCAAATATAGTGACAGTGGGAAATCTATTTTCAAAGCTTCACGTCATTCTTATTTTATTTGTGGTCAAACCGCATATGTTCGTCTGCCCCTCGATTGGGAGGGAACCTGTTACATTGCCTTCTTACTGCCACCAGTTTTCCTAGCCCCATCTGATTATCATAGAAACACACATCTAGTACACATTAGACATAGAAGGGAGATCGAGTCCCCAATTGTCGATTATACTGAAACTGCTCTAGAACAGTATACAGATTTCAATAGAGGTTTCTTCTTCTTTATAGGACCTATCCAGAATAGTAAGCTAATTCGTAGGTTAACCAGAACCCTTGAAGCTGTAGTAAATGAGACTGCCTCTGCTCTAGGTAACTTAACTGAAGAGCAATCTGTTATGAGATTTGTCGTTTTACAGAATCGTCTTGTCCTTGACGTCATATTGGCCGATAGGGGCGGGGCCTGTAGAGTCATCGGATCTAGTTGCTGCATTTTCATTCCAAATAACGCGCCGTCTGTTTATTCAGCTATAACCAGACTCCATAAAATTGCCCATCTGTTACACCAAGATCCAGGCACCTGGACATGGTCCGGTTGGTTCTGGAATATAATTTCCGCTTGGGGATGGAAAGTCTTGTCCTTTCTAGGTATTGCAGTAGCGATCATATTCAGCTGCTGCCTCTGTATACAATGTGGCCCTGCGATTTGCGGCATGTGTGCTACCTCTTGTATTCCTAGTCCCAAGCCCCGTTCTAAATCCCGTTCCAAGAAAATTTGAGACGAGCAAATGATACTGTATGAAATGATAGATGGTATCATGAATATTGATGTTTCCTGATGGAAACGTAGTGACAAGGAGGGAATGTGGAAAAGTAAATTTTGCCATGTTCTGTGTCCCTACGTGCCATCCATCATATGTTATGTGTGCATGATTGATATGCATATGTATTCCCCATGTTCGATTAAAGACGCAATTATAGCTGTGTCCACCTCTAGTATGCCAGTTTCCAGTTCTCGTGAATACTACGAATATCAGGCCTATGTAAAGCTACGTTGCCACGTTTCTCAGTGTGCACGTTATTCCATTGTAAAGTCCCTGTTTCTAGGCCTCAAAAGGGCCTGGACACCAGATTCAGCTCCTGTCTCCTGAAGCCTCGCTGAGGAGCGATACAGCCCCCACCTGTATCCTCGACCCTTCACTTACTTCCTGCCTCACAGTGCCCGGCTCAGCCTGGCTCTGCCTCTGAGTCTGCCAAGAGTATGTTATGATTCCAGTTATCAGTTCAGTCCTCCTTCTCTGCATTCCAAAGCTACTGAATCGCATCAATAGTTTCCGTCATTGTCTAGCCTTTACGTCTCCACGTTAGAGAAATACTGCATTTAATGGTCATTTAATATTCTTCATCACGCACTACATGTAGAATAATGCATGCTCCAGTCTTAGAATCAAGTTAGCCTCTCCCCTCCTGACTCTTAGTTTATATCAACATGTTCTCTAAACATCAGATACTAGATACTGCTTAGGTACATGTCGCCCTGACTCTCCAGACTTCAGTCTCTGCTCCTAGCACAGAGTTCGTAGCCCCCAGCTTCTCCTAGTAACACGTCATTGCCAGTTTGCGCGCACCATTAGGTCAGAGGTCCCGGCTCCTTAGGTAGCCCCCTCCATGTTTCCGCCCCATTCATGACATATTCTGTTACGTTTGCATCACATGTCTATGTATACGCCCCTGTTACACCTACTTTCACCCTTATCTTTCGCGACTGCTATTGACCACACCCACTGCTCCGCCTATCGTATGTATTGTAATGCAACTGTTTTAGTATATATGATCGTGTATTGTTATTAAATGCTAGCACGCCGATCCCGATTCTGCCCCCGGCAGCGCTGCCATCCTATTCCTGTGCAGGTTATCCTGTTCCTGTCCTTATGCTGTAATAAACCCGCAAAACTCCTACTACCTCGAATCTTGACTCTTATTTATTGAGCTATCTGTTATTCATTTATTCATTCAAAAATAGAGGTATTATTTATTTATTTACCACAGAGGAGAGGGCGGGACTTAAAAAAAGACAGAAACGCTCCCGAATCGCGTTTTCACGGGGAAAGCGTGATTGACAGCCAATCTCTTCCAATGGCTAGCCTCCATTTATGGAGCTAGCCAATGGAAGACAGAGGCGGGACGAAGCCCCATAGTGTAGGATCATAAGATTTCGCCCTGGGCGGAGCACCTGCTTGCAGGTGCTACGGCCAGGTCGAAACCTAAAAAGGTATAAAAGAAACTGGTAATTGGAGCTGGGCAAAGCAGATGGACCAGTTGCTAGAGGGATGCTGAAAGATGAATCTCACACTTTAGGCCTTAAACAATAACGATCTGTGCAGTTGTACACGTCTCGTTGTAGATATTCTAAAAACAACAACACTGTATACTCGGGAGCTATAAAGTAGGTAGGGTTCAAACAAATTTATAGGGATGTGTAATTGGGTTTACTCATGGCAATACCACTTACATTATTTCTAGAATAGCTCACAATCAAAAGTAGCTTATTCTAAAATACCAATACATCTATGTCTGTTATGCCTAGCCCACAACATAGTCTCATCTGGTGTGCAGCTAATACTTTCAGTAACGATTTGTGGGCCATTTTGATCCAGTCTCAACCCAGGGGGGCAACAAGGTGTCTGTTTAGCTTTGTAACCAGTTACAATTCTAAACATAATTCAATGAAGCGCAGCTAGGTGTGTGGTCACTTTATCCACTGCTACACATGTTTTTTTTTCTTAAACACTAGATATTTTAAATTCTCTGTAATTAGACGGATGGTTGTATGCTTGGAAATGAATATATATTTCTACTTGGCCGTGTGATTACACCATCACATGAGACCAAACATGTGCCTCTCATTGACAGAGATAGTTTGCAAATTTGGGCTTAGACTCCATGCGAGCTTGATATTTGTCTGGCTACTATATGAAGTTTGTGTTCAACTGATTCTGGTACGATTTTGGTGCCAGGGGCTTGATAGTATCCTTACAGTAAGTAAGTAAGTAAGTATTACTTTTATTTGATTTAGTTAAAAATCGTAAAAGCATGAGAAAAACACATATTACATAATAATTTGCTAAGGTTAAAATCTATGAAATATAGACGAGTAAAACCAATGTCCTTTCGTAAGCTTTGGTCACTGCAACAGTTAAAACGATAGCAATGTAAGAAGTTCATTGCGGTTCGATATGAAAAGAGCAGTATTTGATACCTGTACAGAAAGGGAGTGACCAGTCAGTCATATGCCTTTGCCGTGTGGACTATTGTCTTTTTTGTCCAGTTCTTTGGCTGCTATTTTCCAAAAGGTGATGGCTCGACATGACAGCTGAAATTGTATTTATTTTTCCAGAAACTCTCTGATGGTCAGAATATAATCGAAATTGTAATTGTATTTATATAGTGTTTACTACTCCTGATGAGGCGTTAAAGCTCTTTTTCGGCAAGTAGCACGCTAGTCCAGAACCCAAAGAGGATTAGTGGTGAATTAGTATAGTGAGATATGAAATGAATTTGAGCGGTGGCCATGTGGATGTGGTATTTGGATTAAAAAATGATAGTGGAGTGATAGAGGGGGAAGGGTTTGCAATGATATAGTGCTTCCTACACCTGATGAGGTGTTGAAGGGCTTTTCAGCAGGTAGCACGCTACTCTGAAACTCCAACAGTATTAGTGGAGAATTAGTATAGGGAAATATGAAATAAATTTGAGCAATGGCATGTTAGTCTGTTAGTTGGATTGAAAAGGATAGCTGAGGGATAGAAAAGAGAAGGGGGAAGGGTCTAGAAAGTGTTATATTTTTGGAGTTCATGCCAGTAGAAGGAGGTTTGGGATAGGTAAAGGGGAGGTGGAGGGGTTAAGAGTCAGAGACAAGTATTTAGAAAGGCTTGTTTGGGATATCTGAATAGTAAAAGAGGTGTGAGATGATGTAAGGAGGGGAAGAGGAGGGAAGAGTCTAGCAAAGGTTATTTTGTGGATCATAGTATAAAATGGGGTTTGGGACGAGTCAGAGAGTGGAGGTAGAGGATATATTGAGAAAGGTATAGGCTGAGGAATGTTGTAGTGCATTGAAGGGAGTAGTAGAATGAGATTTGAGATGAGTCAGAGAGTGCAGGTAGAGGATATATTGAGCGAGGTATAGGCTGAAGAATATTGTAGTGCATTGAAGGGAGTAGTAGAATGAGGTTTGAGATGAGTCAGAGAGTACAGGTAGGGATATATTGAGGGAGGTATAGGATGAGATAAATGGTAGTACAGTGGAAATGCTGAATTAGAAGTGAAGTAATAAATACAAAGATACAAAAGTACATGGAAGGTATATATGTATAAGGACTGCTTGGAAAGTAAAATCGCGCATGGCGCGCTGAATGTAACGAAAGCACGCTGTGCCTGCAGTAGGGCAAAACCCATTAAAAAATAGTGCTAACAGGTGAAATAAAACATACCATGTCGCAACAGAAGTAAAAGGGCCAGTCGCCATGGGAGGTTTCAAATGAAGACAAGACGGTACTAAGGAGGGACTAACAAGGCATTAAGGAATCAGAAGCCAGCATTTACAAAGGACAACGACACAAGCCAATGAAAAATATGGGCAGAGAGTTGGCGGGGCTTCAAATCCCTAACTCAATACAGCATGACTTGCAGACCAGTGCATGCGCTGTCCATGCTCGACCTAAAAAGAAAACATAGATACTGAAAGAGTGGTGTGAAACACGGATTGGTCACCTATTTAGGAAGCCTGCAACAGTTCACTTGACGCAAGTCTGAAAGATTCAAATAAGATTGGTTCATGAATATACAAAGTGGAAAAATATCAGCCGACATCACAAGTAGGTCAAAATATATGGAAAGCAATACTGATAAAAAATTAAACCATTCAGGCAGTCGGAACCTATAATCGATTAGAAACAACTACCTTCAACCAAGTGTGACAAGCAGATCCCTGTCCAGAGGAAAGATTTCCAATTGGGGAAAAAAAATCAAGTCACTACAAGGGAGTAATATGCAAAGCCAAAATGGACTATGAACTTTGAGCGTAGTCCCTCCTCCCTTTTTCAAAACACAATAATCGAGCAGTCCCTGGCAACTCGTAGTTTATTGATAAAAGTTGTAATATTCTGTTTGTAGTTGAATATAATACAAAAAAATAGAGGTGGATGTCCCAGAAACCCAAATATAACGCACTATTGACACAGATTAAGAACATTTACATATGTGAACTAACAGATCATTCGTAGACACTGCCAAAAATACTTTTTTGAGGAGGCGGAGCTTGCTGGGCTCACAAATGGCTGCCATGAAGGTGTGCTCCTTCGGTCAATCATTAATCCTACTCAATTCTGGTAGGGTGACCAGGCGTTCCCGGATTTGCCCGGACGGTCCTGGTTTTTCAACAATTGTCACTGTAAATTTTGTTAAAAGTGGCTCATGTCCCGGTTTTTTGAGAGGTTAAACTGAAAACAGTGAGAGGCACTTTTTTAGGTGTTTCAAAGCAGGGCTAGTAAGACGCTGTTTTGAGTAAACAATTTAATTAACAGGTATGATGCTGAGTTTAAAAATTACATTTTATTTATTTGCTTAGTGCCTCTTCGGTTTTTCTATGGGGATGAGGGCTGTCAATCTTTGTCACTTTATTGACGTAAACTTGTTGTCCTTCCTCTATTTTTGTGAAATGTGCCAGTTCTTCTGTCCCACGATCTGGTCACCTTAAATTCTGGTATCTAATCGACACAAAGCCTAACTGAAACCGACATCCCGTACCTACTTCAAACAAAAAGTCTATACCAAAATTAAAGATACAAACAGTTCTTCTACAGCCACCTGTCATGGTAAGTTTAAAAATCTTTCTTTTTTGTAGAGTTTTATATAGCGCGAACTAGACCCGAACCGAATCAGGTATCAGAGCGCTTTACATAGCACAAGTTGCGTTTTTTGCATGAGGACACACACTTTAATTTTTTAGACACCGGGAGATTAAGTGATTTGCCCAGAATCACAGGAGGTTTTGGCGTCATTACCCAGACTCGAACCCAGATCCCCAGGTCCGAGGTCGAGCGCCTTAGCCATTAGGCTAACTCCTCTCAGTGTTCATTACCCTGGCGGGGACCCAGACTACGCAGCAGGAAGGCACATCACCTGTCTCACTGCCCCAGGTGGGCGCCAAAAAGGACCTTGGGACTTCCATGGCGCGGTACGCTGCACTTGTTCATTGCCTGGGCAGGGGCCCAGACTACGCCTACCATACGTCTTCATGTCAGGTGGAGGCCCGGACTAACCCTACCATACTTCCTCACGCCTGGAAAGCCGCATCACCTGACCAAGAACTGGCCCATCGTCGCCCGTCATCGACCGGAGGAGGCTCGGCTGCGCCATCCCTCTTGGTTCCTCTACAAGTGCTCCCTGAAATATAGTTATTTTGTTCTTGTCAAGTTGTGGGCCTTACGTATCCCTCTCGATTCTTCTTCCTCTATATCAAACTGACTTTAAATTGCCCTAAAGGGTTTTGAGGGCGTAATGTGGGCTTTTGATTTTAATTTTGACTTGACTGGCCAGGAGAACTGCTTACAAAACGACTTCAAAAATGAGAAAGAGGAAAGCTGCTCTAAGCCCTCTGGAGAAAAGGTATAAGTGGCCAGCGACACACTCTGCAGAAAATTGTGTTGTAACTGATATAAATAATCTGATCGAGGAGGTTGAGACTATATTTGGGGATAAGATTTTGCCATCGACTGGGGGCAGCCACCGAATGAGAAGAGTGGCAAAAATCTTTGAAAAAGCAGAAGATGAGCCCCCAGTATAACAGCCTAATAAGCCCAGCACCTCTAACCCTTCACTGCGTGCGTCGGCCAACAGCCGTCGCGAGCACTACCTACGTATGTTGTAAAACTGTTTATTAAGACAACTTCAAGCTGGTTTTAGATCGAAAACAGGCATCCTAGACCAGGCCTTTCTATTCGAACTGATTAGGTGGAAGATGGTGAACATGGGAAAGGGCAGTTTGTACATGGCTTTTGTGGACCTGCGGGCAGCGTTTGATATGATCCCAAGGGACAAACTATGGCAAGGCCTCCTACACTTGGGTATTCCAGTAGACATGCTAGCTATCATCAGACACCTGCACTTCGAAAACTATGCTCAGGTCCACAGAAGCCCTAATAACAAACTCGCGGGGCAAATAGAAATAAAAACAGAGGTTTGCCAGGCTTGCGTCTTAGCACCAACATTATTTCTCCTTTTCATCAATGGCTGCTTAAAGTTGTGTCTAAATGTGAGAATGACTCACTCACATCGGCAGGCCAAAAGATTCCAGCGTTGCTCTTTGATGATGACACCAAGACGCAGAAAGGTTTGCAGACATTGATTGAGAAATTAGGTCTATTTTGTGGAAAAAATGTCTTAGAGATAAATGCCCCAAAAAACTAAATAATGGTATTTAACCCCAAGAGGTTGAGTAGGCCCTGAATAACTCTGGGCACCAATGCTTTGGAAAGAGTCAAAACTTTTGACTATCTAAGCATTAGGCTGTCTGACTCTGGTAGTTGGGGTGAGCAAATGTAAAGAGCAAGCATCTGTTAAAATTAGGCCTGGGTGGAGCTCATGGAGTTTCACTCCATGGAATTCAGCAGAGTTACGGAAAAACTCCACCATATTCTGCAGAGTTCCGCAAGCATACAGAGTATCTAGGTTTGAAGATAACATGCAATGTGCGGATCATTCAGGGTCATGGGGTAATTTTGAATCTAGGGGACTAGGTTTCTGTCTATAAAAGTTAATTTTTTAATCATCACTCAAATTGGTTCTAAGAGTGGAGTATTCTATTTTATGGGAAATAGTGCTAAAAATTAGGGGCAAGGCCAGTGAATGCACGAGTCATGAAAGGTCTTTTCTTGAATCTTGGGTGCTCAGTGAATTCATTTATTTGCTTCTGATCGTACAGGATTTCCTGGAGATTGTGAGGTTGGAGCAAAGATATATGGGTGTATTTAGGAGAAGCACCTTATATGTATTTTTATGGTTGGATTAAGGGCTGCGGGGGCCTGTGTTACGCCACTGCCTTAGGTAAATAAGAGTTGCCCAAGGGAAGCAGAACTTCATATACATCTCCCTTCTCGACCTTCTCTTATTTCTTTTTAATTAACATTTTCTGAAAGGCGAGTTCTTTGAATGTGGTCACGCACAGTTGCTAGGTGGAGCGGTTCCTCTCGTACAAACTATTGGTAACTTTTGGGGTGATCAATTATTGGGGTTTAGATGACTATATGGGGTTCTGCTCTGACAAAGTCAAAGGCTGTGCCAGTATAAGTAAGGTTGGTGGGGTGCATATCAGGAAGCACAGACATTCAAAGAAGAGTTTTGTCTGTTTATATTTACCTTTATACTTATTTACTGAATGATACATTCGAGCACTATTGTGTCTCCCTTGCAACCACTTTGACCTGCACGTTTGAATCAGTAGTTCACATTGTGATGTTCAGAAATATATCCAAATGAACGTGCGCTCTACAAGTCCCATTTATCATATCATATCATATCATTCTAATGGTGTGTCCCTCTTGTTGCAAGGATTAACAGTGACATCAATAAGTCCCCTGGTTGCTCTGCTAATGTCAGACTTTTTTTATGAGGATAGCCCCGTTTGGGAGACAAACGTTGCACCTGTGACTTTGGTTGTGATGTGTTATCAGATAAAAAAAAAAAACAGATCTAGCTTGGTGTGAGAGTTGTTTACTTGCGATAGGCTCTGACCTAAAGTTTTGCCTGAAGGGAAATACTTTATTTGACGATGTGCTCTTTGTGAAAGGGCAAAATACTGTAACTTGCATGAAGTTAGCCAGTGCCTGAAGTGAGTTGACCACTGCCGCGTGCTACATAACTACATACCTTCCAAACTAATTAGGAAATCAACCCAGACTCGCTCTTTCTCTGGAAATGCACCCAGCATATGGAACTCTTTCAGGGCCGGACTGGGAACCACAACCGGCCCTGGCAAAGTGCTCAGCCGGCCCCCCTCCCCACTCGGGGGGTTGGAGGTGCTGCCGAGCTCTTTGCCGGGGCCGTTTTTCGGCCGATTTTGTTACAGAGCAGATTTTGCAGCTAAGCTGCAAAAGACGGCCCTGTAACAAAAGCGGCCCCCAGGGGCCCAAAAACGGCCCCCACCCTTGCGGCGCACCGGGGGATTGCCCGTGCCCGCTATGGCCAGTCCGGGCCTGAACTCTTTACCTAGAGAAATACGTGCAACCCCTCCTTATCTCGCTTCAAAAGTGACCTGAAACTCCTCCTCAACAAATACTTTAACACCTAAGCTTTCCGATCATTGTTAATTATCTCTCTTTATAGTTCTCGGCCATCCGTTATAGTCAGTTGTTGGTTTGTTTCTGCGGTTTTATTAGGTGTTTCTTTCCCTTAATCTTACTTTGTTGTTATTGCCTCGTACGGTTAATCCATGCTCAAATGATTTTCTTTGTTTATTTTTGTGTCTGTTTCTAAAAATCTAATATATCTCGCATCCTATGTAAGCGACCTGATTATACTGTGTTCTTCGATCATGTAAAGCGCTCTGATACCCTCGTGTCTAGCTAGCGCTATACAAAACCTATAAATAAATGCATGCTGTGATGGGCAGAACAAAACTGTGTATGCCACACTAACAGACGAATGGATGAAAAGGGCTGGGAAACCCTTGTAAAAGTAAGTATTATACCTATAGTTTTAGTAAATTCAAATGGTCTTGGCTAACGCCGGACCTAAAATTGACTGGAGCTGACATTATTGCCTGCATCACAGAGAAATTATGGGTGAAACTAAATAAGCAATATGGTGAGTGATGCAAAGAGCAGGCTGGAAAATGGACAGACTGGGATGTATTTGACTCCAGCTGCTGTGGTTTTTGATAGCTTTTACAAGTAACAGCAGAGTAAAGCTTTGCTTGTGAAAATCTCAATAGCTCATCCTCAGTGAAAGCAGCTGCACTTAGATTTATGAATTCAAAATGAGAGCAGACATTGATTACTCTAGTGGGCTTCTTGAAATATATTTAGCGCTTGTATATCCTCTGGCACACTGAGTGAAGTTGCACTTGAAGTCATGGCTCGTAAGGCAAACAGATATGGGATTGTGCAGGCCAGCTGCTGCTTATAAACTCCTTTGGATTTTGTCGCCCTGACTTTTCAATACAAAATCAGCTTTCTTTGGTGGATCCACTTTAAATATGATTGGCCCGGATACAAACAAAAATAAAACAAATGGTTACGTGTTTGAACAACGTTTGCCCTGATATTGCCCTGTCCCTTTAAATTCTTAGTCCTGCCTCCAGCGATCACACAATCTCTCTTAAATAGATAAAGAATAGCAATGCTTTTATAACCGCAAAACGTATTACTATAATTACTCCGATTACATAACGGTAATTACTATATACTAATTCGTAAACTCTCAAAATTAAGTTACTGCTAACTAATTTAAGCATTACTGAAGTCTTAACATTTACTGCTTGTAATAATATATATTTAAATATATGTTCAGAACTCATTTTACAAGCTATCCGTCCTTTAAAAATGTAATACTTCTATTTCAGATTTTAGAGCTTAAATTCCATGGTAGTTTCTGAAATATTCCGAATGACTCTCTGCCCCGAACAATGTAATTTCCACTGTTAAATCTGTGGTGGTGTAACATTTTCTTGTATTGTAATTGCATTTATATAGCGCTTGCTATACCCTTGGCGGGTTCTTGAAACCCAGTTTGTGGTTATTAATTATTGTTGTAAATATGTTGGTTTTTGGATGAGTCTTGTGCTCTGAGGAAACAGTTTGAAGCATTCCCTCGAGTTCCTTGTAGTGTATTAAGTTAATAGGAGTTAGTTGTAATTAATATTGTTAATTCGTGGAAATAATATAAAACAACAAAAAGCCAAGTTTCCTGTAAAACAGCTTTTGCACAGAGAGTTTAAACAATGTCTGAATATCATGGGCTCTAATCCTTGAAAGCCTTTTATGTCATCATGGCAGGAAATCTCAGGGTATATAAATTGAAAACAGTTTATTACTTTGAGACTATCTATAGACAAACTGTTTGTACTTCGTGCTATATAAATTGCCACTATTACAATGCATCTCTCCTGTCGATTGGCCAAAAGTTTTGCAGAATTTAGCTCAGATTAACTTGGTGAAACCTTGAATTTGACGTTGGACTTTTGAAATCCTGATTAAAAGAATGAGAAATTGTGGATTTTTCCGACGGCAAGGCCAGAATTTTAGTGGGGAAATTCTACTAGCATGGCTGACTTCGCCAAGTTTATTGAGAGAATAATGGTGTTTCCACTGGAGTGACAGCTTGGTAACCATGTAAAATGTATGGAACATCCACCGAATTGGAACACCCTTGATACTCACAACATGGAAATATGTTAAAATGTTTTGCACATGACGTTTATTTCCAGGTGGGGAGAAATATTTATAAAAAATATGTTAAATTAGTGAATATTTATGTTCTCTATACTCACTACTGTATACTTACAGCTGCATATCGCCCACAATAGGTCAGGAGGGAAGAATGCATAGAAATATTTGACTTAAAACAGATTTACAGCCCCCCCCCCCCCCGTGGAGTATAACGAGTGCCATAAAGGTATGAAATCGATGCAAATTGTAGGTATAAATTCAGTGCCAGATGAAGGTTTTGTGGGAAGTGGAACAATGTTACTTTGTGATTTTTCTCACAGTTCTTCTATACATCACATAAGAAAATAAAGTCTGGGATGGAAAGTGATACTCCAAATGTGAAATTGAAACATTGTGCATGGCTGATGGGAAATAATGAACACGTTTACTATGATTTAAAGTTTTAGACTCAATAGAAGCAAGACAGAAGAGCAAAGTATATATTGGAAATGTAAATCGAGTAAGACTCACAGAAAGAATAATATCACAACGAGGGGGGATTAGCATTTTGGATAACATTTGTCCACAGTTGGGGGCTCACACAAAGTGCTCTGACATTTCTTTAAAAAGAAAAATGCTTCCCTGACCAAACTGATGCTATTTTTAACCTTTGCTTTTTGGTAGCCCTTGCTTGCATAAAAACATTATAAAATGTTCTAAACATATTTGTATTCATTTATATATTTCAGATCTGCTCCGTTTTCAGTCAGAGAGAAGGAACGCGACAAATATTGTTTAATAACACGAGTAAGAGTTAAAATGACTCATGGTTCCAGGATAACATTTAGGCCGAGAATAAAAGTGCTAAAAGGACATAATACTATAAACTTCCATAAAATACTAAAGTGTGAGTTGAAAGAGAAGCCTTCCAGGAACCAGAAAACATTCAAGCTGAGAGATGGGAAGAAATGCAAGATGGGATATAAACCATAATGCCCAAAGAAATAAAAACACAAATAAAAGTATTCTGATTTACCATGTAAAAAGTGTAGCCAAATCAAGAAGTTGCCTAAGCCCCACCCTAACTTTTGAGCTATCAAAATAGACAGACCCGACTTCTGATTTTAATGCATACCTGACTTCAGTCAAGAGTGTGCTGAGAATCAATGGCCCCTCTCAGAGACTACATTTCCTAGACCTTGGACCGTCTTTCAAACATACTTTTGCTTCAGTCTTCTAGAAGTGAGAGCTTCCTTATCCAAGTTTATTACAGAAGAAGAGGTAAGGGGGGAATTTGGGTAAACGGTAAGAGGCAAAAATACATATTGTGTATGTATTTGTTGTACTCTTAGAGATAAATATAGCACTATAACTCCACTTTAATTTGGAATCTATATCCAATATATATGCACATGTGTGTGTATACATATATTTATATATATATATATATTTTTATATATACATATACATATATATTCACTGAAAAACAAAAGGTTAAAGTGACGTTATAATTGTGTAGATATGTTATTTTACATTTAAAAAAGTATACATTTATTTAAAAAACCAAGGTTGAAGGGTCGTTATAGTTAAGTGAAAAGTTCAGTTAATTGCAATGATTGTACTACAGTGTGGTGCCATTGGCATCGGGGCTTTATGCGCAGTTCAGAATGTCTACCACTATGAAGTGGGATGAAAGCCTTATAATTTTGAGTTGGAACGTCAACGGGCTGGGGGACAAACTTAAGAGAACTATAGTGTTGCAATTCCTTAAAAGACACACGCCAGACGTGGTACTCCTACAGGAGACCCATCTTCTTGGCAACACTTGTCATGCGCCTAGCAGATTTGGTTATTTCCTTGTTATCCATACATGCTTTACTTCTAGCTCCGGGGGGGTTGGTATTATGATACGTCGGGGCCTTCCTTTAGTCATAGATCACACCGATACGGATCCACTTGGTCACTATGCTGCCGTCTCGGGTAGATGGGAGGGTCGTAGGGTAAACCTAGTGACCAGCTACATCCTGCCTGGGCTTCAGACCCAGTCTTTCCAGGCCTTGGGGAAATTGCTCTTCTCCCTTCCGGAGGGTCAGCTCTATGTGGGGGGGGCGATTTTAATGCTGTGGTCTCAGGGCATTGTGATAGACATCCCCCAAGGGACATACCCTCCAGCCAGACCTGGTTAGTTGATTTCATTGACACATTCGGCCTCACCGACCTTTGGCGCTTCAAACACCCGACCGACAGGCAATACACTTTCTTTTCGGGTCCACACCACTCTTTCTCCCGTTTAGATTATATCTTTGCACCCTTCCAGTGTGATATGGTTGTTCAGGAGGCTACTCACTTGGCGCGTGGTATATCTGACCACTCCCCTCTCTTGATCCACCTTACGATCGGAGACCAACGGGAGGGCAGAATAGCTCCGATTAACGCCTGGTATCTCCGTAACCCAGACACACGTAAGGCCCTTGCGATAGCGATCGAACGTTATTTTGAGGACAACGAAGGTACAGTGGACTCCTCGGTGGTATTGTGGGAGGCGTTTAAAACGATCCTGAGAGGGGAGGCCCTGTCAGTAATTGCGGACCGCCGCAAGGAGTGGGAGGCAAAGATGCTCAAAGTGGAGGGCGACTTGCATGATTTGGAGGCGGCTGTGCTTTCTGGGAGCGACCCGGAGGGAACCCACCAGTTGCACCTCAAACGTGCTGGATATAAGGCACTGGCCACTGATGCAGCACGAACAACCCTTAGGGATAGGGAAGGCAGGCTTTACGACCAGGGAGATAAGGCAGGCAAGCGTATTGCATGGTTGGATAAAAAGCAGCAGACGCAGAAGGTGGTAGCGGAAATTTCGACCGAGTCGGGAAAAGTCATCAGCGAACCCCGGAGGTGGTTAAGGAGTTTGAGCGCCACTACCGAAGGGTGTACAGTAGAGGGTCAGACCGGCCAGAAGAAGACTTGGTTGACTTGTTTGCCGACATCCGCATGTAGGGCCGGACTGGCTACCGGGCAGTTGTGTGTGCTGCCGAGCAGGGGGATGCTTTCGTTGATGGGAACCTGTGTGTGCAAAACGAAATTCATTTTGCTTTTTTTTTTCAAAGCGCACGCAGGTCCCCATCAACGAAATACGCACAAACCACGGAGAAATCTTCCCCCTGCTCGGCAGCACACACAACTGCCCGGTAGCCAGTCCGGCCCTGTCCGCATGCCTGCCCTTACAGATACGGAGAGGGAAACTCTTGAGGCTCCGCTCTCTGTGGAGGAGCTTAGTAGGACCATTTGTGTCCTCCGCTCTGGGAAGGCCATGGGACCCAATGGACTCCGGGTCGAACTTTATAAGCTCAAATCTGATGGCCTCAGCCCATATCTTAAGCGGATGTTTGAGGAAAGCAAGGAGCAGGGTCTACTACCTCGAGATCAACGGATAGCCACCATCGTTGCCATCCCTAAAGAAGGCAAACCTAAAAACTCGTGTGCCTCCTATAGGCCTATATCTCTGCTTAATTCAGAGCCCAAGATTCTGGCTAAGGTTCTCGCAAACAGGCTCCGTCCGGTCCTGTCGACGCTGGTTCATCCGGACCAGTCAGGCTTTATGCCACATCGCAACACTGCTCTTAATCTCCGCCGGGTCCATGGCGTGTTGGGGCGCTGCCACACCATTCGGGAGGACGCTGTGCTAGTGTCACTAGACGCGGCCATGATGTTTGATACACTGGAATGGCCATACATGATAGCGGTCCTCCGGACAATGGGTTTTGGGCCCGAATTCATTGGCTGGGTCCTCCTCCTCAACTCTGAGCCATTGGCCCAGGTTACGGTCAACAACAAGCTTTCCGAGGTATTCGCTTTGGAGAGAGGGACGCGCCAAGGGTGTCCCCTCTCGCCGCTGCTTTTTGCTCTGTCCTTGGAGCCATTAGCTGCCTGGATCCGACAAGACCTCTCTATAAAAAGGCTCTGCTGGGCGGACGGTTGGGAGGACAGAATTTTGCTTTACGCGGACGACTTCCTCCTATACCTCACTAGTCCCCGCAAATCTCTTATGGTGGCCATGGACATTTTCACGAGTTTCGGAAGAAACTACGGCTACAGTATAAATTGGGGAAAGTCCGTACTCTATGTCCTTCACGGTGACCCACCGGTGGTGCCCCGTGACTGCCCGATTAAGATAGCTACAGATGGGTTTAAATACCTAGGGGTTTACATATCCAAGACTGCGAGCATTCGGTACGATAGGAACCTCCTGCCTCCTTTGCAGCGGTTCAGGAAGGACTCGGCCGTGTGGCGGAAGTTCCCGCTGTCCCTGCTGGGCAGGGCGTTGCTTTTTAAAAATGATGGCACTGCCGAGATTCCTGTATGCTTTACAGAACCACCCTGATTTGGTGCCACAGTCATATTTTGAATCACCTGAAGCCTCACTCCGGGAGCTTCTATGGGCCGGGCGCCCCGTATCTCCCTTCAGACGTTGACGCTTGGCTGGTATGATGGGGGCATTGCGCTCCCCGATATCCATAAATATTACTGGGCTGCGCACCTCGCGGCCATCAACGAGGGCACATACTGTGACGGTAATGACCCGGGGTATGGAATGGACCGTTGGCTTTTACCGGGGGGAACTATGAGGCTGCGCTATATTCTAAGCCTGGCAGGTTCCCGCTGACCGACCCCACCAAACACTCAGTGCAAATATGGCACATGGTGCAAAAGAAACTTGGGTGGGCTGACACTCTCACCATGGCCACCCCGATATGGGCTTCTGAACGATTGGGTAACCTAAATCGCACTAAGGGGTTCCATAACTGGGACCTGATTGGGATCTCCCACATTCAAGATCTCTGGGGCCCTGAGGGGGTTGTGCCTTTCGCCTCCCTACAGCAGACATATGAGCTTGCCCAAAAAGAATACTTCCGCTACTTACAGGTCCGTCACTCCCTCCAATCCAACATCCCCCCGGGAACCCTCCCCCCAGCATCCTTCCCCCTGGAAGACAGATTATAGGATGGTCACCTTCCCGATCACGCCATTTCCCTCACATATAAAAAGATCATTAATAATTCCCCTAATTTATTACATACTTTGAAGAGGAAGTGGGAGTCGGACGTGTTGGAAATAAATGAGGAGGAGTGGAACAGTGCGCTGGCATCCCCTAAGGAGGTGGCCATATCGGCTAGGCTTCGTCTGATTCATTGAAAATACTCCATCGAGTTTACATTTCGGGGACAAGGTTGCAACTCATGGGCCTTAGTTCTGACAGGCTTTGTCGGAGGGGCTGTGGCGAGGTAGGGACGTTTCTTCATATTTTATGGGAATGTGCACTGCTACAGGTCTACTGGCAACGAATACACCAGTGCATGCGCGAGGTTTGGGGGTGGAGCTACGGGTGGAGGCGAAAAGATGTCTGCTGAATATATGGGAGCTTACTGATTTGCCGCAACGGGGTAGAACCTGGGCCACGCTTGGGTTTGTTAATGCAAAACATAATATTGCTAGATTGTGGGGGGCTGTGGGGCCTCCAAAGATTGGTCCATGGAAAGCAGACATAGACTGGTGCATGCTCCAAGAAAAGACAGTTTACGTCGCCAGGGGCTGCCCACAGAAGTGGGTTGGCATTTGGTCTAGCTGGAACGAGTATAGGGGTAATATCTGTGAACCCCCCACGACGGCCAGGGTTGACGAACCACTCGCAATGCTGAATGTATGATGTAATCATGTATATTGTAAGGCTTACGATTTGTGAATTCATGTGTTCTGCCTCGGCTCCCTTCTGGTACAATTGTAAATCCTGTACTGTATGCTTGTGTTATGCACAGTTAATAAAAAGTTTTTAAAAAAAATAAAAAAAAAGAAAGAAAAGTTCAGTTAAAACAAAGCGTCTTAAACTAAAAACAACACTGAAATTCCCCATTTAGTTATCACAAGTAATTATAACTCATGCCCTAAAGTAATTATGACTTGCGTCCCGACATGCACAGTGTTATTATCAATGATGTCATTAGGGATCTTATGAATGCAGTCACTCAACATGTCACAAGTGATGTAATATTTGAAGGTACAAGCAATGCATGGTGAGGGAGCAAGTAATAGTTACTTTGCAGCCAAATTATGGATGGATGAAGGAAACTTATGGAAGAGTTATATGTAGAGAAGTGTGGCTCAATGGTTAGAGCGGCAGACCCTGATGCAGTAGTCTGGCCGGAAATTTCTACTTTAAAAATTGGTTTTTAGTATAATTATTTCTTGTGTGCCTTAGCGCTTATTTGCCCCTCACTTGCACGTTAAAACTTACCCTTCCACCGCTGTTTGGCGGGTCCGGTTCTGGGGTGGTGAGGGAGCGCCATACTGGTGTAACCAGTGAAGCCAGACGCCGCCATATTGGTGCGGGTCGTGGCGACTGGTCTTCATTACTTCCGCCGGCCTACTTAAAGCTTCACTTTTATCAACGCGCAGCGGTGACGCGCAAGGTGGCGCCCTCCCTGCGCCTGAGTCGTGCCAGAGTCCTGCCCGTCTGCGCCCGTCAGCGTTCCGGCTGCAGACGGGGCAGGACGGCTGGCAGACTTGGTTATTTTACAGGTATCGTTGTATTTTTAGTTGTTTTAATGTGTTATTCCTACTCGTCCGAGACCCTTTCCGATCTTCGCCCGCCGATTGGGCGATGCCATTCTGTTTTTCCGGCCCATCGGGCATTAAGAAAAGGTTGCCAGGTCTGTGGCTGGCGAGCCCCTTTATATAACAGACCGAGTCACCCTTATCCAGAGACCACTCTTACTTGTTTACTTCTTAACACTCGTTCTCTTGGTTGCCATGCTCTAGATATATGGAATTTACTCGAGAACTCTGATATATCTTGCCTTTTTCTCACCGAGACATGGCTGAGTGACTCCTCTGCACCAGACCTAGCGAACGCCATTCCACCGAACTACTCTATTATTAGGAGAGACAGAACATCTGGGCGTGGGGGTGGGGTAGCTATTATTGTTAACAACCAATTGCGCTGCACTACCTTCCCAGTAGATAATATTCAGAACACGGAGGCACTTGGCTTTACTCTTCATTTGTCTCCTCAGTATGCTTGTACTGGTATTCTGGTATATCGTGCTCCTGGTCCTTTAGGCTCTTTTGTGGACGAGTTACAGGTTGCGTTATCGGTGCCATGTCTCAAATTTAAACATTGTCTACTGTTAGGCGATTTGAACATACACATGGACGAGGTCGCGAATCCCGATACAATAAAATTGATGGAGGTTACTGCAACTTTAGGATTTACTCCATTTGTACACGATTCCACACATAATAAGGGCCATATTTTGGACCAAGTTTTCTCCACGGTTATGATTAATGTATTTGCCCCCCAACCCGTATTATGGTCGGATCATTTCTTAATTACTTTTAGTCTTTCTAGTATCTCTCCTGCCAGATTGAATTCTGTGACTCCGGCTAAACGTATGTTTAGGCCTTTCCATCTGTTATCTAGTGAAACGTTACTTCAGGCTTTGGTACGCTCACCTTGCACTTTGTCCGGTAATGTGGAAACTGACCTATCCATTTATACGGAATGGCTCACAACCACACTGGCGGATCTCGTGCCCGAGAAAGCCGTTGAATCTAGAAACAAACGTGCTTCTGCTCCCTGGTTTTCATCTAAGCTTAAAGAAGCTCGCCAACACTGTAAGAGAGCAGAAAGAATTTGGAGAAAAGACTATCACCCTTATGAGAGAGTAAAACTTAAAGATTTGACAAGATCCTATCATAAATTGATTTGGAGCGGAAAAAAAGCTTATCTCGAACGTCGGATAGATGATTCGGACAATTCGTGTAAGGAGATTTTTAAAATTGTTAGAGACTTTACTTCGCCATCCTTGGCCATTCCTGTTCAGAGCCATTCTAAGCCTTGGCTTGATGAACTTGCACATTATTTTGTTGACAAAATAACTAGTATCCAAGCTGACCTTGCCATTTACTCTAAACAGCCTCGGGTTGTTGTCCCCGATGCTCTTTTTTCTGCTAACCCCATTCTTGGGGAATTTCCGCCGTTAAGCCCTGCCGTTTCATTAGACAATCCGGACGCCGCATTACCTGCCGTGAGGGAAACGGCCATCTCGCTTTGTTTGTTGCTCCAGTCCACTGCCTGATAACCATCAGAACCGCGCCGTGAGGGAAACGGCCAGAAGCCCAGCGCCCACACCGCCATCCACCGCTATCCACCCGGTGCAGCAGCAGCTGGGGAACTACATCACCCAGCTGCCCCGGGGGTGGACGCGGCGGGTGTGACGACGCCCACGCGCCAGGAGGCGCCTTATCAGCAGGGAGCGCCGAAGCGCTCCTGGGACAATCCGGACGCCGCATTACCTGCCGTGAGGGAAACGGCCATCTCGCTTTGTTTGTTGCTCCAGTCCACTGCCTGATAACCATCAGAACCGCGCCGTGAGGGAAACGGCCAGAAGCCCAGCGCCCACACCGCCATCCACCGCTATCCACCCGGTGCAGCAGCAGCTGGGGAACTACATCACCCAGCTGCCCCGGGGGTGGACGCGGCGGGTGTGACGACGCCCACGCGCCAGGAGGCGCCTTATCAGCAGGGAACGCCTCTCGCACACGCGAGTCGCGCGCGGGAGAAGCCCGGGACAAGGGCGGGACAGTCTTAGACTGGCCGGGACTGGACTGGACCAGGTTATTACCGTCTTTAGAACCGTGAGTTTTCTGCCTGTTCTCTTGGTCATTGTACTTCCAGCTGTTGTCCATTTTATTTGCATTGTTTCAAGTGTGCTGAACTATGTCTAAACAGAAAACACCCACCACCCCTGCAAACACTATGGACAATTACTTGGTACACAGAGTGGCAAAAATAATTAGTGACCGGAGGTCCTCCTTGGGTTTGAGTGACTCTTCCCCCTGCCCTCAAAGCGAAGCTTTGGACCTTATTGACTTGGATTTAGAGGCAGTGAATACAACAGTCACTGAAAACGCTGGAAACGCCATAAATGATGATGATAGTCCAATGTTTAATCCTCCTATAAGTGTTTTACATCTTGATGCAAATGTTGATTTATTAACGGGGGAGGAGCTGCACAGGTCCTGTATTGATCTAGAGGTGGTTGAAGAGAATGTCTCTTCGCCAACGCCAGTTGCGCCTCCAAGAGTAGTTAAACGACCCTCCAAGGCCCCCCCGAAAAGGCTAGGTCTACGGTCCAATAGCAAAAAACCTGCAACCCCCCCTAAAATTATGCATAAAAATACTACTGATGAAATCAGGGAGGAAAGAAGTAACTCAATAAACTTTGAAGAGCTGTTGTCAAATAAGTTTATGGCTATGTTAGAAGCTAAGTTATCATGTATAATCAAGCCTCTTGTATCCAAAGTAGATCATTTGTCTGATAAAGTTCACAAGCTGGAGGCACTTTTAAAAATGACGAATGACAAAGTGGATCAGCTCCATAATGAAATTGTGAAAAATTTAGACGAAAAGCTGGTGAACATGACTGTTACCCCACAACCAACACCTATCCCTATTGGGTTAAGTATACCCAGCATTGAAAATAATGATGGTAAATTGCCAGTTCCTATACCTTTGACAACCCAAGGGGATGCTCTTGTACCCATTCCCAATTTAGAACTAAACCCCGTAGAACTGATTGTGGAAGCTTCCCCGCTGGTTTTAGTATTGGCTAATGTCCCACCACTCGAGAAAGACCAGTCTGAAACCCCTGATTCTCTCTTAAATAAATCCTTGCAGTGGTTAGGAAACAACATGCAAATATCTCCTTGGGGTAGAGAAAAGTTGTCTGATGATCTCCTAACAGCAAGAAGAGTAAAGTGGATAGGGACAAAACCAAAGAAATTTCCTGGGGATTGCGTGGTATTGAATCTTAAGGGCCCCGATGTATTATCAGACATTCTGCTTAATATCTTTCCACCACAGCGTAGAAGAGCAGAAATAGTCCCATTGACATTGGACTTTTTTTTATAGCAGAAGAGGTCTAGTGGCAAAGCCCAGCATCCTAAGAACAAAGTGGACAGCAGTGGGAACTAGTAGGGTTAGGGGTGAAAAACAAATTCATGATTGGGGGATAAATTTAGAAAATCGCTATTCGGCTTTGTCCAATTTAAATGATTGTGATTGACTCACTAGTCGAGAAACCCCATTGTCGCAAAAGCACCAATATAGAGGAAATATGATATGTACTCCTCTGACAAATCAGAATATAGATATAGAGAGATTATCTCTTATGGCACATGGAAATCCTGTCCCCATGGTACATAAATTGGTTACCGAGTCTATCGCTTGTATTACAGAGGTGATGCAGCCGATGACTACACCAATGGAGGGCATAATAATAAGTGCAGATAGTCAATCAACAACTCGGAAACCTGAAAATGGGCAATTATTGTTCCAACAGGATTCTGTTTTGCTTTCCCTCGTATCGTGGAATATAGCAGGCATAGCAAGCAAGTTACCCACATTGGAATGGGCCGACTACATTGACCATCATGATATAATCATGTTACAAGAAACATGGTCTCTTACTCCAACCTTTAGAGAGGGGTTTCTTAACTTTTATATCCCGGCAACTAAAAACCGGCTGGGACGCCCCTCTGGAGGTTTGCTAATTTGGATAAGGCAGTCCCTGAATTGTACCATAAAACAATTATCTATACCATCCAATGATATTATGGCACTCAACATTAAATGGGACAATGGCGAAGAGATTATCCTGTATAATGTTTACGCTAGAGGAGTATCCAGTGGTAAGACCTCTGACACTGTCACACTCCTAGAGCAAAACATCGAAATGTCTCCGCCACAGAAACAAACCATAGTGGGAGGGGACTTTAATGTTACTTTCGAGCCTCTGGGAGAAGAGGATCGGGCATTGTCTGAGGAAGAGGATGACAAGTGGGGTATACCACAGCTGGAATTAACTGCCATTAAAAAATGGAGTAACGTGGCAATCCAGATAAAAAGTCTCTGCCTAGCAAGAGGCCTGAGAGCGACAAATGGTCGCTCCCCTTCCGATCAAAAAGGACACAATACGTTTGACAATGGCCGATCATCTAGCAGAATTGATTATATACTTCTAGACGTAAGGATCTGGAGTAAAATGCTAGACATGGTTATAGAAAACAGATTAGAAAGTGATCATAATCCCCTGCGATTGACATTTTATTCCCACTATGAGTCTATGGTACAAATTAATAATATTGGATTATTGACACAGGACATAGTATGCGCGAATAATCTACGTAACCTTAAGTGGAGTAGGCTCGTGGAGGATGGGGCACAATTAGAGGTTTTAAAGAAAATGGTAGCCGATGAAGTAAAAATCATCGAGTCGTACCAAGGGACGCCCAAATTTCAAGAGCATGTGATGGAGGCCCATGACAAACTTTTTTCTAAAATACAAAGTTTTTTTGTTAAAAAAGCGGTTCCTGCTAAAGCGGGAAAAAACCACCCAGTACAAAGCTGGTATGATAAGAGTTGTAGGGTGGCACGCCACAATTTGAGCCTGGAATTGAAAGCAGGTAATGCTATAGCAATTAGGAGGGCGAGAGATGCATATAGGCAAACCCAAAAACTGGCGAGGAAACGCTGGGACGAAGAAGGCTGGCAAGAACTGAAGGAGGCATGTGCAGCTAAGGATTCAAGGCGTTTTTGGACTATTGTAAAATGGGAGAGGGGAGGTATAGCAGCCCAGCCACATAATAATGTTCCCATAAATCAATGGATAGAGTTTTTTAAACCACAGTATGCCTGTAATCATGCATATATTCTTGACCAAACACCCACACTTACCTTCTTTAAAACTCCAATATTCAACGAGAAGGATGTTAGCATTGCATTGGATTGTATAGCGGGGGGGAAAGCCCCAGGCATGGACGGTATTCCAGCCGATGTATTTTTGTCGGACCGGATTGCCTGGAGTTCATACTTTAAAACGCTGGCTAATGCTGTGGCGATGGGAGGGGAAGTCCCCCCGTCATGGAAGGGAGCAGAAATAATCCCCATATTTAAAAAAGGTGACAAAACACTAGCCCAAAATTACAGACCCATCAGTCTAATAGACACAGCACAAAAACTTATGGGTCGCCTAGTTCAGAATAAGCTGCAGCAATGGATCGATGAGAAGAATATATTGTCCCCCTACCAGGCAGGGTTTCGGCCATTGACCAGTAGTGTTGACCAGGTCTTGTATTTCCTGACCATTTATTGGAGAAATGTCACGCTAAAAAAGGGCACGTTGTATGCAGTCTTTGTAGACTTAAAAGCAGCTTTTGACCTAGTCCCCAGAGAGAAACTGTGGCAGACGCTGGTTGATGTAGGTTTGAGTCAAGAACTCCTTACTCTCCTAGTTCGCCTCCATGATAATAACTTTGCTAGAATAAGATGGGGCAAGCAAGGAGAAGTCACAGATTCTTTCCCAATAGAACGAGGAGTAAGGCAAGGGTGTGTCCTTGCACCAACACTATTTTCAATTTATATAAACGGTATTGTCGCCCATTTAATGAAAACCCCATGTGATGCTCCAGTTATAGCAGGCTCCCACGTCCCCGTTTTAATGTTTGCGGACGACACGCTTTTACTTTCACGCACACCAAGCGGTCTCCAAAAAGTGGTTGATGCCTTTGGTGAATACTGTGATAGTAGGGGCCTTGAATTGAACACCACTAAAACAAAATTCATGTGCCTAAACTACCAGTCCTCATTCAAAGGCGTAATAAATTATAAAGGAACCCCCCTAGAGAAAGTGGATGTTTTTACCTATTTAGGCATCACCCTCCAGGGAAACATGAGGTGGAAATCGCATATTAATAAAACACTATTGAAGTTTAACCAGCTTACTGGTGCAGTGACCCTAAAACATCGTAAATCACTAACTAAGCCGGTTAAATGTGCATTAGAAATATATAACATGAAAGTATTAGGCGCCTGCTTATATGGATCCGAATTATGGGGGTTTTCTAACTTGGGTGAGCTAGGTCGTGCGGAAAACAGATTTTTACGAGGGCTTGTTATGGCCCCCCAAAGCACACCTGTTATTCCGCTAAAGTTGGACCTGGGCAGAAAAAACATCGAGGACATAGCCAGACTACGGCCACTCCTTTATTGGAGACGTTTGATGGTTACACCAGAACTGAACCATTATGCTGCAGCTCTGAAAGATGTGGTCGAGTTTGACCGCTTTCATAGTATTGAATGGCTGAAGGAACTGCGGGGGCTTTTAGTTTTGTTAAAATTGGAACACCTTTGGGGCAATCATGATGTGGCTAGATTTCCTACAAAGGCGAAATTGAAAGACCTATATTGGGAGATGGTCTACGCAACAATGTTCTGTAAAGGTTCCCAATCGAAATTGACTAACCGCTTCTGTGACATCAAAATGTATCCAGTTTGCGAAACATATTGGGACATAATAGAACGACCATATGACAGGAAACTATATTTTCAATTTCGTATAGGAACTTTACCAGTGAATGCATTTAAAAAACATTGGTCTCCATTGTGGGATGACCATTGCTTCAACTGTAAAGATCAAATAGAGCACATTTCCCATCTGCTGTTCTGTTGTCCTTTATATGTTAGCCCTAGGCGTAAATGGTTAAAGCCAGTATGCCTAAATATTGGCACCCGCAGTCAAACGATAGCTCTCAGAATACTTGAATCTGATTGTTCTACACTAATGGTTGTTGCCGTAGCTAAATTTCTTGCCTGGGCATGGACAATCCGCACTCGCACTTTAAAGTCTCATGTAAATGATATAGTGTTGCCCTAGTCCGTTTAGCCTATTGCATGAATTGTCCCAAAACATTTTACTAGAAATAATTCGTTTTTTATTGTATTTTTAAATGTATAATATTCGACTGTCATTGTTTAATACGTGTTTTAGAAGTATTTTTAAAATTGTAGTATTTATTGTAATAGGGTTAGGTTGGATGCTTTTATGACAAATGTCGAATAAAGCTTTGAAATTTAAAAAAAAAAAAAAAAAATTAGACTATCTGACAGGCTTGAAATCGGGCTCCCCTTTAGATCCTTGCCCGATCTCCTGTCTTAATAAAATAGCCTTTGTGCTAAATGGACCTATAAACTCCATTTTGAACTCCTCACTATCGTCTGGCATTGTCCCACAGGCCTGGAAGAGTGCTCTTATTCTTCCATTAATTAAAAAACCAAATCTTGATCCCATCATACACGCCAACTATAGGCCTATCTCTCTCCTCCCCGCTCTGGCGAAGGTGGCGGAAAAACATGTGCACCGATCTATCTCGGATTTTATCGAGAATAACAACTTGTTGCACAGTACGCAATCTGGGTTTCGTGCGAATTACAGCACAGAGACCGCATTGCTGGAAGTCACCACCGCCATTAGAGAGGTCTTAGACTCGGGTGGCAAGGCCATGTTGGTTATGTTAGACCTGTTGGCGGCGTTTGACACCGTCCCCCATGATACCCTCCTAATTCGACTCTGGGAGTGTGGTCTTAGGGGGACGGTGTGGAACTGGCTTAAGTCATTTCTAGCCAGCCGTCGGCAAACGATCTGGGCGCCACCTCACTCCGCAGCTATGTCAGCCCTGGAAGTGGGGGTCCCTCAGGGGTCTATTCTTAGTCCCCTGCTTTTCAACATCTTTATGGCCCCCCTTGCAGAGGTTGCGGAGTCGTTTGGCACTCAGATCGTGTCTTACGCTGATGACACCCAGCTCTTGTTCACTCAGAACAAGAACGAGTTGTTTGATGGGACCCGTATCAGAGTCTGCTTAGAAGCAGTCTTTGATTGGTTCAAGAGACACGGCCTGAAATGCAACTCCGACAAATCGGAGCTGCTTTTTTTCGGGTGTGTCTCTGAACCAAATTGGAAAAGTTGGTGGCCTCAGGATCTGTTTCCCCCTGCCAATGCTAGCACCAAGGCTAAAAATCTGGGCATTATTGTCGACAACGAGTTGACTTTTGGACCCCAAATAGCCTGTCTTGCTGGGAAATGCTTTGGCATCCTGAGGATGCTTAGGAAATTCCTCCCTTTGATTTCCGTGAACCATCGCAGGGTTATCGTCCAAGCATTGGTAGGATCACGTATGGATTATGTTAACGTCCTTTATCTGGGTCTCCCCAAATACCTAGTAAGGAGACTTCAGGTTGTGCAAAACTCAGCTGCTCGGGCTATCTATGGTCTCCCTAGAAGAGCTAGTGCCTCTAACTTGCTGAGGGAATTGCACTGGCTCCCCATTGCCAAAAGGGTGTTGTTTAAGAGCTTGACATTAACTTACAAGGCTCTTCATGACTCAGGCCCCGGGTACATTAAAAAGCGTCTTGTTTTGTATAAACCGAGCAGAGCTCTTCGTTCTGCCTCCTTGTTTCTAATGTCCGTTCCCTCCATCAAACGAACTAGACAAGGGGGGGCGCTCTTTTCACTACCTGGCCCCACTCGCGTGGAATAGATTGCCTCTTGCCCTTAGGCAAGCCCCCAGCCTGATGTCCTTCAGGAAGGCATTAAAAACCTGGCTTTTTACTTATGAATTGTGAAGTCTTTTAACCTCAGTTATGTTTCCTTTCCAATAAAGGTCCTCTTCGCCAAAGCGCCGGGACACTCCATTGCGAGTAGCCGTTGCGCTATAGAAGAACCCAATTAACATAACATAACATAACATAACAATTCCCACCTCGGCGGGTCTCGGGCTCAATTTCCTCAGACCTGATCATTCTCGCCTCTGTGCCTATTCTAATCATGAGTCCCACTCTGCACCTCTGGACAATAGCTTGCTTAATCTCTACAACGGCCCCAACAACGCTGAGGATGCCTGACTTCACCTCAGGGGTGCCCAGGAGTGGGCTCCTCACAGGGAAAGGCCAGGAATGGTTCCTCTGTGGTATTCGTACAAGTGCCGAGATGCCTACGGGTAGTCGTGCGCTATACAAGTGCGTAATCATTTCATCATATGATCAAAAAGTTACTAAAAACAACGGTTAAAATTAAGTTGTGGGTAGCTTTAGTTATAACACTTCAATGCATCTTTTTTTAAACCTCAAAAATTTACCTAAAAAAATCTCAGTTAAAGTACAATTATGGTAATGAATTAAAACTGTGAAATCACTTCAATTCACAGTCTTTCGTTAGGAGCACAATCCGACCTTAACTTGACCAACAGCCACGCAAACTATAACTCGCACAACAAGTGCAATGCTTATGACCTCACAATATTTATACCAATAACAAACAACACCTAAAAGTGAAAAGTAATAAAAAAACAACACATAATCAAACCAATTAGTGTCACTAATTCATAGTTGTCTCTTGCTAAGTGGCAAAGGTAACACAATATGAAATATTACCTGTAAGATGATTGATAACATTTGCAAGTGCATCTATTTTATTAAGCATCTATCTATCTATCTATCTATCTATCTATCTATCTATCTATCTATCTATCTATCTATCTATCTATCTATCTATCTATCTATCTATCTATCTATCTATCTATCTATATGTATATGGAAGTGCATGTGCGTGTATAGATTTGATTTTAGGGTAGTGGTAATGAATATATATGTATGTAAGCGTATCTATCTATCTATCTATCTATCTATCTATCTATCTATCTATCTATCTATCTATCTATCTATCTATCTATCTATCTACCTATCGATCTATCTACCTATCGATCTATCTATCTATCTATATATATATTCACAGAAAAAACCATAGGTTATAGACCATATATAGTTAGGAATTAGCATTTACAAAACCTTGAAAATTCACTGAAAAAACCATAGGTTATAGACCATATATAGTTAGGAATTAGCATTTAGAAAACCTTATTTTACTCACACAAAACCATTGAAATTCCATATATAGTTAGTTGCACTAACTATATATCGCGCACCCGCAATCCACTGCTGATGATGTCACATATTACATCATTCATGACATGGTCAGTGACATCACTGATGACATCACTGATGACATCTCAAATGACATCACGGATGACATCACTGATGATATCTCATTTGACATCAATGACCACATCACTGATGATATCATTCATGTGACAATACAATGCATCTCCTCACATTTTAATATAACCTCTGTTACACTCAGTGTTAAATACAGAGTATAATTTTTGAAACCATTGACACACCAATACTAGTTACTACATACGCACTCACTGATTCCTACGTCTACACACACATTCACTCATTCACCCATACAATCATTCATACATACAATCAATCATCTTTACAACACTATCATATGCACTCATACACCTATACAGACACTCACACTCTGCCACTCATCCATGGAGTTACTCACACACCTAGTCAGTCCTGTAAAGAATCAATCACACTTCCATTTTCTAATCTATACAGTTAAACATAGAGCACCTTACGTTTTCAACCATATACTAACACATACTTAGTCTCTTATACAATCATTGATACAAGTACACATTGATCTGCACAGAGTCACACACCTCCCAGCCAGCCACACACACACTCAGTCTCCCATGCAAATACTTGGGCAATCAATCAATAACCCATATAGTTACTCATATAGCTACTGATCAACACATGCTGCAGTTTACAGAACAACAGACATAATGATGCACAAATTAAGACAGTTTAGTCACTAACCCATGCACTCAGTGAGACACATTTAATCACTCACTCATACATTCAGTCATGCACCTACTAAATCCTTCGTCCAGACACTTATACTTCCACTCATTCTTCAATATGTAAGACATATTTTAACTTTACAGAAACACACAGTCACTGGATGTTGTCATCAGTGATGTCATCCGTGATGTAATTTGAGATGTCATCAGTGATGTCATCAGTGATGTCACTGACCATGTCATGAATGATGTAATATGTGACATCATCAGCAGTGGATTGCGGGTGCGCGATATATAGTTAGTGCAACTAACTATATATGGAATTTCAATGGTTTTGTGTGAGTAAAATAAGGTTTTCTAAATGCTAATTCCTAACTATATATGGTCTATAACCTATGGTTTTTTCAGTGAATTTTCAAGGTTTTGTAAATGCTAATTCCTAACTATATATGGTCTATAACCTATGGTTTTTTCTGTGAATTTCATTGGTTTTTTAACAGCTAATATCTGTAGCTGTAAAATGTATTCTTCTTTAAATCCAAAAATATATTTTATATGTTTATGAATAATTTTTTTTTTAAATATTTTTTTTTCTTCGTTCCCGCTTCGCGAATCGGGAAGCTTCCCGTTAGCTGACCTTGATGCCGCGAAATAGACCGCGAGCCGGTAAACGTTTCTTTACCGCAAGTGCCGCGTTAGAAAACAACATCGTGACGCCTCCCGTCCGCATGACGTTTCACGTTGTCGCGTGATACGTCATATGACGTGCTACGTTAGCGAACTGGTACGCGAAGCGAGTCGCAAAGCGCAGGTTTCTGGAAGCAAACCGGGAGGCCCTGCAAAGCGCTTAACGTAAACACAGCAAGTCATGTGACTTGGTAATAACACTTTTCATTGGTTCATTTCACTTTTGGTTTCCTAATGATGTAAGACTAGGTCATATAATCTAAAATGAACACTTTTGATTGGTTGAGAACTCTTGTTTTTCCCAAATGATGAAAATCCCTCCTTCTTTCCTCACTCTGACTTTCATCATTGTGAGAGAAAGACCCTTTGTGATCACTGAGCAATGGCTTCTTTAGTAGCTTCAGCTGGTGCTTCCCCACCACCTCCACCACATCCAAGGAAGAGTGGACCACCTGCTCAAGTTGTAATTCAACAAGAAGAAGAAGAAGAGGAACAGGAGGACGAGCACGAAGAGAGGCAGTTTTTGCCTGAGCAGCCCAAGACGTCTCACCGGAAAGAAAACTTCATTTGGCAATTTTTTTAAATTCCCAAAGGTCAGAAAAAAGTAAATGCAAGATACGTAACTTGCCTTATATGTCAAGATAGACTGTCCAGAGGGACCGACAAAAAATACAGTTTCGGAAACTACACAATGCATCGCCATATGACTAGGTGGCATCCTAACAACTACAGTGCTGCACAGTTTCGGAACGACCTAGATAATCTCCCTATTATGGCCAGAAGATCTGTTGTACCGGAAGTAACGGGACCAGAGGGCAGGGAGATGGTGCCAAATATACAAATGAGATTTGGTGATGTAAAACACATCTGCGCATTTTGCGATGGATTCATTTCCTACGGAGAAAAAAGCATCACTCTGATCAACAGAGCTATTGACTATCATATGCAAGTTTGTCCGAAACGCCCAAAATAATAAATACTTCTTTTTTTTGTTTTGTTGCTCCTGTTGAGCCCTTTACAATTAATCGTTTTCATTGCCCCCTCCAAGAAAAACCCAAAAAAATATAAAACTGTTCCGAAAAATTCAAAAACAGTAAAAAAATGTTCAGAAAAATAAAAAAAAAAGTTCTTTTCAGAACTACCTCCCCGTTATTAAAAAATTGGTACAATATTTGGAACTGTGCCAACCTCTATTTCTCTTAGTTCGCTTCCTAGTTCACTCGCCGGTACGCGAACCGGAAGCGAACCAAAAACAGTAAGTATAAGGGAAGGAAACAGACACTTATGTTAAAAGAAACACAGCTATAAGGGAGTAAACTAGAGATACCATTACCCGTAATCCACTGCTGATGATGTCACATATTACATCATTCATGACATGCTCAGTGACATCATCAGCAGAGGATTGCGGGTTTTTTGGCAACATGCCTTATCCACGGTTTAATAACGCTGCCTTTTGCTTTATATAAGTTTTCAAATTGTATGAAATATATACCAATAGGTCGTTATGAACCTTTAGGTAGTGCTTTTCTTCATGAGGTCTGGTCGCTTCCATACACATACAGATGTTTCAAAGATGATCAAGAAGTTTATCTGAATGGAGAGGAATGCACTGAGACGCCAGATCATTCACTAATGTGTAGGCACATACAGTTACACGGTTCATGCAACAAACACCGACCAAATATGGCTTGCGTGTTGCAAGGCACGCCAGTTCCTGCTATCATCCCCACGTTCAAGTTGTTGGAAAATGGTAGTTATTTGATGCTCAATAATGAAGATTGTTCTGAGTTAATTAAAAGTATTCCTTTTATCGTAACAGTAAGTGAACGGGTTATTTGCTGCAGAAATGTTCTATTTCCTCCCACACATGAACATAGGGAGTTTTCAATCTGGCCACAAATACCAACCTTGGGACACGTTTCAACGGCATGGCAAGAATAAGAGCTCTTTTGTCTCAGAGAGAGGTGGCCTTGAGTTCGGCCCGTGAAACTTTCGTACTTCACATAGCGAACACCCATACAGAGGTGCACACCCTTTTCAATTAAGATTTGCCTTTCAATTTCAGCAACATGTTTCCGACTATCTTTAACGCATCCTCCACAAAGTCCCTGGCACACTTTTTTAAAGTTGTTACCAGTGGTCTCGTGACTTCATTTGAGAAAATCTTTGGAGTCATCCCTGCTTCCTTTCATTGTATTTTCTGCACTCTGGTTCGTAGATTGGCATTTTTACTTGCATTACCAGCGGACGCTCTTGTGCTTTTTTACATTTTTAAATATGGATGTCCCTCCTATGCAACCTCCGACCCTGCAGCTGCTGACACTGTTCCGCAATCGCATGCTAGAATATTATGGCACAATGCCGTTGGCGATATTAAGCACGGCATATGGATTATCTTTTCGGTTCTCCTACTTCACCTGTGTCCAGCCTGTATTTCACTGCCTGACCTGTGATTTCGATTGGGCCATTGATTTGTGTCTCTGCGGACCGGTTTCTCCTGACGTCGACTTTAATCAGCTGATGACTCCTATCATTACTCACGAGTTGGTTTGTCCTGGCGAAAGGATTATGGCTGTGGCATTGATGCATGGACTACTTGGTCCCTGGAATTTACTGGCGGCAGCACAGTCTTTCTTGGAACAGAGCTTTCTTGAAAACCCACCGAGCTGTCCTCTGATGGTGATAGAGGATCCGGTGCTGGGAGAGCACGTATGTTCTTTTCCGCTTTTAAATTGGATGGCTGAACTGTTTTCGGATGAAGACGGTGACTTCCTATTGGAGGCTGTTGCAGCTTATTTTGCATACACAGTTATGTCATAGACCTTTTTCATGTTTGATATGCTGAGTACTAGCATTTCATTGACAATTCATTGACTTATTTGTCAAGTTTTTATTATTTACCTTGCCTATTGGCTTAAGACTCGATAAAGTACTTGGCTGTTTTATTTTTCTTTAGCATTAAATTTTCCTAGTTTTTAATGCTTTACCTTGCGGACCGTCCACATATAAACTTGCAATCTGCTCTCATGAGATGGCACTTCTATTATCTTATTCAGTTCGTTTCCGGATCATGAGGAGGTGTCATCTAGGTCCTGGATATCTTTACACCGTGTTAAGTTAGCATGGGCTCATTACCGGTTTAAACGCCATTTTTCCTTTTTTGCAACTTCTGCACACGACACTTAGTTGTTGCTTTAGCTTTCCACCTAGTAGTTCATCGTGGTTTACATGAGAATAATATGTTATTGGTCTACTATCTGCTTTACTTGTTAAACTATATCTGTACAGCGAGTGCTAAAGTTTCAAGAACAACACGATACAGAATTGTTATGAGGTCTGATCTCCACGACTTCATACTCATAACATAAGTGCAACTTCTGCCAATTCTGGGCATGAGGCGGGTTTTATATTGCTTTGCCGAACACACATACACAACAGTTGATGCGGTTCACATGAAGAGAGAGAGCTGGTGTATGCTGATGTGATTCCTTCAAATCTAAGACACTAAAGTATGGGCACGCTCTAAACCAACACAAAGAGACCTTCTTAGCAAATAATATAATATGTGTATTAGGGAGGGTGAGATATAAGCAGCCGCGGGCCGTGGAGGGAGTTACGATGGGGCAGGGAGGCGGGGAGGGGGAGAAGCAGGGTGGAGCCCTCTCTACCTTGCCCCTCCCCCTCCCCGCCTCCCTGCCCCACCGTAACTCCCTCCACGGCCCGCGGCTGCTTATAAGTGTTGCTAACTCTTATTCATTTACAGCATGTTAACATACTGTCACCATTCGCTTTTTATGTACTAGTAACTATGCTGGTAATTTTGCTACTGATAATATGTGTACTTGTATTCTCCACCCTGCTTCTCCCCTTCCCCGCCTCCCTGCCTCACCATAACTCCCTCCACGGCCCGCGGCTGCTTATAAGTGTTGCTAACTCTTATTCATTTACAGCATGTTAACATACTATCACCATTCACTTTTTATGTACTAGTAACTATGCTGGTAATTTTGCTACTGATAATATGTGTACTTTTATTATCTAAGGTACTACGCCTGAGAAGACGGCATTAGTAAATAAACATTTCAAATACACATCTGTTCTTCTTAACTCCATGTTCTGGTTTCTAAGAAATCTATAACGACCGACTGTTCATGAGTTCCACGTATCCTGAGGTACTATAAGTTCATATTCTGGATTGTCTAAACATTGAGAGTTTGTTATATCCAATGTGACACTGTACCTAGCTTGCTAAGGAGTTTTTGATTACTAACGTGAGTTTTGGGACACCCTAATTCGCCGAGGTTCCAATCCTCTGTCCACAGTTCTGTGTGAGAACAGAAACCCTGCGACAGGGGCACCCCCGACCCTTGCTGGAGCTTCATCACACTTGCGATACAACTCCAGCAATGCATTCGCCGAGGTTCCAATCCTCTGTCCACAGTTCTGTGTGAGAACAGAAACCCTGCGACAGGGGCACCCCCGACCCTTGCTGGAGCTTCATCACACTTGCGATACAACTCCAGCAATGCGCCACCTTTACGGCACAGATACATCACGCATCTGTGCTGTTTTTGCCCCATGATGCGCCGCATTGTAAATGCAGCACACCATAGGTGACGGAACAGCGGCACAGAATGACTAACACATCCCTGGTGATGCGCCAGTCATCATAAATGTATCCCTATGCTTCTTATCTTGTTAGAGATGAACCGCCATATGTATCATCAAAGTTATTTGCATTTCCTAAATAGCGAACTTTAAGGAATAAATAGCGATTCTTTACCATTCCTAGTTTGCGATGAGCTATTTGCTAATTAGCCGAATGTAGCCCAATGAAGCCCAATGTAGCCCAATGTAGCCCAAAGATGGCCGCCAGACACACAAAAAAACAAATGTAGCCCAAATATCAGCCAGATGTAGCCCAACTATAGCCCAGTGACAGAATGACCAATCAGCTTCGCAAACCTCCGTTACGCGAAGCGGAGCGCTGTTACAGATATATATCTTTTTTTGAACGTTAATTTCTCAAAATCCACTGGAGCACATATATTGAGACCTAGCAAAGGCACATCGGGCTACCAGTCCCTAATATTTTGCCAAGTTTCGTGCAAATCCATTCAGCCGTTCAATTATTATTATTATTTTTTTTTTTTGCCCCGCGGGGCCCTTTTAAAACCTCCACATCAAACCTAGGGGGTCAGCGAGGATCTACTATGCCCCCTTATAGTTATTTCCCCCTTTGTTTTGACCTCCTCTTGTCTCTCGATCCTACCGAGAGACAAGATGGCGGCCGCTACGGACTGTTTGGAATGTTGACAGACGCCGGAGAACCAATCAGCTTCGCTTCACAAAGCTCCGTTGCGCGAAAAGTCCGCGAACCAGTGCGCTGCCCGGTCCGCTGTTACAGATATATATCTTTTTTTAAACGTTAATTTCTCAAAATCCACTGGAGCACATATATTGAGACCTACAAAAGGCACATCGGGCTACCAGTCCCTACAATTTTGCCAAGTTTCGTGCAAATCCATTCAGCCGTTCGGGCTAAAAGTGAGGCCAACCGCCCTATGGAAAACTCAATGTTAAAAACACGTTTTGGGACCCCCCTTTTTTCTCGGCCCCCACTGGACGAACCCCCCCCAAATTTTCAAGGGCTGCTCAGAAACAAAATGTGCCATTTTCCTGAAAATTTCAGCCAATTCCGTCCACAAACGCCAAAGTTATTAGACATAGAATTTTCAAAAAACCCATAGAGAAAAAATCCTAACTATATATACCTACTGGCGACCGCCAGTAGGTAATATATATATATATATATATTCACACATATATATGTATATAACACAATACTACAGAGCTGTGGTTGGCACTGTGTAGTTATGGTTTATACGCAATTTGCTCATGCCTACAGACTAAGCAACTGTCCAGATTTACAATAAGCATGGTATGAAAGTAGGATTTTACTCAGAAATGTTGTTTTCATTGGCTTGATGTAAATCCATTACACCCAGGTGAAATTTATATTATAGCAGCATCATTTTGGGAATTTCGTGTTGCACTTGTTATGCACAGCTCCCAAAATTACACCAATAGGTTACATCGCTCTCATGACAAAATGTTAGTGTAGGAGTGCAATAACAAAGTGGATAACTAGAATGCTAGCGGTTGTTTGTCACAGGAATTGTGTTCATTGCTCTAGCACAAAATGCATCCTCGTGTAAAGAAATTGATGTGTGGATGCATTTTGCGCTAAAATATAACGCTAAATAATGGATTTTCATTCCATATAAATTCCGTGCAATTTTTCAAATATTCCCAAAATTCTGTGTAATTACATGAAAGAAAATGATGCATCTTTTGCATACTCCTAAAATCCATTGAGTCATGTTTGAGATGTTAGTTTTTGAAAGAGTTGTTAAGTGGGCTTTAATAGGTTAATACTTTGTACATCTCAGCTATTGTAACTCATAAGTCATGATATGCAAATCCTTTCAATGATATTTTGTTTTGTTTTTTAAAATATGATTGGCTGTATAAAGGTTCTGAAATCGTTTTCCTGCCATCTTAAACTAGAAAGGGGCATACACTAGTAAGTTTAGACTCCATGGGGCCCACTGCCAAAAGAAACCTACCAGAGGGGAGCGCTCAGAGGTATCAAGCCCCATGTAACCAACTCCCACTGCACTCAGTCGAAGCAGGAGGTTGTGGGGTTTAGGCACCCATGGTGACTTGGGCTTAGGGCCTGTCCCCTGGCCAGGTCATGCATCCGATCTCCATTGCGGATGGGAGCCCACGGTGGGTTGAGCACCTGAAAAAGGTTGGGAGTAGGGTTTGTCTGTGGTGGTTTAGGCTCCTATTGAGCATTTGGGTGCACCTTGTCTTGTGCAGCCATGCAGCCATAGTAGGTTGAGAGTAGCGCCAAACCAAAGGTCAGGCCCTGTGCCTAACCACAGCGCACATGGCCAAAGTTTGTGCAAAACTGCGGTTGGATGCTTGCAGCAGGCTGGGTGCAGGCCAGGCCCTACACCCACCTCTGCTGCAAGTTGGGAGCACAGCCTGGTGGAAATAATTGTAACCAGCTCCAGCAGCACCCAGGCAAGGGCTGTGTGCTTCAGTGGGTGAAAATTAAGTACATCATAACAAACCATGGAAATTCCCTGGAAAAAAACCAGTTAAAAACTGTGTTATGGTTCTGGCACAATTGGCGGCATTCAGATGCTAGACGCAGGCCTGGCCCTGCGGTCAGCTTTAACTGCATAGAGCCAGATGTCAAGTTCTTCAGGGGTTGACTGCCTACCGTTGGTTCTGTGCATGGCCTGTCTGCAGGCCTAGCCTTGCACCCGACCCCTAAGTGGCTTGGATGCCACAGAGGGCGACACGCCTACTGTGGGTTACACACCTGCTGTATGCAGACTGTACCGTGGGGGCACCAGTGGTAGATGGGACGCAGGACAGGTCCTGCACAAAACTCAAACTGTTCAGACACCTCGGTGGGTTGGACACAGTCTCTCTCAATTCTGATCCATGACAGATCCTGAATTAAAAGTCACACAATAATTATTGTTGGGGTATTTACTAGGTGTGATATTTACTGCACCCTGCAATATTTTCTAGAGGGGTTTTGCCATAAAAAAAAACCATTGAAATCTATTGGTGAGAAAATGCCTGGGAAAATGGAAAACCGGGTAACTTGTTCCTGTAAATACATTGTTCAAATGTTGTGCCTCATTTCTTGGGGCAGTAATTAGAATAGGAGTTTTAATTGCACCTGGTTAATGCCCCACTCTGGGGTAAAATATGTACTAGGTGATATAAATATCCACTGTTAAACTTGGCATCTTTTGGCTTGTTTCCCCTGAGTTTTTGCTTTCTGCCCTCCTTGTTTTGACTCTGTTTTTTCTGGTATAACGTTTCTGCGTGCTTTTCGCATTGCTGATCAGTGGTAAAGCGCTGGTGCTCCTGTGGTAAATTGTGTTATGATTGGATGTGTGACTTACTTGTCAGTCCTCAGTAATGAGCACTGCTGGTGCCGGGGCTTGTGAGTCCATCTCTAGTCGTGGGCCTGCAGCACGGATTGTGCCACCCATGTACGTAGCCCGAGAAAGGTATAAGTGAAGGACGTTTGGTAGGCCTGAACTCAGGGTCTAAAGATGCAGCCTTTAGCGAGGGTGCCCTTTTCATTCTAAGTTCATAAAGGCCATTTTTAAAAAGTAGGTATTATTTTGCTCGGTCATCCCATGTGCCTCTGTTGGAATGTGGATTGCCTGTCTGGTTTTTGGACGACAGATGGCTAGAGAGCAGGGTGGCTCCTGATAGTCTAGGTAGGTCAGGAAAGGGCTAAATAGACCTGGGTTACGACGGGGGAAGAGGGAGGAGATTTCCTTGCACCTCAAAGGGCCTTGTCTGCCTCTGAGAAAGCCGCCTCCACCACCTGCCAGGAATTCACACCAGAGAAGGCCCAACTGGTTCACCGGACACCGACCCCTGAACTTTAGAACTCATCTGGATCAAGAAGACTGCACAGAAGGAGAGCCGGAGAAACTGCTGAAAGGACCGACCGCTTTGCTGCGTGCTTTGCTGGGCTGACCTGCAGTGGCTCCTTCTGTCTTGGGAAGGACTTGACTTTCTGCAACCAAATTGGTGAGACTCTCCAAGGGCTTGAGGTAGAGCTTGCCTCCTGTTCATGAAATCTCAAGAACAGCAAAGACTTCAGGTTCTTCGACCCGCAGCACTGGGGACTGTGTGTTTTGTGCTGCCACCTGAAGAACGCCACCCGACGACGTCTACGACAACGCTGCCGAACCCTTGTCTGGAAGGCACCGCAAAGGGCACCACGGCAATGCCACACCGCGACCCTGGTCTCGCCGAAGATGCCTGCTGAAGCCATCACCAAGCCGCTGCTCGCACCGCGACCTGTGGGCACTGTACTCTGCAGCGGCTTGCTTCACGCTAAAGCTTTGGCATTGCAGAAGGCACTGCCGCCAGGCCGCAACCCTGGTCTCACTGACGACACCTGCTGCCGCCATCACCGAGCCGCTGCTCGCACTGCGACCGGTGGGCCCGCACTCTGCACCGCCTCGCTACACGACAACACTGTGGCCTTCCTGACGCCGCCACTTCCTGCTGAAATCGGCGCCATTGCCTGCACCGTGGTTCAGGGGCACCGCTCGTAAGTGTCACGACGCACTGCCTTCATCCCTCACCGCAGCCTTGGCCTACCGATGCCAGTGCCATTGACTCCAGTTCGTCAGCCGATGACAGTGCTTCAGCAACGACAATGCCGCATTTTGCGATGCAGGGCACGGAACGAAATTCGTTTTATTCATTTAATTGTTTACTTACCTGCAATCATCCATATTCCGGTGTTTATCACCCCCCACCCTGCCCCTCACCCGCCCCACCTGTCTGCCCCACCACAACTCCCTCCATGGGCCGCGGCTGGCCCCTTCGCCCTGCATCTCTGAAAGGTACTGTTTGCGGGTCTTCCCGACCCCGTAGTTGGTCCCCGACCCCGGGGTCAGCCAGAACTGTTTTTGGATTTGTTGTTCACAACGTCGTGATAGCCCCGGACGTAGCTATCGACATCAAGGAACTATTTTTAAAGCATAGTTTGATAAGTGATGAATTTGAAGTATAGTATTGTGGATTTTTATCGTATTTGGTCTTGTCTTAACTATATAAAAATTGGATATTTTTCTAAACTGTGGAGGTGTCCTTCTGTAGTGCGTACACTGTTTTACTGTTGGTTATGTGCACATGCTTTACACACTGCCTCTAAGATAAGCCTGGCTGCTCGTGTCAAGCTACCAAGGGGGTTAGCATGGGTTATTTTAGAAGTGTAACTCCCTTATCCTGTCTAGAGTGGTGGCCCGAGTTTGAGCTAGCCAGAAATCCCATTTCTAACACCCACCCATTTGATTTTCTGAAAGTATATCTTAATAGAACTATTTTCGGGTGTTAAACAAAGATATATGCCACACAAATTAATGCAAAAATCGTGATTTTCATTTGCACATTCCAAACTGAAAGTCTTCTCTAACTATGTGAACCTGATTCAATAGACCGTCACAAAAGTTGTAAAGAAAACTTTGCATACTCCTTGAAAACATAATATTAAAAAGCATCACTTTAATTTAATATTGTCTATTGATGTAGATATCATTCTGTGCCTTTAGGAAGACATACATATGGGTTTGCATCATACAGGTCTGATATTTATTAGACTTTAAAACAGGAACCAAACATGTTTAAATAAAGTTCTATGGGTTAAGTAAGCACACATTGTGGATGTGTTTGCGTCATCTGCATATTATAGATTTTGATCCTGGAATGGTCAAATAAAGTGTTCAATCTTCAGGTACCAATGAAATGATTTTTATTATTATTATTTTTATATGTTATATATTATTTTATATATATATATATATATTATATATATATATATATAATATATAATATATATATATTATATATAATATAATAAATGCTACTCATTTCATTGGTACCTGTTAGGGGTGTTAAAGGCAGCTGTGGAGCCACATTCAAAAACAATGAAAAAGCATAAAATATAGGGTTCACAATTCCCTATTTATCCGGCAAGGTGGGGGCACCTTTCCTCTGGGTCTTCATTTTTCTCTGGACCCTAGGCACCTGCTTTTTGTGCCTTTGAGCAAACCTGCACACGAGGAAAGAAGAAATGCCTCGATTTCTATTTTTAAATCTCTGTGAATCCATTCCTAAGGATTCAACAAGTTCTTACTCGCTCATCATATCAGCAAACAGTGAGATTAATGGAACGTTATTAGACTATTCAGTAAAAGAAATGCATGCATCACCCCTTCCCAACAGCGTCTCCTTTTTCCAGTCAAATATGGCAGGGTCATTTTAAAGTTTCAGCTGGAAAAAACAGAACAGCTGCGCTAGAGGGATATTAAGGAGGTAAAATGAGGCGTTTATGTGTGAATCTGATGCACAGTTTCCTGGTTCATTTGTGTTTGCATTGAGTGTGTATGTAGAGCACAAAACCCCTGCAGGCATCCAAGCCCTGGCAGAAGATTTAAGAAGCATGTGCTGGCTCAGCTGCTAAGAAAAAAGTACAGGGAAATAGGGAGGTTTTTGCCAGTTTCTGAAATTACAAATATTTGAACTGTTTTTACATGTCTGGTAGCATCTGACTCCATATTTGTGCTCTAGTGTTAAGAGGGATTTGCCTCTTGCTCGTACATGTCTAATTGTAGGCATCACAGGAGCATGTCATTGCTGGCACACATGAGGCAGCGTTGCTGCTATGGTGGCAGACTATTGTTGATGTACCATGGAACTATTTAGGACCAGGATTAATGTGTCAACTTTGTTTTCGAGGCTGCTGGGCGCCATTGCAAGTATCTGAGAACAGAGGTAGCACATAAAATGAAATGTGGCTTTCATGTAATACCATCTTTTGCAAACAACATTGTTTTTCAGCTCAAACTTACTAGATAGTGAAGGGCCTATTATGAACGTGCCTAGAACTTACAAGGGCTGATAGTCCACCCATTACTATCCATTGGTTGGCGTTATAGCGATTCGAATTTGCTTGCTTCTCATTTGATGCCTTTCCTTGACCCAGTTTGTCAATCTTGTGCTTGTCCCTTCCCTTGAGAATTGCTTCTTTACCATCTCTCAGACTGACTGGCTTCTGTCCTTCCACTGTTCACTTTTAGGGAACTACTTCTTTCTTTTTGCTTAAGCACTCTATGAGAGTGCATGTGCTTTCCAGCTCTCTCCTTCGTGGGCTTGTACACCGCCCGGCCGACTGTCCGTCTGAACGCCATGTTGCTATCTCCCTCATATTGCAAGCTCTTTCTCATGTGCTTCTCAACCTGCCAAACTCCCTGCCTTCCTCATGCTTCGTGTTGCTTTCTTGCTCGTGCTTCTCCTCCTACCCCCGTTTTGCTCTCCCTTGTTGCTACTTTTACCCTTCTCCTTTCCACTCTAATTGCCACTTCTCATCCTAATTCTTCACCTCCACAATACCTACTGTCTTTTTTTAAAAATGTATTTTTCTTTTGCACAAGAACTAGGCAGACAATTGCCTAAGAAACATGGCGCCTGCTTCATTTTGAGGGTGCACGTGTGTAATGACGTATGTTTACACAGACGTCATCAAGCATGCGCACCCCTACAATATTACGCTACCCCACTGCAGCCATGTCATCACATTTTATTTAACTTTTTTGCTATGCTGCACAGCACCTTACCAAACCTGTGCAGCATTGTCAAAAGGCTTTGGCAAAACTATTAGGTTCCAAAGATGAGACCTACTGGCTCTACAAATTCTTGTCTAAGTAGCATATTTTGATCAAAAAAATCTTCTTGAGTTTTGACATTCCCTAATATTTTTCGATTTAATGTTGTTTTTGTATGTACATCTGTTTCTATTTACATATCAATTTCTATCCGCACACACACATAACTTTAGCCAAAAATGAACTATCTATCTATCTGTCTGTCTGTCTGTGCTCTTTTTAGTTTTTGTTCCTTTGGTACTAAACAAAACAAACAACTATTTTTTTTTTTGTTGCAGAGTTTTATGTAGCACGAACTAGACCCGAACCAAATCAGGTATCAGAGCGCTTTACATATTTTCCAGGTACTTTACATGAGGACACACTTTTCATTTTTTGGCACGGGGAGATTAAGTGATTTGCCCAGAATCACAGGAGGTTTTGGAGTCGTTACCGATACTCGAACCCAGATCCCCAGGTCTGAGGTCGAGCGCCCTAGCCGTTAGGCCAACTCCTCACCCCAGCTATTGATATTCCATTCTTTTCTATGTGGTATCTGTGTGCTTTTCCTTTATATGTGTACATGTGTCAGTGTGAGAACGAATATATTTATGTTTTTATTATGTTTTCATGTTATTTTTATTTGGTGGGAAATCAATCAATCAATCAATCAGCATTTGTATAGCAGTGCACTGTCACCTCTAGGGGTATCTGGGCGCAAAGGGTGCCGTGTCTCAGTCGTAAAGCCTGGTCTAGAGTTTCTTTCTGATGTCAGCCTAGGAGGATGATGTTGGGAAGGTCGAGGGGCAGGTATTTCCGGGACTCAGCGGTAATGTAGGATCAGGAGCGCCCCGCGCTGCAGAAGATGCGGGGAGTGTGTGAGGACCAGTGAGTCAGAGCGCAGGTATCTTGTGGGCAGGTGAAAGTTCAGCTGATGGTTGATGTAGGACAGTCCTTTGGTGTGTAGGACCTTGGATGTGTGCGTGAGGATCCTGAACTCATCTATTCTGGATGGGGAGCCAGTGGAATTTTCTGAGGTGGGGCGTGGTGTGGGTCCATTTGGGTAGGTCAAAGATGAGTCTGGCTGCGGTGTTCTGTATGGTCTGGAGTTTTCTGAGGTGCTGGGTGGAAATTCCGGCATAGAGGGTGTTGCAGTCGTCCAGGTAGCTGGTGACAAGGGCTTGTGTGGTGGTCTTTCTGGCGTTGATTGGGATCCATCTGAAGATTCTGCAGAGCATATGAAGGGTGTGGAAGCTATAGGAGGCAACTAGGTTGACTTGTTGTTTCATCGTCATTTGGCTGTCAAGGATGATGCCCATGTTGCATGCTCTGTCAGTGAGGGTGTTAATGTTGGTCTGAGTTCTGCTGGCTACCAGCTGAGGTCCCATTTGGAGGTGTTATTTCCAAAGATCAGGACTTCTGTTATGTAAGAGTTGAGTTTATGGCAGTTGTCTCTCATGAAATTGGCTACGTATGTCATGGCATTGCAGTAGTTGGTTTTGGCGTTGGTGGGGTCCTCTGTGAATGAGAAATTTATATATACCCATGTTGGCAATAAATTGCTATGTTAAATACTGGCCCAATTGCTAGCCAACAGGCTGCTCCCACTACACACAGACTGGCATTGCCAGACCAGGTGGTCTTTGTACTGGGCCACTTTGCAACACTCAATCAGCACACTGTACTTGCCTTATTGCACCAGGTTGACCCAGTCAGTGTTTTAGAAGGCACTAACGCATTTGTTTCAGTAGAATAGCCATACCGCTTTGTATTTTTTTAATATATGAGGGAGGGGTGCCCATTGTCCCGTATATTGTTTGTGCTAGCACTAGTTCAGTTGGCAGTTAAATTATGCCAGAAGTGCGCAGGGCCCATTCTCTGATACACCTCACACAGTCTCCTGGTGTCTCCATATACCAATGACATGACACTTTATCCCCAAGGCTGGCATGTAAGTCTCAATCCGATGCTTATTGAGTTTATCAGATTTAGTGGGATTTCAGGGATTACAATCAATTGAAGAAGATATGGTATTTCCCCCCCCCCCCCCCCCCCGACATCCAACTCTCAAAAATTCGGCCTGGACTTCCCATTGGAGTAGCGAGATTAGCCAGGGCAGTACCTGGGTGTATAGATTAATCGCAACACTGACATTATTATAAGGGTTCACTCCGGCCTGTCAATATTCCAGTTAGAGGTCAATATCGATAGATGGATTAAACTCCCTCTGTCCATGGCCGGGTGAATCACTTTGGGAAAATGGTGATGCTTCCATAAATGTGTTATTATTTCCTCAACATCCCAATCCCAAGTCGATTTTTCAAATGCTGCCCTCCATGATAAATAGGCTTGCTTGAACTGGCAAGCAGCCTAGACTCAAGCCAGACACTACCATATAACAAGCATTGGCAACGCAAATAGGTCTCGCCTATGAAAGAGCTATATTGGCTTTGCCTTTTGTGATTTACTCATGTTGTGCATAAGTGTGGCTGCGGTTCAGCAGTGCTAAAAGTTAGTGGTGTAGCGGAAAGTGGTGTGGAGTGTCGTAGAGTGGAATGGCGAAGAGTAGAGTAGCGTGTGGTAAAGTGGAGTGGCACAGAGTATATGTAATGGCGTGGCACAGAGTGGAGTCGCATAGAGTGAACTGGTGTAGAATGCACTGGCATAGAGTGTTACTGAATATAGTGATGTAGAATGCAGTAACATAGAGTGCAGCGGCATACAATTCAGCGGTGTACAATGCAGCGTCATAGAATGCAGCGCCGTATATTAGACAGTTGCATAGTAGAGACCAGTGTCATAGAGTGCAGAGGCATAGAGTGCAGTGATGTAGAGTGGAGTGGTGCAGAGTGCAGTGGCGTTGAGTGTATTGGCATAGAATGCAGTAGTGCAGAGTAGAGTGATGGAGAGTTCAGTGGAGTAAGTGAAGTGTTGCAGAGTAGAGTGCCATAGAGTGGAATGGAATAATGTGGCAGAGTGCATTCACATAGAATGCAGTGGCATAGAGTAGAGTGGCATAGAGTGCAGTAGCGCTATGTGCAGTGGTGCAGAGTAGAGTGCAGTGGCATAAAAGGCAGTGGCGTAGAGTGCACTGGTATAGAGTAGAGTGGTGCAGGGCAAGTAGAGTGCAGTTGTGTACAGTGGAGTGGTTCAGAGTAGAGTATAGTGGTATAGAGTGGTGTGCCGTACAGTGCGGTGGCGTAGAGTGGAGTGCTATTGAGTGCCATTGTATAGAGTGCAGTAGTGCATTGTAGAATGGTGTGGAGGTCAGTGGTTCCTCAATGCAGAGTCGTGTAGAGTAAATTGGCATACTTTGCAGTGGTGAAGAGTGACATAGAGAGCAGTGAAGTAGATTACAGGGGTGCAGAATAGAGTGCAGCAGGGTAGAGTGCATTGGCATAGAGTGCAATCCTTTAGACTAGATTGACATAGAGTACAGTAGCCTAAAGTGCAGTGGTAATGAGTTCAATTGTGAAGAGTGCAGTGTTGTAGCGTAGATTGTTTCAGATTAGAGGGAAGTTGCATAGAGTGGAGTGGTGCAGCGTAAAGTGAAGTGGAATTTAGTGGAGTTGTGCGGGGTAGAGTGCAGTGGTGTAGAGTAGAGTTGCATAGAGTAATGGCGTAAAGTGGTGTAGAGTGCTGTGGCATAGAGTGCAGTGGTGCAGAGTAGATTAAAGTGACGTACAGTGGATTGGCATAGTATGCAGGGGTGTACAGTGGAGTACTACAGAGTAGAGTGCTTTGGCTTAGAGTGTATTGGCATACAGTGCAGTGGTATAGAATGCAGTGTTGCAGAGTGGAGTGGCGTAGAGTGGAACTGTAAAGAGTAGAGTGAAGTGGCCTAGACTGAAGCGGTGTAGGGTAGAGTGACATAGAGTGCATTGACATAGAGTAGAGTGGTTTAAAGTTGAGTAGAGAGGCATATTTAGAAGTGGCTTAGAGTGCAGTGGCGAAGAGTGGAGTGGTGCAGAGTGAAGTAGACTGCAGTGGTACAGAGTCTAGTGGTGTGGTGTAAAGTGGTGTGGTGCAGAGTAGAGTGCAATGGTGTGGAGTGGTGCAGAGTGGAGTGGAGTGACGTGGAATGGAGTATGCATGGGGTGTAGCACATTGCCATTACAGACAACACATTTTCAACTGAAATGACGATTAGATTTGCACAGATATACAGTTTTGCTAATAAATCAAAAACGATAATGTGTGGAAATGACATCACCTAGTGTATTGCTTTGTGTTGCCCATATTAAAGTATTTGTTTCCCACACACTTCAGAATAATACTTCATCTCACGTTGAAGTCAGAGAAAGAAAAGTAAACACCAAGCTCCCTCAGAAGACAGAGTCTAACGTTTGACCTCTGTCTTTGAATGCACAGCAAATGTGACAATATAAGAACAAGATTTATAGGCCTCTTTATACCTCACTTTGAAGTCAGTGTAAGAAAAGTAAACATCAAGCCCCCTCAGAAGACAGAGTCTAACGTTAGACCTCTGTCTTTGAATGCACAGCAAATGTGACAAGATAAGAGGAAGATTTATAGGCCTCTTTACAGAAAGGAGCACTCCTGAATGAATACAAGGAGAGATAGTGTCAAAAGGCTTTGCTCCTTGGGAGGGACAAACTGAACCTGGGAAGCTTAGACCAACTAATGCCAGCAAATAGAAAGCCACAAAATGTGGGTTACAAACCACAAAGCCAATGGTAAGCAACGGGTGGAATGCTTTCCCAGGGAAGCTTTCTAAAGGTCCCCAAATTGTCTTTAGCAAACCAGACACCTGTGCTGTCCAGTAAGTTTTGACCTAAAAATTGGAGAGTTTGCCATGTCTGACCTTGAATTATACTAGATTTGCATGGAAGCCCACCATCAATATTATTGATAATGTGCACCCTCCCCCTCTGAAACACTCATCTGCCAATGAGTACACAGTCATCAATCAGAAATTCTTACTTCACACTGCACAACACAGGATTTTGATAGATTAATAAGCAGAGTGGGTCTTCGCTTGCTGTACTCACCCACTATCCCATTAGTTGGTCACGCTGGCATACCATTAACCTATGAAACAAAAGTATTGGCATAGCTGACCAAATTGAACATTGCGACATGGGAGGGCCTGTATGAAGAGGGCACTTTTATAAACATAACCGTGGCCGCAGACCACCCCACTTGCATGCCATTTGATATGTTTGTTTATCACCATACTAAGGCCATATCCGAACTATTCAGCCAACAATCCCCAAGAACCCTATATTTTAAGACCGCTGAAACTGCTACTATTGACAAAATCACCCTGAATGATTGATAGTGATATTAAACAATTCCGTTCAAGCAGAATAAAACTCTCACACTTTGCAAGCCAAAAACAAATTGAGCTACAGAGTCTAGGCTGACCAGATTCTGAAAACCAAAAACAGGGACAGTTAGCAAAGATAGAAGAGGGACTACAATTTTACATCAGCCAAGGGACACAGTACGGCTTACATGACAGCACCATGCCCGGTTCTAGCGGGTGTACAAGGTGGGCCAGACCCTCCCAAGAGAGACCTCTGGCCCACCCAACGGCAACAGCAACAAGGGTGTCCATTTGTGTTAGTTTCATGTGTGTCTGCATTCCTTGGTTTTTGCTTCCTCCACACACTTGCAGGGCAACGACCCTGGATGCATAGTGTTGGTGTGACAGGGCAGTCATAGTGGGAGTGCAGCAAGTCTATTATTCCATGGCCTGCGGCTTTACGGACTCCGCCAGCAGGTGGTTCTATTTGAAAGGTAAAAAAAGGCCTTCTCTGTTTGCATGGGAGAGAGTGAACAGCGGCTGATGTACCTTTAGGGTACAGCCAGGGTATAAACTTCAATGATACAGCATGTACTCAGCCCCAGCAGCAGTCAAAAACGTACTATCCAATCGGCCCTTAACTTTAAGGGCAAAACAATGACCTATTTCTCATAAGTGAGTTTATGAACTGGGGTCTCTAGTTGGCAATGGTTTACACCTTTGTCCAAATAGGGACCCTTGCTTCTAGTCAGGGTAAGGGGGCTACACTCCTAAAATAACCCCTGCTCAACCCTGTGGAAGCTTGGCACGAGCAGGTAGGCTTATCTCAGAGGCAGTGTGTAAAGCATTTGTGAACACATACAGTGATACAGTGAAAACACTACTGATGGACACCACACAGGTTTTATAAAAATAAGTATTCTTTATATAGACTTAAAGCAAGACCCAAACAATAAAAATCCACAACACAGTATTAAGAAAATGACTTTTAAATGATAAAAATAGCTTAGTACAAAGATGATGGTAAATGCGACAGGTTTCTGACAAAGTACCTTTGGATACGTAATGCAAGATAAACAAAAGGTTTGCAGGGAGAGCGATGCATCTGTTCCTTGCTTCGGGGGAGGCGATCCATTTGTTCCTCAATGCTTGCGTAAAGTAGGTGATGCATCTGTTTCTTACCGGAGAGGAGGTGATACGTCGATTTCGTAGTGCGTTCCGGTTGCGATGCGACAAGATGGCGCCGCGATGCGACGATCCGGTGTGATGCGATAAGATGTCGTCTTTGATGCAATGCGACGATGTGAAGGAGATGCGTGCACGCCCGACGGCCATGCAGCGACTCTGGAACTTCTGAGTCACGACAGTCCCTGCGACACGCTTCTCCAGTGATGCAATGGCGACCCTTGCGTTGGCAATACGCTTCTCCGGTGATGCAACGACAAACAGCTGCGACGGAGATACGCTTCTCCGGGGATGCGACCGCGACCTCTGTGGCGGCGACACATTTCTCCGGTGATGCGACGGCAACAACTGCGGCGGCAACACGCTTCTTCTCGTTGTGTCGCGCTTCCAGCACCCAACAATACGCAGGCTTCTGCAGGCAGAATTCCCAGCAAGGAAATTCAGGGGGGAGCTGGTGGTGAAGTCTTGTATCCCTAAGACTTCAGCAGGAGGCAAGCACAATTCAAGCCCTTGGAGATTCTTCTTCAAGATGGTGAAAGTTCAATAAAAGTTCCTTCTGCTTTCCTTGGCAAATAAGTAACCACTGCAAGCCAACCCCAGAAAATAGCACAATGGTACAAGGGCAGTCAAATCCTTCAGCTTCCTGGGGATCTTCTCCTTGGCAAAAGTTTGTCTTGATTCCCAGAAGTGATCTAAAGTCTTGGGGTCTGGGCTCTAATATTTATACTACTAATTTATGTATTCTCTGAAGACAGAGACTGTCTGTACCTGGCCAAAACCAGCTCTATCCTCACTGGTGCAGCTTCCTTGCAGGAGGTAGAGACAGCATTGTTGAAAGCAGACCTGGCCTAGGTAGCTGAAAGGAAATCTCCTCCCCCTACTCTCTATTCAGCAAAGGTCCTATTCAGAACAGCCCTGACTCATCAGACTGCTAAAGCCCAAGCACTCCTGTCACTCACAAACCAGACATGCAATACACAACTTAGCAGAGGCAAGCTAGATGGTTAGGCAAGAAAATACCAACTTTCTAAAAGTGGTATTTTCAAACACAGAATATAAAAATCACCTTCACTAAAAGATGTATTTTAACATTCTGAGTTCAGGCATACTAAATTCGTTTTTCTACCATGTTCCCTGGGTCAGTTAGGATTATAAGATGTTATAATCAACTGCCCATTCTGGCCTATGGGGACAGGTAGCCTTGCAATAGTGAAAAATGAAACTGGCTGTAATTCACTATCGGGACATGCCACACACACCAGGGCATGTCCTACCTTTTACTTACAATGCACCCTGCCCTTGGGCATACCTTAGAGGTGGTTAACATTTATAAAAGGGCAGGTTTAGGGACTGGTAAGTGGGTGCACTTACCAAGTCGACATGGCAGAACTGGACTGCACACAGTCTCTGCAATGGCAGGCCTGATACTCACTTTACATGCTTCTTCTGTGGGTGGCACAATCAGTGCTGCAAGCCCACTAGCAGCATTTGATCGACAGGCCCTGGGCACACATGGTGCACTGTACTAGGGTCTGACCAGTAAATCAAATAAGCCAATCATGGAGTCACTAATCCATTACAACAATTTACAATAGGGAGAACTTGCACTGTGGCATTGAATAGCAGTGGCACAGTGCCCTTAGCATGTAAACCAGCAAAAACATATCAAAAACAGAGGAGACAACAGCGAAAAATGGAAGAGAGACTCACACCAATTGTACCAGGTCTAACACGAGTGTAGAAGTATTTTCCATGTCAGTGATGCAGTCACAGTCCACAAATCACATGCTTTAACTAAACCTTTCCTTGCTTAGGCATATTTGTTTTCTCCAGATAGTGTGTTTCCGTAGTTTTTTTATGCAACATATGAGGCTTCTGAAGCACATACAGTGAATTGAGATCAAGCTGTGATTAATCAGTACGTTTGTAATTGACTATTTATGGTACAATGCACTTTCTAATGTTGTGCACATTTTTTTTCCTATTGATCAATTCATTTTACCGGATGTGAATAGCTGTTTTTTAACTGGACTATTTTTTCTTATCTGATTTTGCTTGTGTGAGTCTGGGGTTCTTTGTACCTTGTCTTTTATACTTTTGCTAGGTTACTATTTTAATTGGCACGTTTTTATTCAAGGAAGTTCTCCTCTTTATTTATTTTGTGCTTTTATTGTTTTTGTGCAAGAAACGGAATAAAGATGAAGAATTGAGTGCAGTCACCTGTAGGTGACTTTGTGAGTTCAGGGTTGAGTATGGATGTTCATGACTGGGCATGTTTGAGAGCCCTGGAGTTGAGGCAGAAGGCAGTACAATTTTCTTCAAATACGGTTTGTTTGTAACTGTGTGATGCCGGTTCATAGCTCACTGAGCTATATAGAAGTATTGTAACTTATGAACGGCAAGTAACAAAATGATCGCTGTTTCATAAGTAGTAACCTGGCTAGCCACCTCAATAAAATACAAATTTGTGATCTGCATGTTGTGTTTTGCTGTGCAGCATTTTAACCCTCTATGTTACAACTGTAATTCGACAAAACACAAATATCTTCATCAAGGGAACTAACCACCAGAGTTATCTTACTATTTTATGCCCTCAAACCTGCTGAGAACACAAAGATCTCTGTAGCAGTTGCCTTACCCCATAAGAAGTTTTAAAATATAACCTGTTTGTGACCAATTAAGTAAGCCGGAACAGATTTAGTGTCACATTTGTCCTTGTAGATATGATTGCACCACTCGCAAGTCACCTTCTTTTTGCTGCCAAACATTGATCCCTAATTTATGGGATCCCATAGTAATTCTTTTCCATTTCCAACACTGCCTTAATGCAGTTGTGGAGTGCATGCCACTAAGATGGATTTCACCACAATATATAGTAATTATTTTACCCTGGCCTAAATGTGCCTCTATGGTCTTGGGGCTTCTACTAATCTTGGGGGCAGTATACAAGAGGTCTACTCGTGGTGCAAAAGGGCCTCCATAAAGTGACTTACTGCTAGTCTAACAGTACTCTCAGGGGTTTGACAAATGTTTTGCCAGGACCAATTCTAGCCATTTCCTCTTCAGGGGCACCTTCTTTTGTCCTGCCAGGTACATTTTTGATCGCGACCCCATAGAGAATAATTAGTGTCAAAGCCAATGATATGGAGATCATGAACAAAGACTTAGGCTTTTGGCATTCAATGACACTCACATTCACATCTGTTTCATGTTTACATCTTGATGTGACAAATTTGAAGAACATTCTCATGGCACTCACACTTAAACATGAAAACCCAACTCTGTAGAGGACCCCACAAGAAGCCCATCCACTTCCATGCTCTGTAAGATTGGGTCCTACTATTAGGCTACTTGGAAAGTGCCTTGTAGCCTCAACAAGAGGTGCAGAAAATACTCTTGAAATGCTAAAATATTATTTTTTTATTAATGGTAAGGGTTTGTTACAGGTGGTGTCTCTGAAAAACTAACAGGGCTGGTTTGAAGTCAATCACAAGTTGGGAAATACTTTGATTATATTGCCACTCAACATGTGGCAGAATCAATTTAAGCTCATCCTCATTTTCATTGATACCGTCCTATTTTAAACTTACCCTCTTTCATAAGCTCTTTTTAAAATCATCCTCTTTAGTGCCTTTTCCTCATACCCTAACATGTTGTGGCCACTGCCACTGCTCCAAGAGCTTATAATGCACCTTCCCTGTCCTTTGAATAATTATTAGAGAGCAACTACAAGTCCATTGTAAAATTGCGTTTATATCATATTATATGTTAAGCAATGTGACCGCCCGAGTATGCATTATATTTCATCTTTAACCAGTTTTGTCCAAAACTCATGATAGGAACTTGTCTTCCCATAACTGTAAAACATATTTTATTTTTATCATTGCTACTTGCTTGCACTGTTTTAGAAACCTCATCTGACATTCATGCTTCCAAAACTACCCAAAGACAACTAATAACCCAGTGTAAATTTTTTTTAAATACCATCAACTTTTGACAAGTAATACTACACTATCTGTTAAAATGATCCGCTACCTACGAATGCTCGAAAAATATTTTGGGAGACAATTAAGAATAGGATCCAGCAAGTAGTCTGTCACTCACGCTTACGAAACCATATGAATAGCCTTTTGTGTGGATAGATGTGAGTTCAGTGAGGAGGACATATGATCATCCATCAACAAATGAACTGCTGGGTATGCCAAGACACACCAGTACAACTAATGACAGAGAATGCAAGCTCCCAGCAGCAGGTAGTTTAAAGTCAAAGACTGAAAAAAGTGGGTTGGGCACAGCCATAGGTTATATCCACTAAATCCAGCATTACAAAAGATATGTTAGCGTCACTTATACACATGTCCATATTCAATTGATGTTGTCAGAGTCTAAACAGATCTCCAAAGATCCTGAATTTTACCTGCTTCTCCTATATATCTTCATGGTCCACCCAGACTTCTTCATTACCCTCCCAAATCCAGAATCCTGGAACCGGGCGAGGACCGCACTCTTGAAATTATGATTTTTAAAGCGCACTACTACCCGTGGGTGTCTAGGCGCTGACTTCCAAAAAAAAGGGGGCCAGAGTAGAGAAAATACCAGACATCAGTGAGGCACAAGAGAAATGGAAGAGCATACCAAGCTAATAGTTAAATAGCCAAGTTTTAAGAGCTTTACGAAAAGTAGGCAGATTTTTTGAGGTTTTGAGTGTTAGCGGCATCGTATTCCAGAGTTTGGCAGTCACCACTGCAAAATTCTTGCCTCCCCAGGTAGCTCTTTTAAACTTGGGAACAACCAAATTAGCCTGGGAGGCAGATCTTAGGTTTCTGGCAGGGATGTAACGATGGGAGAGTTGCCTACTAGAAACTGGATCCTCAGAATGGAGGGCTCTAAAAGCTATGAACAGGGATTTGAGCATAACCCTTTTTTTGACCGGGAGCAAGTGGAGTAAGGGGATAGACTTGGACACCGACTGATATTTTGGGATCCCTAAAAGCAACCTGGCGGCCGCATTCTGCACCTTTTGTAGTTTGTCTGGAGCTTTCTTATGGGCAATCAAGAAGAGCCCACTGCAGTAGCGAATTTTAGAAAAGACTAGTGTAGTAATCACTGTTTTACGTGGGTCCAGCGGGATAAAAGGGAAAACCTTCCTAAGTGATTTAAAGATGACAAAACATGACGAGGTGATGGCATTGGCTTGACCCACGAAGGAGAGTTTTTCTTCAACACAAAAACACAGACAATGGGGCACTATGGGACTAAATGCAACTTTTAAACCCAGCATAATGAGTGTTAATTATGATGCTTTCTGATAAAAGAAGCTAACTCGTCCAGCCTTGGAACACAAAAAAGCGTGCCTCCCTCTTTTTTCAGTCTATCCTCTCTAAAAACATAAGACATGCCCTGCATTTGCCAAACTCAATCCGGTACTCCTGTAGCACACTTCACATAACACATTTCCACTATCGGCATAGACTTTACCATATTCCACAAAGTCTCTATAAAAGCGTGCTTGTCCCCAACCAGTAACTTAGATGGGCAGGTTCTGGCCGGTTCTGAGTGCCTGCACTTCTTTAATGTGAATGGTAGAGTACATTCACTTCTCAGTACTGCTGCAATACATTTAATGGGTGAGTCCCCGCACTTCTCAGAAGCAAACAGGTACTTTAAATAGTGAGTACCCTCACTCCTATATTTGCATTTAAAGCACTGTCCCCAGCTCCAGGAATTTGAGTTGCGGGACTCCACAGTGTGGGTTTCTACACCTAGCCGGGAACTGTCAACTAGTATTCCAATTTTGGGTTGAGATTATACACACTATCACAATTATAATTACTGATGTGTGCTGAACTACAACAGCAGTGTCCCGACCCAAACAGTCAGCGCCCTCAGAGTGGACAAGCCACTCCTCCCCTGCCCTACACCAGGACCCCCCACACACCCGCCCCAACCAAGCCCTTCTGCTTTCTCGCAGTGCGAGAAGCAGAAACATAAAATGGTATTTATAATACCATTTTATGTTTCTGCTTCTCGCACTGCGAGAAAGCAGTGGGGCGATGCTCCTCCTCCCACCTGGAGGAGCTGCTCCTGAACATGCATGCTGAAATTGATGGTTACCAAGGCTTGTTAGGAAACTATTTATGGTCCCCAGCAACATGGTACCCAAGTGGGTGGGTGAAAATAAAAAACAAGGGGTTTCTGTCTGATAAAGTATACAGTATGGTTTGGTGAAAATGGCTGACATCTATGCTTCATGTACTATAATAACCGTAATGTGACATGCCTACAATCATAGAGGCTTATTTACAAGACCCTTGCATTCTCTTGTGCCACCATAGTGTCACTTTTTTTGACACAACGGAGGAGCTTTATCTGCTCCATATTTACATGGATGCAGATGCATCTTTTTTTCACAGGCTGTGCTGGTTTTCACCTGCGTGAAAATCGCCTGCAATTTTAATTTATGCAAGGAAGGCGTTCCGTCAGAAAGGCCTACCTTGAAACTGAAACAGTTAGCACTTTTTTTTCACGCAGCCTGCCCCTGCGCTGCTAATGCATCGCAATGCCTACGCCTGCCAAACCCAGGCATAGGAATGACACATTGGCTGTGGCCCTGGGGCTGACCAAACAGTCAGCGCCCTCAGAGTGGACAAGCCACTCCTCCCCTGCCCTACACCAGGACCCCCCACACACCCGCCCCAACCAAGCCCTTCTGCTTTCTCGCAGTGCGAGAAGCAGAAACATAAAATGGTATTTATAATACCATTTTATGTTTCTGCTTCTCGCACTGCGAGAAAGCAGTGGGGCGATGCTCCTCCTCCCACCTGGAGGAGCTGCTCCTGAACATGCATGCTGAAATTGATGGTTACCAAGGCTTGTTAGGAAACTATTTATGGTCCCCAGCAACATGGTACCCAAGTGGGTGGGTGAAAATAAAAAACAAGGGGTTTCTGTCTGATAAAGTATACAGTATGGTTTGGTGAAAATGGCTGACATCTATGCTTCATGTACTATAATAACCGTAATGTGACATGCCTACAATCATAGGGGCTTATTTACAAGACCCTTGCATTCTCTTGTGCCACCATAGTGTCACTTTTTTTGACACAACGGAGGAGCTTTATCTGCTCCATATTTACATGGATGCAGATGCATCTTTTTTTCACAGGCTGTGCTGGTTTTCACCTGCGTGAAAATCGCCTGCAATTTTAATTTATGCAAGGAAGGCGTTCCGTCAGAAAGGCCTACCTTGAAACTGAAACAGTTAGCACTTTTTTTTCACGCAGCCTGCCCCAGCGCTGCTAATGCATCGCAATGCCTACGCCTGCCAAACCCAGGCATAGGAATGACACATTGGCTGTTGCAGTGGAATTTGACCAGCTGAAGTGAGTTCCTACAATGGAAATGACATCCCCCCAGCAGGTAAGTGCATACATAAGGTAGGTAAGACAGTAAAAGTCACCTTTTGCGACAATACTGTCTTATGTCAAGCATACAAGTGGGCATAGTGGTACACATTACACTCTGCCAACTTGTATGCCTGACATACAAGACCAATGTAATACAGCGCAAGTTGAGTTTTCCACCTTTTCATGCTCTAATATATTGGTCCCCATACAGCAGACGATACGTCACTAAAAACGGATGCATTGCCTCTGCACTTTGACGCATTGCTGGAGTTGCGTCGGTTTTCATGTCAACTCCAACAATGCGCCAAAAAACCCTAGGCCATGTTGCGCAAGGGTTTCTTCCACAGACACCAGGCTTCTTGTTCTTTTTGCTCTTGAAGTACCCTAATAAAACTAATAAAGAAAGGTAAAAACTCTTGTAAATAGTTGTCGAACAAGTCAGAAATACAAAAAAATAAGAATACTGTTCACTATTTCTAAACGTTTATTTTGGATGAACATTTTGTTACACGTATTATTAATTCAATGAAAGTGACAACATAGGTTCCCATGTATTAACATGCCATAAACGTGTACCTGTTAACTGACGCACCGACCTGTGTAGCAGGTGCATCTCCCTGAAAGTTATTTTGCCAGCACAAGGGGTCCCAGTGCAGCTTTCGTTAAAACCACAATGCAGATGTTTTAAACATTTGCATTTTATCCAAGTTGTGGTTTTAGTTTGACCTCACCTCACATCAGTGCTGTGGTTTTCACAGGGATGTTCTCTTTGTTTTGCAGACTTGCCATTTTAAAGGCTGGCCTGCAACTAATTAAAAGAGAGGAAACGGGTAAAATATCAGGAACAGGGACATTTAAATACAAGTGCATAGTGAAAGGGTAAAGGTTCGTACTCTCTTTCACCAGAAAGTATGGAGTTGTCATTTGTGACACTCCTTTCCATTTCTGTATCTTGCTTTTGCATTCAGTTACTTGTAGTCATGTTTGATACACAGACAAGCAAAACAGCATCAATCAGAATGCAAAGAAGGAGCCCAAACTGGATGAACTAGCCACAGCCACATCACTAAGGACATCTGGAAATGTTTGAGGTAGTGGAATATGCAAACAATTACCAACACTGATCAAATAGTACATACAACCATGATTGATTATATTTTTTAAATATTAGGAAATGACAAAGATTATGAATTAGAGTAGATGCGCCATTCTGCTCATCTTTTAGGTCTTGCCTAGGACAGCACATGCGCTGTTGCTTGCGAGATCTTTTGTTTTCTACACAGTGGGCTTGGAAACTGTCCATTACTTACCATTGGTTAACTTCATTCTCACTTATATTTCCTTGGATCTTATTGGTCAGCTGTTGTAGGATTCCTTTGGCTTCATGTGTTTGTCCCTCCCCTGGAGCATGGGTGCATTGATTCTGTGCGTTTCCTGTTTATTTTTTTAGGCACCACTTTTTTATTTAGGTTTCAGTCCTCTGCTAGAATTTGTCCTTTTCAGCTGTCTCCCTCATGCACGTCTCCCCCCTCCCTGTTACTTCCCTGTCTGTGTTGGCTTGCTCCCACCTGCCCTCCTTACCCTTTGGCCCACCTTCCCTCCCGTTGTACATGTTGGCTTTGCCCCACCCTCCCACGAGCTGTCTGTGTTGGTTTTGTCCACTCTCTCCCATTGTCCATGTTGTCTTTGCCCACTCCCTTCTGCTGTCCATGTTGTCCTTGACGTCGACCCTTCCTGCCTCTTGTTGAGCATGTTGCCTTGCCCCCTCTCCCTGCTTTGCCCCTTCTCTCCCTATGCCAACATTGCCATCTCTTGCTGTTTGTGTTTGTCCCATCCCTCCCTCGTGTTGGCTTTGCCCCTCCCTCTCACTGTCTGTGTTGCCTTTGCAATCCTGCTGCCCATGATGCCTTACCCCCACCCATCCTCCCACCAACACATCTGTGTTACCCGCACGTGCCATGTGACTTGGACATCGCTGGCCGCATCATATGGCTTTACCGCACCACTTCCCATCTTTGTTGCCTTGCCAGCAATAACAAAAGGCGGTAAGACACAGCCATTGCTAGCCATGTCATAGCCTTTGCTGTTTAATTAACTTTCAGCCGGGCTGCACAGCAGTCGTGCTACTGTACAACGGATGTACGTCGTTACAACGCATGCTTTTACAACGCATGCCTTTACGATGCAAGTTTTACAACGCAAGTCGTTACAACGACTTGCGTTGGGGGGCGCTGGATAGTGAATAGTTTAATTTACTATTCCAAGTCCAGTCCCCGTGGATAGTAGGGAAGGTGTTGGATAGTAAATTAAAACTATTCCCTATCCTAGAACGCCCCCCAGCGCAAGTCGTTGTAAATGTTGCGTTGTAATGGTTGCATCGTAAATGTACTTCGTTGTAAAAGTTGCGTTGTAAACACTGTTCCCCCTGTACAACAGATCTCAAAAACATTTTCAAAACCAATACCTCTTGTAGACGAGAATTTTGGCTTTGCCAATGCTTGTTGCTTTTGTAACGTAACGTAATTCTGCATACGCCTCGACATCCTCAATACCTCTGGAATTTCTGCATGACATTTTCATTGCTCCCCAGCAGACTCCTAGACTCTGCTGGTAATGAGTGTGCTCAAAGTTTATCACAGCCAATAGTGTAGGGCGGCTAAAGCCACCTCCCCAGGCTATATTGTGGTGGTTGCACCGCTGGAGAGGAGAAAAAGAGACTTTATGACCCATACCCAGCACTTTTCGGGGCCTCATGGTCCTCTGGCCATATTCAATTATAGATTTGTGTAGTAGCACAACAGTGTTACACTTTCTTTCTCCATGTAGATAATGTTCTTCCCTGTTCAGAATTTCCTTCTCCTACACTCTGCCCATTTTGAGGAGTTCCTTTCTGTCCCATCCTTGAAACTGAATTATTCCTGACCTAGGCAAAAGTACATTTCTGGCATTTCCAGGGTGGGGATGGAACATGGGGAAAAGTTTGTGAATATTCACAAATATGTTTTGTGGATGTTCTTAAATGTTCACATTATTCCTGCCCTGCAACAGGAAAGCTTTCTCGCTCGAAAAAGTATGTCTGAGTAAATCTATGTACGATTGTAAGTTTACTTTTTTCTGAATAACAAACATGGCTTTACACTTGCAAATGTAACGTAGTGCTCTCTTGCAACATCGTAGCTTTTTAAAATACATTATGCAGATTTTCATCCCTCTTGAGAGATGACTCATTGGCAGAACAGAATTGTTATTCTTTTGGGTGCAACAAATGGAAACAGAAATAGGCCATACATTAGCTGGATGAATACTCATTTCCCAGATGTTTGGTTGAACTGCACGAGCACATTCATCAGAATGCTACAATTATGTGTATTGTACTTGAGCTTGTAACTTTTAGAGTGGTGTTTCAGTGTGTTTGTGCACATCATTGGTAGTTGTGCATACGTTTAATGAGTCCATATTTGGACTTTGCGTGTGCTGACAACTGCACAGTATGCCAGTGTGTATTTGAAGTGCATTTCTTATTGGAGAATGATTAATTTATTTGTGTAGACTAGATCAAACCAGACCCACGTGGGCAGTTGAGCACCTTACATAGAAAATAGAAAACACATAGAAGTACAAAAAAATATACAATACTTAATTTTACAATGGTTCAGCGAATCCGGGTACACGAGGTCTCAAACATAATACAAAAACCTATAAATGATTGGGTTCACTGGGTTAACAGTTAGTGTAGTGGTCACTACTAACAGGTTCAGAATGGGAATGGTGAAACACAATGCAAGGAGCAATTTATACAATAGCTGCAAAATATGTGGTTATCAGAAGACATTTTCCAACTCAAATATTGAGTCAACATTTAGTGTGATGATAGTTTTTTTTAAAGTTCTTTGTTCTGTTTTATGTAGCGCTAGGTCAAGGTCAGATCCACTTTTTAGGTCTAGTGTTACCAAGACTTTTTGATTGTACTACAATTATATGCATAGCTTAGCCATCTCTCTTCATCTATTTGTCTGTTCTTGTGTCATTGACATTTTGCTTCCTCCCACCACAGCATATAGCATGGGGCAATGGGTTAGCTAGATTCAGCCCCTGGTTAACTTCACTTTGAGCGACTGCATTTTGCTCTTTCACAATGTGCACATCCACACATGAGGTAGTTCCCCTCAGTGACTGTGCTTTTGTTTTTACTTTATAATTACTTTAATGTTATGTTATGTTATGTTACAATACATTTATATCACGCACGGATACTCAAGAGTGTCCCGGCGTGCGGATGTTGCCTTTGTGTTTAGAGCCTGAAGTGAAAGCATTACTATTCTATCTAATGTGAGCATACTATATCAATTCTTGTCTCCTGCCAGCGCTGTTGCAAATTCCTTTTCATGGGTCCTTTGTTTTATCTGGCTGCTGGTATTTCACAGATTGGGTCCATTTGATTGAATTCATTTGAAACTGTTAAGCATTACATTTTACACTGCAGGCAGTACACAAACAAAAGCTCAATATTATACATGTAAATAGACAATTCTCCCAAAACATGTTTATTTTTACCGAGGGTTCTTTCATGAAACTTGCCCAGGAAGAAAATCAGCCTTTGTTGTGGTTTATTTCCAGCACAAGTAGCTTTCTTTCTTTCTTTCTTTCTTTCTTTCTTTCTTTCTTTTCTTTCTTTCTTTCTTTTTTTCTTTCTTTTCTTTCATTTTTCTGTCTTTCTTTCTTTGTTCTTTCTTTCTTTGTTTCTTTCCTACCATTTATTTATTTATTTATTTCCTTTCTTATTTCTTTCCTCATTTCATTCTCTTTCTTTTTTTTCTTTCTTTCTTTTTTCTTTTCTTCTTTCCTTCCAATCTTTCTTTCTCTTTCTTTCTTTCATTTCTTCTTTCCATCTTTCTTTCATTTGGCTTTCTTTCCATATTTCTACCCTTCTTCCTACCCTTTTTCTTCCTTCTTTCTTTCCCTTTCCTTCTGTGTTTCTTTTCTTTCTTCTTTCTGTCCGTCTTTCTCTTTCCTTCCTTTTTTCCTTCCTTCTTTCTTTCATTCTTTCTTGCTTTTTGTTCGTCTTTCCTGCTTTTGCCTTCTTTACTGCTTGCTTTCCTTCTTGCTTCTTTTTTCCTTCCTTCCTTCCTTCCTTCTTTCTTTCTTTCTTTCTTCATTCTTTCTGTCGTTCTATCCTTCTTTCTTTCGTCCATTTTTCCTTCTTTATTTGTTTCTTTCCTTCTTTCTTTTTTGCCTTCTTTCCTACCTTTCTTTTGTCTTTCTTTCTTTCTTTCTTTTTTCTTTTATTCTCTCTTTCTGGCTTTCTTTTTTTTCCTGCCTTCTTTCATTCTTGCTTGCTTTTTCTTTTTTTCTGTTTTCTTTCTTTCTTTTTTTCTTTCTTTCTTTCCTTCATTCTTTCTTTTTCTTTTTTCCCTTCTTCCCTGTTTAATTCCCTTCTTTCTTTCTTTCTTTCTTTCCTTTCTTTCTTTCCTTTTTACTGTCCTTTCTTTTTTCCTTTCACTCTTTCTTTTTGTCTTTCCTTCCTTCTTTCTTTTTTTCTTTTATCTACCTTCTTTTGCCTTCTTTCCTTCCTTATTGCCTTTTTTCTTGCTTTCCTGTCATCGTTCTTTCTTTCTTTCTTTCTTTCTTTTCTTTTATTCTTTCTTTCAACTTCTTTCTTTCATTTTTCTTTGTTCCTTCTTTCTTTGTTTCTTTCCTACCTTCTTTTTCTTTCTTTCCTTTCTTATTTCCTTCCTTCATTCTCTTTTTTGTTTTTCTTTCTTTCTTTCTTTCTTTTTTTCTGTCTTTCTTTCTTTCTTTCTTTTCTTCTTTCCATCTTTCTTTCTTTTGGACTTTCTTTCCATATTTCTACTCTTCTTATTAACCTTTTTCTTCATTCTTTCTTTCCCTTTCTTTCTGTGTTTCTTTCCTTCCTTCTTTCTGTCCGTCTTTCTCTTTCTTTCTTTTTTCTTTTTGTCTTACTTTCATTCATTCTTTCCTTCCTTTTTCCTTTTTTCTTTCAATCTTTCTTGCTTTTTGTTCGTCTTTCCTGCTTTTGCCTTCTTTACTGCTTGCTTTCCTTCTTTCTTCTTTTTTCCTTCCTTCTTTCTTTCTGACTTTCTTTCTTTTCTTTCTTCCTCTTTTTCTTCATTATTTCTGTCATTCTGTCCTTCTTTCTTTCTTCCATTTTTCCTTCTTTTTTGTTTCTTTTCTTCTTTCTTTTTTTCTTTCTCTCTTTCTTTCATTCTTTCTTTCCGGCTTTCTTTTTTTCCTGCCTTCTTTCAGTCTTGCTTGCTTTTTCTTTTTTTATGTTTTCTTTCCTTCATCCTTTCTTTCTTTTTCTTTCTATCCTTCTTCCCTGTTTAATTCCCTTCTTTCTTTCCTTCTTTATGTCCTTTCTTTTTTCCATAATTAATTCTTTCTTTTTGTCTTTCTTTCTTTTGTTCTTTCTTTTATCTTACCTTTCTTTTTGCCTTCTTTCCTTCCTTATTGCCTTTTTTCTTGCTTTCCTTTCATTTTTCTTTCTTTCTTTCTTTCCTTCTTCTTTCCCTTGTTTGTTAAAATTCAGAGGCTGGCAATCAATGGCAGAATAACTGGCTTTTTTAGGTTTGTCTAAGCCAGGACCATGTGTTTTTACTAAAATTTTGTGTATAACATGGCTCCCTATAGGGGTTTTATCCACACTTCATCATTTGTCTGTGGTTGTGCCATTCACATTTACTCCAACCCACTCAAGCATGCATCAGTGGGCAATACATCTGCCCATTTCAGCCACTGACTTACTTCACTAGGAGTCACAGTATGCTGCCCTTTCACAATTAGCACATTTACACAGAAACTAGTTCCCTTCAGTACCATGGTGTACTATGGTAATGTGTGTTTTTAAACATTTTTGCCTTACTATGGTAATGTGTGTTTTTAAACATTTTAGCCTTTAGCTAATTTTTTTTAGATTGATGAACACACTGCACCTTTCAGAACAATAACATTTTGCAAAAACCATAACAAGAATTTGCAAAAGGCTGTCAGACAACACCAGTCCTATTGGCTTTGCCAATGGTTGTTTTATTGATAGCATAAGGAGATTAAGTGATGCATCCTGACTCACTGGACGCTGAACTGATTCCGGGGCGCCAACCTAGTTATTCAGTTCCAAAGTTGGCACCTGTGGTCGTTAGGTCACATCTTCCTACTTTCAGGTGACAAGTCAAAGTTGTGTTGAAAAAGCATGCATTTCAGTTCTCTTTTTAAATAAATTCTATGAGTAATTAATTAGGGGAATGTATTAAAGTTCTTCCACAAGGGTCCGAATGCTTCTTTGGTATGTATTGTGATAGTGAGGGTCCATAGGGTTTTACAGATGAGCATTTTCTTTTACAGAGTTTTATATAGAGCGAACTTGACACGAAGGTATCGGGTATCAGAGCGCTTTACACGAGCACCAGTTGCATTACATGAGAACACATTCATTTTTTGTTAGGCACGGGGAGATTTAGTGACTTGCCCAGAATCATAGGATGTTGCGCGTCCATGCCGAGGCTCAAACCTGGTTCCCCAGTTTTGAGGTTGACCGCCCTGTGAATATTGTGCTTGTTATATTCAGAGATGAAAACATGCAAATACAGAATGTTGAACAGGCATGGTTTTAAAGAGCATGGATTAGTGATGAGCTAACCTTGTGTGAGTCTCTGTATGGTGCACAGTTGTGCATTTGATCGCCATGCTCATTGGGCCATACATTGCATTGTATTGAGTGAGAGATATACACACATTACCTTCCAAACACTGGTTGCCCGTGAATTGGATCAATGTGTATAAGTGACAAACGTGTTGTGTTTTTGGAGAGATAGGCACATGCGTGTGTCCAACTAAAGGGGTATGTGTTGCATTTGGTTATTGCTGGTCATTTAGAAATGTCTCAATCTTGTTTTGATGTATGCAGAGTAGGACTGGGACAGGAAATAGACCCAGCACAAACAAAAGCCCGGCAAAAAAATAAAAGTGGCCTCCATTAGAAAATTAGATAGCTACAAAAGTGGCCCACATGTGCAAACTAGGGCAGTTTTGAACTCGTAAAGACATGGTGTATATGTGTTTTGTAACATAGGGAAGACAGCATGCATTTGTGCTTGCTACAGGCAATGTCTGTGGTAATATCAGGGAAACCAATAGTAAAAACCAACTCACTGGTCCATAAAACAGGCCCACGAACTGCCAAAAATCTGGCCTACATACTGACCTGTCAGACCAACCCTATGGGAACTTCCAGATTGTCCTATACACCAGACCAACCCCACCTGTATATTCTAATAGTGCTTAAGTATGCACACTTCAAATGTGTATTCAGTCAGTACATGGAAATGTGGCTATTCAAGCATTGTGGCGCACTCATATTCAATAGGGTTGGTTGGTGCACCACGTCACTTGCTGTATCCTAGAATCGATGAGCTAGGTGAGAGCCTCAATTGTGTATAGATGTGTAGTCCCTATTGACAGTGGAAGGGTGTGCAACTGTGCACATTGTTATCTACGTGCCTTCGATTACATGAATCAATCGGGAAATAGCATTTACAATTCGGTTTTTACCACATTGTGCCTTTACCATGCATTTTTTACCAAGCTTGTTTTTACCATGTATATGCCTTTACCACACATGCCTTTACAACACATGCTTTTATCAGGCATTTAATGTAAGTTGGAGGGTGTGGGAGGTCTCTCCCCACAAATACATTTTATAAATATATATATAAATGCGTGGTAATGAAATGCGTTGTAAAAACATATGTGTCCTAAGTAAATGCAGGGTAAAAAATGGATTGTAAAGGCATGCAAAATAGACACAAGCGGTATCAGGAGGGGTATTTTGAGAACTTTTTCTCCTTCAAACACTACCCATCCTTTCCTTCCTTTTTAATCCTGGTTGTGGAACCTACTAATAAAGGTTTGTTTGGTATCCCCAAACCAGTTTTAAAGCACTTCCCTATTAACTGCACATTGTCGCACACCAGTTCTAGTCACAGGGTGACACTCACTGATCAAGTTTTTTGTGTATATATATGTTGTTTGGTTTTGTATTGTGTCGTTTGGTCCTTTATGTTTACCCCCTCCCTTATGCTCCGTCCTGAGTGTGGCTACACCAGGGCGTTTTGTAAGCAGACCCGATGATGAATCATGTCACACACTTCGGTGTGTGAGTGAGGGCAGTATTCCCAAAGCAGTTGTATTTCTTTCTGTTTTGTGGTGTTATACGTGTTTTTGAGTCTCTCCACCCCTTCTTGTGTGTATAAACGTGATTTAGGGGGTTCGGGGTGGTAGAGTTGTAGATATGGTTGACCCTCTCCCCTCATTTGTGGTTAATGATGCAAAATATTTCCCTGCATCGTTCCGTCATGTAACCAATCAATCTAGCTAGCCTACATTGGAATATAAGCATGCAATGTATGAACAAATACATGAATGCTGTCCGAATTTATACTGTGGAAGTGTGGGAATAGTGACTGCATTTGTAGTTGGTCTACACTGATTTTGTGAGCTCAATTGTCAGTGTCTGTTGAATTAATTGTGGCACAGACATGCATCTGTAGCATGTGATTCAGCCCAGTGTGTGTTGGGTTCTCAGAGTGTTTTACATATCTGAGTGTGTGATTACCACATAAATGTTTGCTTGGTAGCAGTGTGCCAATGGTGAACTCATTTGTATGCGGGTGCGGTTGAAGCCTGTCATGTTTGCACATGTTCAGTTTAAAGGATGTGTTTCAGAAACTGCTTGTTAATTTACAGCTCAATGTTAATATATTTTAATTTCTGTAATTATCTCAGTATAACTCTATTAGACATCCAAGCTGCTGTTGAAGTCAGATATCATATAAATTCTTTCTTTCCCTGAAAACTGGGAGATCATTTTGCAGTTGCTTTTGACACACACCTTCAAGTGGATTTATATGCATTGGTGTGGCTAATTTGGCGAGTTTTTACCTGAAAAGTTTAAAATAGTTCATACTTTAGATCTTTTAAGACTGAACTTTTATTTCAAAATGACGTCCAAAACGGATACTAAACCATTGGAATCCTTGTTTGCTGTCCATCACATTTCTGTGCATTTTCAGATTATTCTTTGAAACTTGTGGCATATTATCATGGCCCGCGATAAAATTATCGCTGCTTTAGTGTCCGTTTTCAGGCAAAAAGCAGTGATAATTTTATCGCACTCTCAGCAATGACACCCTAGCGCGTGTTTCTATGCCTCTGCGCCCGTTCCCTTATCGCCCAGCTTTGCAACGTTAATGATATGTGGCTGTAACTGACTAAAATAAAGTGGGAAATGTCGCTAACAGACATTTCTCTAATTAGCAAGCTGCACGCTAACCTGCATAGCGATGATAAAAGTAGCACTAACCGCGCTTATCGCAGGTTTCATTACGCCTGCTTTTAAACTGACTAAACCAGTATAGCCTATGGGTGGTGGATTATAAGAATGAGACCACCCTGCCCTATCTACAAGGATTTGACTATCGCAGTGCGATTATCGCTCGATTTCCAGCGATAATCGCACATTTTGCTGCTGTCCCTGAATTTTTTATTGCATTGGAGATAAGCGTTGCTGATAGTACGCTATCTCTGCAATAAAATCCAGCGTCATCCGGCGATAATTATCCTCGCGCTTAGCGATAATTATCGCCGGCTGTTGCTGATATGCCCCTGAGTGATTTCCTGGTGACACTTTAAGATTTGTTGGAGTCAAGGTTAGGAGTTAAACGTGATTCTTCTGGAAGGGTCAGCTGGACATGACCTTTGCAAGTGCTTTGGGGCTTTTGAGAGTAAGGCTTGGCAAGCATCTTGGCTGTACTTCCAAGGCCGAATGCAGCCTTCGCAAAAACTCTCAAACCAGCCCCACTCGTCTTTTCCTCTTTCTCTCTCTTCCCCTATCCCCTTGCTGCAGTTAACCTCAGGGAGCTGTGAAAAGTGTTAGATGTTCCAGTACTGGCCCAGGGCTTTCAAAACAGGCCTCAGAGGGCTCCTGCCCACCATGGAAATGATGGATGAAATAGAAGATCAGTTCAGCCCTGTGCGGTACTCTCTCAGATATCTTTGCCCCAGAGCCCAGTGTTCTCGAAATTTGCACTACTGAGTCTGGGCGGGGGTGAATGAAGGTCGAGATCATAGACACAGCAGCCAATGCACTCTGGTCATGGCCACACACCCTTGAACTTGGCTACTTTATTGATATTCCATATAACAGAGCCATTTATATCATCAAAAACACCCTCCCTGCCATCGCACATGATTGTTATTTTACACCTCTGTTTATTATACAAGCCGGTACAAAAGGGGGTGGTGATGGACGGAGCATCTGAACCAATCAAACACTCACACCCCGTCAACAGATCGGAAGCTTGTTTCCGGGCCAGGGAAGGCATGGCTTGGCAGTTCGGGCTGGACTGTTCCCATGAGGCACAGGGTCAGACTGATTTGCGTATGGCCATGTCTGAACTGGGGTGGCAGAGTGGGCTAAAGAACGGTGATGGATTAAACCCAGATCTGTTGACTGGGTGTGAGTGTTTGATTGGTTCAGATGCTCCGTCCATCACCACCCCCTTTTGTACCACTTTGTTCGCCATAAGTTGGCAGGGTATGCTCAGACGTGAGTCCCTTGCTTACTTTGCCACTGGATTCAAGCAAGCCGGGCTGAAGACGGCTGAAATGCTAAGCGCATTTAGAGATAAATATGGCTATTTCTTGCTAATAGGCCCCTAGGTACTGTGCACTAGGCAGCTTTAGGCCAGATACTGCGCGTAGAAGGCTCTGGGGGTGGTGGACGGGGGGGGGTGTTGCCATGAGCAGTGCTTGGCTGAACAGCAGATCTTGCACCAGGACTGGACTAGGAACCCAAACCAGCTCTGGCAATTTTTAAAAAGGAGGGTGGGGGGCAAGCGTGAAGCTCTGCTTCTTAACAAAACCTGCCCCCAGCACTGCTGCTTTTGTTACTGGGGGCCGATGTTGCAGCATCACTGGAAAATCGTCCCCCACCGCTCCAAAACCACCCCCCACCCTTCCAGCCTCATGGTCAAACAACCAATGCCCGTTATGGCCAGTCCAGAGTGGGCTACGGATCAAGGCATGCTGAGTACATAATCTGATTTAAGGCCAACCCGCTGCATAAAGAGCAAAGCCCTTGGGGATCTGTGGGATGGGTGTTTCAGTGCAAAGGCAGGCTGAAGGCCTATCATTGCCCCCCCAGAAACACAAAGCGTGTTGCACAGCTGAAGGCAGTACATGAAAGGATCTTGGGGTGATGGTTTTTCCTGACTATCTTTCTCAAGACTTCACAAAGGCATGTAAAGGCTGATATGCACGGGCGCTGACAGTTACAACCGTGTTTGTAAAACGAAGAGAAACTTATGGCGATATTGACTCTGTACTTGCGATTAGATGGATTGCATTTTTCATTTGCTTATGACTTGGCACATGTTGACAAATCAGCTGAAAATTCAGCAGCCGCTTAATGTTCATAACTTCGTTTGTTTATGTGAGAATTTGGCAGATGGATTAAAGACTGGACAAAGTTGTTTGGAGTCCTCGTTCCCATCTGCTACACCAAATACTGCTGAATAAAATTACATTGGACCTGGAGTGTGGACATTTACTTCCAATCCAATCCAAAATTCTTTATTCTGCATTTTAAATTGGCGTCATAAAAGTACAAATAAAAATGACAGTAATGTACAATTTAAAAAGGATACAGAAGCTATTACTCTTACAATTCATTGGGCCCATCCCCCCCCCTATTAAACAGAGTTATGGGGGTATTTTACTCAATGAGTCCCTCTAGTGTCTCTTAGTTTTACTGCTAACCTTAAGAAGTTCGTCACGGAAAGTAAGGTCAGGGGATCTTGGATCATCTGTAAGTGCAGCAGAGCCTCCTTCGCATGGCTGAATTTGACCTTTTTCAACAAGTTTACTAAAAAACGGCGCCTAGGCAGTGAATTTATTTATTTATTTATTTATTTTTGCCATTTATTGAGCGCGAACGAATACCCACAGGGGTCTCGGCGCTAGATTATTCACATAATTTTCCCAAAACGAAGAAGAAAGGCTCCAGGTGATTTGGTGATCGATATTACTGACTAAAAATCCACGTCTTCAATTTTTTGCGAAACTGCAGGAGTGAGGAGCTTGTCCTAATGTGCTGCGGCAAAGTATTCCATAATTTAGGAGCCGAGACCAAAAAGCGGCGATCACCCCACGATACTGTTTTAGACCGCGGGACCACTAGTTGGTTAAGAGAGGCAGATCAGAGCTGTTTGGCCGGTTTATAGGGTATCAGCTGGTCCTTGAAGTAATGTAGACCTTGATCATGGAGTGTCTTGTACACTATGCAAAGTGATTTAAACTTAATCCGATTCCGGATCGTCAACCAGTGATACTTCTTGATCGTGTCTGATATGGCCGAGAACTTGGGTTTCCCAGAAAGCAGACGTGCTGCTGCATTCTGTATTGTCTAAAGCTTATTGGTTACACTGACCTGGGCATTTAAAAATAGGTCATTACAGTAGTCAAGAGACGCTAAAACTAAAGAACTAACCAGTGTTTTAGCCGCTGTCTCTGGCAAAAACGGGATGATTTTCTTAATCATTCTTAATTTGTGATGGGCTGTAGCCGCTATTCTGTTTGCATGCGCCACAAAGTTGAGACCCTCATCAAAAATTACTCCTAGGTTCCTGACCTTAAGGGCCGGGCTAGAAGGGGCTCCAAAGGCTGAAGGCCACCAGGTTGCTGACCATCCTGGTGAAAGGGGTCCAAAGATGACCACCTCCGTCTTTTCGGAGTTGAGCTTAAGGCAGTTGGACGCCATCCACTCACCGATTGCTAGCATTCCGCCTTTGAAGCGCTCTGCCACCTGGTGTCCATCGCCTTTAATGGCCAAAACTAATTGCGTGTCATCAGCGTAGGAGGTTAGGCTCATCCCATATGCTTTGATGACATTAGCAAGGTCCGACACATAGATATTAAATAGTGTCAGACTTAGGGATGAGCCTTGAGGAACCCCACACGGTAGTGACAGCTTGGCAGATTGGTATGGTCCCCAGGATGACAGCCTGTGTTCTATCGGCCAAGAAGGATGCAAGCAGATCTCTCGCTGTATGGTGAATGCCCATCTTTTCGACACGGTCAACCAGGATCTTATGGTTGACCGTGTCGAAGGCCGCCGATAAATCGAGCAGTACAAGTACTGCTGTCCCTCCCTGGTCTCGGATTGCTCTAATGTCGTCTGCGGCTTTTATTAAGGCGGTTTCGGTCCCATGATATTTTCGGAAACCGAATTGAGTATTATCCAATAGAAGATGTTTCTCCACATGCTCGGATAATTGTAGGTTCATAGCTTTTTCAGCCACTTTGGCTAAAAAAGGGAGGCTTGCTATGGGCCTATAATTCTTTAATTCGGCCTTGTCCAGACTTGGTTTCTTCAACAGGGGTTTCACCAGCGTGTTCTTTAAAGAATCCGGGTATGTCCCAGAGCCCACGATGGAGTTGTGAACTAAGGTGATAACCGGGATGATTATATCCATCACCGGCAAGAGGACTGAAAAAGGACAAGGATCTAGTGCCGATCCTGTTTTCATAGTAGAGCCAATGATCTTTATTTGGTCGGATGTAAGAGCCTTGAACCTGGTCAGGACCTTTTCTGAAGGCATGTGGAAAGGGACAGCTATTGTCGAGTTCGGGGAAAAAGCCTGATAGATGTCATTTACTTTAGAGAAAAAGAAGTTGGCCAGTGCATCACAGAATAGTTGTGACGGGGGTGGGGTAAGATCTGGGACATTGCCTGACAGAGTTTTAGTGATGTTGTATAGTTGCCTACTGGATTTTTTGGCTTTTTCAATTTGTTCTGAAAAAGTTTTTTTTGTAGCAGTGATAATAGCTTTATCAATGGCCAAAGAATCTTTGTATTTGGTCTTACTCTCTATATCATAGGTTTTACGCCAGTGCCTTTCCTTATTCCTGCTTAGCTGTTTTTGCCTTCTTAGTTCCTCTGTGTACCATGGGGCAGTTGGTGTAGTTCTATTCCTGGATTGGGTTTTAATTGGCACTAAGAGATTGGTGGCGTGGCCTAACCAGTCATGAAATTGTCTAGTTGCGGTATTAGGTTCAGTGGATAGAGATGGGCGTGTACTATCCAATAACTTTGTTAGTTCGGTCTGGTTTATAATTTTCCACACTTTAAAGGAGCCTGAAATAGGGGTAATGCCCTTTTTTCTCGAGATTTCATTAATTGTCAGTCTACTAAAGATGGCATGATGGTCAGTCCAAGGCATGGGTAAGATATTTAGTATCTGTAAGCCCTCATAAAATGGACATAGTAATACAAAATGAAGGGTATCCTGCGGAGATCGTTGATCGCAGCCGCAGGGACCCTTTGACTCAACTAAATTCGTAAAACCTGCCAGATCGGCTAATAAATGATGTAAAAGGTTGAGCCTAAAACGGGTGATTAAGAATCTGTCCTGGGCATTGTGTATGAGGGCAAGGTAAGGCTTTATTCCTTGACAGGTCCTCACTAAACCATGGGCATTGACTGATTGTTTGCCCCGCCCCTACCTTCTCTGGCTAAGGCTTTGTATTTGAAAAACATCTCCTCGGCCCTAACCTGATCCGGCCTGTTATGCCGGTCGGCTTCAGAAAAAGGTCCTTACAGACGATGTTTTCCAAAGCTCCCTTTATGTACTTTAGCCATGGGATGTTCATTCCCCTATCCCTCCTCAAGCAATCCATAATTATTTGCTTAGTCAGCCTAGCTTCTGGGTTGACCCAGATCTTTAACCATGCTAGCAGGGGCCTACTCTCCACCCTGTCCTCTATAAACGCTCCACCAGTTCTTCATGTATGATATAAGAGGATACACACTGTGGGACTTTGAGGAGCCTTCTCAGATATTTGCTCTCCTCTATCTGCAACTTGTCTACATTAGTGATTCCCCACAGTTCTGCCCCATACGCCGCTTTAGAGTAGCAAATTGAGTTGTATAGAGTCATCTTTTACTCCGGCGACCATCGCCCTAGTCTGTGACCGAAATTCATTATTGCCCCTGAACTAGATATTAGCTTATTGCATCGTTCCTCAATCAATAATTTAAAATGTAAGCCCCTATTAAATAAAATGCCCAGGTACGAAAAAGACTTTACCTTCGCTAAGCTAAATGCTCCTATTCTATAGTTAAAAAAAATTCTAGGTTTGGTCCCCATCTCCATGACATACGACTTAGTCAAGTTGGCAGATAAATCTAAACTAGTCATAAAATCCACGAAACCGTCTATCAATCGCTGTAGTCCCAGTGGAGTGCGTGCCAACAAGATCGCGTCATCTGCATAGAGCAGGACAGGGATTGCTCTGCTGCCTACTCTGGGTGAGTCCACATTTAAGCTTCTTAATGATTCTTCTAGGCCATTAATATACAGGGAAAACAGGAACGGGGCCAAAATACACCCCTGTCTTACTTCGCTAGTGCTAATGAAAGGTTCAGTATTAACGCCATCCTGGTTGTACCTGATTTTTGCCGATGTATTCCAATGCAAAGCTATCAGGATCTTAATAAGATTTTGTTCTGCCCCTAGGTTAGACATTAAGGCCCACAACTTCTCCCTGTTCACACAGTCGAAAGCTGTAGCCAGATCCATTAAGGCTAAATAAACCGCTTCATTATTAGCAATGGTGTATTTTGCTACTAATAAATATAGGTTTAGGCATTAGTCTGTCGTTGATCTATTGGCCCTAAATCTGTACTGAACATCAGTAAGGATATGGTGGTCCTCGGCCCAACCCTTCAGGCGATTTAAGTACACCTTATTCATTATTTAAACTACAGGAGCTTTGAACTTTTCGTATCCAAAAATGGGTGGAATGTGGGAAATACTGTTTAGCCATCCAACCGTCCCTTGTTTGGTACCCACCATAGCCCAGAAATAATCTGTGAAGTCATCTTGAGGTCAAATGGTCAGGAGAGAGGGAAGGCTGTGAGTGGACAATGAAGACATGGAACATTTCAGGCTGTTCTCCAGTCGTAGGTGGTGATAGAATGAGGGTTGAGCTGCATTTGCACTTGAACCTGTAGCCTTTGCTCGATCAGCTGCATTTTCCAGGAACTCTGGGTGCCGGAACAACAGAGGTGGAGCTATATTTTCCCTGAGATGCTGCTCTTCTTGCATCACAATCGGGCTTTAAAGGGTAAATATTCTCCATATATGAGTTTTAGGAAACCGGAATGGAAGAATCCCTTGAATATTTTTGGGTAAAAAGTTTTTTTTAAATTGGACCCTGAAACTAGGGATAGGCGGAACTCGCAGAGTTTCACTCTGTGGAATTCAGTGGAGTTACATAAAAAGTTCACGAGATTCTGTGAGCGGGAGCTTGTTCTGTGCTGCAAAATCAGTGGTAACTGCACCACTCGGTGTACCAGAGAACGCTGCTTCTTTGCTGCCGATTGAGTAGATTTTCTACTTGAGCGACAGTTTTCTCAATGCGCACGGTTACAACATCCTGCGTTGAGAAAATCTTTCCGGGTGGTGTTCTAGCACCCGAAAACCACAGAAGGAGATGCAAATTCTCGCTTGTGCTCACCAACTTAACATTGGCGAGCTGCGTGCTGGAGAAAACTCTGCCAAGCGATGGTTGGCTGAGTTTTGCCAGAACACGGGGTTACAAGTAAAACACGGAGTGGGGAAAACTTCGCAAACTCCACCAGTGGAGTGGAATTTACAGCCCACCTCTACTTGAAACCAGTTCTAGAATTGGTGGTATGGTGATGGTGCTCTGGTTGAAGATATCTGTACTGTAGAGAGTAGATGGAGGACTGCGGTATCATCGGACATTAGCAGAACTATTTTCTTTTGGGAGGAGAGAAGCAGCAAGTGGGGGATCAAGATGGGTTGATCACTGTGGGCACCAGAAGATCAGAAGCTGAGAACAAGTTTAGAGTAAAGCCTTCGCAAATAATGAATAGTTTAATACACCACAGAGCTCTGTGTCATTATTTACGTGGCTGTTTGATGACAAATATGCATGTGCAACGGGGATCTCATAGTACAACATTTAGGCTCATTTTTCTTTTTAATACATAGATCCCTTTGTAGAGGAATTAAGGGCTGGAATATCTGTTCCTAGAGATGAAGTAGCATAGAAGGATGATATCCCATCTGTGTTTAGTCTTTTACAGAACATCTGACAAACTGAAGCATCTGCTCTTATTGTGTGTGTGCCTGTGTGCCAATGTTCTCTGCATCACAAAAAGTCACTTTAATCAAATTGAAACTCGAGGCTATGCACTTAGATGTTTTTATTGTTTGTTTGAACTTCAAAGTGTTCATTGTATGGGTTCCATTAAACACACAAACTGCATGTGATGCTGACATTAGCCAGATGCTTGATTGGTGTGAGCATGCAGTGTGCAGACTTCCACACACAGCTCTGACCATGCGCGTGGCATGTGTCCTCAGGCAAGGCTCCCACCACCTCCCACGACTGTGGCAAACGCACACGAGCCAGCTCTGCACCAGACCACGGTCCTTCATTGTACCACCGCTTTGCAATCCATTGCAGGGACATCTCAAGCCTTCCCCTTCTTTAAAAGGGAAAGAGATAAATTAAATATTAAAATTAATTGATTTCAGTTGTAAGGGGATCACATGACTGTGAAGCATGGTAGCTTATTACAAGTTATTATAGCCTTTATTGATGATCAATTTTGTTTTCTGTTTTCTAACCCACTATCAGTTCTAGCTTTATCAATGTATTGTTTCCAATTAATCTTTCTTTTTCTTTTTTAGGGTGCCATGATGATGTGGGGAGGCTAATATTGTATTATTAATCACGAGTAGCAGCACAAAAATGGTGATGATTTCATGGCATTAGAACATCTAACACATCTTATGAGAAAATCGACTAATCTGATTGGTTTCTATTTTCTCTTGTGGTCTCTATGTAGCTTTATTGGGTACAGGCACAATGAAAAAGCACTGGGTAGGGTTATCTGAATTTTCAGCTCTGTGTGCCGGAGTAAGGAGCACAACTAAATCGAATTGATTCTCAAACTATTTTTATAGCAACTTTTCTTAAGTAGTACCCGCAAACTTCAAATTACCCCAAGGGTTTTCAACGTTTCCTTTCGAATCCAATGCAGAATCACCTCAAAGATGTCCTCGATAGTCCTGAATCCATCTAACACTCTTTTCAAATCTAGTTCGAAATATCTTGAAGCCTTTGTATTGATTGCCAATCCTTCTTTGGAGCAAATAATCATAATTCGATTCAGGTGCGTCGCAAATCGCTCTCCATTGTCCTCAACTCCACCTTGTAGCACCTAATTTTAATGTTGTGCATGAATTCCACAAAACTCTCTCAATGTTCCTCAATCCACCCTTGTAGCACCCACATTTTCGCAGTTCAGCAACTCCACAAAATTGTCAATGGTGCCCAATTGTTCTATGTAGCATCGAATTCTAATGTATCTAGAATGACCAATAAGTGATAACTATAAACTGGTTCATTTCACAAGCACACATATAGAACTATAATTTTGCATCTACCCCGGCCATAGAATAACTTTGACAGCTCTCATATACCTAGAAAACATGGACAATGAGGCACTGGGTTAATTCAATGAGGCACTGGGTTAATTCAATGCAACTTTTCCACAGTGTCATGTTTTTTTTTTTAAACAAACTTTACTGTTTTTTTTTTGTTACCAAACAAAAAAACATAGTGTGCATATCTATCATATACATCGAAGTAATTCTGTGGTTTATAAGGCCTGCATCCAATATGTTACATAGCCAGCATCGTGGTCATCCTAAGAAATGGCATCCAACGAATATTTCTGTGCAGTGAATTCTCACACTATGATGTACAGGTCACTTAAAAGAATGCTTATAACAAATCAACACCCAGTAACCCCCACCCTACTCCCCTCTAACACTCACCCCCCCCCCACCTCCGACTGTGACTGTTCAGTGTATAAATCAATTGACCGTCTCCAGCTAGTTACATTTCTTTGTGTCCAATTTCTGATCACACTGCTCCATCTATAACCTTCAGGGCTTAATACACAAAATACAATGGTGCAGATTTATGAGTTCTGGCGCATCTCTGCAAATCAGCAGGGATGCGCCAGAACTGATGTGTCACCCAATTCCCTCCTTGCGGCATCACAGATGCGCCGCATTTACAATGCGGCGCACCATGGTGCAAGGAAGGGCAGATGCGTGACGCATCTTGTGGTGTACGGGCGGCGCATTGCTGGAGTAGCGTCGCAAGTGCGACGCAACTCCTGCAATGTACAGAGGCCACCCATACATAACGTGGTGCGTCACTCCTTATGCCTGCTTAAAGCAGGCGTAAGGATTTGACCCAGCAGCGTCGTAAAACTGACTCAGTGAAATCTTGTAGATTTCACTGCGTCAGTTTTACGGGGCTTTCCTACGAGGGAACGCCCACCCTGCGACAGAACGCCCACATGAAACCTGACGCAGGTTTCATGTGGCGCAGGGCTTTACAACGTGACGCATCTGCCTAGATGCGTCACGTTGTAAATAGGTCGCAGGGATGCGCCACGTTTCTGCGCCATTGAGTGACGCAACGGCGGCGTAAATGTGGTGCAAGTCCGACATAAATCTGCCCCTATGTGACTGCAGTTACTATCGAGTATTTGGAACGGCTGAGGTATCGTCCAGGTTGATATTTCTATATGCTTCCACCATTGCATCCCACTCCAAGGAGATTGGATTTTTCCTTAGGCCATGGGCCTCTTCTCTACGCAGCACCACGCTTTCAACTCCCGCCCATTATTATTATTATTATTATTATTACATTTCTTGAGCGCACAGCTACCCGTAGGTTTCCCGGCGCTATGGGTGTGAAACAATATTATAGATAGGAGGGATAGAAATCAGCGAACTTACATGTTAAAAAGCCAGGTTTTGATTCCCTTACGGAAGGTAAGGAAACACATTTCGGAACGCAGAGGGGGGGTAGAGAATTCCAAAGAGAGGGCGCCAGCAGAGCAAAAAAGCGGCCTCCCATTTTTGCTCTCTTGATGCGTGGAATCCTGAACTTATTCTGGGTGGAGGACCTAAGTGTGCGCGGTGGAAGATATTGCTGCACCAGAACAGATAAATAGAGAGGAGCCTTTCCGGTCAGAATTTTATGCATAAAACATAAAGCCTTAAATTTGACCCTGCTCTCGATCCGTAGCCATTCCATTCCATTGAAGCAGTTCATTATGCCCCATATATAGTGGGGACTCTGGCTGATTTCCAGCGCATGGTGATGGACCTTTTTGCAACTATAAGCACCAAGTCCGGAAAATGGAGCTGAACCTTTTGTGTCTTCGTCCATCTACGAATACCCAATATACACTCTAGGCGGTACTACCCATGGGCAGTCGTGTAATGTCACCCAACATATGTATAACCCCCCTCTAAAAATCACCTAGGCAAACACACGTCCACACCATATGGATGCGATCTGCTTCAGGCAATTTACATCAGTGGCAGTGATGTGCTATACCGGGTACATTCTGTGCAGCCTTTGCTGTGTCAAGTAAGCTCTGTGTATAATCATGCATTGGATAAACTTGAACTTGGCATTGCGTGGTATTTTCCGTGGATACTCCAATATGTCCCCCAATTCCCTGTCTGTGAAGTCCCATCCCAGATCTCCCACTCACTGCTTCCGCGTGGCATCCAACGGGGTTTGGGCATGCGTATGGATACTGAGGTATAACCATTTAATGGTTATAGGGCTTTCACGTCCCATGTAATACAAAGATTTAACCAACTCATTTGTCTGGGGTTCCTCCCGCTGTGGGGCCCATTGTCTTTTAATATAGTACAGTAGGGCGGCATGTGTCATGTATAGTGTGACAGAGCTCCCTTTAGCTCGTATGAAAGTGTTGTGGTCCATAAGTGTCCCATCTCCAAAAAAACTTCTATAGTCTTCACACCCACATCCGCCCAGGGTCAAAGTACCCTTTGCGTCAGCCTGCCACTCGTCAATGGTATCCCTACCTATGGAATGTTAGCTGCATATCTACCGCCTCTAAAAGTATATTGCAGCACCTTCCCCCAGCACTGCTGTGCCGTCTGGAGGAGGTGTGGTAGCGCTGGGGGTGGTTTACTATGTGGCAGGAGTGAAGCATGGAGTGTTCCCTGTTAGATGTACCTGGAACTGTAATCAATTTCCTGTAAATTGTGCCCTGCTGTCCAGTAGGAAAGCCACTGCACTTGAAAATGCATAGTAATAAGCTCTGAAGTCTAGCGCTCTCAGGCCGCCTCCCAGTGTCCTGATTTGGAGTTTCCTAAGACTTATACGACGTCGGCCCGCACTCCATATTAAATCTACCAGGATAGTGTCTAGTGTACTAAAAGTTGTTGTGGGTATTAACAACGGTAGGTTTGTGAAATAATACAAAAGGCGGGGAAGTGACATCATCTTGGATAAAGCCACGCGGCCTATAGCCGATAAGGGCAACGTGGTCCAGAAAGCTACCTGCGAACGTATTCCCCGAATAGCCTTACCCGGGTAGCCCTCCAACATGTCCGCCTGTGAGCGGTACACATTAATGCCCAGGTATTTAAAGGTATGTGGGGCCACTGGCAACTGGAGCTCTCCGAAAGCAATACAATCCGGGTGCGTTCAATCCTGAAAGAAAATGGCATTGAACTTAGATTCATTGAAGGTTAAGCCTGATACCATTTCGAACTCAGCAAAAATACGGGGAAGCAAGCCCTGTCCCTCCAACAGGTCTGCCGTATATAAGATAAGATCATATGCATATGCCGACACCAGGTGTGTGCCTATAGGGATACTGCACCATGTGGCCTCTCGCTGTATAATGAATGCCAATGGCTCCAGTGCTAGAACAAATAATATCGGGGACAGGGGACAGCCTTGTCCCGTACCCCTGTGGATACCATATTCCCTGGAGATAGGCTTCCCGGTTCGAATTCTTGCAGTGAGCGCTACATATAGTAGCTTATCCATTTTACGTATTCAGGGGGTAAACCAAAGCGTGCAATGGCCCTAAACATGTATTCCCACGATAACATATTGAATGCTTGTCTCATGTCCAGGGATATGCAGCCAGTGTTTGGATATTGTGTGAGATCAGTAGCCATGATCTGATGCAGTCTGCGTAGGTTTAGTGAAGTACTCCTAGCTGGCATAAACCCACACTGATCCATATGGATCAACTTAAGAAGGTATGGCTGAATTCTGTTAGCCAATGCCTTGCTTAAAATTTAGTATTTCGTATACAGCAGTGACAGGGGGCGATAGCCGGACATGTCTGCCGGGTCCCTACCTGGCTTGGGTAAGGACACCACCAGCACCTGGGCGGTGGTGCAAGGAAGACGTCCAACCTCAAGTGATTTCTTATATAACTTCTCCAAGCGCAGTATTATTATCTCAGAGTATGCGTTGAAGATTTCCACCAGCAGTCCATCTGGGCCCTGTGTTTTATTGTGTGAGAGTCCGCCTATAGCTGTTTTAATCTCTGCCCTGATAATAGGTCCCTCCAGGTTCTTCTGCATGCCTGTCAGGGGTTGTGGACACGGTAGGTCAGTGAGAAATTCTTCTATGCAAGAATTGTGGTGCATTGTGCAGCCCCTCGGAATAGTCACTGAAAGTGTCACTAATATCACACTGTGTGGTCACAGTCTCTCCCCCAGGCAATGTAAGGTGGCTAATTACAGTAGTGGGAGGTTAATTTCTTATCAGTTTTGCTAAGAGGGTACCCAACTGGTCGGTGTCCGAATGATGTGTTTGTGTGTAAGATCTATAGTCTATCAGTCTCAGTGTTTCAAGCAGTTCTCCATGTTGGATGCGTGTCACTTGTAGCGCTGCTTGTTTTTTGGGGTCACGTGCTGCCTCCTGTCCTAGTCGTAAAATATTGATCTCTGTGTCCTGTAGTTTTCTGTGTACCTCTTGTCTGGCTCCCACTGTGGCACTAATTGCTGCACCCCTAACGGTGGCCTTCACGGCATCCCACTCAACCAGTATTGTGGAAGCAGTGTTTCGATTTTATGTAAAGTAGTTTTGTAATGTTGTGGAGAGCGGGCTACGAAACGCTGAGTCCTCCTGTGTTTGAGGCCATAACCTCCATGTGGGACTGGGATGGGTAATCTTCCCCTAACTAAAAACCGTCTCCAGGGGGTTATGATCCGAGAAGGTCTTTGCTAAGTGTGTGGTAATTTGATCTGCTATGGAGGTAGAACACATAATCCTATCTATGCTGGTGTGTAGCTGGTGTACGGAGGAGAAGAAGGAGTATCTTAGTCGCCACATGTCACACAGGGACCAACCCTTCACCCATTAACAGAGGGCTTCAACCCCCAAGCAAAGGCAGAATAATTTGTGGATATGACTTGACCTCTCCATTTCTTTCTCATTTTTGCAGCCTCTGCTTCCATTAAGTGCGATTCTTGGAGGATGACCACCTGCCCCCTCGTCATAACAAAGATTTGTCTACTCTATGTTGTTTGTGTATGGAGCCTAACCCCCGGACGTTCCATGTAACAAATGTATATTTGTCTAGCATATGCAGTGCCATTAAATCACATGATTCTTCTACTTTGCAGTGGATCACACAATCGTGGGAGACCTAACGCAAGTAATGTGCCAGAGCCCTCTAATCTCCAACCTAAACATAATACCAGGTCACGCCTACAACCTAAAACAGGCCAGACCAAACATGATGAACAGTGAACTAATACACAATAAACTGTAGCATTTGCAAAGTTCGGACTGGCAGCCATTATGTAACGCAACTCATAGCCTGGAGCTCCCTAGAACCAAAGCGTATCATATAGGATATTACATTTGTCATATTAACAGATAGAGAAACAATGTAAAAGGATATGAAAGTTGTAGGGGAACAGCACACCGGCAGCGCTTCCACCGACGGCAGTTTGCAGCAATGCAATCATCGTGATCGAACCGCTATCCCAGTATTCCATCCGCCGTTTGAGGCGTCACTCTAGGAAAGAGTGTTAAGCTGCCTACGGAGTCCGAGTGAACCATGCTGTGTTCCGATGAATCTGACAGTCTGCGGGAGGAGTTGTCTCTGAAGGTGTTCGCAGCCGCCAGGGCTGTCTCCTTGCTTGTCAGGGCCTGCTTCTGTGTGGGACCAGGAAATGGCCTCACGCTCGTGGACTCAGCCACTCGTTGTGATGGCCGGTGTCTCGTATTTCCAGGTCCACGTGACCTAGGAGGGAACCGGCCCCAGAGTTGTGTAGATTCCATAACTTCTAGCCATTCTTTGACGTCTTCCGGACTTTCGAAGAAGTATTTCTTCTGGTCATAGATTACCTTCAAATGGGCAGGGAACAATAGTGCATATTTAAGGTTCAATTAGCGCAACTTTCTCTTTACCTCTTCAAATGAAGATCTCCTCCGCAGCATCAGAAGCGTGTAATCAGGATGTAGTGAGATTTGGCAGTTCTCAAACTGGATCTGTGGTTTCTCACATGCTTTTTGCAGTAGCATATCGCGGTCCCTATAGTTGAGGATTTTCACAATTAAAGGTCTCGGCGGGGCTCCCCCTCTCGGCCGTCCCGTGGGGCTCCGATACGCCCTTTCAACCCAAAAGAAGTCGGAGAGGCCCTCAGGGGCAACATGCGTGCCGAACCAATGTTCCATGTAGGTCATCACCTCAGTCCCTTCGCTTCGGTCCAGCAGTCCCATAACGCAAATGTTATTGCGTCGTACCCTGCCCTCCACGTCCTCTACCCTGTCCATCAGTCCTGTGACCTGTTTCCAAAAGGACTGGAGCTGATGCCCATGTTCCTTGTGTTGGGGCACTAAATCTTCCAGAGTGGAGCTATTATTATTATTATTATTTATTATTGTCCAATTTCAGTAGGGTAAAACCAGTGGTGAGGGTGCCTATTTGCTGCTCTATGGCTCTCCTGGATTACCTGACTTCGTTAAGTATAAAGTCCAGCTTATCCTGCGCTCCCACGTCTTCTTCGTGTTGAGTGATTGCATGCTCATGGTTGCATCTCCATCTTTCAGATCTTGGGAGTTAGTGGCCGCTGCCTCTTGAGTTTTGTCCCGTTGGCAGCCCATCGCTCCACGTCAAGTTATCGTGATGCACGCCTTTTGAGCAATAGATCTGGGCATCTGGGAATTCGGAACAGGTGCAGTGTCAAGGGTGGTGTCTTTCAGGCCCCTGTGGTTAGTATATACCAGCTTCCCCACACTATGTTGGAGATTTGTGTACAAAAAGCACAAAGAGCCCAGCTAGGCATCAAACCACAGGCGTCGTGCAGTAACTTGTGCGACTGTACACTCTCTCAGCTCCAACTGTAATTGCCAGGCAGGTCAGACATCACAAAGAAGAAAGCTCCCAAGGACCAAGGTAGTCTGCTGCAGATGCAGGGGATGCAGCGCAAGCCACAGGTTTCCTGGCTGCCTACAGCCACCAATACAATGCACCCGGCTGTTTACAATGCCCAGTGTGATTATCACCACCGGGGACTGTGGTCCCGGGGTCACTGTTACACAAATTATGCCAGAGTCAATGATGGGGGGGTGGGGGAGGAAGGAAGTCGCTACGTGTTCGCCACTATGATCACTGTTCCTTTCCCTCCCCTGTGGTACCAGCTTGGTTGGTAGAGGCCCCCACATCCATGTACCATCCAAGTCCCACGCACTGTCAAAGGCAAAACATCCAAGGAGACAAGGTTAGTCCCACTGTCGCGTCAGTACCTTTTTGCGGGGGACTCCGCTCTCCGACAGTTTGGACCGCCCATGGGGGCCTGCACAGCAGTGGGCCGCAGCTCGTCGCGCATCCCCGTCCTGCCAGGCTCTCAATCCCTGAGCCGCTCACAGGGTGGGGGCAGCACGCTGATACCCGGACCCCAGGCAGGAGCAACGTGCAGTAGCAAAGGGCCCTCAGCTCAATCCCAAATTGCAAGCCCGGCCCAGTTCCAGGTTTTCTGTGCGCTCCAGTTGTTAGCCCCAGGCAGGGCCGAGACCACTCGTGGGCCGCCACGCCCCAAGTCTAGGGGCCGGGCCACCGGTTGTCCACTCTGCGGCCCGCAGGATAGCCTCTGAGCCTCTAGGGATGTCACAGCTTCGCCCAGACAGGTCCCGGTCACCGCACGGCCCGAGAAGGTACCTTGTTGGTGCCGTCGTTGAGCTGCGCCACAATTCGGCCCTTCCCCCTGCAACAGTCGTCTCTCCAATCCCGATCTCACAGCCTCCAAATGCCGGGGTTGTTACAGTTTCGGGTGCCGGTCCGCTGCTCGCCTGTTGTGCTTCGCTTGTGGCCGGTTTGGTACCGCAATTACAAGTCAGGATGCATGTTAATTCAGGATATTTGAGCTCGGGCTCCGGAGCTCTCTCAATACACGTCCGCCATGTTCAGCAGCTGGCCATGCATCCCCTTTCCACAGTATCTTGTTAGTTAATAAAATTACCTTTTGATTAGTACTGACAACTAATCCTGCACTGGAATACTTGAAAAGGTGCTTCTTTTTGTGATCAATCAGCTCTTTCTCAAAACCCAGACATACTAAATGTATCAAATCTACCAGGGCGGGTGGTGAAAAACTGCAACTTTTCAGCAAATCCATGATGCTGGATAATGGTCATGCTAATTCAAGTGGAAGACCTCCTTGAAACTCAGTTGTTCTTGATCCTTCTTTGTAGCCTCCAGTTCTAATGCAGTGCAGAAACACATCAAAGTTCTCCCAATAGTTTGAGATCCATTCTTGTGGTGCAATTTTCCAATGAGAACATGAACAACACAAAACTGCAACCATACGGATGTTTCTACTTCCTTATAGTGCCTTTTTCTAATGCATTGTCTTCAACCTGCTCTCAGTATACATAAGCATGACCCTTAGCACTGGCTTTACTAGCACTTGAATTAAATTACAACTCTGTTAAATCAATCAATCTCAAGGCACTTGGTTGGGGTGGGGGGTTCTACAGTTCGGTGGAAGAGCCAAATCTTGAGGTCCTCCCTGAATTGAGGCAGTGGCGGTGATTGCATGAGATACAAAGATAGGGAGTTCCAGGTCTTCACAGTGAGGAAGGAGAAGGATCTTCCTCCAGCCGAGGTCTTGCAGATCTGTGGGATAGTGGCCAGGACCAGATGGGCGGAGTGGTAATGTCTGGTCAGTATTTAGAAGGAGAGGCGTGGTTGAGGTATTCGGGTCCGGTGAGGTGGAGGGCTCTGTTGGCGTGCATGAGGAGCTTGAAGGTGATTCTTTTGTTGATCAGAAGCCAGTGGAGGTATCTCAGGTGACCAGCAATGTGGCTTCAGCATGGGATATCCAGATTAAGTCTGGCGGAGGAGTTCTGAATGCGTTGAAATTTCTTTTGGAGTTTTTGGGTCGTGCTTGCGTCGAGTGAGTTGCCGTAGTCGACCTTGCTGCTGACGAGCACCTAGGTGACCGTTCTTCTGGACTCGGTGGGGATCCATTTGAAGATCTTTCGGAGCAGGCGGAGCTTGTGGAAGCAGGAGGATAATACGGCATTGATATGGTGGTTCATAGACAGCGAGGAGTCAAGAATGATGCCGAGATTGCAAGAATGGTGGGTGGGTGTGGGGGGGGTTCCGAGTGCTGCTGGCCACCAGGAGTCATTCCAAGTGAAAGGAGGAACCCAAAATGTGGACTTCAGTTTTGTCAGAATTGAGTTTGAGGCCGCTCTCCTTCATCCAAGTGGCTACTGCCTTCATCTCATCGTGGAAGTTGCTCTTAGCTGCTGTAGGTTCATTGGTAAGTGAGAGAATCAGCTATGTGTCATTGACATAGGAGACAATGTTGAGTCTGTGGTTTCTGATGATGGCTGCAAGCGGGGCCATGTAGATGTTGAAAAAGGTGGGGCTCAGGGTGAAGCCCTAGGGGACTCCACAGCTGATCTCTGTAGGTAATGAGGAGAACGGTGGGAGCATGACTTTCCGGGTTCAGCCAGTGAGGAAGGAGCAGTTCCACTCTAGTGTTTTGTAGCGCATGCCGGCGTCATGGAGTCTAGTGCAGAGGGTGGGGTGGGAGACGTGTTGAAGGTGGCAGAGAAGCCCAGGAGGATGAGGGCGGAAGTTTTGCCCGTCGAGGAGAGTGCGGATGTCGTCAGTTGTGGCGAGAAGTGCAGTCTCTGTCCTGTGGTTGCTCCCAAAGCCAAATTGGGAGGGGTGCAGGGTGTGGTTTGTTTCAATGAATTTTGTGAGTTGGGCGTTGATGGCCTTCTCAATGACCTTGTCTGGGAAGGGGAGCAAAGAGATGGGTCTGTAGTTTTAGAGGTCTGTTGGGTCGTCAGAGGGTTTCTTCAGCAGGGGGTTGACCTCTGCGTTTTTCCAGTCTTCGGGGAAGGTGGCAGATTTGATGGAGCAGTTGATGGTGCAGCAGAGATCGGGGTGATGGTGACGCCTACTCGGGTGAAAATGTGGTGGGGGAGGAGTCTGATGGGGCCCCCGAATGGATGGTTTCCATGATCCTTAGGGTGTCATCAGCAGTGAGGGTAGTCCAGTTGAGCAGTGTCGTCTGGGATCTGAAACTGTGGTGGTTGCGGTTGGGGTGGGCGGGTCCTGGCTTATGAAGCTGTCGTAGATATCTAAGATTTTTGTGAGAAAGGTGGCAATATTGTCAGAGCGATCTTAGGAGGGGGGATGTCTGAAGTGTACATGTAGGGTTTAGAAAATACTTTGATCACGGTGAAGAGATCTTTGCTGTTCTGTGAGTTAGCGTTGATGCATTCATGTATGGCAGTTTTCTTGATGGTTCTGATGAGGTGGTGGTGTGGGGTAATGGTGTTCTTGAAGGCTGTGTGGTCTGCTGACGTCTTGCCGCTCCTCCATCTTCCTTTGAGCTGTCTGCAGGTGTGTCTGGACTCTTGGAGGGTGGGGAGAACCAGCTGGCTTTCCTGGATGGCTGCTTGCTGGAGAGTTTCCTAAGGGGGGGGCCATTGTGTCGGCGCAGTCAGAGATCCGTCTGTGGAGATTGTGTGCCGATGTGTTGGCGTTCATCGTGGTCGGCGGTGGGGCTTTGCTGAGGGAGTTGGCGAGTTGATCTTAGGAGACCTTGTTCCAGCATCGTAATGGGTGTAGTGGTGTTCGGTGGGCTTGATGAAGGAGAAGTGGATGCAGTGGTGTTCTGTCCAATGTAGTTCAGGGTGTGAGTGACGGAAATGTGTTGTCTGCTGAGAAGATGGGGTCAAGTGTGTGTCCTGCTGAGTGGGTTGGGGTGAGACCAGTTGGTTCAGTCCAATGGTGGCAAGGTATTCTAGTGGGGGGGATGAGGTGTTGTGGTTGTCCAGGTTGTCTAATTGGTAATTGAGGTCTCTGAGGAGGATGTAGTCCGTTGAGACGAGAGTGTGGCGCATGCAGTCAGCTATGGATTCACTGAAGGGGAGATGGGGTCTGGGAGGACTGTAGAGAGGGTACCACGGAGGGTGGCATTCAGGTTGGTCTGGATCTGGAAGTGGAGGTGGTCCATGTCAGGTGAGTGGTCGTCGGAGCTAGTTATGAGGCGGAGGGTGTTTTTGTGTACGATGGCGATGCCTCCTCCCAGCAGGTTGGTGCGGTTCTTGTGGATGATTTTGTAATCGTCTGGGATGGCAGTTGACAAGTCTGGGGCTGAGGTGGGGTTCAACCTACTTCCTGTGAAGAAGGCAAAATCGGAGGAATGTAGTCGAGCAGGTCCTAGATCGCCACAGCATGTCTGTTGAGGGAGCGGCTGTTGAGTAGGATGCAGCTGAAGTGTACTGATCCGGGTCTTGTGGGCCGTGCAGTCAGTGGGTATGGTGTGCGGAGGCAGGAAAAGGTACAGTTGTGGTGACGCTAGGTGGCAGGTGGTGGAACGTCTGGTGTTGAGTGCGTGGAGGGTGCTGGGGTCATAGTGGTGAAAGCCACGGGACCAGGGTCCGTGGCACTGGGTGCTGTCCAGGTGTGGACAGGTGCAGACAGTTGTAGATGGGCTTGCCTTTGGCACGCCAGCGGCGCTGCCGCACAGCAGCTGCCATTAAGTAATGTTGGGGAGGCGGGAAGGCTGGTCAGCTGGGAGGCTGGAGACGGTAATCGGTGCTGGAAGGGGGCGCTCCGCGCGGAATGAGCAAGGGTGGGAAGAGAGACACAAAGTAAAGGGAAGTGGAAAAAAGCGATAACAGAGCAAAAATTGAAAAGACAGAAAAAGGCAATAAGACAGAATAGAACAAAAAATAAATTACGGAAAAAGGCTCTAAAAAACAACAGAACAGAAACAAGAGAAAGGAGAAAACAGGAGAGCAGACACAGGCTAAACACTGGGACTCCAGGGATGAGGCTCAGGCAGGAACCTGCGGGTGGATGACTGCCTTGAATACTAAATCTGGAGCACAGAGGTCAGGCAGCTACCAGGTGGAGCTACGTGGTGGGGGAGCAACGCACTTTGACAAGGTCAGTGGGTTTGCCAAAGGACCATAAGCCTTCCTTGTGGGACACTCCAAACACACCTACACATTACCCTCTCACAGCAAGTGCCCATCCTGATCTGAAAATATTCTGGAATTAAAAACACCCTTTCCAAATTAAATACTCATACAGACAGAGCTTTAAAGAGGCATACGTGCATCTGATCCACCTCGTTTTTCACATGCACACTATTTCAGAATAGTTCTTCTCATACTGGAACTAGGCTTGTCTTTAGACCTTGGCAGGAAGTCCACCATCCCACCAGTGGAGAGTAGTTGTTATGAACTCTACCCAACTGCTAATGGACCATCCACCATATCTAGAGATCCTTGTTTGTCCGGAAGCTATCTCTCTACAGTGATGGGTGCTGCAACCACGTTGGCTCATCCCAAAGAAGTGAAGATTGAAGTGCGGGTGCCATGCCCATGGCAGGAGTTTGCTTTCCCTGAACAAAAAGTAAATAACTCTGATGCACATAGAGTTTTTTCCCCAACACATGGGTGCAATTTCACATTTTCCCTGGCCCTGTCTTCCCTCAGTAGCGTGGGATGATCATTACTTTAACCCTGTGGTCCTGTGGCAGATGCACCGCTAGGTGAGGGGTTATCATCAGAGTAGGAAGCTTGGGCTCTTCTGTAAGTAACCCAGCCGCTTCCCCGACTCTATACAGAGCAAGAAAAGCACAGGTTTGGTAGAGCCGAAGGAACTCTGGTTAATGGTGCTGTTCCTGCGACAACAAACCCCTTATTAGTGCCCTTAACTAATGAGGATGTGGCATAACGACCAGAGCTGCCGACTTTGGAGCTGGGGAACCAGGGGGAATATATCAAGACAGGCGATAAAATTATCGCCGTTTTAGCGGCAGAAAACTGCCGCTAAAACCGCGATAATGGGCTTGATAATATGCTCTATGGAATTCCAACTGAAGCCCATGTTAAATGTCCTTCACATTTAACATGGGCTTCAATTGGAATTCCATAGAGCATATTATCAAGCCCATTATCGCTGTTTTAGCTGCCGCTAAAACGGCGATAATTGTATTGCCTGTCTTGATAATATGCTCCCAGGTTTGGGTCTCGGCGTCGGCTCAACATCCTGTGATTCTGAGCAAATCACTTAAGCTCCTCCTACCCACCAAAATGAATGTGTCCTTGTGCTAGTGCTCATGTGCCAGCGTCGGATTGGTAACGGGGGCATTCGGGCAATGCCCGAGGGGCCGGGGTCCAAGTTCCAGCTGAGGGCTGCTTTTGAGCAGCCTGGGGGCCGATTTGGGCGGTGTCTCTGTTGTTCGACCATACCGCCAGCGGCCCAGTGGGTGTCTGAGTGGCCTTTCTGGAGGGAGATGGGCACTCATTACCTCCCGTATAGCAGCAACAGGTAGAGGTGTCACCCCTTTTTTCTCGCTAGGCCTCCCATTAATGTAGGCATACTGAGCGGGGCAGGGGGCCTGAGCAGAAGTGGCCTCACTTGTTTTCAGGTGTGTTTAACTAGTGTAAACTGATGCGTGCATTCACCCCCCCTTTATGTAAAATTACGCTGAAGCAGTGATTCGATGGAAGGCAATATAGTAATGTGGGCATATTTTTTTCTGCGTGCCCGCGCCGATTTTTAATCCCAATCCAACCCTGTCATGTACAGCACTCCAATACCTTCGGGTCGACTTCACACGATATAAAACTGCAACAAAAAAAACACGTACCTATGCAGTGTTCATAGTTATGTTTTTGATGGAAAGTTGTAAAGCACCTTGGCCTGCAGCAGTGAGGGCCCGGTCACCCAGTAGTGTTGGCTGCCTTGGGACTGTTCGCTGGTCCGTCTCTGGTTATGTGATGATGTCATATGTTAATGAGCTGTGGGTGTCTGCTTTTGGCGCGTGAGGATTTACTCCTGGCACACTCCCCAGCCCTGCCATTACACTTCTGCACTTACCTGTGCAGTCCCACCTTTCATTCCTAGAGCAATGCATGAACACAGCTTATCCAATGCAAACCCCTGTGCTCTCTTTTATCGCTCATCTTTCTCAGATATTGTGTCCTTGTCTCGCTCGCTTTCGTTCTGTTCCACTCTCTCAACCATCGTCGTTTCTTTCTTTCCCTTCCCCTCTAATAAATTGGAATTCGCTCCTACAGTTAGTAACAACAATCCACACCCCAGGTTTCTCTCGGTGCTCTGTTTTTATAACAACTGACAAGCTAATTTCCTCCCTCGCACTTAAAAAGTCACCTGAAACTTGGATGCTCGTATTACCGCCCAGCGCCGCCCTCGTCGGCTATTATTTTGCTAACAGTAGACACACATGCTGCGCTTGCATGAAAGATATCTCCACCGTGATGGTGAGGCCTAGTGGGTTGCTATGGTGACCGGGCGGGAGTAATGCAAACCAGAGCCGGGAAGCTCGTGAGTCCGGGAGTTCTCCTCAGCCTCTGTCCGGGCAGAGCCCGCGCTGCAGACCCTACCTCATGCTGGCTTTCCAAGAAGTAGCTAACGTGAGGCCTGCAGGGCCGAGCGCGGCCGATTATCAGCTCTTTACGAGCCTCCCATGGCCCCAGTCTGGGAAGGTTATTGCGTTGTCCCGCTGAGAGGACGTCGCCTGAAGGCCCCTCGGGGACTGGACTTCCTCAGGCCTGTTGTAGTTGCATCACTCAAGGTTTATTCGCAGAGTCTCTGTGTGTGGACATTAGTATTCAGGGGACTCTCTTTCTATTATACCAACTCAATGGACTCAAGCAGACCAAGGAGGATAACTCACGGTCAACGTCAAACCCTTAAACAAGTCAGTGGCGCCACTGAAAGTCCTACTCAAAACAGGTCTGACGTGTCAATAAAAGATACCTAAAAACGATAATTTCAAGAGATGGGGAAACGCCAGTGGCATTCACACAAATACACACTTAACAGGGTTGAGACACTTTGACAAGGCTTTTCTCAAGTAACTAACACTCACACACACTACAGCCATCCCTCACACCTGCCAATGATTCAGAGCTATGTTAGCACAAAGTGTCTACAGTTCGAGAACACTTTGAGGTAAAAAGTAAAACAGGGGACACTTTTAAAAATCTTACATTATAGTAGACCATCTACCTTCTTTGCTTTTCCACCTGCTTCACTAAAGGGAATAATAACTCTATCAAAGACTGAGGCACTTATTGAAAACATAATTGTTCTCCCAATGGCCTGGTGATCCTGCCCCCCATCTTTGATTAAGGAAACTTCCTTTCAATTGGCCCCTGCTCAGTTTGTAACTAGTCAACTACTCCTTTCTGAAAGAGACTGTTCCAAACAGCCTAAAAAGAGCTCGAGTGACTCCTTTGCTAAACAATCTTTGGGAAAGCCAATAGGTGTGACCTTGACAGGTTGGTGGGGGGTTACATATTTTTGATTCTGTTTTTTTTAATGATTTCAACATGTTGCAAAATGTCACCTACGTGTGATGGTCATACCCTTACAGTAAAAAAAGTACATTTTAAGGAAAGTAATCTTTGCATTTAACTTTAACAGGATAACTAAGAATGGAAAAAGAGGAAAAATTATGGAATTAAAAGTAGCATTGGCACAGTAGGTTCTGGGTCACTATCTCTGTCACTTTAGTGTACCTCTTTTTTTGGAAGGCGAAAGTGCGCAAGTTGGGTTATCTTCCTGTGAGGGCTCTCCACGTTTGTAGTTTCTTTCAATGTTCATATGAAAACCTTGCAGAACCATTGGAAAGGGTTTGCCATTTAGCTGGAAGGTATATAACTGGTATTCCATCTCTAAGTTGATTTTGAGGCAGGCTATTCTGAATTCTCTGCAGTGCCAGCTGATTTCTAGACTTGAGTGTGCAAAAGTAGATTAGCCTTCACTACCAACAGAACTGAGTTACTGATTATTGGGTTGATGTTTGCTGCAAAAGATTGAAGTGTTGCATATGAGCTTCAAGATGGGTAATACAATTATAAGATTTTCCTCAAAGGTTAAAGATTAAGGGCCTTATTACGATGTAGACTCACGTACGCCCAACACCGTTGCGGAATCGGGACCTACCAACCTACGGTTCCAACAGCAGTTTTACAATGTGAGCGCACATGGTGCGGTTGCATACTCCCATTTATCTATTGGAGCTTGTGCTGCAGCCTTAAACTGGCCGTAGCACAAGCTCCCATAGAGAAATGGGAGAATCTGTTCATCCCTGCATCACGTGGCACACTGTTCAGGGATTAACAGTGGGGCACCATAGTTACCCCTCAGTCCCCAACCGGAGGCCTCAGGGAGAAGTGAGCCCTGCTAGAGACCCCCAAAGTCTTTTTCCAACAGGTTTTCCATGTCAGAAAGCCCGACACGGAAAACCTGTCGGAAGCCGACATCGTAATCCCGACGGTAGAAACACCATCCATAGGGACTACAGTGAGGACAACGACTGGCCGGCGGGCTCCTTGAGCCCGTCAGAACTTAGCGGAATGACCTGCCAGTTTCACTTTCAACCAAAGTGAAACCTACAATGTGACTGGGAAAGCCTCCAACCTGTGGTGGGAGGCTTGCCGAGTCACATTGTAATGAGGCCCTAGGTGTTGTGTTCTACTAGCTTGCAGTCCATGGAAAATTGTCCAAGAAAATAGGGCTGCTATGGAGTGAGTGATCTTGGGATATATGTTAGACTTTTGCTGCTTTGATTTTGCTGAAGCCTCAAACAGGGTGATGGGTCGTATTCGAAATATAAAAAAACAGAGACGGCGGGGTGGGTGGCAGTCTTGGATGCGGGAAACATGATAGCCCAGCTGTTTGTCAGCTACACTGGTTCTCTATTAAGAGGTAAATAAGTTCTATGTTCTAGAAATAATTTTTAATATCATGTGCCTAACAGTAGAGACAATAGGCCTGATATACAAAGGTAAACGTGCAGGTTTATGTAAGTTCACGCTTTTTCAGTATTCACACAACTGCATTGTACTTTACCAGTGTGGAGACTTCTCAGTCAGGACAGAGAACTCCGCACATTAAAGGATACGGCAGGCCTATCTTTTTATGTGGAGTTCTCTGCCACGACTTCAGAGTTTCTGCAGTCGTAAACCTACTATTACAATGCAGTTTTGTGAATACTGAAAACGTGTAAACTTATACAAACATGTAAGATTACCTTTGTGAAGCAGGCCATGAGTCATTGAAGCACCAGACTAAAGCCGTATGAGCAGGCCGCCTGAGAACACTAAACTGAGAGGGGAATTGTTTCTTTAGCAATCAAAACAAAGAAATGGCTCACGTGTGTGTTTGGGAATGGCAGACTTTTACATCCAAGTTTTTAAATTGCAATGGTATATGTGTAAGCTCACGTTGAAACAATCGTATGATTTTCTCTACATTGTTTTGTATAGAGAACATACGCACAGATGTATGGAGCTTTCTTTGTTCTCCCAAAAAGAGTGGGATTCGCAAAATCGGGATGTTTATGATAGGAAAAAGGCTTTTTGGTACGTTTGAAACCCAAAGTGTATGTAACTAGTTACAGAATAGCAATTTCGGTTTGCCACCCAATACCGATTCGTTATTTGGAAGGTGCATGTTAGGGAGTCCCTTCTAAATACCAATTCGGAATGGTATGTATTAATGTTTTGAGACCGAAATCTGGTCACAAAACATTAATGCTTTATCAACTACACAAAAGTAGTGATAAGCCATTTGCTAATCGAAAGGGGTCCCCATAGGAACTCTTCTCCTTTGATAATGTTGAAAAGAAATTTAAGAGTAGGCAGTGATCCCTTGAATTACTGCCTACTTATAAAAAATGTTATTTACAATTTTCATTTTTTCGAACTCATCCGGTTGTCCTTTAAATGCTTTCGATAAAAGCGACCATAGATAAGTTGGTCTGCTGACCACAGCAGGCCACCATCCCTGTGATGGCTGCGATTCATAGTGGGTCGCAATAAGCGACCTACCTCATTGATATTCATGAGGCAGATAGCATGTGGGTGATTACTACTCACTTCGAATCAGGTTTTTGCAAAACGGCCTTTTAGTACATAGATTAGTTTGCAAAAACAGAATGGACTCGGAAAAAGGTGGTGCACAATTTGCAACCACCATGCATTAAACAAGTACATTAGGTTTAATGAATGTGAATTTATGCTAAGCCTCACTGAGAAATTCTTCAATATTTGTTGATAAAACATTTTTTTCCAGTAGCATTGAGGATTTGCCACTTTGTTGAAGTCAATCGGCTTTATAGTGTGGACGCTCGGCCAGGGATAGTCACCCTTAGTAATCCTATAGATCAGAAAATTGTCCAGATCCAATGGATTTAATGATATTTGCTTATTAATTTTACACCACAGAACACCCATACTATATGGTTCAGCCTAGATGCTATATTGTTCCCAATACTCAGTAAGCTCAATTTCACTTTACGATCGTGCAGTAGGCATTCCAACCACCTGGCAACAAGTAAGGGATCTCTTTCCACTTGCATGTGTGGTTCTTGATGCGGCAACGAGTTTCTACCTTAACCCTCATAGATACCACAAACTTCCACTCTCCCCCTGTAACATTTAGATAGGCATCCAAGCTGACAACATCACTGAAAGCTACACTTGCTCCCATACCAATATCCCTACCTATATGGCTTGCTGGAAGGCTCCAGTACCATGTAGCACAACCTGCCCCAGTAAAGGCATCAGGAATAGAGGGAGACACAGCCACCGTGGCAGGGACAAATGACAATGGCTTGGAGACTCACTCACACACAGATCCATAGGATAAAAAGTGAGCACACAGATACACCCAGGCTCATTCACACATTTACAGACACACTGACACCTATAGTGGAAAAAGAGAAACAGGCACTGGGACACAGGGACACATATCCAGTGGGGGGATAGATGCTACTCGTGAAAGAAAATGCAAAGTCACAGGGAGAAACATATTCTGGGGTAAGAGGATCAGTGCTTAATTTGAGCCAGTGGTTTCCGTTGCTCTGCACCGGCACTCAATTGTCAACACCGGGGCTTGTAACAGTCTGCCACAAGGGGACGCTGTCTGGCTAATTTAAAGATGACCACAACAGCAGTCCATTATTAATTCAATATACATTAAAATGACTATTACCTGCAGCCAAAGCCATTCTTATAGCTTTGGGGATCTGGAATAGTCTGAATTGTCCCACTTGTAGGATTGTGAAGGTTAGTAATTGTGTTGTTGCTATCATTGGCACCATGGCAGGGGCAATCTGTGCTGCAAGCTGCTGTCGCCTCCTGACAAGAGCCTTTGCACTTGTATTTTTACAAATTAAGGACTAAGAGGACTCACATTTGGTGGCACAAAAACGTGGCGCCAGGGGCATAAAGCCATGGTCATAGACATAGGGACAAGGAAAGATAGTCACTGTGCCAGGCAAATGTGGACAGGTACTATGGTTGAGAGACTCTGACAGCGACTCAAGAGGAGTGAATGTGTGCCTCACTGGCGTAACGAAATGTGATGCAAGGTACTTGGAGGGTCCCCTTCCAAACTAATTTGGGAGCTCTCCGGCCAGATTACTGTGCTGAGCAGGCCCCCTGGAGCTTGGGCCCCCCGCACCGCTGGTGTCCTGAGTAACGCCACTGGCATGCCTACATATGGCACGGACACTCGAACAGGTAGACACAGACATGCAGAGTAGGTTTGGAAGACTCATACATAGATCCCCAACACTGTGGCAAGGAGATACAGAAGGACCCTTGCACAAGTATTCATAAACACAGTGGCAGGGAAATATTGACAGAGGAACAGGGAAACAAAGACATAGGAATGGGATATAGAAGCCCAGATACCAGGATAGGGAGATGAGGGTGGTAAGGCGAAGCCTTCCAGACAATGGGGCAGGGAGACACATACTGACTCTAGTTCATTAGACACGCAGACACTGGAACAGAGAGACATGGATCAGACATGGAGCCAGAAGGCACAGAATGGAACATAGGAGGGAAGATTCTCGCATAGGTAGTAGTGGGGCTCGGACTCCAGTTCTATAAAGCAGAGTCGCTGGGGCAGGTTCACACCGGGATAGGTGCAAACACAAATGGACAATTGGGAAGTGAGTCCCAGACACAGTTATCTCTCTCTGCCATAAAGAAACTCTTCCCAACTATTATTTTTTTTGTGCAGATTTATATAGCGCAAACTCAACCCAAAGGTATTGGAGCGCTTTACATGCGCATCAGTTACGTTACACCAGGACACATTCATTTTTTGGTAGGCACGAGGAGATTAAGTGATTTGCCCAGAATCACAGGATGCTGGGGCGACCCCGAGACTCGAACCTGGTTCCCCAGCTCCAAAGTTGGCAGCTCTAGCCGTAAGTTACATCCTCTCCCCAACTATTTAATTAATTACACTGGTGTTGTTGTTTGTAGGAAGGACCCTTCTTACTCAGGGCTGTAAAAGCACAACCAGATAATGACACACAGGGGCATGTCAACAACAAGGAGCGATAATTATCGCTAAACTAGCTTAGCGCGTTTTTCAATATCGCCGTGTATCGCTGGTTGACATTGCCGTGTCAGTGGCGTATTAGCAACGCTTAGCGCACAGGTGATGTAATTTCCAGCGATACACAGCGAGAATCGGCTTTAGCTTGTGAAATCCGGTGAAGATTTCACAGCGCTACTGAAATGCTTACTGATCGGGGAGTGTGGACCTAACCAGGCAATCCACCTCCCATTATCAGTATAGCTAAGTCGATTTGAAAGGAGACGTTAAATTACAGTGATAACCGCGGTTAGCGCAGTTTTTCATATCGCTTCGTGGATCTGCTGCAGAGTTGTAAATATCGCGAAACCGTGGGCGCGAGTATTTACATGGAGTTGTGGGCAGGAACGCCCACTTTACAAGTCATTAGCGATGTTCATCGCTGACATGCAAAGTGGGGAAAAAAAGCAGCTAACTCAAGGAAACTCGCATTAGCGAGTCCTTGTAAATAGCGACTTACTGGAATCGACGCTTTTCTGGCGCTATGTACCGGAAAAGCGGCGATATGTTTGTTGATAATATGCCCCACAATTTACATAAAAAAGCATTCAGCTCTAAGACCCCATTTAACAGATAGACCCTGCTCTGAACATTATTAAAACCATCTAACACAGCATAATGCCACTTAGTCCTTTATCGTGTCCAAGCAATATCAGGTTAGCCCACCATCTCCTTTCTGTGCAATGTAAAAACCAAGAGTGCACCGATTATCTATTCTCTTACAGCCTCACGCCTCATCCGTCATCCCTTTCATCCTGACAGCACACCTCTCAGCCCCTGCTCTCCACCCTGCAGTGACCCCTACAGAGACGACAGGCTCTTTAATCCAAACACTCTGTCAGAGCTTCTCTTCTTCTCTTTCATCAGGCTTCCCCCTGAGCTTTCTAACTCTCCCAGCTACAAACACTGTTATCCTCTGCAGTGCTCTGCTTTCAAGCTTAGCTCCTTTTTTTTAGTATACAACACCCTCTAGGCACTAGTGCATCCTAGTGTCTTTGCACCCTAGTGTCCCGAGATGGCACCAGAAGATGCCAGCCCAACTGCACACAATTTCAGCCAGACGCTGCTTCCTCAGAGGGGAGCTCCTGGAAAAATGCACTGGTCTTCACTGTCCAAATTGACAAGGGTCATATCAAAAGTTATCTCCAAAATATTCAATCCTACATTTGTAGTTGACGGAGTCAAGTTATTCTGAAATGTTAAGAGGTGCTAAGAACTCCAGCCAAAAATGGCCGCCATTGTTATCCTCAGCAGTCTAAAGTTGTTACATTTTAACAGTGAGTCACTCATGTATCCTGCTCTCCATTATATTTAGTCCTTTACAGCCCATCTGCTAATATGACATTTAGGGAATGGTTACTCATATTATTTTGTGTGTTGACTTCCTGTTTACAGGCTAAATTGTCACTGGTGGCTTGAATGTATTACTGGCGAATACATGACGTTATGTCGCGGGATAAAATCCCGCATACCATTAGTCCGCATTTTTGATAACGCAAAACCAATACAACGAAATACCATTATCCCGCAAACATTTACTCCCCATAGGCCTTTATCACGCATGCCATCACAACGCAAAGGCATGCAAGCCTTTGTGCAAAAAAAAAAAAAATATATATATATATATATCCCACTCGACTGGCCCGGGTAGAGGCTTCCGAGCGCTCTCTTGGCGGTGCGAGGGAGATTGCAGCAGGGCCCCGCTGCTAGTAATTCCATCGGTTTCTGCGAAGGCAGAGATTCTCCCGCACTCCCGGTTTCAAGTACGACTACACCACACTTTTAGTCGTTTGAATTTTCATTTATTTCCACAGCTCGTTATCAGCATACTCCTCGACGCGTTTCGCGGCACCACGCCGCTTTCTCACGAGGCAAATTTACATTTGTGTATTTTTTCATTACGTTTAAATAAAGTATTGTGTTCACTTCTAAAAAACGGAAGGGGGTGGTGGGAAGTGACGATTTACAAGTGACTTCCTGTACAAGGTGCAGCTAAGCATTATGGTCTATGTAGTGCTTAATTCAACCAATTTCAAAAACTCATACTTTTGTTATACAATTCCCTTTGTTACGTATACTTTTACTCCTTTCTCTCTGACGATTGTTCATGAAGGTGCCTTATTTGCACTCCAGCTTATTAAACATTTCAATAACATCATTTTTGGCCCTCTGGTGGGCATAATTTCTTCCATCACATACGGTGAACTTTACTTGTATCCTCCAGTGGATTACCATGAAAGTTCCATGTATTTTATTTCAGCCGGTTGCTCATTTCAATCATTTCATTATTGTCCCTCTAGTGGACATTGATTACTCAAGGGGGTATTGTGTTCACAGTTTTGGTGACTTTAATTCTGCACAGTTTGTTTCTAGTCAATTGGGTGCGTGAAGTGAAAAAAGTGCAAAATCAATCATACTTAAAAATCTTGTGACAATAAAGAGGAGGACAGAAACGGTTGTCTTTTGAGCAATTAATTACACTTTTGGGGCATTGATTTACAGATGATAATGGAATTCCTCATCCTGGTTCAATCCATGAGGGGTTAATGTTCGAAAATTTAGGATGTGTTTTGATTCTTTCTGTCTTAAGGTTCTGATTCGATCGCCACCGCGTGGGTTGTTGATGACGCTTTCGATAGCATAGAATTTTAGTTTCTTCCAGTCACTGTTGTGTTCTTTTTCCATATGTCTTGAGATGGCATTGCTTCTGTCACAATTTATTGTGGCCCTCACGTGTTCAAGGATTCGTTTTTTCAATTCGCACTTCGTGCTTCCCACGTATTTTAAGGCACATGGACATTCCACTATGTAAATGACGTATTCACTTTTGCAATTGATAAGCTGTTGTATTTTCCAAATTCTGTTGTTTGCCATTATGATTTCCTTTTTCTTTTCCGCAATGGCACACACCTTACATCCAGAGCATTTGAAAAAACCTTTCACTTTCGGCCAAGCTTCTGGTTTTTTTGGCATTTGGAAATGGCTATGTACAAGTTTGTCCCGTAGGTTTTTTGCCCTTTTGTACGTCACTTGTGGATGATCCCCTACGATCTTTGAAGTTGTCTGGTCCATGTGTAGAATATGCCAATTTTTTCTCAAGATGGCTAGAACTTGACTGTTACTGGTTGAATAAGTTGTTATCAGTCTTATTTTGTTCTCATCGCTTTTTGATGTTTTCTTTTCAGCGATTAAATCAGTTCTTGATCGTTTTTCAGTTCTCTGTAAGGCAGACTCAGTTGTACTTTGATTATACATCCTCTTTTTAAATCTTGATTCCGCCTTTTGGCGGTGTTTTAGCCATTCTTCCTTTTTGGAGCATATTCGTTTTATGCGGAGAAATTCCCCGTACGGAATATTTTTGATCAGGCTCGTCTGATGGAAGCTCTGTGCATGCAGCACCGAATTTGTGGCAGTTGTTTTGCGATGGAGCGTCATATGTACCTCACTATTTTCAATGTATATCTCTGTGTCGAGAAACACTACTCTAGATTCATTTATCTCATAGGTGAATTTGAGATTGTAGTTTGAATTGTTCAAGATGTTGAAATATTCAGAGAATTCTTCTTTTGTGCCATCCCATACTAGGAGAAGGTCGTCGATGTATCGAAGCCAAGTTATTGTTTTGTTTTGGAATCTTTCATTTTCAATTCTCCAAGCCCATTCTTGCTCCCAGAGGCCCATGGTCAAACAGGCATACGACGGGCTAAAGGGAAAGCCCATCGCTGTGCCTTTGATTTGCTTATACATTTGGTCCCCGAATAAGAATGCATTTTGTTCCAAGCACATCTCGATCATCTCCTTTAGCATCTTGTTGTGGCTCGTGTATTGTATGTCTCGATCTGCCAAGAATTGTTCAAATGCTCTCAGGCCAATGTCATTTTGTATATTCGAATACAGAGACACCACGTCCATGGTTACTAATTTGTACGTGGCCTGCCACGGTGTTTCTTGTAAATGTCTTAAGAGATCCCCAGTGTCTTGGAGGTATGATGTTAGTCCCTTCACGTATGGCAATAAAAAGATGTCTAGATAATTGGCAACGGGCTCCAGGAGAGATTCCTTTGCGGAGATTATGGGTCTCCCTGGTGGTTTCGTGGGGTGTTTGTGCAATTTTGGCAAGAAGTAAATAGTGGCCATTTTAGGGAAAGGTGTTTTGAGGTATTTTACTTCATCGTCATTCAACAAATTTTGAGCCAACCTGCCATCCAATTTGATGTCTAATTCTTCCTTCCATTTGCTCATGGGATTGCTTGGAAGTTTTATGTAATATTCCTTGTTTTTGAGTTGTGAATACGCCTCCTTCATGTAGGTGTCTTTATCCAGGATGACGACGTTGCCGCCTTTGTCGGCCATTTTGATCTCTATGGTCATGTCTCCTTTTAAGTTGTTAAGAGCTTGTCTTTCTACTGTTGAGAGATTGTCCTTTCTTTTGGGTTGCGATAGATTGTATAGATCTTTTATGACACATTCGTGGAAGAAGTCAATTTTATTCCCTGGGGGTAGTTGTGGATAGAATTTGGATGTTGGTCGCAATTTACTACACCCAGCTCCCATTTGGGGAACATGTTCTTCAATGCTTGCTGGTTCTCCTTGATCCTCCTGTAGTTCAATTAGTGTCATGAGACTTTGTGCATCTCTTGATGGTAGAGTGGATGTGGATTGTGAGATTTGTCTTTCGAATTTGGCAATTTTTGGGTTTTCCACAAACAACTTTGCCAATTTTATTTTCCTTATAAATTTATAAAGGTCGATTCTGGTCTCTGCTAAGTCAATATTGTTGGTAGGACAGAAACTTAATCCTCTTTTTAGAATATTTGATTCCATCTCAGTAAGGTTCCGCTTGGATAGGTTGACTACTTCTAGTTCTTGGTCCGTATCCTTGATTTCGGATTCAGACTGTGACACTGTGCCCGGTTCTAATTCCATTTCTGACGCATGCTTCGGGTCATTGTTCCCACGCGACCCTCTCCAGAATTTTTGTTTGTGTTGCCGCTTGCCTCTCCTGGTTGGTTTTTTCGGGCATGTCCTCTGCCCCTCATTATTGGTGGGGGACCCATTCTCTCCCAGTTTTTTTGCTGTAAGGCAAGTTTCATTTCGTCTAAAAAATCTCTTTTTGATTTTTGTTCCCCTGTTCTACTTTCATCCCCGCTCACACTGGCGTCCGTTGATGTCAGGGAGGAGAGGCTTCCTTCGTCTGCCCCAAAGGTCATGCTTTCATTGTTTTTGAATCTGTCAAATTTTCGGGCGTATGTAAAAATCCTGCCTTCCAGGTAGTCTTCCTTGTCTCTCTGGAATTTATTTTGTTTCCGCAACTTTACTGACTCTTCATGTTTGGCAATGTAATGTTCCAATTCCTCTTTGAATTTTTTCAGGTCAGCATCCATTTCTATTTCTGCTAGGTCTTTCTCCAGGTTTTTTAGTTGATTAGTAATTCTTTCCAGAAACTTGAACTTTCGGTTGGTCTCGAGTGTTTGGGGAACAACAGCTAGAGAGAAAACGAGTCAGTGTACTCGGGGAACAAATCCCTTAATAGCGTGTTGTTGAGGATCCCAAATAACGAGCCGGTTCAATAGTGACGACAGGAAACAAGGAAACACACGAGCAATTAACAGCAAAAGCCGTTGATTATATCAGCATACTCATGGATAAAAGAGAAGCAGACAGAAATACCGTCATTGAGACAATCTTTGACGAGGCAACAAACACAAATACAGATGGAACTGTTGGAAATAAAAAATCGGATGTCAAAAACAAACTCAAAACCTGGGAGAAATTGTCCAAGAAAGAAATTAACAAATGGTGGGAGGTGGCAGCTTAAAAAAAATATCTGAGTGTAAATCGACTTCCAGGAGGACTGAGAATTAATTTGATGCCGAACCATCAGGACACAAGCAATGACTTACTAACTGAGTGGGGCGAATACATCCTCAAATCGTCGCTAGGATTAATGGAGATCCTAGTGAGACACATTGAGATAGCCCTGGAAAGAATTACTAAACAACTAAAAAACCTGGAGAAAGACCTAGCAGAAATAGAAATGGATGCTGACCTGAAAAAATTCAAAGAGGAATTGGAACATTACATTGCCAAACATGAAGAGTCAGTAAAGTTGCGGAAACAAAATAAATTCCAGAGAGACAAGGAAGACTACCTGGAAGGCAGGATTTTTACATACGCCCGAAAATTTGACAGATTCAAAAACAATGAAAGCATGACCTTTGGGGCAGACGAAGGAAGCCTCTCCTCCCTGACATCAACGGACGCCAGTGTGAGCGGGGATGAAAGTAGAACAGGGGAACAAAAATCAAAAAGAGATTTTTTTAGACGAAATGAAACTTGCCTTACAGCAAAAAAACTGGGAGAGAATGGGTCCCCCACCAATAATGAGGGGCAGAGGAAGAGGCAGAGGACATGCCCGAAAAAACCAACCAGGAGAGGCAAGCGGCAACACAAACAAAAATTCTGGAGAGGGTCGCGTGGGAACAATGACCCGAAGCATGCGTCAGAAATGGAATTAGAACCGGGCACAGTGTCACAGTCTGAATCCGAAATCAAGGATACGGACCAAGAACTAGAAGTAGTCAACCTATCCAAGCGGAACCTTACTGAGATGGAATCAAATATTCTAAAAAGAGGATTAAGTTTCTGTCCTACCAACAATATTGACTTAGCAGAGACCAGAATCGACCTTTATAAATTTATAAGGAAAATAAAATTGGCAAAGTTGTTTGTGGAAAACCCAACAATGGCCAAATTCGAAAGACAAATCCCACAATCCACATCCACTCTACCATCAAGAGATGCACAAAGTCTCATGACACTAATTGAACTACAGGAGGATCAAGGAGAACCAGCAAGCATTGAAGAACATGTTCCCCAAATGGGAGCTGGGTGTAGTAAATTGCGACCAACATCCAAATTCTATCCACAACTACCCCCAGGGAATAAAATTGACTTCTTCCATGAATGTGTCATAAAAGATCTATACAATCTATCGCAACCCAAAAGAAAGGACAATCTCTCAACAGTAGAAAGACAAGCTCTTAACAACTTAAAAGGAGACATGACCATAGAGATCAAAATGGCCGACAAAGGCGGCAACGTCGTCATCCTGGATAAAGACACCTACATGAAGGAGGCGTATTCACAACTCAAAAACAAGGAATATTACATAAAACTTCCAAGCAATCCCATGAGCAAATGGAAGGAAGAATTAGACATCAAATTGGATGGCTGGTTGGCTCAAAATTTGTTGAATGACGATGAAGTAAAATACCTCAAAACACCTTTCCCTAAAATGGCCACTATTTACTTCTTGCCAAAATTGCACAAACACCCCACGAAACCACCAGGGAGACCCATAATCTCCGCAAAGGAATCTCTCCTGGAGCCCGTTGCCAATTATCTAGACATCTTTTTATTGCCATACGTGAAGGGACTAACATCATACCTCCAAGACACTGGGATCTCTTAAGACATTTACAAGAAACACCGTGGCAGGCCACGTACAAATTAGTAACCATGGACGTGGTGTCTCTGTATTCGAATATACAAAATGACATTGGCCTGAGAGCATGTGAACAATTCTTGGCAGATCGAGACATACAATACACGAGCCACAACAAGATGCTAAAGGAGATGATCGAGATGTGCTTGGAACAAAATGCATTCTTATTCGGGGACCAAATGTATAAGCCAATCAAAGGCACAGCGATGGGCTTTCCCTTTAGCCCGTCGTATGCCTGTTTGACCATGGGCCTCTGGGAGCAAGAATGGGCTTGGAGAATTGAAAATGAAAGATTCCAAAACAAAACAATAACTTGGCTTCGATACATCGACAACCTTCTCCTAGTATGGGATGGCACAAAAGAAGAATTCTCTGAATATTTCAACATCTTGAACAATTCAAACTACAATCTCAAATTCACCTATGAGATAAATGAATCTAGAGTAGTGTTTCTCGACACAGAGATATACATTGAAAATAGTGAGGTACATACGACGCTCCATCGCAAAACAACTGCCACAAATTCGGTGCTGCATGCACAGAGCTTCCATCAGACGAGCCTGATCAAAAATATTCCGTACGGGGAATTTCTCCGCATAAAACGAATATGCTCCAAAAAGGAAGAATGGCTAAAACACCGCCAAAAGGCGGAATCAAGATTTAAAAAGAGGATGTATAATCAAAGTACAATTGAGTCTGCCTTACAGAGAACTGAAAAACGATCAAGAACTGATTTAATCGCTGAAAAGAAAACATCAAAAAGCGATGAGAACAAAATAAGACTGATAACAACTTATTCAACCAGTAACAGTCAAGTTCTAGCCATCTTGAGAAAAAATTGGCATATTCTACGCATGGACCAGACAACTGCAAAGATCGTAGGGGATCATCCACAAGTGACGTACAAAAGGGCAAAAAACCTACGGGACAAACTTGTACATAGCCATTTCCAAATGCCAAAAAAACCAGAAGCTTGGCCGAAAGTGAAAGGTTTTTTCAAATGCTCTGGATGTAAGGTGTGTGCCATTGCGGAAAAGAAAAAGGAAATCATAATGGCAAACAACAGAATTTGGAAAATACAACAGCTTATCAATTGCAAAAGTGAATACGTCATTTACATAGTGGAATGTCCATGTGCCTTAAAATACGTGGGAAGCACGAAGTGCGAATTGAAAAAACGAATCCTTGAACACGTGAGGGCCACAATAAATTGTGACAGAAGCAATGCCATCTCAAGACATATGGAAAAAGAACACAACAGTGACTGGAAGAAACTAAAATTCTATGCTATCGAAAGCGTCATCAACAACCCACGCGGTGGCGATCGAATCAGAACCTTAAGACAGAAAGAATCAAAACACATCCTAAATTTTCGAACATTAACCCCTCATGGATTGAACCAGGATGAGGAACTCCATTATCATCTGTAAATCAATGCCCAAAAGTGTAATTAATTGCTCAAAAGACAACCGTTTCTGTCCTCCTCTTTATTGTCACAAGATTTTTAAGTATGATTGATTTTGCACTTTTTTCACTTCACGCACCCAATTGACTAGAAACAAACTGTGCAGAATTAAAGTCACCAAAACTGTGAACACAATACCCCCTTGAGTAATCAATGTCCACTAGAGGGACAATAATGAAATGATTGAAATGAGCAACCGGCTGAAATAAAATACATGGAACTTTCATGGTAATCCACTGGAGGATACAAGTAAAGTTCACCGTATGTGATGGAAGAAATTATGCCCACCAGAGGGCCAAAAATGATGTTATTGAAATGTTTAATAAGCTGGAGTGCAAATAAGGCACCTTCATGAACAATCGTCAGAGAGAAAGGAGTAAAAGTATACGTAACAAAGGGAATTGTATAACAAAAGTATGAGTTTTTGAAATTGGTTGAATTCAGCACTACATAGACAATAATGCTTAGCTGCACCTTGTACAGGAAGTCACTTGTAAATCGTCACTTCCCACCACCCCCTTCCGTTTTTTAGAAGTGAACACAATACTTTATTTAAACGTAATGAAAAAATACACAAATGTAAATTTGCCTCGTGAGAAAGCGGCGTGGTGCCGCGAAACGCGTCGAGGAGTATGCTGATAACGAGCTGTGGAAATAAATGAAAATTCAAACGACTAAAAGTGTGGTGTAGTCGTACTTGAAACCGGGAGTGCGGGAGAATCTCTGCCTTCGCAGAAACCGATGGAAATATATTTAAATATTTAAACATTACTCGCTAATATATGTATTCACTAAGATACACCTAATAAGCCAGTTAACCAATCAATTTTTTTTTTAAAAACCACTGTCATGAGTGATGTAATATGTGACGTCATCAGCAGTGCATTGCAGACGTGCAAGTTATAGTGAGTCCAACTAACTATAACGTGGGAATTTCAATGGTTTTATGCGAGTAAAATTTCCAGCTAACTATAACTGGTGTGAAACCTATGGTTTTTTCAGTGAATATATATATATATATATATATATATAAATATATACATACAAATATATTTTACTAATTTTAAAAATAAACTTTTTTTCATTTTAATTGAATTATTTATAATTATATTTGTTTATAAATATATATTTAATATTTATATATATATATATATATATATATATATATATATATATATATTATTTTTTTATTTTAAATTACCCTATAGACCCTAAAAAACAACAACCATGGTCCCTTAAAATACCCCTGCACCCCAAAATCATAAACCACCCTTACTCCTTATAATACCCCAGCACCCTTAAACAATAACCCATCCTGACCCTAAAAATATCCCTGTACCCCAAAACCCAAACCTACCCCTGAACCCTAAAAATACCCCTGTACCCCAAAACCCAAACCTACCCCTGAACCCTAAAAGACCCCTGTACCCCAAAACCCAAACCTATCCCTGAACCCTAAAAATACCCCTGTACCCCAAAACCAAAAACTTTCCCTGAACCCTAAAAATACCCCTGTACCCCAAAACCCAAACCTATCCCTGAACCCTAAAAATACTCATGTACCCCAAACCCCAAACCTATCCCTGAACCCTAAAAATGCCCCTGTACCCCAAAACCCAAACCTATCCCTAAACCCTAAAAATATCCCTGTACCCCAAAACCCAAACCTACCCCATAACCCTAAAAATAACCCTGTACCCCAAAACCAAAACCTATCCCTGAACCCTAAAATACCCCTGTACCCCAAAACCCAAACCTAGTCCTGAACCCTAAAAATACCCCTGTACCCCAAAACCCAAACCTATCCCTGAACCCTAAAAATACCCCTGTACCCCAAAACCCAAAACTTTCCCTGAACCCTAAAAATACCCCTATACCCCAATACCCAAACCTATCCCTGAACCCTAAAAATACCCCTGTACCCCAAACCTAGCCCTGAACCCTAAAAATATCCCTGTACCCCAAAACCCAAACCTATCCCTGAACCCTAAAAATACCCCTGTACCCCAAAACCCAAACCTACCCCTGAACCCTAAAAATACCCCTGTACCCCTAAACCATATACCCCAATACCCCCAAACTAAAACCATATACTTACCTTACACTTCAATATTAAAAACATGCTTTTACCATTCATGCTTTTACAACAAATTTCGTTGTAAAAGCATGCGTGGTAAAAGCATATAAGATGCGGACTGATGGTACTTTCGTTATAATGGTATGCGGACTGAAGGTATGTGGAATGAAAGTTGCGGTATGAAGGTGTTGAACCATTACTGGCATATATGAGAGTGTAAACTGACTAGCAGTTGAAATAGACACATATTTAGAATCTTGTGCTAAATGTCTTAGTGATACAAAGAGGTGGTAATGTTAGTATGCAATACATGAGGAATCATGCTTTGTTAGGGAACTTCATGTTTGTGATTATGTGATGTCCCCCCCAAAATGTACTGACTATACATGCAATGGAAATTCTGTGCTGCCTGCGATGCGCTTTTACCACGTCATGACTACCCATGCCTACCTGTGTATCCCCTGAGTCACACAGACAGCTACAGTCTGGAACACAGCTGGTTGTGACCATAGGAGAATGTGGCACATCTCTGCTAGAGCCATCCCTGGTATCTGCCAGAGAAACCCTTGTATTGACTGCTAGAAAGGCTAGGGTAGGGACTGGAGCTGGAAAGCTGCAAAGCGGAATTACCAGAAGGTTGATCTGTCCTGCTGTCTGCCTGCTGTCCATCTCCCCGCCCATTTGTCTGTCCATCAGTGTATGTCTATCTCATTCAATATGCTTGGTACCATGCCTGTTGATTCACTAATATCTCAGGGGAAGTGACATCACACACACACACACTTTGACGCTCAATGGTGTTGCAAGATTTATCCCTTGATTCAATGTCAACCCCTTCACAGTCCTCTATTTGTTGTTAGGGGTAGAGAAACACCAAGCGGGGAAGGCTACAGACAGTAAGCACAGCTATTAATGGCCTGCTCACTTTCTCTTTCTGCTGCTGTCTTCGTGACTTCTGAGACCAGAGGCAGAAAGAGCTTTGCCTGGAGTACCAGAGGGCATCAAGAATTTCATGCCTTCCTAAGTAGAATGGGACAACAGCGTATGGTGTAGTCTCCCACCCCAATAAGGTGAGGCAAACTGTATGTGTGAAACAGGAGGGTCCCAGTATTGCAGAGTAAACAACGAACCATAATATCATTAACATAATATGTATTTGTAGCGCACAACATTCACCCGAGGAGGTCTCTTGGTGCTATTGACAGATAACAGATCTTTCTTGTTATCCAACTCAATGGAAATTACTATATTCACCATAGAGTATTAAGGCTGAAGGAACCTGTCCAGATCAGAACCTATGATCATGGGGTCAAATACAGACCCCGGGAGTTCATGCTTTAGTCTACTGAGGTTCTTTAATTTTGACTCCATCTTACATTTGTCGTCATTTTTGTTGCCTTTACACAGGCTGCTCTATTCATGAAGTGTCTCTGCCCTTTGGACTGCAACCTGTTGAAAACCCCCCCCTCTGTCCTTGCTTTGAAATCAATCTCAGACACCAGCTGGCCTAACTGCATACAGACATGTCCTGCCATTACTGATTGACCTATAGGTGTTGTAATTGATTTACTTGTGGGTTGGGCAGAAACACGACGTAAGGGGGACGTTCTGGTTATATGATGCCTTGTTTTGAATGGTTTCCTATTGGCTAATATTTTGCAGATCATGTATGTCCATATTAGGTATTTTGCATGCTTGCAAAAGCTAGGACTGCCCCTTACTTTTGTGCTGAGTTTGTAACCTTAAGCATATAAAAGGCCTCTGTTTTTTGTACTCTTTGGACTGCCTCATTCAGTTGCTAAGGCTCCTGTGTGACGTAGTCTCACTTAATTAAGTTTAATAAAGATGTCTTTTCATATTTCAGCTTCTGTGCCAAGTTCTTTGTATTAGTGAGACCCCTGAGAATGAAGATTGCAGTTCTTCACTACTAGCAACCACTGGTGCTTCCTTCCTTGGCCCTTCATAGGAGAAAAGAATCGCTGCCATACATCTAGTACTGCCTCCATGTAGTTTTTACATTATCCAGAAATTAGGGCCCAGCTCAATAAACATGATCTCCAGCTCCATAGACCATTACTGGGCACATTACATACACAGCTGCTTCTAATCACTTCTGGGGGAGAATTAGGTGAACACTTTTTAGGTCTTTATGCCAATTCAGTACCTCCAGAATAGCCTTAAACATACATTCACACCATCATAAGCCAGTTTAGTCATTCAAACCTTGGTTTCCCCTCTCCCCACTTTCTCATCTGAGGACAGGAAAACCAAAGCATGAACATTGGGTTCCTAACAATGTGTCACGTTGATTCACCAATAATATTCCATTGTTGGTTTCAGTGCCTTTCCTAGTGGGGATCCTTTCCTCTCCTAGTGGAATGTGGATTGCATTCCAGGGAATCAACCTGGGTTAATTGTGAGGTTATTGAACCCAATCCATCAAACTTAGCTAGAAACTCAGGTACGTGATCACCAATCAAATCTCGATGACCAACCAGGTTAACACGGTCATCTCATGCTTCCACATGTTCAAGCTCCTCAGAAAAGTCTTCAGATGACACCTGCTAAACACCCAAAGTAGCATCTTCCAAGCCTTGATCACAAGAAAATTGGACTACGGAAACACCCTCTATGCGGACATTACTACACAGCTCACCAATAGACTCCAGGTAATTCAGAATGCAGCAGCAAAACTGCCAACCTATACTCACACAGCCAAACACCCCAAAGAGGTTCAATGGCTCTCCATATACAAGCATGTCCTCTTCAAGCTACTAAACACACCTACAATGCACTACACAACCAATGACCTGCATACCATACTTCCACACATATATTTAAAGTTTTGTATAGCGCGAACATGACCCAGAAGGGTATCAGAGCCCTTTACATACGATTTAAGTAGACAAAGTAAACAGTTAGGGGAGAGACATCAGGGAAACAGTGGGACAAAATATAGTAGGTGCAAGCTGAAATTGAGGAGGACAAAGGAGGAGGGTTGGGAGAGACCGACATGTAGGGCAAACAACTGCCGGAACAAGCGAGATATTATACAGTAACTTAGAGACAAGAGGAGCGCACTTAGGGCAAAAAAAAAACAACAGGAACAAACGAGACAGTATACAGTAACTTAGCGGCTGGCCTGCTCACCTGTGTCCCCGCATTTCAAGAGCTGTAGCCTTTGGCCACGCCGTTTTATACCAAACTCAGAAAGCTTGGAACAACCACTCCAGAGCCTCCAGCTCAATCCTAGAATTCTTGCCTTTTCCAATAGGGCTCAGCCAGGCAGCCTCACCATTTTAGGTGATAGGATACCCTCATAGGTGGTAAGTGTGCCATACAATTTCACATAACATAGCATTCTTCCTCCTGTTAAATAGGGTGACCCAAGCTTGAGGTGCTAGGACTCTTAATCCAAGACTAGAGGTGGACAAGCCACTGAATGCTTGAGTCAGGCTCGATTATGATGGCCGGCTTTGACTCAGTTCAAGGTCCTGTTGGAATCTCAAGCCCAGAATGAGCCTAGGTTTCAAGTGGCTTCTGCCTACCACCCTCACTATACCCAAGATGTGGCATTATGCCAGAGCTGACGACTTTGAAACTGGGGAAACAGGTTTGAGTCTCGACATTGCCTCAACCTCCTATGATTCTGGGCAAATCACTTAACCTCCCCATGCCTTTAAAAATGAATGTGATCTTATTTAATGTAACTGGTGCTCACATAAAGTACTCCAACCCCTTCAGGTCGAGTTCACATTATATGAAAATGCACAGAGGTAAAAACAAAGTATTGACATAAATAAAAGGTAAATAGATACCCATTTAGTGACTGATTTGCACAAATTGGATCCAGAAAACCTGGATAAACTGTGGCTTCCCTGCTTAAATTGTGTGATCTTAGGTAATATTTAATATCACCAAAACTTTTTTTCATTATCTATAAGAAAGCGCTTTTAAATATGTGAGTTGCACAAAAACATATTCAAGTTCCGAAATTTGTATAGCGCACTACTCACCCAGAGGGTCTCAAGGCGCTTGAGGGAGGGAGGTGGTTTACTTATCGAATATCCAGGTTTTTAGTTGTTTTCTGAAGGAGAGGTGGTTCTGTGTAAGGCGGAGGTGGGTGGGGAGGGAATTCCAGGTCTTGGCCGCTAAGTAGGAGAAGGATCTTCCTCCCATGGTGGATCTGTGGATGCGCGGAATTGCGGCGAGGGCTTGGTTGGACGATCGTAGTTGGCGGGAGGGGGTGTAGAAGGAAAGTCGCGTGTTGAGGCAATCGTGTCCTTGGTCGTAGAGGGCTTTGTGTGCGTGGGTGAGGAGACGGAACGTTATTCTCTTGTTGACAGGGAGCCAGTGGAGGTCTCTCAGGTGGCCGGAAATGTGAGCTTGCCGAGGGATGTCCAAAATGAGTCTGGCTGAGGCGTTTTGGATGCATTGGAGTTTTTTCTGTAGTTTGGTTGTGGTTCCGGCGTAAAGGGTGTTTCCGTAATCCAGTCGGCTTGTGACCAGTGCGTGGGTGACCGTCTTTCTTGTTTCGGTGGGGATCCAACGGAAGATTTTTTTGAGCATGCGTAGGATGTTGAAGCATGATGATGAGACGGCGTTGACTTGTCTGGTCATCGAGAGGGAGGAGTCCAGGATGAAGCCCAGGTTACGTGCGTGGTCCGTAGGTATGGGTGCGGTTCCCAGGGCCGGTGGCCACCATGAGTCGTCCCAGGCAGAGGGGGATGACCCTAAGATGAGGACTTCCGTTTTGTCCGAGTTAAGTTTAAGATGGCTGTTCTTCATCCACTCGGCTACTTCTTTCATTCCTTCGTGTAAATTGGTTTTGGCGATGTTTGGGTCTTTGGTGAGGGAGAGGATCAGCTGGGTGTCGTCTGCGTAAGAGATGATGTTGAGGTTGTGTTGGCGTGCGATGGATGCGAGGGGACTCATGTATACGTTGAAGAGGGTGGGACTGAGTGATGATCCTTGTGGTACGCCGCAGATGACTTCGGTGGCCTCTGATTTAAAAGGGGGGAGGCGGACTCTCTAGGTTCTTCCGGCGAGGAATGAGATGATCCAGTCCAATGCTTTTCCTTATATTCCGACGTTGCTGAGGCGTTGTTTGAGGGTGCTATGACAGACTGTGTCGAAGGCTGCGGATAGGTCAAGTAGGATGAGGGCGACTGTTTCTCCATTGTCCAGTAGTGTTCGGATGTCGTCTGTTGCTGCGATGAGGGCGGTTTCGGTGCTGTGTTTGGCTCGGAAGCCGGACTGTGAAGGGTCGAGGGATTTGTTGGATTCGAGGAAGGCGGCGAGCTGACTATTGACGGCTTTCTCAATGACTTTGGCGGGGAATGGGAGGAGCGAGATGGGGCGGTAGTTCTTAAGTTCGGTGGGGTCTGCTGTGGATTTCTTCAGAAGGGCGCTGAGTTCGGCATGTTTCCAGTTTTACGGGAAGGTAGCGGAGTTGAAGGAACAGTTGATGACATCGCGGAGGTGGGGTGCGATGATGGAGTCTGCTTTGTTGAAAATGTGGTGGGGACATGGGTCGGTAGGCGATCCTGAGTGGAATGAGTTCATCAGGCGGATGGTGTCTTCGGTGGTGATTGGGTTCCAGGCGCAGAGGTTGCTAGAGTGCGGTTTTGGTTCAGGGGTAGGTGGAGTGGACTGGTCTTCGGACTGGTTTTCAAAGCTGTTATGTATTTCGGCGATTTTGTTGTGGAAGAATGAGGATAGAGAGTCGCAGAGGTCTTGGGAGGGAGTGATGTCGTTGGTGCCGGCGGTGGGGTTAGTAAATTCTTTGACGATGTTGAATAGTTCCTTGCTGTTTTGGGCATTGTTGTCAAGTCGATCCTTGAATGCTGATTTCTTGGTGGATCTGATCAGTTGGTGGTGTTTGCGGGTGGCGTTCTTGAAGGTGGCTAGGTTGTCAGTGGTTGGGTTTTTTCTCCAGGATTTCTCGAGAGTACGACAGAGCTTCTTGGATTTCTTAAGGTCATCGTTGAACCAGGGGGCTTTTTTGCCACCTTGCTTGATTAGATGGTTTTTCAGGGGTGCTAGTACGTCGGCGCTGTGGGTGATCCATTGTGTGAGGTTAGTTGCTGCTTGGTTTGGGTCCGATGATATGGCAGGGGGGTTTTGGTGAAGCGATGTGAAGAGCTGGTCGGTGGTGATTTTGTTCCAATTTCTTCGAGGAATAGGTTGTGGGGGGTTGTGGGTCGTGGTCTTTTTGTAGTTGAAGTGAACGCAGCTGTGGTCCGTCCAATGGAGAGCTGTGGTGTGATCGACGGAGATGTGCTTGCTGGAGGTGAAGATAGGGTCGAGCGTGTGTCCGGCAAGGTGGGTGCGGGTGTCAACAAGTTGTTTGAGTCCGAGATTGGCCAGGTTGTCTAGGAGGGTGGTGGTGTTGCTGTCTTTTTTCTTTTCCAGGTGGAAGTTGAGGTCTCCCAGTAGAATGTAGTTCTCGGAGGGGAGGGCATGTGGGCTGATGAAGTCAGTGATGTCTTCGCTGAATTGTGTGCGGGGTCCTGGTGGTCTGTAGATGAGGGTGCCTCTGAGTGTGGTTTTGGGTTCGGTGTGAATCTGGAAGTGAAGGTGTTCGGCGGAAGTGAGGTTATCGTCGGAACTGGTCGTGATGCGAATGGTGTTCTTATGGACGATAGCGATGCCTCCTCCTGTTTGGTTGGTGCGATCTTTTCGGATGATCTTGTAGGCATCCGGGATGGCAATGGCGATGTCGGGTGCTGATGAGGCGTTCATCCATGTTTCTGTAAGGAAGGCGACGTCCGGCGATGTGGTGTCGAGTAGGTTCCAGAGTTCAATGGAGTGTCTGTGGACTGAGCGGGTGTTGATCAGGATGCACTTCAGGTGGTTAGTGTCGGAGTTCTGTTTGGCGTTTGTGGATTTGGTGTGGGTCCTGATGCAGTCAAACTTGCAGGAGTGGCAGGTGAAGGGTCCATGGGTGTGTCCAGGCGCGGCTAGATAGCAGTTTGGGAGTCGGCCGGGGTTAAGGGCTGAGAGGGTTGCGGTGTCGTAAGTAATGCGGGTGGAATGGGTTTTGCGGGGGCAGGGGGTCTGGCGCTGGGCGCGGTCCAGGCGCGGACAGGCGTAGACGGGCTTACCTTTGGCGCACCTTCGGCGCGCATTGGGTGCGTCCGCTGCGCGTGAACGCTGCGCGCAAAAGCATCTATCATATGTGGATAGTGGAGGGGGCGGGGGCGAGGGAGGAGCAGCTGGGAGGCGGGACTGGGGTGGAGAGCCGGGCAGGGAGGCACAACAACAAACAACAAGATGGCAGCAAGCCAAAAGCAAAACAGGATTGGGGCACAATCGAAATGAACGCGATGAAAATGGCAGTGGCACCGGCACAGACAAGCACAACTGAAATATTCTGGCAAAAGGCAGCGCAGCACAATTTAAATCTCTTGAAAGCGCACTTTCGCAATAGCGTTACAATATCAATGTAATATGCAATCAGGCACGAATAATAGCGCTACAATACCAATGTAATATGCACTCAGGCACTGATAATTGTGGGAGCAATGCGAGGTAGCAGAGAGCAATTCGGGAGTATAGCGCTACGATACCACAGGCGGCAAGCAGATCAGGGAGCAGCGTGAGGAGCGACCGCGTCTGAGGGGATCAGGACGGTCTGATGTTTGATTTTATAGACTATAGTGTTGCTTTATAAGAATCTGGGCCATGAACAGGGTTTAATAAGACAACTGTCCTGCCTCTTAGTTCACTGATGGTTCATGTTCACATGCTATCACTTTTAATAAGCACTTCTCAGTGCAGTGCTATAATGTGACGTTTTAATATCAAAGATTCCACATGGTAAAGAAATACACTTTTTTGGATTTTGAAGAGACTTCGTCATATTTTATGTGAAGTTTATTGTATGATTTACATAGCAGATAATTTCAGGGTTTGGCTCTAAGAGCCGAGCCAGACCCGTGCTCAGCTCTGGTCGGCTCTATCTGTCAATTGTTTAGCTCGTCCACCTCTATCCAAGACAGGACAGGAGTTAATTTCAGTGCCATGGTGCTCTAAAAAAAAGTCAGGTAGGAGATATGCAGCAGTGCTGTCTCACCCACAGGTTTTTTGGCAGTACATGTTTCCCTCACATGTTGACAGAATATTTCTGTAATTTCCTTTGACAAAGAGTAACTATGCACTCTCATGCTTAATGGCTCATATCTTGTGTAAAAAATCCTTAAAAAATGTATTTTGACCCTCTTAGATAATGTTTTTCATTTTCCATTCAGACACTTCCTAGGAATAATACCCTACTATGCTCTTTGTTTACTTGTAATCCAATCGAATTATACATCTGTGTATTATCAAAACGGTTTCTCATTACATTGAACTTTGTTTAATCATTTTAATGGCCATTATCTGTAACAATGTTTAATACATATTGTATTGCTTGATTCCCAATGCATTTCATTCACCAAGCGCTTTATCAGTAGACAATCTCACTCTTGAAGGGTGTATATCCTTTTCTCAATACCTCTTTAATCCACCATCTGCACCATCTTTCTGTACCATTGTCACTACTCCAACATAGTCCCCTCTCTCCTGTCCTACAGCTGCTACTGCTGTGCGTACAATAGGGGTTCCCCAAGCTACAAAGTGTTTTTTGCACTATTTACAAAGGTGCTTAGAAAACTTTGTAACGTTGCATTTTTTTCTCACTTTCTAATAGCCACTTGATGCTTTTTGATCCTTTTTAGATTACGAGAGCCCTCGTTGGTATTACAATATTTATTGCATTTAGCAAAATATCATTCTCTGGGGTTCGAAATTTGCTAGCTGCAATAAATAGCACCTCTCACAAGTTTTCCCCAAAACATAGGGCATACTCAAGGCCACTGGAATTATGCGGCAATGGGAGGGTCAAATTATTCAGCAGTCTTGAGTAAATTATGCATCAAGAAAAGGCAAACTATGTGGCATAATGCAGCATATTTCCTAATAGTATTATTTCATTATTTTGTCATTTTTAAACTTGGTAACACTGTATGGACATTGGTTGCACCTCAGTAAAAGTTAAACACCCAAATACATCAATAAGCAACAGAAACGTAACCAGTCCAGCCTTGCAAAGGGCCTTCCACTGTGCTGCAACACGTGTTGCTGCATTTTAAGTAACTTTTGACCCGTTTGAGCTAGAAACAATTTTTTTGTTAAAAACTGCAGATTATGCAGCAGATGATCAATAATGTGGTAAACGCGGCAAACCTATAATGATACGAAAATTGCAGCAGCCACACAATTGCATAATTCCAGTGGCCCTGGGCATACATGTGGATTTGGTGCCTCCTGCCCCATATCTATATTTTTTAATACATGCTGGATATTTTCTACTCATTAAATTCAACCAGGTTTGATCTGCTGAAATTGCCACATGCCATAAACTATGCACAACTCGTAATTGCAGTTCCTCTGCAACCTGGTGTTTGTGCAAAGATAGATAATATAATATTTTGTAGTGCGGCCGATTAACCACAAATGAAACTGTGTCGCAAGGAGAACCATGCGTTGTTGCAATTTTGGGTTGAGTCTCATTTGGAATATAGATTTAAAGGTATTAAATTTAGTCATGTATTAATTTGGGAAGGGAAATATGATCAATCATGATTATAAAGATACAGAAGTGTGAGAGATTGGCTGCACATACTAGAGAGAGGAAAGGGCATTCAACCGTTTTTGAACAAAGCAAGAACTAGATAGACCCGGGCGACTTTCAATTATGCCCCAGTGTAATCCTTGTAATTTCAGGAACTTTGTGTTACGCTTGTTATGCAAAATTCACGAAATTACAGCATTATGCCATGTTGCATAATGGCACTGTGTTTGCAACACAATTATTGCACGGAAACAAAAAAATAACATGAATGACAGAATGTGAGTGCCTGTTAAGTATGGTACTTGTCTATTTGGTGCTACTGTTATAGCATTAAATGCTTCCTCACGTCCATTTTGGAAGCGAGAATGCATTTTACACTACGCTAAATGTGAGATTTGAGGGGCATATTACCAAGGGCATTATCGCCGCTTTAGCGGGAAAAATTCCTGCTAAAGCGGCGATAATTTTATCGCCCTATTACCTAGCTGTCGCTAACACCAGTTAGCGACAGCTAATAGGCGATAGCGGGCATTTAGGGGCCCACTCTGCATGTCAGCGATGATTATCGCTAATGACATGCAGAGTGGGTGTGCCAAGATGTTAGTGACTGGAAACAGTTGCTAACATCGCTATCCCCTATTACCAACTTTTGGAAATAATCGCGCTAAGCGCGATTATCTCCAAAAGCCTGCCCAGAGCAGTTCTTAGCCATGTTATCCAATGGAAGGTGGATAACATGGCTAAGAGCATTGTCACGATAATGCATGAATATCGCTGATTTTACAGCGATGTTCATGCATTTCCCACGATTTTTACCGCTTTTGAGATAAACCTCGATAATATCAAGGTATCTCAGCGGTAAAAATCGTCGGAGCTCGGCGATATTTTAATGCCCGCTAACCAAGCTTAGCGATAATTATCGCTATAGCTTGGTAATATGCCCCTGAGTTTCCTATAATTATGCGATAGCAAATTAAATGAATTTCGTATACCCCTAGAATTAACCATGTTAATGGAATTCTGTGATTAAAGATAACCGTCATCAACTTTCAAGGAGAAGAAATATAAACTGCAAATGATTGAGCATAGAGAGGGCTTTCTACCAGAAATTGGAAGTTTAAACAGTGGCCTTCACTGGAGTTATGCAATTGTGTGGCTGCAGCGATTTTTACATAATTGTAGATTAGCCACATGTGCCACATACTCCATCATCTGCCACAGAATCTTAATCTGCAGATTGTAACAAAAAAAATGTTTGGTGCTCAAATGGTTCAAAAGTTATATGAAAAAAGGCAGCAACACGTGCTGCCACGCAGTGGAAAGTCCTTTGCAAAGGTTGACTGGTTACCTTCCTATAGTTTCTTTCTATATTTGTGTGTTAAACTGGTACTAACGATGTTCAACCAATGCCCAGACACTGTTAACAAGTATAAAAATGGCAAAAGAATCAAGTAATACTATTACAAAATGTGCTGCATAGTGCTGCATAATTGAAAGTTTCTTGTTGCATAATTTACTCAACCCTGCCAAATAATTTGACCCTCCCCTGCCACATAATTCCAGTGGTCCTGCTTATATGGATCAACACCATAATATCAACTATCAACATATTGTCAAGGTTAGTGTATGTGGAATTAAGAATAGCAAATCTATACTTCTTAGTATATGCTTACCCTGACAGTATGTTAGTAGTTAATATTGTGGAGTCAATATAATTTGTGTAGGTTGGTATTCTGGACCTCAGTACTGTATTATATAACGATGAAGGAGTAGCTCAATCACATGCATTTTCTAGGTGGCAGAAAGGGAACTGGGTTGAAATAAGCATCATTTTCAATTAGTAAGTTAAAAAAACACAAAATTGGGGCTAAATTCGTCACTTTTTTTGTCCGTGGTTATTCAAGCAACACTTGAGATCTGTCAGGCAAAATATTTTGAGGGTAAAAACAGATCGGTGATGCATGGCATTTTGTGCAAAATGAGAAAAAAACTATACATGATTGTAAGGTCAACAAATACAATCATTGGTGTATAAGGAGCTCTATAGACCTTTTAGAAAGCTGAGTAAGAGGCAACGACTCCTTTAATTTTTCTGGCAAAGCACCCAGAAGACCCCATGTTCTAATAGAATATTGTTATAGGATTTAGATTACTCCAAAGCATGCTGGGATTATATTTTCCTTCATGCCACAGTATTGCTTTAGTAAAGTATACTGCACATTGGATAAAAGATGAACAAGTAAGCTAGTTAAAAAAGATAACATTCTGCTCTGTCTTTGAGGTATGGAAAGCAGCCAGGTTATCACTGGGGCCATGTAGTGAAGGACTATAGTGTACGGTGCAGCGGGGGACCTCCGGGCTAGGAATTCTAGGAATTGCCCCAAATAGTAGCATAATAAAATTCTTTGTTGTGCTTAGGCAGCCCTTGGTGCGTATGGGTCCCCCCGAGTTCAATTTAGAGGGTAAGGAAAGAGTACATTTTGTTGCTTAACATCAAAGTGTTACAAACATTCATAATAATTCACAATAATTCGGTAGTGACAAAAGATGATGAATGGGCTGTAGGTTCATGGTTGTGTTCTTTTATATCGATCTAGTATTTGTGGTACATAGAGCTCACAGCTAACAAGTGTTTCGCCCCTTGTGGTGTACAGGCATGGGGCTTTTTCAGGGCTTTCACAATGGATGGAGGTTTGGTAATTGTGTCTATTGCAGGAGTATTGTGTTTGTGCTTGTCACTGCATGTCACAAAGGAATATATATGGCTTCAATGCCAGGCCAAGCCACGAGTCATATCTTGGAGGAGCCAAGGGAGGTACCCTCTATCTATGTAGTGAAGGGGATGATTGCATCTTTTTATGAATGTTTGTGCCACAAAGTACTTCTAAATATACAACTTTGTCCAATGAAGTTTACAAAATCTCTTGGTGAACAACTGCCCAAATCTCTTTCTGAACAAGTGCCTCCAGTTCCCCTGTGAAGTTTACAAATAAATGTCATATTTTAGCAGGTAAGCATTTGCACTGTTGGTTAGTTCTGAGTGTGGCATTGGGAGATTTTATCACCTAGGTAAATACCACTCTTGTCCTTGCTCACCTGCAATAGCTGTGCATATCCACTACTCCTGCTGCTCTTATGTTCCGAAGCTCCAAGATGTTCCATAATTGTATTCCAAAACTCTCAAGTTGTCGCCAGCCAAAGACCTGTGCTTTCTCCATCTCTTCTCCATTGTCCGCTTCTTTCAAATTTGGGTGCCCTCATAGTCCTTATTGGACTTTTCCCCCTCTGTAAGGTCATCCCTTTTTCCCCAATGGCTCCTTTTTTCTGAACCCATTTTTGTTGGATTTTGGGGCTTTATACACTTTACCACTGGTAACTAGTGCAAAGTGTTTGTGCTCACTTCTTAAAACATGGTAACATTGGCCTACACTTGATTGCCACATTTAATTTACTTATGTGTCCCTACTAAAGTGGTACTAAATGTACCCAGGGCCTGTAAATAATTGAATGTTACTTGTGGGTCTGCAGCACTTATTGTGCCACCCACTTCAGTAACTCTTTAAAACATGTCTCAAGCCTGCCATTGCAGCCTGTGTGCTGAATTACACACTACCAAATCCACCGGGAAAAATAAACATTTTGCCATGTCTAAACCTGCCTTTTTAATACATATGTCATCCCTAAGGTTGACCCTAAACAGCCAATAGGGCAGGGTGCTTTGTGTTTAAAAGGTAGAACAGTTGTTTTTAAGTTTAACATGTCTGGTAGTGAAAAACTCCCAAATGTGTTTGTCACAACGGTAAGGTCTTCCTCTCCCATAACATTGGGTTATATTATTACATTGTCTTAGCGGAGGAGCCGCCACTGGGAGTTACCTTCCCTGGAGAGTGTGGGATGACAGTTCATTGCCACTCCTACCCTAGAGTTAGTTTTATTTCCCGGCAATGTTTGTTTTGCCTCATGGCCAATGTTCAGTGCACACATAAGCCCCCCATTTCTTTCGCTAGAGAATTACAATTAGAGTGACCAGGTCTTTAAGTGGGATGACAAAACTGGGGACTCTCTCAAAGGGGCGTGGCCAATGTAATTAAGGGCGTGACTTAAAAACACATTTGTTAAAAATCTATGCTTAACATAGTGTGCCGCCCGACTTGTATTTTGCTGTTTCTGTCATTGCATCCAGATATATGATACAAGTAACGTCATACCTACAACAAGTTAGGACTATTGGCTTTGTCAATGGTTATTGGTTGCATAAGATAAATAAGCAGCAACTTTGGCTTGTATATCATATTGAAAAAGCTTCCACTTTAAGCCGCGGTGACACTGTGACAATGATGCTGCATCTGAGTTTCAAAAATAGAAGGGAAATCCAGAGAGAAAATTACTCTCTTTAAAGGATTTCCCTTCGCCTACAATGCTCACCTAGCATGACGTCATGCCGTAATTTCTCCACTGGTGAGAAGTGACCAGTGTGAGGAGGCACACATCAATGTGCCAGCTGTTACTGCAGTCCGGAAAATAACAGACCGCCTTTGCCAGGGCACAAAACAGAGCCCGATAGAGACCTATTTCGAAGCCCCCTTTAAAAAACTGCTGTTTCTCAGCACAGATGAGACCCGGCCCACTTAAAGCCCCAAAAGTGACCATTGGTGCTTGAGCACCTAGGACTTGATTGAGAGTTTGACCAATGGGAACTCCATCACAAACATGCCGGATTCTCTGTCCGCCTTATTACAAGTGCTATATGTTATAATGCACTTGTAATTAGATGTAATATAATGTAATAAGATCCATCACATTTAGTAAATGAGCAGTCTTTCCGTCAAACTCTAAACCAGACCCTTACACTTGCTCATGAGGTTTGTGTGTGGTTGGGTAAGCTAATGTGGGAGACGCCATTTTCAACATTGTGGTGGGTATAAGTATCATGACAAAGGGCGATAGCAAGATTTCTTACTGTGGGGATTTCGGTTGCTCATTTTGGACCAGGGGATCCCCAATCTCTGGTGCATCCTATTCCCATGGGTGTCTGACAGCACGTTCATCTGTGTGCCTTGGAGACTTGATTTTTGGCTATAATACCGAATTCCTTCTCACCTGCTATGCTCTTTCTCACTGGAATGTCCTGCCGCCCATTAGTACTTCCTTAGCCAAACAATTAGACCATTGTATGTGAAATGTAGCACTTCGCTGTTCGTTTCTATATGGCCCGTCATTTTTCTTTTTTGCAGTTTTATATAGCGCAAACTCGACTCAAAAGTATCACAGTGCTTTACATGAGCACCAGTTGCATGCCAGACAGACACACAGCATCACAGGATACTTAAACCTAGCTCCAGACACAAAGGGATCAACTTTCTCAAAGACCGAAATAATGAGGCTTGTCCTATTCCATTCTCCACACTTAAAAAAGATAAGGGTTTAACCGAGTTAGATTACTATGATTTTCTGAAATTGAAAGTCCATATCTCAAAACTTAACTCTATTTTTAACCCCCCCTCACTCCACTCAAGACTCACCCAATTATTAAGTGCTGGCCACACAGTCTCAAGGATTTACTGCTCTGCGAACCGTGCAAACAACATTTGAATAATGTGGCAAAATGGGAGGTAGAACCAAACAGCAAAACAAATACACTGTACTGGAAGCAAATACATACAATGCCTTTCAAACACAAAATCTCCCCTACTCTCTCCCAAACAAAATTTATGATCATAAGCAGGTCATATTGGACCCTCGCAAGACTATTTAGATTAAATCTAACCCAGTCCCCACTATGCTGGAATTGCAACGCTCACACAGGTGACTTATCTCACATGCTCCTGCTACGTCCGATGCTAGAAAAGTTTTGGAATAAAATTTTCAAATACATTTCACAGACACTCAACATCTCCCCAGTTAAAGAACTATCTTATATATTGGCAGGTTTTTTGGACCCTGATCTGTCGGGGAAGGATGACCGCTTTCTGCTTGACTTAATGTTAACACTTGCGTGTAAAAAAGTCCTGTGTAATTGGAAGAGCTTTGGGAAAATCACATTCAAGAAATGGCAAGAATGGTTAATTTTTTAAGAGGAGCAGACAATATTGTCTTAAATACCTCCCCTTGGAACCCTAGGCACAGGAAACTATGGAAGGCCCAGATGATCACGCACCATACCACCACACGGTCCTCACTGCTTATGGAGACCTCCCACTGGAATTAAAGGAAGGCTCCCCTTTTGATTTGATTTTAATACACCACCTCTAGTTCTACCCCTTTGGCGCCAAGCTCTAACTTCTCTCTTCTCACCCTTACTGCTTCTGTACCTCTTTCACTCTCTGTTTTCCAAACCTTTTTCTGCGGGCTTTGTACTTTTCATAACTCGTCCCATGCTAGAAATAGGATTATGCGCAATAGGATTATCAGCAACTTCTAGGATAATATGCTGTTCATGACGACCGGTTTCAATCAGTTTGTTCCTCATGGACCATTACGGAGGAATGCACAACTCAAGCATATTGACCTGACATGGATCTGCCAAGTACAACTTGCGTGTATGCTGTCTTCTCGAGGACATGGTCATTAGGACCCACTGCATTCCAAGGTTGCACATTCACTAACTTGTGTCCCTTTGCATTGATCCGATTGTAATGTAACGTCTGATCCACCTCTTGTTGTCTTCCAGTAATGGCGACATGGTTGACGTGATGTACACGCAATACTTTGCCCTGTCTTTTATGTATTTTGTGTTTATAAGGAAAATCAATCAAATTTCTTTGAATTAAAAAAAAAACTAGCACCAGACTCAAACCTGGTTCCCCAGCTTCAAAGTCGCCGCTCTAGCCTTTTAGGCCACATCCTCTCCAACTTACGGTCTCGGGGGAAGAGGGAAACTAGTCATCAGGCTGGGCAGGGCGGGTAGAAAATGGCTGGCACTCTTGGTTGAGGGAGTATAGAGCCTGACTTGGCTTTCTTTGATGTCTACATATTGTGTTTCCCATTGCCTAATTTGTTTTGGATTTTTTGTAAAACAGAAAGGTTGGATTTTTTAGGCTGCTCTTGGGACAGTGTGTTCCGGGTGGCAAGGACCATGCACTCCAGTAATTCCCTCAAGCAAATGTTAGGAAGAAGTGAGGTATTTGAAGAAGGACTTCCGGGCTGGAGAAGAGATCGATCACTATTAACCTGGATCAGATTGAAACCAGTGACTAGAGTTGAAATCCCCTCCACGTGGACCCAAACATTAATATATGCAGTAGTTTTTTTTTTAGAAAACGTCTTAAGAGACGCTCAACAGCAGAGAGTTCGTCTCGGAGGATAATGGGTAGAAGGGGATATGTGTTCATAACGAAGCACAAGAAACTCATAGGCCGAAAGTGCAGGACATGTTCTTCACAAGAGACTGAGGAAACATGTAGACACGTTACGTTTAATAGGTGCTGGACACGGCAGTAGGCATGCCTCCCTCCATGCAGTACACACAGTACACAAAGCTTTAAGATGCTGAAGGGTGTCACTTAGCTGTTTCAGTGAACGAAAGTGGAGAGGAGGGGGAGGAATTGGACAAGGAATTTAGGGGAAAATAATGATTTTGAAAAACCTTACCTTTCGCTTCGGCTGCCTCCAATTCTGACAGTTGCCTCCATCCTTCAATCCCAGCAATCTCTAGGAAGGCACAGGCTCTCCACCCAATCCAGAAGCTGCTCTCATGCTTTGAGAGTATCACCAGGATTGGTCTGAGTGGCCTGGTCTGATGCTCAGACACTGAATAGGAGCCTGCAGGTTTTCTCCAACCCGGCTTTGAACATGTGAGGGTTGGAGAAATAGATGTGCACATGTCTGCTTGGCTGGCCTAAGAGGGGCAACCAAACTTACATGCGCACTTCAAAGTGTCTACTAGTCCTCCCTTTAATGGCTAGGCTCCACCCCGCCCTACACGCATGTCAATCAGTCACAGAAAAATTCAATGATATTGTTTTATTATCATTTTATGTTTCTGTGACTGACTCTGACGAGTGGGGCGCCACTCCTCCGCCACTACAGAGGCGCCGCCCCTGAGCAGTTTGTTTATTAAGCTGGCTGGTGAAGCTTTTTTTGCTGGGTGGCAACACATTGCATTGGACTGTCTTACAAAACTAAACCAGTGCTAGATGGGCATAAAATATTGGGAAACAGACCAGTGTGCTGACGTTTTGGATGGGGGCACTTATAGCTCTACCGTAGCCCACTTCTGAGTGGATGGATTCAGTTGTCCATGCAACCACGAGGAAGAAGGTCTAAGTGATCACACCCTAGGCTGATGCACTGAAGCAATCAGCTACCCATTCTAAGAAGTGGCATCTTCATACAGCACTACAGTGAGGTACCAGGAGGAAATTACTTGCTGGAGTAGAGATTGACCCCATTTTAGTTACCCTTGTTCACAAGCCAGCAGTTGGTACCAGTGCTTTAAATGGGCCGCTGGTAAATGTACCACAAAGAGGGCCATGATTTTAGCATTCGAGATTCTCGCGAGACTTAAGTAAGGAAGAGAGAGCATCCAAAACATACTTTGAGAGAAATATTTTGAGTCTCTAATGAATGATCTGCTAAGAGACACTGGGGCATAATTACAAGGGCATAATGCCACAGGAATTCAATTTTTGTGGCATTATGTCCTTCGCCTTATTTACAAGGCGGTGTAAGCCACTAAACATGGCTTTACGCCGCCTTGTAAATAAGGCCCCCCTTTCATGCTGCACTTAGCATGAAAGTGGTGGGCAAGGGGTATTGCGGTGGGCATTCCACCACAACACCCATTTGTTTGACGCTGCCCCCTATTTACAAGGGTGGCATAAATAGGAGGCAGTGCCAAAATTAACGCCAGGGAGAACCTGGAATTAACATGGTGAAACGAGGAGAAATGATTAATTTCTCCTCATTTTGCTGTTTCTATGTGTGCTGCATTGTGCAAATAAAATTGTACTGCATATCAGAAAGGACACCAATTCATCCAAACAGTAGTTGACTCCTACGTTCGTTTTCTGAATGGGAAATACATAAAAATGGAATCCAACAATGTTTCTCACCAGCCTACTAAGAGCTACAAAGGGTGTATGTACTTCCTTCTAGTTCACTGTGGGATGTTTAACCGCATGCGCGCTGCGGCGATTATCGCGCTACGCGGCTTTTTTCAAAAAGCCGCATCACATGACGAGCTCAGCTCGTCATCAGCTTGCGAGCGGCGCAACTGATGACGAGCTGAGCTCGTCATCAGTGCCGAAGGGGTTAATACCCATATGAACTCCTTTCGCCATCCTTCCTAACAAGTTGCCCTTAATGCTGGAGTTGGAAGAAGGTCTTGTTTCAGATACAAAGTAAAGAGAGCTGGCTCACCACTGGTTTCCAGGGTCTGCCTGCCTGCCTCACACCACCCATGCTGTGCAGTCGAGGCCACGCTTGTGCTGTTCACGCTTCAAATCCTGCTGGAAATATGGCTCCTACGTAGCAGCAGGAACACAGCTAAATCAATAGCTGAAAGCCGTATATCATCTGCCTGTAGGACCCAGGTCACAGAATGCCACGGTCCACTCTGTTTTTAAAAATCCTACAATAATCCCAAATGACCCGTAACATAACCGGGGATCATTAGTGTGACGCGCCCATCACGCCATGTCTCTGTGGTCAGACACAGCCGTCCTGGGAACATTGGAGGAAGATTAATTAAATGGTCCCCAAGAGAGGTGGCGGCGGCTGGCATCCGAGTGGGTGCAGTCAGGGTAGGGACAAGACGATTCCAAACCAGAGAGGTGAGAGGGGGAAGCAGGCTATGCATGAGACATCCGAATCGGGGTTAATTTTGCTATTTGTTTGCAAGACAACTAGAGCTGACATTTTGTTTCATATGGGAATTGGACCCAGGGGGCACTTCGGTAGTGTAGCTTGGATGCCGTGGCCCCAGTGCGAGAAAGGAAAATGGCCAGTTTCAATGCTGCTGGGGTAGTAAAATATAGCATTGTCAGAGTTCAATAGGCCCCACAGGCCTCTGGGCCCGGTGCCTCTGCACCTGCTGCACTAATGGAATCTACAGTCTTGGGGCATAGACACATTCTCTCTGAATTCATACTCAATCATAAGGGGAACAACATATGATCAGTGTAAAAACCTGGGGGCATATTAGCAAGGGCCATATCGCCGCTTTAGCTGCACTTTTTGCCGCTAAAGCGGCGATATTTTTATCGCCCTATCAGCAAGCTGTCGCTAACAGCTGTTAGCAACAGTTTTCTGGCAAAAGAGACCGTTTTGGGGGCCACTTTGCATGTCAGCGACATTCATCGCTAATGACATGCAAAGTAGGCGTACCCTCCTAAAAGACCACGAAAACAGCTGCTAACAGACCTAACGCCTATTAGCAGTGAGGCCCCGGCCCCGGTTAGCGACATAAAAAGTCGCACTAATCGGGGTTATCGCAGGAATTTTTACACCTGCTAAAAACCTGACTTAGCCATTACACTCAATGGGAGGTGGATTCTAAGGCTGAATCCACCCCTGCCTATTAGCAAGGTTCACGCTAGCGATAACATTTTTATCTCTGTTTTACTTGTGTTTTTGGTGGATTTGGCCGCTATCGCTGGATCTTTTATAGCATTGGAGAAAAAAGTTGGTAATAACGCGCTATCTCCGCGATAAGATCCAACGATAAAAAAAATGCGCTAAGTGCGATTTGTGATATTTATCGCACGCCCTTGCTAATATGCCCCCCTGGTTTATTATTTTTGGGGAGTTTTATATAGCGCGAACTAGACTCGAAGGTATCAAAGGACTTTACATGAGCACCAGTTTCGTTACAGACGACATGTTCATTTTTGTTGGGCACAGGGAGTTTACGTGATTTGCCCAGAATCACAGGATGTTGAGCGTCCTTGCCCAGACTTGAACCTTGTTCCCCAACATCGAGGTCGACCGCCCTAACCGTCAGGTCGGTCTTTCTTTCTTTCTTTCTTTCTTTCTTTCTTTCTTTCTTTCTTTCTTTCTTTCTTTCTTTCTTTCTTTCTTTCTTTCTCTCTCTGTCTCTCTCTCTCTCTCTTCCGTTATTTATGAGTTTTAAAGTGTACTACATGTAATCTTTCAGTTAATTCAGAAACAGATGGTGATTGTAACACTAGCCAGTTTCTTGGACGAACCATGTGGGAGGGAGCGGGGAAATCATCCAATCAGGTAAGGAGACTGAACTAAGGCCAAGGGTTGCATGAAGTTGGATATTTCTGTGGAGAACTTATTGCCATATAGGTCACAAAAGTCATTATTCCTGGCTAACCACTGAGATTTTAGGGGCAGCTGGAATATCACTATGACAAAGATGCTTTTGCACATGGTTGTTGGACTTGCCAGACTGGGTGACACATTTCACATAAAGGCGGGCCCACCACTGCTCTCTGTTTGTAAGGGCAGCACTCCACTTGCCAGAGTAAATTAACATGTCATGATTTTGTGCTATTCTGGAAAAGACTAGGAATGGGTGTAACTCAAGTAATTTACTGTAGTATAATAAAATTAAAGCAAAATTATGCAATATTACACAGAATTACACGAGGTGCATAACTGTTTATTTAGCACTATTTTCTTAGCGCAAAATGTCCCCTCTGTCCAAAATAATTTCATTTATGCACTAAGAAAACAGTGGCAAATGCAACAGAATAAGAACAGCAACAACCAGCAGCCGTGTGCTCTGTCCCTGTGCTATTGGCTAGGCATTTTTGTTCCAAATTACACGAGCGGGCATAATTTTCAAAAAATTTGTGTCACGAAAATGACACAAAATGATTTCAATCACTCAGGTGTATTTAAAATTTCACTCAGGCATAGAAAAGATACCCTGGGGCATACTGCCAGATTCATCAAAGACCCGTTTTGCGAGTCTTTAATAGCGATTCATAAGGAATCGCTATTAAGGACTTGCAAAACGGGATTCATGTAGGAATTGCAAAAAATATTGCGATTCCTACATGTTCCTTATTTGCGATTAGCAAATTGCTAATCGCAAATAAGGAATAACTCCCCATGCATTCCTATGGGTCTACAGGCCCATAGGAATGAATGGGGAGTTATTCCTTATTTGCGATTAGCAATTTGCTAATCGCAAATAAGGATGCGATTTCAAGGGTGCAGGGGTGTCCAAAGGACACCCTGTAGCACCCCTGAAATGTGAATTTACACTGATGTTGTGCACACACATGTCCAAAGGACATGTGTGTGTGTAACATGCAACTTAGAAAAATGCATTTAAATGCATTTTTCTAAGTTTTCGCTATTTACCACGAGGTTTGACTTCGTGGTAAATAGCGATCCTAAATTGCGAATTCGCAATTTTTAAATGTTTCATGAATAGCATTTAAGGAATCTCTAATAGAGATTCCTTAGATGCTAATCCTCGCATATTAGCGAATTCTTTATTAGCGATTTTTGCATTGGGGATGATGAATCCCAAATGCAAAAATTGCACTCGCGCATTTCGCTTGATGAATCTGGCTGTTAGTTACAAGAAAGTGACACAGCGCTGCACCGCAAGCTATTTGGCTGCACAGCTCTGCATCACTTTCAAAGCACAGGGATGCGTCATATTTACAACAATATGTCGCATCCCTGTGCTTCCCCTGTGCTGGCGCACAGTTGCCTGCCATGCGCTAATGCAGGCACCCTTGCGCTAATGCAGGCACCCTTGCGCCATGGTGTCTGCGTTTTAGGGGAGATTGTTCTTGTGCAGGAAGGGACACCTTCCTGCACAAAAATAATCAAGTGGGGTGTTTTCCTCTTTCTATGTGTGCTGCAGAATGAAGCACGCATAGAAAAAGGAAAAAACAAGGAGAAATATAAGTATTTCTACTTGTTGCGCCTCCTTATGCCTCTACCAGGGAGGTGCAGGAATCTGACGCTGTACCAGGTTTAAGAAATGCTGTCAATCTGGGAATACAGCAGAATAAATGGGTGTTGTGTGGGAACACCCACATACAAAAACCGTGGCACGCCCCTTTCATTCAAAGTGCTGCGTGAAAAGGGGACGCATTTGCAAGGCCACAAAAAGCCATGCAGGGTGGCTTTACGTGACCTTGTAAATATGGAGCAGCACACTGCGACCCCGGTGCGCCAAAAAAAGTGACGCACCGGTGGTGCAAGGGGCTTGTAAATATGCCCCCCCCCCTGTTTTTAAACTACAGCCAAGTGGCTTTAGAAGATTTGCCTCTGCACTCGTTTTATAGTAGCTATATGTTCTCTACGAACAACTTTACAGAGATGAACATTTGATACATCTTTTATATCTACAGTAGTGGGAAATCCTATAACTGTTTCATTTGTAGCTATACTGTTATTAAATTACGCTCCTAAATAAATCTACCCAAAAAGTGCACAATTCAGAACTTGTTGAGTCTCCAAGGAGAGTGAAATTTTGTGATTGTGGAGGGGGAGTCTATTGGACACAATGGACATTAAATTGGCGGGTGAGGAAGGTTTAGTGGGCAGGTGATCAATTAAAGTTGATGGGAGCTTTTATGCTTAGGTGACCAAAATACTTGCTTAAAAAGTTGGATTTCCCAGTGACTAATCAAGCACAAATTATCCTTTCAAATCCAAATGTGTTGTCTCTTCTCGGCTGTCTAATATGATCTTACATAGTTTTTATGTTTTTTTGCAGAGTTAATTATGGTTTAAACCAAGAATACAGCAGTATGATGTTTGGCATAATTCAGGTCCAGAACTGGACCAAGTTATTCCACTCATAAATTCGTAATGCTTGCCATACGGCGCTCCTTTGTTGACTGTAGTATTTTATAGTAGGTTTTAGGGCAGTCATGTATTCCACGCCGAGGCCCATCTCCATCTCGACTGTAGGGCGCTCTTTGTTTATACTTACTGGATTAGTAATGGGAACAAGTTAATTATTTGAAATTGGAAAAAATAGCACATCTGACAGAGATGTGTGGTTACTGGAAACGAGTAAACTGTGCTCACTGTAGGGAGTATCTCACAACGGCGAACACACTTAGGTTTATACAATTTGAAGCGGTCACTTTTATTGAAATATATGCATTAATTCATAGGAACATGCACTATTTTAACCAACTGCACTGTACAAATGTATTTAATGCCCCTTTTTCGCTTTCTTTACCATTTTCCTTTCCTTACTTGTTATAACCTTAAATGTGCATGATAAATACACCAATTTCAAACAAAGGGATTGTGCTCCATCATTTTTTGTGGATAATATTTCTTATGATTTCATCTATGGTGACATTGTTGCGGTGGTCCCTGTCTAAAGCACTGAATTGGGAATTTGAAGAAGTGAATGCTAAAGCACTGAATTGGGAATTTGAAGAAGTGAATGATTCATTCCTTTTTCGTTCGAGCCTACTAGACAGGGCAGCTGTCTGGTTGTGACAGACATATTGAGGGGCAGATTTATGATAACTGGCGCATCCCCAGGGATGCGCCAGTTATTTTGCGCCGCAGCTCCGCCACCCATGGTGAGCCGCATTTACAATGCGGCGCACCATGGGGCAAAAACGGCACAGATGCGTGACGCATCTGTGCCGTAAAGGTGGCGCATTGCTGGAGTTGCGTCGCAAGCGCGACGCAGCTCCAGCAAGGCTCGGGGGTGCCCTATCTGTCCAATGCTGCGTCAAGCCTTACGCCTGCTTCAAGCAGGCGCAGGGTTTTGACGCAGCATTGGCCTGAAACTGACTGAGTGAAATCTTATAGATTTCACTCAGCCACTTTTGCGAGGCGCACCTGCCCCGGAACGCCCACCCTGCGCCGGAACGCCCACATGTGGCGCAGGGCTTTACAACGTGACGCATCTGCCTAGATGCGTCACGTTGTAAATGGGTCGTAGGGATGCGCCACGTTTACGCCGCAGTTGCGTGACGCAAACGTGGCGCATGACCAACATAAATCTGCCCCTGAGTGCTTACCTAAAACAAAGTGAAGCTTGCAGCTCCCCCACTGCTTGCCATTGGGTCGCTTAACTGTCACTCTCATTTTCTTGCTTCTTATTGAATGGATTGCCTTGTTCATCTTGTACCTGTTCCTCCTCTGGAGTGTGCCAATTTATGTGTCCCCCAATTTATGTGTGTTCTTCCAGTACTCAATTTTACGGAACTACTTTTTTCTTTTGACTTAAGGACACAACAAGAGTGCATGGTTTTCCAGTTGTCTTCCTTATGTGCTTCTCTCCACCGTTCATACTCTGTGTTGCTCTCTTGCACCCATGTGCTTTTCCTTGTCACCTTCCATGATGCATTTGCCTTCAAGTGGTTCGCCACCCCACATCGCTTTTTAGTCCATATGCTTCTCTCCCCAAGTTCCATGTTTCTATCTCTTGAGCCTATTTGCTTTTCTCCTTGCATGTTGCTCTGTCTCTCACCCATTTTCTCCTCCCCCATTTGCGCCCTCTGTGTTGCTTCCCCCACACATGCCCTTAGTGTTGCTTTCCCCACCATTTCCCCCCAAGTTGCTTTCATCACCCCATCCCTTGGGTTGCTTTTGCCCCCCATTGCTTCACATATGTAGCGTCCTACCCTAGCCCTGGTACATGCATAGGATCACACCACACCTGGAGCTTGGTGTTACATGTCTTTATTCACCAGCATGTAACTGTTAACTGAACATGCTACTTTAAGAATTCTATCACCCACACACGAACATCACTATTCAACGGAGTCTGCAAGGAACCAAATGTGTCCCTTCATCAGTAACTCACAAGACACTAATCCCCCTCCTTGTTAAATAAAAAGTAGCAATCATAGATGCATTCATTACAGCTCTTCAATAAGTCATTTTGGTGCTCAAATCAATCACCCAGATCTGGTCATGTGAGGTTGCAGAGTTACAGAAGTGTCCATGACTGGCACTGGGAACAGAGACACTGGTACAGTCATTGGGTTCTCCAGACGCTCATGTGGACAAATCTCATTTTGACATCGGGAGCTGGTAAGGTCGAGTCAGGTGCTTGAAAATTGAAGAAACTTGCGTAATGGATTTTCAAGGATGGTGAGCAGCCACCATGTGTCCCTTATTTGTCACAACTCTCAGTGGGTCAGCATCAAAAGGAGCATGAGGCTTGTGTTTCCGTTTCTGCCTGATGATAACTTGGTCTCCTCTGTTGAACCAAGTTGTCCGAGCACTGCAGTATTTATCTGCATAGATCTTCGTTTGGCATTTGTGAGCTGAGTCAGTAGTGCTAAGTCTATCAATGTCAATAGACTCATTGGTCTTTTGTGGCAAATTGGTGCCCATGGCTCTCCCAAACTCTAAGGTGGCAGGGCTTTCACCTGTGGTGGAATGCAGAGTTGACCTGTATGCCTGAAGCGGTGGCTGAAGATCTGATTTTATTTCAAGCTTTTCCAGCGCAGCTGGCTGAACGGTCTTCTGAGGGTGCTTATAAATCTCCTCATCACACCATTCACCTGTGGCCAGAGAAATGTGCTTTTCTGATGATTGATATTTAGATGAGTGAGGACATCTTTAAAGATTTTAACTGTTGAAAGGCGGGCCATTTTCAGATTTCAAATTCGAAGGAGCACCCCAGGCTGAAAAGATACTTTCCAATCTCTCATGACTCTGTCATGAGTAGTTGACAACAGATCTTCCACAAGGGCAAAACGAGAATATTCATCAACAATTACTAGTAGATGATGTCCATTGTCAAGGGGTCTGAAGAAATCATAGAAATGAATTGCAATTCAGAGAAGTTTAACGGATGTGGGGTTGTCTTAGATGACATGCCTTTAATTCCTTTTCAACTCTTTCATCGAGATGAGGGAACCACACTCGGTCCTGTAGAGCTAGTTTTGTAGCAACAACTCCATGGCATCCCTCATGAGCAGGTCAATATCTTGTTGTCTCAGACTCTAGGGTATGACAATTCTTTACCCTCATAAGATTATGCCTTCTGCAGTAACTGAAAGTTCTTCCTGCACATTTTTGAATTTCTGGTATTCAAGGTCATCATGAAAAGGTTGATTATGTTTTTGCCACAATTGGTGTGTAATAATGTCTTTAAGTATCAGCAATTCCCTCTCAGCACTTGTAGCAGCAATTAATTGTTCTACTGATTTGGCAGCAGGAGTACTGGATTTTACAATAGAATTAACATAAGCATCAGCTGCTTTAGAAGTAGTGCCATGACACTGGTTTGACACAATTGAGAAGCAATCAGCAGGGTTTTGCTGAACGATGCACAATCGTATAACCATACTCATGCAGTCGCAACCCCAACCTCTCAATGCGAGGGGGCATCTTGACTTAAAATTGCCAAAAATGATGAGAAATGCCTGATGAGCTAGAGCGGCACCCCTGTTGTAAGGTGGCTGACGTCCGTTGTTCTAAACTGTGTGAATCTGTGTGGAGAGACTTTGCTACACTCCAATGCTTGCAGTGATTTAAAAACTGAACTGTGTATCGTATATTTGGGGCTTTCGTTTTTAACTGCATTTCGTGCTTTAATGTGGCATTCTGTCTGTTTATTTAAAAAATGCACCTTTTACTTGTAAATTGCAGTGAATACTACCGCAATTAACTTCTATTCACGTGTACCGCCTGCTGGTCCCCGGTCCGCCACGGCTTGTGCCGGTTGTTGCAGAGGGACACTTAGCAAGGGAACACATAGCAGAGCCATCAGAGCTGCCCCGCCCCTTCCTCCTACATATTCCACTCCACAGCGCGGACGCGCGCAGCTAGAGCGGCCCCCCTGTTGTAAGGTGGCTGACGTCCGTTGTTCTAAACTGTGTGAATCTGTGTGGAGAGACTTTGCTACACTCCAATGCTTGCAGTGATTTAAAAACTGAACTGTGTATCGTATATTTGGGGCTTTCATTTTTAACTGCACTTCGTGCTTTAATGTGGCATTATGTCTGTTTATTTTAAAAATGCACCTTTTACTTGTAAATTGCAGTGAATACCACCGCAATTAACTTCTACTCACGTGTACCGCCTGCTGGTCCCCGGTCCGCCACGGCTTGTGCCGGTTGTTGCGGAGGGACACTTAGCAAGGGAACACATAGCAGCGTCATCAGAGCTGCCCCGCCCCTTCCTCCTACATATTCCACTCCACAGCGCGGACGCGCACAGCTAGAGCGGCACCCCTGTTGTAAGGTGGCTGACGTCCGTTGTTCTAAACTGTGTGAATCTGTGTGGAGAGACTTTGCTACACTCCAATGCTTGCAGTGATTTAAAAACTGAACTGTGTATCGTATATTTGGGGCTTTCGTTTTTAACTGCACTTTGTGCTTTAATGTGGCATTATGTCTGTTTATTTTAAAAATGCACCTTTTACTTGTAAATTGCAGTGAATACTACCGCAATTAACTTCTACTCACGTGTACCGTCTGCTGGTCCCCGGTCCGCCACGGCTTGTGCCTGTTGTTGCGGAGGGACACTTAGCAAGGGAACACATAGCAGCGTCATCAGAGCTGCCCCGCCCCTTCCTCCTACATATTCCACTCCACAGCGCGGACGCGCGCAGCTAGAGCGGCACCCCTGTTGTAAGGTGGCTGACGTCTGTTGTTCTAAACTGTGTGAATCTGTGTGGAGAGACTTTGCTACACTCCAATGCTTGCAGTGATTTAAAAACTGAACTGTGTATCATATATTTGGGGCTTTCGTTTTTAACTGCACTTCGTGCTTTAATGTGGCATTATGTCTGTTTATTTTAAAAATGCACCTTTTACTTGTAAATTGCAGTGAATACTACCGCAATTAACTTCTACTCACGTGGTCCGCCTGCTGGTCCCAGGTCCGCCACGGCTTGTGCCGGTTGTTGCAGAGGGACACTTAGCAAGGGAACACATTGCAGCGTCATCAGAGCTGCCCCGCCCCTTCCTCCTACATATTCCACTCCACAGCGCGGACGCGCACAGCTAGAGCGGCACCCCTGTTGTAAGGTGGCTGACGTCCGTTGTTCTAAACTGTGTGAACCTGTGTGGAGAGACTTTGCTACACTCCAATGCTTGCAGTGATTTAAAAACTGAACTGTGTATCGTATATTTGGGGCTTTCGTTTTTAACTGCACTTTGTGCTTGAATGTGGCATTATGTCTGTTTATTTAAAAAATGCACCTTTTACTTGTAAATTGCAGTGAATACTACCGCAATTAACTTCTACTCACGTGTACCGTCTGCTGGTCCCCGGTCCGCCACGGCTTGTGCCGGTTGTTGCGGAGGGACTCCTAGCAAGGGAACACATAGCAGCGTCATCAGAGCTGCCCCGCCCCTTCCTCCTACATATTCCACTCCACAGCGCGGACGCGCGCAGCTAGAGCGGCACCCCTGTTGTAAGGTGGCTGACGTCTGTTGTTCTAAACTGTGTGAATCTGTGTGGAGAGACTTTGCTACACTCCAATGCTTGCAGTGATTTAAAAACTGAACTCTGTATCATATATTTGGGGCTTTCGTTTTTAACTGCACTTCGTGCTTTAATGTGGCATTATGTCTGTTTATTTTAAAAATTCACCTTTTACTTGTAAATTGCAGTGAATACTACCGCAATTAACTTCTACTCACGTGGTCCGCCTGCTGGTCCCAGGTCCGCCACGGCTTGTGCCGGTTGTTGCAGAGGGACACTTAGCAAGGGAACACATTGCAGCGTCATCAGAGCTGCCCCGCCCCTTCCTCCTACATATTCCACTCCACAGCGCGGACGCGCGCAGCGGCGCGCCAAAGGCGCGCCAAAGGCAAGCCCGTCTGCGCCCGTCCGCGCCAGGACGCCGCCTGCAGCCCCGACCCCTACATACCTCCTTAGCTGTACAGCGGTAAGCCTTTGCCACTAGCCATCATGCTCATTTACTCACGAGAATATTTATTAGCCCTCAATCCCAGAAATTCGTTGAATGTACGTAAAGTCCAAGTTGTGCAGAGCACACTGAAGCTTAGTACTTGTAAATCTACAACTTCCGCTATTCCTCTGCCCAACCTTGCTTGCTCCGCCCCTACGAACTCGGATGCAGCCAAAGGATGCATTCAGGTATCAGCCCTATACCTCAACACTAGATCCATCCCCAAGCATGCTCTTGAGGTTTGGAGTCTTTTAGATATGGAGCGGCCTGACATTTGTTTCTTCACTGAAACCTGGTTACATAGCCTTGCCTCGCCAGACGTGGCTATTGCCTTTCCCCAGGACTACCATTTAATCAGGCAAGATAGAGAAGGTAGGAAAGGTGGAGGCGTCGCGGTGGCGGCCAGACCTCCTATCTCCATTACCCTTCTCGATTCTTTCGTTAAACCAATGCTTGAAGTACTAATAGTTAAAATTTTGTACAACAATACATCACTGGGGAGGGCTGCCCTAGTTTACAGGCCCCCGAGAGACAAAACTAAGTTTGTCAATGTTCTTCTTGATACAATAGCCTCCCATGTATTGGCCACTGATAATTTCATCTTGATAGGCGACTTTAATTTCCACGCTGAACTGGACCACGATGAAGATAATTGCCATCTATTTTCAACTTTAGAAACGTTATCTCTATCTCAAAGAGTCACTGGACCGACACATCAAGCGGGGCACACTCTTGACTTGATTTTTACCAATCTCCCTAGCCTTAACTGTGAGCCCCCATTACCTATGATGTGGACTGATCACCACCTTGTAAAATTTAGTTTTTGCAGACCAACCGACTCCAGACCTTCTAACCGCCCAGACACCAAATCAGTACGGCCCTGGCGTAAGTTGACCTTAGAAGCTTTTTCTTCAGCCTTTACTCCCCCAAACCCTCATGTAACAAACATCAACTCAACCGCAGCCCAGCTAGAAGCATCAATTAGGGGTACTTTGTACACTATCATACCTGAAACTACAGTCAAGGTGAAATCTATAGCATCGCCTTGTTTCACGGATGAACTCAAAGCGGATAAATTCGCCAGTAGATCGGCGGAACAACTGTGGAGAAAGACCGGAACACTAGAAAATCGTCTGAACTATAAACGGGTTCATGCAATCTACCGGAAAAAAATAAAAGCTGCTAAATCCACTTACCTCACGTCCAGGATTAATAAAGCCGCCCACTCGAAGAATTCACCTCTCCGCAGGTGGAGCAGTCAGCATTCTCGCCCTCAGCTCAGTGGGTCGACTCACTCGCAGTTTATTTTGATAATAAAATTAAGACGATCTACTCCACATTTGCTATCCCTAAATCAGATACCCACCAAATCAGAGAGGCTCCATCCTGCCTTCCTTCTACCCCTGCCCACACTGAATCCCCTTCCATTCTGGAATTTGAGACCATCACTACGGAGGAAATGTTAGAAACCCTCTTGAAGGTGAAATCTGGTTCCCCCACAGATTCTGTGATCCCGCGCAAGTGTAATAAGATTTTCCCCTCTTTGATTAGTTCTCTTACCAACATCTTTAATGCTTCATTTGACCTCGCCTCGTTCCCCAGTTGTTGAAAGGTGGCTCAGATCAAGCCTATTCTAAAAAAAAATAATAGTGACCCTACCATCTTGTCCAACTATAGGCCGATCTCGCTTCTGCCTTACTTTGGTAAGGTATTGGAGCATCTTGTTAACAAGCGAGTTTCGACATTTATAGAGGAACAGGGTTTCCTCGATCCCTCACAGTCGGGGTTCCGGGCTGCTCATGGGACCGAGACTGCTGTGATGGAGGTAGTGGACAATATCCGCCTCTCTCTTGATAGGGGTGAGTCCGCTGTCCTTGTCTTGTTGGATTTATCGGCTGCCTTTCACACCGTCTCCCACAGTATTCTTCACCAACGACTGTGGGAGATCGGTGTCAGAGGCAAAGCCAGTGCTTGGTTTGAGAGTTATCTGGCCGGCCGGTACACCTATGTAAAGGTGGACACCTTGGAATCCAGTAAGATTCCCCTTCCCGTCGGAGTTCCCCAGGGGTCAATTCTAAGTCCCCTGCTTTTTAATCTTTACCTTACCCCTCTGGCTAAAGTAATAAAGTCTTACGGCTTCTCTACAGTATCTTATGCAGATGATACTCAGGTGTTGATTACCTGCAGTTTGGATTTTGTTGACACTCGTTCCAGATTCCAGAAATGTATGATTGCCATCAAGGACTGGATGAGTGTCAACAAACTCCAACTGAATTGCGGCAAGACGGAAATAATGCTGTTTGGTAAGGCCAAGCAGATATGGACACAGGATTGGTGGCCGCAAGAAATGGGACCATGCCCCGAGCCCAAAGAGGTGGTTCGCGACTTGGGAATTATGATTGAACCCACCCTCTCTATGAAATCCCATGTCAATCTTGTGTCCCATACCTGCTATGGCCTCCTGCGCCGGCTGCGTAAGATATTTAAGTGTCTCCCCTTTGAATCCAGGAAACCCTTGATTCAGGGACTCATTATCAGTCGCTTAGATTATGGCAACGCCTTATTTGCTTCCATAAATGAGTGTCTGTTGACCAAGCTACAGACGGTTCAGAACGCCGCAGCCCGCCTGGTGCTTGGCCTGCCCCCTAGGTCATCTGCCCTGCCTAGCCTCAGGGAGCTACACTGGCTCCCTGTGCGCCAAAGAAGCCACTTCAAGATACTTAGTATTGTCCACAAGCTTTTTATGGGAACTGGTCCTTCTTATCTAGCAAAGAAACTGGTTCTGTACAAGCCTTCCAGAGTTTTAGGATCCTGCTCTAAATGCCTTCTAGTCCAACCAAGGGCCAGAACTACGAGAAATGGCTGTCGGGCCTTCTCCTATATAGCCCCCTTACTCTGGAACAAACTGCCTCCTCATCTTTCATCCATTTCTAACCACATGGCCTTCTGGAAGGGTCTGAAAACATGGCTCTTCCCTAACTAACCAGTGTCACCTTCTTACTCAAGGGTCGTTGTCTCTCTCTGCTAAGCGCCTTGAGATCTTTTGGGTGATTCGTGCGCTATATAAGAATCTATGACTATGGCTATGACTATGACAACTGTGAAATGCTTACCATACAGGAATACATGAAAATGCTCAAAAGCCCACACCGTAGCGAGGCTAATCTTTTTCAGGAAGTGAATAGGCACGTTCTGCAGATGACAAACTTCAGCTAGCATAAGCCACAAAGTGCTGTGGGCCATTGGGGTGTTCTGTTTACTGGGCAAGGTTGGCAGCCAACTCTACAGGGCTTGCACCAACAACAACCTCTGTCTGATTTTTTGGGTCGTAGTATGCCATTTCAGTGGCATTCTCAATTGCATGCTTGATTTTTTTAAGCTTTGCTCGCATTCAATTGACCATCGAAATGGGACATTTCGTTTAGTTAAGTCTCTCAATGGGGCACTTACAGTGGCAAAGTCAAGTACATACCTTGAACAGTAACTGATCATACCGAGGAAGTATTGCAGCATAGTTACATCTTGTGGAGGAGAAGTGGATGACAAGGCTCGTACTTTATTTAGATCCGGAGTCATTCCCCCATCACAAAAGATATGACTAAAGCACTTGAGTTTCTTTTGCAGAAACTCACACTTTGCTGCACTTAAAGTGAGACCTGCATAGGCAAGTATACAAAACACTTGTGCAAAAGCTTAATGGTGTTTCTTTTGTGTGGCTCCAAAAATGAGTATGTCGTCACTGTCATTAAAAACAATTGTAACTGGCTGCATTATGCAACGAATGATACCCTGAAAGAATTCTGTAGTAGATGACACTCCAAAACGTAGCCTTTTGTATCTTAATACACCAACATGAGTTGGAAAGATAGGAATGTACCTGCAATTCTCTTCCATTTCAAGCTGATGATATCCTTTGTTCAAATCAAGGCAGGGAAAGACCTTGACCCCATTAAGCTCCATAATCTTGTCAGCAATGTGCAGACCTGGATGTAGTTCGCTTTCAATCGCCTTGTTCACTTGGTGCATATCGACGCAGATGCCCACTGCTCCTCCAGTATCCATTTTTGGCATTACCACTATGGGTGATGCACATGGCGTTTGACCAGTGGATCACTCAATGATGTTGCACTTTAATGGTGTGTCAAGTTCTTTCGCAACAGCCTCTTTTAAATGAAAAGCAATTTGACAATCTCTTTGAGCAGCAGGAAGGATGTCCTCATTTATGTGAAGTTGCACTTTCATAGTCTTAAATCTTCCTAGTCCATGAAACAAAGATGGAAACTGATTCACTATCTCATGTTTGGCATTGACATTGTAGTCTACAGAAATCAGCCCCAAGTAAGCAGCAATAAAGAAAGTGAGTAAACATGCACTTAATGAAGTGCCTGGCAAGACATGAATTTGCACTTGTACTTTCATATTTTTGTGCTTCACATTTGCTGTGAATGAACCTTGACTTTGCAGTGGCATTGAAGCAGCCCACTTATACACTTTGGTTTTTGACAGAATTAAATGGGACACTGGAGACAGTTCACTGTATTTTTCTACTGGCATAATGTTTATCGACGTATCACTGTCTATGATAAAAGGTATGGAGCACCCATTCACTTTCAGTGCAATCCTAAAGCAGTGTCCACATTAATTTCACAATTTCTCTTGTCGACCTAGCTTCGACCAGCATTCTTCCTTGCACTAAGCTAATCCTACATGTGCATATCGTCCAGCAGCCAACATTGGAATCGCACACCTATATTCCTCACTGTCACTCAACAATGATGGTGTCAAACGTTTAGACAAAGAATTTGGCGACAATCAACGTCATTCAGTTTCTGTTTGCTGCAACTGATGTTGCCACTTGGCCTTATGAGCATGCGTAGAATATTTCAACTGGATCTTTCTGGCATACATTTTGTTTTCTCAACATGACGCACTTGATTTTCCCCTCGCTTTGCAGACTGTTACCAAATGGTTCTCTTTCCCACAGCTTTTGCATACCTGTTCTGTGGTGGGACATTTGCCTTCATGTGGAAAGGAAAATCCACATTGAAAACGTAACTTCTTTTTCTTTAGAGACATCACTTTATGGCATTCTACTCGTATTTTGACTTACTTTTCACACTCTTCTCTGATTCATTTTGGGCTGGTCCTGCCTCCATGTTAGCTGCTTGTCTGTCAGCTCTTTCTTCCACTCTGGCAGCTATGAGTACTCGCTCCAAGCTGCGTATCTCTTTCAGAATTCGTTGTCTGAAGTAATCGGTGAGGCAACCATCTATCACCCTGAGATGCATGGCCTCTTCATCATTGAACTCAATGAATTTGTAATGCTTTATGAGTGAATCAGGTCTTTCTACAGACTCATCCATTGTTTCACCGGCTCTCTGCTTTTCCTGACTGAAGACGTACCTTTCAAAGTTGACATTCGTCATTGGATTGAACTTGGTGTTTAGCACCTCTTTGATTTGACGGTACGTCACTTCAGCACGTGTGGTATTTTCTTGAACACTTCTATTACTCCTTCACCAACCAAATTATTGATATTTATATATGGGCTCAGCGATGTTATTACTCGGGGTACCGAGAGCTCCAGTGTCCACCTCCCAGTTCAGGACAGCACGGGTGGAGCGAGGTATCTTACCTCCAACAGGACGCTGTAGCCTACGGCTGTCCCTGCCTATATTGCCTACCTGGACTTTGAGGTAGCAGCGGACCGAGGGGACCCAGGGAGGAGCTGGTGAACTTTGGCAGATTTCGGTGCACAGCCTCACTTCCCTCTGCACCAACTGGACATTGCTCCTGTTAGTCTATCACACATCCCCCACACCGCCGACCCAGATGCACTCATTCTTTGCATTCTGGGAGTTGGAGTCCGTCCATTGCCATGTTGCCACGGTAACCAACAGGTGAGCCAATTCAGCTAGGGGGAGGAGTGTCCAGACTTTTTACTTCAAGAAGGCACATGAATGGGACTATTCAAGTGAAAGCGGTTCACGCAATGCAAGGCGCTGAGGAAGGCACAACGCCGAAATGCATACGCCACTATTGCATTGCTCTGTCTGTCTAATAAAGCTGTTTTTTCTTTGGAATCCCCTCTGGCCTCTGCCCTTTCTTGTTTGGAGGGGAGTCATGCGATGTTTTATGCTCCGGCCAGAGGAGCATTGCAGATGGCCCTGCTGCAGCAAGCGACCTGGAGATTTCACTGGCACATTTTCGCTGGGCTCAGCGATGTTATTACTCGGGGTACCGAGAGCTCCAGTGTCCACCTCCCAGTTCAGGACAGCACGGGTGGAGCGAGGTATCTTACCTCCAACTGAGGAGCAATGAGAACCGTTACGATGCTAGCGAGGGTGGTATCTATGAACCGTAAATGACGAGATTAATAGGTGTACGCATTTTCGATACGCTACTTAGAAGGGTTCGTCTTATTTACAGGTTTCTTCATTTGTACCCTCGGGTTCCATTTTAGATACGGCATCCATTTTGTTTCTTGCCCTCACGTAGTCAGCGAACAGGCAAATGTCCGCCTCATGACCCTGTGATTCCCAAGACTGGGGGATGACACGACAGAGACAGATGGCTCCGCAGCTGCGTAATCTTCCCACGTTGGCCTATTGTTTCAGCCTTGCATGCGCTCGGCTCGAATCCTTTGATCCTGGGATTGCGCTTCCGATACTACCTCCACACTCCTTCTTCTCCTGTTGTCTGACTTCCTTGCACCTGTTCCTGTCTCTTACTCTCATCCTTTTACAACTAGAGTGGAATGCACATAGCAGCAGGATAATGTGCTTTTACAGTTGGGAACCGACAAATGTTACTGTGATTATGTTCCGGGTTTCCGACACCATGAATGAAGCCCTTTTAAGTTTATTGTGGGAACTGAGTTGTAACCTTTTGTTCGTTACGTTATTGAATGCTGAAAATGTGTATAAAAGGAGCGATCCACATTTACAATTTGAAGCAGGCTCTTGGAACCTACACTCTGTTGTACTTCCCATGACTTTTGCATCCCTGCAGTAATAAAACGCTGATCTTTGACGCCGAAGGAAGTGTCCCGTGTCTCTGTCACTTGTGCGCCGAACAGGTATCCCACGAAGGTTTCAGGTGTTGTTCCCTGGCACCGCTGGTACTTAAAAGTCCAGTCCTTCAGTTGGCGCCCAACGCGGGGCGACATCAGCGGTACCGGTCCAAATCCTGACGATTGCGAGGAACTTCGTGTGAAATCTCCGAGGAAAAGGTGCACCCCGCTTCATCGATCCTGTTGTCGAAATAAGTGGTCCAAAGATTTTTCCCGCGAAGATTCCCGCCTCCTGACGGCTGCAACGGATCGATGCTCTGACTGTCGACCTGTTTTGGTGCCTGGCGTAGTCCTTTGTATGGCGAGACGATAGACGGGCCTTCCTGGTGACGCCATCGAGCTCTCAGTTAAGTATTTGTGGGTTGCTCCCAGTCCTTAGTTGTTGGTGCTTAGTTGTTTGCATGGTTCCATTGCATTTGTGGTGCTTAGTTGTTGGTCCTTAGTTGTTATTTGACAGTTGCAATTGCCAAAAACCGAGGGTTTTGTTTTTCACGAAGATTTAGTACTTTGGTAACCCTTGAAGTTTGATACTTGGTTAGTGTGCATGATGCCTAGCCGTAGTGGTTTCATGGGTTTCTTCAAACGTTGCAACAAGGATTCCCGGTTGGAGGACTCGTGTCCGATACCTCCAGTTGGAACTCCGATATATGAGCTTTATAGTCGACATGGTGTGGGCCCTATTATATATAGTGACTATTGGGTCCGTTATACGAGAAAGGATGGTGTCCTTAGTTGGCCACCACACGGAAGTTTTGAAATGGAGATTTTAGATAATCTAGAAACTAAATTATTTAAGAAGAAAGCTAGGCCAGCTATGTTTGATTCCCTTCGGTTGTGGCGTAAAGAGGCCAAACAGAAAGAAATCAAACAGCTTAAAAAGAATCGTAAAGAAGGTATCGTCCCGATAATGCAAGTTGTACAACAATGTCAGCGAGATAAAGAAGAAAAAGAAATAGAAGTTTCTACTAGACTACATCACATGAGAATAGACAAATGTTATCCGGTATTATCAACTAGTCTTGATAAGACAGAAGAGGACTCGAAGGAGGATCCTCTGTTAGCATATTTGATGAAATCGCCACCTCCTTATGCCCAGGGTGCTACAGCCCCTGTAGTTCCTCTTGTAGTTCCTCCTGTAGTTCCTCCTGTAGTTCCAGCGGCTGCTGGTCAGCCTGTTGTTGGTCCTGCGTTTGTCCTACCACCTGGTCCTATTCCTACTGCTCCTTTGCCTGTACCTCCTCAGTCAATTGTACCTGCTACCTCAGCCGTCCCGGCTACCTCTGCTGTCCCTACGTTCACTTCTAATGTTGTTGCTCCTGTTCTTTTTTCTCCTTCTGTTCGTAATCGTATCCCTAATACTGTCGCTACTCTTTACTCCCCACTTTCTGGATCGTTATTTCGACCCGATGTCTCTGAAACTCCTCAGAGGCGCAGTCAAATCCCTGGTGGAAGGGAGAGTGCCACGTTGGTAACTATGGCGCGTAGATGGATAAGACACCCTGTTAACTACCCGCCGCGCGTGGTCTTTGATACGTTTTCTCAGTTTAATGAGCCCACTCAGAGATTTGTGTTCGAAGAAATGTGTAACTTTTTGAGAGAAGAATGGTACAATGATGATTTAGATAATGTACCGCCCGATATGACTGAACTTCAGAGTCAATTTTCGAACGGCATGATTGTAGGTGGAGATGTACGACGTGCATTAGAGCGATTATTAGCCTTACGGTGCACAGTGTTTTCTCGAGTGTCGTTTGATGACGATTCCGATACTCAGAAAACGAACTCTGGTCAGTATCCTATGAGAGAGGTTCCGCCAGTATACATGCCAGGGGACCCGCAAGCTAATCCTGTGATTCTGCCATACTTTCAGAGAGTTTGGATACACCTCCCATGGAAGCGATCAGAAGTTTTGCAGGTGAAACAATCTTTACCTGATCCACGCAAGAATCCGGCAGGTTATTACAAGGAGTTGTCTCAACTGGTAGACGCTACTATTATGAATCTTGCGGACATCGACATGCTGTTTGGCAATGTCGTACCACAACCGATTTGGGCGAAAATTCGCCAAGAGAATCATTTAGTTGAGTTAGGTGGTGACTGGGCTACACTAGTAGCGGCAGATGGACGACAAGTTGGTGGGGCTAAGCTGAGTTAGGTGGTGACTGGGCTACACTAGTAGCGGCAGATGGACGACAAGTTGGTGGGGCTAAGCCTGAGCAGTTAATTACGGATCTGCCTCAGAAAATTATTACACTTATGAAAACGCTCATGCCAGCGATGAAGGTAAATTGGGATAAATTAGCAGCTTGTAAGCAAAAGAAGGACGAGAGTGTCTCCGATTTCTTTACCAGATTCGAAGAGGCATTTGTCGATCATAGTGGTCAGGATATGGGCACCGAGGGAGGCCAACGGTTATTTGTTGATAAATTTGTATTGAATTTGTTGCCTGAGCTATGCAACAAATTGAAAAATTCAGAAAGTGCTTGGGCGGTTTCAACTACTGCTCAAATATTAGCGACAGCTCAATACTATGAGAATAGGGAAAAGGAAGAAAGTGATCGTTCAGACAAGAAAACGAAGGAACTTAAAACGAAGGTCTTGTTACAGCAAGCGTATCCTCCACGTTCAAATCAAAATGATTCTCAGCAGCAATATCGACCACAATTACAATCTTCCAGGATGCAGTCACGATCTGACTTCTCCGACTTTAGATCTACGCTTGGGTATAATCAGTGTGCATATTGTAGAAGAGAGGGCCATATAAAATATGATTGTCCAGCTTTGCGTGACCGGCTCAACGGTGTGTCGGCACGAGGGGGTCGTGGTGGTCCTCAACAAGCACCCCGAGGTAGAGGCCGCGGTGCCCCTCAAAATCAAAATCATGAGCGCCCTCATGCCCCATCAGACGCGAATAATTATTTTGACCAACGAAATGTGAGGTCCGATAAATCAGCACAGTATCATGTGGACGATTATTACGTCGAACATGAGATTGATGCAGGTAACCACTACTAGGACAGCCACCGACAGAGAGAGGGAGTAGTATCAGTTCCGGTTGATCAGAGTGGGCCTTACGTCGCAGTTGCTACATCTGGCGTAGTTGAGCCTTTTCTGGTAGACACTGGTGCGATGAAAAGTTCCATCATGCATTCGAAACTCCCTGGCGCACCTTTGTCCGGCTTAACAAATGTTTCCATTGGATTCTCTGGCGCCCCTCTTAGCAACCCTGTCTCTAGCCCTTTGTCCCTTACGATCGGTCCTCATGAGCTAGAGGCCCCATTGATTTTATCTACTGGTTGTGGTGAGAATCTTTTGGGCTTGGATTTGTTAAAACGGTTATATGCGACTTTGTACTGCTCTCCTGCGGGAGTGGAGCTTACATTAGGTCAGAGAGTGATCTCTCCTATGTACTTATCAATTGATAAGTTCCCACCGGAATTGAGTTCCCTTCCTGCGTCGTTATGGGCTACGGGTCCCAATGATGTAGGCTTATTGAACATCCCACCTTATGTGGTCCAGTTGAAATCGAACGTGCGTTTCCCACGTATACCACAGTATCGTATCTCTTTTGATGGGGAGCGAGCACTATTAGCGATCATTTATGACCTGATCGAAAAGGATGTCATCGAAGAAACTCGAGGCAATGTGTGTAATAGTCCTGTGTTACCGATTTTGAAACGCACAGATCCAACTAAACCTCCTGTATACCGCTTTGTAATTGATTTACGAGAAGTAAATAAAATCGTGATTCCCCAGTTTCCTGTGGTGCCTGACATCACGGCTTTGTTGACCCTGATTCCGGCTTCTGCCTCCTGGTTCACGGTAATCGATCTAAAGAATGCTTTCTTTAGTATTCCGATCGCTGACGAAAGCAGAGACCTATTCGGATTTTCATTGGGTGGTCGCAGTTTTAGATTTAAACGCGCACCACAGGGCTACTGTGAGAGTCCATCGATCTATAGCCAAGCACTTAAAAGTCAGCTTGATGCATTTGTGTTGCCGACAGGCGCAGCCTTAGTTCAATACGTTGACGACCTATTAGTGGCAGCTGACACAGAGGCTATTTGCAAAACCGCTACAGTATCATTGTTACAGCACCTATGTGACTTACATCACAAGGTGTCACCTTCTAAGCTACAATATTGTTGTCAAGAAGTAACCTACTTAGGTCACTTACTGTCAAAGGATGGGAGAAGGTTGACCCCAGAGAGAATTGCAGCGATTGCTCGAATGACTGTGCCAAAGACTCAGAGAGATGTACGTGCCTTTCTAGGTATTACGTCATACTGCAGACAATGGATTCCAAATTTTTCATTGTCGGCGAAACCATTGATAGCCCTTACGTGCAAGGATGTTTCATCTCCTTTGCCATGGACTGAAGAGTGTCAGAAAAGTTTTTCTGAATTGCGTGATGCATTGTGTTCGGCTCCTGTGTTGGGTACTCCTGATTACAATAAGCCGTTCACACTTTATGTTCACGAGAGGGACGGTTGTGCATTGAGTGTTCTGACACAACAATTTGGCGACAAACAGCGTCCATGCGCATATTTTTCTTCGACCTTAGACCCAGTAGCTAGAGCCTTGCCGAGTTGTTTGAGAGCAACAGCGGCAGCTGCGGCGTCCATTCGACAGTCCGCAGGTCTGGTCATGGATAATATGCTCACGGTGATGGTCCCGCATGCAGTCGACACTCTCTTGAACCGAACGAAAACTCAACATTTGACGAGCGCAAGGTTGTCTGGATATGAGTTGACGTTATTGGCAAGTCACATACGGATAAAACGGTGTAATGTGTTGAATCCAGCAACGTTGTTGCCAATCGAAATGGAATTAAGTGATGTAACACCACATGATTGCTATCTGAGAACTGAAGAGGAGACGAAGGGTCGTATTGACCTGAAAAACACTCCATTGGTAGATCCCGATGGTACCTTGTATGTGGATGGTTCATGTTTTAAGTTACCAAATGGTGATGTGACGACTGCGTATGCTGTAGTAACATTGAGTACGGTTGTGGAATCTGCGAGATTGAGTCAGAATTCGGCCCAAGCGGCTGAGTTGATCGCCTTGACGAGAGCGTGTGTGTTATCCAGAGGGAAGCGGGTGAATGTGTTTACAGACAGCCAGTATGCTTTTGGTGTGGCGCATAGTTTTGGTCGATTGTGGAGAGAAAGAGGATTTTTGACGTCGCATGGTACGAAGATTCAGCACGGACAGCTTGTGAATGACCTTTTGGACGCACTTACATTGCCTAAAGAGGTGGCAATAATCAAATGTAGTGCGCATCGGAAGGTGACGGATGATGTTGGTCGCGGTAATGCGTTTGCGGATGAGATTGCGAAGGAGACGGCTAGAGATCTGACAAATCGAATGTACGTTGCGAGTCCAGTAAGATGGCCAGCGGAGACTAGTATGTGTGAGGACACAGTTGAGAGTGTGAAGAAGATACAGGATGAAGCTACTGAGATGGAAAAGACTCGGTGGAAAGAAAGTACGGAAAAGTTAGACGAGAATGGATGTTGGGTTGATTTGTCGGAAAAGCAGAGATGGATGTTACCGGATGCATACGTGCTTGCTGTTGGTACTATGGCTCATGGTACATCACACATTAATACGAAAGGCATATGTAAGTTGCTGTCGCCCGTATGGAAGAATGATGGAATTACTAAATGTGCGGAGAGAGTGGTTAAAAATTGCATGGTATGTTTGATGTATAATCCCGGCAAGGGCACCCCCACTCCACGTGGTCATTTTGCTCCTCCCACGTGTCCCTTTGAAATTATTCAGTTAGACTTTATCCACATGGAGAGATGCAATAATTTGAAGTTCGTCTTGGTTGTAGTTTGTGCGTTCTCCAGATGGATTGAGGCTTACCCCCTAAAGGATAATACTGCCCTGTCCACAGCAAAGGTTCTACTCAAAGAGTATTTCCCCAGGTATGGAATGCCGCGGATTGTATGGTCAGATAACGGAAGTGAGTTTGTGGGAAGTGTAATGAAGAGTGTATGTCGTGGTCTCGGCATAAATCAGAAGTTCCATAGTGCTAATCATCCTCAGTCTGCGGGTTTAGTGGGAAGATATAATGGCACTATGAAACTGAAACTTGCAAAAATCCAGGCAACGACTGGTCTATCATGGCCCGACGCTTTGCCTTTAGCTCTCTTATCGACCAGAGCGACTGTGCACTCTCGAGTAGGGCTCAGCCCATATGAGGTTGTGTTCGGCCGTCCTGCGAACATTTGGGGAGTTCCGAGGCCTAAAGAATTTGACAGACTTGAATATCCAATGTTAATTGACTATCTCTATGATCTGACTGCTAAATTGAGTTTGATTCATCAACAGGTCTTTGAGGCTCTACCGACACAAACAGAGGGTCCTGGTCATCGGCTCCAACCAGGTGATTGGGTTCTTACCCGCAACTTTGGACGAAAACGGAATCTTGAGCCGAGGTTCGTGGGACCCCACCAGGTGCTACTGGCAACGAGGACTGCAGTTCGGCTGGTAGGCAGAAAGCATTGGGTTCATGCGAGCCATACCAAAAAGGTTCCGCTTCCTTTGCCAGCAGATACATGGATCAAGAAAGGAATTGCCTCGTCTGAAACCAGTACTCCCCCGTGCTATGTGCCATTTAGTGATGCCCATCTTGTAGAGGCCAATTTAGTGCAATCAGACACCCCTGTTGAACCATCCGAAGTTAACCCTTTATCAGCAGCATTGGAGAATTCAAGTTCTGAACAATTGCGTGGACAATCGAACACTCCTTTGCCGTCTGATCCATTGTTTGAAGAGCAGACTCGCCCCGGAAGAAGTCGATACTTCCTTCGACCGCGCTAACAGACTAATAAATCTTTTTTTATTTTTTTGAATCTACATCACCTCTATTGTTGCCATAAAAATTGTGGACATTACATTATATATATATATATATTGTGTACCTTTTCCTTACAGCTAGGAGGCGTATATTGAATTTAATGAACTCTTGATTAAAAACCTTTTCATCTGGGTTAACCGTAAGGCCGTGCGGGTACTTCCTCCTGTTTAGCAGGTATCTGACACTAGGTCGATTACTTTTGTCGATTTCTGGGAACTCCTGGGGATTGATAATCGCTACTCAGAACGAAGTGCGTCAAGAACGTCACGGACGGGGAGGAGCCAAGCCGGAGACCGAGATGGCCGCTTAGGCGCTCGGCTCCGCCGACCTTGTTGCTTTGTGCACCGATCCTGCATCTTATCCTGTCCCCGAGCCGCATTCCTATGGAGGGGAAGTGTGGCGGTGCTCGGTGATGTGCTCCCGACCTCTCCATCGGCCGTAGATCCGGAGATGTGCTCATGCCTCCTATCCGGCCCTCCGTAGCTGCTGATCCGGGGTTTTGCGTACGAGGGACGGCCGGCCCCCGCTATCCTGCTGGTGATTGCCTGTGACGGGGAGGAGTTGGCTGCCCGGAGTGATCCGCCCGTCACGTTTGCCTCTTGCTGCGCTCTCCGGTCCACATCGTGGGTTTCGGGCCGGTGGCGAGCTGAGGAACCGGGGGATTATCTTTCCTTTGGGACTTTTCGTCTGTGTATGGCTTGGCCGTCCCCTGCATTTCTCCCGAGGTACTTCTGAGCGCCATCTTGTTCACCGAGGGGTCGGTGTTCTGAGACTTGAGGGCACTGGTGTGTGATTGAGACCCTGACACCACTGAGGCTGCCTTTGTGTCCTTTTCTGTGCACATTATGGAGTTTGCCACCTTCGCATCTGTGATTCACCTTTGTTTTGGTGGGGGGCGAGGAGATGCCCGATCGGATGTGTGGGTCAGTGACGCCCCGACTAATATGGCGGAACCTGCTGTAGAGCCTATGGAGGGGATGATCGCCGTGGACTGTGCTACTGGGATGTCGCCAGGGGTCCGGGATGTTCTGATTGCCCTCGGTGCCCTTCGTGGCGCCATGATCTGCAATGCTCGCGATCTGAGACGCAAATTGGAGGCCATTACTCCCGTGACCGGACACGCCTTGCTCAACTGTCCGCGCGCTCGGGACGTTCTGCCACACCCTGAACTGGAGCGGTCTACCGAGTTCTTCCCGGTGGATGTGGCGGCTTTAGACGGCCAGTCTCCCGCGATGACAACGGAACTATCGGCTCTCGCTTGGTATTGGGGACTGGTGTTGTTCGAGGAGCTTTCATTTGACGCCCTTCACAGAACACTGTTGCTGACGACGGACGTCGGACAACAGCCCGCTGGCATCTCCTTGTCGCCCACACTCCTCATCATGGTGGCTGGTTGGATGTACTCAACTGGTGCGATCGAGCGCACGGGACAGGGCTGAGTCTGCTTCATTGCTTGATGGTGTTGGTTTACCTGGTGACTATGAGGGATGCGATCTGTTTTGCTTGCCACAGCTCTCGCTTCGGTGTTGACTTTGTGGTTCTGGGCTTCGGGGATGGATGATTGGGTGCTTCCATACTGATTTTTCTCCTCCTCCGCTTTCTTTTTCCCTTTTCATTATCTTTTCTTCTATATTTCGGGTTTAGGTACTGGGCGACAGGCACGCTGATAAAGGGGGGTAGGCCGTAGCCATCTACAGTTGTGCAGGGTGGGGGGTTGAGGGAGGGGTTTTCTTTTTTATTTCTCATTTGTTTCTATGGCCTTTTTCTTCGCTCTTCCTGTTTTTCCTTCACTTTCTTCTTTTTCTGGGTTTGGGGGTCGGCCGGCTGGGTTATTCTCTGAGTTTTCACTGAATTTTCGTAAGCTTTGTCCTAGCGGTTGCTGCATTATTGGTGTAACTGGGTTGGCGCTGGATTGATGTTTGTAGCAATTGTATGCGTATATATCCTATGTCTCTGCTGCGTTACCCAGGTCTTCCTGGTGGTCGCCTTCATTTTGCAGGACTTATTGTTTGGCCTGCCTATGATGTGACTGTTACTTACGGCCTGACACCTGATTCCCACCAATTTTTCGCTATATTGGAGCTTTTTCCGTTCTTGATGTTATCCTGAGTTAATAGTAAAATTAAACCTCACTTATCCGACAATATGATCGATGTATGCCGTGATTCGATGTCTTTAAGTTGCTGCCGTGCCCCTGGGATGTTCGGCTAAATAGCGGTGTACAATTTTGCGTAAATAAAGGTTTTTAAAAAAAAAATTAAAAAAAGAACGTCACGGACGGTTTTTAGAAGATGGAGTCTTCTAAGCTGTTGGAAATTGAGAAAATGGTGGCGCAAAGATCCAAACTGCACAAGACATTTCGAAAAAAATGTTTTTTGTTACAGGTTTTTATGTTGTTCCTAACTGTTTCTATGCTGCTGGTGGGTGGAGTATATTTTGGTTTTCAATCATTGCTGCCTTCTACTTTACCTACTCCTCCTTCTCTTGATTTAAATTCTGTTTCCACTATGTCCCCACATTCCTTTCATCTTCTGCCCCAACATGAACAGGTCAGACGTGCGGAATTTATGAACAATTCTTTTGTTCAACTTCTACATCAGCATCAGTTGGTGATGAACACTACCAATTGTTGGGTATGTGGGTTAATGCCACATACCATGGATAAGGGTATCCCGTATTTTGTTCTTCCTTATAGTCCCCAGGGGTCAGCTCGAGCATTCCAGACCATGTTCCGTAGTGCACTAGATTCCGACCCCCATCGAGAGCCTCGCTCTGCAGACCTTGGTCCTGGCCCGTACCACAAGTCTTTGGCGATAGCAATTGCAGATTTAAATAGAGATATTTTTGACGCAACACTTATCCCAGAGGAAGAGGTGCGAGCTTATAAGGATCTGAGTAAGGTCGAGTATAGTGCATCAGTGAATGATAGGCAGTTTAAAAGCTCATCTCCAATCTGGATCGTACCTCATCTCGGTCATTTCTGTCTGCAAGGTCTTGGTCGCAATCCGAGAGCTCAGCTTGGGAAGAGTGCTTGTGTTGATACTTACGTTTTACCAATGCTCTTCTCCCCTGTCTCTCTGACTGCCAAGGGTACCTATTTTGTATGTTATGATCGCGCACATACGTGGTTACCTCATGACTTCTCGGGTACCTGCTATATCGCGAATCTTTTGCCTCCGACTTTCACTGTTGCCTCAGATTATCACAAAACTAGAGTTGTGAGAGGTGTCATTAGTAAAGAAGATACTGCCGGTCAAGAAGCAGGAGATTTCTTTAAGGGTTTCCTACCGTTTTGGGGCCCTATGGTCAATAGCAGGAATCTGAGACAGTTAACTCGTGTAGTGGAAGCAACTGCTAACATAACTGCAAGCGCCCTTGGTAATCTGACAGCAGAGCTTCAAGCGGATAGGCTTATGACGCTACAGAACCGTATGGTTCTAGACGTAGTACTAGCAGACAGAGGTGGTGTGTGCAAGGTCATCCATTCGAGCTGCTGCATTTTCATACCTGATAACGCTCCAACGGTTTACCAAGCCATCTCGAAGTTGCATAAAATCTTAGAGTCCATACACGTGGACGAGGGAGATTGGTCGCTTCTAGGATGGTTTTGGGGTCTGATGTCAACTTGGGGTTGGAAAATTCTGATGATTATAGGGGTTGTTGTGACGTTTCTATTCACGTGTTGTCTTTGTGTGCAGTGTGGTCCTGCCTTATGTGGCCTTTGTGCTACAACGTGTATAAGAAGGCCATCTGTTACCGGCGAGACATTGATGAATAAGATGATGTTCCAGCAACACTTGAATGATCTGATGAATATCGAAATTGATTATGATTCCGACTAGTGCTTGCCTACATGAGGGCAAAAGGAGCGTCTGAGGAGCAATGAGAACCGTTACGATGCTAGCGAGGGTGGTATCTATGAACCGTAAATGACGAGATTAATAGGTGTACGCATTTTTGATACGCTACTTAGAAGGGTTCGTCTTATTTACAGGTTTCTTCATTTCTACCCTCGGGTTCCATTTTAGATACGGCATCCATTTTGTTTCTTGCCCTCACGTAGTCAGCGAACAGGCAAATGTCCGCCTCATGACCCTGTGATTCCCAAGACTGGGGGATGACACGACAGAGACAGATGGCTCCGCAGCTGCGTAATCTTCCCACGTTGGCCTATTGTTTCAGCCTTGCATGCGCTCGGCTCGAATCCTTTGATCCTGGGATTGCGCTTCCGATACTACCTCCACACTCCTTCTTCTCCTGTTGTCTGACTTCCTTGCACCTGTTCCTGTCTCTTACTCTCGTCCTTTTACAACTAGAGTGGAATGCACATAGCAGCAGGATAATGTGCTTTTACAGTTGGGAACCGACAAATGTTACTGTGATTATGTTCCGGGTTTCCGACACCATGAATGAAGCCCTTTTAAGTTTATTGTGGGAACTGAGTTGTAACCTTTTGTTCGTTACGTTATTGAATGCTGAAAATGTGTATAAAAGGAGCGATCCACATTTACAATTTGAAGCAGGCTCTTGGAACCTACACTCTGTTGTACTTCCCATGACTTTTGCATCCCTGCAGTAATAAAACACTGATCTTTGACGCCGAAGGAAGTGTCCCGTGTCTCTGTCACTTGTGCGCCGAACAGGTATCCTACGAAGGTTTCAGGTGTTGTTCCCTGGCACCGCTGGTACTTAAAAGTCCAGTCCTTCACAACAGGACGCTGTAGCCTACGGCTGTCCCTGCCTATATTGCCTACCTGGACTTTGAGGTAGCAGCGGACCGAGGGGACCCAGGGAGGAGCTGGTGAACTTTGGCAGATTTCGGCGCACAGCCTCACTTCCCTCCTGCACCAACTGGACATTGCTCCTGTTAGTCTATCACACATCCCCCACACCGCCGACCCAGACACACTCATTCTTTGCATTCTGGGAGTTGGAGTCCGTCCATTGCCATGTTGCCACGGTAACCAACAGGTGAGCCAATTCAGCTAGGGGGAGGAGTGTCCAGACTTTTACTTCAAGAAGGCACAGGAATGGGACTATTCAAGTAAAGGCAGTTCACGCAATGCAAGGCGCTGAGGAAGGCACAACGCCGAAATGCATACGCCACTATTGCATTGCTCTGTCTGCCTAATAAAGCCGGTTTTTCTTTGGAATCCCCTCTGGCCTCTACCCTTTCTTGTTTGGAGGGGAGTCATGCGAGATATATATATATATATATATATATATATATATATATATATATATATATATATATATATATATAATATATATATATATATCCAAATCCGCAGGTAACACTGAGATGAGGAAATCCACTGGAAGCCAAACAAGTGAAACACTGGAAGTGAAACAATTATACACACTATGTATATTTTTAATCCATGGGGTGATGTCTCAAGCTATAAGGTTTCATAATGCAAATTTCAATGCAAACTTTATTTCTAGGGACATCTGAAAGTATCTATTTTGGCCACCACTTTGGCAACTTAATGGATATTTTTCTATGTTGGAGGACCGCACAGTCTTTCCCCATCTCTCAGCCCTGTGTTGTCCAGTTGTGAATGTTTTAGCTCCAATGTATCATAAACACTATCACCACCTCCCTGCATACCCTTCTCTGTTTCTATTCATTCACCCCTGCCCTCATCTAGGCTTTGCCAAGCAGTCTTACATGGAAACGTTGTGCACACATTTACCAATCCCACAACATCTCTGCCTAACCTCCTCAACCACACCACAAATTCCTATGTATTTATTTTACCTGTGGGTATCAAAGCACTTCACAACATGAATGAATAGAGTAGTGAAAAACATGGTATAAGGATGCATGAGGAGATGTGCATAACAATAAACATTTTGAGACAAAACATTAGAGGGATGAGACAAGATTTAGCTTACATAGGTGAAAACCGTTAGAAGACCACTAATCCTTGATGGTCAAGGTAGTAAGGAGAGTCAACTGAGTTGTTAGAAACTGGTTCAGTTGGCTTTGTCAGTAAAGTATTTGTCGAGGAGATGCAGTTTCATGTCCCTTTTGAAGCAGGAGAAGGAGGGATTGCATCTGAGTTCAATAGGGAGTGCATTCCACAACCTGGGTACACTACCCGAAAAGGGTAGTGCCTCAGACACTGCTTCACTATATCTGAACTGCAGGATCCATGCTTTTCGCATTTGTTAAAGCCACCACAATGCAAAGAGACAAATCATCGACCCCACCCCCTGCAATGACAAACATATTTTTCACAATTAGTGCTTACAATTGTCAAATTTAAACATAGCTAAAAAATTACCGTCATGCTTAAATGATCCCTTGTAAAAATGCAATGAAGTTCATTATTGCTAGCAATGTATGGTACAGCTTGTGCTCCCTAAAGTGGAAAGTATCCACACACAGAGACATCCTTATCAGAAATGGGATATAGGGGCTTTGGGAGTTATTTAGAGTCTCCCACCTCCTTTGATACTGACTCCCAGCCAGAACATGAGTGACAAAAACACGTTATGATGGCCCACTACAGAGAAGCTCACTGCCACACTGTCTTTTTACACTAAAAACAAAGCAGTTTTAAGCAGGATGCTCCCCTTGGCCAGTGACTGCCCCCACTATGATCAATTCAGTTACCTCCACACAGGCAGGAAGGCCTCTGTGTCTGTCTGACTCAGCTCGATGGACACCACCAGCAGTAGGTCCAGCAATGGAGCTAAGCTCCTCACATGGACTCCATTAGATGCGCCACTCCAGTAGAGACCCCTAAATCACAGACTGAGCACAGGGGACAGTCCTTAGGACAGGCACAGCATTTCTTAAAGATGAAACAACGTTGAATCTTGCATTTCTTCCCTGCTTCTGTAAGACTCACACTGAATCAGGATTTTTCAGTGAAATTTCTCAGCAGCAGATGTGCCTTTTTCCAGCTATGCTACCATGTATGCCTACCAGGTGCCGATGAACTGTAAACCTCTATAGGTGGCCGGAGTGACCATGTTGGGACCATCAATGGGTTGAGTCACTTTCTAGATAGGAGAAGAAAGCAGACTGCAACAGCTGCTAAACAGGGCAGTTCATTTTGTACAGCAAAGGACAATGGAATGCAATGTAATTACCCTGTAGAGATATGAATTATTTATATGAAGATTTGAAACAAAGATATGTAGTTGTAGAACAACACGAACCATATGGTTCCCATTTTGGCTTAAAGGATAAATATTCAGGGCCTCATCTACAAGAAAATGATGCAGCATGGCGCTGCAGGCCAATTAGCTGTGCAGCGCTGCATCATTTTCAAAGGAATATGTGATGATATTCCGCTTTCCAACATCCCGCGTACCATCACTCCGCAATTTTTAGAACGCGGGACTATTACTCCACAAAGCCATCATTCCTAAAACTTTTACCCCGCATATGACTTTATCACACATGCCATTACAACGCAAATGCATGTGTGGGAAAGTCATATACATTGTAAAAGTACATTATTAAAAAAAATTAGGTATGTATGTATATATATATATATATATATCTCACCGAACCTTCTCCTTTGACAAAGAAGCAGAGGCCACACAGGGGAAACAGTGGAAGCTCTCTTTAATTAATCTGCGGCATTATGCATTTCGGCCTGGCGGCCTTCCTCAGATGCCTAGCAATGTTCAGGCGACTGCATCACTCGCTGCTTAAATGTCCTGCTGGCCCTTATTGGTCAGAGTTCGCCCAGCCCCCTTAATTAGTCATGTGCTCACCACTCGCCGCCGGTACTGACCACGAGTCCCAGGATCCCCTTCTCTGGTAAGTGTTGCACGGGGACATTTCCATGTGGTTAGGCAAAATTCAGGCAATTTGCGATGTGCTGACAGTCCATTTCCCGTGACTTTGATTCAAAGAAAAACTTCCTCTGGTCCCCAAACGTTCTTGCCATCCAGCATTCAGTGTCCACAGGGTCGGGGAAGATACGACAGTTCAATCTCCCCTCCGTGAAGTCACGGACTGTGCTACAGCTGCCCTTGTGTTGTCTGTGCTGTGTGGCGTGATCCGGGTCTTTCCAATACCTTGGACGAAGAAGAAATCATGCCGGAGCATGCACCAGTTTGACCCGGGCCAACCTTGAAGAACGGGACCCCTGTAGCGTGCTTCTGGCATCCGCGCGTAACATCTCACCGAACCTTCTCCTTTGACAAAGAAGCAGAGGCCACACAGGGGAAACAGTGGAAGCTCTCTTTAATTAATCTGCGGCATTATGCATTTCGGCCTGGCGGCCTTCCTCAGATGCCTAGCAATGTTCAGGCGACTGCATCACTCGCTGCTTAAATGTCCTGCTGGCCCTTATTGGTCAGAGTTCGCCCAGCCCCCTTAATTAGTCATGTGCTCACCACTCGCCGCCGGTACTGACCACGAGTCCCAGGATCCCCTTCTCTGGTAAGTGTTGCACGGGGACATTTCCATGTGGTTAGGCAAAATTCAGGCAATTTGCGATGTGCTGACAGTCCATTTCCCGTGACTTTGATTCAAAGAAAAACTTCCTCTGGTCCCCAAACGTTCTTGCCATCCAGCATTCAGAGTCCACAGGGTCGGGGAAGATACGTATATATATATGCAAAAAAGAAGGAGAGAACTCTGGGTAGTTCTCAGTTTAGGTGGAAAGCAGCTCCTGTTAGAGCACACTCTCAACACCAGCGACACTCTAGATCTGCTCACCTCAAATGTCTGTTTTTCTATCAAAGTTTTTAAGCATAGGATTAGAACAGTGCTATCCACGCCGCGATAGAAAATGACAACGTTTTTTGCCATTTATACAGCAAAGTCTTTAAGCATAGGACTAGTACAGTGCTGTCCTTGCCGAGCTGTAAAATAACAAAAGCCATTCATCACTCCAGGCACAATATTACAGCTTTGAATTGGTAAAATACCAACTCAAGCCAACCTGAAATGAGTAAAAGCAACTCCTGACACAGTGTTTGCTCTAATTAGAGCTCTTCAGAGAGGTATAGCTTTGTACAGACACAAGGGAGCACCCAGTATTAAGTCAAACAAAACCCTTTCAGGCATAGAGTGACGCATAAATTATGCAAAAAGAAGGAGAGAACTCTGGGTAGTTCTCAGTTTAGGTGGAAAGCAGCTCCTGTTAGAGCACTCTCAACACCAGCGACACTCTAGATCTGCTCACCTCAGACATTTGAGGTGAGCAGATCTGGAGTCGTAACCAGAGGCAAGGCGGCCAAGAAGTAAACACCATGACTGTGGTAAACTTATCAAAACATATTTTAACATCATCACAACTAGAAGTATTATCCAGGGGGTTATCATTCTGTCCAACATCCAAATTCAACTTCACCAATGCCAGTATTGACTTGTTTTGTTTTATGCGCAAGCTTAAACTAAAGAAATGGTTTGCTACAAAACCTTGTTTGAAAAAAGAACTAATTGTTGACAAACCCAGTGGTCTAAGTGTTAATGATGCTGAACTTCTACAATCTGTTCATTTATTAGCAGGTTGTGACAATGTCAGTGATAATCCACTGCTCAACATGGTAGACACTGAGGATTCGATCGAAATGAGCAGTAACAGTGGCTTCAAACCTAAATCGGTTTTTGTACCGCAAATCATGAACAGCTATATTGATAGCTTTGAACAGGGCATGATTTATGAAATGAAAAGGATGGACAGAATGAAACCCAAAATGAACTTGAATTTAAACAAACGGCAGTTTCTTGCTTTGAAGGAAATTAAGAGTTGGTCTGATGTAGTCATTAAGAACAGTGACAAGTGTGGGAATGTGGTGGTGTGGCCGCTGGATGTGTATTTAAAGGAGGGACTAATGCAATTAGCCGATAACAACAACTATGCAAAAGCAACCAGAGAAGAATATAATGTAAACAAACATGTATATTGGAATAAATTGAGCGATTGGAAGGCAAGGGGGTTAATAGAAGATGATGAATAGAATTACCTCCATATCAAATATCCCAAAATATTTGCATTATATCTACTACCTAAATTGCACAAAAACCTCCAGACACCTCCTGGCAGGCCGATTGTGTCATCTGTGGGGAGTCTCTATGAGAATACCTCCAGATACATAGACCACTTCCTGCAACCATATGTTACCAGTTTGCCCTCATATGTGAGGGACTCATCAGACTTTTTGAGAATCATAAAAGACATCACATGGAGTCCTGAATATTGGCTGGTGAGTTTTGACGTCACCAGCCTATATACTATTATCCCCCAAGATTTAGGTGTAGAGGCATGTAAATATTACCTGAGGGATAGATCCATCTGTCATTTATCACATACAAGCATGATTCTGGACATGATGTGGGATTGTCTTACCAACAACTTCTTCATCTTTAACAAAGAAATGTTTAAACAAACCAGGGGGGTGGCGATGGGTACTTGCTTTGCCCCCAGCCTAGCATGTCTTTATCTGGGCTGGTGGGAGGAGCTAGTGGTGTATAAGATCTCCCACTACAGTACCCACGTCATCCTTTGGAAAAGATACATAGATGACATCTTCTGTATTTGGAATGGCACTCTCGATCAAATACATGAATTTCAAGCTATCCTGAACCAGAATTCCCTTAATTTGAATTTTACCAGAGTTATCAACAGGGAACAGTTGGAATTTTTGGACATAAAACTTGAGGTTATCCAGGGAACTTTAAATAGCTCCTTATTCCGTAAGTTTACTGCAGGAAATAGTCTCCTACATGCGGGCAGTTGTCACCCTCCCAACCTAATACGCAGCATACCATTAGGTGAGCTGATCAGGGCCAAAAGAAACTGCAGCTCTGCTGATGGTTTCACCAGAGAAAGTAAGATAATGGCGGATCGATTCTGCGAGAGGGGTTACAGTCAGAAGGTGATCCAACAAGCAGTAACAAGAGTACAGACTATGGACAGAAATGATCTGTTGATCCCCAAACCACATAGGGAGGATGATAGAATACGATTCATCACTAACTATGATTGTCAATCATGGAGGTTGCGAAAGAGTTTGGGGAAATACTGGGATACACTGAAGCTAGACAAGGATCTAAAAGAATTCATTCATGACACTCCTTCATTGACCTTTAGGAAATCCAAGTAACTTAAATATGTATTGAGTACAACATTGGTAAAGGAGAGTCGGAAGTCCAATACCATACAAGGATTTTTTCCTTGTCGCAGGTGTAAGGCCTGTAAATACAGCAACAATTGCAAATCAGTACAACTTTCTAAAGATCGTTGTGCACATAAGATTATGAAACATCTAAGCTGTAACACCGAATATGTCATTTATGCACTGCAATGTCCGTGTAATAAATTCTATATCGGGTGTACTACAAAACAAGCAAAGCTGAGAATTTTGGAACATCAAAGAGCTATCAGGAATGTGAATCAGCAATACCCCGTAGCCAGGCACTTTGCCAAGGAACATAACAAGAACCCAAATTTGATGAAATTTTATGTCCTCGACAGTGTTTAAAGTAATGAGAGAGGGGGTAACAGGTGGTTGGATTTGAGGAAATTAGAATCGAAGTACATTATAATGTACAACACAATGCAGCCCGTAGGACATAATCTGGGGGAGGAGTTAGCAATTCACCTCCAGAACTGAGAGTAAGGCATGTATGGTGTGTCTAGTAGCTGCTGTTTGCTAGGTAACTGAATTCAAATAATTTAAATATGTTTTTAATTATAAACACTGATCCAGTGAAGAATGATTGTTATATGTAGCAATGTCCATTTTTCTCTTTTTTCAGGAAATGGAACATTATTGTGATTTCGCCCACTAGGGCTGAATGGCTTGTGGTTACCATCAATGGCGTAAATGAGTTAAGCGGCATAAGCCCACTTGGGTAATATATATGACCAAGGACTATACAGAACTCTTGTGCGTGTGGAGTAACACTCATAAGTAATGTAGGCCCACTGGGGCTTCTCGAAGCTCATTGCCATGCAATTAATAGTTTGAGCAGGACGACACCGTGAAAACTTACAATGATGCAATGCGCACCGTGTTTGAATAATATGCCTTGAGTACATTGCTGCCTAGTTAATATTGTTGCCAATGGAAATGTAATCTCTTTTGTTTATATAATTTTTCCATTCTTGAAAACTAACATGAGATTAATGTTACTGAAAAAATCTTTATTTGATTGCTGCAATGGACATTGAAACAATACGATGAAATTTCTCTATGTCTACTGATCACGTGTTGAAACCAAAATACGGCATGTAACTTTAAAAGAATGATTGTACTGGTAAGCTCCACCCGTGAGCAAGAGATCGGCTGATCTCGAAACGCGTTGGGTTGTTTTTTCTTGCCAAATAAATCTGAAAGCACCGTTTACTACAAAAAATAAAAAATAAAAATAAAATAAAGGGTTGTTTTTTCTTGCCAAATGAATCTGAAAGCACCGTTTACTACATTGGGGCCCCGACTCTGGTTTTTTCGTGAAATAAGGAACGCAAACCAGGAGTGTGTTTATATTTAGGGGCTGGCGAACCCCGTCGGGAGCCCGCCGTCCTAAGAGGCAGAAGCACGCCATCTCAGTGTGTGTTTAATATATATATATATATATATATATATATATATATATATATATATATATATGACGCTCCAAATCCTCTCGGCTCACAAGAAGACAACAGCACTCGAGGGCCACTTTCAAACACTGCAGGTTTTATTATTCGCAGGCACTCTCCACAAACGCGTTTCGGCGTGTCGCCTTCGTCAGTGTGGTTACAGTGATTTTTACTCTTCGGTGGATTTAAATATACCATTCTCGCTTTCTATTTTCATACATAGAAATAAACAGAGGACAACCCCACTATGGTCACTCTAGGCGCCATCTTAAAATGTCAGTATAGATAGCCTCATAATGCTACAAGTTGTATAATAAAGCCCTAGATGGGCTAATCCATACGCTTAGTGGGTATAAACATTGAATTATAGGTTTCTGGGATGAACAACAGAATCAAGCCGTGGATCGGCTAAAGTCCTCTATCTAATGGATGGCATGATGGTCCACCTTTATCCTTACAGACATTTAACACACCATGTTACCAAATTAATCGCAAAAAATGTTACGGTACAGCTCACATTGTATAAATCCCAATGCTTCGACATTCCTAAGAATTCTTAATAGGGGAAGAAAAGGGGAGAGAGTTCTCATTCAGTCCTTCAAACACGACGTTATTACATATGGAATCATACGAGGGTTATGGACAGATAGGAGAACTCTAGTACCAATCAAGTACATTAAACCTGGTAATTTATATCTATACAATGAGTTCCGTACACAAATTGCGACAAAAGATCCCTGGAAGGTACATACTTAATAAATCATTGTAGTTCCCTTCACAAGGCAAACTCGCAGCCCATAAACTGGACCTCAGATTCCACATCATCTCGCAACAATCTTTTGACCCCAATGACCTATGCTGTCATCCTCATTTTGGCACAATTCTGGATAGGTTGGATATAATATAAATGTGCTGTGGATGTGTTATAGATGTTGCCAGGCCTTTGTGGGACATTACACTGATCTCATTTACCCAGGTGAAAGGCCATCTCCTCCCCAGCATTGAGGCCCCTCGGGGACTTCGTGGAAAGGTCTATAATAAACCTGGATTCAAGTCTACGAAGTCGTCTAAGGCGATCTCCGCCCCTCACGTTCGGTGGTACAGTGTCAAGGCCGAAAAATTGGAGTAGCTTTCGGTCTCGCCCATGGACCTCCGCAAAGTGGCGGGCCACTGGGTAACTGGGGTCTGCCTTGTCGATAGCTCTCAAGTGTTCCAAAACCCTTAGCTTTAGTTCTTTGATAGTGCTGCCTATGTAGCGAAGGCCACATGGGCATTGTAAACAGTAAACCGCATATTGTGTACTGCAGGTGATGAACTTCGTGATTGGCGTGATCATTCCTGTATCTGGAATAGTGTACGACAGAACTCTTCTGCTACTCGCACACGCTTTGCATCTTCCACAAGGGAAGAACCCTTTTTGATCTTTCAAGGTGTTTGTCTTCGGGGGAGGTTTCTCCAGATGACTTCTAACCAACATATCACCCACAGACCTTGCTTTACTGAATGTAACTAACGGATTGGGGGGAAGGTCATCCTTTAACACACTATCCGTTTGCAGGATGTGCCAGTTCTTTCTTAGCATTCTCTTTAGGTCATTGGCTCCAGTTGAGTAAGGAGTGATCAACCGGAATTTGTTAATGGCAGTGGTGCTGTTTTTGTCACGGCCTGATCCATCTGATCTGGCAGTGAGTAGACTCCCTCTCGTTATCTTTTTTACCCTCCTCAGCGTATCCTGTAGAAGATCTTCGCCATATCCCCTGACCTTAAAACGGGATATGCATTCCAAGGCAGCCGCCTCGAAATCCAAATCTCTGGAACAATTTCTACGAATTCTCAACAGTTCCCCGTAGGGGATGCTGTTGATTAGTTGTGGTGGGTGGCTGCTGCTGGCAAAGAGTGTAGAATTGCCAGCAGTCTTCTTCCTGAACAGGCTCGTGTGTAGTTGCCCATCCTCAACAAACACCCTCAGGTCCAAATACTCCGCTGCCACAGGAGAGACGGAACCCGAGAAGTGTAAGTTGAGGTTGTTGTTGTTGAGCTGTTTGATATACTCAGTGGCTGTTGTAACACTCCCATTCCACACGATGAAGAGGTCATCGATATAACGATGCCAGCACACGATGGTGCCCACCTCCTGTCCCACCTCACAGCTCCTGGGCACCTGCTCCTCCCACCAGCCCACGAAAAGATTCGCGTAGCTGGGGGCGAAGCAAGTACCCATCGCCGTCCCAGACTTCTGTAAGTACAGTTGTTCTTCAAATAAGAACACATTATGGGTTAGGCAGAATTCGATGAATTCGAGTATCATGAGATTGTGTCTAGCGAAGCGCATCTGACGCTGATCTAGAGCATGTCTTATCGCATTCAGGCCCTGTTGGTGCTCAATGATTGTGTACAAACTTGTGATGTCAAGCACCACAAGTAGATATCCCGGGTTCCACTGTAGGTCTTGAATTTTCACCAGGAAATCTTTCGTATCCCTTACATATGATTGTAAGTTTAACACCAAAGGGAAAAGAATATTGTCTATGAAGCGTGACATATTCTCTGTTAAGCTGCCAATTGAAGAGATGATGGGACGTCCAGGTGGACTCTCTTTGCTCTTGTGCAGCTTGGGTAGATGGTAAAAAGTTGGAATCATAGGGCAGTTGTTCCGTAGGAATAAATGTTCGTCTTTGCCCAACATCTGTAGATCGTACCATTTCTTGATGAGGGTATCGTAATCTCTGATGCTTTGTTGGTACATATTCATAGTACACTTGATGTAGAAGTTGTCATCAGAGAGCTGTCTCAATGCCTCAGTGGTGTAATAATTCCTACTCATTAGAACAACGTTCCCACCTTTATCAGATGGTTTCACCACGATGTTGTTGTCTTTCTTAAGGTCCATCAGTGCCTTGTATTGTGGTTCAGTGATGTTGAAATTGTGACTAGTATGGTTGGATTTGCGATATCTCATGAGGTCGTTTGTCATTGCTTCGCTAAACGCATCAACAGCGTCCCACGGGGACTGTGGAACGAATACGGATGGAGGTTTGAAATTGCTTTCCTCCCTCTCTTGGTCGATCCCTTGCATTTCCGCCCTTTGAGCAGTATTCAGATGTTGCACATCTTGTGTTTCTCCTCTTTCAAGATCTTCCAGAGCTTCTGTTGTTACAAGATCTCTGCTGCTCAGTGCATCCGTTGCTGTTATTCTCGTCCCCTTTTTGTTGAGGTCTTGGGTATGGGATCGAAGTTTGAAATACTTATGCAGTTTGAGTTTGCGCGTGAAGCGAAACAGGTCGATCCTGGTTTGGGTATATTCCAGTGCTTTGTTGGGGCAAAAAGTTAATCCTAGGCTGAGGACTTCGGTTTCTTGGTCAGTCAGTTGTTTTGATGTCAGATTAACAACTGTTAGGTTGGCCTGTTCTTGTAAGGCCATCGCTCCTGATAGCATTACTTCTTGGTTCGGTTGCGATTTACCCAGCGGGAGTTCCTTGTTCCTCCTCTTCCTCCTTTTTCCTCCCCCTGACCTCCTCGTCCTCCTGTTGCTCCTAGTCGCTGCTCCTCCGAATCTGGGGGTTTGTTCTTTCCTCCCCGCAGCCATGAGCTCTTGATTACTTCGTACTCTACTTGAAAAGGGGTTTTCTTACTCCTGCCCTGTTGTGTTCCGCGATTCTGCCCACGTGGTTGTGGTTGCTCAGCCTGTTCATCGCCTGACTCGTTTTCAGTTACCTCGGATTCGGAGGTGGCGATGTCTGGTGTCATAGATGTTCCGGTGGTAGCGCCTGAGCTTTTTAGTAGGGCCTTACGTGGGGCGTCAAATTTCTTGGCGTAGGTAAGGACGCGTCCTGTTGCATAATCATTCGCATCCCGCTCATACTTTTCCTGTTTTCGGTTTCTTATTTTTGTCTCATATTTCAACAGGCGTGCTTTCATTTGCTCTCTCTTTTGTGATATTGTTAGTATGATGTTCGGATCCTTTTCTTTATCTAAGTCATCGTTCATTGATGAGATTTCCGCCAATACTTTGTCGCGGTCGCTCCACGCATATTTAATCAGGATTTTTAGGGTCCCTTCGCAGTAAGTAGCTGTATGCTCAAACCAATCCGTGAGCAATTGTGGATCCGGGTGCTCATACGATGGGACTGTATGCACCCTCAAACCCCTAGGTACCCTTCCTTCTTCTACATAGTTGGAGAGGCTCGTTGCCTCCCACCATTTACGGATTTCGCGCTCATAGAGCCTCTCAAGTTTCACCATAGTTGCTGTTAATGTGTCACTAACTGGTTCTGCCAATGAAGCTGCTGCTGTGGGCGGCGGCTGTTCTCGCCGTTTAAACATCCCTTGTGCCGCTGTGTGGCGTTCAGCATCGGTAAACATGGTGTTTAAGGTCGGCAAAGTTCGTTCACCACGTCTTAGTGTTTAGTTCACTCTTGACTACACTAAGACTGAATGAGAGTGCCTGCGCCCCTGCGTGTGTACCTGTGGCTCTCGGACACCCTGCCGCAATACCCGCTCCGCTCCGCTGTGCGCTTCACTGTACGCATGTGCAGGCAGTGGGGGTAAACATCCTTTGGCAGCGCTTACCGAATGGCGTCTTCCTCGGGAAGCCTCCAGGTGCAGTCCGCAGTCCGCAGCCAGCCGTCTTCCTCCGTACTCCGCCCTCGGCAGTTCGCTTTCCCTCTGTTGGTCACGGGGTGCGGCGGTGCGCAAATTCGTTTTGCAAAACGCTCTCTTCCTGCTTGAAGAAACTGCTCACTCGTGGGTGGGTGCTGTCAGCGGCTAGCAGGACGCCGCATAACATGACGCTCCAAATCCTCTCGGCTCACAAGAAGACAACAGCACTCGAGGGCCACTTTCAAACACTGCAGGTTTTATTATTCGCAGGCACTCTCCACAAACGCGTTTCGGCGTGTCGCCTTCGTCAGTGTGGTTACAGTGATTTTTACTCTTCGGTGGATTTAAATATACCATTCTCGCTTTCTATTTTCATACATAGACTCTGGTTTTTTCGTGAAATAAGGAACGCAAACCAGGAGTGTGTTTATATTTAGGGGCTGGCGAACCCCGTCGGGAGCCCGCCGTCCTAAGAGGCAGAAGCACGCCATCTCAGTGTGTGTTTAATATATATATATATATATATATATATATATATATATATATATATATATATATATATATATATATATATATATATATATATATATATTCTCTCCACCACTCCTCCAAAATTTATGAAGAAAGCGAGACACCCAGAGCTGCAGTTCAAAGTTTTATTCGGCAGATGACAAAGTTTCCACGACGCGTTTCGCCATTACGGCTTGCTCACGCTCGACTCGTGATGTTTGACAGCCATTTTTAAAACCCCACACCATGTGCACATGTAATTTCATTACGGAAAAGTGGCAGACATCTTGTAATGTGTTATAATGACTCACAATTCATTACTATAATGCAAATATATCATGTCTGATTAGATCGTACATTTAAATCATAGATATGGATCATTCTCCTGCAATGTATATGTATTGCGATATCCCCAAATTGTTTTTAAAGTTTTCACAAACAGCAATTCATTATTGTTTGTTAATGTTGGATAATAGTTAGCGCATATTCGCGATGTTAAATAAAACTATATTCCATCCAAAGCATGTTCAATTGTGTAGCAGTTCATTATTAACAAGAATCACGAACAAGTGACCCTGCTATAGGCTGATGGTAGCCCGGCAACATATGTGACGATTATCAACACTCAACCTGATTTGTCAGTAACATCGGGGGTGTTTTGCACGACAAAATGTCCCCACCCCTTCAGGTGTCAATCTTTCAGCCCAAGTGGGCATGTTGCCCATTGATTGCCGTACACATGTTATTGATTGTATAATTCCGCCCCAGTGGGCATACGCCAAAGCAAATCCAACTAAAATATTAGATACTAATAATCATACAGTTCCAATTAGGGTCTTTTCATTGGTACTAATATAAACCAGATCCATTATGCATTATATCCAACTTTACATGTCATGCCAACTAGATGGTAGCATTTCTCAATTATCCCGTGATGAGTGAAATCTAAAAATGAAATGAAAATTTCATATTTAAAATCAAGAAAGCAGAGAAACATTACAATATTATTATATACAATGCAGCTTATTCATGTAAATGTATTGCAAGTTCTTCAGACGTATTCAACCCCATTGGTGTCAAACAGGCAAAGTCTACAATGTATTTCGACTCTAATTTTCTGAGTGATAACTCTCGATTACCCCCTCTCAGTCCAAGTTCCACACAGTCAATTACTACTAACTGAACCAGTTTTTCATCCTGCATGTGCATTGCTGTAAAATGTCTGGCAACCGGGTATAATTTGTTATTATTGTGTATTGCCCGTAGATGTTCCATCACTCTTTTCTTAGCAGGATGTTTGGTACTTCCCACGTACCATTTGTTACATGGACATATCAACAAATACACACTGTAGGGGGTATTACATGTCAGTCGTTTACGGATGCTAAACTCTCTGTTGGTGTTAGGGATTATTAAGGTTTTGCAATTTCTGCTGGACCTGCAGGCTTTGCATTTACGGCAACAGAAAAACCCACCACTTTCCTCATTATTTACGGTCATTTTTGAACTCACATAGTTGTGGCTGAGTTCATCTTGTAAAGATCTACCTTTACGGAATGTGATTTGTGGATTTGCATTCAAGTATTTTTTAAGATGACTATCTGTCTGCAAAACGTGCCAGTGTTTTTTCAACACCTTACGTACCTCATGTGCCTGACCAGAGAAAGTGGTAATAAACCTGACATTTTCTGACTCTTTCTTGTCACTCCTAGGATTGAGCAATTCCTCCCTGTTTTTACCAGCCACTCGTTCTTTTGCTGCAGTGATTGTTTTTTGACTATACCCTCTGCATTGAAATCTTTCACACATAACCCTCTCTTCCTCTTTGTAAGTCTGTTGTGTGCTGCAATTTCGTTTGGCCCGCAGCAATTCCCCATATGGAATGCTACACACCAAATTCCGAGGATGACAGCTATTCGCATTCAAAATGCTATTGCCTGCTGTCTTTTTGCGAAAGAGTCTGGTATTCAGTTGCTCATTACTTACTTCCACAATCAAATCTAGAAATTCTATTCTCTGGTGATGGATGTGTTCAGTAAGTTTTAGATTGAGGTTATTCTTATTGAGATTTTCAATGAACGACCTCACAGATCTCTCGTCCCCACACCAAATGAAAAAAATGTCATCTATGTATCTAAGCCACAGGGCAACCTGATCGAATTCTGCCATTTCTCTGACGACCTGCTCCTCCCACCAGCCCATGAATAAATTCGCGTAGCTGGGGGCGAAGCAGGTCCCCATGGCCGTGCCCTGTGACTGTCGATACAAGATGTCATTAAACAAGAAAAAATTGTTTTTGAGACAAAACTCAATCATATCAATGATCATCTCTGAATGTTCTATATAAGAGATCGATCGAGTTTTAAGAAAATGTTTAATCGCCTCCAAGCCCTGGTCGTGTCGAATGCAGGTATACAAACTGCTTACGTCCAGTGTAATCAGCATGTAATCATTCTCCCAGTGTATTCCATTAACTACTGTTAAGAAATGAGTGGTGTCCTTAATATAGGACGGAAGGGACATTACGTACATTCTCAGGTAGTGATCTATATACTTTGATGTATGTTCTAACAAGGAGCCGATTGATGATACTATTGGACGTCCTGGTGGGTTTAAAGGATCTTTATGAAGTTTCGGGAGAAGGTACAACACTGGTACTCTAGGGTGTGCACAGTATAGATATTTGTATTCATCCCTATTCAATAATCATTTTTAGATTTCACTCATCACGGGATAATTGAGAAATGCTACCATGCTACCATCTATTTGGTATGACATGTAAAGTTGGATATAATGCATAATGGATCCGGTTTATATTAGTACCAATGAAAAGACCCTAATTGGAACTGTATGATTATTAGTATCTAATATTTTGGTTGGATTTGCTTTGGCGTATGCCCACTGGGGCGGAATTATACAATCAATAATATGTGTACGGCAATCAATGGGCAACATGCCCACTTGGGCTGAAAGATTGACACCTGAAGGGGTGGGGACATTTTGTCGTGCAATACACCCCCGATGTTACTGACAAATCAGGTTGAGTGTTGATAATCGTCACATATGTTGCTGGGCTACCATCAGCCTATAGCAGGGTCACTTGTTCATGATTCTTGTTAATAATGAACTGCTACACAATTGAACATGCTTTGGATGGAATATAGTTTTATTTAACATCGCGAATATGCGCTAACTATTATCCAACATTAACAAACAATAATGAATTGCTGTTTGTGAAAACTTTAAAAACAATTTGGGGATATCGCAATACATATACATTGCAGGAGAATGATCCATATCTATGATTTAAATGTACGATCTAATCAGACATGATATATTTGCATTATAGTAATGAATTGTGAGTCATTATAACACATTACAAGATGTCTGCCACTTTTCCGTAATGAAATTACATGTGCACATGGTGTGGGGTTTTAAAAATGGCTGTCAAACATCACGAGTCGAGCGTGAGCAAGCCGTAATGGCGAAACGCGTCGTGGAAACTTTGTCATCTGCCGAATAAAACTTTGAACTGCAGCTCTGGGTGTCTCGCTTTCTTCATAAATTTTGGAGGAGTGGTGGAGAGAATATATAGCCTGCTGGTGGCTACAGCGAGACCGCCTGGGACAGCGCGACTCTGTTACCAGCACTGGTGGCAAGTGATAATACTAAAAGGAGTCAGCTGACCTCCCGGACCCGGTAACGTCTACTCTGGAACAGAAGAGCAATTGTTCCCTGGAATATTTATCGGACATTACACTACGTGTGTTTTTTCCGAATTGGGGCAGACGTTCTACATACAAGACAAGTGGTACGCCGAAAGCCTGGAACACCGACCGCGGGAAAAGGGGCTCTCAGCGCGACATCGGGAACGGTGTGGTGCAGGGATCTCTGGATTACTGGTGAGACGTGTCTCCGGGCGGAGACGACACAGAGGGTCTGGGAGCTGGGAGCAAACGACTGATTACACTGCGGAACCGCAGGGGTTAGTTTGCACAGAGCTGGACAAGAAATACTTGTTACAAACATGGCGGATGAGTTGGATGCTCGTCGCAAGAAAGCAGCAGACAAATAATTTTTCACTAACACATGCAGCACAGTGGATATTCCAACTACTTCGGTGCAAGGAACTGAATTAAACCTACAAGCGAAAATAAATGCATTGGAAAAACTATACAAAAAAGAACTGTCCAAATGGTGGGAAGCAGAATCCTTAAAAAGATACATTGAGGTTAAAAGGGTACCCAGAGGATTACGTGTGTTTACCATCCCCACATATGAGGATCCCGATGTTGAGATGCTACAAGAATGGACGGACAATTCTGCGGCATGCTCTATGGTTATGATGCAGATCCTAGTTAAATACGCTATAAAGGATAGATCCAAAATTTTGGCAGAAATAGAACAACTGACACAGGAAATCAGTCAACTCATGTCCAAGGAAGGATTGGAGGAGGTCCTCAAGAAAATAATAACAAAAATGGACAAACTAGAGGAGGAAATTACTACCAAGAAGCAAAGGAAATTTATAAGGGACTATAAAGATTACCAAGCGGGACGCACCCTGACCTTTCAAAAGAAATACGATCATCTGTTTGACAAGAAGACCGGTACAGTAATACAGAAAGCCATCACCTCCAACCCAAGACAAGAAGTCACAGAAAGTGACATATCGGATGATAATGTGTCGTATGTCTCAAATTTGGAAGCTGTACATGATGCACCGGTGGATCCGTCAAACAACCCCAATTTTTTTATCCAGTTCCAGATGATCAGCAAGAACCGAACAGAGATGTATCAAGCAGGAGGATCACAGAGAGGACGAGGACGAGGCAACAGAGGCGGAACCAACGCAACAAACAGGCAAAAAAGAGGAGGTGCCGCCGGAAACAAAGCTCCAGTGGGAATGGCAACAAGGAGCAAGAAACAAACACAAATATGACAGTGGTAAACCTATCAGAGAGAATACTATCCAAGGATGAAGAAAAAACTTTGGCCCTTGGTTTATCATTTTGCCCTTCTAGCAACATGAATTTTGTAGAAACCCGGATTGATTTATTCTTATTTTCAAGAAAACTGAAGTTGAAAAAATGGTTCGGGACGAAACCGCGTTCTGATGACCAAGTGAGTACTTCTACCACTATCAGTAATCTTAACACAGTTGATATAGAATTACTGCATGTTTTAAACTCTGACCCGGCAAACACTGATATAAGGGATGATTTGGATGAAAATACAGGTATAAATCCGGGAACCACATTCAAACCAAAGTCTATCTTTTTGCCAGCTGTTCAATGTGACGCAATTGACGTCTTTGAAAGAGGCGTCTTAAAAGATCTAACACGGATGCGTAATCAAAAAATTGCACGAACTAACAAAAATTTAACGTACGAACAACTCACAGCAATCGATAACTTGAAAGCTGATCACAACATTGTTATCAGACAAAGTGACAAAGGGGGTAATGTGGTGATACTGGACAAGATCAAGTATTTAGAAGAGGGCAAACGCCAACTGAGTGACATTAATTGTTACTGTGTAACAACTCATGATGAACTCCTCAAATCTAATAACAACTTCAGAGATCTTTTATTGAAGTGGAATGACACAGGATTATTGAATAGGGATGAACACAAATATCTATACTGTGCACACCCTAGAGTACCAGTGTTGTACCTTCTCCCGAAACTTCATAAAGATCCTTTAAACCCACCAGGACGTCCGATAGTATCATCAATCGGCTCCTTGTTAGAACATACATCAAAGTATATAGATCACTACCTGAGAATGTATGTAATGTCCCTTCCGTCCTATAGGACACCACTCATTTCTTAACAGTAGTTAATGGAATACACTGGGAGAATGATTACATGCTGATTACACTGGACGTAAGCAGTTTGTATACCTGCATTCGACACGACCAGGGCTTGGAGGCAATTAAACATTTTCTTAAAACTCGATCGATCTCTTATATAGAACATTCAGAGATGATCATTGATAAGATTGAGTTTTGTCTCAAAAACAATTTTTTCTTGTTTAATGACATCTTGTATCGACAGTCACAGGGCACGGCCATGGGGACCTGCTTCGCCCCCAGCTACGCAAATTTATTCATGGGCTGGTGGGAGGAGCAGGTCGTCAGAGAAATGGCAGAATTCGATCAGGTTGCCCTGTGGCTTAGATACATAGATGAAATTTTTTTCATTTGGTGTGGGGACGAGAGATCTGTGAGGTCGTTCATTGAAAATCTCAATAAGAATAACCTCAATCTAAAACTTACTGAACACATCCGTCACCAGAGAATAGAATTTCTAGATTTGATTGTGGAAGTAAGTAATGAGCAACTGAATACCAGACTCTTTCGCAAAAAGACAGCAGGCAATAGCATTTTGAATGCGAATAGCTGTCATCCTCGGAATTTGGTGTGTAGCATTCCATATGGGGAATTGCTGCGGGCCAAACGAAATTGCAGCACACAACAGACTTACAAAGAGGAAGAGAGGGTTATGTGTGAAAGATTTCAATGCAGAGGGTATAGTCAAAAACAATCACTGCAGCAAAAGAACGAGTGGCTGGTAAAAACAGGGAGGAATTGCTCAATCCTAGGAGTGACAAGAAAGAGTCAGAAAATGTCAGGTTTATTACCACTTTCTCTGGTCAGGCACATGAGGTACGTAAGGTGTTGAAAAAACACTGGCACGTTTTGCAGACAGATAGTCATCTTAAAAAATACTTGAATGCAAATCCACAAATCACATTCCGTAAAGGTAGATCTTTACAAGATGAACTCAGCCACAACTATGTGAGTTCAAAAATGACCGTAAATAATGAGGAAAGTGGTGGGTTTTTCTGTTGCCGTAAATGCAAAGCCTGCAGGTCCAGCAGAAATTGCAAAACCTTAATAATCCCTAACACCAACAGAGAGTTTAGCATCCGTAAACGACTGACATGTAATACCCCCTACATGTGTATTTGTTGATATGTCCATGTAACAAATGGTACGTGGGAAGTACCAAACATCCTGCTATGAAAAGAGTGATGGAACATCTACGGGCAATACACAATAATAACAAATTATACCCGGTTGCCAGACATTTTACAGCAATGCACATGCAGGATGAAAAACTGGTTCAGTTAGTAGTAATTGACTGTGTGGAACTTGGACTGAGAGGGGGTAATCGAGAGTTATCACTCAGAAAATTAGAGTCGAAATACATTGTAGACTTTGCCTGTTTGACACCAATGGGGTTGAATACATCTGAAGAACTTGCAATACATTAACATGAATAAGCTGCATTGTATATAATAATATTGTAATGTTTCTCTGCTTTCTTGATTTTAAATATGAAATTTTCATTTCATTTTTAGATTTCACTCATCACGGGATAATTGAGAAATGCTACCATCTATTTGGCATGACATGTAAAGTTGGATATAATGCATAATGGATCTGGTTTATATTAGTACCAATGAAAAGACCCTAATTGGAACTGTATGATTATTAGTATCTAATATTTTGGTTGGATTTGCTTTGGCGTATGCCCACTGGGGCGGAATTATACAATCAATAACATGTGTACGGCAATCAATGGGCAACATGCCCACTTGGGCTGAAAGATTGACACCTGAAGGAGATGGGGACATTTTGTCGTGCAATACACCCCCGATGTTACTGACAAATCAGGTTGAGTGTTGATAATCGTCACATATGTTGCCGGGCTACCATCAGCCTATAGCAGGGTCACTTGTTCGTGATTCTTGTTAATAATGAACTGCTACACAATTGAACATGCTTTGGATGGAATATAGTTTTATTTAACATCGCGAATATGCGCTAACTATTATCCAACATTAACAAACAATAATGAATTGCTGTTTGTGAAAACTTTAAAAACAATTTGGGGATATCGCAATACATATACATTGCAGGAGAATGATCCATATCTATGATTTAAATGTACGATCTAATCAGACATGATATATTTGCATTATAGTAATGAATTGTGAGTCATTATAACACATTACAAGATGTCTGCCACTTTTCCGTAATGAAATTACATGTGCACATGGTGTGGGGTTTTAAAAATGGCTGTCAAACATCACGAGTCGAGCGTGAGCAAGCCGTAATGGCGAAACGCGTCGTGGAAACTTTGTCATCTGCCGAATAAAACTTTGAACTGCAGCTCTGGGTGTCTCGCTTTCTTCATAAATTTTGGAGGAGTGGTGGAGAGAATATATAGCCTGCTGGTGGCTACAGCGAGACCGCCTGGGACAGCGCGACTCTGTTACCAGCACTGGTGGCAAGTGATATATATATATATATATATATATATATATATATATATATATATATATATATATATATATATATATACACACACACTTATTTTTTTAATTTAAATAAAACATTTAGGGCCAGATGTAGGTAGCCAAAATTCAGTAATTTTGGCCGTTACCGACCGGTATTTGGAAAATGAGATGTAGGAGTCAAAATACTACCGAATTGGTAAATAAGAGTCGGTATTCTATCGATTCGGTATTGTTCGAATCCTTATTTACCGAATTCTTAATGACCGAATCGGTAAATAAGAAATGGTAAAAAATGACTATCGAGATGTAGGAAACCTAAAAAATACAGAATTTCATGAAATTCGGTATTTAAGAGTCTGTAAATACCATGGATTGAAAGCAGGTGGTAACCAGGTGTGGGCTATAAAATAAGGAACCAAAATGCAACAGTGCTACCAGAATGGCGGCATTCTACGTCATAGCAAGGCAGCTACGGCTACAGGCAGCAGGTGAGAGGGTATGGAGAAGGGAGGAGCAAGTATACAGGCAGAGGATAACGCTCTTCCAACTGACTGAGCCAGAGATACTGCAAAGGTACAGGCTACACCCCCAAACCATCCTGGACTTGATCAGGGACCTTCACCCACTCCTGGATCACCCAACACCAAGGGCGTACGCCATCCCACCCCATGTACAGGTGCTGTGTAGCCTACACCTGCTTGCCTCTGGAAGTTACCAGAGTGTGATTGCTGCAGTGGGTGGTGTGTCCCAGAGCTGTCTGTCCCATTTCTTCAGGAAGTTCCTTGAGGCCATGATGCAGAGAATGCATCATTATATTAGGTTCCCTGACCCACCTGTGGAACTTGTGAAAACCAAAACAGATTTCTATCAACTGTCACACTTCCCTCACGTCATAGGCTGTATAGATGGCACCCACATCCCACTCTGCCCACCTGCAGCCACAGAACACATTTACAGGAACCGGAAGTCAACGCACTCAATCAATGTGCAGGTGATATGCAACGCTGGCAACCTTATAACAGACATTGTGGCCAAATTCCCAGGGAGTACCCAAGACTCGTACATCTTCCAGAACAGTGGGATAAACACACGCCTTGTTGCTGGTTATTTTGGGGATGGATACCTACTAGGTAAATAACTGTGACACACCCTGATAGTCAATGCACATGAATCAATCATGAGTATGTAACTAATGGGACTCTCTTTTCATCCTAGGTGATAGTGCTTATGCTCTGCGCTCCTTTGTTTTCACCCCCTACATGAATCCATCTACCAGGAGTGAGAGGCGTTACAATGTGGCACACAGAGCAACACACAGCGTTGTAGAACGCACATTTGGACTACTAAAAAGCAGGTTCGGCTGCCTCCATAAGAGTGGAGGTGCACGTCAGTACACTCCAATTATCTGCTGCAAAATAAAAGCGACCTGTGCCATGCTGCACAATCTTGCCACCAAGGAAGGCACAGAGGTGGAAATCACACATCATGAGGATATTGATGATGGAACAGAACAGGCAGAGCACTATGCAGCAGGAGCAGCACCAGCAACAGATGGGAGACCGTAGACGGGCAGAGATTACACGCAGCTATTTCTAAGTAAGTAAGGAGACACAGACAGGCTTAGTATTTGAAGTACGTAGTTTAATAGTCACTACGGCACTTTACTGATACCACACTATGGTACTACAATGTCTGTATTCCACACTGGGTGGTCACAGTTTACCTCACCGTGACCTGTCCTGTGGGTTGAGGGCAACATTAATGTTTGCGCCCATGCACTACAGTGCGGGATGCATGAGGCTGGGTGTCAACGGTTGCAGTGGTGCCTGGGTCTGTAGATTGGAGCCTGCTGCTTCTTCGAATGTCAGGAACAGGAGTGCTAGAGCCACTCCTGCTGGTGGAGTCTTCTGTGTCCCCAACACCTGTGTCTCCAGCAGTGGCTGCCTGGTGTGTGAGCAAAAGCTCCATGGCAGAGGTGACTCTCCCCATCCCCCTCGACAAATCCGTGCAGCAGTGCACAATAACATCCTGCATGGCGACCGAGCGCCGGCATAGCAGGGAGGTTGCTGTAGCAAGGCGGTTCTAGGCTTTGGTCTGTTGCCGCATGCACTGACGATCCCTGCGCCTCTCTGAGTGGTCACTATCTAGTTTTTGGCAGAGAGCACTCATGCACTGTGTCATGTCCCTCAAATCCTTTGCCATGGACTGCATGCACTCTGTCATGGAGCCAATCCCCCGGTCTATGTTGGACATCCTGCTATTTAAAGTGCGCACCTGTCTATGAACTGCTAAAATGCTCTTTGCTTGCAGGTGCTGGACTTTAACCATGGTGGTCTCAAGACCACAGAAGACCCCCTCTCCATCATGGCCTTCGCCTCTCTCCCGTACCTTTCGGCCCCGAACACCGGCACGCACAGCTCCAGATGAAGTCTGCTGCCCAGCGTTGTCAGCCAGAGGTGGATTTGTTGGTGTTAGACCCTCAACATCTTCCTCATCTGATGTCTCTAGAATCCTGAGAGGGGGCACATCATGCCTCCTTGGCCTTTCCAGCACAGATGACTCTGAGGTTGGTGTGGGGGAAAGTGCAGGTGGTTCCAAATGTTGTGACCCAAACAGCAAAGGTGACTGAGGCTGTGGTGTGGTGGGTCGCTCCGTTATAGTGGCTGCCTGCGCTGTGGGTGTGTTTTGCAGAACAGTGCTTTGACCTGCTTATTCGGGTGTTTTCTGACTCCGCTCCGTTGCCGGTGCCCTCTCGTCCCTTTCCTGAGCTGTACTGCGCGATGACTCTCCTGTGGACAGATATGGACATTGGGTCAGTGGTGTTGTTCACCTGTGTGTCATTATTAAATCACATTCCTATCACACAATTGCCTAGTCCTCAACAGCTTATGGATGTAGTGTGTGGCATGCCTTTCTGATTTCTATGTTGACTGCATTGATGTATTATCCTATGATGACGTCTCCCATGATGCATTGCTGGAAATAGCTAAAACCAGTTCTGGAGTTTGATGCAGACACCCACATTGGGGAAGGGGGTCAGGGAAAAGGGTGGGGATTCATGTCCATGCATCTTACCTTGTTTTTTAGCAGCTCTGGCTGAGCTGTCAGCATCCCCAATCCCATGGATACTATCTGGCTCCAGGGTGGATTCCACCAGCTGCTCCGGGTCTGTCAGTCTTGGTTTTCTGTTCCTCCCTCCACCTGTGGCTCCAGCTTCTTTACTCTGTGCTGCATATTTTTTTTGTAATGATCCGCAGATCATACCACCTTTTCTTCATGTCATCAATGTCCCTGTGTATGACCCCAATGGCATTGACCTTAGACTGAATCTCCAGCCAGGTGTTTCTTTTGACTGACTCAGCAACATGTAGAGACTGCTTGCCAAAGAGCTGGGAGTGGTGCTTGACGACCTCCTCAACCAACACTTGCAGTTCTGCTGGCCTGAATTTCATTTTCCTCTTGCACTCATCTCCATCCTTCTGGCCATCCTGGGACTCCATTCTTCAGCTCAGCTATGCTCATGGCAGCCTGCTCCTCTGTGTTTCCTCCAGCTTTCCAAACAGTGCAGTTGCTCTGCACCTGCATGGGTGTGGCCACTTCCAGGTACTGGGGAGGGGTAGTTGCATCTGATTGGTTGGTTCCTTTGTTGCTTTGTTGTGGGGGTTGGTGGGTGTTCCTGATTGGTTGAGAGGCTCAATTGGGTTCTTTTTGTATTTTCCGAATCGGTATTTACCGAATCGGTAAATACCGATTCAGAAAATCCCATTCATTCCTATGGGCCTGGAGGACCATAGGGTTGAATGAGTATTACCGAATCTGTGTTTTCCGAATCGGTATTTACCGATTCGGTAAATACCGATGTGAAAATCCGAATGTTACCGAATCAGTCATTTTTACCGATTTTTTTCCTACATCCCGTTTTCCGATTCTGAAATACAGAATCGGTATGATTCGGTATTTTTGAGTCGGTAAACTGGGATTACCTACATCTGGCCCCTATTCTTTTAAATTGCATTATTTAAATAGATATTTGTATATATATTAATATTAAATTTATATATTTATATATATTTAAAATAAAAAAAATGTAATTGCCCTCTACACCCTAAAAAGAATCCCACCCTGGTCCCTTTAACTACCCCTGCACCCCTTAAACATATCCCACCCTTACTCCTTAAAATACCCCATCACCCTTAAACACTAACCCATCCTAACCCTAAAAATACCCCTGTACCCCAAAACCCAAACCTATCCCGGATCCCTAAAAATATCCCTGTACCCCAAAACCCAATACCTATACCTGAACCCTAAAAATACCCCTGTACCCCAAAACCTATCCCTGAACACTAAAAATACCCCTGTATCCCAAAACCCAAACTTATCCCTGAACCCTAAAATTACCCCTGTACCCCAAAACCCAAAACCTATCTCTGAACCCTAAACATACCCCTGTACCCCAAAACCCAAACCTATCCCTGAACCCTAAAAATACCCCTGTACCCCAAAACCCAAACCTATCCCTGAACCCTAAAAATACCCCTGCACCCCAAATCCCAAACCTATCCCTGAACCCTTTAAAAACCCTTCACCCCAAAACCCAAAACCTATCTCTGAACCCTAAAAATACCCCTGCACTCCAAAACCCATACCTATCCCTGAACCTTAAAAATACCCCTGTACCCCAAAACCCAAACCTATCCTTGAACCCTAAAAATTCCCCTGTACCCCCAAACCCCAACCTATCCCTGTACCTTAAAAATACCCCTATACCCCAAAAGCCAAAACCAATCCCTGAACCCTAAAAATACCCCTGTACCCCTGTACCCCAAAACCCAAACCTATCCCTGAACCCTAAAAATACCCCTGTACCCCAAAACCCAAACCTAGCCCTTAACCCTAAAAATACCCCTGTACCCCAAAACCCAAACCTAGCCCTTAACCCTGAAAATACCCCAGTACCCCAAAACACAAACCTATCCCTGAACCCTAAAAATACCCCTGTACCCCAAAACCAAAACCTAGCCCTTAACCCTAAAAATACCCCAGTACCCCAAAACCCAACCCTATCCCTGAACCCTTAAAGTACCCAATCACCCCAAAACATATACCCTTATACCCACACTTACCTTATCCTAACATTAAACAAACATGCTTTTACCATTCATGCATTTACAATGAATTTCGTTGTAAATGTATGCGTGGTAAAAGCATATAAAATGTAATGCCATGCGTTATAATGGCATTGCGGAGTCATGGTAGATTTGTTGTAAAAGTATGCGGAGTGATAGTATGCGGGAAGAAAGATTCGGGATAATGGGTGCTTTACTTTTCAAAGCACAGGGATGTTTTGTATTAACAATAATACGATGCATCCCTGTGCCTTCCCCTGCACTGGTGCACAATTGGCTGCCATGCACCAGCGCAGGCACCATTTCGTCATTTTGCAAGAGTGCCTGCGCTGCAGGCGATGATTGTTTTTGTGCAAGGGGGGACACCTTCCTGCACGAAAATAATCATTAATGGCATTCTTCTATGCATGTTACAGAATGCAGCACGCATAGAAAGAGAAAAGATGAGGAGAAATTAAAGTATTTCTCCTTGTTGCGCCATTCCTATGCCTCCCCTGGGAAGGTGCAGAAATCTGATGCATTCCCAGTTTTTCAAATTGTTGTATATCTGGAAATGTGTCAAGTTCCATGGATGTTGCATGGGTACATCCACAGCAACACCCATGGAATGCCCCTTACATGCAGAGTAATGCGTGAAAGGGGCCCATATTTACAATGTCATGAAAAGTCACGCAGGGTGACTTTACGTGGCCTTGTAAATATGGGCAAGCCAATTGCGCCTCCAGGGAGTAAGAAAAAGTAATGCAACGGCGGTGCAATGAGATTGTAAATAAGCCCCTCAGTTCCTACCCTGTAACAGAAGAGAAGTGTTCATATAACACCTCTGAATGGACTATGGAAAATGTAACCTGCTCAGTTAGATGAGTTTGTAGAGGCATTTGACAGGCCTATACAGAACTACGCAATTGTTTCATTTATAAAGTTTTCCAAACTGTGGGTGGCCAACATCACTAGTGGAATAAATTCAACAAGTCAAAAGGCAAACCAATTGAGGGAGGTCATTATCCAGGACAATTATCACACTCACTCACTTGCTCTTCAGCTCTCTTTCACTGATACACAACTCATCTAGTGTCTCCCACACTTTCACATCGAACAATATTCAAGAATTGTTAGACACCCTTTAAAGGACCCTTTTAATTTCTTCCTAGCCATTCACGCCTCTACTCCTTCATCAACAGAATCCTACCACACTCAGCCATGACAGATCCCCTTTCTCTTTTCCCATCTTGCCCTACCACTTAGCCCAATGCACACCCATCTTCTCTACATCTTCCCAACTTTCGCTTAGTGTCTAACTGCAGTAGTAGCCACCCATGGTTCGAAAATGCAAGTACATTATTTAGGTTCAAACGTGGCTGAATTAAGGCATTTTCAGTCTTGTTGTCGATCAACAGAATTTAGATCTTTTTGATCGAAATTCCCACAGAAATAGAAAAGTCCAATTAACCGCTTCGCTGCGGGGGATATTCCCCCGCTGTGCTGGGGGTGAGGGGGCGCGCACAGCGCCCCCATGCTCATGACGAACTCAGCTCGTCATGAGCTACGGTGCTGAGCTCGTCACAGGTGTATTGCCTCCCGTGGAACGCTCAGCACAGCGGGGGAATTCTCCCCGCACCTGAGCGTTCCACGGGCCATGACGAGCTGAGCTCGTCATGAGCACCGGAGCGCCGTGGCTCATGACGAGCTCAGCTCATCATTAGCGTCCAAGGTGTTAAACTGAAATTTGCTGCACACTTCTTATACATTGCTTTGAGATACCATACAGTTTTGGCACACATATCTGGCACAAGTGGCAGAATTATGAAATATTGTTATGCCCCAGTAAATAAAATATTATGGCCACTGTTCCAATGAACAAGAAGGAGGTTATTCTGATTGATGGTTCAAAAGAAATAATTTTAGCTCAGTGTGAGAAATTAGGTTGTTGGTTGCGGGAATGGAACACTACTCAAGCAACAATCACAATCCCTATCGGGGTGAACCACAAAAAGTCACCAAATTAACCTGTGCTTAACACTCTGACAGCTTGGCACAATAGCAGTCAAGCTTAACTTAACTTAGAAGCAATGTGTAAAGTATTTATGCAGCACTTAAACAGTAATAACATGAAAACACATCACAAGAAAAATCCTACACTAATTTAGAAATGTAATGAATTATTTGGCATCAAAATGACAGAACTTCAATCAGGACAACCAGAGTTAAGAATTTTTAAAGTTTAAAGTGTAAAATAACGTATAAAAGGTCAAAGTATCAACTGCGGACATCTTGTCAGGCAGAGCCGGGGCAAGGTCGAAAGTTATGACTGACCGCGATGGAGTGTGGGTCAGATACACAAAGTGGATTGGGCCTGATCTTCGCTTACCTGCAGACTTAAAATAATTTTTCAAGAAAAATGTCTAAGATGTGTTCAGCATAGTAAGGCAGCTAGCAGTGTCCAAGAAGGAGACATCATGGTTGGGAAGCAGCTGGACGAAGTCGCAGTGACAATTTCTACAATGGACTTAGACTTTTTTATGGAAGTAGAAAATCTCTATCGAAACGAAGTTACAGGCTGGAGTCGACCAGGGCTCCACAGGGCCATATACCCCTTCTGCGAGGAGCCCCTGAACAGGATTTGCTGCTGTGGAGAACATAGTGGGAGCTGCTGCAAAGCCAAGCCAACTGACAATGCACCGTGGGTGGATTGGAAAGCAGGTAGGTCCCAGTCTCCTCTTAGATTTCAAGGCACTTTTTGGCATACCATTTTCTAAAATCATTAGGTTTGAATTTGGGCTAGATTAGTACCTTTAGCACCATTTCCAAGGTTCCAAGACTGGAGGCACACCACTTGGAGGGTAAGTAATCACTCAGGCTGGTTCCAGGCATGAGTTTAAGATAGTTGGAGCCTTTTCTGCTCCTGAGGCCCTAATCAGATTCCAGCAAACTAGTCCCTGGAGTCACTCTGGAAGACTTCAGTTCAAGCAGAAGTGCAGGTCTCAAGCAGCAGGGCAGTCATCTTAGGGAACAGGTTAAGCTTCAGGCAGCATTACAGGTACTCGGAGAGAAGCAGGGCAGTCTTCTGAAGCACACAGCAGGCCAAAGGCTCTGCAGGTCCAGACGTGAACTGAAGAGTGAGCTTGAGAGCCCTATTTTTTTATATGGTCCCCACTTTGAAGTGGAAGAAACTTCTGCAGCTGTCCCTGAACAGAAGTTTCTGGAATTTACTGCTCCCTTGCCCTAGTTCCTGTCTGTCTACAGTCACATAACCTAGTATGAAATTCCTTGTGTGTGAGCTGAGGCAGTGTCTTTGAAGTGCAAGTAGGGCTGTGAGGAGCTTCACTCCCCATCCTGCTGTTGGTGGCCCATAATGCCAGCATCCAGTCCTTTTAATGTGTGGTTGCCTGGTATGAATACACAATGGTCAGCTGCCAACTACACCTAGCCATGTAACCCAGGAAACAGGCTGCAAGCACTAAATGGTTAGTACAAGAAAATGCCAACTTTCTCCAAGTGGCATTGTCAGAATTGTGACTTTACCATTAAAGAGTTTTTTTAATTAATCCATTAGACAAAAAACTGGACATTTCTACCTTCTGCCAACAAAAGTTATGACTTATTAAATGTAATAAAGTAACCCAATGTTATACTGTTGTGAAGGAGGCCTCACACTACTGGGTTAACAAATGTGTCTTTTTTGTTCACTAACAGGACATGTTAAACTTACAAACACAAGTCAAAAAATTTTATATAATGCATCCTACCCGATGGGAAGTTTAGGGCCTATTTTAGGGGTGAATTTTATGTATTAAAAGTGAGTTTTAGGGCTGGCAAAGGGGTTATGTTGACAAGTCGCATTGGCAGTTTAAAACTGCATAAAGGCTGCAATGGCAGGCCTGAGACATGATTAAAAAGGCTGGGTTGGGAAAATAAGATAAGGTTGCCCTACCCTACACAGAGGAAGTTGACAAGGTGGGACAACTGTCACTGTAAGCTGATGGCTCAGTGGAGGGCACGCCATAATCTCAACGTTTTTTTGTCAGCAGAGCCAGCGGAGAATCCACAGGTGAAAACCCAGTGTTCCCCATGACTCTAAATTCACTGTGGTACTCCTGCTCCATCAACATTTAAATGATCTATTAAGTCCCTCTAGTGCAATCTTTTGGATCTACTGCTGTCTAGAGTCTAGAAGGCAGGGAAACAGAAGGAAGGAATGCTCTCACAGACAGGGAGCAGCATGTTTAACAGCCTCCTGTCGGTGAGAGCAATGCCTGCTCCCTCAGGAGGCGGATTGCCAGCTGGGACCATGGGGGCCTTGTGGCGTCCCCTGCGGTCCCGGGGGAAAAGAGGAGAAAGAGGCAAAATAAAGATCAGAAACATGCACAAAGAAGCAGTATATAGGTCAGAAATGAGCAGGAAGTGCTGGAATAAAGGTCATCAACTAGCAGAAAGAGGCAAAATAAATGTGAAAAAAGAGCAGAAAGAGGCAGATTAAAGGTCAGCAATGAGCGGAAAGAGGCAAAATAAAGGTCAGCAACAAGCAGAAAGAGGCAAAATAAAGGTGAGAAACAAACAGAAAGAGGCAGAGTAAAGGTTAGCAACGAGCAGAAAGAGGCAAAATAAAGGTGAGAAACAAGCAGATAGAGGCAGACTAAAGGTCAGCAACGAGCAGAAAGAGGCAAAATAATGGTGTGACATTAGCAGAAAGATGCAGATTAAAGGGTAAGAATGAGAAGAGACAGCCCCACTCATACTTTCTCATTCCCACGTAAAAACCTGCTCAGTCATACACCCACTGAGACACTCATGCACTCACTTACACACTCAGTGTCAAAGGTTAGTGATTACAGTTAGGAAATGAAATATAAAAATCTTACAGTTTTGCTTACACACAACTAAAGGTGACATGGATTCTATAGTTAGTAATTAGAATTTAAGAACCATAGAATTCACTGAAAAAAACTAAGTGTACAGGGACGTTATAGTTAGCTAATATAATTTTTAAAACATAGGAATTTGCTGAATAAAGCAAAGGTAATAGGGGTGTTATAGTTGGGCTCAGATTTCACTCACACAAAACCAGTGAACTTCAGCAGTTATAGTTTCCCGAGTTAACTATAACATATGCCCCCACAATACACTGCTTATGACCTCACATATTGCATCACTCATGACATGGCCATTGACCCACACACACACACCCATACAACCTCTCATACACCCACTCATACTCCCACACAATCCCTCACACATCCATTCACACACCCATACCAGTATTCATATAACCGATCACTCCTCCATAGAGCCACTCACACACCCACTAACTCACGTATACAGCTACTCATGCATTCACTCACTTACCACAACAGTCACATAACACATCCATATATACAGATACTTACACACCCACTCATACACCCTTACAGCCATTCGCACACCCACTTAATCACACATACAAAAACTGATACAGCCACTTCCTCACCCATACGGGTAGTCAGACAACCACACACTCAGCCATACAGCCACTCACACTGTCACTCACTCACCAAATCAGCTACTCGCCCCCACTCACTCATACAGTTACTGACACAGCCACTTACTCACCCATACAAGCACTTGCACACACCCAGAGCCAGTTACATACCCATTCACACATCCATACAACCACTCACACACCCACTCCCTCACCCTTACAGCCACTCACACAGACATTCACACTCCAATACAGCCACTCACTTTCCTATACACACACTCAAACACATACTCACTTACCCATACAGCCACGTGCACACCTACTCCCTCACCCATACAGCCACTCACCCAGCTACTAAATCACCCACACAGCCACTCACACACTCACTCACTCTCGAATACAGCTACTCACATAGCCACTCACTTACCCATACAGCTATTCACATATCCACAAACACATCCTTACAGTCCCTCAGACACCCACTCACACACCCATACAGCCACTCAGAAATCCATTCACACACTGATACAGACAGTCACATAGCCACTCAGATGAGATATGTTAGAAATAGTATGACTAGTTAATAGTACAGAAAGAATAGTAATTTAACTTAAGCTGTAGCTCAGTATGTAATTGTAAGTCTCACAAACATTTACAAAACACTTACACTCTCAGGATAATGATGCTGCACCACTGGATTCAAGCTAGCTTGGCTGATGAGAGGTGATATCCTGAAATCGGTCCTAGGATGTTTTTCTCTGGTCCATGGAGGATGTGGTTTGGCAGTTGGGCTGGACTGTTCCCATGGGGAGAAGGGTCAAGATGATTTGCATATGGCTAGGTCCAAACTGGGGTGATGTGGCAACTTAAATAACAATGGATTAAACCCAGATCTGTGGCTGTGGGTGATTGCTTGAAAAGTTTCAACACTCCGTTCATCATTTTATTTTGTGGTGTTGCTATGTGTGCCATAAGTGGCTAAGGATATACCCAGGTGTGGGACCCTTGCTCGCTGTGCCGCTGGATTCAAGCTAGCCTGCCTGATGAGGGGTGCTACCTCGAAACCTGTCCCAGAATGCTTGCTTCCAGTCCAGGGAGGACCTAGCTTGGCAGTGCGGGCTAGACTGTTCCCATGGTGAGCATGGTCAAGGCTGTATTGCATATGGTTGGGTCCAAACTGGGGTGATGTGGGGAGCAATATTACTATGGATGAAACCCAGATCTGTGACTGAGGGTAAGTGTTTAAAAAGTTTCAACACTATGTCCATCGTTTTATTTTGTGATGTTGCTATGGATTAGTGATGTCATTTGAAATGACATCAGTGACATCATCAGTGACTTCATCGACCATGTCATGAGTAATGTAATATGTGAGGTAATAAGCAGTACATTGCAGCGGTTTAAGTTATAGTTAGCTCAGGTAACTATAACTGATGAATTTCACTGGTTTGTACAAGTGAAATCTGAGCCTAACTATATAATCTCTATAATCTTTGTTTTGCTTCAGCCGAGTCCCCCAAAAAACACACAAAAAAGAAAAGGGAGCAGGGTACAAATACCCTATCCCGTAGTAGTGAGGGGGAACCCGCCAGTGAAAGAAAGTAATAATTGTTTAATTCATGGCGATTTTAGGGAATATTCACAAATATCGCCATGAACTAAAAAAAACTCAAGCATGGTCTCTCGAGTTTGCTTTTAATGAAGACCCCTGGTGGGCCAGGTCCTGGGGTCATCCACGTTTTTATAACAAATAATGGGGGGGCACACATGGCCCCCAGTCAAGGGCATTTTTATGTAAGTAAGTAAATCCACATTTGTAAAGCGCACAATCACCCGTAAGGGTCTCTAGGCGCTGGGGGCCGTCAGGAAGATTAAGCAAGCTATTGCCCAGAGTCACATGGTGCTGGGCTAATCTGCCGCCGGTGCTGGGGATCGAACCCTGATCCCCAGATTCCGGAGTCAGTCGCCCTGGCCGCGGCGCCACCCTCTTGTCACAGGAACTACCACCTCCCACTGGGCTACGTATACTTATGGGAGGGGCATGCAAACCACTGGGTCCCGGGGACCACCACCTCCCTGAGGCCTCTTGAAAAAAGTAGGAGGGACTTATGGACCTCCATCCTATGGCTTTAAGAAGGCCCAGAGAACACCACCTCCCCAGAGCTTTACCACTAAGAGAATCACACTGCCACTCACAGACCCACTCAGATTCTCATGTACCCACTCACTCACCCAGAATCATCCATCCACTCACAGACCCTCTCAGACACTCATGCACGCACTCACAGACCCACTCAGAGACTCATAGACCCACTCACAGACCCTTACACACCCACTCACAGATCCACACAGGCACTTACACAGCCATGTAAACACTCATACAGTTATTAACACACCCACTCACCAACACATACAGTCCCTCACAAACCCATAAAACCACTTACACACCCACTCAGAGGCCTATACAGCTGGTCACATAGGCACTCACCTACCTATACAGCCACTCACACACCCACTCTCAAAGGTTACAGTTAAGAAAGTGAATTGAAAAAAACATTGAAATTCCCTGAAAACAAACAAGGGACTTTATAGTTTGGAAATTGAATTTTTTTAAATTTAGAAATTCACTGAAAAAACCAAAGGTTGCAGGGACATTATAGTTAGGAAATCGGATTGAAGGAACCATAGAAATTCACCGAAAAAAACAAAGGTTACAAGGACATTACAGATATTCTCAGATTTCACTCGTACAAAACCAGTGAAATTCAGCAGTTATAGTACCCTGGGCTAACTATAACTTATGACCCCGCAATGCACTGCTTATGGCCTCACATATTATATCACTCATGACATGGTCAGGGACATTACTGATGACATTTGAATCTTGAAGTTAGTAGCCCAATTGTGCTTTTTAAAATTGCACGGTGTGAGATATGTGGTGGTCCCTTTAAAAGGGACAGTTTGTGCACACACACTCTGTGGCCCTGTCGAAGGCTATGGCCAAAACGCGCTGGTCTGTTTTTTATCTTGCACAAATGTATATTCAATAAAAGGACAAAGCTATCCTGGTGGAGCTGTGCTGCTTGTGTTCTTGAGTCCCAGTTTCCAGGGAACTTGAGACAGGAGGTCTGGAGTGAGGTCACACACACACACGCTGGACCACACCGTTTACATATCATCAAAGATCCTGGGTTACCAGAAATAAGGGTCGCACTCACCAAAGATACTCGTTTTCTTAATTTTGCCTTTTTATTTCTTTTTTATTTCATTAGATGTTGCATAGAATACTCCAAGGTAAGGCAAACAAAAAGCCGACGCGTTTCGCAGCAGCCACTGCTTGATCACGGCGTCTACACACACAACGTTTTTTTTCCTTCAATTAAATCATGTTTGAACACCCGACCCTTTGCGTCATTTCCTGTCATGATGTCAACCTGCCCTTTGGGCTTCTGGGACATGTAGTCTGTACCCACAATGATATTTATACATGTTAATGTATTTACACAAAACAGTTTCAGGGGATTTGTCCGTGATTGGCAAAATTCTTATCTGACACATTTTTTATCAATTGTTCTTATTTGTACAATGTCTAGTGCAAATATTGAGACTCAATCATAATTTTGAATTCATAGTATGTCATAAGAACAAAACATTATTTTTGTTTTTAGGTCATTGTATCTATATGTCTCAAATATTAATTACTTTATGTGCACATATAATTCTTCGGACTGGTTCAGGCCGAACGGAGTCATTGTCCTGAAGTTTAAAATGTGTTGTGATTCTTTTTGGCGCAATGTTCTCTCCAAATTTCCTCCTCGTTTGTTCTCTGATACTAGGTCAATGCCATAGAATTTCAGTAGTTTCCAGTCCCCATTATGATTTGTCTCCATGTGTCTGGCTATGGCATTATTTTTGTCCTTGTTTGTGGTTGCACGTGTATGTTCAAGAATTCTTTTTTTAATTCACATGTAGTGCTCCCTATATACTTTAACCTACAGGGGCATTCAACTACGTACACCACATACCTGCTTTTGCAGGTGATGAGTTTTTCAATTTTCCACATTTTGTTGTTTGCCATTTGGATTTCAGATGTCGGTTTTGCTATTTGGCAGGTCTTACAGTTGTAACATTTAACAAACCCCTTTGTTTTCAGCCAATCAGTGTTTTTAGTTTGCGTATCAAAATGGCTTTGTATTAATCGATCCTTCAAATTTGTTGCTCTGCGATAAGTTACCACTGGGTGATCCCCCACCATATTTCCAATACTGCAATCTAATTTCAGAATTTTCCAATTCTTTTTTAGGATTGAGTTTATCGTTTTTGCATTTTGAGTGAAGTCTGTGATAAATCTTATTTCTTGTGGGTTCGTTGTTTCTTTTCTGTTTGTTGTTAAACAATCAGTCCTCGATTTTTCGTTTGCTCTTTTCCAACAATTTCCCACTGTTTTGGCATTATATTTCCAGTGGTAACTTATCGCAGAGCAACAAATTTGAAGGATCGATTAATACAAAGCCATTTTGATACGCAAACTAAAAACACTGATTGGCTGAAAACAAAGGGGTTTGTTAAATGTTACAACTGTAAGACCTGCCAAATAGCAAAACCGACATCTGAAATCCAAATGGCAAACAACAAAATGTGGAAAATTGAAAAACTCATCACCTGCAAAAGCAGGTATGTGGTGTACGTAGTTGAATGCCCCTGTAGGTTAAAGTATATAGGGAGCACTACATGTGAATTAAAAAAAAGAATTCTTGAACATACACGTGCAACCACAAACAAGGACAAAAATAATGCCATAGCCAGACACATGGAGACAAATCATAATGGGGACTGGAAACTACTGAAATTCTATGGCATTGACCTAGTATCAGAGAACAAACGAGGAGGAAATTTGGAGGAAACATTGCGCCAAAAAGAATCACAACACATTTTAAACTTCAGGACAATGACTCCGTTCGGCCTGAACCAGTCCGAAGAATTATATGTGCACATAAAGTAATTAATATTTGAGACATATAGATACAATGACCTAAAAACAAAAATAATGTTTTGTTCTTATGACATACTATGAATTCAAAATTATGATTGAGTCTCAATATTTGCACTAGACATTGTACAAATAAGAACAATTGATAAAAAATGTGTCAGATAAGAATTTTGCCAATCACGGACAAATCCCCTGAAACTGTTTTGTGTAAATACATTAACATGTATAAATATCATTGTGGGTACAGACTACATGTCCCAGAAGCCCAAAGGGCAGGTTGACATCATGACAGGAAATGACGCAAAGGGTCGGGTTTTCAAACATGATTTAATTGAAGGAAAAAAAACGTTGTGTGTGTAGACGCCGTGATCAAGCAGCGGCTGCTGCGAAACGCGTCGGCTTTTTGTTTGCCTTACCTTGGAGTATTCTATGCAACATCTAATGAAATAAAAAAGAAATAAAAAGGCAAAATTAAGAAAACGAGTATCTTTGGTGAGTGCGACCCTTATTTCTGGTAACCCAGGATCTTTGATGATATATATATTGATATATATATATATATATATATATATATATATATATATATATAGTTTCTTGCCCGAACATACGACCCTTCTGTGAAAAGACGAGCGTGGACCCAAGTATTGCGCAGATCAATATCTTTATTCAGCCAGTTCTGCCACTACGCGTTTCGGGCGCTCCCGCCCTTGATCACATGACAGCTCTACCAATTTTCTCACCGCCTTTTAAAGTGCAAGTGCATATGGTCAAAGTATGGACATGGAAAAACTACTACATATCATTGCCATCATAGTATCAAATAAATGCGATGTTTCAACATTTACAACCTTGATTACTATACTTTCATTCGGATTCGAAAATAACAGCATAAATGCATATAAATACTACATCCATAGTTATTTCATATATCCGTGTATAGTTTGCATAGGATTACAGCCTAAATGCTTGATTACATAGCAATCATCATGATCTTACAATCTCCAACATGCCCTTATACAGTGCCTACAATATATCATGCAAATCAATGATATTATATACATACAAAGAAATGTGCTGAACCTAAACCCTAAACCCAAAAAGAATATATAACACAGTGCATCACCTCCAATACTCTACTCTATCTTGCAGATATGCATTACTCCAAAATACCTCATTTAAACGATTCTCTTTTTTATATATCTGCAAGTAAATCATGTGTTTTTTCCATTTCTTCTTCACCAAACTGATACCTCGGAGATTTCATATTTTTTAATTTTTATAGAGTGCAAAATAGCAAAGGACTATAACTATACATAACACACAATAAATATATGGAAGATCAATAACCATAGCTAGGGACCTCAGACCATAATAAATAGAAGTATAAAATATACTTTCCAAAAGTTCATGTCTAAAATCTGATCATAAATATCATATATAAATACATAAATAGTCCTAAAATGTGCCTCTCTATAACAAAATATATATATATATATATATATATATATATTATAAATATCTCTCCTAGAAAAAATAGCTATACAAAAGGTGGTATGTAGAAATAAATATGCATATATAGATACACACAAGTACACACAAAGTTAACCAGTTTATGCCAAAAGATTATTTCTTGTCACTTTGTCACAAGAACGTATATAGGTCTTCACTATTGTTCAGTCCCCTGGGGTACTTAGAGTCAACCTCCAGAATATACGATGTTTCCAACCTTCTGAGTTTTAATTCTCTATCCCCTCCTCTTTTCTAGGGCCTCACTGCATCTATGACAAAGTATTTTAGGTGCTTGAGGTCATTATTGTGGACCAGCTTAAAATGTCTAGCAACAGGGTAACTGTCATCACTGTTTACAATTGCACGTATGTGTTGTAGGACTCTCTTATGTGCTTGCAATTTTATGCTGCCAATATAATGCAGAATACAACTACATGTCAAAACATATGCAGCATACTCTGTTTTGCACGTGAGATGTTGCTCTATGCTGCGCGGCTTGATATTAAAAGCCGTTGTGTAGCTAGTTGTGTTAACTCCATATTGGCAAGCTTTACATATTGTGCACTTGAAGAATCCTTTCCTTGCTACCAACCATGTGCCTGTCTCCCTGGTGTCAAGATTGCTACTGGTAAGCATGCTACCCATACTATTAGCTTTTCTGAATGTGACAGTAGGGTAATTAGGTAAGAGCTTACCAATCACAGGGTCCCCTCTCACAATTGTCCAATTCCTTTTTACAATAGACCTAATCTGTTTCTCCTGTCGAGAGTAGGACAAAATCAACCTAGTGGGTTCCTCCATACCAGGCTTGGAGATCTTTTTAACCGTGTACTGCATTAAATCCTGTCTGGCCAATTTCCTAGATTTGGTAATTGCTGCCTCAATATCCTGAGCTCTATAACCTCTGTTTAGAAACCTAATACGGCTTTCTTCCTGCTTCTGGTTACAGTCATCTTCCTCGCTGCATATGCGCCTAATGGGCAGCATCTCCCCATACGGGATACTTTTAATCAAATGTAGGGGTTACTCATTGGTAGCGTGAAGAAGGGTATTCCCCGCAGTTGGTTTCCTAAACAGGGTTGTCGACAGTTTATTGCCTACCACATTGACTTTGACATCTAAGAATGTGACCTCATCCCTACTGATATTACTGGTAAACTGTAAATTAATTGAATTGACATTCAATGCATTGATAAACTCAGTAGCACTTTCCATATCTCCATCCCAGACAATAAATAAGTCGTCAATATATCGTAACCAAGTGACGATATTGGTCTGATACGCTGTATATATATATATATATATATATATATCACACACAAGAGTTGCCCACTCGGAGAAGCCACACAAAGGTAGGTATTCTTTTCGTTTTATTTTCGGAAGTTACAGCACAGCTGGTATGACATTCTCCATTAAAAGTATTCCAAATCGCCGACGCGTTTCGTGCTTCCTAGCACTTTTTCATAGGCAAGTCATTATTCAAACAACGCAAAGCAGGATGTGCACTTTTTATTTCAAGTTCTGATTACCGCCCCAGTGGGCGTCGCCTCCTCGCAGAGCCTCATGGTATCAGTAGTGCACATTAGTTTTCCTCTAGTGAGTTGCAAATTGCGTTGTCACCATTGTAAACTGATAAAGCCCCAGTGGGTATGCAGAGTGTCCCACTCGCACTGCACTGTTTTTAAACACCTTCCAAAACGACCTCCTTTCCCAACGCGGTGATTATCTGTAAATGACACCACAGGACCGCTTTCAAGCAGCAGAGCTTCTCCACGACCGGACCAGCCGTCAAAATTTCATCACACACAAGAGTTGCCCACTCGGAGAAGCCACACAAAGGTAGGTATTCTTTTCGTTTTATTTTCGGAAGTTACAGCACAGCTGGTATGACATTCTGCATTAAAAGTATTCCAAATCGCCGACGCGTTTCGTGCTTACCCACTGGGGCTTTATCAGTTTACAATGGTGACAACGCAATTTGCAACTCACTAGAGGAAAACTAATCTGCACTACTGATACCATGAGGCTCTGCGAGGAGGCGACGCCCACTGGGGCGGTAATCAGAACTTGAAATAAAAAGTGCACATCCTGCTTTGCGCTGTTTGAATAATGACTTGCCTATGAAAAAGTGCTAGGAAGCACGAAACGCGTCGGCGATTTGGAATACTTTTAATGCAGAATGTCATACCAGCTGTGCTGTAACTTCCGAAAATAAAACGAAAAGAATACCTACCTTTGTGTGGCTTCTCCGAGTGGGCAACTCTTGTGTGTGATGAAATATATATATATATATGTATATATATATATATATATATATATATATATATATATATATATATATATATGTGTGTGTGTGTGTGTGTGTATATACATTTATATATGTAAAAAAGAAGTAGAGAACTCTGGGTAGTTTTTAAGCATAGGATTAGCACAGTGCTATCCATGCCGAGATAGAAATGCTTAAAAACTTTGATAGAAAAGCAGACATTTGATGTGAGCAGATCTAGAGTGTCGCTGGTGTTGAGAGTGCTCTATACAGGAGCTGCTTTCCACCTAAACATGAGATCTACCCACAGTTCTCTACTTCTTTTTTGCATAATTTATTTGTCACTCTATGCCTGAAAGGGCATTTTTTGACTTATACTGGGTGCTCCCTTTGGTCTGGACAAAGCTATACCTCTCTGAAGAGCTCTAATTAGAGCGAAGCACTGTATCAGGGGGTGCTTTTACTCATTTCAGGTTGGCTTGGTTTGTATTTTACCAATTCAAAGCTGTAATACTGTGCCTGGAGTGGTAAATGGCTTTTGTCATTTTACAGCTCGGCAAGGACAGCACTGTGCTTGTCCTATGCTTAAAAACTTTGCTGTAGAAATGGCAAAAGACGTTGTCCATTTCTATCTCGGCGTGGATAGCACTGTGCTAATCCTATGCTTAAAATCTTTGATAGAAAAGCAGACATTTGAGGTGAGCAGATCTAGAGTGTCGCTGGTGTTAAGAGTGCTCCATACATCCCCAGAGATCCAAACCTCGCAAAATTTTAGTCAATTTTCATACTTATGTATTGAAAGAGCAGATCCTTAATATGGCCCTGAAACAGAAGGCATTGGCTGGGAAGGGGTTTACTTTTCTCATAAGATCAGACCTCTCTAGAGTCACACTCGAAAAACAGTGGGAATTTGGGAGGCGCCTGGATGCCTTTAGGAGATTAGGTGCAACAGCTCAGCTCATGTTCCCGGCGGCTCTTAAAGTTATGCATAACAACAAGATGTTCAACATCAGGTCCATGCAAGCTGCCGATGAATTATTAATGGAGTTGGGCAAAGGGAGTACTTAAGGCATACATCTATCAGATTTCCTTAATGATATTTCCTACCTACTATTTACTTACTAAATTTTGATGTAGGTTCTTCACCTGCCTCTTTCGCCATCATGTGGAGTTTAATATGATCATAGTATAGGCTTCTTCAGTCTATTTGTTGCCTTTTTTTTGCCCTTTATATCCTCTTCCCAATATATAGCGGGAGGTCCTTTTCTGCTGGGAGTTCACGGAGGGGCACTATCTACTGGACATTGTTCCGGTTAGATACTGCAAGGGTTTTTCACGGGGGGGGGAGTGAGGGGAGGGATGGGCACTTTGGGGGGGTAGGTGGAGGGGGGTGGCAAAATTATAAAAATGTCCTCAATAACCTAAATAGTAATATAAGGAATGGTAACAGGCATATTTTGAGTAAAGAAGTGATGGATGATAATGTACAACTGCCGCTTTTACCACAGTATTCTTGGTCTTCCTGGATGAGGGATGAGTAGCGTGAGGTTTATCTCCTGGAATGTCAACGGCCTCCGCACAAAGCCCCGAGCTAACAGAATTTTGCAATACTTGCGTGACTTGGATGTGCAGGTAGTGGTGTTGCTGGAGACCCATTTGACTCATAGTGAGATGCTCGCCCTCATCAGGAAGAATCGGTGCATTGACTTTGTGGTTTCTACCACTCAAACATCGCATACTAGGGGTGTATCGCTTATTTTTTAAAAAGGTTCTAAGGCCAGGTTGGTCTCGCAAGCTGTGGATCCTTGTGGCAGATGGGCCATTGCGTCAGTTATTATAGCAGGGTCTCAAATTACAGTTTTGGGCTACTACGGTCCGAACCAGGACGATCCTTCAGTTCTGGAGCCGGTTTTTTCGCAGATGCTCTCCTTCTCAGGCCCCACAATATTGGCCGGGGACTTTAACGTTGTGCTGTATCCTGTCTTGGACAGATCTCCTAATAGTCGCTCCCTTGTTTTGTCTAAAACTAGATCCTTCCTATTGGATGCTATGAGGCAATATGGGTACGTGGATGTTTGGCGACAGAGGTCTGCCCAACAACAAGGGGTCTCTTTTCGTAATTTTAAATATCATCACAAGTCAAGGATTGACTCTATTTTAATTAGTCAGAGACTGGTAGATTCTGTTAAATCCATCGACTATCTCCTGTCTCATCTTTCAGATCATTCTGCGGTTGAGATGGAATTGGGCCTCTATACTAAGAAGCCCCCCAGTATCTGGTCCTTTGATCGCTCTTTCCTTTCCAATCCTGAGGATATTCTATATTTAAAGTCGGAGACCCATAATTTTTTTATATCTAACAACGGCTCCGCCTCAAATAGAATTATTTGGGACTCATTTAAGGCTACCTTGAGGGGGCTCATTACGGGCAAAGTTGCCTATCGTAGGAAGCAATACAGGGAGGAGATTTCTTCCATTGAAGCAGACATTGCCCGGATTCAACAGGACATAGACGTTAACTGCACAGCTTCTGGGTCTATTTTGGATCCTCTTCAGAATCAACTGTTGGTCTTAAAAGGTAGCCTTGCTTCGGTCTTAAATCTCAGAGTCCAACAAAGATGGGAGGCCAGCAATTTGGCACATTTCGAATATAGTGAGGGTGCTGGGAAATTACTAGCATGGAAGACCAAAATAGATCAGGTCCGCAATAATATAGCGACTATAACAGTAAGAAATAACATCTTTTCATCTGATGAGGAAATCAGGAGGGTCTTTAGGGAGTTCTTCCAAAATATATATGAAGAGGATAAGGTAATTACACCTGAGTCTGTTGCAGGCTGGTTGAGTAACATTGTTCTTCCCTCTTTTTCCTCTGAGCAGTCTCAATATTTGGACAGCACTATCACGGAGGATGAGGTGAGATCAGCCATCAGGAAGGGTAAGAGGGGGAAGGCGTCCGGACCTGACGGGTTGCCGGCTGAGTTATACAGAGCCTTGGAGTTAGAAATTGTTCCCTTCCTCACTATCCTTTTCAATCAAATTCTTCTTGAAGGACTGCCACCTCCGGTGTCGTGGGACAATGCCTCTATTACCCTTATTTTAAAACCTGGTAAACCTAAGGAGGCCTGTGGATCGTATAGGCCTATTTCTATACTAAATGTGGATTATAAAATCTTCACCACAATTTTATCAACTAGGTTGGCCTCGATTGCCCCTTTGGTTCTTCATTCTGATCAGAAGGGCTTCCTTAAAGGAAGACAACTCTATCAACTGACTTATGATTTAATTGGCGCAATGGATATGGCAATAACCTGCAATCTCCCGTTGGCCACCCTCACTCTGGATGCAACCAAGGCCTTCGACAGTTAACTGGGTGTACCTGTCGGAGGCCTTGGCCAAATTCGGCGTGGGCGAGGGGTTTCGTAGGGCGATAAGCCTGCTGTATAATAATCCATCTGCGTGCCTTCTAGTCAATGGAGACCTGTCGGATCCTTTCTTTATCTCTAGGGGGACCCGGCAGGGATGCCCGCTCTCCCCCTTGCTTTTCGATTTTTATATCGAACCCTTCGCGCAACAACTAAGGGAGGAGGGGACCATCAAACCCTTTTCCTATCAGGGTTGGACGCCAATGATGTGCTCATTTTGACATCTGAGGTTACCACCGCACTTCCGGCTATCTTGAGATTGGCTCATATATTCGGACAAATGTCAGGATATGAGATCAATGCAGCCAAGACTGAAATGCTGATTTGGAATGATGATGTCTCTGTAACAGAGTTTCAGGCAGGCACCTCAATGCGGTACTTGGGCTTGACGATTGTGAAGGACATTAATAAACTTGTCCAGGTTAACTTATCAGCTGTTGTCAAAGAATGCCGTAAGCTTCTCCAATCATGGTCGCACCTGCCTCTTTCATTATTAGGTAGAGCTAACCTCATTAAAATGTCGATCCTACCCAAAATTTCTTTTTTATTTAACACTATTCCTTTATATTTTGATTAAACTATTTTAGCCAAGTTTCAGTCCAATATTTCATCTTTTATTTGGAATAACCATCTTCCAAGAATTGCATGGAAAAAGCTACGATGGCGAAGGGATAAGGGGGGCCTGGCGGCTCCAGACCTGAAGATCTATGCCTGGGCCTTCCAATTATCCCATTCCCGAATGATGCTGAAAGTGCCCTCAGCCTCTGGGGTGGGCTCAATGTTTGCAGCTATGTTGGAGGGGGAAAGAGTCAATCGGGCTTTCTTTTTAAATTCGGCAATCCCAAGTTTAAAAAAAAAATCAAACTAAAGACTCTTCAAGGTCTCGCAAGAACATGGGCCGAGGTTATGAAATCCATAAAACAAAATTATCTCTGTGAAAAAACACTGTTGTGGGGATTACCTGAAAGCCCCGCTTGGCTTGAAGACAGCCTAGCTATTCCTTTGAGAGAGGCAGGCCTGGAAGTTTGGGGAGACCTCTTTTATGAGGGGGATCTACTTTCGTGGGAACATCTGCAGGTCAAGATCGGCCCCAACTTTTCACGATTCAAACATCTGCAAATGGTTAGCTGGACTCAAGCTTATAAAACTTCTTCCGCCAACAGGAATAAGTTCAGACTTGGAGGATACAGTCCATTGGTATCTAACTTGGTAAACCTTGGTCCAGCTAAAAAAGAAGTATCCAAGTGGTATAATCTCATACTGGATGAGTCGGATGGCGACTTCGTTCTGCCGGAGTCGCTGTGGAGCTCTTTACTGATGGACGCAGGAATCACATCTTTACCCTGCATAGGGCATACTATTCCCCTCTTAGGCTGTCTAAATTTTCCGAAGGAGAATCAGTGTCTTGTGCTAAATGTGGGCTTGTTGCTGCATCAGATGCACATATGTTTTTTGAGTCCCCTCACTTAGCCACATTTTGGAAGGAGGTTGGCAATTCCCTCACAGCATCATTGGGAACATCCGTCACTATAGATTTAACTCTTGTGATATTTGGCGTCCTAGAGGGTGTACAGAGTTCAGCCAAAAGCCTAGTATTTTATGCAATCCTATTAGCAAGAAGGGAGATCTGCAGGAAATGGAAGGACTCTTCACCTCCTACCTTCAGAGAATGGCAAATTTCAGTCCTGCAGAACTCACGTACTGATCTGGCTCGGTCAGGCAATCAGAGCAAATGGGCCTTTTGGCATTTACTATCATGGGTCTATTGATTTAACCGTTTTTTTTTTTTTTTCCCCCGGTCCAATGATTGATCTCCTATGGTGCCTCTGATGCTTGCACCTTGGAACAGCCGCTACCCGGTCTTACCCCGGCCCGATTTGGCTGTCATTTACACTAAGGTTTGCCGTAGATGGGTAAGTCGTAGATCTTGTGCCTCCCTGGAATACAGACTACAGCTGAGGGATGGATGGCCCCCCATTACGCTAGTGTCCCTTCCAGTTTTTCTGATAAAGTGAGACAACTGATCTCTGTTAATTCCTTTTGGCATTAGGTCTACATGGTGGTTATGAGGACAAAAAAAAACAAAACAAAAAAAACTGCTCTATACAGGAGCTGCTTTCCAGCTAAACTTGAGAACTATCCAAAGTTCTCTACTTCTTTTTTGCATAATTTTTTCGTCACTCTATGCCTGAAAGGGTATTCTATATATATATATATATATATATATATATATATATATATATATATATATATATATATATATATATATATATGTCCGTGAGCAAGGCGGTCTCCGCCGAAACGCATAGGGTGTTTTTTTCTTGGCTTTAATGCACTTTGAATAAATCTATTCGAACAATCCCGGAGTTGGTGTTTATATTGGACGGAGTGCACACGTGCATTTTTTGCATGGTGAAACTTTTATGGACTACAGGGCAACCTCGGACCCTGAGGTGCACCGCTGCTTTTGCGTCCCGGCACTTCTGAGGAGGTGAGAAGGATATATATATATATATATATATATATATATATATATATATCCATGTGTCAGGGAACCTCCAGTAATTTCACCGCCGGATTTGCATTCAAGTTAATTAAATAAAAGCTGATAACCGTAGTGCATCTATTTCCTCTTCTTTGGAAACAGAGTCAAAATCTATATGTATGTATATATATATATATATATATATATATATATATATATATATATATATATATATATATATATATATATAGCGACAGATAGATATAGATATATAGATATACTTTTAAAAAATGTACACACACATACGTGATTTTGCAGCACTAAATTTGCCAGATGGCCAGAGAGGCAATTTAGTGTAAGCATTGCAGCCACATGCTGACAGTGGGTGCTTTGCATTACAGTATTCGCCATTTTCGGCATGTTTCCAGTAAAAAGCAATTGCACAAGAACGTTTCACAATCACCCCCGTGCACATTAACACTAACTGCTGCGCTCGAGTTTCAAAGTGCGGAAGATGCCGGAGGCCCGTTCCTAAATTGCCGCTAATCAATGCCATCTTGGCAGCGGCGCGCGCCAGGGTTGCACGGAGATGGCCTCTCCTTTGATATGTTGCTCGCTGTGATGGACACATGCGTGTATGATACCGTCCCTCCCTGCATGGCAGGGCCGGCGCTGGGCATGGGCAGCATGGGCGGCTGCCCAGGGCCCCGAGCTCAGCCCATCAACAGGGGGCCTCGCAAAAGTGTTTCCCCACCAGCCTCGCACCTGTGGTGAACTCTGCGTGGCCCAGGGAAGGGCTGCCTCTCCTCTGGGCTTCGCAAGCATGTGTAAGAATGGGAGAAGAGGCCCCCCTCCCCTGTTCCTCGCAGCACTGGTTAATGGCTGTTAACCCCCAGGGAGGGGGGGCCTTTTCCCCAAGGCTGTGCAGCCCACATGTAGTGCGAGGCCCGTCTGCCTTTGCAGCTTTGACCTGTAATTGGGGACAGGGTCGGGTTGCGAAGGCAAGCAGTGCTGAAAGGTGTGACATGTGGGCCAGTTGTTAAAGGGCCTCAGCTTCATTCCTGCCTCCCAGGCCATCACACTTCTGGCTATGGTGTGCGGGGCGAAGGTGTTAAGTGTGGCAATCTGCCTTAATTGTGGCCAGGTGTTGCTCTAAGTGTTGTGTAATTCTCCCCTCAGCCCCCCATTGGGGCCGCAAAGAAGTGTCTTGCCCCAGACCGCTCCCCTGCCAGGCAATGGTGGGTGGGGGAAGGTGGGAGTATGCAGGGGCGTCACTGAGGGAGAAGGTTTTTAGCTATGGGCAATTGACACCTTAGCCTCCACAGTAGCAGCAGTAGCTGTGTCTTTTTTCTTGACCCCCTCCCCTGCAAGGTCATCAGCCTGAGGAAATGGAGGGCTGGGGAAGGAGTGAACTATGATAGGCCTTCCTGGAGGGTGTACTTACATGGGCCCCGCAGTGAGATAACCTTTGTTAGGCTTTTATTAAACTAGAGAGGATGCGGCGTTGTGTCCTAAGCTGCTGGAGACCAGGTTCTAGTCCCAGCATCAGCTCAACATCCTGTCATTCTGGGCAAATCACTTAATCTCACCAAAGATTAAAGTAAAAATACATTTGATCTTGTGCAGTGTAACTGTTGCCCATGTAAATCACCCCAATGCCCTAGCACCGAGTTCACCTTATGTAAACTATAAAAATCACGTACCGATCGCAAAAAAGCCATTTTTTTAAACTTAATTCCAGCTATTTTAATGCACACTAACTGTCTAATCGGCTCACACTGCAACAACAAGGAGTTTAATCCCCAAGCCATAGTTTCCACTTGCCTTGAGTTTGCTTGAGTTTGTTTTGCGCTCAATGTGTCGATGTATGCATATAGCACCGTATGTAGATTTGCATATAGACCTGACACATAGCACTCCATGCATTATCCTCACTGGCCTTTGCTATTCTCCAACTATGTATTTTAACAAAAATAAAACGTGAACAAAAAGTCGGAATGCTTGTTCTTTACTTTGCATGTTTGTTGCCTCTGAGTAAAATTAACTGTTTTTTGCATGAGACAGTGTAGGAACAGAAACTGTCTATGAAGACAATGCTGCAAAGCGTTCAAAGCAAAGAGAAAATAAAACGCCAACTTATTTATGTTATAAGATTCTGCAACGGCCAGAGCATGATAATTAGAGAGCACTATTTATATATAAATATCCATATTATTTTTAACATGTCTTATCTGTCTTTCTTTAGTTTAACTATTAGTCATAGTTATGTAAAGCAGCTTAGGAACATATTTTAAAGTGCTTTCAACTTACGTTGACTGTTTACATACTGATCAGAGAAAAAAATAGAGACTTCCGCATTTTTCTTAATTTTCACACCGGCCAGGATATTAAAATACAGGTCATGTAAGTAAAACAATCAGCCAGGTGGCAACCCTAGCCAAATCAGGTGTGGCCCATGTGCCATTTTTTTTCACCTAGCCTGGTCTAAATGCAGTGCTTCTAGTTTTCACCAATCTTACTAATTCTAGAGGCTTTAAAGTGCTTTGGTTACCAAACATTTCTCTAAAAAAAGAGTCCAATGAGACTAATCAAATGATTTCTGAAAGAGCACAACCAGCAAATGTGGGCCATTTTTTAGGGACTGCCTGGGCCTAATTGCAATCCCAATCTGACCCTGATTGGGGATGCTGTCCACTTCCCACCCCAGTGCCAATTAGCACGCATTTTGGGGCCTGACAGTTGTAATGATTTAGAAAGACAAGCAACTCTCACTCTTTCAGATGCTGAAGAGCTGTGAAAAAGATGCTGGTCAGTGGCAGAAAGGATGGCGTTTTAGCACACGAGGGGGGTATGCACCATGCAGGGTCAGGAGCACCTTCCGTAATTTAGATGCAAATATCTTTCAATCTCTGAGTTCCAAAGAGCTCTCTCAGTTCAGGGGCTGTGTGTCAGGTCAGTTAAAAATGTTAAGTGTTTTGCAAATGTTTGGCAGGCTCCACTGGTGGAGAGTTCATACTACTCCTCATTTCAGTTGTGCATGAATGTTACGCGGCATCCCCAAAGCTTTGAGGGGAAAAGTTACCTTTTAATTAGTAGTTACGAAAAAACTTGATTGTGAAAAATTATGTCTATTTGAGGAGTACCATGTCTAGTAGTTTAAGCCCTAGGCTACGTTTTACAACTTTTTTTTAACAAATCTATGGAGAGAAAAACACTTTAAACATCGAATGCAAATATATAAAATAAAAATGTTGCCTACCCCAAGTTATGCCCTTGAGTATATTCCCATTTTTAATTAGCCTATTTGAAATGTATACAAAGGGAAGATTTTATGAAAAGTTTGTAGCCTAAGCTCTGCTATCCCAGTACTTATTCTTAGGCTAGAGCTTGGACTCCATCACCCATGTTCAAGCACTGGCTAATGTGATTTGTTGGGGGTTTCAAGGTCCTTAACTCCCTTTGCTGCTAGGCCTTTCCCCCGTGCTAAGCCTTTTTTTTGGCCATTTGTTGTAGTTTGCGTTTAGGCCCGTAACTTTGTGCATGCAAGTGGATGGAACCACCCTCCCCTGGGCCCTACAGCTCGGGCTCATGGTGGGGGGTCCACATCTTGAAGCCATGGTGTAGCACTGAAAGGCCTTGCAGAGGGCCCCTCTCCCCTGGGCCTCATAGCCATAGTTCAATGCTGATAGGCCTTTGGGTCTATCCTAATCCTCTCAATGCTACACCATGTCTGAGAGTAACAGGAGAGGGGTGCACATTGTGTGGGACCCCACCCCTGGGTCCAATTAAATTTTTCTCACAGTGCTGGACCCTAGCCCTGTGTAACAGAGGAATAGCAATCGGTAGTGCAGCAGGTGGCATGGCACCAGGTTCGGGCATATTAAGAGCGCAATGTTCCCATATTATGCTTAACTGTACTGTGCAGCCAGTGGACGAGGGTGAGAGAAGCTTTCACTTTACACCATGGCACCACTGGTGTGCTACAGCCCTCTTTCATGGGCCTCACAGCCATTTTACAGAACCGTGAGGCCTGCAAGAGGCCTACCTCCCATGGGCATCACAGCCATGGTTCGACACTCACAAGAGGAGGCACCCTCCTATGACATAAGCAGCACTGGAACATGGCTATGAGGCCCCTGGATCCTCTCTCAGGGGGTGTAGTTAACAATAGTGCAGCCGGTGCAGTGACACCAGGGCTCTTTCTTGCATCACGGTCCATGACAACAGTACTATGTCACTGGTTCCTTCTCCCTTGCACTGCACAGCCATGATCCAGTACTGCGGCCCACCCTCCCCTAGGCCTCACTGTCATCGTCCAATGCTGAGAGGCACAGATTCATGAATCCCATGCTTAGGGCAAGAGGCGACATCTGAAGAGCATAGCTATCAATAGTGTAGAAAGTGCAATGGGACCATGGTCTTGTGGGGTTATGTGTCCAATGCACCCAAATTATGGCTGTATTTTACTGCTCAGTCAGTGACCAGAGGGTAATGGGGAGTCATAATTTGCCTTGCTTGCACGATGGCTGGCCTGCTCTCCTACACCTTGCAGCCATGATCCTGTTCTGCGATGTCCAAATGTCGTTCTCACCCTTGGGCCTTATGTTTTTTACTATATGCGTTGTGTTTTACACTTAACATAATTCTGGCGAGTAAAGAACCTACACACAAAAAAGATTGTCCTACGTCTCTTAGCATGTGCGTGTGGGATACTGGTGAGAGAGAGGATTAATGTTAAAACAAATTACGAGGTATTAATGTCATACTAAGGTAGCACAATAATGGCACAAAAAGATAAGGGAGCCTTTTGAAATGTGCAATTATATCCATGGTGAGTGAGGTTTTCTCTTGTGTCATTTTATATTATGAATGATACCGCCCCACATTACCTCACAGGATTGCCCCCCTTTATGAGGCAGAACTGGAAATTGTATCATGCACTCATCTGGAAACAATCAGTTAACGAGGAGTAAATAATATACATCTTTGTGAGACCTGCACCTAGCTTTTCCATCCAATGTGACACATTTAATCAATTTAATACAGTTTTAAAATATATGGACTTATTTAATTTGTATATTTATCTTTTTGTCAATGTTACTGCTATCCATGTTAGGTCTCTTCAGAGATGCCAAATAAGATCAATAGTCCTGCGGTATAACTTTCTGTTATGCCACTTCTTGTGATGTTACCAAGGGCGGCTCCTCCACTAGGGCGTAGGAGCGTTACCCCACTGCTTTCTCGCAGAGCGAGAAGCAGAAATATAAAATGCAAAAACGACCATTTTATGTTTCTGCTACTCACACTGCGAGAAAGCAGAAGTGTTTGGTTGGGGGCAGGCGTGTCTGCTTTATGGCAGGGGAGGAGTGCCTTGCCCCCTGCTAAGGGCCCTGACTGTTTGGTCGGCCCTCCGGGACCGACCTACCCAGTCATGCACACTCTGGCCTTTGTCCATGTAGACACCAATGCACCCTACATGGAGAAAACGGCCTCCCCATAGGCGCCTGGCTGGTCGGCGTCCCAACCAATCACAATGTTGCCTTTGGGGAGGAAGGCTGCCTGCTTCCTTTTCCTGCCAGAGGCAGGAAAGAAAGAGAGCAGGTCAGGAGCAGAGATGACGCGAGACCTGGGAAGATAAGTTTATTTTATTTTTTAAATAACCCCTGCGAGACCTCCCACCCGTGAATCGTGCTAGCCGCGACTGGATTTTACATGCAAATTAGAGGGGCCTCACATCTTCCCTTTCGCCCGGGGCCCCAGAAGTTCTAGGACCGGCCCTGCTGCATGGCATTTCTCCTAGTATAGAATTACGTCACGTTGAAACAGGAGAATTAGTACTGCTGCTAAAGATTCGTCATATCTTCTTCACCAGAGTGTATCTACTCCGTGTCAGGGATAACTAGAACACGTGCATAAAAAATAAAATAAAAAAAATAAACACGTGCATTATTATTATCTACAAATTATGAGCACCAAAGGCATAACCGAAGCTTCGCATCCAGGATGAATCAAACATTTATCATCTGTGCCCAGTATCAAGAGTGGGACAGAAAAACAGGCCAGGGCACCAAAAAGAATTGGGGCCAATATTCACAAATCGTGATTCGAGGCTTTTGAAGGCACATTCTTGAATCACGCTTGGGCGCCTACGTTCTGGCAAATATTTCACAGGAGCAGTGCTTAATTTGTAGAAAAATAAGTGTCAGGGCTCTCGTCAAGAGGCCACTGCAGCTTGTACCACACATTACCCCTACCATGCTGCCAATGATAGTAACAACACAAGTAATAACCATCACACACGTGTGACAAATTCGGACTATTTCAGGATTCCAAAATAATAAGAATGAGCTGGGAACAGGGAAATGTCATTTTTAATGTATATTGGATTACTAATTAACTTTTGTTCTGGTCATCTTTAAAATAACCAGACGGCACGACCTTATGGGCAGACTGTCACAAGCATCAGTGTTAACAATTAAGCGCCGGTGCTGAGCACCGGAAACCACTAGATCAAATTAAGCACTGCACAGGAGGTGCATTTTAGAACTTGTTAAACTTATCTGATTGTGAAAAGGGATATGGGGCTAGATATAGGTAGGCTATTACCGGTCGGTAACGGCCGAATCCTGTAAGTAAGTAAATACATTTTTTATAAAGGGTGCAAATGCCAAACATTGTCTATGCGCTAGCATCCTGGAAGAAGCCATAGGATAGAATCTTACTTAGAAAGAGATGTGAAGAGCCAGGTTTTTAACATTTTCCTGAAATGTGTCAGGTTAGATTGGGCATGGTATTCCATAGTTTACAGGCAGAATAAGAATAACTTCTAGCCCTTAATTTGTCTGCACTGGACCTAAGGTCACTGCTGGGCACATGTCAAAAGAAGATTGTTTGAAAGTATAGGGGCCGGTCCTGTAAAGCACTATGTAAATCAGGCAAATGGCCTTAAATTTCACACGCTCGCAGACAGGCAGCGAATGAAGGCCAATAATGCTCTGAGAGACAGGGTTAAATTTTGGGGGTTTCAAAAGCAGCCGTGCTGCAGCATTTGTCAGAGATGGGAACGTCAGCAGCAGGAGCTTCTGTATATCCACATACAGCGTGCTGCAATAATCAGTTTTAGAAAGGGCCATTTTCTGCAGACCTACTGGAATGTAGGGAAACACTTTTTCCAAAATCCTGAGCAAGTAGAAACATGAGTATGTAACAAGATTAAGCAAATCTTCCTATCAAACAACACTGCTAAATTCTTTCGATCCAGGTGTTGGAAGAGGGTCACAGTTGGAAGGTCACCAGGAGATATTCAAAGATGTGGAATTATTTCCGAAAAGGAGCACTCCATTCTTCTCAGAGTTCAATTTGAGACAGTTCTCCTGCATCCATATTACAATATGTGCAAGGTAGTTGTTAAACTTGTTGGCAACCCCATCAACCTAAATGAAACTGACACAAATATTTGAGTTTTGTCGGAGTAGGAAACAACTGAGAAGCCGAGGGATCGAATGAGTTTGTCTAGAGGGATAACATGGACGTTGAAAAGCGTGGGGCTTAAAGATGAGCCATGGGGCACCCCAAACAGGAGGGAGAAGGGGGGTCTAGGTGAAATCATCAAAAGTAACCACATGCTCTCTGTTAGATAAAAAGGAGCTAAGGATGGTGAGGGCTGTGCCTCTAATACCGATTCTCATAAGCCGGTTGATAAGCAGAGAATGACTAACCGTATCAAACACAGCTGAGAGATCGAGAAGAATCAGTGAGCTCTCCCTCCTCTGTCTACCAGCATTATAATTTCCTCTGTAGCAGCAGTTGAGGTTGGCTCAGTGCAATGGTGCAGTCTAAAACCAAATTGTGATGGATCCAGGAGATGCTTGTCAACATGAAAGGAAATTATGTCCTCAGTAATAGCCTTTTCCAGAATCCTAGCGGGGAGGGGAAGACAGGAAATAGGTGATAGTTCTTAGTATCACCTGGCTCAAAGTAACTTTTTTATTTAAAAAAGGAGCATCAAAGCCTTTTTTCAGCCTCCTGGGAAGTGGTCAGAGGTCAGTACGTTGTTTGATAACTCGGTGATGTACTGAGACAGTGAGACAGACCTTCTGCAGTACAGAAAGCGGACATGGATCAAATGGAGAGCTTGACTTGATTGTCTGAATAAAAAGGCCACTACTCTTTCTTCCGTAAGGGGAGTGATATTTGGAACATTAATATTCAGATCAGTGTTATCTTGTGAGGGGTGGACGGCATTTGTTTTCCCATCCACTGCCTTGCACCTAAGGCTAATTTTTTATTTATTTCCTCTGCTTTCCACACCATTGGCGGAAATTTCATTCTCTTCATCATTTTGACTTCACACCTCCTATACTTATATTCTGAGGACACATTGAATCTGTACATAAACAGAAAAAATGTGCCAGAAGCTTGAAACACAGGGACACTGAATATTAGTTGAAAATTATTGCAAAAGAACATGGTCATTTGAAGACAAGGGAAGTATTGTGGCAATCAAAATAGAAGAGTGGGTAAACATGGTTTTCATCTCAATATGTTCAGCTCAGAACATGGAAAAGTAATCCCTTAAATGGAAACATTGGTAGATATTGCAACAAGATCAATACATTAGTAACTGATTTAATGGAGACATTACCTTTGCCTATCAGTAATCGAAATATTAAGGAAATGGTAATGCCCTTGAAAAAAGAGACACATTTGAGAATGCAGACTTTGTTAAATCTTCTCAGACGTGGAGCTTATCTTGTCTAAATTGCTGTAATTGTTCAAATAGAATATTGATACCATTATTCAATCCATACCTTGAACAAAAGCATTGCAAACATATAGCCACAGACCAAATACAATGCATATGGCTTCACAATGGTTATACCAATCAGTAACAATACCTTGAAGGACAAAGTCATTAAATAAGACACACTGAAATCAATATTTAACGCTACATTCATAATCATCCCTTTTATAGTGTTAATGATAACATGGTATGTAATCTCCTTTCTAAGATTATTTCTGATACCTCTGATGCCATCTGTTGCTTTATGAGTGAGCTCATGAGCATTGTTTTGGTGTTTGAGTTATAGCTGGTGTGGATTTTGTTCCAGGTATTTATTGCAAAGCTAACCATAACAGGTTAATTTCAGTGTTTTGTAGGTTTTGTATCGTAAATATAACTTCATTTTAACCTCTTTTTTTAAGTGAACTTCGTAGATTAAAAGACATACTTAATGGTGTTGATATCAGAACTATCCTTACCTTGTTTTTTTCAGTGAATTAGTGTGTTTGGAATACACCTTTTTATGATGTGTGTATACAAGAACAGGACACTCAAGGGGTTAATAAAGATTTATACTTCATAATCTACTTGCAGTTTGTCATAATTTTTTATGCTGAAATGAAATTATGAACTACTCGCCAATAAAGTGGGAATAACTTGTAGAAAAATAACTTTTTTATAGGAGCATTTACTTTTCAAAGCTGATTGCAATGCAGTTACCCATCTTAGACAAAATAGCCACACTAACCTAAGTGCCAGTATGCTCTTTTAAACTGGGTAGAACAGTAGGTAATTCTGTAAAATTTGTATGCCATAGACCAATAAGTGTAGGAAATGGTACCAATAATCTACTAGATATTTCTCTACAGTATTACAGGATGTAACTTGCTGTCACACATCAATGGACTTTACACATTCTTTCATTTCTTTTCTCATCTTTAGTCAACATCACAATAAAAAAATTAGGAAAGCTATGTTTTATGTAAGGATGCTCAGCAATAAACCCACCCTAACCCCGTTAAAAGACCCCATCAGAGAACATCTAGCTGCACTGACGTTGTTGGAATATAGAGCAGTACATTGTTTCGTGTCATGTTTACTACCACTGGATATAGCTGTGGTTCTTTATTAACATATTTCAATATATTATCAAGAACTTGTACTGATTTTGTGTTTTGAAGCCTTTAAGCATCTTTAATAAATTATATTTCCAGGTCTAGTGAAATTATAGGTACAAATTCAATATTGAGGATTGTTCTATTGTTAAATATTTATAATGCTCTCACTTTAGCATTGATGTGGCCTGGCCAAAAACATAACGAAACATTAAACTGGATCATAACATCATCTATTTAGGTTGTCATTGGCTCATGCATTTCAGTGTCTTTAAGTACAAGACATTTCTCTAACCAGTGTTGATTTTAAAAGGCAGTTCAATATCATCCAAGTATTGCCTTTAATGATTCAATTCTTTCACAAGTGATGTCATTGCACTCAGCAGAATTACATTGCCTATAGCAGTGTTCTCCAATGTCGGTCCTGGAGGGCCGGATCCATGCTAGATTTTTAGCATATCCACATTTAGATAAATGTAGTTATCTTTAAAAAAAAATGGCATGGATCTGGCCCTCCAGGACCGACATTGTAAAACCCTGGCCTAGAGTGGAATTCCACCTGATGCATTTGATAACTGTTATGCTGCTCTGACTGTACTGCTCCATTCAGCATATTGGGAGCACTGGTTTCAAGGTAGAATATTTGGGGACAGTCCTGTATTTACAGACGTAGGTAGAAAAGAAGTATGGCAACCCAATGACCCCTTTGCAAACTTGAGTTTGTAATAAAGTATAGCTTAATGGCCAACAATGGGATCATTTACAATTCAATGTACAATTTCTTAAATATAATTCATGTCCGAAACAGTGATATATATAGTCAATCACATGGAGCCAATCAATAGAAATACATCAATCATCAGAATGAACTGGAACAAATCCGGAGATTAAACCAATGAAAAGACCAGGTGTACTTGATGAAAGTATTTAGTGTAGACACAATTTTATAATTAGAGTAGAAATTATAAGAAAACATAGGGTAATTGATCAGCAAAACATTCATACATTAATCGGTAAGAGAGTAATTCAAAATCCTGCTTGAAACATAGATCAATGAATGATCTGTCTTGTCTTTTACATGGAATCAGTCCATTATGTACAGCAAAGGGTTCATGGACGTTGAATCCGACAATTACTTTACAAAGATGAAGTGGAAGTGCCATCAACGTTTCTGTCTCTAGTGTCAGCAGTATACAAGACCATCCTCAGGACTGTTTTAGCCACAAGAGAATTGTATTGATCCCCAATAGGAAGTAACAGATTCAACCTGGTGGGCTGGTACAGAGGTTATTTTATATATGAACTGACCTAGGTCACTGACAAATTGTACTTTGGCTTGGACATTGGAAAACATTAGAAAGCAGCAAAGAACTGTTCACACTAAGTTTTAAAAATGTCAGACCTACAAGAATCCTTATGAAAATATTTTGGCAATGTAACAGAATACTTGAGATGTTTTGTTCTGAAAACAAATCTAAAAGGTGCTGGTTACATTGTTTCACTGCAATTTGACATTCAAGAGCGGAAAAAAGGTAAGGAGAGCGGAGGGAGAGGAAAGAGCAGGAAAACAACAGGTGGTGCTAAAGGGAAAATGGAAGAAACAGAGGGCACAGGCAAAGGACAATAGGGCACAGAAAAAGGCACACAAAGTCCACAAAACAGAGCAAGACGTCCAGAAAACAGGGTTGAAAAAAAGAACAAAAGAGTCAGGAGAGAGAGAGAGAGAGAAGACAGGGTTTAAAAACAGAACAAAAGAGTCAGGAGAGAGAGAGAGAGAGACCACCATATTGTACGTCCTGGGAGGGTGGAGGAGTACAGGAGTTGGAGGACATGGCTGTGATGGGGATAGGAGAGCGGGTGGGGGAAGGTGAGGAAAGCTGGGGGGAGGGGGAAGAGTAGGAAAACAACGGGCGGTGCCACAGATAAACTGACTCTTACGGAAAGCACAGGCGAAAGGCAATGCGACAGAGAAAAAACAAGGTTCAGAACAGAGCAAAGTGCAAAGAGGCACAAAGGCAGGCATTAAAACGGGGCAATGAGGTACACATGCAAGGATTAAAATAGAGGAATGAGCAAAAGAGGAAAAAACTAAAGTCAAAACAGAGCTGGCAGTAAACAAAAGAGAAACATAGCAAGGTCAGTGTTGCGAGAAGGCACATAATGGAGTGAAGAGAGATAGGAGAGATGATGTTCCAGTGCCAATCAGGGATCGATAATCAGTAACAATACACAGGCTCATACAACACGGATGTATGACGTTACAACACATACTTTTACAACGCATACCTTTACAACGCATTTTTTACAACGCAACTTCCATTACAACGCATTCCATTACAATGCATGCCATTACAACGAATTTTTAAAATCTACCTTTACAACGCATTCCATTACAACGCATACTACCTTTAGAGCACATACCATTACAACGCATAACATTACATTGCATGTATGGTAAGTATTGGATAGTGTAGGGGTAAACATTACTATTCTAACTCCAGGGGGGTGCAGCAGTAGGGTAAGTGTTGGATAGTGTAGGGGTTAAAATTACTATTCTAACTCCAGGGGGGTGCAACAGTAGGGTAAGTGTTGGATAGTGTAGGGGTAAAAATTACTATTCTAACTCCAGGGGGTGCAACAGTAGGGTAAGCGTTGGATAGTGTAAGGGTACTATGCGTTGTAATGTTATGCGTTGTAATGGTATGCGTTGTAATGACATGCATTGTAGTGGTATGCGTTGTAGTGTCATGTGTTGTAATGGTTGCGTTGTAATGGTAGTGCTTTGTAAAACTTGCGTTGTAAAGGTTGTTTCCCTACAACACTCACCCAAACTATATCCGCTGAATGACGTTCGGTGAGTTTCATGACTAATGAACACTCAAAATCAGTTGTACATTATACAGACTCGTATCTTACACTCTAAATACAGAACTTAGTATGCATATCAACTTCTTTCCCCTGGTCGATGGACCTAAAGTTGAGAAGTTATCTTTATTACTAAATAACCACAAACTCAATGTAAAGTTAATAATGTTTATCACCAAATCATGTAGAAAATAAAAGCTCAACATGTACAGATTCACAAGGCAAACAGAGAGAGAACATTTATCAAATGCAAACAGTGTCAAACTCATTTCAAATGAATAAAATGCATATAAAGTAGTGGATAGGTGAAGAGACAAAAGTTTCAGAGAAAAAATACATTTGCAATTATTATGCAAAGTACGGCTCATTAGCTATACAAACCTAAAGAAATAGAGAAGTACCACCCCCTGGCTATGGGGATAGTAGGGGGTCCCCTGAGATAGATTCAGGGAACAAAGATTATCAGGATACTGGATAGATACAAGACAGGAACAGGTAAGCCTCAATCAGCAAACCGACAGACAGCGACAATCTCCCTCTAAGCTCTTGCACCCCACACCCCCTAGAGTACCTCAATTATACCCTAAGACCTACATGTCCAACCCACAGTTGTTGAAACATTTACAGAAACCCAGTCTCTCATTGGCTGATTTGGGGGGAGTTCTATCACACCACAATAGTCACGTTCATATTTTTTAAACACTCTTAGTCTTTCATATTTTACATCACGTTAGCCACGTCTCATGACTTCACATTTTCTTCGGTAAGTAACATGTTGCAAATCACTACACTTTTATTGTTCATTGCTGTCACTTTCTGTGGAAGAAGTTTGTACATTTCCTCCCGTTCTCATGGCCATCTTTTCGTTACTTGGCAGACAAACAAATGTTTCTTGAAGGTTATCAGCCTTAGTCTTCGCCACTTCTCAATCAATCAATCAATCAATCAGTCAATCAATCATATCATTTGTAAGCGCACTACTCACCCTTGAGGGTCTCAAGGCGCTGGGGTGGGAAATGCTGCTACTGCTCGAAAAGCCAGGTCTTGAGGAGTTTTCTGAAGGTCAGCAGGTCTTGGGTCTGCCGTAGGTGAATGGGAAGAGTGTTCCAGGTCTTGGCGGCGAGGTGGGAGAACGATATGCCGCCTAAGGTCGCTCTTCGGAAGCGGGGGACTATGGCGCGGGCAAGGTCGGTGGAGCGGAGCTGGCGGGTGGGGGTGTAGAAGCTGAGTTGTCTGTTGAGGTACGTTGGTCCGGTGTTGTGGAGTGCCTTCTGTGCGTGGGTGAGGAGCTTGAAGGTTATCCTCTTGTTGACCGGGAGCCAGTGCAGGGCTCTCAGGTGGGGTGTGATCTGGCTGCGGCGAGGGATGTCGAGGATCAGGCGTGCAGAGGCATTCTGGATGCGTTGAAGACATCTCAGGAGTTTGGCTGAGGCTCCTGCGTAGAGGGCGTTTCCATAGTCCAACCTGCTGAGGACAAGGGCCTGGGTGACCGTTCTTCTTGTTTCAGTGGGGATCCAATTGTAGTTCCTTCTCTCTCAGTGCTCGATTTTTGGCTTATTTATTCTTAATGATTTTCTTTTTAACCCACTACAGGCAGGCAGAAATGTAGGCCCATGTGTTTCTCTAAAATGAACAGAATGCAGACATTATTAATTTCACGAAATGTACTTCTCACTGTTTACCACCCACCATTGCACTATCCCATGTTATGCTTCTAGCAAAAGCATTAATGTGCAAAAGCAGCATTATTTTTATTTTTAAGAAACGCAAAACGCAAATGCGGCATAGTCTGGCATGCATTAGTCTCATATTAGTGCACGCATGCTCAAAGCATTTCCCTGTGTTTTCGTGTTTGTGCACGTAAATTTCACAACACACTGTTAGTAAATGTTACTGAGGAGTTAATCCCAGCAGGTTTTATTTTCTCAAAACCCTGCTCCATCAATGACAAAAATGGCAAAGCTAGAATAACATGAGACAAAGCAAAAAATATTGAGAGAGAGAGAGAGAGAGAGAGAGAGATAGAGAGAGCGCAAGAGAGAGAGCAACCAGGAGAGGGACGAGACAGGAGTCTCAAGGCGCTGAAGCCAGCTTTGAAGGTTCTAGCCTAGATGAAAGTCCGAGCACAGGTAAGTCATAGGAGGCTAGGAATGGTACCCGCTTAATTAGTATATGTTGGGTACTTCATACAGCATGGAACATTGTACAGTGAAGATTTCAGTGCTGCATGTACATTTTTAACATGAAGAACTGGAAGGCACAAAATAAAGTGTATGGAAACTTCACAGAAGCTTTGAGGTGGGGTGAATATATCATCAAAATTGTCCAGCTTACTAGGGTTTTTTTCTTTAAAAAAAAATACGAATGTTATGATCTTATTAAGTATGATTACAACTTTAGGAGTAGAAACGTACATAAGTTTCCCAAAAAAGTCTTGGTAAATTGTTGAAACCGCAATTAAAACCAAGTGCTCCATGCTTTATACATTTCTCGAGCACATCTTCTCTATATATGTTTGTGTCCTAGGTAAGGTTAATCAACTGCAAGCTAAGTATTACCGGGCATATTTATGAGAGCTTTGCATCATGCCTGCACTACACAACGTGGCATATGCATGATGTACACCTCTAGGTCATATTTTTTAAGCCACACAAAGCCACTTTGAGGGCTTCAAACATAATGAGAAAGGCAAAGCAGCGCAAACCGATGCGTTGCATTACTTTGCGAAAGGGAGCCGTCCCACGTGAGTTGCAGTGGGTGTTCCCACTCAACTCCCATGGTTTTTGACGCATCCCCAGATTTACCAAACCTGGTTAATCTGGGAATGCACCAACAAGATACACCTCCACAGGTGAGGCGTAACAAGGTGAAATATCTTTATTTCTCTTAGTTTTTTCTTTTTTCTATATGTGCTGCATTGTGCAGCACGCATAGAAAGTGGAGCAAGCCTATCAGGATTGTTTTTGCGCTGGAAGATGTCCCCTCCTGCACAAAAACAAGTCTGCCTGCAACTCAGGCTCCCTTGCATCATGATGCAAGGGTGCATGCATTGGAACTAGGCTGCCATAACGGCCCCAGCGCAACGAGAAAGGACAAGCGCCGCGGCCAGGGCGACTGACTCCGGAATCTGGGGATCACGGTTCGATCCCCGGCTCTGGCGGCAGATTAACCCAGCACCATGTGACTCTGGGCAATAGCTTGCTTAATCTTCCCGACGGCCCCCAGCGCCTAGAGACCCTTACGGGTGAGTGTGCGCTTTACAAATGTGGATTTATTATTATTATTATTATTATTATTATTACAATACGGAATGTGCCGTATTGGATAAATACAGCTCCTTCCTGCCCTTTCCCAGTGACGCAGGGCAGCGCAGCTGTGTAGCCCTGCACCACCTATCTCATGAATATGCCCCTACATTTCAAAACTGTGTACTTGCTTCCAACGAGCTTTCATCCCCCAAATATTTTCTTTGACTGCTATTCTCATCACTAACAAGCCGTTTCTCCACAGCAGCGGAGTGACGCAAGTCTATTTTCTCTCCCCATCCAACTTTTACAGCCATTACTGACTCATTTTCTCTTACCTTTCCTGTTTTTGCTGAAATCTACTTTTGAAAAGTGGGTTTTCCAAAATCATGAAATTTTATTAGTATTAGTTTGTCCCATTACTCCCACATCATCATATGCAGCTCATCATTTGAGCGAATGCGACGCATTAGAACGCATAAAAAATTAATACTGGCAGATTTATTTGTTCCACATATATATATTCTTAGAAATGCTAGAAGAATAAGTGTTTCTAATAATGTTAAGTGTTTTTCCAAAGAAAACCCATTAAATGAAAGTCAGACTAAAATGACATGCCCTTCTTATTCATTTTTAAGAAGTAATATTGCTTTGTTGTGATTGAAGAATTTCAAGATGCCTTTTAAGAAGAAAGGCATGAGAAGTGTCATATTGACACTGTATGGCAAACAGAGGTCAAATAGAGGACAGAAATAGCAAAACACACGAAACTGAAGTGACAGTCATTTAAGACCAGATAAAAAGCTTCTGTTCAGCTGGTTCACCATAGGGCAATCCTCCAAAGCTGGACACTGTCCATGTTTTTCTTATTGTGATGCAATACCAACCCTGGTTTATGGCCTCAACTATACTGGCGCCCAAGTGAAAGCCAAAATACAAAATGGCAAATAAAAGTCATTAGTTGAGTGGGAGTGAGAGTTAAAGGTGGCTGGAAGGTCCAATTCAAAACCCTAACACTTAATGGTATAAATGGAAACAGCATATCAATGCTCTGTTGTCAGAAAACAAACGCAATACCCATTAGGATACTAAGGATACTTGTCTGAATGAAAGCTGGAGTCCATTTCCCAAATCTTTTACAATTTGTTTAGCAAAATGTATAATTCTTACATTGTTTTAGGACTGCATAATTACCTATCATTATTTTCATGGTGTTAAATTATAAAATGTGATTCATTGCTTTCTCTGTGTTTTTAGGTCTGACATTAGTCGAGACCATTTGAGTATACAAAAATTATCTGTATAATACGCGTATGAGCTTTTAGCTGGACCTTCTCATCCATTGCTCTGCTATTTTGTCATTCACGTTATTTCCCAGCCACTACTGCATACAGTAAAGGCCAGAAAAGTGCAGCACAGATCACATACTTGCTTCTTGTGTGAAAAAGGAAGCTTTATTGAAGACATGCGCATGTCACATCAAACAACATCCTAGGCCTTAGCCTCAGAAAACTAAACCTCACTATACAGTACTTCACCTAATTTCCCCTACCCTCAAAATCTAAGTCTCCCGCACCCCAACCCACACCCCCTTAACATCTTTATCTTGCAACTGTAACTCCTACCCTGGCATTAAACTGTTAAACTTGACATACATAAACACTTTAACCTACATCTATTAACATCTATCTAATGATCCTAACTCATAACCTTTCATTTGATTCCGTCAGGTTTAACTTTATTACGACCCCCCCATTGTCTTGGTTCCCCTATGTTCACAACATTAATCTTAATGCATAACATAGCCTACCCCATAACTAGCCCAAAGAGGCCCAAATGTAGCCTGGACTGTCTAATTGTCTCAAACTCCTTGGGGGGACACCTCCTTTTGTTTGCTGCCCCCCCCCCCCCAAAGCCCACTGGGCCTAAAAAGGCAGCACAGATCACATACTCGCATCTTGTGTGAAAAGTGCCACTTTATTGAAGTTAAATGCCCATCACATCAAGCATCAACCCTAGGCCTTAGCCTCACAAAACTAAACCTCACTATAGAGTACTTCACCTAATTCACCCTACCCCCAATCCCTAAGTCTCCCGCCCCCCTTAACATATTTATCTTATAACTGTAACTCCTGCCCTGGCATTGAACTGCTGACCTTTACATCCATAAACACTTTAACCTATATCTATTAGCATCTAACTTTCTAAGTATCCTAACTTTTCATTTGCTTCTTACAGGTTTAACGTCATTACCACCACCCCATTGTCCTTCTTCCCCTAAGTTCACAACCATCATCTTAATGTATAACCATGGCAACGAAACCTGACCACTGCCACTCAGAAAAGGCCTACCCCTCCTTTTCTGACCCTTCTCCTAGGAACCTCCTCCCCCAATGCTCCTCTTCAGTGCCCTCTTGAGGGCCTCGTTTATCTGCAGCAAATATAGCTTTGTCCCGTACTTCAACAAATGCACCACATCCCCTCTGAACAACTCTGGTGCATCCTACCTCAATTCTGCATGTTCTACCTTTCCAAACCTTTCCTCCCTACAAAAAACCTGCATGTCCCTATTTATCTTTCACCTGGCCTTGTCAATGGCAGTGAGGTTCCCGCCCCTCTCCAGTGTTGCGGCAGAATTAATTCTGTCCAGATGCCAAATGTCCCTGACCCTTGTCTTTTAATCTCAGCATGTCCCTCTTCATCTCTTTTAACAAGGTCAGCAAACCACCAAATCATTTTTACCCAGGTACAAATAATAATATCAGAACATCTGCATCTCCTCAGCATCCTATTTAGGCATTGTAAGAGTTTCCGCCATCTCATAAACCTTTCCCATTCCAAGCCACTGTAAAAAGCTGTCCACCAATGTCCGATGTTAACGCCTTGTCCCTTCTAGAGTTTGTGCCTTCCCACCCACTTACTAGATGAATGTCCTACGATCCATATTGACAATTCAATCACTTCTCGACCAGCTACTGCACCTGCAAAGAACACGAATGTGAGATATAACCAAATTTACACTACTCATTAACCCCCTTATTTCCCATATGCACATATCACTGGAAGCACTTTGACACCCAACCCCCCAACTTCGTAATCCTATCCATCCCCAGCCCATTTGAGCTGCCTCTGTGGTCACACCAATTCTAAAGGAATGTGTTCCGAAATTCCCCGGGGTTTTCAAATGCCTTCCACATTACCCATTGCAGCTGTTGCACAATCACCCAAGCCCCGTACTTGTGGCGTAAAACCTACCCTTGTGCTGCACCGCTACCCGCCCGCCACTTTGCTCCCTACTATACTGGACACATGTCCTTGGCTGGGAAAATTTGAAGCAGCACTCTCTTCCCCAGTGCCCTCTGATGTGTCTTAGATTGCCGAATGCACAATTCAATCTCACCCTTCTTACCTCCCGTCTGCACACTCCAACCCTGAACCCCTTTTCTACACAGTAACTCAGAAACCCTGAAGGCACTGAAAAGCATCCATGACGTAAGAGTTGAAAACAGAACCCACTCCCCATTTTCCCTGCATAATGCCGGCCGCGCCCCCATCACTTGACCTAACAAATGCCTAGATACAGGCCTTCACAGCTGAGGCTGGTGACTCCTTTCCCTTGCCCATCCCTCTAACATCCTTTTTCCCAGCTCCACGGCCGAAGAAGTGTAACCCCACAAGAGCTTGCCCATGAAGGTAATTTCGGCCAGCTTTCCTGCTATCGTAACCCTCAACAGACCTTTTTCAGTCAGTGTAAGGATGTACTGTACTACGTCTTCATCCGTACTCCATTGCTCTGGCCTCCACCTTTCCCCTCGCTATAAACTCCTTCCAAACCTGTGCATACCATTTCCTGGGGGATTCCGCCAACGACCCTACCACCAACTGAAGCTTCCTCTCTCTCATATGCTCCACATGTCCGACGCCACTGGTATCCTGTCCTTGTCTGCCATTGTGGCCAGCCCATGGAACCTCTCCCACTGTCAACGAAGCAAAGCATCTGTAATATCATTGCCTACCCCAGGCATATGCTTCACCCTGAAGGCAACATTATGCTTCAAACAACCTATCAGGAAGACTCGCAGCAGCTTAAGGACTTGTTCATCTCTCGCCGACTACCTCTTCACTACATGTACCAATGACATATTGTCTACTCTGAGTAGCACCTTTTTGTGAGCCAGCTTCTGAGCCCAAAGAGTCACTGTCATCACTGAGGGAAAGAATTCAAGAAAAGAAATGCTCCTGCCCCATGCATGCCTCCACGCCGCCGGCCACTCCTTCGTGCACCACATGCCCTGTCAATAAATCCCAAAAACAATCCCCCCAGAAGCATCCGAATATATCTGCACATCCCATTTGCACTTCTTGAATTTATCATTGGAATGACATTGAAATCCTCCAAGAACCTATGCCACATATAGATAAGCGCATGTGATGATGAGGCAACGACAGCCCTGCCAAGGACATGCCCAAACGCCTACTGAAATCCCTACCTGTCCTGACTACTCTACACGCAAAATTTGAATGACCTAGCAAGACTTGCACCTCCTTGACTGACACTTTGGGGTTTTCCAACATTGCACGTAATAAAAGCTGCATTTGCACCTTCTTGTCAACAGGGAAGCGCACCTCCATGGATTTGGAATTAAGTTTGATGCCCAAGAAAGTGAGCACCATTGCGGCCCATTGTTTTTTCCGTAGGCAGCGGCACCCTGATGTCACCCATGAACTCTTGAAAACTTGCCAACTGCTGTAGATAGTTGTCAGACCCAGCCATCCCCACAAAAAAGAAGTCCTCGAGATAGGGCATCACAATTCTCTCCCCTGTGTGCAACATGAAAAGCCACTGTAGGAAGAAGCTGAACTGTTCAAGTAGCACACAAGATATAGCACAGCCAATGGGTAAAGCCTTGCCAATGTCCCATTGGCCTTCAAATTGTATGCCAAGAAACTGAAAATGCTCTGGATGTATTGGCACCAGCTGGAAGGCTGACTTCATGTTGCACTTCATCATGAGTGTGCCCCTTCCAATCTGTTCCACCATGCCATTGGCACATCCATCAAGGAATATGATACCAAAGTAACTTCTCCTGGGATAAAATCATTAACAGAGCTTCCTTCTGGCCATTGCAAGTGTTGTGTTTTTTACACGACCCCAATAGGCGGCACAATCAAATTGGGCATAGGCCAGTGCCCGAATGGCCCGCCATTCTGCCCACCTGAACTTCCTCCAACAGCTTTTCCTGTACCACTTGTTTATGTGCCACAGTGGATTTCAAGTTCTCTGCCCATCTTGTGATTCTGGGTTCCAGGTAAAATCCCTCCTGTAAACCGTCACTCATCAACTTTGTGTCTCATCTGTCATAGTAATGTGTCAACAAACCGTCAAGCCACTTGCCATCAGTTGTCGTATGAGGCTTTGCTCATATTAACAAAAGAAAAGGTAGCCGATGCACTCCTTATTGTGCTCCTAACGTTTTGACTGGTAAATCGATTGTAAGAATCTTATAGGTGCGCCAGGTGTTCACCTCCTGGGTCATGGGGTGCTTTTGTACAAAGATCTGTAGGATCTTACTGAAGAGTAAGAATAACCCGGTGCACTCTTGAACACGATATGTGTTATATATCCGTACACATAAAGTTTTATGAAAAAGTTGTAATACAAGTAGTTTCCAAAAGTTTTATTCAACCATATATCATTATTCCATCATATTAGTTCCATATGGTGAAATTGTAAAGGCATATCCATCATTGGTTGTCCATGATACGTGAAATTACATCCGCAGTATAATATAATCCCCGATGCATTTCGCGCTAATAAGCGCTTCTTCAGGGGGTCTGAAAATTAAATAGGAATGCGTTTGTATCATACTGAATGTCAGGAGCGAGATTTACATTGACAAAAAACAATACAGTAAAAATGTTTAGTATGCTACACAGTAAATACAAACTAATAAGGAATAAGCGCTACTGGCAAGACATTACTAATAAGAACAATATGGTGATTTAGTGGTGAACCCACGAGTGAAACAAGACTAAGGTCCTGATTGTTTTTAAAAAAAACTGTGTCGAGAAAAATTATAAGCCTGCAGGCATCCAACGTAAACACCCGTAGGTACGTGTACCTCGATGTGAGGTGACGAAAATGGTGAGCGGCGTGGCATTAGAGATGCATAATGTCCAGAATTAGTGAGAAAAACAACAGTGCTCGAAAGTAAAAGTGCTCGAAAAGAAGGTGCCATGTGTTTAGAACCACTAAGGGTGCAGGGAACCCGAGTAATCAAACAGTGCTAACTAACACGATCATCATAGAATATAAGGAATTTTAAGGTGGTGACTAAAGGTACATCACACCGTGAGTTTCAAATCTGCAAAAAATTGTGTTCCTACCCGTAGATAGAAGTATTCTAGCTCCAATCTAAGACGGTGTAACAGTAGAAGCCGGGTCCCGTGTGACAGCGAACCCGGAAGACGCCGCGCATGCGTGGTAAGTACTCATAAGTAGGAAACAGCGGTTAAATATAGAAAAAAGACTCACCGAGTGTAGATGCAAACGGAAAAAACACAAATGCTTTCAACAGACAAGGTAAAAATACCAAGTGGACCATCAATACTATAAATACTGTTGTGTAACATATGGAAAAATCCCAAAGGTCATAGTGACAATAAACAAATAAATACATTAAAAGAAACGTGTGTATACATATGATAGAAAATATGAATGCTACAAAAATTAGGAAAGGATAGAAAAATATATAATCAGGAAGAAAACTTTATATGTAGATAACAAAGAAAAAGAAAATATTTATGAGAATGAAATTGGAATAAAATAAAATAAAATAAGTGATAAAGTTCATCACAGCTGATGGAGAGATCATGAAACCATTATTGATAGTAGGTACATATATTTACAAGTGACAACTAAATTCAAGTCTATCATTTAGTCCTTTAGGCTGTGTAGCCTGTAGACGGTATATCCAAACAAGTTCGCGTTGTAACAGGATCTTATTATTGTCTTTGTGAGGCTTTTTCTCCACTGTTTCCAAGATCAAAAATCTGATTTGGCTGGGATTGTGTGACTGTTGTGTAAAATGAGCCGCTATATTAGACTTTAGGTTCTTAGTGCGAATGTTACTTCTGTGCTCGTTGAGTCTGATTTTAATCTTTCGTTCCGTTTTGCCCACGTACGGGAGGCCGCATGGGCATTTAATCATGTATACAACGTTGCTGGAGTCACACGTAGCATTCACTGAAAGATTAATAGGTGTTCCTTGGGTAGGGTGGGTTAGTGTAGATCCAGGTATTATGCCGTTGCAATGACTGCAGTTATGGCATGGTATTGTTCCTTTAAACCTGGTGTTCGTAATCATAGTCGGTTGTTTAAGAAAAGATTGTACAGTCTTGGTCCGTTGGTATGCGAAAATAGGGTGCCTCTCAAAAATGTGGTTGAAATCAGCTTCAGCTTGTAATAATACCCAGTCTTTGCGAATCACATTTTTAATTTGTCTTGAATGAGTAGAATATTTAGAGACAAAAACAGGTCTACTTGTTTGTTGTGGGTTTTTACATGCAGGTTTTAGAAGTTCTTCACGATTTTTCGATTTAGCTCTATTTTCCGCCATGAGTGTGATTGTTTCAGGGTACCCTCGTTGGTGAAATTTGTTAAGAATATTAGAACTGTTTTCTTGATACAGGTGTTCCGTTGATGCAATGCGTTTTGCTCTGAGTAACTGTGAATAGGGTAGATGGCGTTTAAGGCTGGGTTGGTGAAAACTCTTGTAATGTAAGTAGTTGTTACGGTCCGTGGCTTTGGAAAAAATTGAAGTTATGAATTGATTCTCATGTATTTGAATTTGTACATCCAAGAACGAAATTTCGGTCGTGCTCAACGTGTGGGTAAATTGTATCCGCTCGTTCACTTGGTTAAGATCATTTATGGCCGAAACAAGTTGCATCTCATTTCCTCGCCAAACAAGGAAAATATCGTCTATGTACCGAAAATATGCACATAAAAAAGGTTGCCATGAAACGTTTTGAAGGATGTGCTGTTTTTCAAAAGTATACATGAAAAGGTTGGCATATGCTGGAGCAGCACAGTTGCCCATGGCTACTCCGGACAATTGAAGATAGTATTGACCTTCGTTGGTTTGGAAGTAACTATGATGTAAAATGAATTGCATTAGCTCCATTATGAAGACCTGAAGTTCCAAAGGTTTTTCTGTTTGTACTAAAGCATTTTCCAAAGCTTCCAACCCCAGGTTGTGGGGGATTGAAGTGTACAAAGCATTAACATCAATAGTACATAGGATGATAGGTTGGTTGGCAGGGATCAAGTTATTTTGTAGTTTGTTTAGAAAATCGGTAGTGTCTTGTATGTACGTGGTCATACCCTTTACACTGGCTTGTAAATGTTTGTCAATGTAAGCTCCTGTGGGTGCATGAATAGAATTGGTGGTACTGACAATCGGTCTGAACGGCGGTCGTCTCAAATTTTTGTGGATCTTAGGTACTAGGTAGATGTATGGTACCTGTGGGTAGTCTTTGATAAGAAATCTTTTGTCTCTTTCATTGATGGCATTAGATGATATAGCTGTATTTACGATCTTGGTGAGTGTTTCCTTGAAGACCGTAGTAGGATCCGAGTTCATTAACATGTATAGGTCAGGGTTTTGTAGGTGTTCTTGAAGACAGTCTTGGTAGTATGTTGAATCCAAAACTACAATCGCACCACCTTTATCCGCTTTACATATCTTGATTGTTTGATTATTGGCCAGTTGGCGTAGAGCTTGTCTTTCTTGATTAGTGAGGTTACACTGGTTGTTTTTTTTGGTATTGAAAAGCGTATGTAAATCTTGTTGTACTGCTTTTTCAAATATATCAAGAACCTTATGGCTCGTAGGGGCCAAAAAAGTGCTATGAGGCCGTAAGCCCATGAGTGTGTCCTTATCTTCTGTATTTTGAGGTACACAAACATTGTCAAAAAAATGTCTCAAACGCAAAGTTCTCATGAATTTGTAAAATGATATCGAAATGTCTAATTCGTTTGTTTGATAGGTGAGAACAAAATCCATGCCTTTTTGTAGTACTTGTATTTGTGTCTGAGTTAAGGAACTTTGTGAAATGTTTACCACTAAATTCTGTGACTTCTGGAACAGTAATATATAGATCATCTGAACAAGCATCAACCTCTAAAAATATTACTGTTCCAAGGAATACTTCACCAACACCTGCTACAGAGGAGCCTTTTTTAGAAGTAGGCCCAGACCCACTAGACGATCGAGGAGGTTTAGACGAGGACACCTTGCTTCCACCAGCGAAGTCGACCAGAAGTCACAGAATTTAGTGGTAAACATTTCACAAAGTTCCTTAACTCAGACACAAATACAAGTACTACAAAAAGGCATGAATTTTGTTCTCACCTATCAAACAAACGAATTAGACATTTCGATATCATTTTACAAATTCATGAGAACTTTGCGTTTGAGACATTTTTTTGACAATGTTTGTGTACCTCAAAATACAGAAGATAAGGACACACTCATGGGCTTACGACCTCATAGCACTTTTTTGGCCCCTACGAGCCATAAGGTTCTTGATATATTTGAAAAAGCAGTACAACAAGATTTACATACGCTTTTCAATACCAAAAAAAACAACCAGTGTAACCTCACTAATCAAGAAAGACAAGCTCTACGCCAACTGGCCAATAATCAAACAATCACGATATGTAAAGCGGATAAAGGTGGTGCGATTGTAGTTTTGGATTCAACATACTACCAAGACTGTCTTCAAGAACACCTACAAAACCCTGACCTATACATGTTAATGAACTCGGATCCTACTACGGTCTTCAAGGAAACACTCACCAAGATCGTAAATACAGCTATATCATCTAATGCCATCAATGAAAGAGACAAAAGATTTCTTATCAAAGACTACCCACCGGTACCATACATCTACCTAGTACCTAAGATCCACAAAAATTTGAGACGACCGCCGTTCAGACCGATTGTCAGTACCACCAATTCTATTCATGCACCCACAGGAGCTTACATTGACAAACATTTACAAGCCAGTGTAAAGGGTATGACCACGTACATACAAGACACTACCGATTTTCTAAACAAACTACAAAATATTTTGATCCCTGCCAACCAACCTATCATCCTATGTACTATTGATGTTAATGCTTTGTACACTTCAATCCCCCACAACCTGGGGTTGGAAGCTTTGGAAAATGCTTTAGTACAAACAGAAAAACCTTTGGAACTTCAGGTCTTCATAATGGAGCTAATGCAATTCATTTTACATCATAGTTACTTCCAAACCAACGAAGGTCAATACTATCTTCAATCGTCCGGAGTAGCCATGGGCAACTGTGCTGCTCCAGCATATGCCAACCTTTTCATGTATACTTTTGAAAAACAGCACATCCTTCAAAACGTTTCATGGCAACCTTTTTTATGTGCATATTTTCGGTACATAGACGATATTTTCCTTGTTTGGCGAGGAAATGAGATGCAACTTGTTTCGGCCATAAATGATCTTAACCAAGTGAACGAGCGGATACAATTTACCCACACGTTGAGCACGACCGAAATTTCGTTCTTGGATGTACAAATTCAAATACATGAGAATCAATTCATAACTTCAATTTTTTCCAAAGCCACAGACCGTAACAACTACTTACATTACAAGAGTTTTCACCAACCCAGCCTTAAACGCCATCTACCCTATTCACAGTTACTCAGAGCAAAACGCATTGCATCAACGGAACACCTGTATCAAGAAAACAGTTCTAATATTCTTAACAAATTTCACCAACGAGGGTACCCTGAAACAATCACACTCATGGCGGAAAATAGAGCTAAATCGAAAAATCGTGAAGAACTTCTAAAACCTGCATGTAAAAACCCACAACAAACAAGTAGACCTGTTTTTGTCTCTAAATATTCTACTCATTCAAGACAAATTAAAAATGTGATTCGCAAACACTGGGTATTATTACAAGCTGAAGCTGATTTCAACCACATTTTTGAGAGGCACCCTATTTTCGCATACCAACGGACCAAGACTGTACAATCTTTTCTTAAACAACCGACTATGATTACGAACACCAGGTTTAAAGGAACAATACCATGCCATAACTGCAGTCATTGCAACAGCATAATACCTGGATCTACACTAACCCACCCTACCCAAGGAACACCTATTAATCTTTCAGTGAATGCTACGTGTGACTCCAGCAACGTTGTATACATGATTAAATGCCCATGCGGCCTCCCGTACGTGGGCAAAACGGAACGAAAGATTAAAATCAGACTCAACGAGCACAGAAGTAACATTCGCACTAAGAACCTAAAGTCTAATATAGCGGCTCATTTCACACAACAGTCACACAATCCCAGCCAAATCAGTTTTTTGATCTTGGAAACAGTGGAGAAAAAGCCTCACAAAGACAATAATAAGATCCTGTTACAACGCGAACTTGTTTGGATATACCGTCTACAGGCTACACAGCCTAAAGGACTAAATGATAGACTTGAATTTAGTTGTCACTTGTAAATATATGTACCTACTATCAATAATGGTTTCATGATCTCTCCATCAGCTGTGATGAACTTTATCACTTATTTTATTTTATTTTATTCCAATTTCATTCTCATAAATCTTTTCTTTTTCTTTGTTATCTACATATAAAGTTTTCTTCCTGATTATATATTTTTCTATCCTTTCCTAATTTTTGTAGCATTCATATTTTCTATCATATGTATACACACGTTTCTTTTAATGTATTTATTTGTTTATTGTCACTATGACCTTTGGGATTTTTCCATATGTTACACAACAGTATTTATAGTATTGATGGTCCACTTGGTATTTTTACCTTGTCTGTTGAAAGCATTTGTGTTTTTTCCGTTTGCATCTACACTCGGTGAGTCTTTTTTCTATATTTAACCGCTGTTTCCTACTTATGAGTACTTACCACGCATGCGCGGCGTCTTCCGGGTTCGCTGTCACACGGGACCCGGCTTCTACTGTTACACCGTCTTAGATTGGAGCTAGAATACTTCTATCTACGGGTAGGAACACAATTTTTTGCAGATTTGAAACTCACGGTGTGATGTACCTTTAGTCACCACCTTAAAATTCCTTATATTCTATGATGATCGTGTTAGTTAGCACTGTTTGATTACTCGGGTTCCCTGCACCCTTAGTGGTTCTAAACACATGGCACCTTCTTTTCGAGCACTTTTACTTTCGAGCACTGTTGTTTTTCTCACTAATTCTGGACATTATGCATCTCTAATGCCACGCCGCTCACCATTTTCGTCACCTCACATCGAGGTACACGTACCTACGGGTGTTTACGTTGGATGCCTGCAGGCTTATAATTTTTCTCGACACAGTTTTTTAAAAAAACAATCAGGACCTTAGTCTTGTTTCACTCGTGGGTTCACCACTAAATCACCATATTGTTCTTATTAGTAATGTCTTGCCAGTAGCGCTTATTCCTTATTAGTTTGTATTTACTGTGTAGCATACTAAACATTTTTACTGTATTGTTTTTTGTCAATGTAAATCTCGCTCCTGACATTCAGTATGATACAAACGCATTCCTATTTAATTTTCAGACCCCCTGAAGAAGCGCTTATTAGCGCGAAATGCATCGGGGATTATATTATACTGCGGATGTAATTTCACGTATCATGGACAACCAATGATGGATATGCCTTTACAATTTCACCATATGGAACTAATATGATGGAATAATGATATATGGTTGAATAAAACTTTTGGAAACTACTTGTATTACAACTTTTTCATAAAACTTTATGTGTACGGATATATAACACATATCATGTTCAAGAGTGCACCGGGTTATTCTTACTCTTCAGTAAGATCCTACAGAGCTTTGCTCATATTCTCATGTGCCCCGTGTCCTCTGTTTCCTGTGGCTTGATTACCCTGCTGTCTCCTGTAGGCCCCTTGGTGTCAATTCCACTGTCCTGCCTGTGCACCCTGTCCACTACCTCAAGCCCCATTGCACTGCATGAGAGAGTGTCTACACGTGAGGGTGTCTGACACTTGGAATGCTTTTTCCGGAACTTACTGTAGTCTCTTGTACACAAGCCTTTATTAAAGTCCCAACATGTCTCAATTGTTACTCCTTGTGTGTTGGCCACTGTCCCTACCCCTACTCGGGTGTACTCCTTTTGCCCCTGTGTCTGGAACCTTCATCTCAAGACCTTGCCCCCTCCATCTGAACTTGGCCTACCCCCAACCTAGTCTTGTCAGCATGCAATTCTGTACTTACTACAGCGTCTTCTACATACTGTCCTCTTCGCAAACGTATGTCCCCGCTACCCTCATCTCCTTACGCATTTACCCCCACGGACACCTTGCGTTTGTGTACTGTATTGTTCCCAGTCCCTCCAGCACCCTTAACTGGCATCAAGGTCAGCCTCCACCCTGGGTTCAGTCACCCAAAAAGTTGTAAAGGGGCTCCACCTGCCAATTAATTCTGATTTGTTCCCTGGCTGCTGTGATGCTCCTGCAACAAACTAGGATCAACTACATCATGTGAACCTCCAACGCTGCTAGCCTACCACCCGTTTTCTTCCTCTTGTACCTCGTCATCCACCACCTCGCCTTCTCCTAGACTCATTTCTTAATAGTCCTACTGTTTCTGCTCATCACCTATATCCCACCTCCCTTTGGGCACCCCGCCTTACGTATCCAACCTGTCACCCGCAATTGATATCCAGACCTACATTGTTACCTGAGGGAGGCCAGGGGTGCTGTGTTATGCTCTCCTGTCTGATCCCCCATCTGCTGCTGCTTGACGCTGCTGCTCACTGTCGGAAGGGCCGCATTGACCCATCCCGGTTGATGCAGTACCATGGTCACCCAGACCTTCGTGTGGCAGCGTCGTAGTCGTCCCACGTCGCTATCTGGCCGGCCACACACAGAACCAGCCATCTCTTCCCCTCGGGGTCTATGAGCCGCATAAATCTCTCCCAAATCTGATGTCCACCTTGGCTAATCCTACAAAAATAACTGGAAGGTCCAGCAAGCCGTCATCAGTGTTCCTAACTCCTTGCTTTTTGCCCTGGTCTGGCGCCCAACTCCCCCCCACATAGTTTATCCCAACTACCCCTTGACCCTTTTGAGCTGTCTCGCACTTACCACCCAGGCATGAAAAAAGCCTGTGCCCCCATCCCCCTCCTGCCCAGAGACCCCCTCTTCCCTGACTGGTGCACCCTCTTTCCTATGCATTGCCGTGTGTAAATGTGGGCTGTGGCCTCACCCTAAATCTCTGCCCCCCCTCCTCCAGCCCCCTCTCCGTCCTTTTTCCCAGTCCATCCTTGTCACACCCCTCCAGTGCTGCCACTACTAATGCCAAAGCGGGACCCTTCACATGTTGCTGAACTCCTCCACCAACTGTCTCTGAAGCCCCTTCTCCCTGTCGCATACTAGACCCTGTTGGGGTTTGATGCATCCACCTCCCTCCTCATCCCAGAAGTATTTTAAAGCACTGGTGGCCCTCTCTAACAACCCTCCTGTTGATAATGCTACTGGGGCCCACTTTACTGCCTCCCCGTCATATCTGCTCCCCTTTCCTCCCCTCCCCCTTTTCTCCTGTGTTCTCACACACCCTCCTTTTGCTGGACGGGTGAATCATACTGCAGCCGGGCTCTACGCCCACCTCGCCTCTCTTTGGCCCTTTGGAGACAGCTCATGTTGCTTTACCTTCTCCCCTCCCTCGTGCCAGTAAACCCCTTTTGACCCCTCCCACTCCATCCACTTCCATTTGCTACTCACAGGAGCCAGACACTGCCTCCTCACTGCACAGCAGCTTCCCTCAGCATGGCCTTCTCTAGGTCTGTCAGCCAAACCTTGGCCCCACCCCCCATCGCCAAATTCCAGCATGGGCCACCACAATGGGCCTTTCCCAGAGCGCGAGCCTCGTGCACCTCTCGGGCCGTTCTCCTGCCTACAGAAAAGCTGCTTACGCTTACCTGCTGCCTCCCCTCTTAACTCTGACCATGTCGCAGAGGCTAGCAGGTGAGAATCGCCACCGCCACACCGCTCACTGCACGCCTCGCCGGGAGCACCACAATAATGAACGACCAGAATGAGCAAATCCATGCATCCTGCCTTCGCGAGCAGGCGGTTGGCCTCTTGTACCCTGATGTCTTTGATCAGTTCTATACTCCTACTGCATCTCTTCACAACCACAAACCTAATGAAATGCTTACAGTCACAAGCGGGGAAAATGCACAGAAAATTCACTAGCTGGTGGTGGCGGTCACTGTGTCCACTACCAAAATGGTGACTGGTCTTTTAAAATGGCTACATATGTATAGGACATGAAGCCCAACTAGCCCAAAGAAGCCCAAATGTAGCCAGGGCTGTCCCATTGTCAGAAACTCCCCTGGGAGGCACACCTACCTTTGGTTGGCTGTCCCCAAAAGCTCACTCCCAATTCAGCCATTACATTATTTCTCTGTGAGTGAGAGCATTCTGTTTTTAGGTCTCGGCCTATTCCCATTCCGCAGGAATGGAATAGGACGAGTCTATAGCAGTGAAACCAAGACTTAAACTAAGGTCACCCAAAAAGAGGTTTTCCACGAGTGCATGTGCACATGCACGAGCCCGAGCCTTCTGCCTGCCTCCTAGGCAATCTGCTTCTCCGCCCCCCTGGTGTTTCTGGCTTGCTCTTCAAAGGCTCCCCATACCATTTGCTCCTGCCTCCCCACCCACTGCTTCACACTTCACTCGCATTTCTGCCCAGCCCCCTCCCAGCGCTGCCTTGGTTTTTTAGGTCTCGGCCTATTCCCATTCCGCAGGAATGGAATAGGACGAGTCTATAGCAGTGAAACCAAGACTTAAACTAAGGTCACCCAAAAAGAGGTTTTCCATGAGTGCATGTGCACATGCACGAGCCCGAGCCTTCTGCCTGCCTCCTAGGCAATCTGCTTCTCTGCCCCCCTGGTGTTTCTGGCTTGCTCTTCAAAGGCTCCCCATACCATTTGCTCCTGCCTCCCCGCCCACTGCTTCACACTTCACTCGCATTTCTGCCCAGCCCCCTCCCAGCGCTGCCTTGTTTTTTTTTTCGGTCTCAGTATCCAGCTGTCTTTTGCAAAGTCCTACCTATCTGATTGTCTCTTCTATGCCTCACACTCTGCCATGCCTCGTACTTTACAGTCAATTTCATGTTGTTCCTTCGTAGATATTTAATGTTATAGCTGTTTTCCTTTACGTTTTCAAAATCACTCTTCAAAGTGTTTGTGCCATCATTCAATTTATGGCGATTTTCTCCCTCTTGCAGGCTAGATTTAACTTGAGTTCGACCCATCTGATTTCTCTCATGCTTTCCGTTTCTCGCACCAGTATTTCCAGTGACACTTAACCCCTTTCCCTCCGATTCCTGCCACCCTCATCATTCTGCTAGTGCTATCTCGGGCTTTAAGTGGGCCGGGGGAGGGGCATTGCTGCTTAGTGCAATGAGCTTAACTACCTTATAGTTCACCATTTCGGCATGTGGAGGGTCTCGTGAGTTGAGCAGGATATGGAGGTAAGTGGGCCTGGCAAGACCGCAGCCCTGCCAGGGGTCATTCAGCACTAATGCATATTTGGTATTATCGCATTCCCTCAAAATATTTTGTCACGCAATTCAGAGTGCCAGTACTTGCTTGAATTACTGTGCCTGCAATGCGCTTTCCACGGATACTAATGATGTCTGTTGTTCTGTGGCTCTGTGAACAGGCCCAGGGCCGAGGAGAAGTCACAGGTTATCAGCCATTTACAAGTCATAGACTCCCGTGGCTGGAAGCTTTTGACCCAGCTTTACTGTAGTATTCATGGCAGTACTGGCAGCTCTCCCCCCCCCTTCGCTTTTCCTTTTGGTCCCGGCAGCCTCTGTTTTGTTTGAGTGAGTGGTTGGGGGGGGGGGGCTTGGTTGATGGCAGATTGTCTCTTACGGAGCTCTCGCCACAAAGCTTCGCCCCCACCCCCGAGCCTTCCTACTCTCACGGTGATTTAAGATCTCTATCAAATACTAGCAAAGCATTGCCGGTTGCCGACCGTGCCTTCCTGGAACTCACTAGTGTTCAGAGGGGAGGGGAAGTGGCTTCCGAGTTTCGAAAAGCAGTTGGCGCTGCAGGAAGTCAATGGCAGTCACTAGTCAGCCCACTCCCGAGCAGACTGACCCGGACGCAGACCATTGTTATTTCCAAACACCAGGGCTTTAAGTGGGATAGAAAAAACTATGAGGTTTCTTATTTTAGCGTGGCCGATCTAATAAAGGGAAGGGCCGAAAGAACTTAAGCTAAAAATCTATCCTTAGCTTAGTGTGCTGCCCATCTGGAATATTTTGCTGCTTCTGTCCATTTATCCAGCTATTAGAAAATAGTAACATTACACCTACAATGAGCACTCACAATGCCATTCCATACCTACGTAAAAAAATTATAAACAGGGCCTCGAAATTAAAATAGTACTTTCACCAAGTTTGTCTTTAACAAGTGTCAGTGCGCTTCCGGTGTTTGTGTGGACTTTTGAGCGCCACAAGCCACAGAGATCAACCCTTAGCGCTTGCATACTTATTGTTTGAATAGTTTTGAGGCAGCTGCACATTCAGTTTACCTGTGTTAAATCCGTACAGCGTTTTTTAGGTGCTGGCAGGGCTTTAAGTGGCCGGGTCTCACTGGGTCTGATCATAACTCAATTGATGATTCCAGCCACAAACCTAAGCTCTCCTGTTCAATCCAGCATTCAATCGTAGTGTTTGGTAACTGGCTGGCTTATTAAGGTACTCAATTTCAGGGTCCACTACTTTTGATCGCTTAGAAGGTGCTCTGCAGTCCATCCTACCACAGTGCATGCTGGGAACCGCAGAGGAAATGTTGCTCTTGATTGGCACAATGTGGTGGGTGGCACTTATCTTGTTTATTTTTAAATCTTTAAGAAAAATGTAATGTTTTGGTCTTTATGCACAACGTGAAGCAGAATGTGCAGTGAATTTTCGAGGCATGGTTCTTTCGCCCCAGTCCTGCCTTCTTTAATAGATCCTCAATGAAATACATCATTCTCGTCCAGAGTTTCCCTATCATTAAACACCTTGTTTTTTTCGTTGCACACTTTAAAACTTTCTATTTGGCACACATATTACCAGCCGTCAGTGCACACTTTCACAAGGCATACACCACCTGCCGTCAGTGCTCACTTCCACCAGGTACACATACCACCAGCCGTCAGTGTACACTTTCACCAGGCATACACACTACCAGCCGTCAGTGCACACTTTCACCAAACACACACCACCAGCCATCAGTGCACGCTTCCACCAGGTACACATACCACCAGCCGTCAGTGCACACTTTCACCAGGCACACACCCCTGGCCGTTGGTTGGTGGTGTGTGCCTGGTGAAAGTGTGCACTGTCAGTGCACACTTCCACCCCAGGCATACACATCAACAGCCATCAGTACACGCTTCCAACATTCACACAGACCACCAGCCATCAGTGCACACTTTCACCAGGCACCCCCCAACCGTCAGTGCACACTTTCACCAAACACACACCACCAGCCATCAGTGCACGCTTCCACAAGGTACACATACCACCAGCCGTCAGTGCCCACTTTCACCCGGCACACACCACCAGCCGTTGGTTGGTGGTGTGTGCCTGGTGAAAGTGTGCACTGTCAGTGCACGCGTCCACCCCAGGCCTACACATCAACAGCCATCAGTGCACGCTTCCAACATTCACACACACCACCAGCCATCAGTGCACACTTTCGCCAGGCACACAACACCATCCGTCAGTGCACGCTTTCACCAGGCATATACACCACCAGCCATCAGTGCATGATTCCAACAGGCACACACACATCACCAGCCATCAGTGCACGTTTCCACCAGGCACACACACCACTAGCCATTAGTGCATGCTTCCTCTAGACACACACACAACCAGCCATCATCACCAGTCAGTGCATGCTTCCATCATGCACACACACTACTAGCTGTCTGTGCACGCTTCCATCAGACACACACCACCAGCCGTCAGTGCACACTTTCACCAGGCAGACACACACCGCCAGCTGCCAGTGCACGTTTTAACAGGCATACACAACACCAGCTATATTTACATGCTTCCACCAGGCACACACACCACTGTTTGTCAGTGCACGCTTCCACCAGGCATACAAACCACCATCCGACCCGCCTAATTGTTAGCCAACTATTTTTTTATGTATTGTCTTTTACACACGTTTGTTAGGCTGATCTATTTTAGTACACATTATGCTGCAATCTGGCGTTTATGAGTTTTTTTCTGGCACACCTCTACCCCAAGGCCTCTCACTGAAAGTTGTGAACTCTAGCACTGCCACGCTCGCGAATGCCTTACAGAGCAACCGCACACACAACACCACACACACAACACCAGACCACACACACCACACACACACACCACACACACACAACCACACACACAACCACACCCACAACACACAAACACAACCACACACCCACAACCACATACAACCGCACACACAACCACACATAAAAACATACACACAACAAACACACACACAACTACACTGAAAACCAAACCGTCAGTGCACACTTTCACCACACACAAACACCATCACTAATCAGTACATGCTTTCACCACACACAAACACCACCAGCCGTCAGTGCACGCTTCCACCAGGCGCACATCAGACATAGTACACACTTTCACCAGACACACACACACCATCAGTGCACACTTTCACCAGGCAAGTACACACCACCAGCCATCCCTGCATGCTTTCACCAGGTATACACACACCACCAGCCGTCAGTGCACAATTTCACCATTCACACACACCACCAGACGTCAGTGCACGCTTTCACCAGCTACAAACACACCACCAAACGTCAGAGCACGCTTTCACCAGGCAAACACCATCAGCCGTCAGTGCACACTTTCAAAAGGTACACACACCACGAGCCGTCAATACACGCTTTCACCAGACTCACACCACCAGTTGTCAGTGCACGCCCTCACTCTATCTATCTGTCGCCCTCACTATCTATCTATCTATCGCCCTCACTCTATAGCCCTCACTCTATCTATCTATCGCCCTCACTCTATCGCCCTCACTCTATCGCCCTCACTCTATCGCCCTCACTCTATCGCCCTCACTCTTTCGCCCTCACTCTATCGCCCTCACTCTATCTATCGCCCTCACTCTATCTATCGCCCTCTCTATCTATCGCCCTCACTCTATCTATCGCCCTCACTCTATTTATCGCCCTCTCTATCTATCGCACTCACTCTATCTATTGCACTCACTCTATCGCCCTCACTCTATCTATTGCCCTCACTCTATATATCTATTGCCCTCACTCTATCTAACTATCACCCTCACTATCTATCTATCGCCCTAACTCTATCTATCTATATATCGCCCTCAATCTATCTATCTATCTATCGCCCTCAATCTATCTATCTATCTATCTATCGCCCTCACTCTATCTATATGTCTATCTATCGCCCTCCCTCTATCTATCTATCGCCCTCACTCTATCTATCGCACCGCCACAGCATCACTCAGGGGCACCACACCATCACTATGCTCTACCACAGCATCACTGAACGCCACAGCATCACTCAGCGCCACGACCGCATCAATCTGTGCAATCATTCAACAGCAACTGGTTCAAATATGTTCTCTCAATGTATCAAGCTTTATTACAAATGTCACAAAAAGATGTTAATATTTCACTTCTGTTCTTGGATTTTCGTCACAATACACTGAACATAATCTTCACAAAAGTTATTTACAAAAGTTTAGGCTATTGCCATTATAAATTCCAATAAGTTTTAAGTATTAATTATTTAAAAAAAATAAAAGCGGGGGAGGAGCTTGGCGGGCATCCGAGATGGCCGCTTGAGCACAGCGCTCTCCGGACCCTCGCCACTCCCGGCATTTTATCCTGGCTGAATCCTGATTTCTTGCAAGAATTCGTGTGGAGGACGTTTGGCTGATTACCCTGGCACTTTTCAGAAATTGATTTGGATCTCGTATTCCTGAGATATGGTGATCTGAACTTTTGGGCTCCGCCCTTGAGGTGCGCCCGGGACGGGGTGCGGTTCTGTAGCCGTCCTGGAATTGAACAACAACGGCAGGAGATCTGGCCTTGTGGGTCCCCCCTTCCTAAGTTTCGGTTTCGATTCTGTTCCGACTTGGGCCACGGGTGTGAATATCGTGCTGCGGCTGAGACTTGGAGGCAGATCGGCTGTTGGGCTTTCATGTGACCTATTTGCTGGCCTGGCGACCTCTACCCGAGTTGTGCCCCCCTTTTTAGTGTACTTTTGATCCTGTACTTTGGGTGTCGGGCCCGTCGACCCTGGTGGCTTGTCCTGTGACGCATCTTCAAAATGGCGGGCAGAGGGGACAGAGAGACGCGCAAGACGAAAACACCTCTGCGCGGAGCTCCAGTTCAATCAAATGTCATGGACCGCTATACCCATTCTAAGGGGTCCCCCGGAGCTGCCCTGCCTGGTTCCAGTACAGCGTCCGAACGAGTTTTGGAAGAATCGGCGGAGCCCTCCCTACAGGACATCATGGGCGCCATCTCGGGTGTGAGGGAATCCATCGGCCTACAGTACGAGGCCTTGGCCCATAAACTTGACACCGTGGCTATTGAGGTGAATCTGATTCGTGCTGATCTCGGCAAGACGAATGAGAGGGTACAATCATTGGATATTAAATCGTCTAGCCTCACGAAGGACGTCTCGGAGCTCCAGACAGAGGTCGGTAATCTCCGTCGGGTGAACGACTTCATGACCCGACGCCTGGAGGATTTTGAAAATAGGGCACGTCGCTGCAATGTTCGCCTGGTTGGTGTACCGGAGAACCCTGAACCCCACTCGGTGGATCTCCTGGTTGAGGATCTGGTCTTGAACCATCTCGCCCCTTCTGGTCTTACAAAATTTTTCACGGTGGAACGCGCACATCGTGTTCCGGGGGGCACGGTCAGGCCGGGAGCCCCGCCGAGACCCATTGTAGCGAAGCTTTTTCATTATAGAGACCGGGACGCTATCCTGCAGGCCTCGCGGGTGAAGGGCCCGGTGGCCTTTGAGAATGCTACGGTGAACTTTTACCCGGACTTTTCCCGACAGGTTCAGAGACAACGTATGGAGTTTCGTGGTGCCAAGAAACGTCTTCGGGATCGGGGCCTACGCTATGCAATGCTCTTTCCCACCAGACTTCGGGTCGAATACAATGAGCGTACCCTTTTCTTTGATCGACCAGATGCTGTTAATGACTGGCTGGACTCCTTGCCTGACCGTCCTCCTGAGACTGAATCCGCCGCTCACCCTGGTGGTGCCGAAGGTGGTGTGGAGATCTAACTGTTCGGCTCTCATGTCTTATTTTGAATACATTTTCAGGAGTGTTGGCCGGCGTTCCTCTACATTGTGATTATTTTGTCTTTCGTTTGTTATTTTTTGTTCTTGCTGAGGTCAGGGGGAGGGTGGAACGGAGACCTTTCCTCCTCCGGGGTCTTTGTGTAGAATAGGGGTTCTTGGGCGACAGGCACACTGCAGGTTGGGGTGGCTCTTTAGCTTTTTGCAGGGGTGCAGGGTGGGGGGTGTTTCTCTTCAGTTTGGGGGAGGGGGGTTGGGAAGTTTTTTCTTTTCTGTGTGTTGTTTTCAAGGCGAATTGCTCCTGTGTTTGCTGCTGTTTCTGATGTCTAGCTCATGGACGAGGGGTCTTGGCTCGGGCGGATGGGATGGGGGGTAGAGGGTTGAAATTCGTTTCCTGGAACGTTAACGGCCTGGGAGATCGCATTAAGCGCAGTGTGGTCTTGAAATGTATACGACGTTTGTCACCGGACATTGTTTTCATGCAAGAAACCCATTTGATTGGTAATGTTTGTTATGCAATGAATAGATGGGGCTACCGCCTTGTGGCGCACTCGGGGTTTACCTCCGGATCTAGGGGTGTGGGTATTCTTGTTCGAACCTCCCTCCCCCTGGCGATTGATGAGGTGATTCAAGATGACCGTGGGAGATACACTGTCTTGGTGGGTAGATATGAAGGCCGCACCCTATCTCTCTTCAATGTTTATGTTCCCCCGGGTTTGCAGACTTCTACTTTTACTGATTTGGGCCGTGTTTTGTTAGATCTCCCTGATAGTACTCTCTTCCTGGCCGGTGATTTTAATTCGGTGCTTTCCGGCCTTCACGATCGCCATCCCCCTAGGGATACCCCGCAGGCTCAGCAGTGGTTGGGTGGGTTTCTAGATACCTTTGGCCTTGTGGACTGCTGGCGACTGTTGCATCCTACTCAGCTCCAATACACTTTCCATTCTGGGGCTCATGGCAGTCTGTCTCGGCTGGATTATTTCCTGATGCCCGCGGCCCAGTCGTCGGCGGTTCGTGAGATTTTGCATTTGCCAAGGGGTATTTCTGACCACTCGCCGCTCTGGCTTCGTTTCGAGGTTGGGGTAGAGGCGGCGGGCCGAGTGGCTCCCATTAACCCTTGGTATCTTTCCTCCCCTGAGACTCGTACCCTCTTGCTCAAGTCCATGGATGCATATTTCCTGGAAAACGAGGGGTCGGTCTCTTCGGCTGTGACCCTGTGGGAAGCCTATAAAACTGTGATTCGTGGACAGGCCCTTTCCTTGATTGTTGAAGCTAAGAAGGCTGGGAGGAGGGAGGTGGTGGACCTTGAGGGGGAGATCTCTGCTTTGGAGGACGAGTTGGAGTCTGGTGTCACGCCTGAGAAACTCCATGCCCTGGGTCTAAAACAGTTTGCATATAAATCTCTGGTCACTGACGCTGCAAAGGTGATGTTTCGTGAGCAACAAGGCAGATTGTACGATGTGGGTGATAAGGCGGGCAAACTCCTAGCGTGGTTGGACAAGAAAGAAAGAGTTAATCGTGTGGTGCCCGTGATTCAGTCTGCGAGTGGTGAGAATGTGATTGATCCGACTGCCATTGTTGATCGTTTTGCGGAATATTTCCGTGTTGTATATGCTCCCGTGTCTGTGAGGGATGTTGCTGACTCCCGCCTTCTTCTGCGTGATATCACTTTGCCCTGTGTCACCGACTTGGACCGTATTGCTTTGGACTCCCCTTTTACGAATGATGAGATAGCTACTGCAGTCCGTTCGCTCCGTTCGGGCAAAGCATTGGGCCCGAACGGTTTGCCTATTGAGTTGTACAAGTTACGCCCCGATAAGGTGGCGCCGTATCTTCGCGCCATGTTTCTAGAATCTCGTGAGCGGAACATACTTCCCTATGATCAGCGTCTGGCGACAATCGTCGTCATCCCCAAAGAGGGTAAACCACGTGACCTCTGTTCCTCATATAGACCCATATCCCTATTAAATGTTGAACCCAAGGTTTTGGCAAAACTTTTGGCGACCCGTCTCCTTTCGGTTCTCGGGGATTTGGTCCATCCGGATCAGTCTGGCTTTATCCCGCATCGCAACACTGCTTTGAATTTACGACGCCTTCACGGCGTGCTGGCGAGGGCGGGGCTTTTGACTGAACCGGCCATTTTGGCGTCCCTGGATGCCTCCATGGCCTTTGACACTGTGGAGTGGCCCTATTTATGGGCGACTCTTGAGAAATTCGGATTCGGGTGCGAGTTTATTAGCTGGATTAAGTTGTTGTACGCGGAACCTCTGGCACAAGTTGTAGTAAACGGTAGAGTGTCGGCTCCCTTCTCCTTGGGCAGGGGTACCCGCCAGGGTTGCCCCTTATCCCCGCTGTTGTTTGCGCTCGCTCTTGAACCGTTAGCGGCCTGGTTCCGGTGGGAACCGTCCCTTAAAGGGATTCGTTGGGCCCCGGACTTCGAAGACCGCGTCTCGCTTTATGCGGACGACATCCTCTTGTATCTTACTTCCCCTCGCAAGTCTTTATCTGTTTTATTTGACGTTCTTGCGTCCTTTGGCGCTAACTCAGGCCTCGTCATCAACTGGACTAAGTCCTGTGTATACGTTTTATCTGGTATCTTGCCTCCGTTGCCGAGTAGACTTCCTCTTCAGGTGGCCCGGGATGGCTTCAAATACTTGGGGGTTTTTGTTACCTTGGACTCGTCCCTTCGCTTTGATCGTAATCTCCTTCCCCCGTTGCTTAGGCTACGTTTGGACGTTGCCCGTTGGCGCAAACTTCCCTTGTCTCCCCTGGGTCGGGCGGCCCTGTTTAAGATGATGTCACTGCCGCGGTTTCTCTACGCTCTCCAGAATTATTATGATCCTATCCCTAAGACCTATTTTCGGGAGATTGAGAGCCTTCAGAGGCAGCTTATTTGGGATGGGCGACCGCGCATTGCTCTCGCGAAACTTTCCATCCCGTGGTATGACGGGGGCATGGCGCTCCCCGACATTAAGAGGTACTACTGGGCTTCCCATCTGTCCGCTATCAATCACGCTATGTTTTCGCCAGGTCGTAATCCGGCGTTTGAGATGGATAAACTTCAGCTTCCGGGAGGTGACTTTAACAGAGTGCTCTATTCTCGCTCCGCTGGGCGCCATCTTGTGGGACCTACATTGACTGCTTTGACGGTGTGGCGTGCCGCGAATGTGAGCTTGGGCTGGGAGGATCGCTTGACGTTGGCAACGCCGCTTTATGCTTCAGAACGTCTGGGCGGTCTTTGGTCTTCCAAGGGTTTCGACCGTTGGGACTTGATTGGGATTTCTAAGGTGGGGGATGTGTACTCTAAGGGTTCTGTGCGACCGTTTCAGGCCCTCCAGGCTGACTATGGCCTGAGTGGTCGGGAATTCTTTCGTTATTTACAGGTCAGGCACGCTTTGGCTTCGGTATTTGCTCCTGGTGAGATTCCGCCTGACTCTTCCCCCTTGAAGACCGTGTCCTTGACGAACATCTTCCTGATAGCACTATCTCCCTGATTTATAAAAAGTTGATTAACAATCGGACTGACTTATTGGCCCGACTTCGGGAAATGTGGATGGGCGATGGGTTAGAACTTGATGATGAGGATTGGCAATCGGCCCTCTCCTCCCCGAAGGAGGTGGCTATTCCGGCTCGTCTCCGTCTGGTCCAATTGAAGATCCTTCATCGGGTGTACGTGACGGGACCGCGACTGGTGGTGATGGGCTTTTCCTCCGATGGATTGTGTAAGCGTGGATGTGGTTTGCGTGCTACTTTCCTGCATATTCTTTGGGAGTGCCCGATGGTGGCTGCTTATTGGGTGGCTGTGCTTGATCTGATGGCTGTGGTGACAGGGGTGTCCTTGCGTCCGGAACCTCGTCGCTGTCTTTTGAATGTTTGGGAGCCCACTGACTATTCGGTGGCACAGACTAGATGGGCCACCCTGGGCTATATGGTTGCGAAGCGAGATATTGCACAACTCTGGGGGGCCTCCATGCCCCCTGACCTCTCGAAATGGGAGGATAACATGGATTGGTCCATGTTCCGTGAGAAAACTGTCTATGTGGCCAGGGGCAGACCCAGGGCATGGGTGAAGGTGTGGGGTCAATGGAACGAATACCGTGGCGACATTTGTACTCCTCCCCTTGTGGACACTATCGAGATTACCCTGTCTCCTTAGGCTAGCGTTCTCGGAACCTTCATATAGGGGCTGAGCTGGTGTTTCCGGCTCCCCCCCCCCCTTTCTACTGACCTCTGTGCCCCTCCCCCCCCCCCGAGCTCCTTAGTGCTTAAAATTTTGCTACTGCACTTCCGTTGCTGTCCCCCCCTTGCGTCCCTTGAGCTGACCTTCAGTGATACACTTTCGCCTTTTTTGTGTGTTTGTTCTTTTATATACATAAAATCTGTTTTTGTCCTGTATATGATGTGGAGTATTGCATTGTTGATTGACTGTTACCTCTGCGGGCATATATGATATGTGTCTACTCCTTTTTAGCGGCCGGCCCGTGTGGCCCATCCTTGTACTTTCTTGCTTGCTCAAATAAAGGTTTTAAAAAAAAAAAAAAAAAAAAAAAAAAAAAAAGCCATTATTATTTGTAATATCAATACATCTAAGTCACGTAAATACAACACATATTGCATTACAACTGCTATAGGTGTCACATTTGCGAAAGTTAAAACTATTGGCATTGTAAATGACAAAGCTATTAATTTCGCTATTTTCAAAACCAACACAAATAAAAAAAAAATTATTTACAATACCAATGGCTCAAACTTTCCTAATGCGAGACCTATTGCATTGCAAATGCTTGTTTCACATGGAGGACATCTCCACACTAAGAATTTTCCTTAAGTGCCTGGAACTACTATGTCCACTTTTTTTTTCAGCTAACGTCCATTCAACTACTGAATATCGAAGTTAAACTCCAGCCAATCACATATTCTGCTATCCAGCCTTTCCCCTACTCCGCCCTTCTCGCATTTAGATGAAGCACATTCAGAAAGGTTGTTTCCTGGGAACCATAGTAGAGAAGTGTATCCACTTCCTTTAACTAGATGATAAATGTATACACTTCTGGCTTAGGGTCTTGGTGCATTCGTTCTTCTGCAGGAGCATCTCCTCTGCAGCAACACTGAAAGCAAACTTCTGGTTTGGCTCACAATACCACACATACAACACAGCTCGTAGTGCATCACACGCAAACCATACCCATTCGCCAAGGCACTGTGCATACTTTAACAAGCAGACATTACTGTGTTAGCAGTGGTATAACATAAAATGATGGGTCCCCCTACAGAATGTGAAGAGGAGCAGGTCGCAAGGGGCAGGCCAGGGGTCGCAGGTGCAACTCCTAAATGATGTCCATGGCTACAGCTATTTAGGAAAATAATGGCATATAGCATAGTTTGTAAACTTTGCTGATGTTCAGGCTTTTGGATTTATTTTTAAAGAGGGTGGAAAGTATTGGGGCACCATTAGACAAGTGGATTTACCAAAAGAAATAAAGTAGAAATCATAATGTACCTAATATACTTATAGAGTATTGGTAATTTTCTGAAAAACTTGATCTATCAGGGTGTTAATATATATGTATAGAATGAATTTTTGTGTAACACTTCAAATAAAAATACAAATAAAAAGATTGGGGCATATAAGCTAGAACCTCGTTAAAATTATCGCTGTTTTAGCGGCAGGAAACTGCCCCTAAAACGGCGATAATGAGTTTGCTAATATGCGTTACAGAATTCCAATAAAAGCCCAGGTTAGATGTCCTGCACATCTAACCTGGGCTTCTATTGGAATTCTGTAACTCATATTAGCAAGCCCATTATCGCCGTTTTAGCGGCAGTTTCCTGCCGCTAAAACAGCGATAATTTTAACGAGGTTCTTACTAATATGCCCCATTGTTCGTTATAGTTTGGTATAGAGTTATTGGGGGTTTGAAGTATCTGGTTTGAAAAAGCGCAGGTTGGTTTGAATCAATTCCTTTGGTTTGGGAAATCTTTTTGATCCAAATATAGCCATGCATATTAAGATAAAGCATCTGTGTCCTTTAGGTCACTTTGATGGGAATGCTGCCAGTTCTGGCATCACTATAAACAGGAAAGATTGGTCCGCGTAGATTTTCCATGTGCTTCTTAGATTACATGTGTAAGTGCAATTTGATATCTGGTTGCCAAATAATAAGTCTGCCTAGTCTTCATGGCATTAGTCCTTTGACCCACCACCAGACACTCCCTGCCCATTTACCTCACTCTTTCAAGGTCTTTATCATCCTTGCTTTCTTCTTTGTCACTGTTCATCTTTTTTTTCCTCCTTCTTTCCTCTTTTTGTGTTTTTCTCTCTCTTGCTCCAGATGAAAACCTGATGAAGAAATATATGTGCCAGTCCTCACAAATAAGTGCCAGTGGGCCCCACCTGCAACCACCATCTCAAATCAAGCACTGAGTGAGAGGGATCAGCAATTTCTATGGTGTGCCTCTGAACAACCTGTGGGAAGCCAGCGTATTATAAAACGAAGAGATTTGTACCACAAGAAAAAGAACACAAAAACAACTGCAGTAGAGCTGCAACAATCCAAGAGTAACTTCTGTGCCTTGTAACTGAGAAAGGTATTTTTACAAAATGGCATTGTGAACAAGAGCAAAATGTGTTGACAAACGGATGTATGTTGAGCTGGTTTTCTAATGTAATTTGATTTACAGTGTAAGAAAGAAAACAAAGGCATAGAGCTTAACAAGAAGTAGACACTGAAACCATGCACCAGCTTTTATAAGTAAAAACATCTTAACAAGGGAAACAACTGGTAAATCTACGAGGTCATCAAGAGCGGAGAAACATGTTGAACTTCGGGAAAAAAAAGATAAACACATGCTGGGTAATGTTTTTAATTTGTGCCTAGGAACTCACTATAATTAAATTACCATTGTCATTTCTCGTATAAAATGTATTCTTAATTTTGCGCACTATTGTTAAATAGCTGAAAACTCACAGGTCATATACACTTCACACTAACAGGGATAGGGGTAGCGAGCTGTATAGTTATACGATGGTGCCATACCCAGGACATTTCACAAGCAGGGCAAGACGTGGGAGGAGCAGAGGAGAGAATAGAACTCACCACCATTTTACATGAAACAAAGTGAAGTATAATGTGGACCAACATCCTGACAGGTTACACACAGGCGGTAATCCCACTATTAAAATAATTAACGATTTCCAAATACACCCAGGCCCTCATTTACGGGATTTTGGCTTAGGGCAGCACAGCAAGTGACCTTGCTGCACAGTCCTACACCAAAGTGAAAGGGCAGGAATGCACAATATATATGCAATATGGTGCATTCCTGTCCTTTCTCGCTTTCTTCCTGCGCCGGCGCTGTTTCAGCAGCCTAGCACCAACATAGGTACCCATGCAGCATGGTACAAGGGTTTCCTCCGTTGAATGCAGGATTGGTTTTGTGAAGAAAGGGGCACCTTCCTTCACCAAAACACTCCTAAGAGGCATTTTCCTCTTTCTCTGTGTGCTGCAGAGTGCTCCTCACCTCGGCAAGCATAGATATTTGGTGCTTCCCCACGATTACATGATCATGTAAATCTGGGGCCGCATCAAAATCCATGGGTGTTCCATGGAAACACCCACCGCAACGCCCATGGAAGTCTAGCCAAGCAAAAAGTCAAGTGACACAAGATTTATGAAGCCACTCAAAGCCCCCTAGTGTGGCTTTGCGTGGCTTCATAAATCTGATTCAGAGCCCTGCGTCATGCATATTCCACTTTACGTGGTGCAAAAGGGAAGCAAGGCTCTCATATTTAACCCTCTGAGGGGCCTTATTAATACTATAGATAATGGCAAATCCCTCATGCTCCTTCCCCATTCTTTAGAAAAGATCAAAATACCTCACCCAATGTTCTCTGTGTTTCCACCCTCATGATTCCTCAACCTGAGTGTTTTCAAATGGGAGTTCTTCAGGCTTGTTGCTGCTTCAGTGTATGGTCTCAGTGCTCAGAACTTCCCCATTTTAGTACTGTATGGTTCACGATTGCTAGGCACAATCACCCAAACAACCTGTTAAGCCCTTAAGTAGTATCTGTTTCATGTTGTGGACATGTTAACTATTTTTAAAGGTATCTGGTAGAAGGGTGAATATATAGGCAGGTAAATAGCAAGGATAAATCACCCTGAAGGAAGAAGCCCACTATACTACATGTTAGGAATCTTGCTGTACTTCCTGTAAGAAAGATAATATGCTTTTAAATAGGATTTGTTTATTTATCTACCACTGCATTGGTTTTCCTGAGGACAGGCAGTCTTGTCCCTCTGAACACCAGTTTCCTTTCTAACATCCTGCATTTGGCAAATATGCAAATTACCCCCTCAGTCTCTATAGCTGATAGCACTGTGTAAAAATTAGATATCCAGATGACTGCCTTGTGCCCTAAACACATGGATGATGAATAACCATCTAAAGCTCAATACCGCAAAGACAGAGATTATGACGTGCAGACAATGGCAAAGCTGCCAACCTACTGCTATATGCCCTAAGGAAATTGAAGCCCTTCGGACAACATCATGAGAAGTTAGTAACCTAGCAGTAATCATGGATTCAGACCTATCCTTAATACCTTCTACACAATCAAAACACTATGTTGCATCTTTCCATCCCTTGAATGCTAAGATAAACTGCAAGCAATCCTCACGCTTGTAATGTCCAAACTTGACTATTCCTTGGTGCACCCACATTCATTATACATAAAATAGAACTCATCCAAATTACTGCTGCAAAGCTTCTTCTCCCTCTTCACCTAAGAGTCATGCAGTCCCTCCACTGGCTCCCTATAGCTAGAAGAACAATGTTCAAGGCACTCTGCATTCTTCACAGAGCCTCCCTAGGAAAAGGACCACTACACCTAATAGTTCAATTTAAGCAATACAAACCAAATAGAACAGTGAAGAATTGAGCATGTACTCCTCCTTAAATAATGTGTGTATTTAGAATGTATGGAGTTTCTAAATACATTTTAAATGCACGCATTATTTAAGGAGGAGTACTTGCTCAATTCTTCGCCGTACTTTTAATAAAAGAGGCTGGAAAGGTCCAGTGCCTCGAGCTATTCTCCTCCGCCTATTATTAACAGGAACAGGACCCCTGGACCTTTAGTGTAACAAGGGACATTACAACCCAAATAGAACACTGCACTCCAGGATTGCACCACTTATCGACATGCCATCTTACCATAAGAAATCTGTAGGAGGCACTACATTCACAGTACAAGGCGCCGAATTATGGAAGTCGCCAGCACCCAGGAGCATGTACACTTCTGAAGATTGTTGGAAACTTGGCTATTTCGTAGATAAATGCACCACATTCACCCCAACAACATAGATCAGAAAATAGTCTCACACTCATGCGCAATTCTCAGCTTACAACCCACAAATTGCAAACAACTCAACCAGCAAACTGCTTTCATTATGCGGGTAAGCAAAAAAGGGCTGACCTATGGTTTGCCCTGGCATTATATCGTTATTTACTTCCATATATAATTGTTTTGACCCACAATAATACAAAAACCATAATACAAACTGGTCAGCTACAAATTGTATTTGCAAATCAGTCAAACATCACCAAATGAACAGGCCTGGAATAACTGAAGCGATCTGGTACACATTACAGAACAATTTTGGAGGACTTTAATATAGTCCATGCACTACAGGTACCAAATAGCTATACAATGTGACTGCTTCTTTACATCTCGCATAAGATAACAGTTGATAATAAAAATGCCCATTCCAATAGATCTCTCTCTCTCTCTCTCTCTCTCCTCTCTCTCTCTCTCTCTCTCTCGCTCTCTCTCTCTCTCCCCCCCCCACCCCCTCCCCCCCTCCCCCAACGATGCCAGCTCAGGACCACAACTATACACAAAATCTCAGATTGACAACCCAATGCAGTAACTAGCTAAGCAGACTATGTCATATGGAAGACCAAAAAAGAACCTGCAGAGCTGTTTAAAATCTAACAGCATTCTGAAAACCATAAAACTGCACGTCTGTCTCTCCCACTTCATCATCCAACGTGCTGCGTCCCATAACACGATAACCATACTTCGGTAGTCATCACACACACTTCCCATGTAGGATCAAAACTGAAACAAAATCCTTCTAACAGCACAACCTACATTGTATAGAATGATACTTATGTAGGCAAGAGCTTCAACACCCCACATAAGGGGTAGTAAGCGCTATATAAATCTTGCATTTAAGTACAGTACAGATAATCTGGATAAAGCCATATATTGAGCACATTCATAGCAATAATTTGTGGTCTTTTTGAAGAAAAGTATGCTCTCTCCATCAAAACGCCAACTATAATTCTTTAGCAAAGAAATGAGACATATTTAAGTAGCTCATACTAAGACAGATCTGAATCTTGGATGGATTGAAGCAAATCTCCTAATTAAATACTTAGATATATAATTGCTGAGAGATGACTCACTTCCAATACCTATAAGTAGCTATAATATACAACATTAAGCAAGCAAGCAAACTTGGATATTTTGCTTTGTCGGCTGACTATTAACTCATCTTAACACCTTCATAAAATGCAAAAGCACTATTAAACTATAATTTAGCTGAATGGCAAGAATTACACTTGGGTACATCTTTCGATCTCATGTGATGATGTCACTGGGCTTGATTATCAGACAGTGGATTTTTGAGGAAAAGGAACATTACTCTTGTAGCAGCATAAATATTGAATATTCTACATACGACATATTTATTGATTTAGACACAGAAATGTAAATGTGCACCTTGCAAACATAGACAAAAACAACACAGAAATGAGAAACAGCACTGTAAAAGCGTGCTTGAAAAACATAGAAAAAGAGAAAAAAGACAGACACAAATAGATTTTAATGTTTACTAAAAAGGTGTAATAGTGGTTACTTATAAAAGAAATGATTTATAATGCCTTTACTGACAAAAATGCAATTCTAAATATGTGAATTAGCATTTCTATTACCTTTCATTGTAATGCATCATAAAAAAGAATGTGGTGCAAAATGTTAGGAGGACTAGCTACACAGTTGATATTTTCAGTGGTGATTATAGACATCATAAAGATTATATAAAAGCTAAAACACTTTTAGTAAAATTAATTTTGAGAATAATTTCCATATATGAATGTTGATATTTTGTGGTAATAGGCCATAGTTAATATTTGTCATTTTCATGTTAAAATACACTGACGATTGTACAATTATTTCTTACATGTATTTCTTGATATATTTCATTATGTTTAATTCTCATTAAGAGTTTACATTACTCCAAATGAAATATTGGTTTAAATGCCCTTTTCCATGTTTCTTGCTAAACTGCATTGTTTCATAGCCTAATAAAATGAACATTATTCTCAAGTTTTTTTGAATATTGCTTTATCTGTTCTACATATGCAACATTTAGTACAGCTGAGGACATTCTTCCAGTGTTCACTAAATAGTGAATTGGTGGAAATCTGAACTCTATACAGACCTCATGGTCTGCAACAATGTAACATTTTCTTTGTCAACTAACCTGTGAGGTCAGAAAGACAAATTAATTCCCATGACATGTATGGGGAACCATACTGGAGTATCAAAATCATGTACCATACAACTAAAGGACAAATCGCATGATGATCTGACCATTATGGTGTGAGGATTGACCATATGAAGCATCATGCTTATAAAAGGAGGGTCTCCTAAGGAGGGACAAAGGCATTTTGGCAGCAGATTTATTTATGGTGACACATGCTCGATTTTTCCCTATGTAATGAGACCTATGCTTTAAAGAATCATTCCTTTGCTTTAGGATTAATTTCCTTATGCTGCTACCTTTGGCACATTTATTTATATTCTTCTTTGTCGAGCAAGCCTGATTTTTCTATGCCCATGTTTTGTCTTTCCAATGACTTTGTCTGCCAGTCTTTCTTGGACTCTTTCATGAGCAACCAGATTTGCCTTTCCCCTTTAGCTCATGCTTATGGATTCACCCCCTAGAGGACTTTAAACTTGATCCTGTTGCCCTTTGCATAAAACCCTTTTGAATTCTGTTAAGAGTACGAACCATCCTTCTGCCTTTTATGGTGGTTGGAACCTGTGACATCTATTTGATGTGAATTTTAAAACCATCCTCTGCCCTTAATGGTGGGAGGGGTCTGTAATATCTGTTTGCTGCAAGTTTATTCTGTGAAGAACCCATTCTCTGCCTTTTACTGTTGGTAAAAATATGTAACCTTTTGAACCATCCTCTTCTGGATTAGAACATTTGACTACATGTGTGGTTTCATACTGCATGTTGTAAAATTCTTGACTGAAATGCTTAAAATGATACTTCTATGCATTGATTTTGGATCATTAATACTTTGGATCATTAATACAATAACCATTTTCTCTAGAATTGCCTGAGTCTGTTGTTGTGTTCTGATATTCTTTCTTTAAACTGTGCTATTTAAGTATCAATTCTAGATGCGTAATAGAGAGAGTCATAGATTTCTTTAAAAGCATTGGCTGCCAATTAATGGTCTTCTTTGGGTGGCCAACTTTGTTATAGTTACCCTAATGCTCACCTCTCCTATCGGCAGAGAAAGATCCATCAGAGGACAACGACCTCTTTGGTAATGGGCGGTAATGAGGATTTGACTAATCGTAAAGGGCCACGACGGTTAGAGTAGTGAGTAAAATAAGAAAACACTTTCGCTGATTCAGTGGTGTGCAACATTTTATAGGGAAATGTCTGCCACATTACAGTAAAGCACAATATGCACCGTACTTGTGCTCCTGATGCAAAATGCGATGCCTCACAGCACAGAAAGCCCTGAAACATAACAAAGACTTGTTATCCCAGTCTCAAAGTGGAATGTCAATTCTTTATCAATTTCTTATCAAGAAGTATGCAGTACATGAGTGCAGCGTGCTCCAATGTTGTTTTTATCTCAAGGTCACTCATTCATGTGAGCTCACTGGAAACACTACAATAAAGGTCTTCTATTTCATCTGTTTTTGTAGTCTTCCAGATTGATATTGGTCTTACATCAATCCATCGGAAGCATCAATCTATGAAAATGGATGGGCCCTGACATTTTTACTAACCTCAACACTGTCACTAACCTTCATCTCAGAAGGATCTAATAAGGTCTGTCCAGGCTTCCTACAATGGATTTAATGTTACCTCACCTGAATGCCGGTGAAGGTGTGTCCAAGATAGCAGCAGACTCTTGGGCAGATTTACAAACCCCTTGCATCGCTAGGACGTCCCTTTTTGTGACGCACAGACAGCGCATTTCGCTGCTCCATATTTACAAGGACAGGAAAAGCCACCCAACGCAGCACTTTGCATGAAAGGGGTGTTCCATGGGTGTTGCTGTGGGTGTTTCCACGCAACACCCATGGAGCCAGACACATTTCCAGAATTACGAGAAATCGTATATCTGGAAATGCGTCAGTTTGCTATGCCACCCTAAGGGTGGCGTAGCCAGGCGCAACGAGGAGAAATGTTTTCATTTCTCCTCGTTTTTTCCTCTTTCAATGCGTGCTGCCATTGAAAGAGGAAAATGCCTGTAGTGATTGTTTTTGTCCAGGAAGGTGCCCCTTCCTGCACAAAAACAATCTCCCTATGGCGCAGGCTCTGCCTGTACGGCGCATGGCAGCTGTTTGTGCACCAGCGCAGGGGAGGGCACAAGAATGTGACATATAATTGTAAATATGTTGCATTCCTGTGCTCTGAAAGTGCTGCAGCGTGGCGCAGCCAAAGGGCATTTGGTGCCACGCTGCAGCACTTTCTTGTAGATCTGCCCCTCAGAATCTCTGGTGGACCTGGGAGACAAAAGGGGAAGAACTAATGGTACAATTATTATCCAGTGACTTCTTTTTCTCAAAGTGATCTAGAATCCCTAACTCTTAGGTGCCAGAAGTAAATTACACAGAATTTAAATTAGAATTAAAGGATCAAATCAACTTGACTTAATTTAAAGAAGGCAAGGTAGACTTTTCCAGTAAAAATGTGTAATTTTTATTTTACAGACTTTCAATCCAGACAAAACCACAGCCACATATTTTAGATACTTTATCAAACTGTGCCAGAGAAAAATATCTTCCTTTTAGAAGCAAAGGGCCAGGTGTACATTGGTTTGGCTTTGTGATTCCCAAATAGCAAATTTTTGCAATTCGCTATTTGGGAATCACAAACATCCATGTATTAAATGTGTCTTTGATACATTTTGCATTTCCCAATGGGTCGCAAATAGACCTAAGTCATTAATATTCATAAGATAGGTCGTAATTTGCGGCCCATTGGGAATAGCTAAAATCAGAGGGATTGTGGCCCTGCTGGGGTCAGCAGACATCCGTGTCTGTGATTGCTTTTGACTAAAGCAATGTTTTTTTCTGATGTAGCCTGTTTTCCTTAAAGAAAAAACGGAATACATTTCAAAAACAAAAATTAAGAATTTTATTTGTATTTTTTAAGAGAGGCCACTGCCTGCTCTTAAAAAACTTTTTTATAACCATTCACAAAGAGGAAGGAGCCCTTGGGGACCCTTTCCCATTTGCAAATGGGTGATCACCTACTTGAAGTAGGCGAGAAATTCGAAATGGTTTGAAACCGTATATCCGATTGCAAAACATTCACACATACCACTGTCAGTCACTATTAGGAAGGAACACCCTTAACACGCAGCTTTCTAATACCGAATCGTAAACCCATTTCGCAATTCGGTAATAGTTTACTGAATCGCAAAATAGCGCTTTGTACATAGAAAAATGTTTTTTTCCGGTTGCAAAGGGATTTGGGCCAAAATGTTTTATTTGTTCTACCTATCTAACTCCAGCTTTGCTGCAATTGCTGCTGAACAGGTGTCTTCAGCCTTTTCTGGAATAGTGTTGTAATAGTGACCACATCAATTAAGATGACATTAATTGGCCCTCATATGCAAGATTGTCAGCAGTGATCACCTGAGTGCATCAAACATGGTTGCCAACAGTGATATAAAAAAGGCTTTGTCAATGTAAATTCCCTCTTCGTGGGTAATACGTAAAAGCCACAGCTGCAATGCCCCTACCACCAAGGACATTTACTTAGTAACAAGTCTCCCCAGTTCTGAATGATTAATCACTCAAATATCAGCTTTACATATATTTTGCAATTATAACACATTTGTTCCAACAAACATCAGTTTATGAGTTCTGAGAATAAGAACCTTTTCTTCTTGAATACCTGCTTTTCAATTTTGGTATACATATATTAATTCAACCAAGCAAAAACTTCTAATGTGGTAGGCCAGGCTGCACACAGGAGAGCTACTTATGAGTAGCTGGAGAGCTACCAGTAGTGAGCTACTGTTGGAGAAGCTTGCTGTAGAATGTGTTTACATATAAAAGAAGAATGGATTGATTTACTTTGTGTACGTCCAGCTTTAATACAGGAACTTCAGCGCTTGTTGCACCCAACCCTGAGAACTCTGGGCATGTGCATCACATGCATTTCTGTTGCCTTTGGTAGTAAAAGTTTTTTATTTCTTGAAAAGATTGTTATATTTTTTGGCGTTCTATGGTCCAACTTAAAAAATTGTGCGGATTGTTGCGCATATTACATAAAATGATTCTTCAATTAACTGTATTAATGAATTAGCATGGGGCCATGATTAACTAACTAGATTTTATGTTCAGTGTAATCTTTTAATCTCCTCTATTTAGCTTACACATAGTGATACCTGCCGAGGTAATTGTATGCTCTGTGCGTTTTGTATATCTAATAAATATATTGTAAATGTTTTTATTAACTTGGCAATAAAATATTTGATTGATTAATTGACAGATGTATTGAGTGTAGTATGCTCACAGAATAGCATGCTGATGGCAATCTGGCCATCAGGTTAGCATATTTGGACCAACATCCAACATTCAATAGGTTTTAAAGATTGCAGTGGTATAGGAAAGGACAGGATGTTTTGAAATGCTGAAAACAATGGAGCTTAAGATGGATCTGCCTAGAAGTGTGCTATTCAAATTGATATTGCTTTTGTTTTATCCAGAGAAGTGGTAGAAAGAGGCAGATGGTGTATATGAATGGAATACAGAAGGAAACACATATGGGATATGTGATGAATTATACCTTCAGCAGTGGTCCTTGGAGAGGAATGGGTCCTATAAGCTTTCACATAACCTGTGCAGATATGATCAATGCGGCTTGTCATTACGTCCTCTGCCCATGTTCTTGACTCTCCCTGTTCCCTTTACTGAAGTAGTCAGTTAATGGGGGCACTTCTCAGTTGAATGACTGTGATTTCTCACTGGTATTCTGGCACCTTAGATACTATTGCACTGCTCAAGAGGTCCAAGTGGTTTGTTTAGATCTTTACTCTTTTGAGGTAGTGAGGTCCAAACATTGAAACGTAATCTAGGATGTGATCGCGAGTTTGGAGATCAAATACAATTCATTTGAAACAATCCTCAATAAAATCCAGGGCTATAGTTTAGAAAATAAGTATGTCTTTGTTTACAGTACATGTTAGCAGAGCAATTATAATGATGATCAAATAAATGAACTAGATGCTTTTTGTGTCCAGCATGTAAAACTTAAATATTATTATAAGTTGCCAATTCTGTGCTACTGAGGCAGTAATGGTGAAACCGCATAACTCACATTAACAAGGACATGTTAATTATCAGCAAAGTTTTTGAGATAATGGTCGAGTCAAAAGGGTGCTGCACCTCTGTTTTACTTCAATTATGTTTAACTAGCTGCAGTTCACTTGTGGCATGCGAAATTAGACCAGGTTGATACGTTTACTTGTAACACTGACCACGTTTCTTGGTAGAGTTTAAATTAAATTGCTACTTCCTTCATGGCTGCTAAGTGTTAGGTACTCGTATATCCCCAGAAATAGTCAGCAACATATGACTATTAGTGACTGCTCCCAATGCCCACGCCACTCTTAAACATGCAAGGGTTACTCAAGTATTTGGGATACAGAGTAAAGTGAATGGGGAAGAGAAGTACTGAAAGAACCTCTTCAGACCTTTTCCATATTCTTTCAAGCTATTGCTTTTCTTCTGGTGTTCTTACTTCAACTTTTGACCAATTTCCATTCCTTTAAAAAAAAATTATACGTGTAACTACTGAATTGCTAATATTGATTTTCGATACCAATAACTTCTCTGTCTCCCTGAATTATTCTTACTCTATTAACTAATAACCCCTTGAGAGAACTATTCTTCTTGTGATCCTAAGTAGTTGAATGAGATATTTCTCTTTGTTACTATCTGTCACTAATGCTATTTCACCCTAGTGTACCGTTCCATTTAATTAATGGCTCTTACCGAAATTTTCAAATTTTTCTATGTGATTTTTTTAAAGAAAAAAGCTCAATAAATGCTCAGCTAAGTTTTTAAGCTAAAACTCAAACATATTCCGATCAAGATTAACTCCCTTTAAACACAAATTAATTAATTAATTGCCTTGTTTGGGTGTTGTTTCAACTCTGAGTGTTTTTGGTATTGTTTACCTCTGCTCAATTTGCTCACCGAACCGGCACATTTGAAGCAGTCTTGCACAATAATACTCCTACTGCCTGTGGAGTACTATATAAAATATCACAAAGAGATGCGAGGTTCTCCAAAGATTTTCGAAAATCCACAAAGATCACCAAAGGAATTCTGTAAACTGAACTACTGTTTCAAATTAATTCCTAGTAAATCCTACCTCTAAGCCTCTAAATCACAATGAGCTATGATTTCTCAGTAGAAATACTGGATTTTAAATACTAAAACATCATACAAATATTGAGAGCCTATGATTTCAAGCCCCACTCAGGTAACTAGCATTTGAAGTTCAAAGTTTCTACTTAAAATTCTATTCAGGTGACTATAAAACACAAGATCTCCAACTCGCCAACCTATCATGCCCATGTTCTAAACCAACAACCCAGTGCAAGGATCCAGTGCTCTTTGACATCTTTAGAGCTAACCCTTGACTTACATTTCCTGACACGAATGGGCTCCAGGGATTTGGGACCAAGGAACTCTCAAGTGAAAGGTTAGGACGAACAATGGTTTTTTCCCCAGTGTTCAGATACTTTTGTGCCTTTATCTGAAAGTGGGGGGTTGCCAATTAAGGTATTTGGACCTTGGGCCACCCAGTGTCATTCCCCCAGCCACTGTGCTACTGTGAATGGAAATGGAAGCTAGGGTTTGTTTGTACAAAATATTGGGTACCATTAGCAATAAAGAGATTAACACGATTGTCCCAACAAACAGCACAATTGATTCCACACGATGGTCAGTACCCCAATCTCACGTGGCATGCCTGTCTCAGACTGCCAACTTTTGCAATTCACTTGTTTGCCATTCGATTCAAAAGGGATCATCCTGGCCTGCCCCAAGAGGACACCATGAAGTCGAGCAGGAAGGGGGAGGAAAGGAAGCATCTAATGATCAGAAGTGTTTATTAGGTCCAAGGATACATTCTAGGAGGAGAAAAGGCAGAATAGCAAACATGCATCTCAATAGGTCTACCTTTTTGGTTCACCACCCTCATGCACCACATAACGCTCAGAAGAAAAAGTGTCCCCGTTATGAATGGCTTATTAGATTTATTGTTTCTCAGTAGGCCCCTAACCCCGGGTTGAAAGAAAGCATCCACCACCACTGTACTAAATTAACAGCTGCCACCAATACTATCCATCCTGAACAATACGTGAGGGTGCACTTTAGGACTGCACTGAGTGTGGTGACGTTTTAACACATTGAGCACCACTCACTGAGTTTAATATTTGCATTGACTGGGCTTACAAGATACCAGGTTAGACACAAAACACAAAACAGAGGTAGGATGGCACACTTTATATTGCCATAAAGGATTTTGAAACCCAAAGATTGGTGTCCGAAATCTCTACTGGTGATTTCGTGGAGGGTGTTCAAAATGTGTCTGAGTCCTAAAAAGAGATGAGTAAAAACTATTGATACAGGAAGGGCTCTTCTTTAAAGAACAGAGGTTCCTGTCAGTTTCTTTGTAGAAATGGGTGCTTTGTAGGGGTCTGTGATTACTCCAAGGGAATGTTAATGTGGGTGAGGGGCTTGCTGTGTGTCTGTTCGTGGGGTCTGTATTCATGGATGGGAACTCCAGGGAAAGATTCTGCTCTACCCTAGGATCAGATGGGAAAGTAGCAGACCTTGGTCACGAGGCCCGCTTATTGTACATGTGTCAGTGTTGGTAGAGGGGTAAGATCAATTTGGAAGTTGTTGGGATAAAACAATGTGTCACGCAGCCATGAAATAGTCAAAATGGCAACAGAGTCTGTACCGCTAAATATTTTTTAGGAAAATAAACTCTACTTACTTACCAAAGAAAGTCCATTTTAAAACTGGGGTGAAGAAAACCATGCTGAAAACACCCAACATAACTCCAAATGGGGTTGTCTAAATGAAAATTAGTAATTTGGAAGAATGTTGGCACTAATTGAGTTTATTTTTTGGGCACCAGAAAATGCTAGTACATCTGTAATGCACGTGGCAAAATTGTCTGCTTTCAAATAGAGAAAGTGGGGAAAGATAGAGACCATACCTCACAGCAGACTCACTTCTTGCATCTGGACTTCAATGCCTTTCGGTTGGAGAGCAACATCTAGGTCCACAGCCTTTCTTTTGCTGTGAAAGCTGTAAAATAACATTTTATCCACCTCAAATTCCATGGACTAAGGTGCATCTAACAATCCTTACCTAGCATGAGAAATAAGAACTTTGGAAACCTCTCTGTGCTCCTCTCTTTTTAAAGAAATCATTCCATCGATCAAACCTGAAAAAGTTGGAAGCTACGATCCAATGAAACAGGAAATTTCAGGTCCATATTCTAGATGTCTATTATGGCTAAGATTTAGGATAAATTAGCAGGTCTGGTTCCTTTTGCCGAAGGCTCCTGAGCCAGTGCGGCTCACAGGATTCTACAGACTCTATCCAATTGAAGATTAAGTTACTGCCCATACTGGAAGTGAGCTCTTTGTGGTGTTCGTTTCTACATATCACTGCATACTCTTAGTTCCTGATTCTTGCACATTGCCAACCTGTGGTTATCCCTGCAACCTATTAGACTGGCAGGAAATAGTTTCTGTGTTTGTTTAAATGCAGAGCTTTGTGCATTTGAACTACGTACATAGGGATATGTGGTGCACCACATTCTTGTAGATATGCATACCAATTATGTTTCCACCAAAGATTGGGAATAAGAACCTGCTTCTCTTCGAAAGTGCTAATTCTTTTAGTGGGGCCGAACTCTCTCGCCACACTGGCCCTGACTGGACCAGGCACCTCACACTTTGCTCACTTGGATCCTCTCACCAGGATCCCCGCTCGGCCTCACTCCCTTCAAGCTCTCTTTTCCTCCTTCTCCTCATAGGATCCACTGGTCTTGGCAGGAAGACTTCTAAGGGCTCTCCTCATCCTCACAGAGGCCACCTGTCTTGGCAGCCAGGCAGCAGGCAGGTGCTCCAGGCTCAGGGAGCCAGTGGAGTTCATGGCCTCTCACCTAGATGGGTGACTGGCAGACCTTGGTCCCCAATTTTGGTGCCAGCAGCAAGGAAGTTTTGGAAATCTTCCCTCCCCTGATCAGTATGGGGCACATGCTCTCACTTTTATAGTCCAAATACATACACATATGTGATTTAGTGTGTGTCCTTTGACATTCATGTTGAGGGTGTCAATTCCTTTGAAGTGCTTTCTCCTGCGCAATGCCCTTTATCAAAGAGACAGTCTGCCAGAGCAGGAATGGCTCCAATTCTGAGTGGCCCACAACACAGGCCAAGGCTGTCTGTCAGGCTTCCCTGAAATATGCCTCATAAAGGCCCACCTGACCAGTAAGTCTTCCTGTAACCAGAAAACCCTTTGGTATGCACAGCGTATGCTCTGCTCCTCTCTCTTCAGTGTGTGTGTCCCACCCGAGTTCTAAGGAATGTCAGCAATACACATCTCATGTCAGGGGGTGGTTGAAGTCCTCACCTGTCATGCCTCTCCAGGAGGCCCTGAGCTTCCAAAATGAAACCCACAGACCTCCATGTTATGTACTAGACACAGACAAACACATGCTACCTAGGCTGCACATGGAAGTATCAGCTCTACACGCACTCCAGGCTGCCGAATGATGAGTTAAGTACACAGCCACAAACGTTACATGAGTAGTGTATTTTGTAGTGTATTTTGTAAAGCGCACAGCTGCCCCAACGGGGCGTCCCGGCGCTGTATAACGCTGTGGAACCCTTCCTGGCTCTCCCTGTGAGATGCCTCTCCTGGGCACCCCCAAGGTGAAGCCAGGCATCCCAGTGTTGTAGGGGGCGTTGTGGAGATTAAGCAAGCTATTGCCCAGAGTTGCAGCGTGGGACCCATGATTAGAGTAGGTGCTGATGTGAGAATTATCGAGTCCGCGGACATTGAGCCCAAGACCCTGCCGCGTCGGGACTTGAACCCAGGTCCCGGGCCTGATCTCTGCTTCAGAGTCTGCTGCTCTAACCAGTGAGCCACACTTCTCCAAGTGGGTCAATAGGACCCACTCCTGTAACACGGGTAAAAAGGCTTGCTCACATTACTGTTTCTACTGAACACAAAATGGGTATGCTGCTACAATTGCACTTATATCACCTAAAACCAGATACGGGCACGAGTTTATCGCTTGGTGCAGCCCTCCATTTCGAAGCAGACTTTTTAAGGTGAAACAGGCCGAGGTCATGGCATACACACATGAAGTGTATTCGCTATGATCAACAATCATTAGAAAGGGTACAGATATCACTGCAGGTGGGGCAGGGTACAGATATCATTGCGGGTGGGGCACACTGGGCTATGGTGCCCGTGCGTCACCGTATTGGGAACATTTCTATCACAACAATACCTAAATACACAAACATGCTGCTATGGGTGCTACTGATGCAGTGTAAAAACAGCTCATTCTTTGCACCGCACATCAATCATACAATGAAAGTAACATTTAACAACAAGTGAATGTGCACCATGCACACGTTTAAATAAAATAACAACAATTGGAAAAAATATATAATATAAGCACCATAAAAGCGTGCTTAGGTTTTCTAGAGTTAGTGAAAAAGCATAGTCCTGGCCCGATTCACAGAACTAACTTAAGACAAAATCCTACACTTACTACCATTTTCGTCTTCACAAAAGGCACTTACTCATTTTGGTATTCACAGAAGACACTTACTCATTTCGGTATTCACAGAAGTTAGGAGTCCTAACTTTACTACTACTAAATTCAGAAAAATCCTAATTTTAAGACTTTCAGAATTCACAGAAGGCATTTAGGAGTCCTAAAGTTAGGAGTCCTAACTTTCCTACTACTAAATTGAGAAAAATCCTAATTTTAAGACTTTCGGTATTCACAGAAGACATTTAGGAGTCCTAAAGTTAGGACTCCTAACTTTACTACTACTAAATTGAGAAAAATCCAAATTTTAAGACTTTCGATATTCACAGAAGGCATTTAGGAGTCCTAAAGTTAGGACTCTTAACTTCTGTGAATACCAAAATGAGTAAGTGCCTTCTGTGAATACCAAAAAGATAAGAAGTTTAGGATTTTGTCTTAAGTTAGTTCTGTGATTCGGGCCCTCCGTGATTAATCCATTTAGCAAAGCATTTTTGTATAAGATCTTAATTATCCTCCGAATTAAAAAATGTATAAGAATTTACATACGAAACGTATATATGTGATGTATTACTACGTTAAAATTACACAACAAAACAGTTTATTGACAAAATACTAATGTGCTATGGTTACAAAACCAATTTATTGTTCTTCAGTTGAAATGCATTATTGATAAATGAAAATTTGGTGCAATGATGAGTTGTTTATAATTAGAGAGCTGAAACTTTCCTGGTGTTTTTTTGTATACGCAAAGAGTCTCATATTTCCTAAAATGAAAACGTTCAGATGAAGTATGTACATATGTTACATGTTGCTACTTTGTATTGTAGTAATTGGAAATATCTGCATCTGAACATTTCGATGGGGCAATTTAATAGCATGGATTATTTGATGAATGCATACATTAAATTACAAACGCGCATGCTCTATAAATGTTCGATATACTTTATGATATATAGTTTGAAATGCATTCAACTTGACCTTAATTACTAGGCCTGACTCTATCATGACATCTATATTCTTTGCAGCTTGTTTGTTGCAGACTTTCTCATTAGAATCTAAAAGAGATAGAAACATATTGTATCCAACATTGATACTTACACGAGGACTCAATTGCTGCAACTGCTAGTACAGAAAGTTCCAGAAATGAAAAGCCTTTTATGGACTAACCTGTGTGTCGTGCAATGGATGCCTAATCCCATGATCTATGTGGGAAAATATTTTCATTTTACTATCCTATACCTTGTGAGCGGAAGGTTACCTCACCAAACCGAATATTGATGATGCAATGATGGGACGACAATGGTGTGAAAATGATGGTGTGACACAGTGGGTGTTACATCCAGACTAATGAACTATAGTACTGAAAAGTGCAATGGTTGCAAGAAATCGGGGCATTTTTAATCTAAGAAGCAATGGGCAAATGTACAGAGAAAGTGAGAATAAGGTAAAAATAAGCAATGTTGAGATGTATGATACGAGTGTTCAAGCTAGACGCCACTTCTCCACCTTCCTGTTCGAAGATATGCCGTTGTATTTAGTTACTTGGTGAATTCCTGCATTTAAAGACTTTTGGAGAGGCCACACTACGTTTACCTCGCGTTAAAGTACTTGATTAATACGCCCGGATTGGTGAATTTTAATAGCTGTTTTCTGCACACTTTGCTGATCGTATAGGACAAATCTATAGAATTTAGCCCTGAGGAAGTCTGTGGCTCACACCACATAAAACGAAACACGTGTTGGCGGCTAGGACTGTGTTTGGAAAAGCTCGTGAAATAAATGAAGAGTGAGAAGATCGTCTCGACTTTGATTTATTAAGGACTCTAAATGGTGGTGTACAAAGCTCAGGATATATCTCCCTTTTGTTCTGTAATGGTATAGAATTTTCTATGCCTACTGGTGGATGGTGGTTGGCTGTCACCTTATCCTTTGAGCAATTGAGATTTCTATGAGTTTAAATTGTTTCACAACTCTGCGCAATTTCACCCAGCCACGATTGATGAAAAGTGTGACATGGGTTTTACAAAAATGAAAGTACCATGATGGAGGCCAAGATAAATGACAAACCCATTCCACAGTTATGGCAGATTCTGGGGCACCAGTTACCATTTTGGCAGGTGTACGTTCTTCAAACACTTATCCAGGGATATTAAACTGGAGAAGCCCTATATCAATCCCAAAGCCTTTGGGAAATTCAATATTGACCTTCTTGGTTTTTTAGAACTGGTTTGGAATGTTTGGGAAGGAAAATTCATACTGAACTATATGTGGCGTTTAGACGACGTGATACTGTGGGATGGAAAGACCTAGCCAAAGTAGGTATTATCATCATCATCTTCATCATCATCATATCATCTTTAATTTCTGTATATTGCCATAAAAGAACAACTAAAAACAAAGTGTACGGACAAAATGAATTCAAAACACGTTTGGATATAATTCTGATAAAAAAGAATAACATTTAAAATTAAATTTGAGATAAAATACAAAGGTCTGACGATGACTCTAAGCAGATACAATCAATAGTTTAAGCCAGGGTTCTCCAAACTGGTCCAGGAGGGCCGGATCCATCCGGCCCTCCAGGACCGGTTTGGAGAACCCTGGTTTAAGCTCATCATTCACTAGGAAACTACATCCACAAAAGGGGTAATCATTACTCCAGTTCTCTTCAACCCAATAAAGTGCAAAAATCATAACAAGAGGGGAAATCAGACCATGTAGAACATATAAAACACACAAAAAAGGAATAGGAGGAAAGACGAATAGGTCTGGATGAGTGTGAGGCAAACAAAATACAAAATGTGTCAAAATTGTTTAACTAACTTTGTATTTTGTTTGCTTCACACTCATCCGGACCTATTCCTCTTTCCTCCTATTCTTTTTTTTCAGTTAGGAGGCTGGTTTAGGAGAGGTACCTCTTACCCTTTAAATTTGTGTATTATTATATAGAAAATATATCTAGTCTTCACTGTAGAATATAGTACAAAGTTCTTTAGATGGGGTCATCTACAGGTCGCGCTATCTCCGGGGCACCTGATACCATTTACTGTGAGCCCAGAGTTTGCCTAATATGCCACATCGATAACATGTACCGTGAGATGCCAAAAACTAGATATTGGCTTCGATCAGTTAGTAGACTTCAAAAGGCCTCTTTTTACTGCCTGGGACCTAAAGTCCGGCATACAGGAATTAGCCATTTTTCTCTGCTAAACCTGTATGCCGGGCAAACAAAAAGGGCATGTTCCACAGTTTCCTTTGGGGTTCCGCAGGACTGGCACACCCACTCTGGTGCTCCAGTGGTATGTGCCCATTGGGGAGTGTGTGAGCGCAGTGGCAGAAAATATAAAGCTTCCTTGCCAGTGTCGGTTAAATCTCATCTAGAAAATATTCTGCTTTATATTCAGCATCCATCAGGGGAAAAGTGTGAATATTGAGGCATAATACATTAGATGGGTGAAAGGTATTGATCATTGCAAGTTGGGACATTGTCTTCTTCTCCTTCTAGATCCTTAACCCCTCCCATGCTCGTGACGGAACCGTTCCATCACGAGCCTCGGGTGGGCTGTGCTGGTGACGGAACGGTCGCGTCACGGCCCCGCCGCCGCGCCTGCGCGGCGCGTTCTATTGAGCGGGCGGGGCCGTGACGGAACCGTTCCGTCACAAGCACAGCTCACCCGCGTGCCGTGACGGAGCGGTTCCGTCACGAGCGCAGGACCGCCGCGCCGCCGCGCTGCCGCCCCGCCCCCTTAGCGCTGCGGCGGAATAACCGCCGCAGCGAAGAGGTTAAGATGGGTTCCGAAAGCTTGAGCACATGGGGGCAAGCCCAGTGAGTTAGATCTGACAGCTATCCTGGTGTCAAAAATTTTCACACCCACTTGACTCTGCATGACATGTGTGTGCCTGGTCAATTTACTTGACTGACTTGTTGGAGGTTCCAAATGCTTTATTGAGTGCTAGGCCCATTTGCCATTATGGGAAATAAATGTTGTGGCCTATATGACTTTGTTTTCATTTTAATTATATTTCTTGAATAGTTATGTTGCCAGCTGTTCTTTCAGTGGGTATTGCCTGGGGGCAAGATTAGGCCTTCTGACACTCTATAGTAGGCACTGCCACCAATTGCTTACTGTGCATGGGTTGGCTGGGATCTTGGTGTTGACAAGGCGTCCTCTCAGATGTCAACTACTTGCATGTGTATAGAGACAACTGGTATTTTGTTTTATTGCAATCAGGGTTTATATCACTGAATACCCATAGCATCAGAGGCTCCTCCTCACTTCTTGAGATCCACAAGAAGCTGAAGACCTGGTTCTTCAAATTACTCTGAGGGGATACTCACATACACACCTGCTCAAGTGCCTGGATCCCCTCATGGGTTGTTTGTGCTCTATACAATAGGCATAACATAAAAATAAATGGCACGGATTAAAACCGTTTAGTTTTTGCTTAATTTTCGTATTTGCTGTTTGGACATAAATGTGACCATTTCCTTTACATCCAGATGAGCTAGTCCCCTGATAGAAAAACAAGCATTGGCAAAGCCTATAGCTATCACTGTCCCAACTTCTGCTGGCTGTAGACATTGGACTTGCCAAAGCTGGACACTTGTATAATGCACTGGCATTGGCAAAGTCAAAAGTGGTGAATGGCCATGCTAAAAGTATAGACAACAATAAATACAAAATTCTATATTTCTAATGTGGAAGAAACGTTGTATAACACAATGCAATGATGCAACTCAGTGGCCATCTTTAAAGTATGGAAAACATTGTTTTCTATCATTTCTTTGGCCGCCATGTTGCTCGATGCAATATGACAATGTGCATCCTCACATTGAGTCACACAATGAGGAAGTCATCTTGACAGTATAGAAAGCAATGTCTTTGTCATGACCACCACTTTGCGTAAAAGGTTGCATCATGCAATGTGGTGGCCATCTTCAATGTATAGAAAAAAAATTCTTGTATTGTTTTCTGAACTCTTAACATGGCCAGTCTCTACTATTGGATTTCCCAGTGCTGGTTCATTCCAAAAGCTTCCGGCACTAGCAGAGTCAATTTCGACCAAAGGCACGGAGCAGGAGAGGAGCAGATGAAGAGAAGTCAAGTTGGGATGGGGGTGGAAGCAAAGTAGGAGATGAAAGGTAATAAACGAAAAGCTGAGGAGCACAATAGAGAGTGGGAGGGATGCAACAGAGGAGCTGTGGACGGGGCAAATGAAAGCCACCAATGAGCAGAAGCAATTACCAACAGAATGCGGAGGAGCAACAAAATTTAAAGGTGTATTGGTAAAGAAGCCATGCTTCAGGGCAGGAACAAGCATAAGAAGAGAAAGGAAAACTATTGAATAAGAAGCATGCAAATGAAACTGAGGAGAAAACCAAGAATGGTAAGCAGTGGTCTGGTACAAAGCCCACTGTTGGTGCTGATACTGTTCTCAACAGTTCTTCGACAGCAGAAAGCTAATAGTTGTCTCTAGGCGAGACCTAAAACAATTCATGACCAACAAATAAAAACAAAACAAAAAAAAAAAATTATTATAAACCAATTAATTATGATTAGTATCACGTTCATCAATTCCAATCTGTGATGTTCTGTGAGAGGTGGGAAGTAAATTTTGACTTAGGAGGCTAGGGAGACAATAAATAGTATGGAAAGACATAATGAGGTCAACTCCATGTATTACCAACAAACCTTCACATTGGCTAATAGATTAAACACAGGTGCTTTTCACATTTGTGCTTTTATTTCATGTTCTATGTGTGCACAGTTGTAAAATGAATCCTACCCTTTACTGAGGCCCCAAAAGTGATTTTCAAAACCCTTCCTTTCCTTACAGTTTCTGTTCAGAAGATGCTGAAATGCCATATGGTCTTCCATCACTGGATGGTTGCCATGGCAACAAGTTGTGAGGCGAGGGTCAGCAAACTCATATCCATCAAGGTAACACTAACACTGCAGCAGGTAATCCTAGCCAGGCTTATCCTTGCAGGAGGCGCAAGACCGCGCCAGAGGGAGGCAGGTCAGTTTCACGGGAGGCAGGTCGAACTGCGACTCAAAGGTGACTTTGTTTCTGTAAGATAAACTAATTCTGAATTAATGAACTGTTGCCCGCACAACCAGAGAAAGTAGTGAAATAAACAATTAGGGACGCAATTAGTGAAAGAGTGAATAGAACGTAAAGAACAGAAATAAAAGAATTAAGAGATGCAACGAAAGACGGAAAGGCAAAGTAATTGAAAACCCAAAGTAATTAATGGGAGAGGCAGAGAAAAGTTAGAAGAAACCAAAGGAAGATACCGAAAAAAGTTCCCTAATGTCATCCTCTCTTCTTCGAACTAATCACTGCATCAAGAGGTGTGTCCTGACATAGAAGACAGAAACTCCATTGCGTACACAAGGAAAAAAATATATAAACTTCTACTCCTTTAGATTGCCCCGTAAAATAACATCTGTACCCAGAATCCTATTGTTTTGTCGGGATGTCCTGACAGTACATGCTTCCGATGTCTGGACAGGTATTTCAGGTTTACCTTTTGGACAAATCTGGACCTTTTTTAGGTTGAGGTTCAAAAACAAATATTGTGGGCTTACCAAGAGCTTATATGTGCTTGTAGCCTGCCCATTGTGGAGTGGTGTGGCTCACTGGTTAGAGGCGGCAGACCCGGAAGCAGAGGACGGCCCGGGACCAGGGTTCAATTCCTGACGCGGCAGGGTCTTGGACTGACCTGATAATTCTCGCTTCGGTGCCTACTCTAACCAGGGATCACACTCGGCAACTCTGGGCATTAGCTTGCCTCATCTCCACAACTGCCCCCCGCATACGCCGGGGGTGCCTGGTTTCACCTTGGAGATACCCAGTAGGGACCATCTCACAGGGAAAGCCAGGACGGGTTCCCCAGTGGTCTACAGCGCTGGGACGCCCCATTGCTGGGGTAGCCATGCGCTTTACAAGACAACATAACATTGCATACCATCGGTTGGCTTTGTTTTAAATCTCATTTGCATGCTTTTTATTCAATGGGTTTCAGCGTTGCAGCTTATCATGCTTGTGTTTGTTCCTCTCCTGGAGCACAACCTCCTTACCATCTCTCTGTCTGTCTGGCAATTATAGCTTCCACTACTGACTTTTAGCAACCCATTTTCATCTTTTAGCTGAAGCACTCCATGTGAGTTCATGTGTTTTCCAGGTAACTCCCTCCTATACTTCTCTCTCCACACATGCGCTTGTGATCCGCTCTGTCATCCCTTTACTTCCCTGCCCCTCTGGCTCTCTTGTTCTTGCCCGTATGATTCTTTCATCACAACCACACTGGTGTTGTCCTCTCTCACCTCTGCACTTCTCTCCCCCTCCCGCACACATGTTGCTCTCTCTCAACGGTGTGCTTCTCTTCCCTTGCATGCAATGTTGCTCTATCCTGTCCGTTTGCTTCTCCTTTTGCCCCGTGTTGTTCTCCCTCTGCCCTCCCTTTGTGTTGGTTGTTTCCACCACCATCCATGTTGTTTTGCTTACCCTCTGTGTTGCTTCCCCGTCCTCTGTGTTCCTTCTGACGCGCCTTCATGTTGCTTTTCGCACACCTGCTCCCCTGACCTAATGCTTGATCCTTTAAAAGATTTTTAAAAAACACAAAACTTTGGTGTTTTTTTTCTAACTGATCCCGCTCTGGTCAGTAACTAAATAGAAAAAAAAGGTAGCGTGTTTTTTTGTAGGATCACATTTTGTAAGAGCTCATCTGCAAAATGATCCGGCCACAGTGTCTGCGGCATCATGTCTTTTTTTTTCTTTAGTCATACTTCACACCATCGACAAAAAAAATTGCTAAAGCCAATAGCTCCCAAAGGCGAGACCTATTGACTTTGACAATGCTTGTTTCTTTGCTCTTTATGTCAACACTTTGTATTTGCTGAGTGTTGTGTCACTGCTTTTTATATAGTCTCATGCCTCTCCGCTCAGCCTGTTGAGGTTCTACTGGTCCAGAAGGATCTACCCTGGCCTTGGGTGTCAATCGCTCTCCCTTGCAGTGTTATCTGCATTCATTGATGGATGTAGATGCTCACTACTAGGCTGTAGGGGATGGGTGATGGGCTCCTTAGTGAATTTGCTGCATGGTTACACCCACTCAGTGCATGATGCTGCAGCCCTCATCATTGGAGATGAATGCCCCATTATTTGGGGTGTTGTTGATTAAGGTTGTAAGGAACTGGGAATGGGCTTTTATTCATTCTTGCAGCTGAGCTAAAGGCTTGAGGAACATGTGCTCTTCCTGTTTTGAGACTTTTACTTAGATTATAGTATGCCCTGGCTCCCTGTAGGGCTGGATGTTGGATTTAACTCTAGTGAATAATGCTGGTGGCCTCTATCACAGAATGGTTGAGTATGGCCCCTTGGGATTGTGGTGTAGAGACTTAGGACCCCTTCCCCTGACAATGGCCCCTCCAGCATCCACTTTGTATGGGGTGTGGGTATTTGTGGTGCTGTGTTTGTGACACAGGGTATGAACCTCCCTTTGTCTTTTTTGCATGAAACTCTCTTCTTTTTCTTGTTCTAGTGCTGGAAGGTAGACTTCTACCTGTAGATTTCTCTAGCTTGATGATTGAAGGAAGGGGATTTGTATTCTACTTCTACCATGCAGCCTTTCCTGTCCACTACCTTTTTGTATTATAAACAGGAAACTGAGCAGCAGTTCAACGATCACTGCACCTCCACCTTGTCGTAGTCCAAATGAATACAAATAGCGGTGCACCTTATTCTGCATTTTTCTATAAAGAAAAGTCACATTAAAATTCCAAAAATGTGGCAGTTTTTCTTTTTATTATTATGTTGGTTAAAGACTGAAATCCAGATGATACTGCAAAAACGGCCAAAGCTTTTCATCCATCTTAGTGGACTTCTTCAGGGCATACTGTGCAGCGATCCTGCAGGCGAGAATTACATCGCTCAGAGGGTCCCAGCAGTTTACTGCCCACCGGCGCAGCCGAATCAGGCGCTGACGCCGGCTCGCAGAGGGATAGCTGCCATCTTTGGGGAAGGCAGGGTAGCGGTCCAGCTTCTGGTCGCCTCCCACCCTCCTCTCCATGTATAAAAACAGATGGACTTCCCGTCCGCGCAGCGGACGGGCGCAGCGGGCGCGCCTATGGCGATGAAGGCGCGCCTAAGGCAAGCCCGTCTGCGCCCGTCCGCGCCTGGCCCGCCTGGCCCGCGCCCAGGGCCGGACCCCCTGTTTGTTGCTCGGTAGGCAGCCGTATTAGTTGGCCGAGAAATCAACTTCTTCAGCTGAGACCTAGCATATGTAGGCCGGCGTCTCGATGCTGCCCATTACACTTAGAAGACTCCCTCTTTGAATGCCCTCACTGTGATTTTAAACTGCCCCCTTCGAGAAAACGCTTATCCCACAATCTTAATATGGACAAACGTTACATACATCCGTTGATGTTAAAAGCGGCCCTGGTCAACTGTCGATCCCTCCCTCGCCATGCTTGTGAGATCTGGTCATCCCTTGTATCGGACGCCTGGGATGTCCTGTTCCTCACTGAGACATGGCTGAGAGACACAACGAACCCTGACATTCACTTGGCCACCCCCCGGGCTACCTCCTGAAAGGCATTAATCGTGAAGGCGGCAAAACTGGTGGGGGTCTTGCCATCGTGCTAAAAGCACATCTCAACCTGACCATCAGCAAACTCACGAACATTGGCAGAATTGAAGTAATGTATTTTACTATTGCTGTCTCGGCTGCTGTAATTCTTGCTGGTATTATAGTATACAAATACAATCCACCCAATGCATTGGCCTCCTCTTTAACGTTACTCGTTCATTTGATTGCTGATCTATCCCTTAAACACCCTCACTTTATTGTGCTCGGTGATTTTAATTTGCATGTGGAAAACCCGCTTTGTCTGCAGGCTACTCAGCTGTTGGATACTATGCAGGGTCTGAATTTGCATCAATTAGTGCAGGGCCCAACTCATGTAGCGGGCCATACCCTTGATTTAATTTTTTCCAATCACTCGGACATCCTGCTACATCCTTCCCTCCCCCTTACCTGGTCAGACCATTACCTTCTCCCTTTTGACCTTACCCTTTCTTTGGTACCTAGACCAACTACACTTAGCAAGGAGTATGGGAGAAAATGGCATAAAATTACCTGTGCCACCTTGGATCCCGTGTTCTTTCATCAATCAGACCCCCTGTCTAATAATATTGACGAAAGTGTGTCTAAACTCAATTCCTCCCTGTTGCTCGCTATTGACTCAATCGCGCCACTTCAACCTATTACCTCCGCTAGATCCCGTCCTTCTGCTCCCTGGTTTTCTCCTACCCTTCGTGAGGAAAAGAGCAGGTGTAAAAAATTAGAACGTATATGGCGGCAACATTATGATCCAGAGGCCAAAACCATCTACAAATCTGCTCAAAAAAATTTCTTGAAATTAAAACGATCAACGATGAAAGACTTTTTTTCTCTACAAATTAAGAAGGCTGAGAATTCCTCTAAAACCCTTTTCAATATTGTCAAGGATTTTGTTAACCCTCCCGCTATGGTACCCCAGATCTCCGCCAGCCAGGCCCTATGTAATGGCTTGTCTGACTATTTTCAGGAGAAAATCATTAACATTAGTTCTTCCTTCCCCACAGATCGGGCTCCTCCGATCATTCATGACAGGGACTTGGTAAAATCTTCTTTGATGTCCTTTAAAGAGTTGACTATCGAGTCCTCACTGAGGCTGATTACCCAGTGTAAATCAGGCTCCCCATTAGACCTCATCCCTGCCAAGATCATGGGTAACTTGGCCCCTCTATTGGTCAGACCACTTCTTTCCATCTGGAAAACATCCCTTCGCACTGGCCAATTTCCAACCGCTTGGAAGGAGGCTATGTTGGTCCCCATCCTGAAAAAAGTGAACGCGGACCCAGCACAATTTAACAACTATCGTCCTATTTCCCTCCTCCCCTATTCAGCTAAAATTCTGGAAAAAGCTGTACAGGTACAACTGGCGGAATATCTGGAAACTAATCTGCTACTACACGATTCACAACCCGGTTTCCGAACGGGTTTTAGCACTGAGACTGCTCTCCTAGAAGTCTCTGAGACAATCCGAGAGTGTGTGGATAGGGGCGAGGAAGCCATGTTGGTCCTCCTCGACTTATCCGCCGCTTTCGATACTGTCTCCCATGAGATACTACTGGATCGTCTGACCCAGATGGGAATTGGTGGCATAGTGTTGACCTGGATTGACTCTTTTCTGAAAGGTCGTTCTCAGAGGGTTTTACTCAAGCCTTTTAAATCCATGGGTAAACCCCTTCTCTGTGGTGTTCCTCAGGGCTCTGCCCTGAGCCCTTTGTTTTTTAATGTATACCTTGCCCCGTTGGCCAAGGTGGTGGAGTCCTGGGGGTTCAGGGTGATCTCTTATGCTGATGACACTCAGCTTGTGTTTTCGTTTAGAGATCATTCTGACTCCTGCTTTGCCAACTTTCGTCAATGCCTGGACAATATATGTTCCTGGATGACTTCCAATCATCTGAGGCTTAACACCGATAAGACGGAGGTCTTGTTTTTTAATCAAAAAACTTCGCTGCCTACCAGCCTTTGGTGGCCAACGGTGCTTAACCCTCCTCCCATCCCAGTTCAAACAGTACGCAATTTGGACTTCCAGTTTGATAACGCACTTTCATGCAAAACCCAAATCAATAAGGTTACATCAGCATGCTTTGCGAAACTTCGTATGATCAGAAAGATCTTCCCATACCTTCCCTTGGATGCCCGTAGAACCATCCTCCACGCTTTAATTACTTCTCACTTAGACTACGCCAACAGTCTCTATGCTGGTGCTCCCCTGTACCAAATTGAGCGTCTGCAGATCGTGCAGAACGCGGCGGCGAGATTCCTTATCGTCAATCAGTAGCATCCTATCGTAAGAAGCTGCACTGGCTCCCTATTGCGTGTCGCATTCAATTTAAGATGTTGACGTTTGCTTTTCGTGCCCTTAATGACTCCGGCCCAGATTACTTGAAAAAGCGACTTGTTTTGTCACAATCAGTCAGATCCTTGAGATCGAATAGCCTACGTCTCTTGATTGTTCCCCGCTTCCGCCGTTCCAGAATGGGCGGCAGAGCGTTTGGTGTCTTGACCGCCAAACTTTGGAATAAACTCCCATTAGACCTGAGATTTTCCGCTTCTGAACCCATCTTTCGCCGTAAACTGAAAACGTGGCTGTTCTCTTCTCTCTAAACTCTGGCTCCTAATTGCTTCTCTTTCTGAGCCCTCAGTCGCCAGCGCCGGGACACCCCTTCGGGGGTAGCCGTGCGCTCTACAAGTTTCTTAAATAATAAATAATATTGTGAAGTCATGTCCAGACAAGTGGCCGTGTAGTAGTAGCTATACAACTTCATAGAGATTCTCTTGCATAAGTCGGTAGAAACCACGTTCCACTTATAACTTACAATCTCAAACAGTTTCAGGCCAATCAGCCACGAGAATGACACATTAATAAGCGCCAGTCGCTGCACCTTTCTGCAATACACACGATGTGAGGGTGCAGTGACTGGGGCTAATTAAGTTGTCAACCTCATGGCTGATTGACCTGAAACTGTATGAGATTTTAAATTATAAGCGGAATATGGTTTCTACAAATGCAGTGGTCCAGCAGAGTGGCAGTCCTTGTAGCAGCAAGGCAGTCCTTCTGACAGAGGTTCTTTCCAGATCCAGAATTATCTGATTTGGTGGGGGTCAGAGACCCAATACTTATACTCAGTTGTGTTTTCTAAGTGGGGGTGACTTCAAGAACGGTCTTTGAAGTGCACAGACATCCTTTCTTTCCAGCCCTGATTCCAGACTAACTACTGGGGAGTAATCAACCCTTTATGTGGGAACACAATACTGCCTATTCAGGTGTGTCAGATCCTCCCTCCCTTCCAACTATCAATCAAGTGTTTGTAGAGCGCGACTACTCACCCATAAGGGTCTCAAGGCGCTGGTGAGGAGGGGAGGTGCAGGTTCCAGTCCATCAAGGAGGGGGTCTATCGAAGAGCCAAGTTTTTAGGTTTCTCGTGAAGATGGGCAGTGGTGTGGTCTGTCTGAGATGGAGCGGTAGGGCGTTCCAGGCTCTGGCAGGGAGGAAGGAGAAGGAGTGGCCTCCCAATCTGGTGTTTCTGGAACGGGGAACCAAGGCATAGGAGAGCAGGGCTGATCATAGGGTTCTTTGGGGTGCGTGGAAGTTGAGGCGGCTGTTGAGGTATGCTGGTCTGGTGTTGTGAAGGGCTTTATGTGCGTGGGTGAGGATCTTGAAGGTGATTCTAGCCACGTTGGGGAGCCAGGGGAGTGTGTGCAGGTGCTGGGAGATGTGGCAGTGTCTTGGTAGGTTGAGGACCAGTCTTGCGGTGGCGTTCTGGATGTTTTGTAGCTTGCGGGTAAGGTTTTTGTTTAGTCCGGCTTAGAGTGCGTTGCCGTAGTCGAGTCTGCTGTTGACAAGGGCATGGGTGACAGTTTTTCTGTGCTCGAGGAGGATCCATTTGAATGTCTTACATGTGAGGTGGATGGTGTGGAAGCAGGAGGATGCGACGGAGTTGATCTGGCGGTCCATTTTGAGCTTAGAGTCTAGGATGATTCCAAGGTTGCGTGCATGGTCCGTGGGGGTGGGTGGGCTTCCAAGGGTGGGGGGCCACCAGGTATCGTCCCAGGCGTCTGGGTGTGGGCTCATGATGAGTACTTCTGTTTTGTCGGTGTTGAGTTGTAGGCAGCTGCTTTTCATCCATTTGGTGACAGTTTCCATGCCTTTTTGGAATTTGTGTTTGGCTGCGTTGGATAGGCAGAGGATGAGTTGGGTGTCGTCTGCGTATGAAACAATGTTGAGTCTGTAGGTTCTGGCGATGGGGGCGAGCGGAGTCATGTAGACATTGAAAAGCGTTGGGCTGAGGGAGGAACCCTGGGGGACTCCGCAGGTGGTTGGTGTAGGGTCCGAGAAGAAAGGGGGAGTCTGACCCGCTGCGTTCTGCCGGAGAGGAAGAGTAGATCCAGTCGAGGGCCTTGTCCCGGATCCCTGCGTCATGGAGTCTGCATATTCGGGTGTAGTGGGATACCGTGTCGAAGGCCACTGAGAGGTCAAGGAGGACGAAGGCTACTGTTTCTCTTTTGTCCAGTAGGGAGCGGATATCGTCTTTTGCAGTGAGGAGGGCTGTTTCTGTGCTGTGGTTTTTTTCTGTGGTTTTTTCTGAAGCCGGATTGGGACGGGTTGAGGAAGTTGTGCTCTTCGATGAAGGTGGCAAGTTGGCTGTTGGTGGTTTTCTCGATGACTGTCACTGGGAAAGGGAGCAGGGAGATGGGTCTGTAGTTTTTTAGGTCTGGTCAGGATGAGCCATCAGGATGCAGATGGGTACTCATACACACCTAACCTCCCTTTGTGTGGCTGTCTAGAGGGAATGCACAAAGTCAAGCTGTCACTCACCCCTGACGTGTATTGGAGACAGGTTGCAGGTGCACAGAGCTTTAAGAGCAGACAAATACTAACTTTCTTAAAGTGGTATTTCTAAAATATAATGTCAAATCCAATTTTACCAGTAAAGAAGATTGTCATTACCATGCCAAAGATATAAAACATGACAGATCTAATCCTTTCTAATCAGGAATTACAGCTTAAAAGTTTATTAAAGAATTCATGATGTTAGCCTAAGAGAGGAGTAAGCCTCACAGCAGTCAAAAACAAATTTGGGAATTTGTCACTACCAGGACATGCAAAACTTAAAAGTACATGTCCTACCTTTTACTTACAGAGCACCCTTCCCTATGGGCTCCCTAGGACCTATCTTAGGGTTGACGTGTAATAAAAGACGAGTGTAAGGCTTGGCAAGTGGTTTAAATATATAGATCTTCCGACACTGCTGAGGCAGAGGTGCGCGGTGCTGATGCGACGGTTTCTGGAGCGGGGCAAAATCAGAAGTTCAGGCCGACTGCGATAGTGCTCAACCAAATACAGAAGCCATGCAGGACCCTGAACAAAGTACCTTGATCCTGGTCGCAACAGCGAGATGCGGGCTGCAGCCAAACAATGGGTCGATGTCGATCCCACATTTGAGGTAATGCATCGATTTTCTTCAAGCAGTGGTGGCAATGTGTTGGTTTCTAATCAGGAATTACAGCTTAAAGGTGTAATAAGGAATTCTAGATGTTAAACTATAAGAAGAGGAGCAGGCCTCAAAAAAACGAATTTAGGAATTTGTCACTACTGGGACATGCAAAACTTGAAAGAACATATCCTACATTTTACTTACACAGCACCCTTCCCTATGGGCTATCTAGGGCCTATCTTAGGGGTGACATGTGTAATGAAAGGGGAGTTTAAAGTTTGGCAAGGGGTTGAAATGCCAAGTCGACATGGCAGTAAAACTGAACAGACAGGCTCTGCGCTGGCAGGCCTGAGACATGTTTAAATGACTACTTGTGTGTGTGGCACAATCAGTGCTTCAGGTCCACTTGTAGAATTTAATTTACAGGCCCTGTGCACAGGTAGTGCACTCCCTCAAGCCCTACTATGTTTGTATGTAAAAAAAAATTATTTTGGTAGGCATTAGGTTAATGTGTCCCGAATGAGGACATCGCCTCATGATTCAGGGACAAGGACAAAGACGAAGAATCAGAGTAATGAGATCACCAGTAAGAATCGATATATTTTAATCCCTTCCTAACATTTGGAAGGAGCGCATAATTTGTTGACAGCATTCTTTTCGAGGTGGGACTTCCTGGTGCAAGGTTGGACTTGCCCTGTTGATGTATCTGTGCATTTTTGGGTTCTGTGGTACAACTGCAATACAGCCCAGAATGACGGTAACCAAGAAGACAATTGTCCAGTACCCCAGCTAGCTAGTTAATCCAATACACAACTCCATCACTTTTATTAATCAGTGACAAAGTCAATCATGTTGTATTTTGCAAAGTGAAACAAGACATTCTCAAGCTTCAGTAAGACACAATAATGTTTTATCACATGACCAGAAGCTCAGCAACTGTGTGTCAACTATCACAGAGAAAAGCAGCGCATGTGGTCTTCATAGACAGTACTGTTGCAACACGGGCAACAGCTGTGCGAGCTTTCGTCACACACAAGAACGGATTTGGGGGCATATTTACAATAACTGGCGCATCCCTGCAAATCAGCAGGGATGCACCAGTTATTGAGCGCCATGCCTCCGCCAACATGGATGCGCCGCATTTACAATGCGGCGCACCATGGTGCAAAAACGGCACAGGTGCCGTAAAAGTGACGCATTGCTGGAGTTGCGTCGCAAGCGCGACGCAGCACCAGCAATGCTGTGGGGGCCCTATCTAGTTAATGCTGCGTCAATCCTTACGCCTGCTTCAAGCAGGCGCAGGGTTTTGACGCAGCATGGGTCTAAAAGTGACTGAGTGAAATCTTGTAGATTTCACTCGGCCACTTTTAGGAGGCGTTCCTGCGCCGGAACACCCCCACCCTGCACAGGAACGCCTACATGTGGTGAAGGGCTTTACAGCGTGACGCATCTCCCAGATGCGTCACGTTGTAAGTACCCCCGCACCATGGAACAGGATTTGCACCGCCGCTGCGTCACAAAAGTGACACAACGGCGGCGTAAATGAGGCTCAAGGGGCTTGTAAATCTGCCCCTAAATGGTTTCAGTAGGTGTTGCCATGTAGTAGAGACTGTTCAGCATTTTACATATGACTGTTAACACTACAATATTTGCACCTTAATAGTTGCCTATCCTTAAGTAAACAGCACACGGATTATAGTAGAATAAAATGACCATAAAACCATTTAATGTCATTGTGTTATAATTAAGAATCCCAGAATTCCGTTTTTATTGAGTCTTACCAGTATCAATGATGAATTCGAAGCCAATATCAACTCAGAATAACAGCATAATAACTAAACAAGTCGTGGAGAAACCTGCATGTGCACATGTGTTCATACTACAATGTTAATGTTTCAGATTAATGTCTTGTATTCATATAATATATGACTGTTTGTAATACTTAGACCTCATAGCCATCCAAGTGAAGGTGTACACTTATCACTCACATACATGTGGAAAAATAAAAGTTGCAACCATTTTTTTCAATTAACTCAAAATAATTATTGCTAAATACTGATAAGAGTTATTGAACTATAAGGTGGAAATATTAGAAAAACAATTACGAGAAAGTTGGGAACCCTAATTGCACTGCATTCTCCATACCTTTTAGAACACCTTTAAATTGCACAGAAAGATGTTTGTTTATAGAAGATTTTATGTGAGCCCTTGGTCAATTTCCAGACTTTTTTGTGAAAAGTAACTGACTTGCAGTCCTATTTCTATTAGCAGTAGCACTACCTTGAATACATTTTTTAAAAACCTGCAAGTAAAACTACACTTTCACAGACTGAAGCCATGATCTATCAAGTACAGGGAATAAAGAAAGGAAGAAGGAAAGAAAGAAAGAAAGAAAGAAAGAAAGAAAGAAAGAAAGAGATATTGAAAGGTGTGGGGGGAGGGAGGAAAAGAGGCGAGAAGAGAGATACAGGAAGACTTAAAAAAGAATGACAGAGAAAAGAAATAAAAAGTAGAAGAGGGAAAAACAAAAGCGCAAGAAAGCAAGGAAAAACACCGAAAAAAGGAAGCAAGCGAGAAAAGAAGAAGCCTAACAGAGCGAAGTGGCAAAAACTTTTCACAAACTGGACTGAAAATGAACAATAATGAAATATGAAGTGTGTGCATGATAAAGAAATGAGGGGAGGAGAAAGGGGCAGAAGGGAACTGGAGGAGACACATATAATCCACACACAATTGAAGTGAGCACTGTATACTTTGCGCTTCTGCGGCGCCTCTCTCCAAGGAGCGTCTCTCATTCAAGCTTTAAAGGAATCCCAGGGCAGCTCATTAAACAGCCTGGAAACACGACGATTTGATTTACTTTTTTTTCAGCCGAGTTTCCTGTTGGAGCTCCTTTGGGTACCAGCGAATCGTTTCATACCTGAGAAGTGTTATTGGAACGGGGCCGGCGAGCTGCTCAGGCGCTCTCATCTATCACAAAATTCATTTCACATCCCATCCATTAGAGGGATAACTCGGGGAAGGGGGGCGAGGGGAGTGAGTGAGAAGGGGGGAGAGAGAACGCAAGGAATGGGCAGAACTGGAAGCACTGGTGAGAGAGAGGGAATAGAAAAATAAAACACAAGAGTAGTGTTTGTGTCTGTTGGTATGTCGTAGGACCAATTGCATGTGTGTGTTCTATCTTTCTTCCTTCCTTTCTTCCTTTCTTTCTTTCTGAGTTTGAGTGCACGCGCCCGTGCATGTGTGGAAGACGGAAAAAAACGTGAAAGAGAGAATGAAGGAGTGGGGATGGCAGCCAGTGAAAAAGAGGGAGAGCGAGAATGCGGGCAGCCAGAATTAAAGAAAGACAGGGGATGGGGTAAAAAAAAGTGATGGTGTTCAAAGGAAAAGAAGAAACAGGGGTACGCAACAAAACAAAAAAAGATGGAAATGGGGCTAGAGGGACAGAGTGGGGTGAAGAGGGAGAGTGAGTTGGAGTGGGAGAGCTAAATGGGAAACAGATAAGAAAAGAAAAAGTGAAAGGGGCGAGAGAGAGAGAGAGAGAGAGAGAGAAAGAAAGAAGGAGAGAAAGCTAGACAGACAGAGAGAAAAAGACTGAATTCTCGACCATTGTGGATAGCAGGGAGATGAGAACTGTTGATGAGTGAGACACAGAAGTGACTTAAGGAATGATGATGGGGCATGCAGCAGAAGCTATGTGTGCGTGTATAGAGGTCTGGGAGGAAGATCGTTGAGAGGATTTTTTTTCACAAAAGGAGCAGAAAAGAAAAAAAAAAATATTGCCGATTAAGACGTCACCCGAGCCTCACTCATTGGGCGTTGCCCTCACGCCTTAGAGCCTACTCAATCTAGTGCACACTCGATTGCTTTTTTAATAGTCTAAAACACATGGGGAATTATTGTTACAGGACCACCGACTGCTTTTCATCCATCAATTCTTAATTGTGTGCATCCATCGACCTTGAGGCATGGGGGAGGTCTGGGGGCGGGGAACCTTGGAGGAGGGACACAAGAAAATGAAGCGTAAGTAGAGATTGTATTTAGCCTGTAGCTGAGGAAAGAACGGGGAACACCCAGGGTACAAGTCCTAAAAAAAGAAGTGGGGGGCGCTGAGGTCACGACAGGAAGTGACGTCACAAAAGTTGGCTTGCACCATCAAACTCATTGCCTCCCCTCGCTCACCCCTTAGATGCGATTGCATCCGAGAAGACAGCGCGTGAGCAGCATTCTGAATGAGCTCCGATCTCGCCCCAGAGAGGCCAAAGAGTGAATGTGTTGCTCCATTTGCTCCAGTAATCGAGCTCCTGGTAAAATAAGTGGGGGGACGCCGTCCACCCACGTGGTACCCCGACTCGAGCCCTGGAAACACCAACAGCAAAGTGAGGTGGAAGGAGATATAACTACTGGAGAAAAGAGGCCACAATAATGGCAGAGGGAGAGCGTGCTTGGTGTGTGAGTAAACAAGGAAAGCATAAAAGAGGAGCAGACAAGTAAAAAACCGGGACACCAATCAGAGCATGACACTCTTTAGCTCCAAAATGCTGGACAATCACACAGGCAATAGCTACTCAAAGGAGGGAGTTACAACAATAACAACACACAAGAACAAGGAGGGTTTGAGGGGAGGCAGGTGCGTTATAAAAAAAAGTGCAGTAGGTGCAGCAGCACCGGGCAGTAGTACACGAGGGGCTGACTACAATGTTGGATGCTTTTTTACTACACAGCCATTTTCCTTGTTTGCACTATGGCCAAAGCCGGTGTGACGTTGTCTTTGCAGAGACTGGTCTGTGGATGTCCACCACAGTCCAGGATCACATTCCGTGCAGGGGTGCATGGAATCTAAGTCAGGAAATTGATAAATTCCGCAGCTGTTTGCTGATAATTAATGTGTACATTATCACCGGCGGAGCCCCTGTTACTCATTCAAAAACACTGCAGCCTTTTATTGAAAAGTCCTGTAAAAGTTATTACTTCCATGCCGCGCTCTCTTGTGCTCATTATCCACAGAGCTAGGGTCTTAAGGCCATCACCATTATACCCTCCATCTTGTGGTGATTATCTCATGCTCCCTCCTGTGCTTGTTGATAAAATGCAGTCCCTTTGAAAGATATTATCTTCAGAGTTAGCCTCCAGTGTTTAATAATATTATACGTTCCCTCCTAAAGGCATTATTGTTAGTGCCAAAACCCCAGTCCCCCCTCCCACTGGTGGTCATTAATATCACACACACCCTCTTAAAGGCATTACATTCATACCTACACCCTATGGTCATTAATACTATACCACTTATAGGAATTATCTTTATACCTACATTCTGATGGTCATTAACTATATTGTGTTATAATAGCATTTATAGATAGCATACGCACCGTCTTACAGTGATTATACTCAAACCTGTCCACTCATGGCCGCTATTCCCTATACACATGTTTGTGTGCTCGTGGGTCCTCAATAGCCTCATCTTGAGGTCATTTTACCCCATAGTAGCCTCGTCTTGAGGTCATTTTACCCAATAGTCTCTCACTTATTTTCATTTCTCTATATTTCCCCCTTGTGGCTTTTACAACCCTACTCTTCTCTTCAAAGTCAGTGTCCCAGTGCTGTAGCCCACACAGCTTTGGAAAAAAAGGTGCCTTTATCCTGTGGTGGAAATATAGAGCGAGGACATTTCTAGGTCGAGCTCAATGGTAAAAAAAAGACATATTGTCAGCTCACCGAGAACTTACAGTGAGCTTAAAGCCCACCCATTGTTTACCATTGGTTGGTTTCATTGTCGCTCTCATTTACTTGCATCTTATTCGATTGCCTGCCATATATATTTTGTGTATGTTCCTCTCCTGGAGCATAGCCTCTTTACTTTCCTCCTTCCACTGCTCACTTTTAGGGAACTCGTTTTTAGGTCTCGCCTGTCGATGCGCATGCGCATCGAGCTTGCGAGCCTATTGCGGCTTAAACAAGCTTTAACTAAGAAGCAAGGAATCCTGGCGATTCCTTGCAGTGCCCGTGACTTTTAAGCTCAATGCGCATGTGCATTGAGCTTAAAAGCTCGTGCACATCAGTTCCCTCAGCCGCAATCGCCTTCTGTTCCCTCTGCCGCATTCCTCCGACACCTTTGAAGTGAAGCTTAGCTTCACTTCAAAGGCCCGGCTTCTTCACACCCACATGCCGCTCTCCCCGCTCCGCCCCCTCCCCTGCCCGCCATGTGCATTTCTCCTACACCCCCTCCCCAGAGCAATGCCCTCCGTCTGTTTTACAATTTGAAGAGGTGCCTCCTCACATTTCACTTCACTGCCTTCCAACCTCATGGTTGAAACTTTAGTCACCATCTCCTGTTTGTCGTACACAAATCTCGCAGATACCCCAAGCAGCGGTGCACGCACTACAAATCCTTCTGTTATGCCACATCTCGCAGCTTAGATACATTCCCTCTTTCTTTTAACTCTCCACGTTTCTGCCTGTTTCACTCTCTCTTCCAACTCTCACCCCCCTCTCCATTTACTTACACAAATCTCGCAGATACCCCAAGCAGCGGTGCACGCACTACCAATCCTTCTGTTATGCCACATCTCGCAGCTTAGATTCATTCCCTCTTTTTTTTAACTCTCCACGTTTCTGCCTTCCAACCTCATTGTTGAAACTTTAGTCACCATCTCCTGTTTGTCGTTGCACGCACTACCAATCCTTCTGTTATGCCACATCTCGCAGCTTAGATTCATTCCCTCTTTCTTTAAAACTCTCCACGTTTCTGCCTTCCAACCTCATTGTTGAAACTTTAGTCACCATCTCCTGTTTGTCGTTGCACGCACTACCAATCCTTCTGTTATGCCACATCTCGCAGCTTAGATTCATTCCCTCTTTCTTTTAACTCTCCACATTTCTGCCTTCCAACCTCATTGTTGAAACTTTAGTCACCATTTCCGGTTTGTCGTACCCCAAGCAGCGGTGCACGCACTACCAATCCTTCTGTTATGCCACATCTCGCAGCTTAGATTCATTCCCTCTTTCTTTTAACTCTCCACGTTTCTGCCTGGTTCACTCTCTCTTCCAACTCTCACCCCCCTCTCCATTTACTTACACAAATCTCGCAGATACCCCAAGCAGCGGTGCACGCACTAACAATCCTTCTGTTATGCCACATCTCGCAGCTTAGATTCATTCCCTCTTTCTTTTAACTCTCCACGTTTCTGCCTGTTTCACTCTCTCTTCCAACTCTCACCCCCCTCTCCATTTACTTACACAAATCTTGCAGATACCCCAAGCAGCGTTGCACGCACTACCAATCCTTCTGTTATGCCACATCTCGCAGCTTAGATTCATTCCCTCTTTCTTTTAACTCTCCACGTTTCTGCCTTCCAACCTCATTGTTGAAACTTTAGTCACCATCTCCTGTTTGTCGTACCCCAAGCAGCGGTGCACGCACTACAAATCCTTCTGTTATGCCACATCTCGCAGCTTAGATTCATTCCCTCTTTCTTTTAACTCTCCACGTTTCTGCCTTGTTCACTCTCTCTTCCAACTTTAGTCACCATCTCCTGTTTGTCGTACCCCAAGCAGCGGTGCACGCACTACAAATCCTTCTGTTATGCCACATCTCGCAGCTTAGATTCATTCCCTCTTTCTTTTAACTCTCCACGTTTCTGCCTGGTTCACTCTCTCTTCCAACTCTCACCCCCCTCTCCATTTACTTACACAAATCTCGCAGATACCCCAAGCAGCGGTGCACGCACTACCAATCCTTCTGTTATGCCACATCTCGCAGCTTAGATTCATTCCCTCTTTCTTTTAACTCTCCACGTTTCTGCCTGGTTCACTCTCTCTTCCAACTCTCACCCCCCTCTCCATTTACTTACACAAATCTTGCAGATACCCCAAGCAGCGTTGCACGCACTACCAATCCTTCTGTTATGCCACATCTCGCAGATTAGATTCATTCCCTCTTTCTTTTAACTCTCCACTTTTCTGCCTTCCAACCTCATTGTTGAAACTTTAGTCACCATCTCCTGTTTGTCGTACCCCAAGCAGCGGTCCACGCACTACAAATCCTTCTGTTATGCCACATCTCGCAGCTTAGATACATTCCCTCTTTCTTTTAACTCTCCACGTTTCTGCCTGTTTCACTCTCTCTTCCAACTCTCACCCCCCTCTCCATTTACTTACACAAATCTTGCAGATACCCCAAGCAGCGGTGCACGCACTACCAATCCTTCTGTTATGCCACATCTCGCAGCTTAGATTCATTCCCTCTTTCTTTTAACTCTCCACGTTTCACATAGATCAGGTACAGCACAGGCGGCAGCAGTGCAAGCTTCCATCACACACGGAGCAGGTACAGCACAGGCAACGGCAATGCAAGCTTCACTCAAACACGGAGCAGGTACAGCACAGCCAACAGCAGTGCAAGCTTCCCTTACACATGGAACAGGTACATCACCGACAGCAGCAGTGCAAGCTTCCCTCACACATAGATCAGGTACAGCACAGGTGGCAGCAGTGCAAGCTTCCCTCACACACGGAGCAGGTACAGCACAGCCAACAGCAGTGCAATCTTCCCTTACACATGGAACAGGTACAGCACCGACAGCAGCAGTGCAAGCTTCCATCACACACGGAGCAGGTATAGCACAGGCAACGGCAATGCAAGCTTCACTCAAACACGGAGCAGGTACAGCACAGGCAACAGCAGTGCAAGCTTTCCTTACACATGGAACAGGTACAGCACCGACAGCAGCAGTTCAAGCTTCCCTCACACATAGATCAGGTACAGCACAGGCGGCAGCAGTGCAAGGTTCCATCACACACGGAGCAGGTACAGCACAGGCAACGGCAATGCAAGCTTCACTCAAACACGGAACAGGTACAGCACAGCCAACAGCAGTGCAATCTTCCCTCACACATAGATCAGGTACAGCACAGGCGGCAGCAGTGCAAGCTTCCCTTACACATGGAACAGGTACACCACCGACAGCAGCAGTGCAAGCTTCCCTCACACACCGTCACACACCCTCAGCTTCACACACCCTCACTCACCCTCACACACACACACACACACACACACATACAACAACAAAAAGAAGACTAGAAATAAACTATCCTAATCCACACTCTAACTCCTAGATTTAAATCCTGAGTCCTAATTCACCATAATAAACTAACAGCCTAATTCACCCTACAAATACACCCTCAAGATACGCAACAGAAAGACATCCTAGAAAATAACAACCTAAGTAAAAAAACGCGCAATGATGTTTTTCAAACTTCAGGTCACCAAACTAACAATTATTAGGACAACTGAACACCAACAAAAGAACGAAGAAATCTCGGTCAGGATGCGAGGACGAGGATGTACAAACCCAAAAGTAAAACAGCCTATTTTTAACTTGGGTAATAAACAAGCACTATTCATCCGGTAAATGGGACGGATTAAACACAATTGTCACGAGTTACACACAAAGCCGTAGGCATATAACAATAGCAGTTCATCACACGGATTTACATCAAATATAGAAAACATATTACGCAAGTTGGATTCAGCGCTAACATCCCTCAGCCGCACTCCTCCCACACCCCCGCTACGCCCCCTCCCCTGCCTGCCGTGTCGAGTGGCTTCAGGTATCTTAGCCCCATTCCAGGCCCCTGCTGCTTTCACACCCTCATGCCGCTCTCCCAGCTCACTCCCTCCCCTGCCCGCCGTCTCAGTTATCTTAGGCCCACTCCAGGCCCCTGCTGCTTTCACCCCCTCATGCCGCTCTCCCCGCTCACCCCCTCCCCTGCCCGCCGTCTCAGTTATCTTAGCCCCACTCCAGGCCCCTGCTGCTTTCACACCTTCATGCCGCTCTCCCCGCTCACCCCCTCCCCTGCCCGCCGGGTCACATTCATCCCCCCTCCCCTTCTCTGCCTTCCCTCCATTCACCCCAGCGCCACTTCTCCTCCCCCCTAATTACATGCCTTTCACGGCAGCTCTCTCGCACATCAAAGGCTGCCCCCCACTCCTCGCAACCGACTGCAACAGACTTCGTTGGCCCCGAGGCAACCAGTTCTGACACACACCAACTTACAGCTTGACTTGTACTGACCCTGCACCCCAGCAGACATGCAATCATCAGACATCCATTATCATCAGACATATATATTCACCCACTCTGCTTCAGTCACCCACTTACACAAATCGCGCCGATACCCCGAGCAGCAGTGCCCGCACTAGCGAGCGTTCTGTTATGCCACATCTCTCAGGTTACAGATCCCTTCTCTCTTTCTATTCCTCAACACGTTTCTGCCTCTTTCACTCACTCTTCCAACTCTCTCCCCCCTCTCCATTTACTTAAACAAATCTTGGTGAGGCACAGGCAGCAACAGTCCAAGCTTCCCTCACACACAGAGCAGGTACAGCACAGGCAGCAACAGTGCAAGCTTTCATCACACACGGAGCAGGTACAGCACAGGCAACAGCAATGCAAGCTTCCCTCAAACACGGAGCAGGTACAGCACAGGCAGCAACAGTGCAAGCTTCCCTCACACACAGAGCAGGTACAGCACAGGCAGCAACAGTGCAACCTTCCCTCACACATAGATCAGGTACAGCACAGGCGGCAGCAGTGCAAGCTTCCCTCACACATACATCTGGTACAGCAATTGCGGCAGCAGTGCAAGCTTCCCTTACACATGGAACAGGTACAGCACAGGCAGCAACAGTGCAACCTTCCCTCACACACAGAGCAGGTACAGCACAGGCAGCAACAGTGCAAGCTTCCATCACACACGGAGCAGGTACAGCACAGGCAACAGCAATGCAAGCTTCCCTCAAACACGGAGCAGGTACAGCACAGGCAACAGCAGTGCAAGCTTCCCTTATACATGGAACAGGTACAGCACCCACAGCAGCAGTGCAACCTTCCCTCACACATAGAGCAGGTACAGCACAGGCGGCAGCAGTGCAAGCTTCCATCACACAAGGAACATGTACAGCACAGGCAACAGCAATGCAAGCTTCTCTCAAACACGGAGCAGGTACAGCACAGGCAACTGCAGTGCAAGCTTCCCTTACACATGGAGCCGGTACATCACAGGCAGCAGCATTGCAAGCTTCCCTCACACACGGAACAGGTACAGCACAGGCAGCAACAGTGCAACCTTCCCTCACACACAGAGCAGGTACAGCACAGGCAGCAACAGTGCAAGCTCCCATCACACACGGAGCAGGTACAGCACAGGCAACAGCAATGCAAGCTTCCCTCAAACACGGAGCAGGTACAGCACAGGCAACAGCTTTGCAAGCTTCCCTTACACATGGAACAGGTACAGCACCCACAGCAGCAGTGCAACCTTCCCTCACACATAGAGCAGGTACAGCACAGGCGGCAGCAGTGCAAGCTTCCATCACACACGGAACATGTACAGCACAGGCAACAGCAATGCAAGCTTCTCTCAAACACGGAGCAGGTACAGCACAGGCAACAGCAGTGCAAGCTTCCCTTACACATGGAGCAGGTACAGCACAGGCAGCAGCATTGCAACCTTCCCTTACACACGGAACAGGTACAGCACAGGCAGCAACAGTGCAAGCTTCCATTACACACAGAGCAGGTACAGCACAGGCAACAACATTGCAAGCTTCCATCAAACACGGAGCAGGTACAGCACAGGCAACAGCAGTGCAAGCTTCCATCACACACGGAACATGTACAGCACAGGCAACAGCAATGCAAGCTTCTCTCAAACATGCAGCAGGTACAGCACAGGCAACAGCAGTGCAAGCTTCCCTTACACATGGAACAGGTACAGCACCGACAGCAGCAGTGCGAACTTCCCTCACACATAGATCAGGTACAGCACAGGTGGCAGCAGTGCAATCTTCACTTACACATGGAACAGGTACAGCACCGACAGCAGCAGTGCAAGCTTCCCTCACACATAGATCAGGTACAGCACAGGCAGCAGCAGTGCAAGCTTCCCTCACACATAGATCAGGTACAGCACAGGTGGCAGCAGTGCAAGCTTCCCTCACACATAGATCAGGTACAGCACAGGTGGCAGCAGTGCAAGCTTCCCTCACACATACATCAGGTACAGCACAGGTGGCAGCAGTGCAAGCTTCCCTCACACATAGATCAGGTACAGCACAGGTGGCAGCAGTGCAAGCTTCCCTCACACATACATCAGGTACAGCACAGGCGGCAGCAGTGCAAGCTTCCCTTACACATGCAACAGGTACAGCACAGGCAACAGCAGTGCAAGCTTCCCTTACACATGGAACAGGTACAGCACCGACAGCAGCAGTGCAAGCTTCCATCACACACGGAGCAGGTATAGCACAGGCAACAGCAATGCAAGCTTCTCTCAAACATGCAGCAGGTACAGCACAGGCAACAGCAGTGCAAGCTTCCCTTACACATGGAACAGGTACAGCACCGACAGCAGCAGTGCGAACTTCCCTCACACATAGATCAGGTACAGCACAGGTGGCAGCAGTGCAATCTTCACTTACACATGGAACAGGTACAGCACCGACAGCAGCAGTGCAAGCTTCCCTCACACATAGATCAGGTACAGCACAGGCAGCAGCAGTGCAAGCTTCCCTCACACATAGATCAGGTACAGCACAGGCAGCAGCAGTGCAAGCTTCCCTCACACATAGATCAGGTACAGCACAGGTGGCAGCAGTGCAAGCTTCCCTCACACATAGATCAGGTACAGCACAGGTGGCAGCAGTGCAAGCTTCCCTCACACATACATCAGGTACAGCACAGGCGGCAGCAGTGCAAGCTTCCCTTACACATGCAACAGGTACAGCACAGGCAACAGCAATGCAAGCTTCTCTCAAACACGGAGCAGTTACAGCACAGGCAGCAGCATTGCAAGCTTCCCTCACACACGGAACAGGTACAGCACAGGCAGCAACAGTGCAAGCTTCCCTTACAGACAGACCAGGTACAGCACAGGCAAAAGCAGTGCAAGCTTCCCTTACACATGGAACAGGTACAGCACCGACAGAAGCAGTGCAAGCTTCCCTCACACATAGATCAGGTACAGCACAGGCGGCAGCAGTGCAAGCTTCCTTTACACATGCAACAGGTACAGCACAGGCAACAGCAATGCAAGCTTCCCTCAAACACGGAGCAGGTACAGCACAGGCAGCAGCATTGCAAGCTTTCCCTCACACATAGATCAGGTACAGCACAGGTGGCAGCAGTGCAAGCTTCCCTCACACATACATCAGGTACAGCACAGGCGGCAGCAGTGCAAGCTTCCCTTACACATGCAACAGGTACAGCACAGGCAACAGCAGTGCAAGCTTCCCTTACACATGGAACAGGTACAGCACCGACAGCAGCAGTGCAAGCTTCCATCACACACGGAGCAGGTATAGCACAGGCAACAGCAATGCAAGCTTCTCTCAAACATGCAGCAGGTACAGCACAGGCAACAGCAGTGCAAGCTTCCCTTACACATGGAACAGGTACAGCACCGACAGCAGCAGTGCGAACTTCCCTCACACATAGATCAGGTACAGCACAGGTGGCAGCAGTGCAATCTTCACTTACACATGGAACAGGTACAGCACCGACAGCAGCAGTGCAAGCTTCCCTCACACATAGATCAGGTACAGCACAGGCAGCAGCAGTGCAAGCTTCCCTCACACATAGATCAGGTACAGCACAGGCAGCAGCAGTGCAAGCTTCCCTCACACATAGATCAGGTACAGCACAGGTGGCAGCAGTGCAAGCTTCCCTCACACATAGATCAGGTACAGCACAGGTGGCAGCAGTGCAAGCTTCCCTCACACATACATCAGGTACAGCACAGGTGGCAGCAGTGCAAGCTTCCCTTACACATGCAACAGGTACAGCACAGGCAACAGCAATGCAAGCTTCTCTCAAACACGGAGCAGTTACAGCACAGGCAGCAGCATTGCAAGCTTCCCTCACACACGGAACAGGTACAGCACAGGCAGCAACAGTGCAAGCTTCCCTTACAGACAGACCAGGTACAGCACAGGCAAAAGCAGTGCAAGCTTCCCTTACACATGGAACAGGTACAGCACCGACAGAAGCAGTGCAAGCTTCCCTCACACATAGATCAGGTACAGCACAGGCGGCAGCAGTGCAAGCTTCCTTTACACATGCAACAGGTACAGCACAGGCAACAGCAATGCAAGCTTCCCTCAAACACGGAGCAGGTACAGCACAGGCAGCAGCATTGCAAGCTTTCCCTCACACACGGAACAGGTACAGCACAGGCAGCAACAGTGCAAGCTTCCCTTACACACACAGCACGTACAGCACAGGCAACAGCAGTGCAAGCTTCCATCACACACGGAGCAGGTACAGCACAGGCAACAGCAGTGCAAGCTTCCCTTACACATGCAACAGGTACAGCAGCGACAGCAGCAGTGCAAGCTTCCCTCACACATAGATCAGGTACAGCACAGGCGGCAGCAGTGCAAGCTTCCCTTACACATGCAACAGGTACAGCACAGGCAACAGCAATGCAAGCTTCCCTAAAACACGGAGCAGGTACAGCACAGGCAGCAGCATTGCAAGCTTCCCTCACACACGGAACAGGTACAGCACAGGCAGCAACAGTGCAAGCTTTCCTTACACACAGAGCAGGTACAGCACAGGCAACAGCAGTGCAAGCTTCCCTTACACATGTAACAGGTACAGCACCGACAGAAGCAGTGCAAGCTTCCCTCACACATAGATCAGGTACAGCACAGGCGGCAGCAGTGCAAGCTTCCCTTACACATGCAACAGGTACAGCACAGGCAACAGCAATGCAAGCTTCCCTCAAACACGGAGCAGGTACAGCACAGGCAGCAACAGTGCAAGCTTCCATCACACACGGAGCAGGTACAGCACAGGCAACAGCATTGCAAGCTTCCCTTACACATGGAACATGTACATCACCGACAGCAGCAGTCCAAGCTTCACTCACACACGGAGCAGGTACAGCACAGGCAGCTCTGAACAATGTGCCTGACCTTATTGCAAGGTGAACTATCCCTTTCTTTCTATAAATTGAGATAAGCCTAGTAGTGGATTTGTTAGCTCCTAGTACTAGTTTCAGTTTCTATTGTCACATTTCATTTGAACTATACATTCCTAAAGCCATATGTGTGTGTGCCCATTAATCCCTGGTGCTGTACTTCACCGTCCCTCAACCCTTTTCTAGTGAAAAAAGGGGGAGGGGGATTGGCAACGCCTCACGGGAGCAACCACCATGGAGGATGTGTCAAACTGGTACTCGCTTGACTCCCCACTGTATCATCATCAGCAGTTGCCAACCGTAAAAGTAAAGGGGATCAAAACATTGTGCTAAAGAAAACAAAACTCCGTGTCGTGATGTGAATGACCCAACTACGTTATAGGGGCTACCCTCCCGCAGATACCCCGAGCAACAGTGCCCGCACTAGCGAGCGTTCTGTTATGCCACATCTCTCAGCTTACAGATCCCTTCTCTCTTTCTATTCCTCTACACATTTCTGCCTCTTTCACTCTCTCTTCCAACTCTCTCCCCCCTCTCCAATTACTTAGACAAATCTTGGTGAGGCACAGGCAACAGCAGTGCAAGCTTCCCTTACACATGTAACAGGTACAGCTACAGCACCGACAGAAGCAGTGCAAGCTTCCCTCACACATAGATCAGGTACAGCACAGGCGGCAGCAGTGCAAGCTTCCCTTACACATGCAACAGGTACAGCACAGGCAACAGCAATGCAAGCTGCCCTCAAACACGGAGCAGGTACAGCACAGGCAGCAACAGTGCAAGCTTCCATCACACACGGAGCAGGTACAGCACAGGCAACAGCATTGCAAGCTTCCCTTACACATGGAACATGTACATCACCGACAGCAGCAGTCCAAGCTTCACTCACACACGGAGCAGGTACAGCACAGGCAGCTCTGAACAATGTGCCTGACCTTATTTCAAGGTGAACTATCCCTTTCTTTCTATAAATTGAGATAAGCCTAGTAGTGGATTTGTTAGCTCCTAGTACTAGTTTCAGTGTCTATTGTCACATTTCATTTGAACTATACATTCCTAAAGCCATATGTGTGTGTTCCCATTAATCCCTGGTGCTGTACTTCACCGTCCCTCAACCCTTTTCTAGTGAAAAAAGGGGGAGGGGGATTGGCAACGCCTCACGGGAGCAACCACCATGGAGGATGTGTCAAACTGGTACTCGCTTGACTCCCCACTGTATCATCATCAGCAGTTGCCAACCGTAAAAGTAAAGGGGATCAAAACATTGTGCTAAAGAAAACAAAACTCCGTGTCGTGATGTGAATGACCCAACTACGTTATAGGGGCTACCCTCCCGCAGATACCCCGAGCAACAGTGCCCGCACTACCGAGCGTTCTGTTATGCCACATCTCTCAGCTTACAGATCCCTTCTCTCTTTCTATTCCTCTACACATTTCTGCCTCTTTCACTCTCTCTTCCAACTCTCTCCCCCCTCTCCATTTACTTAGACAAATCTTGGTGAGGAACAGGCAGCAACAGTGCAAGCTTCCACCACACACGTAGCAGGTACAGCACAGGCAAATAGGCGTGCAAGCTTCCCTTACACATGGAACAGGTACATCACTGACAGCAGCAGTGCAAGCTTCCCTCAGTAACACGTACACACAGCAGCATTACCTATGCACTTCCTTAACAATCCGCAGCATGACATCTATCTTCCAATAAACAAATATAACACATCCAGTTTATGAACATTTTTACACACGCCACACACAACTGCAGCTCTTACTGCATGCCTCAACAACGCACATGCAAAGAACTGTTAATGCATACTTACAACACGTACACATACATCAACAACAACGATTCCAGTATTTAAAAGTAGCCACACACACATTAAGTTCCGCATCCGCTGCAATGTTCTCTATTTTCATAATAAAGTTAACCTCACAACTTTGAGGCAGAATATTACAAGAGTTTTAAGTTACAAAGGCCAACTTTGTATACTTTGGAACGCTTTATATATACCATTTGTACGGTTAACTTGCACCACACAGTTCAAGTCGAATTAGAGTAAGGGAAAAAAGGCTTTTGCTTTGTCAGTTGAGAGCGAACTCTTATGAGCCATTAAGGGAGTTGCCCAGGGAAGTCTACTGTCGCGCCAATGTCGAAACTCCATCTGCATACACATTCAAACATTCACACTTCCAAGTCGCACACATCATCTAGTGTGACTTTTCCTTGGGGCAAGGGAAGGACTAAAACCTTTGATCCTTTCTTAAAGTAAAAACCAAAAAAAAAAGGTTTTTTCAACGTTAGCCCCTATTTAAGCTGGGGGATGGATCACTTTGAATCAGACTCTATTTTTACCTGCGAGAACAGAACTCGGACTTACAGAAGGACGCTGTACTTCCTGATAACGACCAACAGCCACTGAAAAAATCCGCCATTCAATCTTCCAAAGTAAGTGCATGGAACTTTTATTTCAATACCCCTAAGGGACAGCATTGATACATTAACTTCAGTTTATTATAGCGTTTACTATCTCCACATTGCACCTGTGTCAAATTATTCTCCAACATGTTATTTTGGAACACTAAATGTTCGCTGTTAATATTTATCAAAGTAATACGTCATTTATCAAGCAGGTCATAGCTTTTGTTTGAACATACCGATACATATGTTTTTTTTTTATCGTTCTATCTTGTAGGTTATTCAGAAACATTCGACTTTTCATTGAAAGGGTAAAAGAAACGGCGCCCAAACATATATCATGTAAGTACATCCAACTGTTCACTCTGCTAACCGTTTTTGATTTCGTTCATAACACTTCAACTCACCACACAGAACATTTCTACCACTAATTAAAGGCACAACATGACTTTCACACATCTCTCAGCTTACAGATTCCTTCGCTCTTTCTTTTCCTCTCAACGTTTCAGCCTCTTTGACTCTCTCTTCCAACTCTCTCCCTCCATCTCCATTTACTTACACAAAGCGCGCAGATACCCCGAGCAGCAGTGCCCGTACTAGCGAGCGTTCTGTTATGCCACATCTCGCAGCTTAGATTCCTTTTATCTTTCTTTTCTTTTACTATCAACGTTTCTGCCTCTTTCACTCTCTCTTCCAACTCTCTCCCCCCTCTCCATTTACTTACACAAATCTCGCATATACCCCAACCAGCGGTGCACGCACTACCAATCCTTCTGTTATGCCACATCTCGCTGCTTAGATTCATTCCCTCTTTCTTTTAACTCTCCACCTTTCTGCCTGTTTCACTTTCTCTTCCAACTCTCACCCCCCTCTCAATTTACTTACACAAATATCGCATATACCCCAAGCAGCTGTGCCCGCACGACCAATCCTTCTGTTATGCCACATCTTGCAGCTTCGATTCCTTCGCTCTTTCTTTTACTCTCCACGTTTCTGCCTCTTTCACTCGCTCTTCCAACTCTATCCCCCCTCTCCATTTACTTAGACAAATCTCGCAGATACCCCGAGCAGCTGTGCACGCACTACCAATCCTTCTGTTATGCCACATCTCGCAGCTTAGATTCCTTCGCTCTTTCTTTTACTCTCCACGTTTTTGCCTCTTTTACTCTCTCTTCCAACTCTCTCCCCCCTCTCCATTTACTTAGACAAATCTCTCAGATACCCCGAGCAGCTGTGCACGCACTACCAATCCTTCTGTTATGCCACATCTAGCAGCTTACATTCCTTTGCTCTTTCTTTTACTCTCCACGTTTTTGCCTCTTTCACTCTCTTTCCAACTCTCTCCCCCCTCTCCATTTACTTACACAAATCTCGCAGATACCCCAAGCAGCGGTGCACGCACTAACAATCCTTCTGTTATGCCACATCTCCACCGCTGTTAATAAATACACAACACAGGTTCAAGGTCCACCGTGATAGACCAAGGAGGTCTATATGTGGGTCTTCTTTAGACCACCAATGTCACATTACAGGACTATATGTAGTTGTGTCACCCAGTTGATGTATGTTTGTGGACAGCCCTGTGCGTTTTTCCCCTGCGAGTTTAAAAACCATATGCCCCAATGGAAATGCCCCCGTTATATTGTATTTCTGTCCGTATCAGAATTAGGCTGTAAAGTTAAAGGGCACCCATAATGAACGTCATTTTGAGTTAGAGTTACAAATGCCCTCTTAACCAAGGCAAAGTGGTGACTGAGACCTTTGGCTGCGTGATTTCAGCCAGGGCCCTACCTTTTTTAGGTGTACCCCTTTAAAAAGACTGATGACTTACCACCTGTAAGCGGGTTGTGCAGTCACCATTGCTGCTGAGCTCCTTTGCCTTCTACATTGTAAATGGACTGGTGAGTGCTGCACACAATAGAGTGTATGCTGCACAAAATAGAGGGCTCCTTTTTGCTGCCTCTTTCACTCTCTCTTCCAACTCTCTCCCCCCTCTCCATTTACTTACACAAATCTCGCAGACACCCCGAGCAGCTGTGCCCGCACTACCAATCCTTCTGTTATGCCACATCTCGCAGCTTAGATTCCTTCGCTCTTTCTTTTAACTCTCCACCTTTCTGTCTGTTTCACTCTCTCTTCAAACTCTCTCCCCCCTCTCCATTTACTTACACAAATCTCGCAGATACCCCAAGCAGCGCTGCACGCACTACCAATCCTTCTGTTATGCCACATCTCGCAGCTTAGATTCCTTCGCTCTTTCTTTTACTCTCCACGTTTCTGCCTCTTTCACTCTCTCTTCCAACTCTCTCCCCCCTCTCCATTTACTTAGACAAATCTCGCAGATACCCCAAGCAGCTGTGCATGCACTACCAATCCTTCTGTTATGCCAAATCTCGCAGCTTACATTCCTTCGCTCTTTCTTTTACTCTCCACGTTTTTGCCTCTTTCACTCTCTTTCCAACTCTCTCCCCCCTCTCCATTTACTTACACAAATCTCGCAGATACCCCGAGCAGCTGTGCACGCACTACCAATCCTTCTGTTATGCCACATCTCGCCGCTTAGATTCCTTCGCTCTTTCTTTTACTCTCCACTTTTTTGCCTCTTTCACTCTCTCTTCCAACTCTCTCCCCCCTCTCCATTAACTCTGACAAATCTCGCAGATACCCCAAGCAGCTGTGCACGCACTACCAATCCTTCTGTTAGGCCAAATCTCGCAGCTTACATTCCTTCGCTCTTTCTTTTACTCTCCACGTTTTTGCCTCTTTCACTCTCTCTTCCAACTCTCTCCACCCTATCTATTTACTTACACAAATCTCGCAGATACCCCAAGCAGCGGTGCACGCACTAACAATCCTTCTGTTATGCCACATCTCCACCGCTGTTAATAAATACACCACACAGGTTCAAGGTCCACCGTGAGAGACCAAGGAGGTCTATATGTCGGTCTTCTTTAGACCACCAATGTCACATTACAGGACTATATGTAGTTGTGTCACCCAGTTGTTGTATGTTTGTGGACAGCCATGTGCGTTTTTCCCCTGCGAGTTTAAAAACCATATGCCCCAATGGAAATGCCCCCGTTATATTGTATTTCTGTCCGTATCAGAATAAGGCTGTAAAGTTAAAGGGCACCCATAATGAACGTCATTTTCAGTTAGAGTTACAAATGCCCTCTTAACCAAGGCAAAGTGGTGACTGAGACCTTTGGCTGCGTGATTTCAGCCAGGGCCCTACGTTTTTTAGGTGTACCCCTTTAAAAAGACTGATGACTTACCACCTGTAAGCGGGTTGTGCAGTCACCATTGCTGCTGAGCTCCTTTGCCTTCTACATTGTAAATGGACTGGTGAGTGCTGCACACAATAGAGTGTATGCTGCACAAAATAGAGGGCTCCTTTTTGCTGCCTCTTTCACTCTCTCTTCCAACTCTCTCCCCCCTCTCCATTTACTTACACAAATCTCGCAGACACCCCGAGCAGCTGTGCCCGCACTACCAATCCTTCCGTTATGCCACATCTCGCAGCTTAGATTCCTTCGCTCTTTCTTTTACTCTCCACGTTTTTGCCTCTTTCACCTCTCTCTTCCAACTCTCTCCCCCCTCTCCATTTACTTAGACAAATCTCGCAGATACCCCGAGCAGCTGTGCACGCACTACCAATCCTTCTGTTATGCCACATCTCGCAGCTTAGATTCCTTCGCTCTTTCTTTTACTCTCCACGTTTTTGCCTCTTTCACTCTCTTTTCCAAGTCTCTCCCCCCTCTCCATTTACTTACACAAATCTCGCAGATACCCCGAGCAGCTGTGCACGCTCTACTAATCCTTCTGTTATGCCACATCTCGCACCTCTGATTCCTTCGCTTTTTCTTTTACTCTCCACGTTTTTACCTCTTTCACTCTCTCTTCCAACTCTATCCCCCCTCTCCATTTACTTAGACAAATCTCGCATATACCCCAAGCAGCTGTGCACGCACTACCAATCCTTCTGTTATGCCACACCTCGCAGCTTACATTCCTTTGCTCTTTCTTTTCTTTTCCTATCAACGTTTCAGCCTCTTTCACTCTCTCCTCCAACTCTCTCCCCCCCTCTCCATTTACTTACACAAATCTCGCATATACCCCAAGCAGCTGTGCCCGCACTACCAATCCTTCTGTTATGCCACATTTCTCAGCTTACAGATCCCTTCGCTCTTTCTTTTCCTCTCCACGTTTCTGCCTCTTACACTATCTCTTCCAACTCTCTCCCTCCCTCTCCATCTACTTACACAAATCTCACAGATACCCCGAGCAGCAGTGACAGCACTTCCAAGCGTTCTGTTATGCCACATCTCTCAGTTTACAGATTCCTTTGCTCTTTCTTTTAAAAGAATTGCATTAACAAAATGTTAAGTACTTCACGTGAAGACTTACAAAAGATATATTATAACCAACATTTCTTTCTTCTCCTTTCAGATTATTCAAACAACAACGAAAGAAACACAAGTTAAGGTAAATACTACTTTGCCAGTTAGGGCAAAGATTGTCAAAAGTTTATACCTTACAGTCCCCCCAATAAATTAGGTACTCGGAAAAGGTTTTTAATTTAAAATTGGTGCAAACATACTTTTATTATAACATCTAAGATGCATAGATGCTTGAAAGCAAGTTACCATCAAGGGAATAGAAAATTTAATAGCAAATCACAAGGTAAGCAATGCTTACCAAATAGTGTTTTTGCTGTCTTGCACAATTTATGCAAACCAGTAACTACTTGGAACTCTAATGATCTGCATTATATCATGGACCGTGGGGACGCTTTATATCTACAAATGCATTCTATTAACAAAGAAACACTTATGCATCCAGATGACTTGCCAAGGTATATAGACCACAATCAAGAGATATATTCACTCACGCTACGAAACGCTTACTACGGTGATGTCCTTAAACGTTTTGATAAAGCGTACCCAGATATTAGCACAGCATTAAATGTAACTCTTAATAAGCATTGTGGTGTTATACTTTGTATGGATGTATATGTTATAGCAATTTTCAAACATATGCAAACATACTTTGTATTTGATTCACATAGCAGGGACGATGAAGGCATGCCTCATTCTAATGGAACATGTGTTACAATTGCATTTCATTCTTTTGAAGGGCTGATTCAATATGTTGTGAAACTAGCATATCAGTTTACACATCAGGCTGATCAATGTGTCCAATTTGAATTAACACCACTAGATATAAAAATCATTCAGAGGAAATCTTTTACTAAAGCACTTACTGTGAACAATAAAAATAGGCACCTACCGCAAGAAAGAAACATTTGGGTACATACTACTGAATGTACTCCTAATCAGACTATAACATCAACTACAATGTCTTCATATAATGTACAGAATCAAAGTAAGCCAGGGAATAGCAATTTATCACAATTACCAGGAAATAGTAAATCTATACAGGGAACAAAGAAATGTTCTCCGAAAAGAAAAAGGGATTCAAGTACATGTCCACAAAAAGTGGTAAAAAGGAAAAAAAATTATATAGCTGAAGAAGACAATTCCAACTGTCAACACATTGGTATTGCTCAAAAAAGACCAACATTAAATAAGTGTCAAAGGCAGAAACGAGGTAAACAAATACATACAATTATTAGGAAATTCCACCGTGAAATATTGCATGGGCCAGAGTACATTTGTACTCTTTGCAATCAATTGTGGCATAAACCAACGGTGAGAAATACAGGCAGTGTTAGCCAATCCGAAATTTTCAGAAAGTGTAACATTAGTACGAAGAAAACAAATTTAATTTGTATCACTTGCTATTATTACATTCGCAAAGATAAAATACCACCATGTTCAATTCTAAATGGCATGGGCTTCCCAAATGTACCAGCTGAATTAGAATTATATGATTTAGAAGAACGATTAGTTTCACCTAGGATACCATTCTTACAAATTCGGACTCTGCCACGCGGTTTTCAAAAATCGTTATCAGGTGCAGTAGTTAATGTACCTGCAGATGTTATGACAACTGTTACCATTTTACCAAGGCAAATTAATGACGCCATGACAATCCCAGTGAAATTAAAAAGGAAATTAGTCTATAAATCATATACACATTATGAAAATATTAGACCAAATACTGTAAAAAAGGCAGCTACATGGCTAGCTAAAAATAGTACAATGTTTAATGAATATGGTGTTACTATTAACCCTGACTGGGAGTATATACCTCCAGAAATAGAATATCACAATGAGACTTCGGAGACAAACAATTCATCTGATAGTTCAGACAACATAGAAGCTGGAAATTTGGATACTATGTTAACAAATGAAACTATTACTACAAATTCGGTGAATGTGTTAAGTTTAGCTCCAGCTGAACATAACACGCCAAGAGGTTTATATGAGGATAAAGATTCTGAGTTTTTGGCTTTCCCTACTATTTTTTGTGGTGAACGAAGGCCAAACAATAAGGAAAGGCACATACCGGTACATTATAGTACTATTTGCCAAACAGAGTTAAGAAGTTATGATAGAAGAGTCGCTAAATCTATTAGTAATGTCTTTTTTAAACTGAAGAAATTACATATTAAGCAGATCCACGGTAAAATCAACATTTCCATCAGGAAAAAATTTACAGATGGAAATAAAATAACTGCTAAAGACATAAAATATAATATAGAGAATGTTTTACAGTTTAATGAGGGTTACAAAGTATTAAAAACTATACGCAGTTCACCTCCATATTGGGAAAGTTGCAAAAAAGATATTTTTGCAATGATAAGGCAACTTGGCATACCTACTTTCTTTTTGACTTTATCTGCTGCCGAAACTAAATGGCACCATTTAATAAATATACTATTGAGAGTTAGAAACTTAAAGGAATGCACAGAGGAAGAATTTTTAAACATGTCTTGGGAAACTAAAAGTAAATTAATACAAGAAGATCCGATAACATGTGCAAGACAGTTTGACTATCAAGTTAGGAAATTCTTTAATTGTGTTTTGATGAATGGCACTAATCCTATTGGGGAAATAGTAGACTACTTTTACAGAGTTGAATTCCAACAAAGAGGTTCTCCACATATACATGCATTACTCTGGGTAAACAAAGCACCACTGTATGGTGTTTCACCAGTGGAAGAAGTCAATAGCTTCATTGACAAATATATCACTTGTCATAAATCTGAGAACCCTACTTTACAACCGTTAATAAATTTACAAAGGCATGGTCATACCAAAAATTGCAGGCGTAAACATCAAAGGACATGCAAATATCAATATCCTAAATACCCAATGTCAACAACGCTTATATTAGAGCCATTAACACTTGAGGGGACAAATAAGCAATGGCAAGATAATATTAAAAGAATACATGAAGCTATGAATAGTACTACTTTTAATACCCTTTCTTTTGCCGAATTTTTAGACTTCATTAAAATGGATGATAACGAATATATTACTTCAATACAAACTAGCTTACAAAAAACAACGATTTTTTTGAAACGAACACCAGCCGAATGCTTCATCAATAACTACAATAGTATTCTTTTAGAAGCTTGGCGAGCAAACATAGACTTGCAGTTTATACTGGACCCTTATGCTTGTGCTGTCTACATTATCTCATATATCAGTAAATCTCAAAGAGGAATTAGCAAACTTCTAGCGCAAGCTGCTAAAGAGGTACCAAGCAATAGTAATGTCAAAGATCAACTTAAACACATAGGAAACAAATTCCTCAACTGCACAGAAATTAGTGCTCAAGAAGCAGCATATCTCATTCTTCAAATACCATTAAGGAAAAGCTCACGATCATTTGTATTTATTAATACTAGCCGTCCAGAAAAAAGAACTTATTTAATGCGTGATATGGAAACAATTAATAACTTGCCTGAAAATTCAACTGACATTCAATGTGAAAATATTATTATAAAGTACTGCAAACGCCCACAATCATTAGAGATGTGCACGTTAGCAGACTATGCAGCTAATTTTAACTATGTGAAGAAAAAAACACATGGCAGAGAAATCAATGATAGCGAAGATTTACTTGCAGAACAAAACTTTTACAGCTCAGATGAGGAAGAATTAGAAATAGCATGTAGTCACGGGAATAAAGAACAACAGAAACAGAATTATGATTATGCTTTAAATAAGCGCACACAAGGGAAAATTATACGCTTTTGCAGATTTAACAAAAATAATGAACCAGAAGAGTATTATAGAGAGATATTAATGTTGCACTATCCATGGAGGGAAGAACATAAAATCCAAATAAACAAGGCAACTTACTATGCCAGGTATCTGGAAGTTAAAACATTTGTTGACGCACAACTAAAAATCTATAACAAACAGCATGGAGAAGTTACAAACATTCTTCATGAACAGTGTCTTGAAAATGTAATTTCAGCTCCTCTATCACCAACAGTAAATATACAGAGAGAAGACGAAAATAATGAAATAAATAATATATATGATTTGGCGCTAGATTTAGGAATTAGAACTACCACCAATGAACAAACTTCAACTAACTTTTTCTTACCCAATGAGAAATACCAACAACTTATGCAAAACTTAACGGAAGAACAACTACAATTTGTTTACCATCACTTGCATTGGTTTAAAACTACAAGCACTCCATGCTATACTTTTTGCACCGGAGGGGCAGGTGTTGGGAAAAGTTTTGTAATATCTGCACTATATCAAACTTTACTACGTTACTATAACACAAAGGCAGGTGAAAACCCAGACAATGTTTATATCTTACTTACTGCTCCAACTGGAAAGGCTGCCCATAATATTAATGGCAAAACACTGCATAGCACTTTCAAAATACCTGTGTCGCAAAGTTTGACTTATAAACAACTGAGTCATGAACATAGAACTGCTCTACAAATGGAAATGATGCATGTTAGAGTTGTTATTATAGATGAAATTTCAATGGTAGGGCACAATATGTTAAATTTTATACATAACAGGCTACAAGAAATAAAATCATCTAATGAACCATTTGGAGGCATTTCTATTTTAGCCATTGGTGACTTTTACCAATTAAAACCTGTATTTGACAGATACATTTTTCAGGATTCTACACAGTTGTATGGTCCTTTAAGTGCAAACTTATGGAAAGAACATTTTAAAATTTTTGAATTAACAAAAATTATGCGCCAAAAAGAAGATCTTCAATTTGCTCAACTACTAAACCGGTTGAGAGAAGGCAAGCATACTGAAGAAGATATTTCACAAATTAAGCTAAGGGAAATACAACCTGATGAGAGTCTATTAGAAACAATACCATATATCATGTCAACTAATAGAGAAGTTAATGATATTAACCAAAATGTTTTGGAAAAACATTGCAAACATTATCCAGTCTACATAACAGTAGCAAGCGATACCGTAAGTTCTGATTTGTCAGAAAATGTGAAAAAAACAATTCTGAAGCAACTGCCCAAAGATCCACAGAAAACAATGGGCCTTTCACATACATTACACATAGCCTTACAACTTCGTTATGATTTAAGTTGCAATGTGGATGTAAATGATGGTTTAACAAATGGCGCAACTGGTGTTGTACAATTAGTTGAATTGATTAACAATACACCTATTATTGTTTGGTTGTTATTTGAGAATCAGAGTATAGGACAAACAACCAGACAACAATATAAACACTTATATCATTCACAAATTCAAAACACATGGACACCAATACATGCTATATCTAGACATTTTCAATATACTAAGAAATGTATTACCATTATACGGAAGCAATTTCCTTTACGCCAAGCCTCAGCACGGACTATACATCGCACACAAGGTGCAACTATCGAACCACTTTATATACACTTTAATAACAGCAAAATTCATCATTTGCATTATGTTGCTATTAGCAGGGCAAAATCAATACAAAATGTATATGTACAGAATTTCGATGAACGTAAAATATTAGTACATCCACAAGTTAATGATGAAATGCACAGATTAAGGACAGAAATGCCACTTGAAATACATATCCCACAGTTACATACATACACTGCACATTTCAATATAATTGCACACAATATAAGATCACTACAGAAACATTTTACTTCTATGATAGCCGATAGTAATATATTGCAAGCAGACATTATATGCTTAACTGAGATCAACACTACAAGGAAGGCTACAGATAGTGATTTTACGATACAACAATACCATCACATTATATTTGATAAATTTCATACATACAACACTAACCATGGAATGATCATGTACTACAAATTTTTTTTATTTATATTGCCTATTTATGAGACACATGAAGGGATAGACATTTTACATTTTACTGTACATATTCAGAACACGGATTACCTTATTATTATTGTATACAAACCACCACAAAAAAGTATAACTTCTCTTTTGGATTTTATCAAAAATATTACTGATTTTTACCCCACACACAAATTTATCATTATAGGGGATTTTAATGTGGATCTATCTCAACAAAATTCATACACTAAGCAATTAATTGAATTCTTTGAAGGTAAATTACAATGTAATCAACTCATTTCCAGTTACACAACTAACTACCAATCCATTTTAGATCATATATATACAAATGGAAACCTGCACAACTATGGTACATTAGAATGCTATTACAGTGATCATAAAGCAATATGGGTTTGTATTTAACATCTTATAACGCTTTTTCTATTTCAGATGATGTCTATTGAAGAAATCATTAACATTAATACCAATGACAACAAACCATATCAGAAACCCATACGAGTTAATGTAATCAACTGCTCTGGAAAAACTACTTACAAAAATGCAAAACAAGAACAAAAAATTCTATTTCATTTGGCTCTAGCAGATAAAACTGGTACTATGAAATGTACTTGTTATCAAGAAGAATTATACGAGCAAACTCAAAGTAACTGTGGACTACTGATACGCAACTTCATCATCAAAAACAAAACAATTCTAATTACTAAGCAAACAAAAGTTACAAAATTTCCGGCAATGAAAATTGAGGAGGGCCTTATCCAACAAGCGAAGAACATTTTGCATCCGCCTGCACCATCTGCTTCTCCCATTAAGGATATAAAACGTGCAACTCTAAAAAGTCTTATGACCGTTTCTGGGACAATATGTGGCGTAAGTATCAACGCAAATATGTCATCATGTCACAACTAAAACTGCCTAGTTAGCTTACACACACATTACACCTTTGCTAACTTCACTAACAAGCTAAATACACATAGCATTATACAGTCTGTCACACTATGTAGAAAGCACAAACTTTTTTAACGATAATATGCCAGAGTTTCTCTGTCTACTATAAATACAAGCACTCTCTACAAATCCATTTTTGGAAATAAACAATGCTACCTTTTCTAAAGGAGGTTCTGTTGGGTCCTTAAATATGACACCTTAGATTGCCATTCATACAACGCACTATTACTAAGTGTTTTTTCTTTCCGAATTTAATACAATGTTTCTTTGGTGTAGGAAGAGGACGTAAAGACTGTCTTTATCAATGGAGAAGATACTCCACTGAAATCGATTACTTTAAAAGATGCAACAGATGACATCAAAGTGACACTGTGGAGAGAAGCTACACTATTTAACATACATCTTGGAGATTATGTTACGCTAACTCATGTAACTGTCCATGAATTTAATGCACAGAAAATTTTGAATACAACGAGGCACAGCAAAATAGAGGTAAGCAGACAACTCTGGCTCTTTCAGACACTCTGGCTCTTTCAGACACTCTGGCTCTTTCAGACACTCTGGCTCTTTCAGACACTCTGGCTCTTTCAGACACTCTGGCTCTTTCAGACACTCTGGCTCTTTCAGACACTCTGGCTCTTTCAGACACTCTGGCTCTTTCAGACACTCTGGCTCTTTCAGACACACTGGCTCTTTCAGACACTCTGGCTCTTTCAGACACTCTGGCTCTTTCAGACACTCTGGCTCTTTCAGACACTCTGGCTCTTTCAGACACTCTGGCTCTTTCGGACACTCTGGCTCTTTCGGACACTCTGGCTCTTTCGGACACTCTGGCTCTTTCGGACACTCTGGCTCTTTCAGACACTCTGGCTCTTTCAGACACTCTGGCTCTTTCAGACACTCTGGCTCTTTTCAGACACTCTGGCTCTTTTCAGACACTCTGGCTCTTTTCAGACACTCTGGCTCTTTTCAGACACTCTGGCTCTTTCAGACACTCTGGCTCTTTTCAGACACTCTGCCTCTTTTCAGACACTCTGGCTCCTTTCGCCCACTCTGTACCTTGTTCCCACTCTGTACCTTTTTCCCACTCTGTACCTTTCGCACACTCTGTACCTTTCGCACACTCTGTACCTTTCGCCCACTCTGTACCTTTCGCCCACTCTGTAACTTTTTCCCACTCTGTACCTTTCGCCCACTCTGTACCTTTCGCCCACTCTGTACCTTTCGCCCACTCTGTACCTTTCGCCCACTCTGTACCTTTCGCCCACTCTGTACCTTTCGCCCACTCTGTACCTTTCGACCACTCTGTACCTTTCGCCCACTCTGTACCTTTCGCCCACTCTGTACCTTTCGCCCACTCTGTACCTTTCGCCCACTCTGTACCTTTCGCCCACTCTGTACCTTTCGCCCACTCTGTACCTTTCGCCCACTCTGTACCTTTCGCACACTCTGTACCTTTCGCACACTCTGTACCTTTCGCACACTCTGTACCTTTCGCACACTCTGTACCTTTCGTCCACTCTGTACCTTTCGTCCACTCTGTAACTTTCGCCCACTCTGTACCTTTCGCCCACTCTGTACCTTTCGCCCACTCTGTACCTTTCGCCCACTCTGTACCTTTCGCCCACTCTGTACCTTTCGCCCACTCTGTACCTTTCGCCCACTCTGTACCTTTCGCCCACTCTGTACCTTTCACCCACTCTGTACCTTTCGCCCACTCTGTACCTTTCGCCCACTCTCTACCTTTCGCCCACTCTCTACCTTTCGCCCACTCTGAACCTTTCGCACACTTTGAACCTTTCGCCCACTCTGTACCTTTCGCCCACTCTGAACCTTTCGCCCACTCTGAACCTTTCGCCCACTCTGAACCTTTCGCCCACTCTGAACCTTTCGCCCACTCTGAACCTTTCGCCCACTCTGTACCTTTCGCCCACTCTGTAGCTTTCGCCCACTCTGTACCTTTCACACACTCTGTACCTTTCGCCCACTCTGTACCTTTCATGCACTCTCTATCACACACACACACTCTTGCTCTCAAACTAAAAATCTCTCTTTCAGACTGGACTTACAAACAAATAAAGTATAAGAATCTAAGGACTAATTGTTGCATTTCTTTTGTCTCAACAGGTAACAGCCCCACCACAGGAAAATATTGACATTCAAATTTATGGCGTCGAAAGCACCAAAGATGAAACCAGTATGATAACTATTAGGGTGACAAACACAGACGTTTATCAATCGATGCCAATTCAAAATGACATACTAATCAAATGGTTTATGTTGGATGATGAGGTGGACAACATTGGAAATGCACTTGTACATTATTTGCCACAAACTTGTGAAGTGGTGTTTTGTAATGGGAAAATCATAAACATTCTAAAAGAGAAAGACGATGAAGACATATGTTCAGAGTAAATATCTCATGTTGCCCTTATCTCTCATTTTTGTATAAAAATTCAAAGTAATTATTATTGTTTTTAATAAAAAATAAAAGGTGTGAAATAAAAACTTTGAAATTCTTTGATCTGGTTTTGGGAAAGGAAGGATACATACAACTACAACTACACTCAACTAATACAACATAGTCACACACATAGAACTATCATGCAATAACACACACACTCTGTACCTTGCGCGAACTCCGATGCTTTAAGCCACTCTGCATCCTTCCGCCACTCTGCGTCATTCAGCCACTCTGCATCATTCACCCACTCTGCTTCATTCACCCACTCTGCTTCATTCACCCACTCTGCTTCATTCACCCACTCTTCTTCATTCACCCACTCTGCTTCATTCACCCACTCTGCTTCATTCAGCCACTCTGCTTCATTCAGCCACTCTGCTTCATTCACCCACTCTGCTTCAGTGAGCCACTCGGCTTCAGTCACCCAGTCTGCCTCAGTCACCCACTGTGCATCTTTCACCCACTCTGCATCTTTCACCCACTCTACATCTTTCACCCACTATTCATCTTACACCCACATTCTGCATCTTGCACCCACACTCCGCATCTTGCACCCATTCTGGTACAGCACAGGCAACAGCAGTGCAAGCTTCCCTTACACATGGAACAGGTACATCACCGACAGCAGCAGTGCAAGCTTCCCTCACACACGGAGCAGGTACAGCACAGGCAGCTATGAACAATGTGCCTGACCTTAGTGCAAGGTGAACTATCCCTTTCTTTCTATAAATTGCGATAAGCCTAGTACTGGATGTGTTAGCTCCTACTACTAGTTTCAGTGTCTATTGTCACATTTAGTTTGAACTATACATTCCTAAAGCCATATGTGTGTGTGCCCATTAATCCCTGGTGCTGTACTTCACCGTCCATCAAAATTTTTCGAGTGCACAAAAGGGGGAGGGGTATTGGCAACGCCTCACGGGAGCAACCAACATGGAGGATGTGTCAAACTGGTACTCGCTTGACTCCCCACTGTATCATCATCAGCAGTTGCCAACAGTAAAAGTAAAGGGGATCAAAACATTGTGCTAAAGAAAAAAAAACTCCGTGTAGTGATGTGAATGGCCCAACAACGTGATAGATCCCGCAGATACATCAAGCAGCATCTCGCAGCTTACATTCATTCGCTCTTTCTTTTACTCTCCACATTTTTGCCTCTTTCACTCTCTCTTCCAAATCTCTCCCCCCTCTCCATTTACTTACACAAATCTCGCAGATACCCCAAGCAGCGTTGCAAGCACTACCAATCCTTCTGTTATGCCACATCTCGCAGCTTACATTCCTTCGCTCTTTCTTTTACTCTCCACTTTTCTGCCTATTTCACTATCTCTTCAAACTCTCTCCCCCCTCTCCATTTACTTACACAAATATCGCAGATACCCCAAACATCTGTGCCCGCACTACCAATCCTTCTGTTATGCCACTTCCCGCAGCTTAGATTCCTTCGCTATTTCTTTTCTTTTCATATCAACGTTTCTGCCTCTTTCACTCTCTCTTCCAACTCTCTCCCCCCTCTCCATTTACTTACACAAATGTCGCAGATACCCCAAGCAGCAGTGCCCGCACTACCAATCCTTCTGTTATGCCACATCTCTCAGCTTACAGATTCCTTCGCTCTGTCTTTTACTCTCCACGTTTCAGCCTCATTCGCTCTCTCTTCCAAATCCCTCCCCCCTCTCCATTTACTTACACTAATCTCGCAGATACCCCAAGCAGCAGTGCCCGCACTACCGATCCTTTTGTTAAGCCACATCTTTCATCTTACATATTCCTTCGCTCTTTCTTTTACTCTCCACCTTTCGGCCTCTTTCACTCTCTCTTCCAACTCTCTCCCCCTCTCCATTTACTTACACAAATCGCTCTGAAACACTAAGCAGCAGTGCCCGCACTACCAATCCTTCTGTTATGCCACATCTCTCAGCTTACATATTCCTTCGCTCTTTCTTTTACTCTCCACCTTTCTGCCTCTTTCACTCTCTCTTCCAACTCTCTCCCTCCTCTCCAATTACTTACACAGAGCAGGTACACCACAGGCATCAACAGTGCAAGCTTACCTCACACACAGAGCAGGTACAGCACAGGCAGCAACAGTGCAAGCTTCCATCACACACGGAGCAGGTACAGCACAGGCAACAGCAATGTAAGATTCCCTCAAACACGGAGCAGGTACAGCACAGCCAACAGCAGTGCAAGCTTCCCTTACACATGGAACAGGTACAGCACCGACAGCATCAGTGCAAGCTTCCCTCACACACAGACCAGGTACAGCACAGGCAGCAGCAGTGCAAGCTTCCCTCACACATAGATCAGGTACAGCACAGGTGGCAGCAGTGCAAGCTTCCCTCACACATACATCAGGTACAGCACAGGCGGCAGCAGTGCAAGCTTCCCTTACACATGGAACAGGTACAGCACCGACAGCAGCAGTGCAAGCTTCCCTCACACATAGATCAGGTACAGCACAGGCGGCAGCAGTGCAAGCTTCCCTCACACATAGATCAGGTACAGCACAGGCGGCAGCAGTGCAAGCTTCCCTCACACATACATCAGGTACAGCACAGGCGGCAGCAGTGCAAGCTTCCCTTACACATGGAACAGGTACAGCACCGACAGCAGCAGTGCAAGCTTCCCTCACACATAGATCAGGTACAGCACAGGCTGCAGCAGTGCAAGCTTCCCTCAAACATAGATCAGGTACAGCACAGGCGGCAGCAGTGCAAGCTTCCCTCACACATACATCAGGTACAGCACAGGCGGCAGCAGTGCAATCTTCACTTACACATGGAACAGGTACAGCACCGACAGCAGCAGTGCAAGCTTCCCTCAGACATAGATCAGGTACAGCACAGGCAGCAGCAGTGCAAGCTTCCCTCACACATAGATCAGGTACAGCATAGTCGGCAGCAGTGCAATCTTCCCTCACACATAGATCAGGTACAGCACAGGCGGCAGCTGTGTAAGCTTCCCTTACACATAGATCAGGTACAGCACAGGCAGCAGCAGTGCTTGCTTCCCTCACACACGGAGCAGGTACAGCACAGGCAACAGCAGTGCAAGCTTCCCTTACACATGGAACAGGTACAGCACCGACAGCAGCAGTGCAAGCTTCCCTCACACACCGTCACACACCCTCAGCTTCACACACCCTCACTCACCCTCACACACACACACATACAACAACAAAAGGAATAATTGAAATAAACTATCCTAATCCACACTCTAACTCCAAGATAGAAATCCTGAGTCCTAATTCACCCTAATAAACTAACAGCCTAATTCACCCTACAAATACATACTCAAGATACGCAACAGAAAGACATCCTAGAAAATAACAACCAAAGTAAAAATACGCGCAATGATGTTTATCAAGCTTCAGGTCACCAAACCAACAATTATTAGGACAAAATAACACCAACAAAAGACCGAAGAATTATCAGTCAGGATGCGAGGACTAGGATGTACTAACACAAAAGTAAAACAGCCTATTTTTAACTTGGGTAATAAACAAGCACTATTCATCCCGTGAATCGAAAGGATTAAACACAATTGTCATGAGTTACACAAAAAGCCGTAGGCATATAACAATAGCACTTCATCACACGGAATTACATCAAGTATTAAAAACATATTACGCAACTTGGATTCAGCGCAAAAAAAAATCAATAAACATTACATATGTCTCTTAGCTTCACAAAAGAAATCGTTATACAATTAATACATTTTAAGTGTACAATATTCATGGCGAAAAGAGTACTTAGAAACTCAATGAACAGCTCTTGTACGTCAAATTACAAACAACTGCTAATAATACATTACATAACACTTTAAGAAAATTAATACATTACATATCGATTAATAAAAACAAGACTTTAATTACACCACATAATAATCATTTCGAAATATTACAAACAAAAAAATACAATGTCAACAGTATTAAAAATACACTCCTATTCATTCGTTAACTTAAATATACTATATGTAGTAAATAAAACACCTAATTGCATATAAATTACATAAATAACTAAAATAATTACAATCGCTAACAAAAAATGTCACTATTTATATAAATACACTCGTAATTATTAACTATTTTATGCATACTATCAATACTACTTTACATTATATTACAAATACACGTCGAGGGAATCTCTTACCTATCCGACGACGCACCAACAGCACACGTACAGGAACACGCCTTCCGCATCCGGCTATTCTCCATGTTCTGGAGAATTCCACCAATTACGTATGCTAATCGGAACGCGACGTCAAAAACGTCGCGCTCCGATTGGCTAAAATAAACGTCCATCAAAAAAAAAACGTAACGGGAGGGAAAAGAAAAAAAAAACTAGAACGCTAACCTGGTAAATGTAGGTAGCGTTCAGGTGGCGATTTCCGTCAGACATTTTATTAACAAAAATTTTTTACAACATCAACCCCTCACCCTCTATAACTCTCTATCACCCTCAACACATCACCATCACTCACCCTCACTCACCCTCAATCACCCTCACTCACCCTCACCCTCACTTACCCACACTCACCCTCACCCTCACTCACCCTCACTCACCCTCAATCACCCTCACCCTCACTCACCCTCAATCACCCTCACTCACCCTCACTCACCCTCACTCACCCTCATTCACACTCACTCACCCTCACTCACCCTCAAGCCCTCACCCTCACTCACCCTCACTCACTCTCACTCACCCTCACTCACCCTCAACACCTCACCCTCACTCACACTCAACCACTCACCCTCACCCTCACTCAGCCTCAAACCCTTACCCTCAATCACCCTCACCCTCACTCAGCCTCAACCCCCCACTCACCCTCAAATCCTCATCCTCAATCACTCTCAACCCTTCACCCTCACTCACCCTCAACCCCTCACCCTCACTCACCCTCACTCACCCTCACTCACCCTCACTCACCCTCACCCACCCTCACTCACCCTCACTCACCCTCACCCACACTCACCCTCACTCACCCTCAACGCCTCCCCCTCACTCACTCTCAACCCCTCACCCTCACTCACCCTCAACACTTCACCCTCACCCTCACTCACCCTCAACCGTTCACCCTCAACCCCTCACTCACCCTCACTCTCACTCACCCTCACTTACCCTCAACGCCTCACCCTCACTCACCCTCAACACTTCACCCTCACCCTCACTCACCCTCAACCGTTCACCCTCAACCCCTCACTCACCCTCACTCTCACTCACCCTCACTTACCCTCACCCCCTCTGCCTCACCATCACTCACCCTCACTTACCCTCAACCGCTCAGCCTCACCCTCACCCTCACTCACCCTCAACCCCTCACCCTCACTCACCCTCACCCTCACTCAGCCTCAACCCCCCACTCACCCTCAAATACTCATCCTCAATCACCCTCAACCCCTCACCCTCACTCACCCTCACTCACCCTCACTCACCCTCACTCACCCTCACTCACCCTCACTCACCCTCACCCACCCTCACTCACCCTCACTCACCCTCACCCACACTCACCCTCACTCACCCTCAACGCCTCCCCCTCACTCACTCTCAACCCCTCACCCTCACTCACCCTCAACACTTCACCCTCACCCTCACTCACCCTCAACCGTTCACCCTCAACCCCTCACTCACCCTCACTCTCACTCACCCTCACTTACCCTCAACGCATCACCCTCACTCACTCTCAACCCCTCACCCTCACTCACCCTCAACACTTCACCCTCACCCTCACTCACCCTCAACGGTTCACCCTCAACCCCTCACTCACCCTCACTCTCACTCACCCTCACTTACCCTCACCCCCTCTGCCTCACCATCACTCACCCTCACTTACCCTCAACCGCTCAGCCTCACCCTCACCCTCACTCACCCTCAACCCCTCACCCTCACTCACCCTCACCCTCACTCAGCCTCAACCCCCCACTCACCCTCAAATCCTCATCCTCAATCACTCTCAACCCTTCACCCTCACTCACCCTCAACCCCTCACCCTCACTCACCCTCACTCACCCTCACTCACCCTCATCCACCCTCACTCACCCTCACCCACACTCACCCTCACCCTCACTCACCCTCAACGCCTCACCCTCACTCACTCTCAACCCCTCACCCTCACTCACCCTCAACACTTCACCCTCACCCTCAATCACCCTCAACCGTTCACCCTCAACCCCTCACTCACCCTCACCCTCACTTACCCTCAACGCCTCACCCTCACTCACTCTCAACCCCTCACCCTCACTCACCCTCAACACTTCACCCTCACCCTCACTCACCCTCAACCGTTCACCCTCAACCCCTCACTCACCCTCACTCTCACTCACCCTCACTTACCCTCACCCCCTCTGTCTCACCATCACTCACCCTCACTTACCCTCAACCTCTCAGCCTCACCCTCACCCTCACTCACCCTCAACCCCTCACCCTCACTCACCCTCACTCACACTCACACTCAACCCCTCACACTCACTAACCCTCACCCTCAACTCCTCACCCTCACTCACCCTCAACACCTCACCCTCACCCTCACTCACCCTCACCCTCCCTCAACACCTCACACTCAATCACTCTCACCCTCACTCACACTCAACTCCTCACCCTTACCCTCACTCACCCTCTCACCCTCAACGCCTCACCCACCCTCAACACCTCTCCCTCACTCACCCTCCCTCACACTCACTCACCCTCACTCACCCCCACTCAACACCTCACCCTCACTCACCCTAAACCCCTCACCCTCACCCCCTTACCCTCAATCACCCTCACCCCCTTACCCTCAAACACCCTCACCCTCACCAATAACTAAAACTTTTCTAATGCTATACTTATTGCATTCCAACCCCACTCATCCACGCAACGCCACTCACACACGCAACGCCACTCACACACGCAACGCCACTCACACACGCAACGCCACTCACACACGCTACGCCACTCACACACGCTACGCCACTCACAAACGCTACGCCACTCACACACGCAACGCCACTCACACACGCAACGCCACTCACACACGCCACTCATCCACGCAACGCCACTCATCCACGCAACGCCACTCATCCATGCAACGCCACTCATCCACGCAACGCCACTCATCCACGCAACGCCACTCTTCCATTTGCAAAAAGAAAAAAGTCTAACTATTCTATTGCGAGACCTATTGCATTTCCAATGCTTGTTTCTTTTTTTCTTCAGCAGTCCATGAGAGTGCATTTGTTTTCCAGTTGTCTCCCTTGTGTGTCCCCCACCCCGTGCTCTGCGTTGTTCTCTCTCATCGGTGTTCTTCCTTTCCTTCCCCCCTGTTGCTTTCTCACGCATGTGTGCCCCTCACCACTCACCCATACACCATGTTGCTGTCCCTCACCTGTGTGCTTCACCCCATCCACCATGTTATTCTCACTCATGTGCTATTATTTTTACCACCCTGCCCATTCCTTGTTTCTTCCCACCCCCACCAAATCCTTTGTCGACCCCTAACCCATATTTTAACTATTATTTCCATTTTTTGTTGGGGACGGCATCACATTGCTGTTGCAACTTTCACTTTCTAAATAAAAGTTCTTTTTATTTACTTCATTTTTATATATTTTTTAATTTACTGATCCATCTTGGTTTGGTAAATAAAGAAAATGACACCTGTGTAATGCACATACGTGCGACATGCGCACTCATTTACAATGACCCATTGCCCCATGCTCTACTCTGTAGTGGGCGGAAGAAAATTGTGAATGACGCAACAACTGACCAATGTATGAAGAGGGACTGGATGAAAACTCCTGTAAGTGTATTAGACCTATAATTTAATAAAATCAAAAGCTTTTGGCTAGCACCAGGCCTAAAAAGCTTTGCTGTGGCATTAATTCACTCTGATAAAATATCTGTGAGCACAACACATGAAAACACTCTGCAGTGACTGTTGTGCAATGAAGACAGTGCAGAAGCCGCCACTGGGTGCCTGGTGGGGGTACCTAGAGCAAGGATGCCACTTTCGCTCTTGATTGAGGATGTTTTTTTCCACTGCCTGGTTGTACTGAAGAAAGGAGCGCCCTCCTTGCAGTGTGATGCTGATGGACATTTCATTCTACTGCCTCCGGATAACTGACTCCAATTGGGTAGCCTGGTTCTTGGGGGTTTCTTAATAACACCCCACGGTTCTGAGAATTTTCTGGTAGCAAAAAATGAGAAAACCTAGAAGCAAAACATGAACAAGATTAATACTACGAGCAATAAGCGAGGGAGGCGATCAGGGAAAGGAGGGTGGGGTGAGAAATGTTCGAGGGTGGGATAGAAAGAAGCATAAGTAGGAAAAAAACGAGGAAGTGCTGGAAGGGAGAGAAGAGCAGGTGAGGTAGAAGAGCGAAAACAATGGGTTAAGAGGAGAATAGGGTCTGCGGTCAAGATGGAAGAAATCCATACATGCCAATAGACCCGATTCAGGCAGGTGAGCACCAATTTTTTCAAGCCAAAAATGGCTTCATTTCAGCTGTCTCCCGCCTGAAATTGCATTTTCTACAATAGAAGTCAATGGGGAATTTTCATTCTCCCGAATATTTACTCTAAATCTCCCACGACCCTGTCCTAAAATGTTGGTATGTATGGAAATCCCAGCTGGCATGTTACAAATGGGTTTTACTGAAACACATTTCGGGCCTATGGGTTTGTTTGGACAGCTATTGACATGATGCAATTGTTTTCATGGGGGGGGGGCAGTTTTATATAGGGCGAACTCGACCCAGGGTATTGGAGCGCTTTACATGAATACCAGTTACATTACACAAGAACACTTTAATTTTTTCGTAGAAGAGAGATCAAGCGAGATGACCCAGAACCACAGGATGTTGTGCGGAGGCCGAGACTCGAACATGGTTCCCCAGTGCCAAAGTCCGCAGCTCCGGTCGTTAGGCCACATCCTCTCCCCTGGATAGCTGCACCTGTTTCCAGGCAAACCTCGCCCTTTCAGGTAAACACCTCTGTAGTTAGTTTAGGCGGGTGACCAGGCGTCCCGAATTTGCCAGGACAGTCCCAATTTCGCGCCAGCTGTCCCTGGTAGATTTCAGGAAATTAAGCTCATGTCCCGGTTTTTAGAGAGGGTCGGCAGAAAACGGTGGGAGGTATCTATGTCTATATGTTTTGCAAAGCAGGGATAGTTAGTACCTGTTATACGAAAGCAATGTAATTAACAGGCATGCTACTGGCTTTAAAAATTGCATTTTATGTATGTTCTTACTGCCTCTTCTGTAATTCTCTGCTGAGGAGCGCTACATTCTGTGCACTTGATTAAAGTCAATTGTAGTCCTTCGACTATTTTGTGAAAAAGTCGCGGTTTTTGGCTTTAAAATTCCGGTCACCCTAATAGTTGAATGTACGAAAACATACACCAGACATTCCACCTTAGGAGGGTGATATATTTAGAAAGAGCCGTATACTAGTTCCCCATTTGGCGGGAAATGTGGACACGGTCTTTGTGTTTGTGGGTGTGACGTGGGCTGAGTGAGAGCTCAGAGCTGGCAGTTACACCCCAGGAGACAAAAATATTCAAGGAACATCTCACCAGAGTGTGTAGCTTACACACACACATCATTTTGTCTAACTCCACTGGCTCCAGCGGAAAGACACGCCGATATATAGCGAAAAGGGGGTAAAGGTTAAACTTCTAAGGAGGCAGACGTGGAGACGAGTACATGCAAGTTGGAGCTTCTGGGCGAAGAGAAGGAAAAGGAAGACAGGGTCCGGTGGGAAATTATAAATCGGGGAACTGGTGTCAGATAGGAAGAGGCAAGTGCGTGGGTATGATATCCATCAAATGGCGGGCGGAGAGAGGAAAGCTCCTGGCAGCAACAACAGTTGACCCACAACACAAGGTGGAATAACAAAAGGGAAAACAGATTATCGCCCCCTTAAGGCCCCCTTCCCGAGGGGGCCACAACAAGTAACCAACAACAGTGAAAGAAGGAATGACAAAAGAAGAAATGTCGCTTCCCTGAGGGGAGACCTTTCTCTCCACGTCACGGCTAAGAGAGACGTTTCCTCAGCCAGCACTTCAAACAACGCGTTGTTTTCCAGTATCAGGAGAAGCGTTAATCCCTTCACAAAACTCGACGGCCCATCCCGAAGCCGTGATGGGCCTTGAAGGGCAGTTTCTGCATATCCAAAGGGTCCCTGATGGCAGGAATGGCCCCCCACGCACCGCCACAGAGTTCACCTGCAGGGCAGTGGCGTTGGGCAAGGCAAGGAGATGGCTCGTGGGCGGAAAATTCACAAAGCCATCACAGCCAGACAGGGGTCCGCTTCTTGCCCGGGCAAGTGGAATTTAAAGCTAACCAAGTAGGAGAGAAAAGTGGTAATAGGTTTGTGGTACAAACTGGTTAATTTTGAACCAAGGATTTAGAAAAATAGTCATGGGTTCCTATGCTAAGTTGTTGCCAATTTATGGCAACCATGTAGGGTAATAAAAGTTTAAAAGGTGACAGACTTTGAACACTAACAAAATCACCGAGCCAAAAATAAAATAAGAAAATTCTGACCTTCGCATCTGCTAAGGCGGTCCAAAGTCGTACTGTATGGAAATTATTCGCTGATTCGTCAGTATGATCCATTTAGGCACTCTGCGACATTTGCAGCACTCTCTTTAAGGTGTCATCTAATAAAATATTATTAATGACGTCCCAATATTTCTCAAAAGCCCCAGCTGACATCATCAAACAAAGCAATATTTTATAATGCTTATTGTTGTTGATAGAGATGCAAACAAGGTATAGAAAATTGTTTTTTTGTCTGTGTAATAGATGGCCCCTTTAAGAGTTAATCCAATTTTGCAAAGTCCCAATGCAACTAGCCTCCATTTCATTGGCTGGTCATTATGAAATAATATTGTCTGTTTACATAATAGACTCTAAAAACTGGAGTTGTCTGCCAGTGCTCACAAAAGATGTGTTGTTACCCCACATCAAAGGCAAACTCACATGGTTATGAAATAAGATACAAAGCAGAGAATCTGCTTGTCAAGCTGCCATTTTGAAACACATAAGTTGAATCTGTTCACCATAGAGAATTGAGAGGCAAAATGTATTCAAAACTGAATTCCACTCGAATTTCATATTGTATTCTTATAACTTGCACTGGGCCTGAAGCAGATTTTTAACTGGCCATAATGTTTGAAAAACTCACTATGTTTTCAAATAAAAAATGTTGGGGCATATTTATGAGTTCTGGCGCATCTCTGCAAATCAGCAGGGATGCGCCAGAACAAATGCGTTACGCAAAACTACCCTTGCGTCATGGCGGATGCGCCACATTTACAATGCGGCGCGCCGTGGCACAAGGGTAGGCAGATGCGTGACGCATCTCGTAACGTAAGGGCAGCGCATCGCTGGAGTCGCGTCGCAACCGCGACGTGACTCCAGCAATGCTCGCGTGTGCCCTATACTTAACATGCTGCATCAGTCCTCACGCCTGCTTCAAGCAGGCGTAAGGAATTGACGTAGCAGCGTCGTACAAGTGCCTACGTGAAATCTTGCAGATTTAACGCAGGCACTTTTGCGAGGCGCACCTGCCCCGGAACGCTCACCCTGCGCCGGAACGCCCACATGTGGCGGAGGGCTTTGCAACGTGACGCATCTGCCTAGATGCGTCACGTTGTAAATAGGTCGCAGGGATGCACCACGTTTACGCCGCCGTGTAAACGTGGCGCAAGTCGGACATAAATCTGCCCCATATAACGTAAATTATCTGCAATATTTTGCTCACCTACTAAATAATGTTTTTTTTAGTTAAAGTTTACCAAAACAACTTACAATTATTCTACAATAACCTCTGAGCACACATATCACCAAAACAGTCTGTAAATATAGATGAATATTCCAGGCAAGAGTCATTTTTCTCAAACACCAATTAGAGAAAAAATTGTCCATAAATCAAAAATGGATGTGTCGTTCTTGTCGTTTATTTTCTTGCTTCAGTACTCCAAATGATGATACAAACAACAGCCAACGCGTGTTTCGTCGTGTACAAAATAAACACACTCACTTCTTCAGGGCTATCTATTCGCAGTTCCTTAAACTCTTCGATCAATGTTACCAGCAGTTACGATTGAGTTTCATTATTGCTTGCATCACTGGGGTATAGGAAAGTAGTAAATTGTATCCCTCGTATTATTTCTCCTTCCTATGGCAACTATCCTCGCTGTCCCTTCTCGGCGACCGGACGCCGAGAAGGGACAGCGAGGATAGTTGCTGCCCGAGACGAGGAGAAGATATATGGAAATTGGAGGCCGCGATACAACTGGGCAGATTGAATCTGGATGTTAGCGACCTCCGTCTACAGCCTGCATATAATTGGACTGTAGGGACAGGGGAATTGATACTCACACTTGAGAAGGAAGACGTGTGGTAACATAATCGCCATAGGAAGGAGAAATAATACGAGGGATACAATTTACTACTTTCCTATACCCCAGTGATGCAAGCAATAATGAAACTCAATCGTAACTGCTAGTAACATTGATCGAAGAGTTTAAGGAACTGCGAATAGATAGCCCTGAAGAAGTCAGTGTGTTTATTTTGTACACGACGAAACACGTGTTGGCTGTTGTTTGTATCATCATTTGGAGTACTGAAGCAAGAAAATAAACGACAAGAACGACACATCCATTTTTGATTTATGGACAATTTTTTTCTCTAATTGGTGTTTGAGAAAAATGACTCTTGCCTGGAATATTCATCTATATTTACAGACTGTTTTGGTGATATGTGTGCTCAGAGGTTATTGTAGAGTTTAGTAGCTTTCAATTTTGAGAGTTGTTGATGTTGGATACGCATCATACTTCTAGAGGCACCATTCTATAACATTTATATACACAGGTATCCCAGATAGTAACAAGGTTGAGCGCCCTTTAGTCTGTTGGTATCCCAATCAAACTTACAATTATTGTTGCCCACAATGTTGTCAAAAATGATTCAACACATGACGGTGATCCCCCTCTCCGCTCCCTCCGCCTTTCCCCATTCATAGTTCTGTTACTGTCAACCCCCCTGAGAATAACCATATCATCTACTGCCATTTGTCTCACATCTCTCCCTCACACTGACGCTAGAGCCTCAAACCACTATCCCATGTCGCACTTTCTACCAAACAACAACAGGCTGCACCTGCTGTTGATTCTCATAAATACTACAGTGTTGTTGGGGAGGCGTATCTTTTTAGTGCATTCCCAGGTTTGGTCAGTCTGGGAATGCGTTAAAAACCATGGGAGTTGCATATGAACACCCACTTCAATGCCTCCCTTGCGCAGAGTAATGCAATGCGGCAATTTACGCTGCATTGCACAACTCCATATTTCTGAAGCCATTCAAAGCCACGCAAAGTGGCGTTGCGTGGCTTCATAAATATGACTTTGAGCCTCCCACCTTTGAGTGTGTCTGGAGTACCTGGCCCCTGAGAGATTTTAGGTCTCGCCTACGCAGCACGCATGTTCTGCTTAGGAGGACCTTTAGCCGCCGCTCTGGTCATTTTCATGCACACACTCGTGCTTGTGGCGGCATCCAACTTGCGGGAGCGAGCAGGAGCACGCCACAAGCACGAGTGCAGTGCTTGAAAATGAGCAGACTGCGTGCGCACACAGCACTCTCGGGCTCTCTCTCTCGCGCGCTCTCCTCTCGCTTTCTTTCTCTCTCTTTCTCTCTGTCTCTCCTGCTCTCTCTTTCTCTCTCTCGCTCTCTCTCTCCCCCTCCCTCGCTCTCTCTCCCTCCCCCTCTCTCTCTCTTTCTCACTCTTTTCTTTTCTCTCGGGGCCCCACACACTACGGAGGCTATTGTTACGTCACAGGAGAAGTGCTTCCCATCACTTCAGAGCTCAGATGGGCGCTTAGCTTCATAATGTGTTCATTAATGTGCATGTTTCGATGTATTTTAGAGCCTGGGGTCACACAAAAAAATAGCAGTTAGCTTACATCTTATTTCTCAGCTTATTCTCCGTGTGATACCTTGTGTTATTCAGTTTTTATGCATACAAAAGATATAAACAATTCAGAAGTCACTCGCCTACCGTACGTACAGTCGGAAAAAAGCTTGCTTCAGCACGTCACAGTCCGGCAGCCTATGAAATAATGTACAGGATTATGTTCTTTTGTTTGCAACTCACTTTGTTCTAGGCGCTTGAGAGGGTTCCCTACTACGGCAAGAGGGTTGTGGTAACAAATTACAAATTACTCTTGGCTTGAGGATGCAGGAGGAAAATGCATTTGTAGTATAATAGCAGAGGGTAGATGATTTATCAATACAACTGCAATATGATAAAAAAGAAATGAAGCAATTCAACAGTAAAACAATAGCAAATAAATTAATTACAGAAGTTGCCGTCGTGGCTAGTGCAGAACTACGTTTGAAGGAATTGTGAGGGAGCATGTTGTTAAGTAGTTTCAAGTGGCTTGCAAGATGAAGGGTGGCATACCCTGTTAGTCCAGCTGTTGTGAAGTGGAAGACTGTGCTAGTGCTATACAAGACTTGTTAAACCCATTAAAACATAACATAAATAAAAAGCTTATTTACATAGGTACCCAGTGGTAAAATGTTTGTTCAAAATTCTGTCTTGTTTTTTTTAAATATTTCTTTTTATTGAAAAATATACAACAAGCAAGGCAAAGAAATATGTTACACAAAGTACTGATTCAAGCGGAGAAGGAAGACAATACAACAAAATCAGCTTTCAATGTACGGGAAGGGAGGGGGGGAAAGGGCGAAATCATTATACATACAATAAAACATGCAGAATGCGGGGTCAGGGGGAGAGTGGGACATCAGTGTTTTCTATTATGGGTGGTGTACATATCTCGCCACGATAGCTATTCCAAGGTCCCCACACTCTGCACCACTTTCTGGGCCGACCCCGGGCCAAGTATACTGTTTTTTCCCTAAACATGCACCAGTCCATGTTATCCTTCCATGTTTCAACCGACGGTGGCCTGTGGGATCCCCACAGTTGAGCAATGTCTCGCTTGGCAATCATGGCTCCCAGGGTCGCCCATTGTGTCTGAGCTATATTATAATCCGTGGGTACCCAGACATTCAATAAACATCGTCTAGCTTCTGGCAAGAGGGCAATCCCCGTTACTGCGCTCATTACATCATACACTCCTTTCCAATAGGCCGCAACCTCATGGCACTCCCAAATAGTATGGAGAAGCGTACCTATCTGCCCACACCCTCTCTTACACAACCCCTCCTCGGAAAAACCCATGTGAACCAAACGGGGGCCCGTGACGTATACTCTATGAAGAATCTTAAGCTGAACCAGTCGGAGTCGAGCTGGAATCGCGACCTCCTTGGGAGAGGAGATCGCCGACTGCCAGTCCTCATCATCCAATTCAAGGCCGTCACGGGTCCACAAGTCCCGAAGATGTATAAGGAGGTCAGACCTATCGTTAATCAATTTTTTATATACTAGGGAGGTAGTACTGTCGGGCACATACCCGTCCAACAACCTATCCTCGAGTTGGGATGACTCCGGGATTACCTCCCCCCATCGGGAAAACCGACCTCAAAGCGCGGCGAACCTGAACGTAACAGAAATACTCCGAGTCACTTAAATCAAACTCCTTCCTCAATACATCAAACGATTTCACCTGACCCTTGACCCAGAGGTCTCCCACCTTACTAATATCAATGAGGTCCCATTTGTCGAACCCCTTGGTGTTCCATAATTTACCAAGTTTATCTGAAGCAAAAAGAGGAGTCGCTCGAGTCAAGCGGTCTTTCCATCCCATTGAACTAGTTGCATCACGCCACAAACGTACTGCTGTCTTAGTTGGTCCCAACAATACCTGAAGTACAGATTTAGAGTACAGCGCCCTATAGTAGTTACCTCCAGGTAACAGCCATTTATCCATGGCAAAGGCGGGATTCAATTCGGGACCATACATACCATGATTAATGGCTCCCAGTTGAGACGCCCAATAATACAGTTTTATATCAGGGAGTGCGATACCCCCGTCGTACCATGGGAGCGTTAGTTTGGCAAGTGCAATACGAGGTCTGTTATCCCATATGAGTTTCCTTTGAAGATCCTCGACCGCGCGGAAATAGCTAGCCGGGACTGTATCGAGAATGTTTTGGAGAGCATAAAGAAAACGAGGCAAAGACATCATCTTAAAGAGGGCTGCGCGGCCAAGCGGCGAAAGCGGAAGTCTACGCCAACCCGCGACATCTTGCTCAATCTAGCCAAGGGTGGGAGAAGATTCAGGTCGTATCGAATTGCGGGGTCCAATGAAATGTAGATACCGAGATATCTAAACCCCGTCAATGCGATCTGGATGGGACAATTATTTGGAAGAAGAGGGACTTCTCCTGAAACGACGTACAGATGGGATTTTGTCCAGTTAATAATTAGACCTGAGTTTTTACCAAACGAGTTCAACACATCACACAAAACTATCAATGACTTCCGGGGCGAGGTTAAATACAGTAAAATATCATCTACATAAAGCGAGATGCGATCTTCGAACTCAGAGGACCACCGAATACCCTTAATCGAAGGCCCCCACCGAATCCAGACAGCAAGGGGTTCGAGCGCTAGGGCGAACAAAAGCGGCGACAAAGGACAACCCTGACGAGTTCCCCTCCCAAGACCAAAAGAACCGGAGACTCGGCCATTCACGACAATTTGTGCAAGGGGGTCTTCATAGAGCAGCCACACCCAGCCAATAAAACCGAGTCCAAATCCAAACTTAGCCAAAACTGCCCATAGATACGGCTATTCAACGGTGTCGAAGGCCATCGTGGCATCCAATGACGCCAAGATGGTCGGCGCACGTAACATCGCTGCTCTCGCGAGAACGCCATGCAGACGTCTAAGATTCAAAGCGGTGTTCCTATGCGGGATGAAACCGGATTGATCCGGATGTATCAACTCGCTGATGACAGTGATCAATCGGTTAGCTAGCACTTTTGCGAGAATCTTAGGCTCGGCATTCAAAAGAGATGTAGGTCGATACGACGCACATCTGTCTCTCGGTTTCCCTTCCTTGTGTGTCACCACAATGGTCGCTAGGCGCTGATCACGGGGGAGAGAGCCGCACTCCAAAGACTCCAAAAACATATCACGTAGATAGGGGGCCATCTTGTCAGGCCGTAACTTGTAAAGTTCAATAGGCAAACCATTTGGACCCATTGCTTTCCCCGGACGCAGGGAACGAATCGCGAGTGCCACCTCATCAGCTGTTATTAAGGTATCAATTTGCTCTCTATCAACCTCAGAGAGACGTGGTAAAGCAATATCACACAACAGTAGATGCGAGTCCTCTTCCGGTCTGTCTGACACAGAGGAGTACACTGTTCGGAAGTGATCCACGAAACACTGGACAATCTCTTTAGGATCCGAAATCCGAACACCATCCGTAGATTCAATCACAGGCACTACCCGACTGGCTCTATCTTTCTTATCCAGCCATGCAATCAATTTACCAGCTTTATCTCCCACATCATACAACCGTCCCTGTTGTTCCCTGCTCATGGCTTTAGCTGCGTCGGTAACCAATGCCCTGTAATTAAGTTGCTTTAATCGCAGAACATGCATCTTAGAACAGGTGACCTCCCGCTCCAACTCAAGCTCCAAGTCCGCTATCTCCGTCTCGATCTTAACCACCTACTCATCCCTCTGTTTCTTAACCCCCACTATCAACGACAGGGCCTGACCCCTGAGGACAGTTTTAAAAGCCTCCCAAAGCGATACCGCGGACGATACAGATCCCTCATTTTCCAAGAAATACAGGTCAAGCGATTTCACCAGGGCAGCACGAGTTTTAGGATCCTGAAGATACCAAGGGTTAATCGGAGCAATCCGTCCCCCGGTCCCAGAATCCAACTCCACCCGAAGCCACATCGGAGAGTGGTCAGATATTCCCCGAGCCAAGTGCTTAACCTCAACAACGGAAAGAGCCTGAGCGGCGGGTACCAAGAGGTAATCAATCCTAGAGAGGCTACCATGAGCGCCAGAGTGGAAAGTATATTGCCGCTGAGCAGGATGCAACAGTCTCCAGCAATCTACCAGACCCAAAGTGTCAAGGAAATCGTGAAGCCAGTTTTGCGCTCCCCTTAGATCTCTAGGTGGGTGCCGATCAATCCTACCGGAGACCACCGCGTTAAAATCACCACCTAAAAACAATGACCCCTCGGGAGAGTAAGGATAACTCGCCCCAAATCAGCGAAAGTAGTCGACTGCAGGCCAGGGGGGACGTATACAGAGATCAGGGAAAGGTTCTGGCCCTCCCACCTACCCGTGAGAGCGACATAGTGCCCCCTATCATCTAGGACAATGTTGTCAATCTCCAGCGGAAGAGAATTCTTGATGAGGATGCCAACCCCTCTAGAGCCAGAGGAAAAACCAGCATGTGCGACCAAACGGTACCCCCTCCTATTCATAGCACGACAAGTATTGCCAATCAAGTGCGTCTCCTGAAGAAGGACCACATCAGGAGCGAAATGCTTCAACAGTTGCAACACCACCCCACGTTTTATCCTATCCCCCAGCCCATTCACATTCCAACTCATTAGTTTCAGCCCTCTACCCTCCATCCTGAAAAAGGAAAAGGATCCAACCCCAGGAAGAGCTCAGCACCTCGACCAAACAATTTAGGAACACATTGCCTTGCAAAGAAACAAACACACACCCCAACAAACCCCCCCACCAACATCCCGTTACAAAACCCCCCACCCTGCACCCCTGGATAAGACTGAAAAACCACCCAAAATTGCAGTGTGCCTGTCGCCCCCACATCTAACTAAGCTACAGAAAGAAACTCAGAGGAGGAATAAGCCCCTCAAATAGCCCCGCAACCCCCCAAATGTATGCCAAATCAGAAGTCAGGATTAGTGAACCACAGTTCGAGGCCGACAAGAGACCCCAGTAGCCAAGCCGCGGGTGCCTATTCCTGTTCCATCGGTCCACCTTCCGCACCGCCAGACTGCTCCTTCAATGGGCGTTGGTTCGGTAGATTATCCAGCCAGTCGGACACCACATCTGGTCGATCGAAAAAATAAGTCCGCTCCGCATGTTCAATCCTCAGCTTGGCAGGGAAAAGCATGGCATATTTAAGTCCCATATCACGCAAACGTCTCTTCACGCCCAGAAAACCAAGTCTTTGCTTCTGGACCGATTAAGTGAAGTCTGGGTAGAAACTGATAGTCGTGTTTTCAAACTTTGTGGGTCCACCCATTCGTGAGGCCAGCAGGATAGCGTCTCTATCACGAAAATTAAAGATTCTCGCGATTATAGGCCGTGGTGAGGCGCCCAATTTCGGTTGACCGCCCGGCACTCTGTGAGCCCGTTCTACCGTGAAGAACTTACTAAGTCCCTTAGGTGCAAGGTGGTTGACAATAAGATTCTCGACAAAGAGGTCAGCAGCCGGGTCCTCTGCCTTCTCCGGGACCCCAATAATACGAACATTATTCCGCCTAGCCCTTCCTTCGTAATCCTCCAGGCGTCGTGTTAGGAGATCACTGGTAGTCCTCAGGTGACCGACCTCCGTCTGTAGGTCAGTGACATCTCCCGTCAGACTGGAAGTCTTAATGTCCAAAGATTTGACCTTCTCGTTAGTCTTCGCCAGGTCTGTACGGATCAAGTTGACATCAATCGCCACAGTATCAAGCTTATGGGCGAGAGTATCCATTTGCTGTCCCAGTGTGGATTTAATCCCGTCGATCGCAGCCATAACATCTTGCAGGGTCAACTCAGTTATCGACGTCGGTGGTTCTTTCATGTCCTCCTGCGACCTGCCCGATCAACCGGGAGACCCCCTGACCTGAGCATATCTTTCCATGATATTAGTCTGGGTATAGCTGCCCCGTCGAGTGGGTTTACTTTTTTGCTTTTCACTCTCCGGTTTCCCCGCCATTGCGAGTGACTGGTCGACTTGGATCGATGAGTCAAGGCAGGAAGATGGCGGAGCCCGGTCCCTACGGGCGGAGGCAGCCCCAGCCAAAAAACAGGCCAAATGTTGTCCAGATCCGGCAGAGCAAGGAGAAAGTGCAATCGTGGGTGACACAGGGCGGTAGTCTACAGGCTCGGGGGGGGGGGGGGCACGTACACAGTCACGGGCCTCTCTGGAAAAATCGAAAGTGAAAGTAACCAGACCGGTCGACTCAACCCCCACTGGCCGTTGTTCTTCAACTACAGCTCGGGCACCATGCCAACTCCACAGCCGGGCATCACGAAGAAGTAGGCCTCAATCTTCGAAGCACCATAGCATCGGCTCCCGGGGTCCGATTCAAAATCGAAATGCAGGTTCCGCCTCACTCGTGGTTCGCTTTCACGGTTACGTCGATAAGGAACAGGATAAACGACAGGATAGATGCGGGAGGTTACGAGGGTCTCGGGAGCACTAAGCTCACGCGGCCATCTTGGTTGCACGCGAAGCACCTCCCAAAAATTCTGTCTTGTTAATGGAAAAAAGGCTGGCATGGCCTCTAACTAAAACAAGCATAGGCATAGCCATCAGGTCTTGCCTTTGGGACTTTATAAGTGTTTACCCATGCAACAGTTGATGTTGTTGCACCTAGGATATTGAGCTGCATAACTAAATACTGACAAGGTCCCAAAAACGAGACCTACTGGCTATGCCAATGCTTGTTTTAAAGTTCCTAGTAACAATGAGCACGCACTTAGCACCAAGCCCTTGAGGGATTGATTTTAATATCCGGACAAGTGAATGTACCCTGAGTGTCAAGTCGTTATGAGTGAGTCTAGGATTCATAGCCAGCTCACTGTCGCAAATTCCTAGTTACTATTATTATGTTTAGAGTTCCTAGCAAATTTTTTTGAATGTGTAGATTTCCTAGCATACAGAATAATGATTTTTTTCAAACGTCGTAACTTAACACTATTGTATCATAGTGTCTCCCTTGTGTTGGACAACTATTCCCCTACATTTTGCCTCACAAAGTATCCCTATGTAACCTGGTGAAGAACTGATATCACACAGTGAAAGAAAGGGTGAGCTGGATACCCACAGGGTTGTTTTCCGACTAAAGTGTGGAGAATCTGCTTAACTCACACCCATCACAGATATTGTAATGTACTTAGGGCACAGTTTCTGAGGCTTTTGTTTTCTGGGGGAGGGGAGTTGTATGACGGAACAACGGCGAAATACTCTGCATGGCTTTACCACACATTTTTTTACCGCACATTTTTTTGGAACACACATGCTTTTACAACGTATGCCTTTACCATGCATTGTTTATATATATATATTGGGTAATTGACTCCATTCCTAATAACAGAAGAGGGGGAGACAGAGATTCTAAATTGAGAAGGTTGGAGACCAAATACATTCTGCTGCTTAATACCAAGTCTCCATTTGGCCTTAATGTCACGGAGGATCTGTATACGTGTTTACCCTAATGTTATGAGTGGTCATCCGGCTGGGGACCACAATCTGAAAAAACAAACTTCTAACTTAAGGATTTAAGTATGTAATTGAACATTGATAAGGTCTGTTTATTATGAGATGTGCTGTTTTCTGTTAGTATTTGCTAGTTGTTTTGATCACACGTTTGTTTTCTTTAAAAAATATATGGACTGTGCCAGGTTCTTGAACCGAGTCAGCCCAATACCACTAATCACAATGCACTTTCACTTTTGGTATATAACTAGGACACTCTAAAAACTTGCTCGCAATTTCGTGTTGAGGGTAGGCATGGTATCGTGGGATCATAGGAGGTAGAACCTTTTAATACTCTCCTCTTTTTTCCTTCCGAACATATTTTGACACAATGAGGTTGTATTGCTTAGCAATTTGTCACTCAAATTTTCCTCCCCAGTTATTTGGTTATTGGTATCATGCTCGTGTACTGGTCGGATTTCAAAATATAGCAAGAAGCTATAGTTTTGCACATTCTGCGCTATTTGCACAATCAAACTGCTTGTTTGCACATTTTTTGCGTAATTTGCACGGAAGATTGGGTATACCATTATGACCCTCTCGTTGATGTATGCATTTGCACTTTATTGTAAATATTGCTAAGTTGTGATTAATCCGGAATCGGCTCATGAGTATGAATGAACTAATCATTTGGTGATGAGGTATCAGGTTGATTTCTTTGATTTCACCGATTTTACTGAGTACATAAAATAATTCCTGAAAATAGATAGTATTTAACTGTAAAAACAAGATCTATATAGGAGTGAACCTCTTATATTGGCGATTAAGGTGTTTATTGTGATTATATGTAAGCATGTTGTCTGATCCTAACTGAAGATACTATGGCATGTGAACTCTCGTTCAAGTATTACACTTTCACAAATTGGTATTTTACCAGCATCTTTCGATGAAATGTAAAATATAATGACCAATGCGAGTTTTATTTGATAGTATGTCTTCTATGTCCATGTTACACACAAAAAAAAAAATTCTTTTTGAACACGTGACATCATTTCAATTTCATTGGCACTTTAAAAGGTTGCACCCGCACAATTAACATTGTCAGGTGAACAAGGCTCGTGGAGCCGAAACGTCTTTGACATACCTGCACTGCAATGCAATAAACTGTAGGAAAAACTTCTGTGGTCCGTGTCCGTGAGTTCTTTGTGTGCCCTGGCTGGTTATCCCGGAGCGGGGCGAGACTGCGGAGTGTCGAATCTATAGCCGTGTTGGATTCGAACCGGCTCTACACGGGACCCCACTCAACTTTTTGGTCGGCGACCAAATCGAATTTGCCTCTCGGACTTGTTCAGGGAGTTTTGCTGTAACTCCGGAAGGAGTAGGACGCCTGACCCTTACTGACCGGAAAGAGAAACCCAGAGGTGAGCGGATCAGCTTGGTGAGTGCATCGCTGCTCGGGCTCGAGCGGTGAGCCGGCGGAGATTGAAGTCCGGTAAAAGGAGCGGCACTGAAACCAAGTAAGCTTTACGGGTTATCCGGTATCAGTTTTGCGAGTGGTTGAAGTTTATAAGCGGAGTCCTTTAACCCCTGTGTGGACTTGTACCAGGAAATTTAGGAGCCGCTTTTAATTTAAGGAGGAGCAGTATTGCGGGATTATGTCGACTGACAATGTTCGGGACCGGGAAATGTTGGCAGCAACTACGTTTTCCGATGATGCCCCCCTCCCTGCAGACATCCGGGGGAGGACTATTACTGATACTAACAGTGGTAGCACATCTAAAATCAAGAACCTGTTCAAAACGTTAGAAAAAAAGTCCCGCCAAGAACAAGCTAAGTGGTGGGAGTCGAAATCCCTGCAGCGTTATTTAGAGGTAAACCGCATACCGCGTGGATTGCGGATTTTAACGGTGCCTACCTAGGATGAGCCAAATCCCAACCTTATGAAAGAGTGGGCTGAGATCAACCTTGATGCGTCACGGCGTCAGGTACAGGTCTTGGTCAAATACGCCGATATTGACAGAGCGGTATTGCTGGGTGAAATAGCCGCAATACATGATGAGATCAATGCATTAGGTGAGGACGAGGAACGAGATAAATTACTTAAGGCTATGAACGAGCGCCTTAGAAAAGAAGAAGTAAAAATCGTGGACAGGAAGGCCTATAAATTTCAGCGAGACCGCAACGATTATGAGATGGGCCAGATCTTCACTTTCGCGCGCAAGTATGATGATGCGCGAAAGGGCACAGCTAAACCCCTACCCAAAACAAAAAATCGCAAATTTCAGATGGGAAATGCCACACTCAGTGAATCCTCACTAACGACACTTAGTTCAGACCCTGAAACCGAATCTGACTCAGAACGTCACAGATTGGAACAGGCAGCTGGTACCTCCAAACCCACACCAGGCCAGGAAATTGATTTTTTGTGCCAAGAAAGACTAAAAACCTTGAGATCTCACTCACGGGCCGGGAGAGGAGAAAATACCTCAACTACCAGAGGCGCCAGAGGCGGTGGGCGGCAAAGAGGAGGTTATCAAAGGAAATGGAAAAAAGGTGGAAGGGGTCAGGGACCTGCAGCCCCTCAGCAATAAATAAAACCATGAATAAAACCATTGTTAATCTGACTTCGTTAGTTCTTTCCAGTAAGGAGGAAGAAATTCTGCAATTAGGATTAACTTATGCTGCACCATGTGACTTTGATTACCCAACGACCAGATGCGACGTTTATAAAGCTGTAAGAAAGCTTAAACTCCGCAAATTTTTTGCTTTAAAAGAAAAACCGAAAAACACCCGGACCCAGGCATCTGAACAACAAAGTGAGATAACAAATGCTTCACAAGGCACTAGAATCATAACGGAACTGTGGCTAACAGATGGTGCGGGATATGATCAAATCAGTATAGGAACAGAAAATTCAGAGAAATTTGATGAACATGGAAATAGATCTTCATCCAGCACAGAGTTCAAACCGGCATCTACGTTTTGCCCAATATTGCCTAGAGACAATTTGGACATTTTCCATGAAAATGTGGTAGCTGACCTGAAGGAACTGCAAACACGCATTGGGAAAACTAAAAAAAGAAAAATCGACAGCAGGTTGCAACAATATATTGCACTTACCACCAAACTAACAAAGGAAAAAGATCTTATTGTTAGAAATAGTGACAAAGGAGGTAACGTTGTTTTAATGACCAAAGCTGAATATGACAAGGAAGCATATGCCCAACTGAATGATCGTACATGTTATGAGCGCATACAGATAAATTCAGTAGCAACCATGAAATTGGATTACCATCGCAAGCTATCTAGGTGGAAGTCATCAAAACTGTTATCTGAATCTGAATATAAATATCTAAAGACTGACAATCCTGTGACACCAGTGTTGTATTTTATCCCTAAGATACATAAGGACCCTGTCCATCCACCTGGCAGGCCCATTATCTCTGGCAGGGGTGGTCTATTGGAACATACGTCCGTATTCATTGATCATTTTCTGCAGGGTTACGTACAACAGTTGGGGTCTTATGTTCAGGACACTGGTGACTTTTTGCTTAAAATCAAGGATGTTGAATGGGTCACAGGCGATTGGCTAATCGCCTTAGATGTATCCTCTCTCTATACTAGCATCACGCATGAGGATGGCATCAGAGCTGTTGACCACTACCTCTCTAGAAGAGGACCTGAACTATCTGATCACAATACAATGTTGCTTGACATGTTGAGATTCTGTTTGAATAACAATGTATTTCTTTTCAATCACCAACTGTACCGCCAGTTACAGGGCGTGGCAATGGGGGCCAGTTTCTCCCCTAGCTTCGCGTGTCTCCACATGGGAGCTTGGGAGGAACTGGTCCTTGGCCACGAATATCGCCACAATATCCGCAACAATTTGGTTGCGTGGTTCCGTTATATTGACGACCTCTTGGTAATATGGCGAGGCAGCAAGGAAGGGGCACTCAAATTTATAGAGGAAATTAACAACAATGAGCTTAACCTTAAATTTACGGCCACTCTAAGCCAGGAAAGTGTTGCTTTTCTGGACACTGAACTCTATATCAGAGAAGGCCATCTGGAGTCTAGGCTCTTTCGCAAAGCTACTGCGGGCAATAGCATACTGCATGCAGCGAGTGCACACCCTTCACACTTGATATCCAGTATCCCCTATGGGGAGATGCTGCGATTAAAACGTATCTGTAGTAACCCCATGGATCTAAAAATTGCCCAAGACCAGTGCATAATGCGTTTTTTGGAACGTGGTTATTCGAACCAGGCGTTACAAAAAGCAAAAGACAAGTCCATGATACCGTCTCGTGATGATCTTCTCACCCGAGTTAGTAGTAGACAGACTGTGAATTCATCAATACATGCACCAGGGGTAAAAAACTGTTTCCGTGTAATCACTGGATATAACAGACAACATCAACAGATACGTAAAATTCTTAACAAACACTGGCCGTTGGTCACGCATGATACCATCATTGGCAAAGATCTCCCCAATCAGGTCTCCCTTACCTTCAGCAGGGCACCCTCACTACGTGACCATTTGGTAGTCACCAACCCAGAACCCTTTGCGAAATCGACTTGGTGCCAAGAGAACAAGGGCTTTTATAAGTGCAGGATCTGTAAGGCCTGCATTCATGGTCAGAACACCAGAACCTACAAGGATGGCTTCACTGATAAGGTACACAACATATCTCAGGTATTAACATGCAAGACCGAGTATGCTGTGTATATTTTGGAGTGCCCTTGTCTACTTAGGTATGTTGGCAGCACGAAGAATGCTGTCCACTTACGTGTTCTCCAGCACCTTCGGGCCATCATTCATGGTGACAACACCTACCCGGTGGCCCGGCATTTTAGAGAATGTCATCAAAGTAACAATAGTGGTCTTAAATATTGGGTAATTGACTCCATTCCTAATAACAGAAGAGGGGGAGACAGGGATTCTAAATTGAGAAGGTTGGAGACCAAATACATTCTGCTGCTTAATACCAAGTCTCCATTTGGCCTTAATGTCACGGAGGATCTGTATACGTGTTTACCCTAATGTTATGAGTGGTCATCCGGCTGGGGACCACAATCTGAAAAAACAAACTTCTAACTTAAGGATTTAAGTATGTAATTGAACATTGATAAGGTCTGTTTATTATGAGATGTGCTGTTTTCTGTTAGTATATGCTAGTTTGTTTTGATCACACGTTTGTTTTCTTTAAAAAATATATGGACTGTGCCAGGTTCTTGAACCGAGTCAGCCCAATACCGCTAATCACAATGCACTTTCACTTTTGGTATATAACTAGGACACTCTAAAAACTTGCTCGCAATTTCGTGTTGAGGGTAGGCATGGTATCGTGGGATCATAGGAGGTAGAACCTTTTAATACTCTCCTCTTTTTTCCCTCCGAACATATTTTGACACAATGAGGTTGTATTGCTTAGCAATTTGTCACTCAAATTTTCCTCCCCAGTTATTTGGTTATTGGTATCATGCTCGTGTACTGGTCGGATTTCAAAATATAGCAAGAAGCTATAGTTTTGCACATTCTGCGCTATTTGCACAATCAAACTGCTTGTTTGCACATTTTTTGCGTAATTTGCACGGAAGATTGGGTATACCATTATGACCCTCTCGTTGATGTATGCATTTGCACTTTATTGTAAATATTGCTAAGTTGTGATTAATCCGGAATCGGCTCATGAGTATGAATGAACTAATCATTTGGTGATGAGGTATCAGGTTGATTTCTTTGATTTCACCGATTTTACTGAGTACATAAAATAATTCCTGATAATAGATAGTATTTAACTGTAAAAACAAGATCTATATAGGAGTGAACCTCTTATATTGGCGATTAAGGTGTTTATTGTGATTATATGTAAGCATGTTGTCTGATCCTAACTGAAGATACTATGGCATGTGAACTCTCGTTCAAGTATTACACTTTCACAAATTGGTATTTTACCAGCATCTTTCGATGAAATGTAAAATATAATGACCAATGCGAGTTTTATTTGATAGTATGTCTTCTATGTCCATGTTACACACAAAAAAAAAAAAAAAAAAAAAAATTCTTTTTGAACACGTGACATCATTTCAATTTCATTGGCACTTTAAAAGGTTGCAGCCGCACAATTAACATTGTCAGGTGAACAAGGCTCGTGGAGCCGAAACGTCTTTGACATACCTGCACTGCAATGCAATAAACTGTAGGAAAAACTTCTGTGGTCCGTGTCCGTGAGTTCTTTGTGTGCCCTGGCTGGTTATCCCGGAGCGGGGCGAGACTGCGGAGTGTCGAATATATATATATATATATATATATATATATATATATATATATATATATATATATATATATATATATATTCCAGAAACCTCCGAGCTTCTAGAAGCGCTACTCCACAAGGGATTGGGTTCAACAGAGCCTTTATTTATGAAGCAGTTATGTGGCCAAATCAATTCAAGTCCCTGATGCGTTTCGGTGTTACAGACACCTTAATCATAGGGTGGGGCACATCGGAAGTACGGTGTTTGGCTGCCACATTTATTACCCTTGAGCACCCGCTCTCTGGTGAGCAGCATGCTGGGAGTGGAAGTCCCAATTCTTCCCCTCTGGTGGGGTCCGTTTTCTGCCGAAATTTGAAAAACTGCCCATTGTCATTAATTTTCACTGCCCTCCAGTGGGCTTCCGATCCTCATAACTGCTCCCTCAATTCAACATCCCTCGCGCTGGAAAATAACTGCAACCAGTTTGCAGTCTCACAGACCTCCTTCGTTGGTGAGGCGGTGCACTTCTCACGGCTGGAGCAGCCGTGTCCAATGTCTTCCAACAAACCTCCGAGCTTCTAGAAGCGCTACTCCACAAGGGATTGAGTTCAACAGAGCCTTTATTTATGAAGCAGTTATGTGGCCGAATCAATTCAAGTCCCTGACGCGTTTCGGTGTCACAGACACCTTAATCATAGGGTGGGGTACATCGGAAGTACGGTGTTTGGCTGCCACATTTATTACCCTTGAGCACCCGCTCTCTGGTGAGCAGCATGCTGGGAGTGGAAGTCCCAATTCTTCCCCTCTGGTGGGGTCCGTTTTCTGCCGAAATTTGAAAAACTGCCCATTGTCATTAATTTTCACTGCCCTCCAGTGGGCTTCCGATCCTCATAACTGCTCCCTCAATTCAACATCCCTCGCGCTGGAAAATAACAGCAACCAGTTTGCAGTCTCACAGACCTCCTTCGTTGGTGAGGCGGTGCACTTCTCACGGCTGGAGCAGCCGTGTCCAATGTCTTCCAACAAACCTCCGAGCTTCTAGAAGCGCTACTCCACAAGGGATTGAGTTCAACAGAGCCTTTATTTATGAAGCAGTTATGTGGCCGAATCAATTCAAGTCCCTGACGCGTTTCGGTGTCACAGACACCTTAATCATAGGGTGGGGCATATCGGAAGTACGGTGTTTGGCTGCCACATTTATTACCCTTGAGCACCCGCTCTCTGGTGAGCAGCATGCTGGGAGTGGAAGTCCCAATTCTTCCAATCTGGTGGGGTCCGTTTTCTGCCGAAATTTGAAAAACTGCCCATTGTCATTAATTTTCACTGCCCTCCAGTGGGCTTCCGATCCTCATAACTGCTCCCTCAATTCAACATCCCTTGCGCTGGAAAATAACTGCAACCAGTTTGCAGTCTCACAGACCTCCTTCGTTGGTGAGGCGGTGCACTTCTCACGGCTGGAGCAGCCGTGTCCAATGTCTTCCAACAAACCTCCGAGCTTCTAGAAGCGCTACTCCACAAGGGATTGGGTTCAACAGAGCCTTTATTTATGAAGCAGTTATGTGGCCGAATCAATTCAAGTCCCTGACGCGTTTCGGTGTCACAGACACCTTAATCATAGGGTGGGGCACATCGGAAGTACGGTGTTTGGCTGCCACAATTATTACCCTTGAGCACCCGCTCTCTGGTGAGCAGCATGCTGGGAGTGGAAGTCCCAATTCTTCCCCTCTGGTGGGGTCCGTTTTCTGCCGAAATTTGAAAAACTGCCCATTGTCATTAATTTTCACTGCCCTCCAGTGGGCTTCCGATCCTCATAACTGCTCCCTCAATTCAAAATCCCTCGCGCTGGAAAATAACTGCAACCTGTTTGCAGTCTCACAGACCTCCTTCGTTGGTGAGGCGGTGCCCTTCTCACGGCTGGAGCAGCCGTGTCCAATGTCTTCCAACAAACCTCCATGCTTCTAGAAGCGCTACTCCACAAGGGATTGGGTTCAACAGAGCCTTTATTTATGAAGCAGTTATGTGGCCGAATCAATTCAAGTCCCTGACGCGTTTCGGTGTCACAGACACCTTAATCATAGGGTGGGGCACATCGGAAGTACGGTGTTTGGCTGCCACATTTATTACCCTTGAGCACCCGCTCTCTGGTGAGCAGCATGCTGGGAGTGGGAGGGGCTCCAGCCGTGAGAAGTGCACCGCCTCACCAACGAAGGAAGTCTGTGAGACTGCAAACTGGTTGCAGTTAATGCCAGCGCGAGGGATGTTGAATTGAGGGAGCAGTTATGAGGATCGGAAGCCCACTGGAGGGCAGTGAAAATTAATGACAATGGGCAGTTTTTCAAATTTCGGCAGAAAACGGACCCCACCAGAGGGGAAGAATTGGGACTTCCACTCCCAGCATGCTGCTCACCAGAGAGCGGGTGCGCAAGGGTAATAGATGTGGCAGGCAAACACCGTACTTCCGATGTGCCCCACCCTATGATTAAGGTGTCTGTGACACCGAAACGCGTCAGGGACTTGAATTGATTCGGCCACATAACTGCTTCATAAATAAAGGCTCTGTTGAACCCAATCCCTTGTGGAGTAGCGCTTCTAGAAGCTCGGAGGTTTGTTGGAAGACATTGGACACGGCTGCTCCAGCCGTGAGAAGTGCACCGCCTCACCAACGAAGGAGGTCTGTGAGACTGCAAACTGGTTGCAGTTATTTTCCAGCGCGAGGGATGTTGAATTGAGGGAGCAGTTATGAGGATCGGAAGCCCACTGGAGGGCAGTGAAAATTAATGACAATGGGCAGTTTTTCAAATTTCGGCAGAAAACGGACCCCACCAGAGGGGAAGAATTGGGACTTCCACTCCCAGCATGCTGCTCACCAGAGAGCGGGTGCTCAAGGGTAATAAATGTGGCAGCCAAACACCGTACTTCCGATGTGCCCCACCCTATGATTAAGGTGTCTGTGACACCGAAACGCGTCAGGGACTTGAATTGATTCGGCCACATAACTGCTTCATAAATAAAGGCTCTGTTGAACCCAATCCCTTGTGGAGTAGCGCTTCTAGAAGCTCGGAGGTTTGTTGGAAGACATTGGACACGGCTGCTCCAGCCGTGAGAAGTGCACCGCCTCACCAACGAAGGAGGTCTGTGAGACTGCAAACTGGTTGCAGTTATTTTCCAGCGCGAGGGATGTTGAATTGAGGGAGCAGTTATGAGGATCGGAAGCCCACTGGAGGGCAGTGAAAATTAATGACAATGGGCAGTTTTTCAAATTTCGGCAGAAAACGGACCCCACCAGAGGGGAAGAATTGGGACTTCCACTCCCAGCATGCTGCTCACCAGAGAGCGGGTGCTCAAGGGTAATAAATGTGGCAGCCAAACACCGTACTTCCGATGTGCCCCATCCTATGATTAAGGTGTCTGTGACACCGAAACGCGTCAGGGACTTGAATTGATTCGGCCACATAACTGCTTTATAAATAAAGGCTCTGTTGAACCCAATCCCTTGTGGAGTAGCGCTTCTAGAAGCTCGGAGGTTTGTTGGAAGACATTGGACACGGCTGCTCCAGCCGTGAGAAGTGCACCGCCTCACCAACGAAGGAGGTCTGTGAGACTGCAAACTGGTTGCAGTTATTTTCCAGCGCGAGGGATGTTGAATTGAGGGAGCAGTTATGAGGATCGGAAGCCCACTGGAGGGCAGTGAAAATTAATGACAATGGTCAGTTTTTCGAATTTCGGCAGAAAACGGACCCCACCAGAGGGGAAGAATTGGGACTTCCACTCCCAGCATGCTGCTCACCAGAGAGCGGGTGCTCAAGGGTAATAAATGTGGCAGCCAAACACCGTACTTCCGATGTGCCCCACCCTATGATTAAGGTGTCTGTGACACCGAAACGCGTCAGGGACTTGAATTGATTCGGCCACATAACTGCTTCATAAATAAAGGCTCTGTTGAACCCAATCCCTTGTGGAGTAGCGCTTCTAGAAGCTCGGAGGTTTGTTGGAAGACATTGGACACGGCTGCTCCAGCCGTGAGAAGTGCACCGCCTCACCAACGAAGGAGGTCTGTGAGACTGCAAACTGGTTGCAGTTATTTTCCAGCGCGAGGGATGTTGAATTGAGGGAGCAGTTATGAGGATCGGAAGCCCACTGGAGGGCAGTGAAAATTAATGACAATGGGCAGTTTTTCAAATTTCGGCAGAAAACGGACCCCACCAGAGGGGAAGAATTGGGACTTCCACTCCCAGCATGCTGCTCACCAGAGAGCGGGTGCTCAAGGGTAATAAATGTGGCAGCCAAACACCGTACTTCCGATGTGCCCCATCCTATGATTAAGGTGTCTGTGACACCGAAACGCGTCAGGGACTTGAATTGATTCGGCCACATAACTGCTTTATAAATAAAGGCTCTGTTGAACCCAATCCCTTGTGGAGTAGCGCTTCTAGAAGCTCGGAGGTTTGTTGGAATATATATATATATATATATATATACACATAAACAATGTATTTGTGAGGGGAGATCCCCTGAACTTACCTTAAATGCGTGGTAAAGGCATACATTGTAAAAGCACATGCGTTCTAAAAACATGCATGGTAAAAAACGTGTCGTAAAGGTACAACGTGGTAAAAACAACATTGTAAAGGATGTTTCCTGGGCAGAAGTGACTATCTAGCAGAGCTCTGCACATAACCTTGTCAACCACACAAGGCTCAGTCCCCTCCAATTCACCTCCATGGCTGTAAAGTAGTGATGGACTAAAAGCCCTACAGTTCTCCTCTTCCTGCCCCTCTAAGAGACCTATTGATCCTCTTCTCACACAAATACATTGTTTCATGGATGGCAAGCCTGCAACAGGTGAGCTGAATTCGACATATTCAGTTAAAATGCTATATCTACAATGAATTCCAATAGAATTTGGCATACGTTTGTGCACATAAGAGCTTCCTCCAGAGGTGGTTTGTTGGCAGAAGTCAATACATTGTATGCTGAAATGTTGCATCAAATCCTTAACCATGCTGCAGTTGAAGGATGGAGATTAGTAGAAATGTGTATTAAGAACACAGGGCGAAAGCAAGGTTTCTGTCTTTTGGTACCAGACTTGTGGTCGTTAAACTGGAATGCAATTAGGCTATTGTGAGGAGGAGAGGGTGTAGAGGCATTCAAAACTATTTTCTATGAGCGCAAAGAGACTTTTTACTGGAAAAAAGAAGGCAATGAAGTTCATAAATTTGTAATTGCAACCACAAGTGTAGGAAATCAGTAATTGCCTAAGGCCTTCTACATCTGCCTTTCCTCAATAAATTACCCAGTCTCACTAACTTGAGGGTGTAGGCTTTTAATAGGTGTAGAGTTAGGTGTTTAAGACTGTTTTAATGTACAAAGGGAAGGCCTATAAATAGCATTTGAGTAAAATTGTGCTCCTCTGACCATAGATTTGGATAAATGCTTCCATAAGAAAAATAGTTTAAACATCTGCCTTGTGCATACTTTTAATTCTTGCTTATGGTCTTACTTAGAGTTTAGCGGTGGGGGAGCACCAGGCGGGCAACTAGAGCCCAATTTCAGTGGGGTTGGAAAAGATTTTCGGGGGGGGGGGGGTGCTAATTCTTCCAGCCATAGGCAGAATGGCTCTAAGAAGGGGTGAAATCACAACAAAAGCCTCATTAACAAGTAAATGGTCTTTTAAAGACCTGTGAAGTACATGGTTGCGGTTGCAATTAGAGGGTCACCAGCCCGCGAAGCTGTCTCAGCCAGGCTGTCACACGCACTATCACCCGGTATTGTATCCTGGGCAGGTGTGAGTCTAGCCAATCTAGCGTCTAGTGGGCCTACTCAACAAGCCAGGTCTCAGTGAGGAGGGGGCTCTTATGTGTAGCACCAGGTTGTTTCCATCTTTAGGGGCGATGTAGGTGTAGACTCGACCGCCAGATTGTTATACATATAAGTTATATATGTAATGCCTTAGTCATGCCCTAGCCCTTTCTTTGTGTCCCTGTTCTCCTACCCTTCTAGAATTTCCTTTGTGGATTCTAGTGTTGTTCCTGCTAAAGATTCTACTCGTGTCAGTTAATTGACTGGTCAGCTGTGAAGTGTTCGTTATGCTGCTGGCTCAATAAAGTAGACATTTCTTACCATATATAAGTGTCCGGAGTTGATTCATTTACAACAGATTTTGCCGATGACCTTGCTGCGCTGACCAGGCAAGTTGCCGCAACCTCATTTCAGCATTCTGTCAGCGGAGTTTAGCAGCGAACACTTCAGACCATTTCCGCAACTGTGGTCCCAACTCTTGTTACCTCAACATCATATTCGGTCCACCAAAGAAATACCCGTCTCATCTGGTGAGAGGTGTACCTCAGGCTCTGACTCTTCAAGGACGGTCTCCTGATTCCCGGTGACACCACCCTGTACTCGACATCAATTACCAGCACGTCATCACGTTGCTATGCATCTCGGCCATTTCTACGAGCACTTTTAACCTTCTTCGCAACGTGAGTCAACGCTCCAGTTGCCTGTCCGTCTTCACGCTGCTACGCATGTCGGCCATTTCTATTATTTGAAGTTGGCTTCTCTGCATTGTCAGTCGACGCTCTAGTTGCCGGTCTGACGTCACCATGTTTCCACGCACCGCAGCTATCTTGCATTGCTACCCCAATGACACGCACACCATTGGCGTGTTCCGTTTCCTCGGTTACACATCTGCGGCTACAATCAATTGCTTAACACCAGTGAGACACACACCGTTAGCGTGTTCCAGCGCATCATCATATTTGTATACCCGCTAGTAACAAGGAATCAGCGCATGTTAGTACGGTGACACGCTCACCACAGGTATTTTTGGTTATTTTCTTTTACGTCTTTTCGCAAGTGTGTCTTCGGTGACATACTCACGTCACATTTTTTATCTACAGCACATTATTCACTGTGATGTGCACATCTATGTTTTTTGCCTAACTTTGTAATTTTTCTGATTACTGTTCATTACTATGTCTTCTCATCATATTGCTGTGGTGCCACCTCCTCAATTTTTAATTGATCCTGGTACACCTTCCATACCTTGGGAGGACAGGATTGTCATCTATGACAATTATTTAGTTGCCTTGAATGGTCAAGAATTTTCTGCAAAAAGGAAAAAAGCACTTTGGGCAAAGAGGGCCAACGTGTTTTTAGATTCCTGGCACAAACCTTGAAAGCCAACAGAGAATAAGTGCCCGATGAATATAAAGAAGTGATATCCAGGCTCGAAGTTAGGTATGCCAAAGAGGAGAACTTAGTAATGAATCAATATAAATTTTATACATGCCGTCAACATAGTGAAGAGTCCATCGACACATTTGTGGCCAGGTTGAGGGAACTTTCCATTAAATTTAACTTTGGTGTTATGACAGATGAGTTAATAAGGGACCAGTTAATTGTACAATGTAACAATAGGAAAATTCAGGAAAAATTGTGGGCTGCCAAGAATCTCACGTTGAAAGTAGCCATTGACTTAGCAAAAGTCATAGAGCAATCAAAGTGTTGTATGAAAGAATTGCAGAAACATAACACTAATCAAGAAGTTTCTGAAGTTTCTGATAAATATGCATGTGAAGTAAGTGACCATGGTGATGAGGATTCTAATAGCGTAGCACTGCTCAGGAACGAAACCAAGTTCACCAGCAAGAAAAGTCCTTTCACAGGGTTACTTGTCAAATTCTGTTCAAGGCCTGGTAGTAATGGACACACGTCTGGGTCAAAATGTTGTTATTGCTTCTAATAAAGCATGTCTCAAATGTGGTCGTTTGGGACATTTCGCCAAAATGTGCAAAACTAGATCACGTCCCAAAGTAGCTGTTGTTCAAGATAGTATAGTATGGAAGAAAAACAACAATGATGGAATCATTAGTGTTGGGGATGATGATGACCATTCTGACAATGAAAAGAGAGAGAACAGGCCTAAAGCTTTATTTTTGGTTGATGGGCAACATGTATCACTGATGGTAGACACTGGATCTAGATACACTATAATTCCCCCCAATTTTTTTGATCAAGAGTGGTCTGGAAACTATTTGCAACCCAGTGATATCTCACCTGTGGGATATCAAGGTGAGTCAATACACTTGTTAGGTTTCTTCGAAGGACGAATTGTGCTCTTCAATAGGTCCACAAAAGGCAAGGTGTATGTGGCAGTGGGCAATCCCCCAAATTTAGGTCGGATTCACCAATATGATCTCCATATAATTGTGAACCCCAGAGCTCCATCACACGTCATGGTGGTAAATGATGAAAGCCTAGATGATATTCTTCCTTCAAGAGACTAGTGTGGTTTTTAGAGCTGAGTTAGGAGAACTCAATGGATATGCCCATAAAATATTACTAAAGAAAGATGCCTACCAGTTCAACATGAACTGCGAAGAGTACCCTTAGTAGTGAGGGATGAGGTGAAGTCCCTCATAAAAAATATGCTATAAGCAGGGGTTTGAACCCGTAGTAGCTTCTAGTTTGGTATCTCCAGTAGTGATGACCAAAAAGGCTGATGGAAAAATCAGGTTCTGTGTGGACTTGAGCTCCCTAAACAGATGTGTCGTTGCAGATACTTTTCATTTACCCAATATAAGCGAGTTGGTTTCCACTCTAAAAGATGCCAAGTTCTTTTAAAAACTCGACCTTAAGAGTGCGTACCATCAGATAAAGTTATACAAGATTTCTAAACATCTTACGGCTTTCATTACTACAGAAGAAACATTCTAGTTCACACGTTTGCCCTTCAGGTTATCATCTGCGGCTAGTGTGTTCCAGTGATGGTCACGGACATTTTTAAGGGCATTGACAAAGCTATATTTTTTCAGGAGGATATTCTTGTGTTTGGAAATTCTGTTAGCGATCACATCCAAGTTCTTAAATCAGTGCTACACAGGATTGCTGATGTGGCGCTTACACTTCGTAAAGAAAAGTGTTCTTTTTTGGTCGAGCACATTGAATATTTATGCTAGGAAATTTCAGCTCTTGGAATAAAACCTAAGAGGAACTTACTTGCTGCTATTTAACTAGCCCCATTTCCCATGGACAAAGATCAGCTAAGGTCTTTCATGGGCCTTATCGAATACTATTCTAAGTTTGTCCCGAATTTTTCTGATAAAACCGAATGCTTAAGACAATTGCTTTAGAAAGGAGTGAAATTTGAGTGCAGGGAACAACAAACTGTTTGTTTCAATGACATAAAAATAGAAATTTGTGAAGCAAATGTTTTGGCACCGTTCAATATCAAACGCATGTCTATTCTGATGGTTGATGCCAGTGCCACTGGCTTAGGAGTCGTTCTATTACAACAACATCCTGAAGGTGAGAAAACCGGTGCTTTCACATCTAGGACACTCAGGTCATCTGAGCAAAACTACTCAGTTATTGAAAAGGTGGCACTGGCGGCGGTTTGGGGTGTTGATTACTTCGGCACATATGAATTGGGCACAAGAATTTTACTTAAAACTGATCACAAACCGTTAGAAAAGATTTTGTCACCTGAAGGTGCAGGGAAGGGCTTGGCAAGGTTGGTGAGACTAGCTGCCAGATTGCAAGAGTACCAGTATGAGGTTACTCACATCTAAGGTTGGAGAAATCTTCAAGCTTATTGCCTATCCAGGTTATCTCTCAAATGGGGAACTATTGATGGTTCACCAATTTCTTTGGCTAGTGAAGATGGTGCTGTTGCATCGGTACATAATGTGGTGGCTGTTGGTGAAGGAACTTTTTCCAGTGAGGGGTGGTGCAGGGAGATGGATGCAGATCACGTCCGTTAAAACAGTCATGGACCTCATTAAGTGGGGTGTCAGGCATGAAAGTTGTTTACTTGTCGCAGTGCGTGCCTTCATCAAACGTTTGGAGGAGCTATCTGTTTGTGGTACTAATGTTCTCATGAGGGGAGACAGATTTGTTCCCCCATTTTGGTCTGAGGTCCAAACTCACTCATGAGGGACATTTGGGTCAAACCTTAACTCAACATCATTCAAAAGCTAATTTTTGGTGTCCAGGCATGGATGAACAGACGATCTCTTGGGTAGAAAAATGCTCTGTGTGTAAAGAGGGAGAGAAAAGGCTTAAGTTGGGTTCCAAGTCAGTGATGGGTCATAACAGAGACCCAGGAAGAGCCTGGCACAGCATTGGTTTGGATTTTATTGGGCCTATGGAGGAGTTACCTTCTGGTCAACGATTTGCCATTGTTGGTATTCATGTTTTTTCTAAATGGTTGAGTGTGAAGGTTGTGAGGGACATCACCACAGAAAGCACTATTGCTTTCTTGAAGTGTTTATTCCATGAAGAAGGTTTTCCCTACATTATCTTCACTGATAATGGCACTCAACTCATCTCACGTGACATGCAAACCTTCCTTGCTGATTGTGGGGTAGTGCATCATCGCACTTCCTTATATGACCCGTAGGGGAACGGCCTCTGTGAGAAAGCTAATCGAGTGGTCAAAGGCATCATCCAGATGACGTGTGTTAGTGGGGGTCTTGGTCAAAACATGGTGGAGGAAATGGTATGGGCCTATTGTACCACAAAGCTTAACCAAAGTGATAAGTCTTCCTTTGAACTTATGCATGGTAGGGTTCCCGGCACTAAACTGGCTCCTGCATGGATAAAGGACTGGTTTTCAAGAGATGGTGTGATGGTTACAGTGCCCGTAAGTGTTTCTCAAGGTGGCAAGGCTTGCATTTCTGAGGGTGACTAAGTCAAAGTAAAATCAGGTAGGTTTAGAAAAAGTCTTACCAAATTCAGGGGACCTTTTGCAGTCAAACGTGCTTTCCCGCATTTTGTCATTTTGGAAAACGCCGAAAAAGGTTACACATCCTTCTGAGTCTACCACTTCTAGCCTAGGTTTAGATAACATGGAGAGGAGTAGTGGTTACATGTCGACTGAAGATTTCAGTCCTGCAGTGGGCCTCTCTGTTGCAAGTCAAAGGGAAGGTGGTGGTGGGGATGCAAATGCTTATGGCAAAGAAAACTCAGACTCACGTGACCAGGGGTTTAAGAAGTCGCAGACCACCTGCGTATTTAAATAATTACATTTGTTAAACAGTTGCATTCCTTCTATATTCTCTATTTTATGTATTTTCCGTTTCTTTTATTTCTTTTTGTGCTCATCTGTGTAAAGGAGGAAGATGTGGATATATTTGTATAAAGGAGGACGCTGTCTTACACATATAAGTTATATGTGTTATGCTGCCTTAGCCATGCCTTAGCCCTTTTTTTGTGTCCCTGTTCTCTTACCTTTCTAGGATTCCCCTTGTGGATTCTAGTGTTGTTCCTGCTAAAGATTCTACTTGTGTCAGTTACGCGACTGATCAGCTGTGAAGTGTTCATTATGCTGCTGGCTCAATAAAGTCGACGGGGCTTATTTATGAGCCCCTGCGCCACTTTTGCGCCACCGGTGCGTCACTTTTTGTGACGCACCAGTGGTGTAAAAATGCGCCATGTTGCGCCATATTTATGAAGTGACACATCTAGGTGGCTGCGTCACTTCATAAACCCCTGTGCTACATTATACATGCGCCAGGTATAATGTATGCAGGGTGGGCGTACCCCCGCAAGAAAGGGTCATAGGAGTGACACAGCAAAATCCATGAGATTTCGCTGCGCCACTTCTAGGACGCCAATGCGTCAAAACGTAAGGGTGATGCAGGCCCTCTCACATGGGGCTTTCCCCATGTGAAAGGAACATTGTTGGAGTTGCGTCAGGCTTCTGACACAGCTCCAGCAATGCGCCACTTTTTGCGTTGACAGATACATCAGTTATACTGAAGTATCTGTCCTTCCTTGCGACATGATGCGTCATATTGTAAATATGTTGCATCATTGGTGTCGCAAGGAGGGTGCACAGAGAAGTGGCGCATCGCTGCTTTCACGCAGTGATGCGCCACTTCTCGTAAATGAGGCCCCCCATTTCTTACCATATAGAAGTGTCTGGAGTTGCTTCATTTACAACACAGATCTTGTTTTCTGTATGCATGGAATGTGTGCAAATAGCAGTCCAGGCGAGCAGAGGGAGCTGGAAGGTTTGTGAAAACAGATGTGAATATTGAGGTATGCTGGACCAGTGTTATGCAGTGCTTGAAAGTGTGAGTCTGGAGTTTGAATTGTGCTTGTTTGTGAATGGGGAGCCTGTGGACACCTTCAGGTGTGGTGTTATGTGAGTGCAGTGTGGGAGGTTGAGAGTTATTCTGGCTGCGTGTGTTCTGAATGGTCTTTAGCGTTCTGGTGAGTTGCGTCAGGCTTCCGCCACAGCTCCAGCAATGCTCCACGTTTTGCGTTGACAGATACATCAGTTATACTGAAGTATCTGTCCTTCCTTGCAACATGATGCGTCATATTGTAAATATGACGCATCATTGGTGTCGCAAGGAGGGCGCACTGAAAAGTGGCGCATCGCTGCTTTCACGCAGCGATGCGCCACTTCTCAAAAATTAGGTCCCCCATTTCTTACCATATAGAAGTGTCTGGAGTTGCTTCATTTACAACACAGATCTTGTTTTCTGTATGCGTGGGATATGTGCAAATAGCAGTCCAGGCGAGCAGAGGTAGCTGGAAGGTTTGTGAAAACAGATGTGAATATTGAGGTATGCTGCACCAGTGTTATGCAGTGCCTTGAAAGTGTGAGTGTGGAGTTTGAATTGTGCTTGTTTGTGAATGGGGAGCCTGTGGATACCTTCAGGTGTGGTGTTATGTGAGTACAGTGTGGGAGGTTGAGAGTTATTCTGGCTGCATGTGTTCTGAATGGTCTGCAGTGTTCTGGTGATTTTTTTGTTGATCCTGGCATAGAGGTTGTTCCCGTTGTCCAGATGTCTTGTGACTAGGGGGTGCGTTATGGTTTTCCGGGTGCTGATTGGGAGCCATTTGGAAATCTTCCCCAGCATCTTCAAGGTATTCAAGCTCAAGGTGACCCCATTGACTTGGGCGGTCATATTGAGAGCAGGACGACCGTCACTCATTTTCCCTGCCTCTGACTATGTTAGACCTGTCAGCCATAGGTTGGTCTCCCCTCAAACATTTTGCCTACCTCCTTCATTTTTGCTGATATTGTTTTGCCAGCCTTAGGACTCTGTGCACTTTACCACTGCTAACCAATGCTAAAGTGCATGTGCTCACTCCTTCAAACATGGTAATATTGGCTTATCCTCTATTGGCATATTTAATTTACATAAAAGTATTTATAAGTAAATTAAACATGCCAAATGGCACAGTAAATAAATGCTACTAGTAGACCTGCAGCACTTTTTGTGCCACCCACTTAAGTAGACCTTTTAAACATGTCTTAGCCCTGCCATTGCAGCCTATGCGTGCAGTTTCAAACTGCATTTCGACCTGGCAAAATAAACATTTTGTCAGGTCAAAATCTTCATTTTTAATTCATATAAGCCACTCCTAGGGTAGGTCCTGAACAGCCCAGAGGGCAGGGTGCAGTGTATTTAGAAAGCAGGACATGCATTTTTAATTTGTACATGCCCTGGTATTGAAAAACTCTTACTTTTGTTTTCACTACTGTAAGGCCTACCTCTCCCATAGGATAACATTATCTCATTATATTTAATAACCTGTAAATTCCAAATGGGAACAGGTAACCAGTTCTTTTTTGTTGTCCTTGGAATTGTAATGAAAAACCATCTCTTATGGTAAATTCAGATTTTAAATTACAATTTTGAAAATGCCCTTTTTAGAAAGTTTTTGGGAAAGAGGGGGGGTTGGGCCCTGTGGGAAAGAGGGTAGGTTGGGCCCCTGTGAACTGCAAAAAAGGGGGAATTTTACCTATGCCTCTATTCTTATTTCGAACAATTAATGTATCATAAGGATAAACGAAACTCAATTAGTTATCCTGACATCTTCTTTATGTCGTTTTATTTGATTGTCAATCATATTTTATAGTTAACCAGAGAAAGAACAATATCGACTGAACGTGTTGTCATACAATTAAAAATTCAAACAATAATAGACATTACAATAAAGCACACAAAGACATACTGAATATATTCAAATGTGAGCATAAAAATCAAATTAATACAGTTGCCAAGGAACAAATGTATACACAAAATGAATATGCAATGGACAAAAGACAGAACAAATCAATAAACAATAACTGTTAAATTCCTGAGGTGTAAAAGAGAACTTTTTAAACATAGAAGATACCCCTGTACTCTGAACAATATTGCATTTATTCCAAATGGGTCAGAGAATGGATGCCGACGCGTTTCGAATCCCGCTATATAAATCACAGGACTCTCATCAGAGCAGGATGAGTCGAATCCATAGGAAACTTATTTTATACCAAGGTTGCGCTTGCCTTTAAAATGCTGTCTACGCCGTGGGTGTCACGCTTTGTAGTTTTGAGTCAGCAGCATGTTGCATGACCGTCGTGTTTTTCAAATGGACTTCAAGTGCTGTTTTATTTAAAAAGCATTTTTCATCAGAAGATCAGGGAGGGGCGGTAATCAATGCCGCTGTTCGTAAATTGTATCGTGGTCGTGAGACCTTATTATTTTCCGACTTCTGGCACAAACGATTGCATTCCACTCACGGAATTGTTTGGTCCTTTGGTGTCTTTTTAGAAAGTTGGCATTTTCTTGACTTAGCCATTTAGAGCCAGTAGTCTATCTCTATGACGTAAGGCTGGGTATAGCTGACAGTTGGGCTTTGTGTATTCCTCCTAGACAGCCACACAATAGAGAGCTTAGGTTTGCCTAGATGGGGCTTCACTGATAGGATGGGAGGGAGGAGCTGGGCACATCCCCACTTACACTTGAATAGGCTGTGTCCTGCCTCCACACAAAGGGCTAGTTAGTCTGGAGCCAGGACAGGAAAGGCAGGAAGCCTGTGGACTTAAAAGGGAAACCTGTAGAAGCTTCTCCCACTTCAAGGTAGAACTGGGTATAAACCTTGGACCTCAGACACCAAATCTTCAGTACATTAATGGGCCAATGGATAATCTTCCAGGTAGAAGGACTGTTGTGCTGCTGAAAGGACTGCCACTCTGCTGGCCTACTGCCGCCTTGCTGGACTGGTGCCTTGCTCTGCTGACCTGCTGCCTGCTGCCTTCTTGCCTGGGTGAGAAGGACTGAACCTGGTTCCTCAGAGTGACTCCAAGGGCTAGTTGGCTGGCCTCTTGACCATACCCTCAGGGAAAGAAGACTGCAACAAGCGTGAACCCAGCCCCTGGACTGTGAAATGTGTGAGTCCTACCCTGCCAAGTGGTGCCATCCCAGTCTTGGTGCCTTGGATGTGGACCTAAAGGTGCTTTGCTAGCCCATCTGTGGACCAGGCAGAACCGACACATCTCCTCTGCTGTGTGGCGCAATCCAGAACAGACATATCACCTCTGCTGCTATGGTTCTCCCGTTGCCAAACCTGCAGACCACATTGGAACCGCTGCCTGTGCGAAGCTTTCCTGACGCAGGTAGTTGCATGGTAAAACTCTTGTCAACGGCAGCCTCAACGACGACACAGGTTCACACATCGCAGCCTCACAGCTCTTTGGAACCGATGCATCGCCTCGACTGTGCCACACATCTTCAATGCTGGGCTTTGCACCACAACCCCTCATCGATTGGGTCTTCAACAATGATGCAGGACCTCACATCCCAGCTTCGCAACTCCTCAAAACTGATGTATCGCATTGGCTGCATGAAACATCCTTGTTGTGGGACGTCGCAACGGTAAACAACCTTTACAACGCAACTTTTACCATGCAGTGCCTTTACGAAGCAACTTTTACAACGCAAACCATTACAACGCATTGTGCTGGGGGGCGCTCTAGGATAGGGAATAGGTTTAATTTACTGTCCAACACCTTCCCTACTATCCACGGGGACTGGAGTTGGAATAGTAAATTAAACTATTCACTATCCAGCGCCCAAAAGCACTCTGCATTGTAATGGTATGCGTTGTAAAACTCGCGTTGTAAAAGCATGCGATGTAAAAGCATGCGTTGTAATGTCATACATCCCGTCGCAACGCTCCACAACCAGGATTTAAGGTACTCTTGTTCAGCTGGCCTAACTGGGTCTCTGTAGCTGGCCTGTGTTCCATCGTGGCCAGCCTGAACTTATGACTTTGTCCTAGTCCGGCACAACCAGATATCCACATTTGGCGCTTTGTGCTTTTTGGTGCTATTTTTACTGAAATATTTAAATTTGAATATCTTTGGTTCTATTGATTGGATTATTGTTGTTTTGGTCTTGTTTTATTTATTGAAAATGTCTCTATGTTCCCAATTCTTTTGTGATGTGTTTTCACTGTGCTGCTGTTTGAAGTGTTGCACAAATACTTACACATTGCCTCTGAGTTAAGCCTGACTGTTCTGTGCCAAGCTAACCGAGGTTTGCGCACAGGTTAATTTAGGGTTTGCTTGTAACTTCACCCTGACAAGGATGTGGTTCCTGCTTGAACAGTGTTTCAACGTCGTCAACCAGCTACCCAATTTCTTACAAACTGCCATGGGAAAAATGAAGAATGGCCCCATGTGTTATGTTATGTTATGTTATGTTATGTTATAAAATGCTTGTATAGCGCATGGCTACCTCAACAACAAGGCGTCCCAGCGCTTGCAGACAGGCCCAATTACATAACAACCGGAGGGAAGCGGCAGAATATCTGATCACCACAGAGCCCTAAATGGAGGAAAACAGCCAGGTTTTTACTTGTTTTCGAAAATGTAGGTGATTTGTAATGGAACGCACACCTAGAGGGATAGAGTTCCAGAGTTTTGGAGCCAAGAACTTAAAAGTTCGGCCGCCAGCTCTGCACCTCCGGATCTTGGTAGTACAGGCAAGGGAAAGGTCCGCAGACCGGAGTGCACGCTGCGGAACATAAAAAGAACAGATTCCTTGCAAGATTTGAGGACCTAAACAATGCAACATTCTATGGATAACACACAGGGTTTTAAATTGAATGCGCTGTTTAACGGGCAGCCAATGGAGTCTACGTAGGACCTGAGAGGTGTGGCAACATTTTGGCAGGCCGAACAAAGTACGGGCTGCAGCGTTCTGAGCTCTTTGCAGTCTATTGACGACTGTCAGATTGGACCCAAGCATTAAAACATTACAATAGTCTAGGTGGGATAAGACCATAGCTTGGACAATTGTCTGACGGATGGAAGGTTCAAAGAAGCCGAGAATAGGTTTCAAAGAGCGCAGGCGACCATAACAAGTACCAGCTACTCTCTTCGCATGGGAATCCAGGGTGAGTGCGTCATCTAAAATCACACCCAGATTCTTAACTTCCCTCTTGGGCGTAGGAGGGGGGCCCAATGTAGGGGGCCACCACCGCTCATCCCACTTTTGAGTGTCCAAGCCAACAAGGAGGACTTCAGTCTTGGAAGAATTCAACTGAAGGCAATTCTCCGTTAGCCAGCTGGAAATGGCCAGGATATCCTCTTGGAATTTGGCTTGATCTCCCACGGTGTTATTAGAAAAGGTAAAGATCAGTTGTGTATCGTCCGCATAGGATATTAATTTGATGTTACGTTCCCTGGCCAGTGTGGCCAGGGGGCGGACATACACATTAAACAGCGTGGGGCTGAGGGCAGAGCCCTGTGGGACACCGCAGCCTAATGGAAAACTGCCGGATGAGTACGGGGGAGCATGAACCTGGAAGGAGCGGTCGGATAGAAATGACACGAACCAATCCAGAGCTTCATCTCTGACACCTATCTCCCATAGTCTCCTAACTAGGATCCCATGGGAGACGGTGTCAAACGCCGCACTCAAATCCAGCAGCACCACAGCTGAGGTGCCACCCCTGTCCTGTGCCACCCTTAGATGTTCTGTAACGGCCAGTAAGGCTGACTCCGTGCTATGTTTAGCACTGAATCCGTTCTGAGACTCCTCCAAGATCCCATTAGTCTCCAAGAAACCCGTCAAGATTGAATTTACGTGTGCCTCCGTCACTTTGGCCAAGTACGGAAGCAAAGAGATAGGCCGGAAACGTTCTGGCTTGGAAGAGTCCAGGGTGGGTTTTTTTAACAAGGGGACCACCTTGGCATGTTTCCAAGATTTCGGGATAGTAGCTGACTGCATAGATTTATTGATCAGTTCCCGCCCTTCCGTCATGATGGAATCCTGAAACAGTCTAAACATCTCTGGTTTGACAGGATCTTCCGGGGACCCTGACTTGATTCTTAAAGTCAGGAGTTCCATATCTGTCTGGGAGATGAGAGGAAGAGTTAAGAGGGAATAGGGAAGGCTTAATGGGTCAGTAACAGATCTGTAGGTCATAGATGGATCTCCAGAATTAAATGTGTTGTAAATCCCCTGTACTTTGTTGATAAAGAAGCGAGCCAGCTCTTCGCATTGTAGGTCAGATACTATGATGTTATTAGTCCCCACAGGTGATTTAGTAAGCTCCTTCACTAACGCGAAGATAGTTTTTGTACGATTAGTGCTGGCATTGATCAGATCAGTATAATAACTAGCCTTGGTCTTTTTTATAAGCCTATGATAGGCTTTTGTAGCGATTCTAAAATTGGATTTGGCTACAGATTCATACGATCTCCTCCAGATACGCTCAAGTACCTTACACTCCTTTTTTTTTATTGCAAGCGCCTCACAGTACCATAGCTGGGACTGCTTACGTTTGGGTCTTGACATTTTCCTAGGTATAAAATGATCCAAGGACTCATTAATCCATTCTCTATAGGCTAGATCCGCCTCATCCAAGTTAACAGGCCAATCAGGCCGGGAGTTTATAAATCTGGCCTCAAATAGGGCCCCATCAAGTTTTTGCCATGCGCGTCTCCAGAAAGGAGGAGGAGGCTTTCCCCCAGAGCTAGCTGGAGTCTTAACAAAAATCTGCACCAGGAAATGGTCCGTCCAGCTAAGAGGACTGGGAGTGGAGACTAAAATTCCCTGGATGTTTGAAAACACCGGGTCCAGTAGGTGGCCTGCTAGATGGGAAGGCCCCACAACCAGCTGACATAGTTGGCAGGCTTCCATATCCCCTAAAAACTTAAGTATAGCCGGGGAGTCACAGGACTCCAAATGTAAGTTGAGATACCCCAGTACACTAAAGTTAGCTGACTGCAGAATAAGGGCAGAGTGAAAACTCCCTGTGTGTCAGAGCCATTTATTTTTGTTTAGATACAAAAGCTCACACTTTGGAAATTTGGAAAGTTGGCCAACTTGGTAAACCGAAAGTGCTGTGATGAGAGGTGCCACAGTGGCAGCTCCTCCTTTGAACAGCGATCCGTTCCACATTGGGTTGATGGAATATGTAAGAACCAATCTAGGACCCATGAGGCAAGGAGGGGTTACTGGGCCCTAACCTTGGTGGATTAGGGTCTTGTTATTTGTTGCCCCGGTGTCTAACCTACAAAGGTTCTGCAAATTGAACTCCATGTACACCCCTTTCACACTTGACTCTCAATGGTAGCGAGGCAAGTAGTCCAAGGCTTCTGAGGGATGTAGTGTGGGGGCAGATACTCAGATATCAATAGTTATGCAACAGAAACACTAATTGCAGTCCAGCTCAGTGCTTCTCTTTTTGAAAAAGAGAGGGACTTTGATACATTCCGAAGGGCAACACCTCACACATAGAAATAATGAGAAATAATGATGGCCTAGTCTTCTGTAGGAAAATAGGATCTGCTTCTTATGGTTACCCCCACTTTTTGCTTCATGTGATACTGTTTTTGACTAGTCTGACTGGGATCCTGCTAATCAGGACCCCAGTCTATCTGCTTTCTCCCTAAACTGTTATGTTATGTACTCAGGTACACTCCAGATTATATACTGGGGCACTCTTGTCTGTCCCTAGTATATGGTACCCGTGTACCCACGGCATAGGTATCCTAGTGGCCTCCCATGGGCTGAAGCATGTATTATTCCACCCATAAGAGGCCATGAAAAATGGAACTACAGGCCTGCCATTGCAGCCTGTGTAAGTTGGTGCATGTACCACTTACTTAAGATATAGGTTTACTATATCTAAGGGTCACTACACTTAAAACCTATGTCACCCCTATAGTAGGCCTTAAAAATCCTGAAGGCAGGGTGCTTGGTACTAATTGAGAGGGTGCCCATGCATGAGCAGGACACCCTTGCAGCCTACAGAGTACATTCTCCCGGGTTGTTAGTGCTGCAGCCATTTATTACATATTGAGTGGCATTATGTGACTGCGTGATGACCAACTCTAAAACGGCTGAAAGTAAACCTATCGTGTTTGGATTCAAACATTGTGGAATAATACCCCCACACCGATAACCAGTGTGAGAGGTATGATTCCACCCTTTAAAAATTAGCTTTGTGAGGTCCCTGGTGTTCCCAGTACTGGCCTTCTAGTCTCGAGCAGCACAAAATGGTTGCTACCGATCAAAGACACATGCTCGAGCAGAGGAAGGTGGAACAATAGGCATCCTGTCACAGGGGAGTGTGACCACCTCCCAGACAGGATTTAGTGTATTAGGCTTGGGTGGGTGCGCTTGCCAGAAGGTACTGATATGGACTGGGTTCCAAATATGCACTCCTCACAAACGGCAGCTCCATAAAAGTGAGGGTCCAGCAGCACGCAGGTACTAAAAGGTTCCTATGCGGGCAAAAAGCAGAACTGGATGTCGGTCGTGGATAAATCAATGGAGCCACATGGTAAAAGAATTCCAGAGCAAAGGCGCCTAAATTCAAAAGAATCCTAAGGAACGAATCCAAAAGGCTGTTCTGACTGTTTACCAGCCAGGGCAGAAGGTTTGGGTGTTGGAGCCTGTGGCCCCAGCAGCTCTCCAAGATAAGTGGAATAGACCCCATACCATTCTTGAGCAGAAGGGAGAGGTCACCTACCTGGTGGACCTTGGTACTCCCAGGAGCCCCCGCAGGGTGCTCCATGTGAACAGGCTCAAGCCATACATTGACAGGGCTGACATGGGCTTGCTCATGGCAACTTATATGGGACAGGAGGAAGAGAGTGACCCACTCCCTGGCCTCCTCTCACAGAACCCTGATGATAGATCAGTAGATGGTGTAGTCTTTGCAGACAGCCTCACTGGCCAACACCAGATTGATTGTAGGAAGGTCTTTAATCAATACAGGCATTTGTTTTCTCTGACACCCAGTCAAACCACCTGGTGTACCTATGAAGTGGACACAGGTGAGAGTCTACCTGTCAAGAATAAAATCTACAGGCAGCCTGACCATGTCAGAGATTGCATCAGGACAGAAGTCCACAAGATGCTAGAACTGGGAATGATTGAGCCCTCATATAGCCCTTGGGCTAGCCCCGTAGTCCTGGTAACTAAACCTCACACCCAGGGTGCTAAGAGAGAGATGAGGTTTTATGTGGACTACAGAGGACTCAATGCAGTCACTAGTAAGTAAGTAAGTAATATTAAGTGAGTAATGCAGTCACTAGGACTGATGCTGATACAATTCCTAGGGCAGATGAGCTTAGTGATACTCTGGCCTCAGCCAAGTATCTAAGTACATTTGACCTCACTACTGGCTCTTGGCAAATCAGACTAGCTGAGGATGTCAAACCAAAAACAGCATTTTCAACCCCCTACTGAGCATTATCAATTTGTTGTGATGCCCTTTGCTTTGAAGAATGCACCTGCCACATTCCAAAGGCTGGTGAATAAAGTCCTTACAGGCCTGGCAGCCTATAGTGCAGCATATCTTGATGATATAGCTGCCTTTAGCTCCACCTGGGAGGATCACCTGCTCCCCCTAAATAATGTTTTGGAGGCTCTGCAGAAAGCAAGCCTCACTATCAAGGCTACTAAGTGCCAGATAGGGCAGACCAAGGATGTGTACAATGGCCACCTTGTGGGTGGAGGCCAGGTTCAACCATTACAGAGCAAAATCCAGACCATCGTGGACTGGGTTGCTCCAACTACCCAGACTCAGGTCTGAGCTTTCTTGGGCCTGACTGGGTATTACAGGAGATTTCTTAAAGAATATGGGTCTATTCTATGGTGACTCCCTTGAATGATCTCACATCAAAGAGAATGCCCAAGAAGGTTCAGTGGACAGTTAGCTGTCAGCAGGCATTTGATGATCTCAAGCAGGCCATGTGCACTGCTCCCATTTGGCAGAGTCCTGACTACTCCAAGCAATTTAATTGCAAACAGATGCATTTGAGTTGGGGGGTAGGGGCCGCGTTGTCACAACTTAATGCAGAGGGTCAGGATCAACCTTTAGCATCTTTTTGTAGCAGAAGGTTGACCCGCAGAGAGAAACGTTGGTCAGCTATAGAGAGGGACACCTTTGCTGTGGTCTGGGCCCTGAAGAAGCTGAGGCCATACCTGTTTGGCACTCACTTCATTGTTCAGACAGACCATAAGCCCCTCCTATGGCTAAAACAGATGAAGGGTGAAAGCCCCACATTTTTGAGGTGGTCCATTTCCCTACAGGGGATGGACTATACAGTGGAACATAGACCTGGGAGTAACCATGCCAATGCAGATGGACTCTCTAGATATTTCCACTTAGAAAATGAAGACTCAACTAGGCAAGGTTAGTCTCCTCTCATTACATTTTCTGGGGTGGGGGGGTGGTGGTGTAGGAAAGTAGGATCTGCTTCTTATTTTTACCCCACTTTTTGCCTCAAGTGATACTGTTTTTGACTAGTCTGACTGGGATCCTGCTAATTAGGACCCCAGTCTATCTGCTTTCTCCCTAAACTGTTTGTTATGAACTCAGGTACACTCTAGATTGGATACTGGGGTACCCTTTTAAGTCCCTAGTATGCACTACCCGTGTACACAGCGCATAGGTACCCCAGAGGCCTCCCATGGGCTGAAGAATGTATTATGCCACACATGAGAGGCCATGTAAAATGGAACTACAGGCCTGCTATTGCAGCCTGTGTAAGTTGGTGCTGGCACCACTTACTTAAGATATAGATTTACAATATCTAAGGGTCACTAGACTTAAAACCTATAAGTCACCCCGATAGCAGGCCTTAACAATCCTGAAGGCAGGGTGCTTGGTTCTAAGTGAGAAGGTGCCACTGCATGATCAGGACACACCTGCAGCCTACGGAGTCCATTCTCCCGGGTTGTAAGTGCTGCAGCCATTTACGTCATGTAGAGTGGCATTATGCGACCGCCTGATAACCAACTCTAAAACTGCTGAAAGTAACCCTATTGTGTTTGATGTCAAGAATTGTGGAATCATATCCCACACTGGTAACCGGTGTTGGAGGTATGATTCCACCCTTCAGAAATTAGCTTTGTGAGGTCCCTGGTGTTCCCAGTACCAGCATTCTAGTCCCGGGCAGCCCAAAATAGTTGCTGCCAACCAAAGACACATTTCAGCCCTCCTGCTGCTGAGCCAAGCTGGAGCAGAGGAAGGTGGAACAATAGGCATCCTGTCACAGGGAGGAGTGATCACCTACCAGACAGGATTTAGTGTATTAGGCCTGGGTGGGTGCGCTCGTCAGTGTCCGAAAGTCTGCATGAGGGGCATATTTGGTGTCCCTGTGCATAGTCCAGTTCTAACCAGTCCAGGGAGCCGTTTGCTCCTGCTTTGGTGCAAAACTGGACAAAGGACATGGGAGTAACCTTCCCACTGTCCAGACCCTCTCCTGGGAGGGTGCCCTGAATCTGTCCAACCCTCTCCCGTGGGTACAAAAGGGCTTACCTGGCTGTAGGACCCTAGATTTGACATGGACCAGATTTGGATCAAGAAACCACTGACCTTCGACCGTCTGGACACTCTGGACTTCGCTGGACTTCATTTGGGCCCGACTTCATCTCCCACTCCATCCAAAGCATCGTCTGTGCCCGTGTACCATCAAGCATGGAGCATCAAGGACAACCAAAGACATCTTCCTTGGAGTGAAGGAGTCACTCCCCTGCAACTGCAGGCACCACATCACGATTGACCGGTCTGCTGCTCCTGAGCTCCTACAGACTCCGAAGGCTCCAGCAATACAGGAGGTAGGTTTCCAAGTCCCTCGTGGTCCGAGCTGCCCTCTCACCAAGTCTGAAGTCAGAATCCCTCGTGGGGGCTACAATATCTATACCCCTGTGCACCACATTCATTTGCAAGTTCATATGCTTGTTAGTGTTTCCTGAACAAGCACACTGGGCTCCAAGTAGCCCCAACCTCTGGCAACATTTCATACAAAGAACTCCGGCCTCCTCACACCAAGTGCTCCGTGGGCTGCTGCTTTGTGAAACTGCTCAAGATCCCCTTGCAACTCCTGTGCCTCCAGCCTGTGGGTCCCCTTGAGGGTCAACACTGCTTTTCTTGGGCTCCCTTGGTTGCTCCAGGCTTGCCCTGCCTCCCCTGTGTTTTGTGAGTCTCCTGGAACTTGCTGGTCCGAATCGTAACCTTTCTTGTCCTTCTTTGTGGGTCACCGTTGCCAAGGCTTGTTGGTGTTCCCGCCGGACACCGACCCCTCAGCCTTGACATCCTTCATAGGAGAGCTCACATCCGGCTCCTGGTTATCCTCAACATCTCCTGGTCCCTGTGGCTGCAGAGTCAAGAACTCCCCCAATGCTTCTGAAGCTCCCGACATCGGTGGGCATTCATCTACTGAGCCCCTGGTCACTCCTGAGTGACCCAGACTCTGTCCCCTCTGCTTTCAGGTACTCTTCACCAAGAATCCACCTTTTGATTCCGTCGGACACTTTTCTTCTTCCCAGCAGTGGCTCTTCTTCGAAGTCCTCCATAGAGATCGACTGCGGTTTCCGATGCCACTTCAGACCTATGCAACCGGCTTCCCTGGATAGGTAACTCTGGTACTAGGGTATCCAAGGGTGGGGTGGCTCTCCAACCTCATAACTTCCATGGGGTTTCTTCGAAGTCCACTGGGAAGGGTCCTTAAACTTTAAAACTTCAACCGCGACTTTCCCATTGAATTGTACGGAGCACGCGGTTGTGTTCCCCCACTGAACCCGTCTTCCGTGAGGTCCCTACTTACTCACCTTGGGTGGTTCCTTGGGGTGCCAGTGATTCTACGTCCTCTAGACACTGCCTTGATTCAAGTTGTGGTTCTTATACCACTATTTTAGTATTTGGTCTGTCTCCCCCAGGAGCCCACTGTGTATTAGTGCTATTTACTATTGTTTCTCTGCTACAGTATTGTGTGTTTTGTGATTATCTGCTTGTAGCAAATACTGTGAGTTTTATATTAATAAATACATATTTTTATAACTACTGTGTGGTTCTCCTTTCATTTAACCAATACTATAAGGTTGCATTCTGGTAAAACAAGCTGCTTAACATTCCTTCAAGTTTAAGCTTGAAGGCTGCTCTCCACAGGTACCACTTGGATAGTTTGCTAAGGTTATCTTTAGCCTCTTAAATCACCATATGGGTTGTTTGGACTGGTGCAAGGTGCCCACTTTAATTAGTGGACAGCATATACTAGGCCAACGTCTCACATGTTCTACCCATTTAATACAAGGATTTCTACAAAGAAACTAAACAGGTTTAACAGACTTCCAGGTGTAGGCTTACCCTAGAATGTGCTAGCAACCTCCCTGCTTTTTTGCTGTAGTTCAGCCCTAACAAATAACCCAGCATTGAGTTTTTAAAAGTATTTCATTGTCCCAACCCATGTTAGTTCAATACATGAGGCACTGTGAGAGTTCAATAATGCGGCCGCCCGAATGCTGATGAATCTTCCCTCTAGAGTCTCGGCCAGACCAGCACTCAAGGCCCTTCACTGGCTCCCAGTGCGAGAGAGGATACAGTTTAAGGCTATGTGTACCGTCCATAAACTTCTCAACGGTCTAGGCCCCTCGATCTTGAGAGACATGGTCACCCCGTATAAAGCATCTAGATCCCTGCGCTCGGATTATGAGCGACTGGCCAATGTCCCAAGATTTAGGAGGGCTCGCACTGGTGGTCGACGCTTTTCAGTAAAAGCGTCCTCAGGCTGGAACCTGCTCCCACGCTACCTGAGGCTCGAACCCTGCTACCTACGTTTTCGTAAACAGCTAAAAACCCTCCTTTTTCCCAAATAGGACCTTCTTTTCCTTTCTTGGTCATAGCAAGCTTTTATAGCGCGGGGATGCCTCCGGGTCACCAGGCGCTCTACAAATCGCGAAATAAATAAATAATTCCCGGCTTTACCTGGGTCTTGACACACTAATGTGATGAGCATGCATTCAGGGTTCTTGAGTTAGATGCAGGGGCAGTCTTGCCTTTTTCAGATTCTCTTAGTCCTTCAGCATGTTGGTCAGCAGCTTATGGGGTTGCCTTCGACTCTCCTGGCTAGCAGTCATGTTGAGTGGAAACAGTACTGTCTGCACCAGTCAATTCAGCACTTGGAGGTGATGTCCTCTGGAGGGATGAGAGAAGTTATTCATCACTTTTGGTGTTTCCGGTCATGGTTGCTCATAATTGTAGTTGTCCCAGGTCACAGTTGATCATAGCTGCAGGGACTTCAGTTCGTAGTTGCACATAGCTTAAAAACACTTGGGCGACTAGTGACAGAAGCAGTCGCACCTCTTGCAAGATGAGTGACAGTTATACTCCAATGACACTATGTGATTTCTAAGGCTGTCCCAACACTTCTGGGTGCAGCGGCTGGGCTTCTCCTTTGTCCCTTCTGCTCTCTCATCATGCAAGCAGCTCAAATATCACAAGCAGACCCAGAGCAGCTCTTGTGATGTCCCCTCCCTTCTGGGTGACTGGCTGAACAAAGACACTAACTCTGGAACTTAGGATTTCTTAAGTGCACTTTTTTAAGTGCACTGCAGAGTACCCTCTGCCTTAGCCAATGAAGAAATTGGAATCAAGTGGGGAAACTTGACCCCACGTGTACAGTCATTCTCCAGACAGGGGATATGGATACCATTGTCGAAGACCTTGAACCGGTTTGGGGCAGTTCCTCTTCTTTGTGTAGTCCAATTCCATATAGCCGAACAGGCAAATTCTCAGTCTTTGTTGCGGTACTTCTCAGCAAAGGGATCCTCCAAACTAAGCACTATAAAAGCAGCACAATGAAGCTTAAAGCTCTGCGTCTGGCTCACTCTTAACAGCACTTTTTGGAATAGCACTTAGAGAAAGACAAAAGGGCAGACCCTGCCTTGAAGATTACCTTTACACATCTGAAATGAATCTGCTGGCTAACCTCCCCCTGTCCACTTTCTACCTTGAGGGAGAGAGAGATAGCCTGCAGGCCCTCCACCAAATGGCCATTGCCGCATTTCCAAATGACCCATGTCTCCATCCTCTCACACTTCAGTGTCTGAGGCTGGTCCTTTCAATTCAGAAATACCAGCTATACAGTTACTTGTCTGGTGAAGCTAAGCAGCAACTTTCATCTTGTGCTCTGTTATTCCAGAGACCCGAAACACCATATACACTTATTCCAGACACCCGAAACACCTTATACACTGCTCTAAATTGTCATTTAATGTGTAAAGGTGTTCTCTTGCAATGTATTTGTTACATTGAAAATTGTGTGTTTAACAAACCTACAGCTTTGCCTGAGCCTTTTGTGTTCTTCATTGTTTGTCCCTCTTGGTTTAGTTGGATGCAGGCTGGTGTCCCACTTACAGATTATCTTGTCTGTATTATTCCTATTTGAATTTAAAATATTAAATATCTGACCTCTGTCCGGCTGGACAAGTTATACAACTATAGTACTGACTGGGTCTATATTCATTACCCCTCCCCCCTTTTTACTGTTGTTTCTCTAGGGACCACTGTTCCTAAAAATAACTTTTATTACAGGAGCTATCCAAAATGGATCCCACTTGTCTGGTCGAGCATACACTCACATTTAACATACAGCTATTCTAATAGCACCACAGACAGTACACCCAGACACACTTATTCTCTCCGAAGTCAGAAGAGTGTCTGGGCAGTATATGCAAGCATAACTTTACATTTGTGGGGCCATAGGCACCACACTCACCGAGGTCCCGGGCCCGTAAAGTGATAGAGATATCTGGTGGATTTTATCGATTGATATGGATGCCTCCCCTTATACTCTATATTGAGATCCTTGTTATCAGTCTATCTTTCCAGGATTCTCTGATTCTAATTAGATGAGAATCCTCTTTCAGCCCCTTGTTGTCGGGGAGTGCTGTTTTTCTGTACCTCATGCCTGTTTGGTAGATGTATATGTAGAGACCCATCAACCACAGAGTAGCTGGCAACCATTGCCACTGTTGCATCTCCCTCTTTTGGATCCCTCTTTTTTACCACACCCTGTCGCCCTGAAGAAGGTTGACCTCTTTTGGAGGTTGTTTGCCAAAACGCACATTGGAGCTTCTGTCAAGAACAGTTAGTCCAGGACCATTATTACAACTGAGCCCGATTGGATATAGGAAATGTGGGCCACTCTATAGTCATATGCCATATAACAGTTGGAGATATCTATACCGTGCGTGATTTGATTCCACTTTCCTCTGGTCTACCTATCATGATTGTGTGGTTCATTCTATTTTATTCAACTATGTTTGTCTTTGAATGATTGAAGTCTTGGCTGTCTGTGCATGTTAGATTGGAGTACTTGTGAGCTGTATGTGGTTGAGGTTTTAGGAGGGAGGCTCTTTTGAGCTTGTAGTGAATTAAGGATTTTTTATGTGTAGGGTTAAGTTGTAACATTTTCTTGTCAATGTATGTCATATTGCTATATTGTAATTGATTATTGTTTTCTAAGTTATGATATAACATGTATACAAAAATAAGAAATTTTAAATAAGAAATTGAAAAGATTAAAATTTTGTATAAAAACGCATTCCTGTGTTTCAAAAAAAGATTTGTGCATGGGATTGGCTCCAAATGCAGTGGGTTGGGCCTTGAAGTGACATGTTGCGCTTGTTGATGGAGTATCCTTAAATTAGTATTGTATTTATTCACCAGGCAGGTATTGTCTTTGTATATTTGTATATTGTTCTTTTTCCCCTGGTCCTGCTCATGTATCTGTATTTCAGGGGTACTCTTCTGTTTAGGCCCCCCTCCCCCCCGCACAGCGCGGGGAAACACCCTGCAGCGAAGGGGTTAAACAAGCAGCAGGGCTGGGGGCATCTTCATTGAGGGAACATTTTAAACACATTTTAAACAAGCAGTAGAACTGGGCAGGCACCTTTATTGAGGTGAATGAGAGACATAGAACAAGACAGTAAACTGTGAATTGCTCCTTGTTGAGTGGGGCGCAAGACACAGGGGTATATGTATCAAACAACCGTTTTGCCAGTCCTTAATAGCGTTTTTTTAGAGAATCGCTATTAAGGATTCGCAAAATGCAATGTATGTAGGAATCGCAATTATAATTGCGATTCCTACATATTCCTTCATTGGGAATCGCAAATTGCAATTCGCAATTAAGGATTACCGTCCCATTCATTTCTACGGGCCTAGAGGCCCATAGGAATGAATGGGAAGACATTCGCAATTTGCGACAACTATTAGGTACTCGCAAATTGCGAAAGCAATTTCAAGGGTGCAAGGTTTTCAAAAGGACACCCTGTTGCACCCCTGAAATATTCATGTGTGAACATGTGGTGCATATACATGCTCTAAGGGCATCCATGTGCAGCATGGCGCTGGGTATGCGCCGCCGCAGCGTCACAAAAGTGATACAACGGCAGCGCAAATCTGGCATAAGGGGCTTGTAAATTTGCCCCTTTGTTTTTAACTCCATGAAATTCCACTAGCGAAATTATTGGAATTCCGCCCAGGCCTAGTACTGGTCAGTGCTCAGCAAGAAATGTGGTGTGATAGAAAAACATGAGAACACTAGTGGTGTGATTAAGTGTGAACGGGGATATTGCATGTGTGTTCACCTTGAACTAATCCTCACACTGTAGGGCAAAGAGTAGGTCGTTGTTTATAGGTTTGAAACACTAAGTACACATACTGTGTGCTCTTCCCTCTCATTTCTGTTTTGCTTCTTTCTGATCAATCGTCCATGTCAGAACTTTCCCACACACCTGGATTGTGCCTTTGATCCTCGCCTTCGCTTTGAAGGTCCAGAAAAGGCAGGTGACACCGGTACCTGGGCGCAGCGTGAGCTTTTTGAAGAAGAAAGATGTCAAGAGGTCACTTTTGCAGAAGCTGAAGAAGCCTCTGCAAGCTGCTGCATTTTCTCCACAAACTTCTTCAAGTAAGGAAGGGACTAATCAAATAGTACTTGGTTTAGGTTCTTTCATGTGCTGGGCCCTTTGTTGATTTGGTTGTTGCTCAACCTCAGCTATTCAGCGCCCTGTGTGGTGATTAGATTTTCTAGTGATAAATACAGTCACTGAATATTTTGAATAACTTGTCCAAACGACATCATGCTTCAGTTTCACAGAGTTTGGACTCTACTACGTCATCCTTAGAAAATGTAAATGGGCCATTCAGGGCAGAGAAAGGAGCAGTACTCTTTAGCCTGTCCAACATCACCAATCGCCAACAATAGGCATTCCGGATTGTGTTGTTTCTTCGTTTGATGATGTCTGTGTGGGTTTCGAGTACTATTCTGACGTCATTCACTTAAAAGCAGGGGACAAGTCGTAAAAAAAGAAGTGGGGGGACGCGGTCACCGGAAGTGACGTCACAACAGGAAGTGACATCACGAAAGGTGCCGAGCTCCTCGTACCAGAGAGGACAAAGAGTGAAGTCCAGCTGTTTGGCAGGGGGGACGGTGTCCCCCCGGTAAAATAAGTAGGGGGAAGCCGTCCACCCGCGTGGTACGCCGACTCGGGCCCTTGAAGGCCCCTATAATGCTAGGGGTACTAATAATGAAGGAACATGATGGTACATTCTCATCAACCACTGAAGATGAAGACAAAAGAGGGGTCGAGAAGACACAGATTTCAAACTTCTTTGGTGGCTTTCATATATTAACTCTTTCTGCCATTTCGCTACAGAGAGCTCTAAGTGTCTATTGTTGACAGCATTGCATGAAATACTTAACTCAACCCTTGCTTACGGTTAAAGGGTTCTCCTGCCATATGTTGCCTTCTTGCTATAGGTGGCTTTCCTATCAATTCTCTGTTTGTCCCTCCAATGAATATTACAAAAAACACAGTTGATGGACAGAATGTAGAACAATGTCATACATTCACCCCAGTACAAGGATCGGGCCTAAATCCATCGTTTTTTTGCACTCCACACCACCCTGGGTTAGACACTGGCTATATGCAAATCAGCTCTGACCCTGTGCCTCATGGGAACAGTCCAGTCCGAACTACCAAGCCATGTCTTTCCCAGACCGGAATCAAGCATCCAAGGACCGGTTTCTGGCTATCAGCCTTCATCAGCCTGGATAGCTTGACTCCAGTGGTGTGGAGAGCCTGGGACTCACGTCTGAGCATACCCAGCCCACTCGCGGTGAAAATTACAAAAAACACAGTTGATGGACAGAATGTAGAACAATGTCATACATTTATCCCAGTACAAGGATCTGGGCCTAAATCCATCGTTTTTTTGCACTCCACACCACCCTGGGTTAGACACTGGCTATATGCAAATCAGCTCTGACCCTGTGCCTCATGGGAACAGTCCAGTCCGAACTACCAAGCCATGTCTTTCCCAGACCGGAATCAAGCATCCAAGGACCGGTTTCTGGCTATCAGCCTTCATCAGCCTGGATAGCTTAACTCCAGTGGTGTGGAGAGCCTGGGACTCACGTCTGAGCATACCCAGCCCACTCGCGGTGAAAATTACAAAAAACACAGTTGATGGACAGAATGTAGAACAATGTCATACATTCACCCCAGTACAAGGATCTGGGCCTAAATCCATCGTTTTTTTGCACTCCTCACCACCCTGGGTTAGACACTGGCTATATGCAAATCAGCTCTGACCCTGTGCCTCATGGGAACAGTCCAGTCCGAACTACCAAGCCATGTCTTTCCCAGACCGGAATCAAGCATCCAAGGACCGGTTTCTGGCTATCAGCCTTCATCAGCCTGGATAGCTTGACTCCAGTGGTGTGGAGAGCCTGGGACTCACGTCTGAGCATACCCAGCCCACTCGCGGTGAAAATTACAAAAAACACAGTTGATGGACAGAATGTAGAACAATGTCATACATTCACCCCAGTACAAGGATCTGGGCCTAAATCCGTCGTTTTTATGCACTCCACATCACCCTGGGTTAGACACTGGCTATATGCAAATCAGCTCTGACCCTGTGCCTCATGGGAACAGTCCAGTCCGAACTACCAAGCCATGTCTTTCCCAGACCGGAATCAAGCATCCAAGGACCGGTTTCTGGCTATCAGCCTTCATCAGCCTGGATAGCTTGACTCCAGTGGTGTGGAGAGCCTGGGACTCACGTCTGAGCATACCCAGCCCACTCGCGGTGAAAAGTACAAAAAACACAGTTGATGGACAGAATGTAGAACAATGTCATACATTCACCCCAGTACAAGGATCTGGGCCTAAATCCATCGTTTTTTTGCACTCCTCACCACCCTGGGTTAGACACTGGCTATATGCAAATCAGCTCTGACCCTGTGCCTCATGGGAACAGTCCAGTCCGAACTACCAAGCCATGTCTTTCCCAGACCGGAATCAAGCATCCAAGGACCGGTTTCTGGCTATCAGCCTTCATCAGCCTGGATAGCTTGACTCCAGTGGTGTGGAGAGCCTGGGACTCACGTCTGAGCATACCCAGCCCACTCGCGGTGAAAATTACAAAAAACACAGTTGATGTCCCTCCAATGAAGCATGGCTTTTTTGAACCCTTGCTTTTGATTGGTTGGCTAGGGTGTAGCCTTCCTCTATTAACGCAATGGGCCTTCTTTTTTTTGTGCTTTTCTTTTTTTACGTTTTTAGCACTCCATGGGAGTGCATGACTTTCTTTACCTAGTGCAATTGTACTATTTACTTAAATCTTCATGATTTCACCCTTTCCCTCGCCTGCCGCCGTCCTTCCCAGTGCCCATTTGTGGAAACCCAAAATGGTGATCTTTTTTATGACATAAATATCGTCACACGTGACCATGCAAAGCACATTGCAACATGCAACACAATGATCTTCTTTAAAGTGGAGAAAGCAATGTTTTCATTGCTTTTTATGCTCTTAGCATAGCCGCTCAGGCACTGGAACATCTGATTGCACCACTCGCTGAACATTGTCAAGAGAGATCGACTGGCTTTGCCAGTGCTTGTTTATACAAAGGAATCCTGTCCTCTCCAATATTATTAATCTGGACTTATGACAGTGTACGTCCACACAACTAGGTCAAAGGCTGTTAAGCATGCCAGGCCCTCATTCTGATTGGCACGGGAATATCATGATCGAATATACATACTGTTTGCGCCTAATTTTGTTATTTCAAGTTGGATGGTAATTTCACACATCCGGGATTCTTGCTTGTGGACAATTTATCAGGCAATAACTGGCAAAAGTTGCATGAGTAAAAGTGGTTGGAACATTTTTGTAATTCAGGTGTGGCACGCCGATAAGTTCAAGTTCAAGTTCTGCATTTATATAGCGCACTACTCGCCCAGAGGGTCTCAAGGCGCTTGGGGGAAGGAGGGTGCTCACTCATCGAATATCCAGGTTTTTAATTGTTTTCTGAATGAGAGGTGGTTCTGGGTAAGGCGGAGGTAGGCAGGGAGAGAGTTCCAGGTTTTGGCCGCTAAGTAGGAAAAGGATCTTCCACCCATGGTGGATCTATGGATACGTGGGATTACGGCGAGGGCTTGATTGGTCGATCGAAGTTGGCGGGTGGGGGTGTAAAAGGACAGGCGCGTGTTGAGGCATTCGGGTCCAAGGTCGTAGAGTGCCTTGTGTGCGTGGGTGAGGAGACGGAACGGTATTCTCTTGTTGACGGGGAGCCAGTGGAGTTCTTTCAGGTGACCGGAAATGTGAGCTTGGCAGGGGACGTCTAGAATGAGTCTAGCTGACGCGTTTTGGATGCGTTGGAGTTTTTCTGTAGCCTTGCTGTTGTTCCGGCGTACAGGGTGTTACCATAGTCCAGACGGCTTGTGACCAGAGCGTGAGTGACCGTCTTTCTCGTTTCGGTGGGGATCCAACTGAAGATTTTTTTAAGCATACGTAGGATGTTGAAACATGATGAAGAGACGGCGTTGACTTGTCTGGTCAACGAGAGGGAGAGTCCAGGATGAAGCCCAGGTTACGTGCGTGGTCTGTGGGGGTGGGTGCGTTTCCCAGGGCCGGTGGCCACCATGAGTCATCCCAAGCGGAGGGTGAAGATCCTAGGATGAGGACTTCAGTTTTGTCCGAGTTCAGTTTAAGGCGGCTGTTCTTCATCCATTCGGCTACTTCTTTCATTCCTTCGTGTAGGTTGGTTTTGGCGGTGTTTGGGTCTTTGGTGATGGAGAGGATCAGTTGGGTATCGTCTGCGTAGGAGATGATGTTGAGGTTGTGTTGTCGTGCGATGGAAGCGAGGGGGCTCATGTAAACGTTGAAGAGGGTGGGGCTGAGTGAGGAACCTTGAGGTACGCCGCAGATGACTTCAGTGGCTTCTGATCTGAAGGGGGGTAGGCGGACTCTTTGAGTTCTTCCGGCGAGGAACGAGGTGATCCAGTCCAGTGCTTTTCCTTGAATTCCAACATTGCTGAGGCGTTGTATAAGGGTGCTGTGACAGACTGTGTCGAAGGCTTCGGAGAGGTCAAGTAGGATGAGGGCAGCTGTTTCTCCGTTGTCCAGTAGTGTTCGAATGTCATCGGTTGCTGCGATGAGTGCGGTTTCGGTGCTGTGTTTGGCTCGGAACCCGGATTGTGATGGGTCGAGGGATTTGTTGGATTTGAGGAAGGCGGCGAGCTGATTGTTGATGGCTTTCTCCATGACTTTGGCGGGGAAAGGAAGGAGTGAGATGGGGCGGTAGTTCTTAAGGTCAGTGGGGTCTGCTGGGGGTTTTTTCAGGAGGGTGCTGAGTTCGGCATGTTTCCAGCTTTCCGGGAAGGTAGCGGAGTTGAGGGAGCAGTTGATGACGTCTCGGAGATGGGGTGCGATAATGGAGTCGGCTTTGTTGAAAATGTGGTGGGGACATGGGTCGGTAGGTGATCCAGAATGGATGGAGTTCATCAAGCGGATGGTGTCTTCAGTGGTGACTGGGGTCCAGGCACAAAGGATGTTGGGGGGGAGTTTATCTTCGGGTGTGAGTGGGGTGGGCTGATCTCCGGGCTTGTTTTCGAAGCTGTTGTGTATGTCTGCGATTTTGTTGTGAAAGAAAGAGGCTAGGGAGTCGCAGAGGTCTTGGGAGGGAGTGATGTCGTTGGTGCCGGCGGTGGGGTTGGTGAATTCTTTGACGATGTTGAATAATTCTTTGCTGTTGTGGGAGTTGTTGTCAAGTCGGACCTTGAAAGCTGCTTTTTTGGTGGAGCGGATCAGTTGGTGGTGTTTGCGGATGGCGTTCTTGAACGTGGTTAGGTTTTCAGTGGTTGGGGTTTTTCTCCAGGATTTCTCGAGTGTGCGGCAGGACTTCTTGGATTGCTTGATTTCATCGTTGAACCAAGGGGCCTTCTTGCTTCCTTGTTTGATTTGGTGTTTTTTCAAGGGTGCTAGTTCGTCAGCGCTGTGAAAGATCCATTGTGTGAGGTAGGTGGCTGAGATGTTGGGTCCGATGATTTTGAGGGGGTGTTATGGAGAAGCGATGTGAAGAGCTGGTCCGTGGTAATTTTGTTCCATTTTCTGCGGGGAATTGGTTTTAGGTTGTTGTGGTTGTGGTTTTCTTGTAGTTGAAGTGGACGCAGCTGTGGTCTGTCCAGTGTAGCGCTGAGGTGTGAGAGAAGGAGATGTATTTGCTGGAGGTGAAGATTGGGTCAAGTGTGTGTCCGGCACAGTGCGTAGGGGTGTCAACAAGTTGTTTAAGTCCGAGATTGGCGAGGTAGTCCAAAAGGGTGGTGGTGTTGCTGTCGTTGGTCTTTTCCAAGTGGAAGTTAAGGTCTCCTAGAAGAATGTAGTTCTCGGAGGGGAGGGCGTGTGGGCTGATGAAGTCAGTGATATCTTCGCAGAATTGTGTGCGGGGTCCTGGTGGCCTGTAGATGAGGGCGCCTCTGAGAGTTGTCTTGGGCCCGGTGTGGATCTGGAAGTGAAGGTGTTCGGCGTTTGCGAGGGTGTCATTGGAGCAGGTCGTGATGCGGATGGTGTTCTTATGGACGATGGCGATGCCTCCTCCTGTTTGGTTGCTGCGGTCCTTACGTATAATCTTGTATCCGTCAGGGATGGCCGTTGCGATGTCAGGCGCTGATGAGGCGTTCATCCAGGTTTCTGTGAGAAAGGCGACGTCCGGCAATGTAGTGTCGAGTAAGTTCCAGAGAGCGATGGCGTGGCTGTGAACCGAGCGGGTGTTGAGTAGAATGTACTTCAGGTGGTTAGTGTCAGAGCTTTGTTTGGCGTTAGTGGGGTTGGTGTGGGTCTTGGTGCAGTCAAACTTGCAGGAGTGGCAGGCGAAGGGACCATGGGTGTGTCCAGGAGCGGCTTGGTAGCAGTTTTGGAGGCGGCCGGGGTTGAGTGCAGAGAGGGTGGTGGCATCGTACGTAATGCGCGAGGGGTGGGTGTTACGGGGACCAGGGGGACCGGCACTGGGCGCGGTCCAGGCGCGGACGGGCAAAGACGGGCTTACCTTTGGCGCACCTTCGGCGTGACCGCTGCGCGTGGACGCTGCGCGTAGGTCCATCTGTCCTAAATGGAGAGTGGAGGGGGGCGGAGCGTGGGAGGGGCAGCTGGGAGGCGGGAGTGAGGTGGAGGGACGGTCTGGGACGGCACAACAAACAAAATGGCAGTAACAATAACAAATACTGCGAAGCAGGGTGAGATTGGGCACAAAGTAAAGGAACTGTTTCAGCAATGGAGCGCTATGGGTGATTTTAATGTCAAGGCAGCAGTGGTATAGCGCTACGCACTCAGAAGCAGGCGAGCAATATTACACACAGAAAAATCGATTTACAATACAAAGTAATGCCCAGCAGTAGAGCGAGTGATTAGCAGTGGCGAGCGATTGAAAGCGCAACACAAAAGGATAGCAAAAACAATTATGAGGCACAAAGCGCAATCAGTACGATACCAGGAGGAGAGGAGGTGAGGGGAACGACCGCTTCTGCACAGGACAGGACGGTCACCAGTACCGATACACATGTTGGATCACCTGAGTTGGATCACCCCAGGGTAAACCCTTAAGGTGTGGTAACAAATTTACTCTGCAATGATTTTACTGACTGGTAAATATGTGGGACTCTGATTGAGGCCCTCATTCTTATTTCAACTCTAGATTCTCAGGCTTTTCTTTCTTCCTGTCCTGGCTGAAATTCGATTCACATTAACAAGTACAAATGGCCTGACATTCTGAAGGGTGTACTGGAGAAGCTATGGATACCATGGAAAAACCCCACCCCTAGCACCCACTGATGAAGGCAGAAGTAAAGTTGAAATTAACTCTTCAGTTTTCCGGTTCTCAATGTGGGCATTCCAGGTGGTTAATTTACTGCTCTTTTCAGAGAGCTTCCCCCAAAAACTATTTTGACTGCCAAGGTGTTGAAAAGTATAAAGGCAGGAATTGTGACACAAGTAACTCATCACCATGCACACCTGTATTATTTTTTCATTTTTATACAAGAATAACTTAGCACAAACTATCACATAAATACAACCTATATGTATTTTCAAGTAGAAACCTAAAGCAGCATATTGTATTGCATGGTACAAGTTTTCCAACAATGGCGCTATTTACTCTGTTTGTTATGAGCTGATGTGAGATGGTAACCACATGGATCTATACAAAATTATCAAAAGCTTGGAAGACAAATGCAAGATGGATGAATCGTCCACGAGGAAAACAAAAATGGCTCATGAACTATTGTGATTTGTTTTCCTCTTCTGGGAACTAGGAGAGAGTTACCCAATATCCTCCCCTCTTTGCCTCATCTTTCCTTCCCTTTTTTGCAATTCATTAGTGTAGGAAATTGAGTTTCCAATTGAGGGGGTGAAACCCTACTCACACCAGAAACTACAACTCTTATTAGGGTGGGTGAAACACAGGCAAACCCCAAATTAACATGTGCTTAAACCTCTGGTACATTGGCACAAAAGCAGTCAAGTTTAACTTAGAGGTAATGTGTAAAGTACTCATGCAGCACTTTAAACAGTAATAAAGTGAGCACACAACACAAGAAAAATACCACACCGACTTAGAAAAATAAAGTTATATTTAATACATTATTTGAGACCAAAATTTAAAAATCCAATCAGTAGAACAGGAGATATGTAATATTTAAGATTTAAGTGAAAATAGTGCTTAAAAGCACAAAGTGCCAACTGCGGTTATCTGATCGCACTAGATCGGGACAACGTCACAAGTTCAGGCTGGCCTCTATGGAGCGCAGGCAAGATGCAGGGATCCAACTACCTTAAATTTGGGTTGCGGAGCGTTGCGCGATCCCAGGTTGGAGATGCGTCACACAGTGGGGATTCCAAGAAACTGTGGTTGGCAATGCAAGGTACTGCATCAGAGATGCTTCGCACAGCAGCGGTTCTGATAAGGCCAGTAATGGGGCTTGAAATGCGAGGTCCTGCATTTTTGTCATGGAAGTTTTCGACAAAGGCTTGCTATACGAAGTCCTGTGTTGTGGATGCGTCACTCAGTGGCAGTTCAGAGAGATTGTGGTGAGGTCCTGCATCATCATCGAGGATTTGCCCTCAGCCAACGTGTGTAATATGAAGTTTTCTGTCAGAGATGCATTGGAGATGCATCACGCAGCGATCGTTCAAAAAGGTGCAGGCTGGAATGTGAGATCCTGCTTTGACATTGCATCATGCAGCAGCAGTTCTGAGGTGCAGCTGCAAGGAGATGTGTTGCGCTATGTCGCTACTGCCAAAAGACCAAAGCCGGGCTGGCAGAACACCTTCAGTCCCACTTTCATGGGTCTATGACTGGGGTTGCACCATTTGGGGGCAAGACTCACAGCAGACCTAGTCCAGGTGCTGGGTTCAATGTGTTTGGAGCCTTTTCTGTCCAAAAGGCTATGATTAGGAGGCCAGACAACTAGCCCTTTGAGACATTCTGGTGGTCCTGGGATCAAGATGCCGCTTGAGGCCTTCTCACTCAGGCAGCAGAGCAACAAGGCAGTAGAGTAGTAGTCCATCTTGTAGAGTAGCATAGCAGTCCTTCTAAGTCTTCCACTGGTCCAGCGGAGTACTGAAGAGTTAGGTTTGAGGTTCCACTATTTATACCTGGTGCCCACTTTGAAGTAGGAGAAGTTTCTGAAGGTTTTCGATCCTCAAAGGAGTTTGGAATTTCCTGCCTCCTTGCCTTAGCCTCAGCTTGTCTGGGACCACAAAAGACTAGTGTCAAACCCTTTGTGAGTGGCGCAGGCAGAGACTTTGTGACATGCAAGTGTGGTAGGTGACAGCTCCTCTTCCTCAAGTCAGACATGGCCCATTCTGCCAACAACGAATCCCTCTTTGTCTCAAAATATGGGAGCAATACATAAAGACCAACTGCCAGTTGCACCTAGTCATGTGACCCAGGATACAGTATGTAGGACCAAAAGGTTAGGACATAAAAACGGCAACTTTCTAAAAGTGGCATTTTTCAGAACTGGGACTTAAAATCCAACTTTACCATTAAAAAGGGTTTTAAATTACAATTCTTTAGACACCAAACTCGATATTCCCATCTGCTCCCAATTGAAAGTTATCACTTATTAAATGTAATAAACCCAATGCTGTTCTATGAGAGATGTAGTCTTTACAGTAGTTAAAAACGAATTTAAGACCTTTTCACTACCAGGACATGTAAAAGTTGCAAAGTACATGTCCAACTTTTTTAATGTTCTGCAACCTGCCCTATTGGCTGTTTAAAGCCTACCCTAGGAGTGAATTATATGTATTAAAAAGAAGATCTAGGCATGGTTTATTTTGCCAGGCTAAATTGGTAGTTTAAAACCGCAAACACAAGTTGCAATGGCAGGCCTGAAACATATTTATAAGGCTCCTTAAGTGGGTGGCATACTTAGTGCTTCCATCCCACTAGTAGCATTTAATTTACAGGCCCTCTGTACATGTTATACCACTTTACTAGGGGCGTATAAGTAAATTAAATGTGCCAATTGGTGTAATCCATTGTTACCATGTTTAAGGGAGAGAGCACAAGCACTATAACACTGGTCAGCAGTGGTAAAGTGCACAGAGTCTTAAAGGCAGGAAAAACAAAGTCAGGAAAAACCGGAGGACGGAAGACAAAATGTTGGGGGATAACCAAGCCAAGCATGTCAGATCTAACAATTCTAATTCCTCTCTTGTTCATGTACCAAACAGGAGCACTGTCTCATGCCATTCCTGCTTAAGGATTTTTCCAAATGCAACTTTCTATTTCTTTGCTTAGAAATAGAAAAAGGACTTGAGACCAGACCATCTACCGACTCTAGCGTTGAACCCTTTTGCCCTGGATTACTTGTTACCAGTGCTTAATTTGAGATGTGGTTTCCCATGCTCGGCACCAGCACTTAATTGTCAACATCAACACTTATAACAGTCTGCCACATGGTGGCGCTGTCTGAGTAATTTACAGATGAACACAGCTGTTGTTTATTAATTCAATAAAACCAACTAATACCTGCCTTCCAAGCCATTCTTATAGCTTTGCAGTCTGGGATACTCTGAACTGCAGTGCCGGCTGCCACAAATCTAAACTAGTGTTGCGGGGAGTGTGATAGGGGAATATATATATATATTTTTTAAACTTGCCTGTTGCTGCCACTGACGCTGATTCTGCCGTTGCCTTGGTGCTCCTCTCCTCCTGTAGTCACTGGGGCACAAAGCACAGGTCCCCCCACCCAATCCAGATGCTAATCTCATGCTATGCCAAGCATGAGAGAAGCATCGGGATTGGTCTGACACTTATTTAGGCACAGGGAGCCTGGGCCATCTCTCCATCTCTCAACACAGCTGGGTTGGAGAAATGTAAGTGCACATGACAGTTTGGCCCTCCTAAAACGGCCGGTCAATCCAACATGCGCACTTACAGTGCCCATCATTCCTCCTCCCTGCCGAGGCCCCACCCTAGATTCCATGGCTCAGTCAGTGAAAAATAAAATGATAATATTGTTTTATTATCATTTTATTTTTCACTGACTGACTCTGAGCAGTGGGGCGACGCTCTTCTGCCATGAAGGAGGAGCCGCCCCTGCTACACTGTCACACCTGTAGGAGTGTGACAGTTAGCAGTCGTGTAGATACTGTCATTGGCAGCTCTGGCAGGGGTGCAAGCTGCAGTGGCCATCTGACAAGGGCCCAGGCACTAATGTTTTTTTTTTACATGTTCAGCACTGCTTGTTTCGACTCATGCGGCCTGTGCTGGATTGGCCATTCTGACACTTTTACATTTCTCCAGTATGCTGGAGACTAGGGCGGCTGCTTTCAGACTAGGTTGGTTTGCCATGACCCGGCCATATCCCAAGACTCCAATCTATAAGCAGCCGTCTGCAGTGTGGGACTAGTTTGAACACACTAGTCTGAGTTGATCATGGTGTCAGTACGCCCAGGGGGCTACATGTAAGATACAGGGTAAAGCAACAGGAGTACAACCCATAGACCGGATTGAGATCTGGGTGTATATATGTTTTAAACAACAATATCTCAATCGGATTCACTGAAAAGGCAAGTATATATGTATGCACAATACATTACGAGAACGCGGAAAAAAGAAGAGATACTTTGGAATTCAGTTTTAGAAAGTGCATATAGCATCATGTATTTAAGAACACATTTTATACCCGACAGTTATAGCAGCACTGTAGGCATAAAATGCGGTGGCAACCCAAGGGGGCTTTGTGCACTAGGTGTTAGTGAAGCAAAGAGTGACGACGCGAGTGACAAGTGGGTGAACACAGCGAAGGACGCAAGGTGACAAGGTGAAAAAAACACAATATATACAAAAGCAATGGTTCATCCTCAATCAATGAATAAGTAATATTTGTTTGAGAACCAAGGTTGATGGTGCGCCATGAGTCTCACTGTATGAAGGGTCGATGGCGTTTCGATCCTATCTAGTCAGGATCTTCATCAGGGCAGGGCTGCCAGTTTGATGAGTGAGAGGCGAGTGCTGGCGGGGGTGTTCAAGGGAGATCCAAACTTGTGGCGATGTAAAGTGCCCATTTACCAAGGAGTAACTCGACGGGGAACAGAACATTTTTGAAAAGGCTCAACGGAGTCCGAAGCATGATTCGTAGTAAATGTGGCAAGCGTAGGCACAGAAACGGAGCCCAGATCTGGCCGAGGAGTACGTCTTAGCCGCGGGTGAGGTCAGGAGGCAGGGTCGGGACCACTTGATCCACTGCCTGTGTCCAAGAGTTGGTACCTAATGGTAGTGGCGGTCCACCGTCTGAATCCGGGGGCCGAGGGGCGGTTCAAAGTCTGGTTAGTAGATAGAATGCCTCTGATGCCCGGCACAGATTCCTATCTACTAACCAGACTTTGAACCGCCCTCGGCCCCCGGATTCAGACGGTGGACCGCCACTACCATTAGGTACCAACTCTTGGACACAGGCAGTGGATTGATTGGTCCTCACCCTGCCTCCTGACCTCTCCCCCAGCTAAGACGTACTCCTCGGCCAGATCAGGGCTCCGTTTCTGTGCCTATGCTTGCCACATTTACTACAAATCATGCTTCGGTCTCCGTCGAGCCTTTTTAAAACATTTCTGCACCTCGTCGAGCTACTCTGTGGTAATTGGGTACTTTACTGTGCCACAAGTTTGGATCTCCCTTGAACACCCCCGCCAGCACTCGCCTCTCACTCATCAAACTGGCAACGTGGTCCTGATGAAGATCCTGACTAGATAGGATCGTAACGCCGTCGACCCTTCATACAGCGCGACTCATGGCGCACCATCAACCTTGGCTCTCAAACAAATATTAATTACTCATTGATTGAGGACGAACCATTGCATTTATATACGTTGTGGTTTTTTCACCTTGTCACCTTGCGTCTTTCACTGTGTTTACCCACTTGTCACTCGTGTCGTCACTCTTTGCTTCACTAACACCTAGTGCACAATGCCCCCTTGGGTTGCCCCTTCATTTTATGCCTACAGTGCTGCTATTGCTGTCCTGTATAAAATGTGTTCTTAAATACATGATGCTATATGCACTTTCTAAAACTGAATTCCAAAGTCTCTCTTCTTTTTTCAGCGTTCTCGTAATGTCTTGTGCATACATATATACTTGCCTTTTTAGTGAATCCGATTGAGATATTGTAGTTTAAAACACATGTAAGATACAGCATTGTGCCGTTAGTGCTCCGGGCAATGTCCACCCCCTTCTCAGCTCATTGCTGCTGAACATATTATTTAATTTTATTTATTATCATTATTGTGTCAGTTGTGTGAATTTCATCCAACACGTACAGAAGTGCACATATGTCCATGATAGGCTTTACAACCCCTTTAATAAAGCAGTGATGATATGGTCATTATATTCACAGGAAGCTAGACATGGTAGACATGCCATGTGATGGCAGACCTTAGATCCTAATGGCTGGGCTATGGTAAACAATGGTTCAGAGTAGATGGCCCAAGCAGAGGCCACTGCACTTATCCAAATATGATCTGACAGCAAGCACACCTGCCAACTCACAAGCAGCCGCGGCCGGTAGTGGGAGTACCGGCCGTGCGGGGACGTGGGGAGGGGTTAGGGGCAGGGTGGCGGCTAGTAATGTATGGAATCCGGACCTTAACAGGTAAGTAAACATAAAAATAAATAAAACGAATTTCGTTGCGCGCACTGCATCACCAAATGCGATGCAGTGCGCGCAACGAAATTCGTTTTATTGATTTTTATGGTTATTTACCTGTTAATGTCCGGATTCCATACATTACTACCCCCCACCCTGCCCCTCCCCCTCCCCACGTCACCGCCCAGCCGGTATTCCCACTACCGGCCACGGCTGCTCACAAGTGCCACAGTGTGACACGCGATATCGGATTCCATCACACTTTCAACGGGTGAGGAGTCGACATCGCACAGTGCAAGGGAAAACGAGTTGAAAACCACTGTAAATAGTGGTTTTCCAGCTCGTTTCCCGAGGCTTTAAACTGCTGACGTCCATTAAGGGGTGTGAAAACACCCCAGAACCTCAACACGTTTTTTGGTTTTTTTTGGAGGAGAGGGCTTGGGGTGGGGTTCAAAAGTGCCTCCTAGGTCCTTCTCCGCACGAAGCCCAGCCCCTTCAAGGCCCCGCCCCCTCCTCAAACTGTGAGATTGTTCTTCAAGTTCGCACTTTGCAGGTATGCAACATGAAAGACCAAATGACTTTTACAGCGCGAAATGGGTCTAAGTCATATGGAAAGCAAACTCTTACTTCGATTTTGAGATGTAAACGGGCATTCCTTAACACGGAGGCCAAATGCAACCATTGCATTAAATACCATGCCCATGTTGTTCCCTTTAGCATGACACACCTTCACGTCACCATGGCACCTCAATTGCTTTCATTTTTCTTTCGAGCACTCTGTACAGTCCAAAGCGCTTTAACACACAAATTATTACAAGTAAGAAAAAAAATAAAAGATTTCTCAATACACCTATTACTTGATAATCGTTTGCACATGTGAGTCCTTATCAAAATAAAGGGCCATTGTTGATGTAAAAGTTGAGCCAAATTGTGACGTTTAAAAATGACTGCAATAAAGAAACAAACATACCCCCCATTGATCTGAACGACTATTACAGCAGCAAATAAATAAACGATCAGTTATTATCAGAAACAGATGCATGATGTAGAAACACAGTAAAAGATGTGCAATCTGCAAACGATTAGATCAGATCCTGCTGGCTCAGTAAAAAATTGCTGAGGGAAATTTCCCAGATTTCCCTAAGTGGTCATCTTAATTCTAGAAATACAATGATTTACCACAATTGTTATACGGTTGCTCTTGGTGGGCAGTGGTGTCCAATGCAAGCCTAGGAGGGCCAAATCTATGATTAATTTAGAATGGAACTATTTAATTAGTCAATGATTATCTTGAAAGTTTGGCTTGAATCTAGCCCACCCGGGCATGTGCTGGACCTGCTCGATGCAGGGGGAGCAGTCTTGCATTGAAAGCCTAGCCTACACAGTGGTAATGATAGTAGGGCTTTGCTTTCAGCCACAATTTTAGCTCCAAGTGTCAGTGTTTTTGTCAAATATACAAACAAACAAATATGTATCTACATTTGCGCTTGTCATGGAAAAGATGCATTACCTACACTCCATGCTCACAAATCTTGAGTACACTCATTCCGCAGTAACCATCCTGCCTTCAGTGCAGTCCTTTCTATGTGCTACATCGTAACGTAAGGCCGTGTGTTCGAATCCCAACCATCCCACTTGAAGAAAATAAAAACATCTTTCTATATCAGAAAACGGCACACTTCTTAGTATTTTGTTTGTTTGCAGATTTATTGAACGTGAACTCGACCCGAAGGTATTGGAGCGCTTTACATGAGCACCAGTTACGTTACGCAAGGACACTTTCATATTCATATTTGGTGCGCACGGGGAGATTAAGAGGCAGATTTATGACGACTGGCGCATCGCTGCAAATCAGCAGAGATGCACGACATAAGATGCGTCATGCAAGTTTACCCTTGCACCACCACAGATGTGCCGCATTTACAATGCGCCGCATCATGGCGCAAGGATAAACAGATGCGTGACGCATCTCCCGTCGGAAGGGTGGCGCATTGCTGGAGTCGTGTCGCAAGTGTGACGCAACTCCAGCAATACTCGTGGCCTGCCCATACACAATGTGGTGCGTCAAGCCTTACGCCTGCTTCAAGCAGGTGCAAGGTTTTGACGCCGCAGCGTCGGAAAAGTGACTGAGTGAAATCTTGTAGATTTCACTCAGACACTTTTCCGAGCCGTTCCTGCACCGGAACGCCCACCCTGCGCCGGAACGCCCACATGAAACCTGGCGCAGGTTGCATCACATTGTAAATCCATCGCAGCATGGCACTAGCTTTACACTGCTGTTGCGTCACAGAAGTGCTGCAACGGCGGCGCAAAAGTGGCTCATGGAACTTGTAACTCTGCCCTTAAGTGATTTTCCTAGAATCACACGATGTTGAGCCGACGCCGAGCCTCGAACCTGGTTGCCTAGCTCCAAAGTCAGCAGCTCTGGTCGTTACGCCACAGCCTCCCCTGTTTGCGAATAATCACTTGAAAAAAGCAGTTAAATGCATAAAATCAGATAGTACTATTTCGTCCTGTTACTAGTGCATGACTATTTGGTCACCATTGTGTATCTCTGACCTTCGCTGGTTCCATAGCTGGCCACAGGTGGCTGCTCTTCACTGCAGAACATGTCTTATTGTTTTCAAATGAGTACAGTCACATGAAGGTAGTAGTCTGTTTACAGTGTCTAGTGCTGCTGGGCCTGCTTACGTCTGAACGAATAATTCGCATTGCGTTGGGGATAGTTCTCTATGGAGAGGCATTTGTGACCATAACCATGCGGGAACCTGGTTTACCAGGCATGGCACATCTATTTCTGGATGGGGCAAGGAAAACATGGCGGACTTTGTTTCAGAGCGTTCACACACTAGTACCCACAGAGCCCGAGTGCAGTGAGGTGGAACGGTCAGGATACCTTTCAAGCCATAGAAGCGACATAGAAGAAGGACTGGGCCCTGATTGAGAAATATGTAGAACTGAAGCATCTCAATGAAGGTGCATTATAAAGAAACATTGAATGCGTATTCATGGGCCAGTAGAGATTTTTTCTCGAGTACTCTCTACAGACACCCATCTTTAATGGGTCTAGTCAGGATCTATCAGTGAGTTGCCTGGTTAGCAAGACATACATCATAAGGCAGCCAGGCTATCGCTGCTAGGTTGCCCCATCCCACTCGCCCATACATTGGATCCATAGTGGCCCCCAGCCCACCACAAATCCACCCTCCGATGGCCCTAAACAATCAAGAGATGGGAAAAGTAAATAGGAGTTGGGGGTGTTTTGGCCGGAGGGGTGGTGTGTGCCTTTCCCAGGGCGGCTGTTTGTTTGTCGGTGATAGGGAGACAAGCTGCGAGGAATGCTGGGACAGAACGCTCCGGCAGGGGTATAAACAGGTGACTGCAAACCCCAGCCCTGAGACTGATTGATCGCCAGCCCTGACTGAGCAAGAGGAGACACGTGGAGCGCAGACTCTGCAGCCCTGCCTTGTAATTATGTCTTTTTTATAAGCCTGCTATAATACCTTCAGAAATACGCAGCTCAGGATAGACTTGTCAAGAATAAACCTGAACATCCCCATGGGCCTACCTTTTCCCCACACCCCTTTTTCACTTTTAAATCTACTTCTCTAATCCTCCTTTTATTTTCTCTCTCCTCTCGCTTTTCCTCACTTTATTTTTTCAGTCCTGTCTTTTCTTCACATATGTACATGAGGTGCTATGGGTACATCAGTAGGCACTGTCTGCGCCTTTAAAAAGGGGGTCATGCATGGCTTTAAGTGGGATGAAAAAATTAGGGGGTCTCTCACAGGGGCGTGGCTGGTGAAATTAAGGGTGTGGCTTTAAAACATGTGAGCTAAAAATCTGTGCTTAGCATAATGGGCCGCCGGACTGGTATTTTCTGTCAGTGCATCCTGAAATACAATGCAACAAGTAACATTACACCTTCAAGAAGTTAGGACTGTTGGCTTTGTCAATGGTTGTTAGTTGCATATGATAAATGAGCACCAACTATCGGTTCTTTGTATATAATATTGAAAATGTTTCAGTTCTGACATGATGACACTGTGAAAACACTACAACGTATCTTGTTGAAGTTACATCAAAAGCAGTAAACGGTGGGTACTGCCTCAGAGTTAGGGTTTTTCCCATCCTGAGGGTGAGGGCAAAAAAGGAAAGCCCGATAGGGACCCATCTCAGCACCAGCTTTTTAGCACTGCCGACGCTCAGCACAGACCTGACCTGTCCCACTTAAATCCCTGAGCGATGTCTTCTGCTCATGTCACCAGCTCTCATTCGTGCCCATTTGGCATAATTTTACTGAGCTGACATCATCTCTGCCTTGTGCATGTTGCTGTATGGATTACTAGGTCTTCTCTGATTAACCCTTTTCTTGGGTGTACACTCACACAGCAAACCACTCCCCCTCCGGCTAGGCAGGTGCTGTATAGCTGCATATATATTTTAGTCCTAGCTATAATTTGCGTGCCTATCTACCTAACTTGCTCCATCACACTGCTAGGTGCTCAGTGGTGGCTGATCCACTGAAAAGGAAAAATAAAATGACAATAACGTATCGTTATTATCATTTTATTTTTCCTTTTGGAGTCAGTGGGCGGGTGAGGCTGGCAAGAGCAGGGGGAGGAGTGATGTTCACTCCCTAAGTGCACATGACTGTTTGGCCGACCCTCTTGTGCCAGCCAAACAGTTCAGCGCACTTTGCATTACACAGCCTGATGAGGAACATGCTAACCCTCCCACTCCGCCGAACCACGCGCTCAGACCAATCACAAAGCTGCATTGCTGCATTGTAATTGGCTCAGGGAAGCCTAGGAGCCTGGGTGCTTCCTGCTAGGAGCTGGGACTGGAGACCAGAAGAAGTAAAAGGATTGAGGAGAGGCGGGGGCTGGCTGGTCGCACAAGTAAGTCTTTTTTTTTCCTCTAGAAGACCCCCCCACACTGGTAGCAGCTGCTACTGTAGATGCTGCGCCCCAAGATAAGATAAGAGCACCTCTCTGGTCACTCATGTACAATGCCAAACGACAACCCAGTTACTAGAATTTGATGGTGGGATATCTAACCACACTCATAACTTCTCCAAAATAAAAGGAAACAAGAAATGTGGTACGGAAGCAGGGTTGGACGGCCAATCTGGCAGTGCCCGAAGGGCTGGTCTAACAGGTCCATTTTTGGCCAGTTTTCTAGCTATTTGTGGTCCTGTTCTAAGGTGTGGTGGGCTGGGTTTTACTGTTAATTTCCCTCATATTACCACAAACTGCCTGCAGTAAGCACAAATGCATGCTAACTTACTCATTCCTTACAAAACGTATATACAGCATGTCATTGCAAGTTCAAAACTGTCCGATTTGCAAATTTGGGCCAATTTTATAGCTGTTTGGTTCGCTAACGGGGACGCTTTTATTTTGGTGCCCAGGGCCTATTTTTGTCTCAATCCCAGACAGTACTGAAGGTGCTTAAAACCATAAAACTCATGTCACCTGAGATTTAAATAGCTTCATAGGTGCGGGGTACAGCAATAAATTGCTGACCACCTCAAATTCAAGTTGTGAATTGCTATGAAGAAATGATACACTCCACAAAATGTTGTCTGAACCAACGAACTGTAAATATACTTTTTTTTTACTATTTACGTTCATTCTAGATAGTCAGAACTTAAACCCTCAAACACTACTTTATGCTGATAAAATGTTGTTTCAGATAGTCTTTTCAAACTGTGAGTGTTATGAGAATGGCTTCTGTTGATCAGAAGTCAGAATTATTGGGTTAGTAGGTTGTGAATAGTAAAAGATAGCTCAAATATAGTTAGTCCTTAGGCTAGAAGGTCCTTATGGATGATATTGTGGATAGGAGACGCAGCCTGTCGCAGGAGTTAATCCAATAAACGTAGAGTTAGTTCATGAGATCGCTGCCACAGAAGAAACTAAACTGGGCATTTGGTGTATGTTGAGTCAAAGTGATATACTTTGACATTCACTCTTTTAATAGGACCGATTTAGCAGATTTTTAACTTTTAATTACAATCTACGGAGTAGCATTTTTATCATTTGAAGTCCTTTACAGTAGAGTAAAACATCGCTTTGAAAATACATTTCTTTCGATATCCATTCCTAACTATGATTCCTACCATTTGAATACTTTTCAGGTGGAGCGAAACATGTGTCAGCTGATTTCTCACTATTCCGTAGAAGCACAGCAGCATTCATCTATCATCTTTCTTTGATATGATTGATATGCACCTTTTGCCTAAGGACAAACTATATTTGAACTATCTTTAATTATCCACAACTTAATAGCAAAATGATACTGACCCATGTCTGAAAGAGTTTCTTTTACTTCGGCTGGAAGCAACTTTTTCTCTGTGATTAACATTGTATGCCTCCCGACTGGTATTTTGTTACTTCTGTCCTTGAATCCAGATATATGATACATTATACCTACAAGAAGGCAGGACTTTTGACTTTGTCAGTGGTTGTTAGTTGCATAAGATAAATAAAACAGCACTAAGGCTTCCTTGTATATAATATTGGTTCTGAAATGATGAGTCTGTAAAATAACTATAACGAGTCTCTTTGAAGTTACAACAGAGGCAGTAAAGGGTGGTGGTGCAGCTGCAGAGTTAAGATTTTTTTCCCACCCTGATGGTGAGGACAAAAATGGAGAGCCCGATAGGGACCCTTCTTAGCACCAGTTTATTAGAACTGCTGGTGCTCAGCACAGGCAGGACCAGCCCCCACTTAAAGCCTTGTGCCCTCTCGCTGTGAGTGCAATTTCGGGTTTCATCCTTTTTCGTCCACTTTTTGATCTTTTCTCCCCACCACATTCTTTATCAGAACAAATGAGAGAAAAATAGAGCATTCAAGAGGCTGCTCAAAGGAAAGGGTGAGTTTCCTAATCTGTAATAGGCGCTTGTACAAATGTAATCTCATGGCCAAATCCCCAACAGGCGCAGGGGATTAAGGATTTAGGAGAAAGCGTCAGGCCTGTGTGTTGTATGTACGAGCACCGACGCTGTCGAAAATCTGCAGTGAAAGAGAAAATGTAGTAAACAGAGACAAAGACTATGAGACACTCCCAAGAAAACAGCTGGAGACTGCACGCGATCGAGCAAGGAGTATACCTAAACATGTCTGGTGTGGAAGAAAATTAAATTAGAAACAAACGTGAATAAAAAAAATACCGCTTACTAATGAATTCTAAATACAACTCCGAACTTTCTGTGTGTGCAGAAGTAGACATTTCATGTACATCCCTAATTCTTTATGAGCAAAATATTTTTAGAGTTCCACAATGTTACACCTGGTGTCCACACACCCATTTTAGGTCTGCATGAGCCAAAACCGTTTGATTTTACTAACATTATAGCTACATACATACATATAGGGGCTTTCAACCAGTCCACTGGCTTGTTATTGTGTCTTTCGCCCCTTTTTTCCCACCCACTACAGCATGGAGCAGTGAGCCAGCCCACTTCAGCTATTGGTTAACTTCACGGACAAAGTCAAGCAACACCTGCACTCACAAAATAAATTCTCTTGAATGCCAGGAATTGTTATGAAAATGTGTGCTTTTTGAGACCCCAAAATATGTTTGCTTCTAGTTCATTCTTTTAACACAGATGAGGACCAGTGGCCATATTACATATAGGGCGCACTGTCCATATTTGCATCACAGTGTACCTTCAAACAAGTGTGCCCTGCACAAACAGGGAAAGTGCACCCTATTATGTTGAATGTGCCGTCCTCAGGGCAGCAACAATTTCATGCTTGCCAGGGGCAGCCCATTCAAGAGAAATACGGAGTGTCTGCTTCAAAGCCGCTCCGTGTTTCACTGTGCAACCGGCAACCCGCCTGCACTTTTAATAGGGGAGAGAGATCCCCTTGCAGGCTGATGCAGTGAGTGACTGCAACGCCTGAAAGCTGATGTCTAGGGGGTCTGACCCCTTCCAAAGGGCTGACATCATGTGCGTACTGACAGTGTTCCACCTTTTTGTGGCACACTTTCAGTGTGCCTCCTGACAGTTCCTTTTCCTTTGCCCCTGCGTTCATAATACGGCAGAGACGCTGAGGCGAAGTGATTCCCTTATTTGCATGGGCCCCCGCCCCCATGCAAATAAGGGCACATGCTCTTCAGATAGCGCTGGTCCTACAGCCCTATCTGTATTACAGACGGGACCGCGCAAGGGTCTGCGGCCTCTTCTTTATAATCAAAGGGCCTCATTTATGAAAAGTGACGCATCGCTGCGTGAAAACAGCGATGCGTCACTTTTCACTGCGCCCTCCTTGCGACACCAATGATGCCTCATATTTAATGTCTGACGCATCATGTCGTAAGGAGTTACAGATACGTCAGTATTTCTGACGTATCTCTAAGCGCAAAAGTGACGCACTGCTGGAGTGTGTCACAAAAGTGACGCAACTCCAGCAATGCGCCCTTTCACATGGGGCTTGTGAAAGGGCCTGTGTCAGTCTTACGCCTGCTGTGAGGCAGGCGCAAGATTTTGACGCAACGGCGTCCTAAAAGTGATGCAGTGAAATCATAGATTTCACTGCGTCACTTCTACGACCCTTCCTTGCGTCAGAACGCCCCCCCTTGCATACAATGTGGCGCAGGGGTTTACAAAGTGACTCATCTACCTAGATGCGTCACTTTGTAAATATGGTGCAACAAGGCACATTATTTACGCTGCTGGTGCGTCACAAAAAGTGATGCACCGGCGGTGTAAAAGTGACGCACGGCCTCATAAACGAGGCCCAAAGTCCGCTGGGGGGACACAAAGTGGGTGCACATGCCCGTGGCGCCCCCAGGGCACTCTTTGCAATACAATCCCTAGTAGCTCTTTTCCAACAAGAGGCGTTTGCAAAAAACATGACAAAACAAACACTGACAAAGCGAAAAGGCTGGCAGCCAATGCCAGACCTATGTTTTTGCCAATGCTTCTTAAGTTAAAGTCCAGCTTCTTGGCAACATCACAATCATCCAAATTAAAAACTGTGCTATGCCATCTTCATTTCAGAAGGATATGTATCATTTTTCAGCATGCTTACTTGCACTTCTAGTAATTTGTGAACATACACTGTTAAACCATGAATGCAGTGGTGTCAACTGCCCCCCATTTCATGAGGGTAAATGTAAATGTGGGAGACTTGTAAAGCGCACTGTTACTCTACCCGAGTGTCCTGGCGCTGTAGACTGCTGGGGAACCCGTCCTGGTTTTCCCTGTGAGATGCTCCCTTTCTGGGTATCTCCAGGGTGAAACCAGGCATCCCCGGCGTCTGTGGGGGGCCGTTGTAGAGATGAGGCAAGCTTAATGCCCAGAGTTACCGAGTGTGTTCCCTGGTTAGAGTAGGCACTGAGGCGAGAATTATCGAGTCCGTTGACCCTGGTCCAAGACCCTGCCGCGTCGGGAATTGAACCCTGGTCCCGGGCCGTTCTCTGCTTACAGGTCTGCCGCCTCTAACCAGTGAGCCACACCTCTCCTCTCCTGAGTATGTTTCCAGCCAGCTGTCCTAAGCATACTGGCACCTGTGTTCCAAAACCTCCATTAGAGAAGTGCGAATACACAAATCAAAGCAAGCTTAAGTGCTGCTAGCTAGAAAGTGAGATCTGTATCTAAGTCACCATCATGACATGGGACCATCTTACAGCTATGAGAGGGCTGACTCACAGGGAAATTCAAAGATTTCCCAAGAGCGCCTCTGGAAGGCCAGTGGAAATACTATTAAAGTGCCAAAACGCAAAGTCCCGAACCTCTTTTTTGAGTAACAATCCGCATGGGGAAACGTCTCTAGGTTCAAAGTCTAACAGGAGGACCACCTGTCTCTCTCTCTCTTAGTGAGCGAGAATGCACGTCACCAACTTCCCTCCAGAGGTGGGAAGGGGAGCCAATATCCGAGCGGTTAAGGTTTATCTTTAGATGCCAGTTCACCTTAGCAGGCGAGCAGCTGTTGGACATAACAGAAGAAGACCTTTGCTTGGGAGAAGGGGAAGAAATTCAGCTAGGCCCAGCTGTTGGAAGATTGTCAGTGGTGGTGGAAGGCTAGAACTTTTATCAGGGCTTATTTATTGAGCAACTTTTCCTTTGTTCCTGAAGGACTGGGCTAATTAATGCCCAGCGGTGCCAGGGGACAACACCTAAAACCTTCGTGAGATACCTGTTCTGGCGCACCTTTGACAGAGACACGGGACACTTCCTTGAGCGTCAAAGATCAGGGTTTATTACTGCAGGGAGGCAAAAGTCACAAGAAGTACAACAGAGTGTAGGTTCTGGGAGTCTGCTCCCTTTGCATATGTGAGTCGCTCTCTTTTATACAGGATTTTGTCATTGCACAATATGTAAGCAAACGGTTACAACTCATTTCCCACAGTAAAATTCAAAGGATCGCTTTCATGTATTCAGAGTACCGGAACATAATTACATTAACATCACCAGTTCCAACTGTAAAAGCACATCTTCCCACCATTAGGTACATTCCACTTGAGTTGTAAATAAACAAGAGAAAGAGACAAGAACAGCTGCAAGGAAGTCAGACAACAGGGAAGAGGGAGTGTGATGATAATATTGGATGCGTAATCGTAGCCTAAAAGGACTTGATCCCAGCACGTGCGAGGCTGAAACAATAGACCGGCACGGCAGGATCACCTCCGAGCGGAGACAACTGCTTTAGCAGTGTCCTCCCCCTACCCATAAAAGACGCATGAAAAGGCATATGCTTCTTCCGTGAAGCTTGGGAACAAAAGGGTCACGATGCGGACAGTTGCCTGTTCGCTGACTACGTGAGGGCAAGCAACAAAATGGATGCCGTATCTAAAATGGAACCCGAGCGTCCATTTAAAGAAACCTGTAATTGTGAGGAACTCTTCTGAGTAGTATGGCGAAAACGCGTACACTTACACAACTCGTCATTTACGGTTCATTGATACCACATTCGTCCATATTCGGCGGTGCCCAAAACGTCGTAACGATTTTTACGGAACCTCAGACGCTCCTTTCGCCCTCATGTAGGGAAGAACTAGTCGAAGTCGGAGTCGATCTCGATATTCATCAGATCATTCAGATGTTGTTGGAACATAACTCTATCCATCAATGCCTCCTTGGAAACAGGTGGCCTTCTTATACACGTTGTGGCACAAAGGCCACATAAGGCAGGACCACACTGTACACAAAGACAACACGTGAACAGAAATGTCACGACAACCCCTATAATCATCAGAATCTTCCAACCCCAAGTCGACATTAGACCCCAAAACCATCCTAGAAGCGTCCAATCTCCCTCGTCCTCGTGTATGGACTCCGAGATTTTATGCAACTTTGAGATGGCTTGATAGACAGTTGGAGCGTTATCAGGTATAAAAATGCAGCAGCTCGAATGGATGACCTTACACACACCACCTCTATCGGCTAGTACAACGTCTAGAACCATACGGTTCTGTAACGTCATAAGCCTATCCGCTTGAAGCTCTGCTGTCAGGTTACCAAGGGCACTTGCAGTTATGTTAGCAGTTGACTCTACTACACGAGTTAACAGTCTCAGATTTCTGCTATTGACCATGGGGCCCCAAAACGGTAGAAAACCCTTGAAGAAGTCTCCTGCTTCTTGACCGGAAGTATCCTCTTTACTAATGACACCTCTCACAACTCTGGTTTTGTGATAGTCGGCAGCAACAGTGAAAGTAGGGGGCAAGAGATTTGCAATATAGCAGGTACCTGAGAAGTCATGTGGTAACCACGTATATGCTCGGTCATAACATACAAAATAGGTACCCTTGGCAGCCAGAAAGACAGGGGAAGAGAGCATCGGTAGAACGTAAGTATCCACACAAGCACTCTTCCCAAGCTGAGCTCTTGGATTTCGGCCACGACCTTGCAGACAAAAGTGGCCTAGGTGAGGTACAATCCAGATTGGAGATGAGCTTTTAAGCTGCCTATCACCCACTGATATACTATACTCAGCCTCACTAAGGTACTTATAGGTTTGCACCTCCTCTTCTGGGATAAGTGACGTATCGAAGATATCTCTATTTAGATCGGCAATAGCTATCATTAGAGACTTGTGATACGGGCCAGGACCAAAGTTTGCTGAGCGTGGCTCTCGATGGGGGTAGGAATCTAGTGCACTACGGAACATGGTTTGGAATGCCCGAACTGACCCTTGGGGGCTGTACGGAAGGACCAAATATGGGATACCCCTGTCCATGGTATGTGGCATTAGCCCACACACCCAACAGTTTGTAGTATTTACCACCAACTGATGCTGTTGCAAAAGTTGCACAAAGGAATTGTTTCTAAATTCCGCACGTCTGACTTGTTCATGTTGAGGCAGTAGGTGAAAAGAATGTGGAGAAACAGTAGAGACGGCATTTAGATCATGAGAAGGAGAGGTGGGTAAGGCAGAAGGCAGAAATGATAGAAAACCAAAATATACTCCACCCACCAGCAGCATAGAAACAGTTAGGAACAACATGAAAACCTGTAATAAAATACACTTTGCTCGAAATGTGCTGTACAATTTAGATCTTTGCACCGTCTTTTCCTCTATCTTCGTCAGCTTGGAGAACTCCATCCTCTAACAACCGTCCGCAACGTTCTTGACGCACTTCGTTCTGGGTAGCGATTATCAATTCCCAGGGGTTCCCGGAAATCGACAAAAGAAATTGACCTAATGTCAATAACTGCTAAACAGAAGGAAGTGCCCGCGCGGCCCTACGGCCAACCCAGATGGCAGGTTTTTAATCAGTTAAATAATCAATTTCATATATGTCTCCTAGCTGTTCTGGAAAAGAAATACATACATAATAAAATGTCCACAATGGTCAAGGCAGAATGTGAGGGGGTATTTTGAAATCAAAATGACAACAATTTATTCATTCTTATTGCGTGTACGAAGAAAGTATCGGTTTCTTCCGGGTCGAGTCTGATCTTCAAACAGTGGATTGGATGGCGAAAGAGTGTTCGATTGTCCAGGCAATTGTTCAGTACTTGTATTCCCCGATGTTGAAGGAAAGGAAATTGTTTGAAAGGAATCAACAGGGGTGTCAGATAAAACTGAAGTGTTCCCTATGGTCTGAGCTTCGCTAAATGGGACAAAGCGCTGGGGAATGTCAGTTTCAGACGAGGCAAAACCTTTACGTATCCATGTGTCTGCCGGCAGAGGAAGCGGAACCTTCTTGGTGTGGGTGGCATGCACCCAGTGTTTCCGTCCCTCCAGTCGAACCGCCGTCCTCGTTGCTAGTAGCACCTGGAAGGGTCCCACAAATCTCGGCTCAAGATGGCGTTTTCGTCCGAAATTTCTAGTGAGGACCCAGTCCCCTGGTTGGAGCCGATGACCAGGACCCTCTGTTTGTGAGGGCAGAGCCTCAAAGACCTGTTGATGAATCAAACTCAATTTAGCAGTCAGATCATATAGATAATCAATTAACATTGGATATTCAAGTCTGTTCAATTCTTTAGGCATCGGAACCCCCCAAATGTTCGCAGGACGGCCGAACACAATCTCATATGGGCTAAGCCCTACTCGTGAGTGTACAGTAGCCCTGGTCGATAAGAGAGCTAGAGGCAAAGCGTCAGGCCATGATAAACCAGTTGTTGCCTGAATTTTAGCAAGTTTTAGTTTCAGGGTGCCATTGTATCCTTCCACCAAACCCGCTGACTGAGGATGATTAGCACTATGAAATTTCTGGGATATTCCTAAACCACGACACACACTCTTCATCACGCTTCCCACAAACTCACTTCCGTTGTCCGACCATACAATCCGAGGCATGCCGTACCTGGGGAAATACTCTTTGAGCAGAATTTTAGCTGTGGATAGGGCAGTATTATCCTTAAGAGGGTAAGCCTCAATCCATCTGGAGAACGCACAAACCACAACCAGCACATACTTCAAATTATTGCATCTCTCCATGTGGATGAAGTCTAATTGGATAACTTCGAAAGGACATGTAGGAGGGGCAAAATGACCAGGTGGAGTGTGGGTGCCCTTACCGGGATTATGCATCAAACATATCATGCAATTCTTAACCACTCTCTCTGCACATTTAGTAATCCCATCATTCTTCCATACAGGAGACAACAACTTGCATATGCCCTTCGAGTTAATATGTGCTGTGCCATGGGCCATTGTAACAACAGCAAGCACATATGCATCTGTTAACATCCATCTCTGTTTCTCTGACAAATCAACCCAACATCCATCCTCATCTAATTTTCCCGTGCTTTCTTTCCACTTAGTCTTTTCCATTTCAGTGGCCTCATTCTGTATTTCCTTCACACTCTCCACTGTGTCCTCACACATACTAGTTTCCGCAGGCCATCTCACTGAACTTGTAACATACATTCGATTTGTCAGATCTTTCGCTGTCTCCTTAGCAGTCTCATCTGCAAACGCATTACCACGACCAACATCATCTGTCACTTTTCGATGCGCACTACATTTAATTATGGCCACCTGTTTAGGCAATGTGAGTGCATCTAAAAGGTCATTCACAAGCTGTCCATGCTGAATCTTTGTGCCATGCGACGTTAAGAATCCTCTTTCTTTCCACAATCGCCCAAAACTATGTGCCACACCAAAAGCATACTGGCTCAGGCTGTCTGTGAACACATTCACCCGCTTTCCTCTGGACAACACACACGCTCTCGTCAAGGCGACCAACTCAGCTGCCTGAGCCGAGTTCTGATTTAATCTCGTAGATTCCACAACCGTTCTCAACGTCACTACAGCATACGCAGTCGTCACATCACCATTCGGTAACTTAAAACAGGAACCATCAACATACAAAGTACCATCGGGATCTACCAATGGAGTATCTTTTAGGTCAATACGACCTTTAGTTTCCTCTTCGGTTCTCAGATAACAGTCATGTGGTGCTATATCACTCAACTCCGTATGGATCGGCAATAATGCTGCTGGGTTCAACACATTACACCGTTTTATCCGTATGTGACTAGCCAGTAACGTCAGCTCATACCCAGACAACCTTGCACTCGTCAAATGTTGAGTTTTCGTTCGGTTCAAGAGAGTGTCAACTGCATGCGGAACCATCACCGTAAGCATATTATTCATGACCAGACCTGCGGACTGTCGAATGGACGCCGCAGCTGCCGCTGTTGCTCTTAAACAACTCGGCAAAGCTCTAGCTACTGGGTCTAAGGTCGAAGAAAAATATGCGCATGGGCGCTGTTTGTCACCAAATTGTTGCGCCAGAACACTCAACGCACAACCATCCCTCTCGTGAACGTACAGTGTAAACGGCTTACTGAAATCAGGAGTACCTAACACAGGAGCCGAACACAACGCATCACGTAATTCAGAAAAACCTTTTTGACACTCTCCAGTCCATGGCAAAGGAGTCGGAACATCCTTGCACGTGAGAGCTAGCAATGGTTTCGCCAATAGTGAAAAATTTGGGATCCATTGTCTGCAGTATGACGTGATACCTAGAAAGGCACGTACATCTCTCTGAGTTTTTGGCACAGTCATTCGGGTAATCGCTGCAATTCTCTCTGGGGTCAACCTTCTCCCTTCTTTTGACAGTAAGTGACCTAAGTAGGTTACTTCTTGGCAACAATATTGCAGCTTGGAAGGTGACACCTTGTGATGTAAGTCACATAAATGCCGCAACAATGATACTGTAGCAGTTCTACAAATATCTTCGGTATCAGCGGCGACCAACAGGTCGTCAACGTACTGAATCAAGGCTGCGCCTGCCGGTAATATAAATGAATCAAGTTGACTTTTAAGGGCTTGACTGTAGATCGACGGACTCTCACAATAGCCCTGTGGTGCGCGTTTCAGTCTAAAACTGCGACCACCTAATGAGAATCCGAATAGATCTCTGCTTTCCTCAGCAATCGGGATACTAAAGAAAGCATTCTTTAGGTCGATCACCGTGAACCAGGAGGCAGACACTGGAATCAGGGTTAACAAAGTCGTGATATCAGGGACCACGGGGTATTGTGGAATCACGATTTTATTTACTTCTCTCAAATCGATTATGAAACGGTACACAGGAGGTTTAGATGGATCAGTTCGTTTTAAAATGGGTAACACAGGACTATTACACACATTTCCCGAGTTTCTTCAACGACATCCTTTTCGATCAGATCGTGTACAATCGTTAATAGCGCCCGTTCTCCCTCAATGGAGATACGATACTGTGGTATACGTGGCAATCGCACATTTGGTTTCAGCTTGATCATATAAGGTGGGATGTCCAAGAGACCTACGTCATTGGGACCTGTGGCCCATAGAGACGCAGGAAGGGAGCTCAATTCCGGTGGGAGTTTATCGATCGACAAGTACATAGGAGAGATTACTCTCCGACCTAATGTAAGCTCCACTCCTTCAGGAGAGCAATACAAAGTCGCGTATAACCGTTTCAGCAAATCCAGACCCAAAAGATTCTCACCACAACCAGTAGATAGAATCAATGGAGCCTCTAGCTCACGAGGGCCAATTGCAAGGGGCAAAGGGCTAGAAACAGGATTGCTAACAGGGGCGCCAGAGAATCCAACGGAAACATTTGTTAAGCCGGACAAAGGTGCGCCAGGGAGTTTCGAATGCATGATGGAACTTTTCGTCGCACCAGTGTCTAGCAGAAAAGGCTCAACTACGCCAGATGTAGCAACTGCGACGTAAGGCCCACTCTGATCAACCGGAACTGATACTACTCCCTCTCTCTGTCGGTGGCTGTCCTAGTAACGATCGTTTACAACAGTCTCATGTTCAACGTAATAGTCGTCCGCGTAATACTGCGCTGATTTATCGGACCTTACATTTCGCTGGTCAAAACAATTATTCGCGTCCGAGGACGTATTAGGGCGCTCAGTCTGATTTTGAAAGGCACCGCGACCTCTACCTCGAGATGCTTGTTGAGGACCACCACGACCCCCTCGTGCCGACACACCATTAAGGCGGTCACGCAAAGCGGGGCAATCATATTTTATATGTCCCTCTCTTCTACAATATGCACACTGGTTATACCCAAGCATAGATCTGAAGTCAGAGGAGTCAGGACGTGACTGTATTCTGGAGGATTGCGATTGTGGTCTATATTGCTGTTGCAAATCAGTGTGATTTGAACGCGGAGGATACGCTTGCTGCAACAAAACCTTCGTTTTGAGCTCCTTCGTTTTCTTATCTACACAATCACTTTCTTCTTTTTCCCTATTCTCATAATATTGAGCCGTTGCTAATATCTGTGCAGTGGTTGAAACAGCCCATGCACTTTCTGAATTTTTCAATTTGTTGCATAGTTCAGGCAACAAATTCAACACGAATTTGTCAACAAACAACCGTTGGCCTCCCTCAGTGCCCATATCCTGACCACTATGATCGACAAATGCCTCTTCGAATCTAGTAAAGAAATCAGAGACACTCTCGTCCTTCTTCTGCTTACAAGCTGCTAATTTATCCCGGTTTACCCTCATCGCCGGCATAAGCGTTTTCATGAATGTAATTATTCTCTGGGGCAGATCCGAAATTACCTGCTCAGGCTTAGCCCCACCAACTTGTCGGCCGTCAGCCGCTATTATTGCAGCCCAATCACCGCCTAACTCATTCGCATGATTTTCCTGACGAATTTTCGCCCAAACCGGCTGTGGTACAACATTACCGAACAGCATGTCGATGTCGGCAAGGTTCATAATAGTAGCATCTACCAATTGAGACAACTCCTTATAGTAACCCGCCGGATTCTTGCGTGGATCAGGCAAGGACTGTTTGACCTGCAATACTTCTGATCGCTTGCATGGGAGGTGTATCCAAACTCTCTGGAAATATGGAGGAACCACAGGATTAGCATTAGGATCACCTGGCATGTATACTGGCAGAACTTCTCTCATAGGATACTGACCAGGAGCCGCTTTCCAAGTTTCTAAGTCGTCATCATTAAATGACACACGAGAAGGCACTGTGGATCTAAAGGATAACAATCGCTCTAAGGCACGTCGTACATCGCCACCTACAATCATACCGTTCGAAAACTGACTCTGAAGTTCAATCATATCGGGCGGTACGTTATCTAAATTGTCATTATACCATTGTTCCCTCAAAAAGTTACACATTTCTTCGAACACGAATCTCTGTGTAGGCTCATTAAACTGAGAAAACGTCTCGAAAACCATGCGTGGAGGGTAGTTGGCAGGATGTCTTATCCACCTATGTGCCATTGTCACTAACGTCTCTTTCTCCCTTCCACTAGGGATCTGACTCCGTCTTTGGGGAGTTTCAGAAGTACCGGATGGAAATAACTGACCAGAAAACGGTGAATAAAGGGTAGCAACAGTGTTAGGGATACGATTACGAACAGAAGGAGAAAGGAGAACAGGAGCTACAACGTTTGAAGTGAAGGCAGACACAGCAGAAGCAGGCAAGATAGTCGGGGTGGCAGGGACAAGAGGCTGAGAAGGTACAGGCAAAGGAGCAGTAGGAATAGAGACAGGTGGTGGGACAAACGTAGGACCAACAACGGGCTGACCCGCAGCCGCCGGAACAACGGGAGGGACAACAGGAGGAACAACAGGCGGAACTACAGGAGGAACTACAGGGGCCGTAGCACCCTGTGCATAAGGGGGCGGCGATTTCATCAAATATGCTAACAAGGGATCCTCCTTTGGATCCTCTTCTTTCTTATCCTGACTAGTTGGTAAAGCCGGATAACATTTGTCTATCCTCATATGATGTAATCTAGTAGAAACTTCTATTTCTTTTTCTTCTTTATCTCGCTGACATTGTTGTACAACTTGCATTATCGGGACCATACCGTCTCTTCGATTCTTTTTAGACTGTTTGATTTCTTTCTGCTTGGCCTCTTTACGCCACAACCGAAAGGAATCAAACATAGCTGGCCTAGCTTTCTTTTTAAACAATTTAGCTTCAAGATTATCTAAAATCGCAAGTTCAAAACTTCCGTGCGGTGGCCAACTAAGGACACCATCTTTTTTCGTGTAACGGACCCAATATTTATTATATATAATAGGGCCCACACCATGTCGACTATAGAGCTCATATATCGGAGTTCCAACTGGAGGTATCGGACACGAGTCCTCCAACCGGGAATCCTTGTTGCAACATTTAAAGAAACCGAGAAAACCACTATGGCTAGGCATCATGTACACTAACCTAGTATCAAACTTCAAGGGTTACCGAAGCACTAATTCTTCGTGGAAAACAAAACCCTCGGTTTTTGGCAATTGCAATTGTCAAATAACAACTAAGAACCAACAACTAAGAACCACAAATGCACTGGAAATATGCAAACAACAAAGCTTCAACAAGCTGTAACAACAACTAAGGACTGGGAGCGGCCCACAAATACTTAACTGAGGGCTTCATTGGCGTCACCAGGAAGGCCCGTCTATCGTCTCGCTGTACGAAAGGTCTACGCCAGGCGTCGAAAACAGGTCGACAGTTGGGGCATCGGTCCGTCGCAGCCGTCAGGAGGCGGGAATCTTCGCGGGAAAAATCTTTGGACCACTTATTTCGACAACAGGATCGATGAAGCGGGGTGCACCTTTTCCTCGGAGATTTCACACGAAGTTCCTCACAATCGTCAGGCTTTGGACGGGTACCGCCGATGTCGCCCCGCGTTGGGCGCCAACTGAAGGACTGGGCTAATTAATGCCCAGCGGTGCCAGGGGACAACACCTAGAACCTTCGTGAGATACCTGTTCTGGCGCACCTTTGACAGAGACACGGGACACTTCCTTGAGCGTCAAAGATCAGGGTTTATTACTGCAGGGAGGCAAAAGTCACAAGAAGTACAACAGAGTGTAGGTTCTGGGAGTCTGCTCCCTTTGCATATGTGAGTCGCTCTCTTTTATACAGGATTTTGTCATTGCACAATATGTAAGCAAACGGTTACAACTCATTTCCCACAGTAAAATTCAAAGGATCGCTTTCATGTATTCAGAGCACCGGAACATAATTACATTAACATCACCAGTTCCAACTGTAAAAGCACATCTTCCCACCATTAGGTACATTCCACTTGAGTTGTAAATAAACAAGAGAAAGAGACAAGAACAGCTGCAAGGAAGTCAGACAACAGGGAAGAGGGAGTGTGAGGATAATATTGGATGCGTAATCGTAGCCTAAAAGGACTTGATCCCAGCACGTGCGAGGCTGAAACAATAGACCGGCACGGCAGGATCACCTCCGAGCGGAGACAACTGCTTTAGCAGTGTCCTCCCCCTACCCATAAAAGACGCATGAAAAGGCATATGCTTCTTCCGTGAAGCTTGGGAACAAAAGGGTCACGATGCGGACAGTTGCCTGTTCGCTGACTACGTGAGGGCAAGCAACAAAATGGATGCCGTATCTAAAATGGAACCCGAGCGTCCATTTAAAGAAACCTGTAATTGTGAGGAACTCTTCTGAGTAGTATGGCGAAAACGCGTACACTTACACAACTCGTCATTTACGGTTCATTGATACCACATTCGTCCATATTCGGCGGTGCCCAAAACGTTGTAACGATTTTTACGGAACCTCAGTTCCCCAGCATTTCGAATTCTTCACTCTTACATACTTTCCTTCCCAGGTTAGGACATCCTTTATAGACTACGCTGTGTAAACAAAATGGAATCCTTGTTTAGCGAAATGGATGACAGTGGTATGTGGTAGGCCTGGGGCAAATTTTGTATTTATGTTTTTTTAATATCATTTAATTTCCGCCATTTCGGGGTACGATTGTTACGCAAACTGCCAGAGATTACGCCATTACACTATGTCACATAATTGATACTTTGCTTGAGTAAAAATTCTAATGGGGTGCATGGAGGGCCGAACACACGAATGCTAGCAGCTGTAGTCCATATCATGCACAATTTGGAGCTTTTTTACCGCAAAATGCATCCTTTCACCAAAAGTGGACACTAGGATGCATTCTGCGATAAAAGTAGTGCAAAATGCCCAAACCGGCAATTCACGTAATAATGTGCAATTTTGCCTTCGTTTTAGAAAATTTTGCATGATTTCCACAAAGAAATGTCACACATTCCATCCCGGACTTCAGCAAGAACATCCCTGCAAATCAGCAGGGATGCGTCAGGAAAGATGCATGATGCAAGTTTACCCTTGCGCCACCACAGATGCGCCGCATTTACAATGCAGCGCATCATGGCGCAATGATAAACAGATGTGTGTCGCATCTGCCGGCGTAAGGTTGGCGCAGTGCTGGAGTTGTGTCGCTGGCGCGACACAACTCCAGCACTCCAGCACTGTTCCAACCTGGCCTTTCCTCAACATGGTGCGTCACGCCTTACGCCAGCTTTAAGCAGGTGCAAGGTTTTGACGCAGCAGCGTCAGAAATGTGACTGAATGAAATCTTGTAGATTTCACTCAGGCACTTTTCTGAGGAGTCCCTGCAGCGGAACGCTCCCCCCTATGCCGGAACTCCCACATGAAACCTGACGCAGGTTTCATGTGGTGCAGGGCTTTACAAATAGGGTGCAACATGGCGCATGGTTTATGCCACCACTGCGTCACAGAAGTGATGCAATGGCGGTGCAAATGTGGCACACGGGGCTCGTAAATCTGCCCCAAAATGTCTGTAGAGGGCACAAGGAGGATGTGGTGCAGGGCTTTACAACGTGACGCATCTCCCTAGATGCGTCACGTTGTAAAAAGGGTGCAATGTGGTGCATGGTTTATGCCGCCGCTGCTTCACAGAAGTGACGCAACGGTGGCACAACTGTGGCGCACGGGGGTCGTAAATCTGCCCCAAAATGTCTGTAGAGGGCAGAAAGAGGATAATCTGAGGAGAAATGCGTAAAATGCAGCTGTGATGACTGCACAACTACAGGGTCTTAAGAGAACACTGCCTGTCAGTGACGAAAACAGGAAAAGAACTTTGCATTTACTGCACAATCACACCAGAACACATCCAGCACAATTTCTAGAACACAGGAGGGCCTAGGGTTTCTTAGTGGAAGGAAACAGTCTAAATCACTTTTGAATAAAAACATTTTACGGAATGAATACATTTGAAAATGTAGACCATATTCTGTTGCAGTTTTAGAGGATTTTTTTTCTGTTTGAAAATAATTAATAAAAAAAGATTCTAATCTTTCTCGACCAATAATCTGGGGCTAGATTGATAAAACATATTCTTCTATCTGCAGTCTGAGAATGCCTAATGCGCTTTTCTTCATGCAAATTTGGATGCCATAAAGCTCCAGCTGATTAATAAAAATCCACAGCTGACGCTAGACAACTAATCAATACATTCAAATATCATGAAGCACATTAGGCTCCACAAGGAAAACAGAGAGTGGTTAATTTTTCTAACCATAAAGTTTAAAAATGATTGACAGTTTCAAAATGATCCAACTAGTATCAGTCAATAATCACTAATTGAATGCATTTAGTAAAACAAAGTTCAAATCAATAAGTGCCACATTAGTAAAAGGACATACAGCTAGATTCATCAACGAAAAATTGGCTCGCAAAGGGCCAGATTCTCAAAATCTGGCCCTTTGCGAGCGCAATTTTTGCATTTGGGATTCATCATCCCAAATCCAAAAATCGCTATTTGCGAAATCGCATATTTGCGAGGAATTGCATTTAAGGAATCTCTATTTGAGATTCCTCAAATGCAATTCATTAACCAATTTTAAATTGCGAATTTGCAATTTTTGGCCGCTATTTACCACGAAGTCAGACTTCGTGGTAAATAGCGAAAACTCAGAAAAAAGCACTTTAGTGCATTTTTCTGAGTGGTATGTTACAAACACACATGTTCTTTGGACATGTGTGTGTGCAACATCTGGCTACATTTGCTTTTCAGGGGTGCAACAGGGTGTCCTTTGGACACCCCTGGCACCCTTGAAATCTCATCCTTATTTGCGATTAGCAAATTGCTAATCGCAAATAAGGAACAACTCCCCATTCATTCCTATGGGCCTTTAGGGGAATGGGGAGTTATTCCTTATTTGCGATTAGCAATTTGCTAATCGCAAATAAGAAAGATGTAGGAATCGCAATATTTTTTGCAATTCCTACATGAATCCCGTTTTGCAAGTCCTTAATAGCGATTCTTTATGAATCGCTATTAAAGACGCGCAAAACGGGTCTTTGATGAATCTAGCTGATAATAGGATAATGTTGTATCAAAGGAAAAGGCTAGGTTAATCAGTTCTCCCATAAAGAGGTCACACGACTCAGGCCTAAGCGGTTTCAAAAGTGAACTGGAAAAGATATACTCTTCACTAGTTTACATTACACGAAGTCTAACATTTGCTACGCCGAGACATGGTTCTTATAAAATGCTCCATGCCGTTTCAAGCATACAGGTACAATTTAGGGCTAATTAGTTTCTCAGGATATTACAAAATGTAACTTTTCTAAATGTCCTTCAAACCTAAATTATCTGCAACAAACAATACACATTATACCAGCCCGCACTCTGCAGATGTACGGTTGCAACTAATTAGGACATTCTACAGTTATCATGTAAGGGAACACATTTTACATGAGAAAGAAAGCAGACACATCGTGTTTGTTAATTGCGAGTTCATCTTCTTGTTGAAAAAATACATATATGGCATCAAACACTATGACTCCTAAACCTTAGCCATACTGTACACCGGCCTACATTAGCTATGTTCAATCTAAACATGATTAATACACAATTAGTAAAATTTGCATGCTTCCATGTTAATATCGATACAACGCAAAAGATTTAATATGAAAAACCCCTTTCAGTAGCCTTCATTTCCAATAGCCTGCACTCAAGACTTTTTTATTGCACACATTTCACCAGGAAAAACTTGGCAAAAAAGTAGGAATGGCTGTGCAACCACGATTCAAAGGTACATCTATAGGGAAACAGAGGAAATAATGCAGTAAGACTGCACCAAGAACTTATTGTACCCCACAGTTCTGGGATTTTCATTTCATTGGACCCTGTAGTGAGTATTTTCCCGTAAGAACATTGGTGGCTAAATGTGAGTGGAGGGGGTAAATCCCTGCTGAAAATTGCACCTTACCTTCACCAGCCCACTTCATTTTTTAGGTCTCGCGCCTAGCATTGCAGTGCGCAGCACTACCCGTGCAGTGCGAGACTTTTTGTAGGGGGTTTTAAAACGACTCTAGGAATCGCACTTGCTTTTTGTTTTTTTCCCATGCTATTGGCTTATGCGTGCCTCTTTTTAATAAAGACAGCATGCAATTGGCCAAAGGCGGGCGCATTGCTCCGCTTATGGCCTATTGGTGTCTATTAATGTGGTTTCAATTATCGTGCCCAGACATGGGCGCGATAATTGAAATCACATGTCTCGCTGTGGCGCACGCGCGCATCACTCGCGGGCTTGTTTTCCAATAGCGAACGCAGAGACCATGTTGCTTAGACTACTGGAAGGAAGGAAAGAAGGAAGGAAGTAATTAGACCTTGCACTGTCCATTACTAGTTTTGCATGCCGCTCACTTGTCACCCTGAGCCTTAATTCAGCGCCGGAACGTGACCTTTTATTATCCTTAGTAAACAACAGGGAACACACTAACATGACCATCGGAGCACATATTAGGAATGTTTTACATAGTCCCTTCCACTCTTAACTGTATTGTAATGTTCAGTAAAATTAGTTCACACGTGCACATGACCCTCGGAACACCGGTGAATAAAGCGGTAATTTGTCACCTTTGGTTTCACTTTTCACTTTCTTCGAGCTTTCTAAGGAGATTTTGTCTTGTCCAGCCCTTTCCTGCCTATTTTCCAGTCTAAACCTCAGTTCGCTCACAGTTCTCCGGCACATCGGGTGGTTATGCAGCACGGCATGCTTTAACAATAGCGAGTAAGCACACCTCTATTTTCAAAACGTGAGTCGCGCCCCCTCCAGCGAAAGGCGCGGATCGCCAAACTATTTTTTCAATATTTTATGCTTTTAGTAAGCAGTGTGGCATAGGCGACATGCTGCGCTGCTTACAAAAACCATACAATATTGAAAAAAATTTAGTTTGGTGAACCAAGCCTTTCTTTTCTTTGGTGCCACTTGCTAAACTCTGCCTCCACTTTTGAGCTCCCTTCTCCCAAACTCACACCACAAGGATTGTCTGCCGCAGCTGGATTGAGGCTAACTCAAAATCAAAGCAACAGTCAGTCTTACATTTGCAAATCGCTGGCTATAATTTTTGCATCGAACGAAACTACTTTCTTAAGCGGTAACCGTTGCACCATGGTTCTGTTAAAATTAGCTACACTTATCACCCAAGGTTGCTTAGGAGGGGTTAGTACTTGCAGTAAACTTCTTGCCCAACCTTCTTATGGAGGCTTGTCTCAAAGGCTGTTTTGTAGATGTGGGCAGAAAGGCGAGCAATATGGTTACCTTAAAGCATTTGCAATGCAATAGGTGTCAAAATACTGAAAGTTTGAGCTATTGGCTTTACTTTATTATTTGCAATGCAAATAGCTCTAACTTTTAGTAATGTGAGACCTATTGCATTGCAAATGCTTGTTTCATGTGGTTATGGAGATGGGATCATTTGAGAAAACTGAGGAAAATGGTGCCGAATGGTGAATTTTATGGCACGCACAGAGGCCAATATTATGCATAGTTGTTTTATTAGAATCAGAACATTAGACATTCTAGAACATCCTTGACCATGCATATAAGCCTATAGCCCACAATCATCTTCCTTCTACACACAGATGAGTACAACCTCCAGCTTTTATTAACTTGTATGTATGAGAATTGCTTTCATCTACAGTTATGGGGATAACAGTATGTAAAGTACAAATGAAGAAGGTATAGCTGTATGAGGTGTTTTAATTGTTCTTAGACCTAGAGTTGTTACCGTTTAGTTTAGTTCGTAGGTTAACAATGTAAATAAGTATGTAAGAATGAAGTTTATTTGGTTTTGGTAGAGCACATTTAACATTATTTGAGGTGCCATAAAGGATGCTCATTTCAAATCGGGCTGAGTTTGTTTTTATTTTGTATTACTAGCATGGTTGTTGTGAGCCAGTGCTGTGCTTGGGCTCGTTCAGTTTGGATGAGTATGCATCTCAGGGCACATTTGTAGTATTTGTCTGCACGCGCATGGCTTGAGCCAGCAGGCGATGCAAGAGTCACTCGCTCAGAGTTTGGGAGCAAGCTCAACTCAGAGCATATTTGAGTTAATGTGAGCACATGCATGGCTTGAGCCGGGCTTAGCTTTGAAAGCAGGGCTTACGCGCAATGAGAGCAGTTGACTTTTGAATGGGAGCGCAAGCGAGTGGTTATGCTCATGCTGATTGCATGTGCTAAATGATACAATTTTCGACAATTTAGGTTGCCATAGGCTCGTGTGTGCCGCAGCCATTTTAGATGTTAGGTAAACAATGTATATTTAATGTCGAGGAATAGGAATCCATAATTTGGGATTAAGAAAACTGACAGAAGGTGGTTGCCGCAACGCATAGTAATTATTCTAGGCTTTGCCTGAGACAGAATTTATGTATTGGTGGGATAAAAATATTTTTTTGTTGTGGACGTATTATGGAGCCAGTGAAGGAACAAGGTTTGGATGTTATGGTTAGGAGATCTGTGGATAAGATATTTGATGATTTTGTTTACAGGCTAGTTAGGAAATTGATGATTGTGTGGAGAAACACATAATGTAGAGCGGGAAATCGAAGGTAGTGGTGGAAGATGCGAGGTATTGGTCAGTTGAGGAGGAGGAGGCCAAAGCAGGTGTCGAAAGTGTTGTTGGCCCGAATACATTGCAAAAGAGAAAGCACACTGAGGTTTAGAAAGATAAAAATTCCAAAGGCTCCGGATGTAAGTATCCAGAAGAAGGGATAGATGGATTTCCAATGAGGGGAAAAGTGGTAATGCTATAAAGGCAAAGGGAAATACTCACAATGCAATAGTTTATGATGAAACATCACCATTTGTGATGTTGAATTAAGTTGTTTATCTATTTAGATGAAGCAGAGGAGGCCTGTATTAAGCCCAAAAAGCATAAAGTTGATCAAGGTTGAACGAGATTTGATTTTTTTAATCCACTGGAAGAAAAGATGTTTGATCTGTTTTTGATCCAACATTCACCATCACCACAATGATGATGCGGACCATGTGGCAGATTATATTACATATTGGATCACGTGGGTGATGCCTAAGGAGGTACGGTCATGCTTATGATGGGCCTCATTTACAAACAAGCACTTGCAATGCAATAGGCCTCGCCTTTGTGAAAGCTAGAGCTCTTGGTGTTGAAAATGACAATGTGTTTTACTTTTGTTTTTTACTATGCAGTGAAGTGATGATATTTGCATAGCGTTATTGCCATTCGTAGGATCTTGCAGCTCTGGAGAACCAGAAAAAGGGAAATAGATTATCAGGGAGGGGAGACAAGAGTGATAGGTTGGCTGGCAAAAAAAGTAACAACATTCTAGAAATAGCAAACGCTCATGATTAATGCAAGATTAAGTAAAGCAAGTGAAACGTAAGCTGGAAGAACATAGTTACCGTAAGGTTGGTTGTGAATAAAACCAATGTAGCCACTTTGCTTTATTTAGTGTTTTTTTTTCGTATTTTGAACGGTTTTTTTCTCTCCACCATAAGCTGCACTTTCGAACAGAAAAAAGTCTGAAAAAGAGGACATTTGCAGCCAAAGTTTTTGGATCCATTTCACAGAGGAACAAATCAAGGAAATGAGAGGAAAGAGAGGGTAAGAGCCATTTGTTTAAGTCATGGGTTTCAGCTAGTGAGAAGGAGTGAGACACAGACAAAGAGGGGGAGGGGCGATGGCAGAGCAAGAGCAGTGAAAACTGACTGTTGTTCAAAGAAAGAAGAGAAAATGAAAGAGAGAGATGCCATGTTAACCCAATGAAGTTCACAGCACTTGGTTTCAACACACTTCATTAATTTTGAGCGCAGATTTCAATAGCACACAGCAGGCCACGAAGATTTGCCTCTGCCAAAGCCTGCTAGATGTTTCAAGAGCAAAGTCAATCGTAAATTCACACAACGTTCACCGTGTGAATCCAGTAAATATAAAACGCAGTGCCACTATATATAAAGCAGCGCCAATGCGGTTTTAATCGTAAACAGAAACAAGAACGCCTTTGATCGAATTCATCACTGTATTTCATGCAAGGCGCAGGGAGTCATATTCAAGGGCACAGATGCTGCCAGCAGACCCTCACTCCATGAAGCAAGGGACACTGAACCAGGTCTGCTCGCAAGTCACTGAATGTTCTCCTCGCTCAGTACATTTGGGCAGCCAGAGAACGATGCATAGCCACCACAGTGGGACCCAAAACCATCAATAACTGGGGATGTGGGGCACTGCAGAACCCACATATAGCCACATCTTGGAGAGTTTAAAAAGCAATCCTTATGGATAGATCAAAGCAGGGTGGAAATGGCCTCAGCGTTTTAAACATACAGACCTACCATTACAGGAGGAGGAGCGAGACAGAGATAAAGAGGGATTGAGAGGAAGAAAGAGGGGGGGCAGCCACAGAGTAGGAGAAGTGAACACTGATTGTTGCTCAAAGTAAGAAGAGAAAACAAAAGTAGTGCATTACTGCCAAACTCTGTAAAGTGGCGCTAAGAGACGTTTGTTGAAGTCATGGTTTTAGGCAAGTGAGCCGAGGAGCAAAGCACAGCGAGCTGACACTTTGGAACTGGAGAACTGGTGCTCATGTAAAGCACTCCAGTACCTTCCGGTCGGGTCCGCGCTACAACTGCAAAACAAGCGGTTTCGGGAGAACGTTTCCTGTCTGCAACAGCAGACAAGAGAAAGTCCTTTTCAGAAACTAGTGCTCATAGATTGTTAACAAAACATACTGAGTAACAATACAAGTAAAAGGGCCAGTCCTCATGGGAGGTTCCAAATGGAGAAATGCGGTACTAAGGAGGGGCAACTAAGTCTATTCATGAATTAAAAGCAACCACTTAGAAAGGACAGTAACAGGAACCAATTGGAAAGATGTGTGGAAAATGGGTGGAGCTTCAAGTCCATACCTGAATACAGCATCTCTCAAAGAGACAGTGCAAGCACTGCCTAGGCGAGACCTAAAAAAAATGACGCAGCGTGGTGCTTCAAGCAATTTTCCTGCTCGAGCTGTGCCATTTTAAATGCACAGGGATGCGTCGTATTAATAACAGTACAACACATCCATGTGTTTTCCCCTGTAGAATGGCTGCTATGTGCCAGCGCAGGCACCCTTGCGTCATGTTGCAAGGGTGCCTGCGTTGCGGGGATGATTGTTTTTGTCCATGAAGGTACACCTTCCTGCACAAAAACAATAATTAATGGCATATTCCTCTTTCTACGTGTGCTGCAAAATGCAGCACGCATAGAAAGAGGAGTAAATTAGGAGAAATAAAACAATTTCTCCTTGTTGTGCCACTCCTATGCCAGATTCGGACGCATTCCCAGCTTTACACAACTTTGTAAATCTGGGAATGGATCAGGTTCCATGGATGTTGCATGGGAACACCCACAGAAACACCCCTTTCACACAGAGCAATGTGTGATAGGGGCCCATATTTACGAGGCCCTGAAAAGTCACACAGGGTGACTTTACATGGCCTCGTAAATATGGGCAGGCACACTCGTCGCCCCGTCGGCGTGTCAACAAAAGTGACGCTTCAGTGGTGCAATGAACATGTAAATGAGGGGCAGAGTGTCCAAGACCTACTTTAGAATCAAAGGTTGCATATACGTCAGAATTGGATCCTAAGATATTGACTTTTTTTAAATCCCCATGACCCTAGAAAAGAGTTGGGCAAAGGACTTAAGGGCTGCCAGGTTAGACATTTGGACATGTTAGGTCCATTGACAAAAGTGTTTGATTTGGGTGAGGAGGCGTGTATTTATAATACAGCAGTAGATGTTGTGGAGATGAGCCAATGGATACAAAAAACTATTTGTCTGGTGGGAAATTCAAATGCCACTCTGTGTATGGAGCGGAGAAAGAGTTTATTAATAAAAAATTTACCGGAAATTATTAGAACTGGCAGTAAGGAATTTGGAGTTGAGTGTAATGGTATGCTTTTCGGTGAATCATTTGTTAAGGACAAGTCTAGGTATGTGGGCACCTTTATTAAATCCAAAAAGCACAAAAAGACATAAGAAATGTTTTTGGAGGGGCCGGGAGAATGCGGGGTTGATTCCTCGGCAGTGAACAAGATATTAGGCCCGACGGATACAAGACAGAGCAAACTGTATTTTATCCGCAAGGACAGCACACTAGCTCAGTTTGTGTTACTTTGGGTGAAAATTACAAAGGATCCGTGGGTGTTGAGGACAATGCAGGGAAGTAGACAAGCTGATAACACAGGAAGTGAGGGCTCTTAAAGACAGAGGAGCAATTGAAACACAAAGGAATATTCAGGGAGTTTTGCAAGCAACATATTTCTAGTGGCAAAAAGGACAAAGGCATAAGATTAGTTATAAATCTAAGAGAATTAAACAATTGGGTGTGTTACAGCCACTTCATGATGGAATGCATTCATATGCTTTGAGACGTCTTAAGGAAAGGAGATTGACCAACCAAGTTGGATTTAAAGGATGCTTATTTGACCATTCCAGTATGTCAGGAACGCTGGGACTTCCTTCAGGTTCGGTGGCAGGGATTATGACGGAAGTTCTAGATCCTTCCATTCTGACTGAGCTCGGCACCTTGATGTTTTTACAAAGGTCACAAGGCCAGAGATGGATTTGTTAAGGTCGAGAAGGGTATGTCTAATAGTATATCTCGACAATATTTTGATCATGGCAGAGACAAGGGAATTGGCATTGGAGAAGACGGATTTAGTGGTATGAATATTAGCGGACTTAGGTTTTGTGATAAACAGGGTGCTTCCCCTCAGGGAAATAGTGGAGATGATATAAGGGGCAATGCAGGAGGAAAGATTCACCTGGATGAAGACCAATTTAAGAAGTTGTTGAATGCCGTGGATAACAAGATCAAATCTATAACCAAACCGCTCTTAAGCAAAATAGACCAGCTCACAGAAGAGGTTAACAGACTGGGGTACTTTTGCAAAAAACATTAGAGGAAACATCGAAAACCCCTTTGTTACAATCACCTAGAGTTGATCCAAAAAGTACCCAAATTGTTCCTGGGTCAGACTTACTTGCAAATACTCCCCGAAATATCACGAGGAGACTAGTGCAAGGGGAGGGGGATTTGAGAGACCCAGATCCAGATATTAATAATGGGAACTTTGCAGGGCCGAGCTCTAGAGGTACTAAAGAAGATGACAACCCAGAGAGGGGGCCCGTTGAATTAATTGTGGAAGCCTCCCCACTAATATTGGTCCTAGCAAATGTCCCTCAACTGGAACCAGGGCAAGTAGAGAACATTCCTTCTTTGATAAACAAATCACTTAATTGGTTATCAAGGAACATGGCTTTTAAACCAGGTGGCAGGGACCAGCTGGCCCATGAAGTAGTTAAAGCTAGAAGAGTCGAATGGATTGGGGGTGGCAGCAAACAATTTAAGGGGGATTGTGTGGTGCTACATTTCACAGACCCAGAAGTTTTGCCAAATATTCTAGCTAATATATACCCCCCTCAGCGAAGATCCACTGAAATAGTGCCACTAACGTTGGATTTCTTTTATATAAAAAAAGGTAACATCTTAAACCCAACAATGCTGAAAACGAAGTGGAACCCTGTACTTAGAAAAGCCAAAATCCCAGAAAATAGAAATAACTGGGGTATTTTGACCGATAATAGGTTCTCGGCCCTTTCGGGTCTAAGCCAATGTGATTGACTGGAAGAATCGTGGAGCATAGGAAAATTCAAGGTTGTAGAGGTTAACCACAGAATAAATAACACTCTAATGAAGCCAGAAACAGATTGTTGTGAGGGTAAGATTCTCGACCAAAGAGATTCTACTCCTAGCTTGGTAGTACATAGCCCACCAGCTATTCATACCACTACCAATAACGAGGGAATTATTTCTATATCCCCCTTGCTCCCCTTTAATCAGAGCATACTTTCACAAGAGGGGAATACTGAATTGAAAGGTAGTATCAAGTTCATTTCATGGAACATAGCGGGTATCCATCATAAATTAGAGACTCCCGAATGGTGCGAGTTCATTGACCATCATGATGTTATCATGCTACAGGAAACATGGTCAGTGGCACCAGTTTTTCGCCAGGGCTTTTTAAATTTTTATGTACCTGCGAAAAAGAACACTAAGGGGCGGCCTTCTGGGGGTCTTATTATATGGATACGCCAATCCCTGCAATGCACCATCAAGCAGAGTCATATTATTAACAGTGACTTACTCTCTATAGTGCTCACCTGGGCTGATGGTTATAACCTGGCAATATATAACATCTATGCCAGGGGAACCCAAGGGGGCACAGTTTCTGATGTGATAGGAGCATTAGATAATGACTTATAGACTCTACCAACTCAGTATACTATCCTGGTGGGGGGAGACCTGAACACAACATTTGAACCTCTAGGATGCGAGGATAACGACCTGGCACAAGAGGAAGACACTAAATGGGGAATCCCCCAATTAGACCTCCCGCTGGTAAAAAAGTGGACAGAAGTGGCAATACAGGCTAAAAGATTATGCCTATCCAGAGGACTGAGGGCAGTAAATGGCCGCACCTCCTCTGATTTACAGGGTAAGCACACCTTTGACAATTTAAGATCAAGTAGTAGGATAGATTATATTCTTATAGATGTTAGAGGTTGGCATAAAGTGGTCGATATGCAGGTGATTCCAAGATTGGAGAGCGACCACAATCCTTTGTGCCTGCTCTTCAACCTGGAACAAGGTGTACACTCAACAAACCCGGCTAGGGATCTTACGTCATTAGACGTTGTTACATCTAATAATCTCCGACACATCAAATGGACAACCTTGGTAGACAAACCTGGGGATATGCAGGCCCTAGAGGGGATAGTTACTGAAGAGGTAACCAGACTACAGACCTTTATTAATGAAATAAATTTTAAACAAATGATTGAAGAGTCACAGCCAAAGTTTTTTGCTAATATACAGAAGTTATTTTTTTTAAAAACCAAGCAGAGGAAGGGAGCTAGACTACCAATAAAAAGAGGATGGTATGACCATTCCTGCAGATTAGCGCGACAAAATCTTAGTGTAGCGCTGGATCTCAAACAGGAGATTTAAAGGCCAGGGATGAATACAGAAAAATACAAATTAAGGCAAAAAAATTGTGGGATGAGAATATATGGTTAGACCTGAAGAAAGCATGTGCCGATAAACATCAGAAAGAGTTCTGGGCCATTTTAAAGTGGGGCTCTGGGGGAGTAGCCGATTGTCCGAAAAATCATGTAGCTAAGGAGACTTGGGTGGACTTTTTTAAACCGTAATATGCAGATAATTTGGTATTACAAATTGAATCCCCTCCAATAAGGGTATTTTATACCTATGAACTATTTACACTGAAAGATGTGAATGAGGCAATGGATGGAGTAACCAGAGGAAGGGCGCCAGGAATTGATGGAATACCGGCGGATGTGTTTTTATCGGACAGGGCTAATTGGTGCAAATACTTTGCATGGCTTGGTAATGCCATCGCACAAGGAGCAAAGATTCCAGCAACATGGAAAGGAGCGGAAATAATACCTGTTTACAAAAAAGGGGACAAGGCTTTACCAAGCAACTATAGGACCATTAGCCTTATCGACTGTGCACAAAAACTGATGGGCAGGATGGTACAAAACAAAATACAAGCCTGGATAGATGATAAGGATATCCTCTCCCCGTATCAAGCTGGTTTCCGCCCTTTAATCAGCTCTGTCGACTAGGTATTCCATTTTTTAACTATGTACTGGAAAAACGTAACCTTGCTAAATGGTCCACTATTTGCTGTTTTCGTTGACCTGAAGTCAGCGTTTGACTTAGTCCCCCGACAAAAGTTATGGGTTGTCTTGCGGGATCTCGGAATAAACCCAGAATTACTGACTTTGCTTGTAAGGATGCACGAGAACAACTATGCCCGGATTAGATGGGGTGCACAGGGAGATGTCACGGAACCCTTCCCTGTGGACAGAGGAGTGAGGCAGGGTTGCGTTCTGGCCCCCACTTTATTCTCCCTCTATATTAATGGCATAGTTGACTTTTTGAAGCAATTTCCGACAGATGCCCCATTATTAGATGGGGAGCAAGTTCCAGTATTAATGTTTGCAGATGACACCTTGCTGGTCTCGCGGACCCCTAGCGGATTACAAAAGTCAATAAACGCTTTTGGTGACTTCTGCCGGATTCGGGGCTTGGAAATAAACACATCAAAGACTAAATTTATGAACCTGAATCCCGCAAAGAAATTCAAGGGGAAAATGAACTACAATGGGTCCTCACTGGAGGAAGTGAATGCTTTTACCTACCTAGGCATCTCCTTAAATGCCAACATGAACTGGAAATCCCACATGGACTCTGTGATGCTAAAATTTAATCAGCTGGCAGGGGCAATAGCCCAAAAACACAAATCTTCATTTACAAGACCAATCCAGCCAATAATGGAGATTTACAGCATGAAAGTGTTGGGCGCCTGTCTTTACGGATCAGAATTATGGGGTTTCACCAATTTGAATTCATTAGTAGTTGCAGAAAATAAATTTCTTCGCCGATTAATTGGTGTCCCCCAGAGCACCCCCTCGACCCCGCTTCAATATGATCTCGGGAGGAAAAAGATCGAGGATACGGTCAGACTGCGTCCCCTCCTTTATTGGAGGCGTGTAAAAACTACTCCTGAATTGAGTCACTACGCAGCTGCCCTTTTGGATGTTGTTAATTCTGATAGGTTCCATAAAGTACTGTGGCTCAAAGAAGTAAGGAAATTACTTCAAAAATTGCACCTTGAGCATCTGTGGACTGCAGTAGACCCACATGTTTTTCCATCTAAGATTTTATTGAAAACAATTTATTGGGACATGATAAATAATACTGTATTGATTTCCAATCAACCATCCGTGTTGACATCCCAGTTTCTGGAATTTAAAACTACTCCAAAATTTGAACAGTACTGGGATTTGATTGCTAAGCCTCTAGACAGGAAATTGTATTTTCAGTTTAGAATTGGCTCTTTACCCCTTAATGCTTTTACGGCCAAATGGTCTTTCGGTAATGTAAATACTTGCTTTTATTGTAAAGCACATGTAGAGGACATCCCACATTTTCTGTTTGTTTGCCCATTATATGCTGCCCCAAGAAGTAGATGGTTAAAGCCGGCTTGCAGGAATTTGGGGACAAGGAAACATATAGAGGCGCTAAGGATTTTAAAATCAAATTGTGCCCCCAATCTTGCAATCGCTGTAGCCAAATATATGGGGTGGGCTTGGACAATACGTACGCGCGCTTTAAAACTGTAATTAATTATCTATAATGACAAAATGTATTCCCCTAAGATCTTGTGCTGTGACTTGATTTTATAAATGTACAACTTTACTGAGTTATTCGTCAACAAGTATAAAATTTAATATGCATTTTAATTTGTTCTTAAAAATTTAGCGTAGTATTTATTCTGTTTAGCTTAGGGATATATGCTTTTATGACAAAGTTGTCGAATAAAGTATTTAAACTTGAAACTTGATAAACAGGGAGAAGTCATATTTGACACCTGGTCAGGAGATGGTGTTTTTGGGTTTTCAGTTATGGACCTTGGAGGGTGTGTTGAGGTTACCAATAGAGAAAGTGAGGTAGATTTGCAGGGAATTGAAAAGGATAGTGGCAGAGTGGATCTCATTACGCCAGTTGGCAAGGTTGCTGGGTTTACTGTCTGCATCGATTCAGGCTAGTTTCCCAGCACCTGTGCATTACAGAGCTCTTCAAAGGTTGAAGGGTTATCATTTGCGTGTGGAAGAAAAGTATTCTCATAAGGTGAGGTTGAATCAGGAAGCTGTACAGAAGATGAATTGGTGGTTGATAAATTTCAGAGGCCTGGAATGGCAGGGTGATTTTGTGAGACATACCAGAAGTAGTGATCAAATCGGATGCAAGTCTTCCAGGATGAAGTACAAAATGTGGTTCAGTGGTGAGAGAAGGGCATTGGTCTGTCAACAAGAGTGGAATTAATATAAATTACCTAGAGTTATTGGCAGGGTCTTTTGCAGTGAAGAGTTTTGTGAGGGATCAGGTAAAATGTTGTGTAGTGTTGTTAATGGACAATATTTCAGCAGTCAGAAATGCCAACAAATTGCAGGGACCACGTTCAAGAGCATTGGCATAGTTGGCAAAGGAGTTCTGGAATTATTGTATAGGCCACCATATTATGGTTCAGGCACAGCATATTCCAGGAGTAAGCAATGTGGTAGTTGATTGTAATTCAAGGAATTTGAAGGATTCAAGCGACTAGAAATTTGAGGATAAAGGTGGCCATTAGAAGTGGATCTTTTTACAAACAGGTTGAATGCTCAACTTCCAATTCTTTACAGTTGGAGACCAGGCCCAGAGGCCAGAGCATTAGATGCATTTCTAATGATTCAGATGGTGCTTATGAAAGTCAGAAGAGAAGGAGCGCAGATATTGTTGATAACTCTGTATTGGCAGTTGCAGGTGTGGTTTCCAGATGTGATCAATCTGTTGATAGACGATGCGGTGTTAGTACCGTGTTTTCCACAGTTTTTGAAACTGGCCAGTTATTATTGATCGGCTGGATGATGTCAGGGTTATCAACAGAGGCTTCAGAGCTCATCAATGAGTCTTGGGCACCAGGTACAACAAAGGCATATAGGACAGCATGGAGAAGATGGAGCAGTTGGTGTTCTACATTAGATGTGGATTCTGTATCAACATCTGTAGTTGACGTCGCAAATTACTTGGCAGACGGTTTCTCCTTCAATAAGTCAGCATGAGTAGGTCAGCGATTTCAGCAGGTCTTGCTTTGATAGATAGAGTACCAATAGGAAATCATGTTCTGGTGAGAAGCATAATTAAGAGCATTCAAAGGGAGGCGTCCCCAGCAGGAAAGCAGTCATCATTATGGGATGCGACGTTGGCGTTGAAAGAGATTGTAAATTGGGGGAGTAATGAAGTACTTTCATTGAGGTTGTTATCTTGGAAGATGCTTATATTGCTTTGTTTACTTTCCTTCCAGAGAGTGTAGGACATAAGGGCTTTGGAGGTGTTTTCGAGAAGTTACCAATCAGAGGGTGAATGTTTTTATGTAAAGAAGCATACAAACACTCTGTCACTGACAATCTTTCATCCAAGGATGGAGGAGCATAATGATCTTTGTGTGATTAGATTATTGAAGGAATATGAGAAGAGAACTTTAGGACTGACAATAGCTGGAAATTCTCAGTTATTGATTTAATTTAGACACCCACATCATAAAGTGTCTACTTCCACTATAGCTAGATGGGTTAAGGAGGTTATGAAGAATACAGAGATTGATGTGAGTCAGTTTGGAGCACATTCTGCTAGAGGGGCAATGACAAGTAAGACTTTCATGGTGGGCAGCAATCTTAACGGTATTATGAAGGCAGCAGATTGGTCAAATGATTCAACATGTAAGACATTTTATTTTGAACTTGTCAAGAATGTTGTGGAAAACGTTATGGATGGGCTTTGAACATGCATAATAACGGCCTCCATGCCTTGCTATAAAATGCAGAGTCTCCACAGTTTTAATGGGTAGAAACCAAAATGTTATTAAGGACACAGAGGCTAATATTATCCCTCCCATGGATTTCCCATCCTATTGATGTGTTTGGAATTTGTTTTCCAGGCCAAAGTTAAGAAGATGGGTAAGAGTCTGGAGATAGGATAACGTTGTTTCTAACATTGAAGGCGAAAATGAATGGACAAGGATTGGTGTTCATTTCTATGAGGTTGATTTGATAACTTCGGAGTTGTTCGCAGCAAAAAGAAGGAAGATGGCTGTGGGTTCTAGGCTTATATGCATGTTCAAGGATGTTCTAGAATGCTTAATGTTTTGATTCTAATTCAGTGTTCTTTTAATTCTGTTCTGTATGAGTGGGTATACAACCTTTACCACGCAACTTTTACCACGACCTACCTTTACCACGCAACTTTTACAACGCAGGACCCTTTACCACGCATACCATTACAACGCTGGTATTTACAACGCAGGTACCTTTACAACGCATACCATTACAACGTAAGTATTGGTAAGTATATAATTTTATTTAAAATATTTTAGGTTTGGGTTTTGGGTAAATGGGTATTTTTAGGGTTCAGGGTCAGTTTTCAGTTTTTGGGTAAATGGGTATTTTTAGGGTTCAGGGTCAGTTTTCAGTTTTTGGGTGCAGGGGTATTTTTAGGGCTCATGGTCAGTTTTCAGTTTTTGGGGTACAGGGGTATTTTTAGGGTTCAGGGTCAGTTTTCAGTTTTTGGGGTGCAGGGGTATTTTTAGGGTTCAGGGTCAGTTTTCAGTTTTTGGGGTGCAGGGGTATTTTTAGGGTTCAGGGTCAGTTTTCAGTTTTTGGGGTACAGGGGTATTTTTAGGGTTCAGGGTCAGTTTTCAGTTTTTGGGGTGCAGGGGTATTTTTAGGGTTCAGGGTCAGTTTTCAGTTTTTGGGGTACAGGGGTATTTTTAGGGTTCAGGGCTGGGTTTGGGTTTTGGGGTTCAGGGGTATTTTTAGGTTTTAGGGCTGGGTTTGGGTTTTGGGGTACAGGGGTATTTTTAACATATATATTTAAAAATTAATAAATAAATATTAATATAAATAATTAAAATATTAAATATTAAAATACTAATTTATTAATTTAAAAAAATATTATTAATAATTAAATTATTTTACCATATTATTTACTTACCTATAATTACGTTGTAATGGTATGCGTTGTAATAGTACCTGCGTTGTAAATACCAGCGTTGTAATGGTCTGCGTGGTAAAGGATCCTGCGTTGTAAAAAATGCGTGGTAATGGTCTGCGTGGTAAAAGACCGCGTGGTAACGTCATATATCCGTATGAGTGCAATAAAGGAGTTGTGCATAATATTAGCCACTTTGTCATTAATAAAATCTTGATTTTTCTACCTATTAAAACTGTGAATAATCTGCATTTTATTGCTCAATTTTCAGGTAAATTGCCCAAAACATCACAAATCTTTAAAGGAGTTATGAAGAGCTACTCAAGATTACATGTACAGGGTGGATCACTTAGTGATGGGACAGAGTGGTTACCCGGGAGCACTATACCGGAAAACTACTGAAAAATAAAAGCCCCTGAATACATAAGCAGTGATATGAGCATGGCATGGGGCCAGCAAATTCCTAAGGTGGGAAAATAGGTTAACAGTCGAATCCCACTATGGGATAGAGACATGTTACAGGAAGTAGGCACACTATAGTGGTTTAGTAAATGGAGACTTCTGGACATAGCTCACCTAGGGGATGTATGGAGAGGCTTTGCAATAATCTCATTTGAAGCTGGCAGACACAGAAAGATAAAGATATGTGCAACTAGAACACGCACTACGAAGGTACATGCGAGAAGGTCAGCAACTACCCGAATATTTCCCCTTAGTTGATCGGCTATTAATGGACCCGATCTGTGACAAAGCCACAGCCTTAATATAGAGGAAAATAATTAATAATTTGCCTGATCCACTGAGGGCCCTATGGGAGTAGCCTGGAAAGCAGATATTGGACTGTTAGAGGAGGAACACTGGATGGAAGAAATACAAAGCCCAAAAGAGGTAGTGGTCAGAGTGAGATTTTGACTGGTCCAGCTCAGGATCCTGCATAGATCTTACTCTAGGAGAGTACTGATAGAAAATCTAGGACGCAGCCCCTCAGACCTGTGCACAAGGGGCTCCTAAGAAAGGTGTACTTTCTTCCATACCATTTGGGGATGCCCAGTCATACAGAAATACTGGGAAAGGGTGACACAAACCATGTCTGAGGTACTAGGGCAAGAAATACCCCTGGAGGCCAGATGGCACATCTTGTGAGTAACAGGCAAGCAGGCATGGCAAAAGTATCAGATGTTGTGGCTAATTTGTGGCAGCAATGGTAGCTAAGAGAAATATTGATAGTGCCTGGTGGGCGGCAAGCCTCCCCCCGAGGGTAGGGCAATAGAATGCTGACTTAGACTTGTGCAGTGCAACAGAAAAGGTGGTTTGCGAGAGTAGAGGCTGCCCTCGGAAATGGGAAAAATATGGAGCTACTGGATAGAATATAAGGAAATTTAAAGGTTAAGGTGATGGGAAGGAAGAAGGAGAACAGACATAATGGTATCAGGTGAAACATTGATGTTATCAGTCATTAAATGGTTGACTAGGACAGGGCCCAGATCAAAAGATGTAATCGAGGAACGTAAAATTGAAATGTAAAGCATTCTGTGTATCACTAATGCACCTGTTAATGTGACACTTTTTACTGCAACTGACGGATGTTGAATAAAACGATGTTAAAAAATATATATTATGCCTGAAAAGACAAAATGATTCAGAAAGGGGGGTGGTGATGAACAGACAAAAGCATAATTACAATAATAGCTATAGTTTTATTGACAATTCAAAAATGTCAGTAAGTAATTTTATATTTTCTTCCATTTAATATATATATCTGTGTAGAAACAGCGGTCACCATTACGTAGTTAATTTTTAGGAAAAGTGATTTTTGTTTTGCTAATAACTTTGGCACCATTTGACGCATCTTTATGATACTTTCTAAAAAATGTCATCCACCTCAGCTCCTCAGAAAAGTTTTGGGGTGCTCCGTAAAGCGGGAGCTGAGAAAAAGTAGGATCCCAAAACTCATTTTCCCATTTCAATTTCCCATAATAATTTCAGACAGACTTTTAGAACAAATGGCAGGACAGCATTACACCAAATTTGGCAGGAAGCTAACAGCCTGATTCATGAACGGGCCGTTTTGCGAGCCCCTAATAGCGATTCATAGCGAATCGCTATTGAGGACTCGCAAAACGGTATTCATGTAGGAATTGCTAAATAAATAGCGATTCCAACACATTCCTTATTTGCGAGTAGCAAATTGCTACTCGCAAATAAGGAATAACTCCCCATTCATTCCTATGGGCCAAAAGGCCCATAGGAATGAATGGGGTGTATCCCTTATTTGCGAGTAGCAATTTGCTACTCGCAAATAAGATAGCGATTTTAAGGGTGCCAGGGGTGTCCAAAGGACACCCTGTAGCACCCCTTAAATGCACATTTGAACAGGTGTTGCGCACACACATGTCCAAAGGACATGTGTGTGTGCAACATGCAACTTAGAAAAATGCTTTTAAAAGCATTTTTCTAAGTTTTTGCTATTTACCGAGAGGTCTGACCTCTCGGTAAATAGCGGCCCAAAATTGCAAATTCGCAATTTTTAAAAGTGTCATGAATAGCATTTAAGGAATCTCTAATAGAGATTCCTTAAATGCTAATCCTCGCTTATTTGCTAATTCTTTATTAGCGATTTTTGCATTTGGGATTGTGAATCCCAAATGCCAAAATTGCACTCGCAAAAGGCAAGATTCTGAGAATCTTGCCCTTTGCGAGTGCAATTTAGCTTCATGAATCAGGCTGTAAATCTTTACTCAGAAAGCGTGTTTTTTGTGTTCTGGTGTAAATCTGATCATCAGTTTTTGAGAAATTAAGCTTCAAATGTTGGTGATATCTTGACAGTTGGTGTTCAGATATGTCACTTGAAAGAAGACTTGACAATTCTAATTGGTTGCTCAAAACCTAAACAATGTGTTGTGGCAGCATTACAGAACCCAGAGACATGCTCCTTGTGCCCAGAAAATAAATTAAAAAATATGTAAGAGGGCAGTGTGAGCCCATTCTGACACCCAAAGGGCATGTGGGACTGGGGTCCCAAAGAGACCCTACCTCAGAATGGTTGGCTACAACATTGACAACATGTAGTGGCAGTCAATACAGGCCTCTGGGACATGGTCCCCACTGAAAAGCACTGCTGTAAGAGCCCCTATTTGAGGGTCTCAAAAAGGAGCACATATAAAGGAAGATAACAGATTTTAGTCACAATATAAATCATTTTTTGGTGGTTCTATACTAAATTAAGGAATTGTGGTGTATTCTAAAGGGATTTTATCTTGTGTAAAATACTGATCCTCTGCTGGTATGAACCGTGTTTGAGAGAAGTCTGTTTTCTCTCAGAGGTTATGGAAGGTACTCCAGAAGTTAAATTGAGAGCATATATTCTGTAAATTCACACTATCTTCCTCAGCCATGTGAGAACAAACTCTAATACATGTACTTCAAAAAACTGAAGAAGCCTGTTAGTGAATTCTCCGGTGTTCTACTGCAGCCTCTCGTGGTGTTCTAATGAACAACTAGAGTACTAACATTCTTATTTATGACAAATGTCTGGAATACTTGAAGGCATCCTGATTAAATAAAAGCTGTAAAGCTGAAAATATTTCCTTTAGAAACAAACAAAATGAGGTGGTTAATTTTTTCATAGAAATTATGGTCAGTGTCATAGAAAGCAAAATTAGGGCACGTTTTCTATAAGTGCTCAAATATCTTCCAAATCGATTTCAGTACAACATTGGTACATGTAGAATGAAACATGTAAATTCAACACCAGTAGTAGCCTGCCAGGTAACTCTCTGGTGATCTGCAGCTCAACCACAGTGTTCTAATGAGCAACTAGATTGCTAACTTTCTGTAATTATGATGAAAGTATGGCACACATGAACACCACCTTGGTGGAATCAAAGTTGTAAAACTGAAAGCATTTCTCACAGAGGTTACTGCAGTAAATGAAGAAATGAGGCCCAATAATAGAAGCATGCTAAATGCTTGGTAACTTGTGCAGAAAATTCATTTTACATTTCCTAATTACCAACAAAGATAGTTTCAGTTCTACTAAGGAGTTGGGGGGGAGGATTATGCATTTCTTTCCTCACTTTATTAACCATAGCAGTTGTTTTGAAGTACACATATTCGTAAACATAAACTACATTTCCCAGAACACATGGAAATGAGTAACCACGAACAACAGTCTGCCAATAATATAACAGCTCTGTTTATATCTTCTTATGATGCACTTTACTGTTTCTCTTCTTTATGCAAGGAAGTTATCCCTTGCTCCTTTTGTGGCTCATTCTTCTGCTCGCTAACTAAGGGATTACATTGAAAACTATCCTCTGGTTCTTCATTACATTTCTAATTGTATTTCTAAAAAGATCAGTCCAGTACATATGCACTATATCCATGCTTTGATTTAATCCTTACCAAAGGAAAAGCAATATACACATTGGGCCTTATTTATGAAGGCCTTGCGCCGCCGGTGCGTCACTTTTAAAATGGGAAAAAGAGACGCACTGGTAGCGCAAGGCTTTCATAAATAAGGCCCATTGATTGTGAATAATTAAACTAAATCCTCCATTCAATTATTCATCTATAACATGTTTCCACAGAATTAAATGCTTCATAATTACATGAAAAAAACATATCATCATATTACCTCAAAAATGTATTTACTCACTGTCAACTCAGTCTCATGTGTCAAGTAGAGGATCTTCCACTTGCAAGATCTCTGGGAGACATAATCTTTGCCTCAAAGTCTTAATAGAATTGAAACTTTCTTTCTCAATAGCTAGAAAATGTTACATTCTATATCAGAACCGGCGGCACGGATTATGAATGTTTAATGCTTACTTATCACCACTGGAGCTGTACTGGAAACTGGATTAAAATAGAATGTCTTAAAGGTAGATTCTGATGACCGGTCTAACACATTCATCCTCCAATCTACCACCAACCTTATACAACTTAGATGCCATCACCTCTCTCCTTGAAAGGGCCCCAAATATCTTGACATCTATCTCTGCTTCAGCTATGATCCATTTTACCCTCCTGGTTATAGAAGGAGGAGATATTGCCTTGAAAGGTTTTCTCATCGAAATGAGACATTGTCCTTCTCCTGCAGGTCTTACCTCTACGTAATTTCCTCAAAAGTTCTGATACATCTAACTACACATATTTTAGGATTGCCATTGAAATCCGGGTATTTGTTTGTGTCCTCCATGACATTGTCTCCATCACAGATCTTCTTCCCTGCTGTCCCTACCCTTTCCTTTCCCCGCTCAATCACCTAAAAAGTCTGTGGACCTCATTTATGAAAAGTGACGCATCGCTGCGTCAAAACAGCGATGCGTCACTTTTCATTGCTCCCTCCTTGCGACACCAATGATGCGTCATATTTACAATATGACGCATCATTGCGCAAGGAGTTACAGATACGTCAGTATTTCTGACGTATCTGCATGGCGCAAAAGTGAAGCATTGCTGGAGTGTGTCACAAAAGTGACGCAACTCCAGCAATGTGTCCTTTCACATGGCCTGCGCCTGTCTTACGCCTGCTGTGAGGCAGGCGTAAGAAATTGACACATTTGCGTCCTAGAAGTGGCGCAGTGAAATCTTATAGATTTCACTGCGTCACTTCAATGAACTTTTCTTGCGTCAGAACGCCCTCCTGCATACATTATACCTGGCGCAGGTATAATGTAGCGCAGGGGTTTACAAAGTGATGCATCTACCTAGATGCGTCACTTTGTAAATTTGGTGCAACAAGGCACATTTTTTACGCTGCTGGTGCGTCACAAAAAGTGATGCACCAGCGGCGTAAAAGTGACGCACGGCCTCATAAATGAGGCCCTGTGTTTCTTTTATGTTTCCAGACTTGGGGTGCTTCAGAGGTGGGCCCCCTTAGAGCATCAGCACGATCCAGAGGAAGCGGATGCAGGAGCGCGACACTCTCATAGAGATATACTGTTTCTTCTCATGACCTTTCTGAATTCCTTCTTTATCTTTGTTATCTTTGTTATCCTCATCTCCGGAAGACTCAAAGTGACTGAAGTTGAATCAGAAAGGACATCTCTTGGTTCGGAACCAGATCCAATTTCTTCCCATTGATGATGAATCCCAGGTCTTTCAGAAGTGCAATAGTCATACTCAAGTTGGACTGTAACCTATTGCGGCATTGGTCCGTCAGGAGAATATCATCCAGGTATATTATTGGCCTGATTCCTGGTTAGGCAGGCATCCTTTAGATCTAAACTCACCATCTAGTCCCAGGCCTAGAGGACGTCTTGTAGAAGATAAATACCCTCCAATCTGAAGGGGTGGTATACCAACCACTTGTTGAATTCTTTAAAGTATATAACAGGTCTGAAATCTTTGTCTTTTTTCTACACCAAGAATGATTTCTCAGAAAGCCTCGCGGATGAAGTACGTACCCGTGAATTGCTCTCTTTGACAGCTCTCTGACTTCCTTGTTTGTCAGACTCATTTCTTGCTTTGAAAAATTCAGAGGTCTTGGTCTGGTGGCCTACACTGGAGAGCCAATAGACATAATGTGGAAACCTTGCACTGTTTCTAATACCCATGTATCAGATGAAATCTCTCTCCATTTGTCTGTAAAGCATCTTAGTCGCTCCCTAATTCTTAAGGGGATAAAAAGGTAATGCTTACCAGAGAACCCCCTGGAGCATTTGCTCCACCTCTGCTGCCTCTGCCCCCTCTGCCTCTGCCAAATCCTGAAGAGAGGAAGAAGGTCCCTGTCTGGAGACCATCGTGCCATCCATTGTTACTCCTGACCTGACCCTATTCGGAGCATTGCTGGTATGGGCAGCCAGAGGAATGGTCCCAAAACACCTTCACTGGAAAAATCTTTTAATTGAAGTCTGCACCTTGTCCAAGGCTGAGAAGGTGGTAGTGAATTTGCCCGATTCCTTAAAAAAATCAGTACCCAAAAAGTTTTCCCTGGGCTATACCTCCCGCTTCAGATATAGCAATATACCCCAGTTTGGGGTACATTTTTGTCAGTAGAAATCTGCATCTCAATGCTGATAATGCACAACTGGCATTGTCTAAAAGGCATATCACTGTTTGGGTCCACCCTGCAGCAATATCTGTTGATATAGGGGTACCTGAGGTCTTGGATTGTGCCACCAATTAAATGATTTTAGTAAGAGGGCCCACCATATTGAGGCATTTATCCTGACATGGCCTTCAGGAATGGTCAATCTTTTTTGCAGTCCTTTATATACTTTCAAGAACCCATGTTGGGATCTATCTTTAGGTTGGCCATCACTTTCCCTTCATGGAAAAGTCTGAGGCATTCCGCCCACGGTCTGATCCACACATATTTCTCCTTAGGATGTCTGATCTAATTGGTGATGTATTCCGCCACCTTCTACTTGAAAATCCATCCAAGGAAATAGGGTAGTATAGACAATCAGGTTGAAGCATGTCTGTTTGCACTGTTGCTCCCTCTGAGTTGCCTGTTGCATTGGTACTGCATGGCCATGGTGGGCTGCAGCCTGGTTCCATAGGGGATCTCCCATCATCTTCATATTACCCTCTCCAATTACTGGTAACCCTGTGTCCGGGTTGGAATTTGAAGTGACATCATCACCGTCTCCCCCGGGGAAATCTTCCTCCCAATAGGGTGCATATTTGATCATACACACACTCTTATGGAAGACTTTTCTAAGTTTGCTGAAACATTCTGGGTGTGCTGTGGCACGTTTAGCAGCCTTTTTTCTACCTATTAAACTGCTCACTGGGGACTGACATTAATTCCTGCTGTATTCCACAGAGACCGTAGGCAGTTGTTCTGCTAGTCTATTGAATTGTGCATTTAAGGGGGATAGAGCCTTGGAAATGGCTATGCTAGGGGCTCTGTGAACCCCCCTCTGGCAGAGGCTGCTCCTCAGTGGCTCATTCCTCTTCTCCCAAATAGAAATGGGAGTATTCATGATCCCTGAAGGATTCCATTGTTAGATAATGAGAAAACCACAGGCGAGATCTCTGTAAAAATATCATGCACTTTATTTTACCATAGCAGCCCTCTTGCCAGTGCTCTTACAATGAGAAACACTGTGTACAATATGTAAGTTGACCATTGGGTAGTATTTGAAACCTTTGCCAGCTTAAACCTTGGCCGCTGTGCGGAACTGGGCAAGGGTAGGGGGAATCCTCTTGAGAAAAGCCTATGAGGAATTCCCTTCCATGTGTTGCATTCAGCTGAGAGTGCACAGGAATTCCCTGCCGAGAACGAAAAGTGCCTCACAGAGGCTGGAGAGAGGCGTGAAACAGTGCCACCCAAGGTGCCCATGTCGGTATGAAAAGAGCGCTTAGGCCGAATCAGCCTATTGCAGTGGTATGGGAGATGGATATTTCCCCAACAATGTCCCAAAAATCACATCAAATTTCACAAGAATTATAGCACAGTTAAGGAATGCAACAAAGAAAAGATTTAACTGTCGACTAGGGAAGAAAGAGGAACAGGAAGGGACGTACAAAACAAAAGGTACAAAAAATTATTTATTGCGTGATTAGTTAAAATCTTTGCAATTGGAAACTCATTCAAGTTAGTCTAAATTAAAATTAATCATGAATACAATCAGACAGGGTATAAAATCATTAAAAATACATATGACATTCCATTTCTGAGCAAAGTTAAAAATACAGTAAACCATCCAGCCATTCCAGATTAGCTGCTGTCGAAATCCGCTCGCCCTACCTTAAAGAATAAAGATGGTTTGCTCTATCAGTACAATAGTCTGCATACAAGTTTTAAGTCATAGTTCCAGAATTCTCGATCATGCAGCTTAATCGAACTTCAAATAATAGCCTAACCGATTGGATCGTCAATTCGTAGTTAAATTTATTCTAGTTTTTGCAGTATTCATAAATCAAACTAGCCTACATGCTAGATGAGTGTCATTTCCATCAAAGCTGGCTATTAGTGCTTGCATGCGTGTTCGTATTCCTCTTTGGTTCCACAGTGGTTTTAGTAGAAGTCTTTGCTCATTCTTCAAAGCTGAGCAGCTGCACAGCATATGCAGAATGTCCTCTTTAAAATCTCCACAGGTTCGGCATTTTATTTTTGCTTCTGAACGTTCCCAAGGTGGCAGGTGATGATTTACGGGCAGAATGTCCATCCTCAATTTCAAATAGGACTCCTTCGTTTTTCTTGACAACCCTGTTCCCAAAGAAGCTTGTGGCAGAGACTTTGTATAACTTTGAATAACACACCACCGGTGGGCCCTCTTAGTCAGTGTGGCCTTATCTTCCTCCAGAGATAGTAACTTAACTGTTTTATTTACTAGCTTCTTAAAGACTTTGTGAGGCCCATTGAGTTCCCAGAGATCTTGTAAAGCAAGAGATCTTATTGCTGTTTGGAGGTAGTTCTTTGCAGGACTGTCTTTTTTTCTTTCTAGCTCCTTCCGTAAGAATGAGTTCAGAGAGCCTTCCTCTGCTCCTTTTATCTTGTGCCAGCATTTGGTATATGCTCCTTTTTGAGCTAATTGATGTTTTTGGAGGCCAAACTCCAGCCTTAATTGTGCTGGCGAAGTGTACTGGGGAAGGTTAAATATTATTCGGATTGTTTTTGACATCACTGGGTCCAAGATCAACTCATCTCTCCCTCTCATACTTTCGCTGCCATAAGTGATGATTGGTAGCACTTTTGCTCGGAGCACTTCTAGTAAAGGAGTTAGACTCGGTCCTGCTAGTTTTTGCTTGAGATTTTTTAATGCTATTGCTAGTGTGATTCCTCTTGTTTTAATCAGTGCTTTTCGTTGTCCGAACGATCCCCTTCTATCGAACATTATTCCCAGATATTTATACTCTTTGACCACCTCCAACTGTTGACCTTGCAGTTACCATTTGGGATAGTGTTTATTGTCCTTCCCGTTGAGGATCATCACTTTCGATTTTTCTAAGTTAATTGTTAACCCGTTCTTGTCTGAGAAACTGCATGTAGTGCTTATAAGATGTTGCAACTCAACTGGGGTTCTGCTTATTAGTATTAGATCGTCCGCATACAATAGGTTCGACAGAGACAAACCTCCCAGGTTTGGGGCAAGATGGTTACAGGTGTTAAGCTCTGACGAAAGGTCGGAAAGAAAGAGGTTGAACAAAGTAGGGGCAAGAACGCATCCCTGCTTCACCCCCTTTGTGGTCCTTATTTTCCTTGATAAACAGTTGCCTGATCCTAATTTTATTTGCAGCCATGTCTCCGAATGAAGTGCGATCAGTAAGGGACGTAATAAGAAGATATAGAGTTGGCTGTTAAATTATTGGCAGAGAGTTGTTAATTGTTACTAATTTCCATGTGTTTCTGAGAAATGTAGTTTGTGTTTACTAAGATGTGAACTTTAAAATGACCGCTATGGTTAATAAAGTGAGGAAAGGAATGTATAATCCTTGCCTCCGGTCCTGACATAGAATTAGGCGATCAATTGATTAAAAACATAAAACTAGCCCTTTGTTGCTATTTGAGAACTCAGAAAAAGTATCCTTATTATAATTACAACGCTACACAATGCGGTGGAGTCACCTGTTTGGAGCACTATGCGAGATCAGCAACTTCTAATGTATCCAATTAATTCAACTAATTTAGACACTCAACTTGGAGTGGTCCACCGCCCAGACCACTGTAACAATAATAACAACACAGAACCAAGGAGTATCTAATACTCCTTGGTTCTGTGTTGTCCTTATTATAATTATGTAGAGCACTAACCAATGCCACACTTTTGTCATAAAGCTGAATGTTAATGCTGTAGCTATTCATTAGAACACTGTGGCATACATGCCAACATTTTCAAATTGGGAAGTACGGACTCCATGTATGCTGTAAATGTTTGTGGGCCCTTTATTTATTACCTTCATTTCTAAAATGATCGAGCAGTTTATAGATGATTTGGGTAGCATTCGTTTGGATGATACCATTAGTGATGTTGTCTTTAAAGTCATTTAACACGGCATGTGTGATGTAATATGTGAGGTCATTAGCAGTGAATGGCGGGGGTAAGTTATAGTTAGCTCACTAAACTATAACTGGTGAATCACAGTGACTCTAATGAGAAGAAATGACTCCAAAACCATTATGATTTCACTTGATACAAGTCTTTATTAATTGGGTGGATTTCTTGTCTTAATCATTTGTAGGGCTCCCGGTTTTATGGTTTTTACTTTTTTTACATTTCCGACTGTATTCATCCATATTTATTTTTTGCTAATTTTATCTGCATTTATCCATATTTATTTTGGCCTTTGTGAAAACATGAATCTGAAATTAGTATATTTCCACATTTATTTAACCAATAAATATGCACTCATGCTTGAATGCCAGCCAGGTTTTAGTGCTGTGAACACCCGCTGTAGTTAAATCAATGCACTGTTATGAAAACATTAACATTTCAGTGTCAGCCTTGTGTATATCCACTGCTATTAAAGTCTCTTTACTAAAATCCCTTTCTTATTTAACCCCCTTTCCTATCAACCCACACAGCTATTGGCTCGCAAGTCATGCCAGACCAAATTTAGAACTATTTAAAAAACAACCCCAATTTCCGTTTTTATCCACATTTAAAAATAAATACAGACACGAAAATAAATGTTTTCTGTCTGTATTTATCTGTAAAAATCAGTAAAAACGGAAAACAGGGAGCCCTAATCATATGTCACCCATGAAGGCTTCACAAGTTGATAATCACCTTACATGTTGCAGATGCTTTGAGGGCCCTTTAAAGATAATGAGTTTCGGCATTAGAAACAGCAGACCAGGGCTTGGATCCCATGAGGCATGAAATCAAGTTTCGCTTTACACAAAAACAAGGCACAAATGCCTTCAGCTAATGGTTCCCTGCTTCCTCCAAGGAAGTGAATAACACCAACCACACATACAAAACTCAGAAAAGCAAACAGGCAAAAAATACACACTCCAAACGTGGTGCCCAGGGACATTCCAATCCCTATTGCAAACTTGGCCTATCCTAATAGAGGTCATAACCATCAACCTCACAGTTTCCACTGTCCTAAGCAAACAACAAGTTCAAAGTTCTGGGAAAGTGGCAAACAACCCTCATCCGTGAGTATGTAATTCAGATCCAGTATCTTCAGTCTCTGGAATGGCTTCTTTTGTACCACTGATCGCTCTTAGGTGACAGAAAACATTAGTCGTGGCTGCAACAATGTCCGATGAAGATGCTTTCCTCCTTATCGTTGCCGTCACCATCTGCAAGATGGGTCACTACTTGCTATTCCCATTGGTGCCTCTGTGTAGTTCTCCATCTCCTCTATGAGACCTAAGGCCTTCTTTGCTTCGTGGAGTGACCAAAATATCAGTTTCCTCTCTTGCCAACTAAAGAGCAATTGCATGAACGATGCACGACTCATTCAGTCAATGCAGCAAGATCCTTACAGAACTACAGTTTATTACTCTGGAAGACAATCCCACCATTTGCTCACAATATTGACATTATTTCTTCTTTTGGCTCAAAGGGGCGTACTCCATTGAGCATAAGGGGGGGGGGGGTACATTTTCAGGGCCCCCACCGCCATCTCAATGTGTGTGGTCAAAATGGATTGAAAGGTCTCCTGGAGTGTTGCAGGTCATGGATGAAGTCCTGGAAGTTCTGACCCTATGCGCTTGTGGAAGGCCCCTGATGCAGATATGTTTCCTTTGGGATCTATTCTTTTATCCTCAGGTTTCATTTGCATCACCGTATTCTGTTCTTGTAGTGTTTGAATGATCCCCCATATTGGGAACTGCTCATTAGAGCAGTTGTCTATTGTTCTTTGAAGGTCATGTGCCCTTAAGCCCAAGGAGTCAATCTCCCACGAAAGATTTTTGAAGCAGGATTTGAAATCAACTACAGATCTGATGATTTGTAGAAACTATTTTAAATAATCTTGAGTGAAGTCACTCTACTTGGTCGTTGCTGACTGCCCTCCTAGTAACAACTGCCTGGGGAGCAGAGGGGACTGAATGCATCCTTGTCCTTTCTGCTTTGCCTGTTCATCTGAATATCCTTAATAGAGGCTCCCTCCTGCCTTCACAACATGTGAGGAGAGACTGTTAGTCTGCTGGTCTCTTACCAAGAGTTAGAGATGTCACAAAGCAGCACCTCACTCTTAGATTTCGTACCTGGAGCCAGCACACTCAAATGAGGGAAGCTGGAATGGCACAGCATCACCATTAATGAGGCAGCAACAAGCACTGTGTGCATTGTTTTGGAAGGCGCTCTTTATGGTAGAGCTGTGCCCCGGATGGGGCTGTAGAGCAGTGAACATGCAGGATTGTGCAGTTGACATTCTCAGTGGAGTAAGTAGAGAAAAAAACTACAGCTCACCCCCATCTTCCCAGTGATGCAGCAGCCAGAGTTGCAGTTTTTGATAAAAGTGATGTCTGAAAGCCCACCTAAGGTGAAGCGGTTCAGGTAGGAGCTACCTCTGAAAGTTGATGGATGAAATGACCACTGGAGGAGGTAAACACCTTACACTGGGGGCATATGCAATGGCTCCCTAGTTTTATCCATCTCTCTTGGGGAAAATTAGGTGCTTCAGCAGCCTTTAGAGGCTCTGTGCAGCAGTAGGTCAGAATTGTACCCCAAATGGAAAACTAGGGTCCAGGCAGGAGTTTCAGTGGGCCGGGTCCTGCTGGTGCTCAGCACAGGCAGTTCTAAGAAGCAGGTGCTAAGACGGGTCCCTATCAGGCTTTCCATTTTTGCCCTCACCCTCAGGGGTGGAAAAGAAAATCTTAACTCTGCGGCAGTACCATCCTTCACTGCCTTTGATGTAACATCAAAGAAACTCGTTATAGTTCTTTCACAGTCTCATAATTTCAGAACTGAAGCATTACAATGTTATGTAAAACGAAGCCAAAGTTGTTGCTAATTTAGCTTATGCAACTAAGAACCATTGACAAAGTCAATAGTCCTGGCTAGTTCTTGGTGGAATGTTATTTACCATTTGGCCTTGGCCAGCACACTATGCTAAACACAGATTTTTTAGCTTACATGTTTTCAAACCACGCCCTTAATTACATAGGCCACGCCCCTTTGAGAGCCCCCCCCCCCCCCGGTTTTTTTCATCCCATTTAAAGCCCTCGGTCCAGGGCTCCAGAAGGGAGGGATCTAGAAGAAAACCCTAATCTGCAAACCACACTGTTTCCTGAGGCCAGGATTATCACTTGGGGAAATGAAGCAATACCATGGGCTATACACATTGTTGAGGCAGGGCGTCTATAATTCTCCCTCACGCCCTCAACCTGCAGCGCTCATGGAATCTGCAAATTCTCCAGTCTTGAATTGTCTTCTTCAGCATCAGGGGTCCACTTAGATGGGCTGCACCAGCAGACACATTATGAGAGCAAAGTAAAGGGTTTGCTCCGTGTCTTGTTCTAGGCATGCCCCCAATTATGAACAAGAGTTCCACACTCACATCTCTCCCTCGCCCTGTCTCAGGTTTAGTCCCTTATTACTGGACAGTGATGGCCAGAGGTATGTAAGTTTCCCTGTTTGACTGTTGTGTATTTGTTCTCGCTTAATTCAATATTACCAGAATACTACTTAGTTTACCAGAGAAAAAAACAATTACAGGCCATATTTCCAGCCCAAACTTTTTTGGGGAGAGAAAATACTCCTGCAAAGAGAGTTTGGGGGATTTAACTGACCTACGTTTTGTGGGGTCCTTCCCTGTTTGAAAAGAGATAGTCTGTCAAATTTGTAAAGTTCACAAAGCAAAGTTTAAAAAAACTTGGCATAGCATATTTATACAATTACACGAGTGTCTGTCATAATGACTGCAAAAGAGTATAAAAAAGGCATTTAAAATCTGCCAGACTGGTGAAAACACTCCTGTGAATGGTGTTCCAAAAATTGCTCATTTGAGTTTCTTAAATTAGTAAATTTGACTACAAACTGTCGTAATATAGCTTCAAAAATGTTGCATAGCATAAAAGCCAGCAATTTGGGCCAAAAATGCTATAAAAACATTCACCAAAATATTTTAGATTTGGCTGAAAAAGAAAATGGCACTTCATTGCAAGTTCCAAGTGACAGGCTAGCACTATGGTATTCTGTGAGGAATACTGTAAAGTTAATACCTCCCGTTTTCATGGACAGTGATTAATTTAATTGTATTCATTTGTTATTGAGGGTTATAAGGCTCTACGGTCACCTTCGCCACTTCAGAGCATTATGGTAGCAAATATGCTTTAGGTATGTCTGTGTCACCCTACAAGTGTTTGTATCTCACATTATAGTTTCCAATTTAATTTTAAAGCTGCCCCTCAATTTTGCAAAATTGACATTACATTTTTGAAAAAAATATTTGTGCAAGGTGGCACTGAGGGATCAGTGTTATACCTCCACGTAAACTGATGATGCACAATGGAATCCTTGACCACCGTCGAACAGGGAATTGTGGGCCTAGAGATCCTATCCCACCAGGATCCCCGGGCCGTCCCCAAAACATCCGGAAGTGGCGCCCTCAGCAGTAAGTGCTAATGATATTCCATCACCCTGGAGGTCTCTGACACTGTAACCCAAGCCGGGCCATCCTTCATGGCGCATAGCACACTGTAAACACAAGGCCACTGATATTTTGGAAACACGCACTACTCATGCACGAGAAGCTTAATAACGGCGACGTGGGTGCACTACAGTCAGTGACTCGTCTGTTGTGTGTGCACCTGTGCAAAATTGGGAGTGATTGTAGTCTTTGCTTAGGCACGCGCGACTGAGTGCACTTACTAATGGACACATATGCGCTCTCGGGTATTGCTTGCAGCGTTTGGGACTGAATATATGAAAGATGAGAATGATTATGAGCGACGGTTGTATTTGGTTCTGCAAGAGAGAGAGAGAGAGTTTGTGTGGGCGCGCGCTATTGTTTGTGTGTGTGTGCGCGCGCCTATTTCTGTGTGTGCGTGCGCCTGCACCATGTCGCATTCTCATAGGTTCTATATACCCACCTTCCTTCATTCCTAATGAACTGTGGGCCCGATTCACAGAACTAATTTAAGACAAAATCCTAAACTTACTAACATTTTGGTATTCACACAAGGCACTTACTCATTTTGGTATTCACACAAGGCACTTACTCATTTTGGTATTCACACAAGGCACTTACTCATTTCGGTATTCACAGAAGTTAGGAGTCCTAACTTTAGGACTCCTAAATGCCTTCTGTGAATACCGAAAGTCTTAAAATTAGGATTTTTCTCAATTTAGTAGTAGTAAAGTTAGAACTCCTAACTTTAGAACTCCTTAATGCCTTCTGTGAATACCGAAAGTCTTAAAATTAGGATTTTTCTCAACTTTACTACTACTAAACTGAGAAAAATCCTAATTTTAAGACTTTCGGTATTCACAGAAGGCATTTAGAAGTCCTAAAGTTAGGAGTCCTAACTTTACTACTACTAAATTGAGAAAAATCCTAATTGTAAGACTTTCGATATTCACAGAAGGCATTTAGAAGTCCTAAAGTTAGGAGTCCTAACTTTACTACTACTAAATTGAGAAAAATCCGAATTTTAAGACTTTCGGTATTCACAGAAGATATTTAGGAGTCCTAAAGTTAGGAGTCCTAACTTTACTACTACTAAACTGAGAAAAATCCTAACTTTAAGACTTTCGGTATTCACAGAAGGCATTTAGAAGTCCTAAAGTTAGGACTCCTAACTTCTGTGAATACCTAAATGAGTAAGTGTCTTCTGTGAATACCAAAATGAGTAAGTGCCTTCTGTGAATATGAAAATAGTAGTAAGTTTAGAATTTTGTCTTAAGTTAGTTCTTTGAAGAGCCCTCTTTCCTCAGACATTGCTTCCTAATCCTCATTTTTTGCTCTTCCACAGTGCTGATGCGGTCAAAGTTAATCTGGTCGCCACGTGGGGGGCAGGAATCCAAGCTGCCGGCCATTCCGTGCAGGGCCACCTCCTGCCGGCACGGGCGCATACTCTGCTATAATTGTCAGTGGGCTCAGGAATGAGATACTCTCACCCGCTCTCAGTCACTCGCATGAGCGAAGCAAGATGGAGAAGGCTGCCGGGGATGTCGTGCACACAAGGAAGCGCGGATACGTGCACCAAGGTCACTGTGACCAGAAACACATTCTGGCAAGACACAAATTCCCCATTAGGGAGAGTTGACAGCCCATGTGATGACATCATGTGTCACGAGGCTGACTTTTCTCAAAGGTCTGCTGAAATCAAGCATTACAAACCAAGGGGCATATTTACAGGGGCATTGCGCCATCGGAGTGTAACTTTTTTTGACGCTAAACTGGCGCAATGCACTGCACCATATTAACAATGCGGCGCTAAGACACTTTGCGTGGCTTACTGTGGCCTTGTAAATATGGGCTTCCTCACCACAGTTTTCTGAGGCAAAGGGGCGTTTAATGGGTGTTGCTGTGGGCGTACCCACACAACACCCATTGCTTTTTGACACTACCCCAGATTTACAAGGATCTGTAAATCTGAGGCAGCGCCAAAAACGCCTTTGAAAAGGACGGAGGCGTTAGAGTGGCGAAACGAGGAAAAATACTTTTATTTCTCATTGTTTTTGCTCTTTCTAATATTGCTGCATTCTGCAGCACATATAGTAGGAGCAAAAACATCAATTATTGTTTTTGTGCAGGAGGGTACCCCTTTCTGTACAAACACAATCATCCCTGCAATGCAGGCATCCTTGCGCCATGGTGCAAGGGGGCCTGTGCTGGCGCTAGCCTGTTTTTTTATTGCCAGCAGAAGGGAAAACACAGGGGTGTGCAATATTCTTGTCAATACAGTGCATCCCTGCATTTTTTAAATGACATAATGCAGTGCTGCTAACTTGCTTGCCATGCTGCGCCATTTAGTTGTAAATATGCCACCTAGTATCTAGCTCGAGGAACAAACTTGCTTCTCATACATGTCACCGAGAGAAACGGATGAACTACTGGAAAGACTTTGAGCACCTGAGTTGTTGCCTTTATAAAGATAATCATTTTTTGGCTGCCCTCTGTGCAAGACACAAAATGCTTCTAAAACTTAAAGATGCCTTCATAGGTGCCTGGAGATGATTCATACTCTCCAACGCCTCTGTGCACTATAACCTCGGTCTTCACAGGTTCCAAGGTGTGGCTGACTCCTCCTGCTGTGGTCAAGTAGCTGGTGTTAGTTGTGGTTCCATGTAGATATGAGGCAGGTCTGTGACATCCAGGTGGGTGCACGCTTGTTGTATCCTACATAGTACAAAGCAATGATCACATGGCTGGCCCTTCTGGGGCACAGGAAGATGGTGGTACTATTTTAACTGGAGAAGATGACTGAGGGATAGGCATGCTAGTACAGAATTTTTACAATGTTGGGTTTTATATAGCGCTGGCTAGAGCCAAATGTATCAGAGCGCTTTACAGGTTATGCGAAGACCAAAAAAAAACATACAACATTGAGTTAATCAACAGTCAAGTAAAAAGAGTGAATAACAATCTTGCTTTTAGAATAAATGTTGTGTGTCTGAGCTGTCTGCTAATCAACCACCATCAGCAAATGCAGCACAGCTACAGAAACAAAGGGCACAACCATCGAGACAGTGCAAGAAGACCCTACCACCACTGGAAGCCTTACAGAGAGGTTGAGGCCCTTTGGTTGCCAGGACATGCTCTGGCAGGGTTCAAAAGCATGTTCACTGTAACAGCTTGGGTCATGCCAATTACAATCCAGATTTGCTGCTGTTTTTCTTCAGGTGCTCAACCTTCGCAGTCCATGCTTTAAGCATTAAATAGCTGTTTCAGACACTCACAGTAGTTGGTCTTTGCTACCATCTCACTTTTTTTTCTGGTAATGTTTCTGTTCTGCATGCCAAAGGCTTAGCATTTAAATGTGGACCTTATGGGGAGTGGGTGGGATTACTTGCAGTTTTAACCTAATGTAGTGGCCTGTCTCGTTCTATAACGTATACTGTGTTATAGTATAGCCCAGAACCAGCCCTGCAACATCTGTATGTGGGTTTTATTCTACTGTATCTGGAAGACAACGACATCTGGATATTAAATAAAGCTTTAACATCTGGAAGAGGTTTGCCTTACTGTTTTTGACAGAGCAACATGAGACCCCATGCTCTTTTAGGTCTATGTTCTAAACACACATCATAGATCCACTGAGCAGGAATAAATTGTGAACCTACTAGGGTGTGTAATGCTGCACATTTTTTGCTTGCAACATTTCTTGTGAAGTTTAATACCCTACCCAGGCTTGTATGAAAATAGGGACTTTACCTTTAAAACAGTTTATGCCAAAAAGGTAACCTTGCAGTAAAAAAGTCTGCGTACATGTGTCTCTGAAAGTGAAAAAATTGCAGAAAGTAAACTTGCACAGAAAACGTCCTCACTGTTTTTCCATTGTGGCAGGGTTTGATTCCAGTGGAAATTATCTCAAAATGTGCAGAAAATCTTTTCATGGGCAAAGGACACGTTTAAACAATCCAAACCTGTTGGATTGCGAAAATCAGGAAAGCCAGGATCATTAATGCCCTCAAGGAATGTTCACACCGCCCCAATAACCAGAACAACCCTGAAATATAGAAACTGGAACCACAACAAACCGCCGAATTTTCTTGTGAATCAATCTGATGTCCTCAAAGTGGGCGAACAATGCGGGTTAAAAGACAAATGCATCCCCTGCACAGATCTATGTTTGACCTACTGGTCACAGGTTCAAATCCCAGTACATCTGTTCAGTTTTTAATCCTGAGATTGATAACACGAGTTTCAGTTAGATAACAAAAAATAAAATCAGTTTTCTGTCAATATCCCTAATAAAATCAAATCAAATCAAATCAGGTGTTTGTTAAGCACGACTACTCACCCGTAAGGGTCTCAAGGCGCTGAGGGTGTGGGGGGGGGGGTCGCAGGCTCCAGTCCATTAAGAAGGGGGTCTGTCGAAGAGCCAGGTTTTTAGGTTTCTTGCGAAGATGGGGAGCGATGCTATCTGTCTGAGGTGAAGCGGAAGGTCGTTCCAGGCACCGGCCGCACGGAAGGAGAAGGAGCAGCCTCCCGATCTGGTCTTTCTGGTGTGGGGGACCACGGTGTAGGAGAGCTTGGCTGATCATAGGGTCCTTTGGGGTGCGTGGAATTTGAGTCAGCTGTTCAGGTATGCTGGTCCGGTGTCGTGGAGGGCCTTGTGAGCGTGGGTTAGCATCTTGAAGGTGACTCTAGCTTCAATTGAGAGCCAGTGGAGTGTGCCCAGGTGCTGGGAGATGTGGCCTTGGCTTGGCAGGTTGAGGGCCAGCCTTGCGGCGGCGTTTTGGATGTTCTGTAGCTTCCGGGTGAGGTTTTTGTTTATTCCAGCATAGAGTGCGTTGCATAAGTCGAGCCTGCTGGAGACGAGGGTGTGAGTGGCGGTCTTTCTGTGTTCGAGGGGATCCTTTTGAAGGTCTTACGTAGGAGGCGGAGGGTGTGGAAGCAGGAGGATGAGACTGAGTTGATCTGGTGGTCCATTTTGAGCTCTGGGTCCGGGATGATTCCCAGGTTGCGTGCGTGGTCCGTGGGGGTGGGCGGGCTTCCGAGGGCGGGGGGGCCACCAGGTGTTGTTCCAGGCATCTGGGTTTGGGCCCATGATGAGTACTTCCGTTTTGTTTGTGTTTAGTTGTAGGCAGCTGTTTTTCATCCATTTGGAGACGGCTTCCATGCCTTCTCGAACGTTTTTTTTTGGCGATGTTGGGTTCGTTGGATAGGGAGAGGATGAGTTGGGTGTTCTGCGTATATGACACAATGTTGAGTCCGTAGGTTCTGACGATGGGGACGAGTGGAGCCATGTAGACGTTGAAGAGCGTAGGGCTGTGGGAGGACCCCTGGGGGACTCCGCAGGTGGTAGGTGTAGGGTCTGAGAGTAAAGGGGGGAGTCTGACCCGCTGCACTCTGCCGGAGAGGAAGGAGCGGATCCAGTCGAGGGCCTTGTCTTGGATCCCTGCGTCGTGGAGTCTGCGTATTAGGGTGCGATGAGAGACTGTGTCGAACGCCGCTGAGAGGTCGAGGAGGATGAGGGCTGCTGTTTCTCCGTATGTCCAGTAAGGTACAGATGTCGTCTGTTGCGGCAAGGAGGGCGGTTTCCGTACGGTGGTTTTTTCTGAAGCCGGATTGGGAGGAGTCGAGGATGTTGTGCTCTTCGATGAATGTGGCGAGTTGGCTGTTGATGGCTTTCTCGATGAGTTTCACTGGGAACTGGAGCAGGGAGATGGGTCTGCAGTTTTTGAGGTCGGTGGGGTCCGCCGAGGGTTTCTTCAGGAGGGGGTTGATCTCAGCGTGTTTCCAGTCATCAGGGAACGAGGCGGTTGCCAGGGAGCGGTTGATGGTGTGGCAGAGCATGGGTGTGATGGTGTCGCGGCTCTGTTGGAAATGTAGTGGTGGCAGGGGTCCGTGGGGGGCCCGAAGTGGATTGACTTCATCGTCTTCAGTGTGTCTTCAGTGGTGAGGGCTGTCCAGTTGTCGATCGCTGGCTTCAGGTTGTCGGGTGGTTGGTGTGGGTTCAGTGTGTTGGTTGTCTTCGCCGAACTTATCGTAGATGCTCTTGATTTTGTGGTGGAAAAGGTGCTGAGTTTGTCGCAGAGGTCTTGTGAGAGAGGGATGTCGGTGGACTCGCAGGCGGGTTGGGCGAACTCCTTGATGATGTTGAAGAATTCTTTGCTGTTGTGTGCATGAGTGGAGATTCTGTCTTCAATCGCGTTTTTCTGATGAGTTGGTGGTGGGCGTTGGAGGCGACTCTGAAGTTGTTGTGGGCTTTTATGGATTTGGTGTTCCTCCAGGCCTTTTCGAGGCGGCGGCAAGTGCGTCTGGACTCTCGAAGTTCGGTGGTGAACCATCTAGCTTTCTTGGCATGGGTGTTGTTGTTTTTCTTGAGGCGGGCTATGGTGTTGGCACTGTCGGAGATCCATCTGTGCAGGGTTCGGGCTGCGGTGTTGTCATTGTCATTTTCCGCGATGATTGAGGTGGAGTTACTGAGTGATGAGGTTAGCTGGTCGTCAGTGATTCTGGTCCAGTTTCTTCGTGGGAGCAGGTGGTGGTGTCTGTGGACGGTGGGTGTTCTGAAGGTGAAGTGGACTCATCGATGGTCAGTCCATGGGAGTTCAGTGGTGTGGCTGAAGGTGATGGAGTTTCCTGTTGTGAAGAGGGGGTCGAGGGTGTGTCCTGCTGAGTGTGTGGGTTTGGTCACGATCTGGCGGAGTCCAATGTTGTGGAGGTTGTCCAGGAGGGATGTGGTTCTGGGGTCCAGTTGGTTGTCGAGGTGGAAGTTGAGGTCCCCCAGTAGGGTGTAGTTGGTGGACACAATGGCATGCGGGGAGATGATGTCTGTGATGGAGTTGGCGAAAAGTACGCGGGTCCAGGGGGTCGGTAGATGAGGATTCCACGGGGGGTGGAGGTAGGGCTGGCCAGTATCTTGAAGTGAAGGTGTTTCATCAGGTCTGTGGGCTCGTCGGGGAGTGTGCTTAGGCAGAGGGTGGATTTGTGGACAATGGCGATTCCTCCTCCAGGGTGGGTGGGGCGGTCCTTCGAAGAGATCTTGTATGCTTGGGGTATGGTGATGGCGGTGTCCTGTCCCGAGGTGGTGTTGGTCCAGGTATCGGTAAAGAATGCTACGTCCGGGGTAGTGCTGTCGAGGAGGTCCCAGATTTCGGTGGCGTGTTTGTGGAGGGATCGGACGTTCAGGAGGATGCATTGCAGGGTCTTCGGTTCGGTTGTGTTCTTGCAGGCGGATTGTGCTGGGTCAGTGGCCTTGGCGGTGCTGCAGGTGTGCCGGCACTGGTGACAGCTGAAGTGTCCGTGGGTGTCGGTTCCTGGCACTGGTCGCAGTTGGGTCACCGACGGGCGCAGACGGGCTTGCCTTTGGCGCCCTGGTGGCGTGCCCACTGTGCGGCAGTACAGGGGCCGCCATTAAGTAGGGGTCGGGGAGGGCTGGACAGCTGGGAGGCGGGAGCGGGGAGGGGAGCTGGATTGGGCCAGTCACACTGGTGGTTCTGGGGGGTGGGGCCACGGGGGCAGCAGCGGCGGGGAAAAACAGGCAAAAAAAGGCAAGAGGAAAAAGGCAAAAAGAGAGAGAAAAGTGCAAATAAGGCAGTAAAAGTGCAAGAAAGAGTGTAGGAAAGACACAGAGGATGCAGGAGAGTGAAAGGGGGAGATTGAGATGAGGTTAAAAAATGAGTGAAAAACGGAGGAAAGAAACAGGAGAGTGAAGGGGGAGCTTGAAATGAGGGGAAAACGACAGAAAATTGAGGTTAAGACCCAGAAGGAGAGTGAAGGGGGAGATAGAAGTGAGGGAAAAAACGAGTTAAAAGGAGAGAAAAAGCAGAGTGTAGAAGATAAACTTACACCGGATCAGCTGGTAGGCATTCAACTCTCTTTATTCTTCAAAATAAGATCAGGAGTCAAGCAGTAATTATCCTGCCTCAGCAACCGCCTCTCCTAGAATCCATGATAACCCCGTACCACTACAATTCTAAGAGTGACACAAAGAATCGCCATGACCTCAAAGGAGAGACTGATGCATAAACAGCACAACATATCTCCTTTTCTTATAATAAACAAAAATAAAAACCTAAAAATGTTATTCACAAAAAGCAAGAAAATGACCAAGCATAACCTATATTATTTAATAAACATTAACCAAAAAACATACAGAAAGAACAATAGTAATGAATTAATACAAAAGAATATCATTATATTTTCAGAACACAACAATAGCGTGTAGAGTAATGTAATGAATTAATACATAAGAAAATCATTATATTTTTTGGGAATACGATAATTGCGTTAGAACACTGTCGTTTAATTTCCTGAGAAACAATTTCAGAAGTTATTTGTCACAATATTCCATCAGTAGCACTCTTAGCTTTGGAATATAAAGCAATTCTTCGGAAATTCCACCTTTGCCCATTTTCCAACACTACATGCCACTTATGAACTTCTTTAACCCTAAGAGGCTCAGAGAACTTATTAACACCAAGTTCTCTTCGACCTAATTTAATTTTAATCAAGTCACCAACTTCAACTCTTCCTGTTTTACAAGGAACTTCAACATCACTTGAAGAACTACTCTTTTCCAATAACCATTGTGGAACCAACTTGGTTTTTGGAATCCTACCACGCATGAGCTCAAAAGGAACAGCATTGGTGACACTATGAACAGTGGTATAATATGACCAAAACAGCTCCTCCACCGCTCTTCGAACATCACATCCACCCTAAACCGATATCTGTATGGTACCCTTCACCATCCTATTCATACGTTCCACAATGCCATTACCTTGTGGATTATACAAGGAAGTGCACATATGTTTAATCCCATGATTGGAAAGAAAGGAACGCATAGACAACGAAGTTAATTGAGTACCGTTGTCAGTAAGTAAAATTTGTTGAAAACTCTCCTTCATAAAAAGGGACCTGAACTGTTTGATGACACTCTCAGTAGTTATATTGCTCATAAATTCTACACAAATCCATCGTGAACACACATCCACCAAACCATGGCAAAACGACAATCACTAACCAACGAATCCATCGGACCGATGAAGTCTAAACAAACTTTTTCCCAAGGTAAGTCTTTCTCACAAACAATCGACCCCTGAGAAGTTGAATTAATCCTCAACCTTTTCTCACTTTCTTTACACAAAGAACAATGCTCCACCCACCCTCGAACGTCGTCATCCATTCCAGGCCACCAAAAGCATACTTTAAGGCGTTTAATAGTCATGCTTTGGCCTAGATGACCCTCATGTGCAAGAAGAAAAAGTTTTTTCCTAAGTGACCTAGGCGGAACAAACCTTTCACCATGTAGCACCAAATCATTGGTAGAACCTAGACTAAGCTCTTCTTGCAATTTAACAAAACTGAGTAAAGAAGGCTTCACCTCTCCCTCTCGTTTCCAGCCTAGTCGTATGGCATCAACCAAATCCACAAAATCTTGATCTTCAATGACCGCTTGATATATATATATTTTTTTAAATAGTTTTTATTGCAGATATAAAATATAAAAACATACAGTTGCACACACCGATGTGACTGCCCCTCCACCCCGTCATATACAATCCCTTCATCAACCATTACACAGCCTGAGTGCCCACATCCCGGAGGCTGGGCGGCGCATGTTCCGGGAATACTCAAACCCGGTAATAACTCAGGGATATCAGAACCGTCACTCGGTCAGAGGATCCAGTATCTGCTTTTTCTTGAGCACCCCCCTCTCCAATCCCAAACTATGAACAATCCATGCCTAAGCCCACCTGGGAGGTCCTAACACATACCACCCTTATAGTCCTAAGTCCATCTCTAACCTCCCTGTCTATCTCGTGGACGCATTGGGGTGACATATCCCATGTGTCTCCAGTTCGGCATATAGGTTCCAACACCCTAAGCCTGGTGGCCGCTCATGTCTCCCTCCCATAGCAACATCACTTACAGCCGCATGGTGTCCCTTCCCCTCCCATCCCAACCCCCCGTCTAACTTCAACTGGTGTGGGCCTCACTAATATAAATGTCTGACATAAGGAAGAGACCATCTTGTCCCTATACAATATATAATGCATCACAAGGAACTTCCTGTCATAACCCTACAAGCTTAACCTTCTTCATCCTCTAAGCTGTTTTTAAACGTCTGTGTTAGATCCTCCCATGCCCTCGCCATTTCTAGTCTTTTTTCATTAGCCGTGCGGGTTGCCTGCCTACGTCTAACAACTCCTTCACTCCTGGCCCATTTACACATCTCATTCGCCCATCTCCTACTCGAGGGACCCTCCTTCGACTTCCAGTGCCAGGTTACTTCCCTCTGTGCCGACATAAGGCCCAAATCAATAAATTTACTGGAGATCTTAGTTTTTTTCGTATGGGGAAACCAAAGCAGCAGACAAGTCACCATATCGTACTCCATCTGTCTGTCTGTAGCTACATTCAATAATTCCCCTACCTCCGCCCAGTAGTGTCCCAGCTTTGGACAGTCCCACAGCATGTGCTCTAACTCCACTTCAGGCAGTAAACAACGAGGGCAAGCTGTATCTTGTACCTGGAAATACCTCTTGATTTTCCCCGGAGTAAGGTAGGCCCTATGTAGCACAAAAAAGTGCACCTGTTGGAAACGAGCATTTCTGCTCCCTTTCCACGTCCTCTTCAGTATTTGGGCCCAAGTCACATCTGGTATGGGCCTCCCCACACTCTCTTCCCATTTCTGCTTAAGTGCATCCAGTGGTACTAAACCCTCCTGCAACATGCGAGACTGCAGGCAGGTGACCTCCTTAAAGGCTCCCGCTGCCATCACCACATATTGGCAGGCCATCGTAGTTTTAGGTTCCATTAGCCCTGACTTCCAATGTTTCTTTATCGCGGATACAACAGCCATGTGTAACAGGAAACTTCCATCCGGAAGTCCAAACTGGTCTTGTAGTACCTGGAAGGACAATAATTCACCTTCAGCATATAGGTCTCCTAGCACTTGGAGCCCCAAATCTTCCCATTTCAATAGTCTCGACCAATCCCCCCATGTGGTAGCGCCGTCAACATGCCCAGAGGGATTTCAGGTGCATATGGATGAATCACACCTGCCCTACGCTGGCTTCTGTTCCAGCATAATCTCAGGGTCCTATCTTCTGATGTTAACTCCTTCAACTCCAGTTTTTGCTGCATAACAATGTAAGAAAGCACATGCCTCTGGATTCCCATCCCGCGGGTCTCCTCCGGTCCCCTGAACTCTCTTGCAACATTCTGCGTGAGGACCTGAAGTTGTGCTGCTAAATAGTAAAGGTCAAAATGAGGGACAGCTAATCCTCCGTCCAGTTTCGGTCTTAGTAGCGTATCAAGCGCTATTCGTCTCCTTCCCTGCCCCCATATAAAATCTATTGTGAGCGTTCTCAGTTCGCGGAAGAATCTAGGGGGTATCCATAACGGAAGCGTACGGAAATAGTAGAGTAGGCGAGGCAGAGCCACCATTTTCAACAGCGCCACTCTCCCCAATACCGTCAAAGGAAGCGTAGCCCAGAACGCCATGCAGCCTCTCAGAGCCCTAATACAGCGCCCCACATTCCCTTCCAGCATAGCATCCATATTGTGATAAATCCGGACTCCCAGGTAGGTAAAACATGATCGTTCCCATATAAGTCCAGAGGGAAACTCTGGTTGCTCCATCCCCGCCCTCAGAGGGAAAACACATGTCTTACTCCAGTTAACTCTGAGGCCAGAAAGTGCCCCAAAGTCCGTTAGCAGTGTCACTGCTCCTTGCAGTGCCACAGTCGTGTCCTCCAGGAACAGGAGCAGATCATCCTCATACAATGAGATGTGGTGTGTAACCCCACCACATAAAAGGCCATCGTATGCCCTCCCCATTCTGGCTCGGGTCGCCAGAGGTTCAATGGCCAATGCGAACAGCAGAGGCGAGAGCGAACAGCCCTGCCTTGTGCCTCTCCGCACCGGATATTGCGCCGATGTAACAGGCCCCAATCGCACCCTAGCGGTCGCTAAAGAATATAACACGTTCGTCCACCTCCTGAATCGCTCACCAAGGCCAAACTTCTCCAGCACGCTATCCAAGTAGATCCACTCCAGGCTGTCAAATGCTTTCTCTATGTCCACCGATAGTACAGCCGGGAACATGTCAGCCTTCAGGTCACATTCCAGCACTCGCACCAATCGACAAACATTAATCGGTGTGTTCCTTGTTGGAATAAACCCCGCCTGATCAGTGTGTACCAGGGCAGTCATGTGGGGTAATAGTCTCGTGGCCAATATTTTGCTCAAGATTTTATAGTCCACTGTTAGCATTGACAATGGTCTATAAGAGGTCACGTCGCCACATTCCCTGCCAGACTTTAATAGGGGGATCACTAGTGCCTCCCTCATAGACTGCGGTAGGTGGACCCTTTCCGCCGCTTCATTATATACCTCCACTAACCGTGGTGCTAGGACGTCCACATATTTTGCGTAGAATTCTATCGGGAGCCCATCTATCCCTGGGGTCTTATTCCTAGCCATCTGTTTGATTGCTCCTCTTACTTCCTCCAACTGGATTTTCTGTCCCAACCTCTCAGCATCCTCCTCCTTTAACTGTGGGAGCGGGGTCCCCTCCAGGTATTCCACTATATCTACTTCCTCAGCCTCCAGGTGACTACAATACAGTGTCGTATAGTAACTCAAGCAAACAGGAGAGGATCTCAGACTGGGAATACAGCACGTCCCCTGTGTCTATTTAAAATCGAACACCCCCCCTGATACTGGCGTCGCCAACTTTGCCAAAAGCGTCCCCACCTTGTCTCCTTCCGCATGAACTTTTACCGTATACTGCCTATAGTCAAAGCACCGCAACCTCTCAGTTTCCGCTGCCACAAGCTCTTTGGCCTCCTTCTGTCGTTCCTGCAACCCTGGCTGTTCCGGTCTTTGTGTTTCAATTTCTCTCAGCGCCTCTTCTGCTTTCGCCACATCAGCCAACACCACCTTCCTCTCCCCCGCATGATTGCTAATGCACAATCCTCTCATTACTACTTTAAAAGCGTCCCATTCCACTCCCCTGGCAGATGCTGTGCCCTCATTCACTGCAAAATAGTTATCAATGCCCGCTCGTATTTCAGTGCTAAAGATCAGATCCTCCAGGGTGTCCGGTCGCAACCGCCAAGTGGGTATTGCGGATCTCTCTTGTTGCCACTGAAACGCCACCACCTGAGGATTATGATCCGACAACGTCCTGGCCAAGTATTCGGATCGGATCACCAGGGGCGTCAGCGCCCGGCTACAGAGGATCGTGTCGATTCTAACGTGCAACTCGTGTAGTGCAGAGAAGAAGGAATAGTCCCTATCGTCCGGATGTTGCCCTCTCCAAACATCCAGTAGCCCCCATTTCTCTTGCCAATCTGCCCTTAGTCTCGCTGTTCTACGGAGAAGGGAGTCAACCAGTGGCGGGTGTGATCTGTCTAGTAGTACATCAGTTATGGGGTTGAAATCTCCCCCCATTATCACATTACTAGCCAGGGAATGTGCCAGTGAACCAGACAATTTATCTAAAAACCGGGGTTGGTCCGTGTTCGGGGCATACACACTACAGAGCACCACTTCTCTTCCCCATAGTCTCCCCTCCACCGTCACGTATCTTCCCTCCGGATCCACCACAGTGTTTGTCATCTGAAAAGGAGTCCCCGCTCTCACCCATACCATGACCCCCTGGCAAACGCCGAGTACGTTGTACCAAACACCTGGCCCCTCCATCTCCTCTGCAATGCCGTACATTCTTGCCTAGTTAGGTGGGTCTCTTGAAGCAATGCTATATGTATTCCCCGCCTCACCAAATATGCGTGCACTTTATGGCGCCTGGCCATAGTATGCAATCCACGTACGTTCCATGTGATACATTTCAATTCAGGTAATGTCCCCATTGATAAGGCATTTCGTACTACCCTCCCTCCAACATAGCCAGCCCACACCAGGACCTTTGAACCTTAACTCCAAACTTTGTGAAACAATACCCGTCCCCCTCCCCCCCAGAATAGGACCCAATAATACAGTATCAGCCCCCATCCAAACTTCCACAACAAACCACACACAACTACCCTGTAGTCACCACCACAGGTCGCCTTATGGGCTAAAGGGAGGTGGCGTAGGCCCGACAGGCAGCGGGTCGCATCCCAGCCCCCAGCCCGTCAATCCCCCCAGCAATATGGTGCAGCCCAAACATTCATAACGATGTCCAACTGACCCAGCGGACCCTCTGCTAGGCTGTAAATATTTACCCTCTTTGGTTGTGGCGAAAGTCACAAATCATCAGCCAGCCTGGGCGTTATTTCCGGGCTTTTAATACTATCCGTGTCCGAGAACTCAGGCCCCAATTGATGTTTGTCTTCTTCAGAGTCTGTGCCCCTAGTTGAGTTCTCAGTCTGCGACCCAGTAATTGCAGCCGTGGCCAACAGCGCGTCCTCTCTGTCCGCCGCCAGCTGCATAGTTTGGGACGCTTTTTTAGCTCTTTCTCTCTTACGGATCCTTTGTGATTGGCGCATTCGCGGTTGTTTATATTGTGCACCGGGCCCTTTGTTCCTGCGGTCTGATCCTGCTCTAGTCAAGCCATGTCCATGCCTCATCCGGTGTTAAGAAAAACTGTGTCACTCCGTCCACGATGACCCTCAACTTTGCTGGAAATAACAGCAAGTATTGGATTCCTTCCTCTCTAAGCTCCTTTTTAATCGCCAGATAGGAAGCTCTCCATCTTTGAACGTCTTGGGTATAGTCCGGGAATATTGTCACAGTGCTGTTTTCTACTTTGAAGGGCCCATTGGAGCGTGCATTCTGGATTAGTAGGTCTCGGTCTTTATAATGAAGAACCCTGGCCACCACGGGACGAGGAGGGCGACCCGGCAGGGGTGGCTTGGCCGGCACTCTGTGTGCCCTTTCCAGGGTAAAGAAGGCGGATGGACCCTCTGGCGCCACCCGTGTTTTGAACCAATCCTCCAGGTACACTACCATGTCCTTTCCTTCAATTTTCTCGGGCAGGCCCACTACCCGTACATTATTGCGTCGATTACGACTTTCGGAATCCTCCGCTCTTTTTTCCAGGGTTGTCAGACGCTGCAGCGCATCCTCCAGTTTACGTTCCACCGTTACCACCGCCGGCTTCAGCTCCTGTATAGTAGATTCGGCATCCTTGACCCTGTCCGCTAGCTTCGCGTGATCCGCCCGTAGAAGCCCCAGCCCTGTAGCCACTTGTGATATATCCTGGTGCAGGGAATCCTTCGTTGCCGCAATCGCTTCCAGGATTTTATCCAGGCGTTCAGTGAGTCTCTTCTCCGCTGGCGTGCCCTCCGCATCCTCATTGCCGCCCTTGGCACCATCCTGTTCCGCTGCTCCTTCCGTTTTACCTTTGGGCTTCATTCCGACTAATTGGGCGTATCACCACTTTGCCACCAAGTGATTCCTCGTTCCCACAACGAGCCGCACTCTTCTCACAGGACTCCCTTGCTCTGAAAGATGCGTCCACTGCTTAGTGCTTTCGCCGGGTGCTTCTCACCAGTGACCCGCACTAATAGCTCTCAGTGTGCAAGCCCCATCACCCCCTGCCGTTTGGGCCCCCAGTCATCACATCACTCACCGGCAACGTCGTTACCACTGATCCACTGGATGTCCTTCCCCGTGATGTCCTCACTTGTTCATCGTAGCCCGGCAGCAGGGGGGGCTAATATCAGTGTCAGGACCCACTGGATCCAATTTGCCCCACTAGATACTGCCTGTCCAGTAGTCCTCTTTTGCGCAGCCTCCGCCAGGCATTCACCTTCCTACCCGCTTTCCGGGGTGGGTGGGGTTGGGGGGGGGAGCGCGGCAGCAAGGACTCAGCTCCGTGGTCTACCGAGCTCACTTTCCCGGTTCCTCAGGTCTGTCTCCAGCTCCGTTGCGGTGTCCCCCGGCCTGCGCTACCGTCCCCGCCCCTGTCCGTCGGTCCTCCGGTCACCAGCCGTCGCCTTCCAACAATCACTCGCGGGGCGGCCGCGTCCCAGGCGGCAGTCGCACAGGCACGCACCCTGCCCAGCAGCACTCAATAGCCGCTCGTCTCCACAGTCTCGGAGCTCAGTAGCCACAGCCCCCAGGAGCCTCCACCTTGCTCCCCTCGGACAGATCAGTCAGTCGATCGCTGGCTCAGCGAGCCTTAGTTTGCCGGCGGCTTGCGCCTCCCCCCAGCTTCACCTCAGCGCGCTCACGGCAGTCCGCCCTCTCAGCGCCATACTGAATACTCCGGGTGAGGCAGCCGGTCTCAGTTTCCGATTCCAATGAGCGCACCAGCCAGCATTTGCGGATTCCTCACTGCCTGTAGCGCCGATCCCACGGCGAACTCCGGTTTCAGGCTCGCTGCAGGTTTACGAGCCCTCGGCACTCCCAAGGCACTTCTTCTCAGCCTCAGACGCCGAGCACCGCCGCCATTTTGCCGCACCTTCTCCGAGAGTGTCAGCCCCGTCCCCCGCCGCAGGGGCACTCCGCGACCTTCAGAGGGCACCGCAAGCGGCCAGCATGTTTCCCAGGTGTTCCGACACTCGTGGGTGCGAAAACGGCTGTATCACAGGTCGGTTCTGCAGGATAATTGGTGGGGTCAGGCCCGGAGCTAGCCGCTCACGACGCCTCCACCATCGGCGCCCTAGCCACGCCCCCCTTCAATGACCGCTTTATGCCATTCATCCCTAGAAATAGAATTATACTCACTAGAACAAACATCATCAAAACTTGCAACCAAACATACGTTTTCTTCATCACCATCACCAATTTCTGCAGACTGAATAGGCAAAAGGGACAAACAGTCCGCCTGAAAATTCTTCCAACCAGAAATGTGTTCCACACTATAAGTATACTCTTGTAATTTGGCTGCAAATCTCATCAAGCGAGAAGAACCGTTGTTAGCCCCACCAGGTGATAAAATCCTGATAAGAGGTTTATGGTCTGTTCTCAAGATGAAATGCACACCCCACACATAAGTACGGAAAATGGGAAACACCCCAAACGGCAGCTAATGCGTCTCTCTCAATAACCGCATAATTGCATTCTGAACCACTCAGAGAGCGCGAAGCAAAAGCCACCGTTTTCTCCACACCATTCTTCCTCTGAGATAAAACAGCACCAATGCCATGAGCACTGGCATCAACAGTCACAAACGTATCCCTACCTGGCTCAAATGTAGGGAGGATACCAGCATTGACAATCTCATTTTTAATCACCTCAAAAGCATCAGATTGCTGTGCTTCCCAAGAAAAGTGTATCCCTTTCCTCAACAACAAACGCAATGGTTCAGTTTTATGTGCAAAATTCAACACAAATTTGGAGTAATACTCCACTAACCCTAAAAAGGATTTCAATTGATCTTTGTTTGAAGGAATGGGCACACACCTAATTGCCTTTAATAAATCTTCTTTGGGTTTAATATCAGATTGAGAAATGGTATATCCCAAATAGTCAATTTCAGTCATTAAAAATGGGCACTTATCCTTTCTCAAGGTGAGACCAGCATTCAACAAAATATGAAGAACATTAGCTAAATTATTATTATGTTCAAATTCATCCACCCCAGTGATTAAAATATCATCTTGAAAGTAATGCACATGTTTCAAATCCTTGAGAAGAGAATGCATCATGCGTTGAAATACACTGGCCGCAGAGGCCAGACCGAAAGGCAATCTTTTAAATTGAAAAAACACCTTCAATGGTCACAAACGCAGTACGTTTCCTAGAATCGGGATGTAGTACTACTTGATGGTAAGCTGACCTGAGTTCAAGCTTACTAAAGAATTTCAACTTATCCATCAAGAGTACCATCTCCGAGATATTGGGAAACGGAAACTTATCTACAACGATGTTACGATTAAGAGACCAAAGGTCAACACAGAAGCGAAGTTTGCCATCTTTCTTTTGCGTGACTTCAACTGGCGAAAGCCATTCTGAGGCTTCCACCAGCTCAATAATATCTTGACTTTGCATATCTTCAAGCATTTCTTTGACTTCTTTCTGTACAGCAATAGGAATCCTTCTGAGAGGATGTCTGACTGGAATGACATTTTTCTTAAGTTTAATTTCATGTACATACCCCTCCAATTTACCCAAATTAGAGCGGAAAACATGATCATACTTAGATAAAACAGCATTAACATTAAGAAAATTGTCGGAGGGGCGTGGCTTGGACGCCGATCGGGATGGCGGCGTGAGCTCGCTGCTCCGCGCGGAATCCCGCTAATTCTCCTGTTTTTCGGGACCCTAGGCGACCCGGAGACGACGTTCCTGCCCTCTGAAGGGTGAGGGGACTGCTGGCCGTGATCGGTGAATCGCTGGGGGACTGCTGGCCCCGGGGAGATCGAGGAAGGGGCGGCCGAGGTGTAGCCCGGGGTGTGAAGAAAATGGCGGCGAGGTGGCCGGACGGTCCCGAACTTCGGCCCTGAGTCCGGCTGTCGCCAAGCAGAGGAGGACCCTGCACCCGGCTGCTCGCAGCACTGGGATTGGCGGCGCGACGTCCTGAGGCCGGGGGACGCTGCCCGATTCACCCAGGAGATCGGGGGTTCTCGCTGGCCGCCGTCCCACGACTCATTCTCCCCCCACGGGTTCAGTGGGGGTGACGGAACGGGGCTCATCCGCCTGGCCATTGCTTCTGAGACCATTGGCGGTGGCATTGCATTGCCCGGTGCCCGGTTATCGGCACGGACCCACGGGAGCGCCCGCAGTACGGGTGGCCGGACTTGTGACGCAGCACCCTGACATGGCGGCGTTCGGAGGGCTGATGCCCGGGAGCCACGAGGGGGACTCGGCGACATCGACTCGGCTGAGTGAGAGTCCCTCTCCGGAGCTTGACCAGGAACAGCGGCTGAACCGGCGCTTGGATGCCATCCTTGAGGCGATCACCTCTACCAAGGAGGCGTTGCACAACGACATTGCCCAAGTGGCCACGGGCCTGGGGCTGCTACGCGCGGACCACGCAAAGCTGGCGGATCGGGTCAAGGAACATGACCAACTGTTGCTTGACCTGAAGCCCTCGGTGGTGACCGCGGAACGCAGGATTACAGACATTTTGGCCCGACTGGACACTCTAGAGCGGAGGGCGGAGGATGCCGAAGGCCGCAATAGGCGGAACAACGTGCGGGTCGTAGGCCTGCCGGAACGGATTGAGGGGGAAGATGCGGTGGCCTACATGGAGAACTGGTTCCGCACTGTGGTGGCGCCGGAGGGGCTTACTCCATTTTTCACTCTGGAGCGAGCTCACCGGGTGCCCGCTCGCCCGCTGGGAATTGGCCGCCCCCCCCGACCAATGGTGGTGCGGCTCCTCCATTACAAAGACCGAGACCTCCTCATCCAGCGGGCCAGGATGTCGGGCCCTTATGGGGTGGAGAACAGCAAAGTAACGATCTTTCCGGACTATACGCAGGCGGTCCAGAAGGCCAGGGCATCGTTCCTTGCTGTGAAGAAGGAGCTCAGGGAGGAAGGCATTCAGTACTCCTTGCTTTACCCGGCCAAGCTGCGGATTATCATGGATGGCACCACACACTTTTTCCAGACTCCGGATGAGGCCTGACACTGGCTTGAGTCGTACAGAGCAGGGACGGACAGAACGCACCAAAGTAGGCGAGACCAACCCAAGCAGTCCCGGGTGCGGCAGTCACAACGAATCAGGTCCCGTAACAGGCGCCAGCGGGAGAAGCGGGAGGCTCTAATGGCGGCGGAGAAGAGGGATGCACTCGCGGCGACGGCGGCCATTACAGGGTCACAACAGAACAGTGAAAGGGCCGCAACGGACTCGGGAGGAGAAGGCAGCAGAACAGGGGAGGATCTTTCGGAGGCAGAGAGCCAGAAGGGGCCGACAGTGACCCCACAGACCTCGGATGGAATTTTCTGCGGCTAAGATAGACTTTGGCCTAGATCGGGACTTCATGGTAGGGGGATATCCTGTTGCTGGAGGGCGGGTTGCCGGGTGGGGGAGCTGAGTGTATTAGAGGGGATGAAGGGCGGGACGCGGGCTCCGCTAGCTGGGGTCGGCGGCGACTCACCCCCCCTAGGCCCTTAAGGTCGACTGTGGTGGAGACCACAGGATAGGTGTGCGAGTAGTTGGATCAAGGTTTGGATGGGGGCGGCCATTGGGTTCGTGTGCTCTGTCCTGGGGAGTGGGGTTTGGGGTATGTTTCGGTTTTGGGGTTGTTTGGGGGGGGGCAACTGCATTGGGGGGGTCATGGACCGTTGGAGTTTAATTCGGGCTGTACGGACTTGGTATGGGGACATTACCTAATTTGAAATGCCTAACGTGGAATGTCCGGGGGCTGCGGACTATGGTGAAACGTCACAAAGTACATGCATACCTGGTACGCAGGGGGGTTCAGATAGCTATGCTCCAGGAGACTCATCTCACCAAAAAAGAGTGCGCTGCCTTGCAGAAAAGATGGCGGGGCCAGGTTTTTGGCACCACTTATTCAGCGTATGCCAGGGGGGTCTTGATCTGGGTGAGGGCGGGGATACCCTTTCAGGTGCTGAATCAGGTAATGGATCCGGATGGCAGGTTTGTAGCGGTGGAGGGGAGATTATACGGACGGGATGTGGTTCTATGTTGTGTTTATGCACCGAACACGGACCAAGGCCGATACTTTGATAACCTCTCGGGGTCCTTGGCCTCTTTCCTGGCGGGTCCGATAGTGCTGGGGGGGGACTTCAATTCGATTACGGATGTGGCTCTGGATAGGTCCCATCCCCCCTTAGTAGACTCTCCTGTGCGCAGACTGGCCGCGCACAGGAAGGACTGGCAAGACCGATGGGGGTTGCTAGATGTCTGGAGGGAGAGGCACAGGGGAACCAGGGATTACTCCTTTTATTCTGCTCTACATGATTTACATGTCAGGATTGATTCGGTGCTTTGCGGGAGCTCCCTTGCCCCATTGATTACCCATGCTGAGTACCTTGCTAGGACGATATCCGATCATAACCCCCTGTTGGTGCATATTCAATGGCAGAGGGAGCGCTCCGTAATACCAACATGGCGGCTTCGGCCGGAGACGCTAGAGGATTCTGTGTTCGCCGATGCGGTCCGGCAGGGCATTGATGGTTATTTCGGTGTGAATGATGGAACGGCGACGAGCAGGTCTGTTGAATGGGATGCACTGAAAGTGGTGGTGAGAGGGGTGTGCTTGGGCAGGTTCTCGAATGCTCGAATGACTGTGCTGAATGACTTAATGAAAGCGGAAGACACTTTGAGGGACCTGGAGCGCCGCAGGCCAACTAGGCCAGGTACACGGGCCCAGTTCTTGGAAGCGAAGGAAGCGGTAGCCGCGGAGACGGAACGTTTGCGCTGCTATGATTACAGGCAGTACATTATCAGGGCACACGCAGAAAGGGACAAGGTGGGCACCCTCTTAGCCAGATTAGCTAACCCGGAACTTAGGGGTTGCCCGGTCCTCAGCATTATTGACGCGCAGGGAGGGATGGTGTACTCCCAGGCAGCTGTATTGGACCGCTTTAGGGGCTACTATGAGGACTTGTACCGGAGTCAACTGGGAGTGGGGGTTCAGGACATTGTGGAATACCTGGGGGAGAGGCCGCTTCCGGTCTTGGGCGACGACGACGCGAAGGACCTGGGTAGCCCGATCACGCTAACGGAAATTCGAGTGGCTATCAAACATATGGCCCGTAACAAGACGCCCGGGGTGGACGGACTCCCAATCGAGTTCTACCAGCACTATGTGGACGTTCTGGCACCCAGGCTGCTGGTGGTGTATGCGGAGGCCTTCGAGAAGGGGGCATTGCCTGCCTCCATGCGGGAGGCCTTGATAGTGCCACTCCTCAAGCCTGGCCGGGATGCCACAGACGTGAGGTCTTATCGCCCGCTGTCCATGCTAACGGTGGACTATAAGATCCTGAGTCGCATCCTAGCTACTAGACTGGCCCCGCACATGACGGGCCTGGTGCACAGGGATCAGGCCGGGTTTATACCCACAAGGAGCACGGCGATGAATATCCGCCGCCTGGTGGGAATAATGGACGCCATCTTGGATGGGGAGGGATCGCCGGCGGTTCTGTCCGTGGATATTGAGAAGGCCTTCGATAGTTTGGAGTGGCCTTTCTTGGATGGAGTGCTGGAGCGGTTTGGCATGGGCGATGGCTTTCGGAGGTGGACGAGAGTCTTGTATAATTCGGCGACGGCGAGGGTTCGATTGGGCGGCTTGGTGTCTGCTGCGTATCCGGTAGGCAGGGGAACACGGCAGGGATGCTCTCTCTCCCCTCTGTTGTTTGCCCTGGCGATGGAACCCTTAGCGGTCCATGCGAGGTCAGGCGATCGATATGCGGGGATAGTGAGTGACGGGCGGTGGCATCACATATCGCTCTATGCGGATGACCTGCTCCTGTACCTGGCTGACACTTCGGGGGCACTGGTTGGAGCGATGGATCTGCTGTCCGAGTTCGGCCGATTGTCAGGCCTTAAGGTCAATTGGGCAAAGACCTGCGTGTTTCCGCTGAGAGCGGGATCACCAGCCCCTAGTAGCGACCTAGGTGTGGCGTGGGAACCCTCTTGCATCACCTACTTGGGTGTTCGCATTTACCACTCGGCTGCTGACCTGTTGGAGGGTAACATTAGCCGTTGTGTTCGGTCACTGCGGGGCAGCTTGTCTTTCTGGTCGACCCTCCCGCTGACAGTTCTGGGCAGGATAGCATTGTTGAAAATGGAGGCGCTCCCCCGCTTCCTTTATTATTTCCGAACGCTACCTGTCTGGGTTCCCTAGGGGGTGTTTAGGGAACTGCGGTCAATGATTGTTAGCTTTCTATGGGGGCATGGCCGACGCAGGATAGCCTTGAGCACGCTACTTCGCCCCAAGCTGGAGGGGGGCATGGCCGTGCCCGACCTTGAGCTGTATTATTTAGCGGCGCAGTTGCAGGTCCTTACGCAGAACGTGGCCAGGGTGTTCCGGGGACCGGAGGAGGACCGGGGTCGGGGGATACAGCGCCATGTGCTGTCGTACATTATTATGCAGCAACGGCTCGAATTACGGGCCCTCACCATGGAGGAGCGGACGCTTCGGCTGTGCTGGCAGAGGAGCCTCCGGAGGGCGAGGGCCTCGCGGCCTTATGCCCCGGAGATCCCGATTGGGATGTTGACAGCTTTGCCGCACGGAGGGGATTGGTCCCCGTTGATGGAGTGGGAGGCCGCGGGGTTGCAGGTGGTGGGTGACTTGTATATAGATGGGGCATTGGCACCGTTCGACGTGCTCCGGGACCAGTTCGGACTGCCTGAAGGGGGCTTCCTGCTACACGCGGCTGTAGTATCTGCCATGCAAAAGTACTGGAAAGGGGGGCTTCTGGAACCTGCGACGACTATGGCGTGCCAATATGTGGTGATGGCGGCTGGTACGTTCAAAGCTGTGACGTGCCTCCATAATAGGATGCTGCACGACGGGCTGGAACCACTCCATGGGCTCAAAGCTAAATGGGAGGGGAGCGTTGGCCGGCCCATACCGGATGCGGCATGGGGCCATATCCTGCGACGCACGTGGAAGGGCACCAGGAACGCGCGCTTTCAGCAGGTTCATTTTTATGTGCTCCATAGGGCCTATCTAACTCCAGAGAAACTACAGCGGCACTTTCGGGTGCCGGATGCCTGCTGCCCCCGGTGTTCGTCCCTTGGGGCGGACATGGACCACCTGTTTTGGGGGTGTCCGCAACTGGGAACTTATTGGGCTGAGGTAGGGGAACTCCTGAATGAAGTGACTGACAGGGAGGTAGACTTCGACATGGCGACGTGTCTCTTGCTCTGGTTCCCGCATACTAAGCACACCAAGGTGACCAGTAAATTCATAGATCTGGGTCTGATATTGGCTCAAAGGGAAATATCGTGGCACTGGAAGGCTAGGGGGGGTCCCTCACTGCGTAGATGGAAGAATGAGTTGCTGCGATGGTCTGACTGCGAGAGCGTGCTCCGGATGAAGCAAGCAGTGAAGTTGGGGACTAAGAAGGCTCTGGATGCGGCCCGTGCGTGGGAGTTAGTGGTACAGGCTCTGCGTGATGCTTTGGTTGTGGATGTGGACGGCGAGGGCTAAGCCGCTGGACACCGCGGGGCGAACACAGCAGTATGTCATTAAGCACTGTGGTGGAACCATCCAATTCGGTAGAGCGATGCACACACCTTTGCGGTTGCCAGGGGGGGGGGGGTGTTGGGGGGATTAGCTGTAGAGGGGTTTGGGGGGGGCTGGAAGCCATTGAAGGGTTGCTGGTGGGGGCCTGGAACTACTGGGATAGGGGGTCCTGAGTGGCGGGCGGCCTGATTGGGTGGGACGGCCTGGTACGAAGGCCCGTATAACCTTGGGCAGGCCCGATGGGGGCAACTACGTTGATACCACGGGGATGGCTGACGGGAATGTTGTTGTGGGTGGGGGGGTAAACGCAGATACGTAAATCGACCTTCCGCCAGGGTCCCAATGGGACGTACACTATGCTGTGCTCCTCCAGAGCGAACTGATGTGCCGCCCGGCCTCCGGGATGCGGGCTGAATGGCTGTGTACAACCGTGAACTGTTATTGGACGGGGGGGCCCACAAGGGCACTGGCTGTTTACTTTTCCTGCTGTTTATAACTCTGCAATAAAAATATATTTTAAAAAAAAACATTAAGAAAATTGTCAATAACCAGAACCTTATCCTTAGATCTAGGATCCAGAATATTATGCAAATCATGTTGCTGTATCCAACCCAATATTGCTGGACCATCATCAGAAATATAAACTTTTCCTGTTGAACATCTCCGTTTAAATTCAAAAGTGGTATCCATGACACCTTTTAAATTGATAATTTCACCACTATACCCTTTGGGTGTTATATCACTTTCTGAAAGGACGGCATTTGGCCAACAAACTTTGAATACATCAAAAGGAATAATTGTGAACATGGAGCCAGGGTCAACTAAAAGTGGAACTGATACTCCATTTAAAACAAAAGTTGCTTTAGGTCTTTGTAGAACAACATGAGAATCATCATCAATACATAATGACATATCAGGAGGAGTAATATCATCTTCTACAAAAGCAACTGAATTAAAAGAAGGATTTTTGACCCCTTTTCCCACATTTACGACAAGTTTTGTTTCGAGCAAACCACCCATGAAAATCAGCAGCATGAGACATCCCACCCGCGTCGCCAAAATGTAGAAGATAAACGTACACCGGATCAGCTGGTAGGCATTCAACTCTCTTTATTCTTCAGAATAAGATCAGGAGTCAAGCAGTAATTATCCTGCCTCAGCAACCGCCTCTCCTAGAATCCATGAGAACCCCGTACCACTACAATTCTAAGAGTGACGCAAAGAATCCTCATGACCTCACAGGAGAGACTGATGCATAAACAGCACAACACAGAGCAAGAGAATGGAGACAGAGGTCCACTGGACCACCAGGGATGAGGCTCAGGTGAAACTTGCGGGTGGAGGAGGGCCTCGAACACCAACACTCGAGAGTTCAGGGGCTCGGGGGAAGGCCTCACTTAATGGTGGAGCTGCGAGGGAGGGAGAGCAATTTCGCTGACAATGAGTCAGTGATCTTGCTCGCCTGTCCCAGCAGTGGCCGCCATTAAGTAGGGGTCGGGGAGGGCTGGACAGCTGGGAGGCGGGAGCGGGGAGGGAAGCTGGATTGGGCCGGTCGCACTGGTCGTGCTGGGGGGAGGGGCCACGGGGGCAGCAGCTGTGGGGAAAACGGGCTAAAAAGGCAAAAGGAAAAAGGCAAAAAGAGAGTGAAAAGTGCAAGAAAGAGTGGGGGAAAGACACAGAGGACACAGGAGAGTGAAAGGGGGATATTGAGATGAGTGAAAGAGGGAGATTACTTCGGATGAATATACACTCTTCAAATATGTCTGTCATGTTGTAAGGCTGTGAAAAGAGCAGAGGCATGCACAGGGAAGGGTACAATGAATGTCATCAACGTTTATTGTATCAGCCATGCCCTAGCAATATGCACAATACATATTTTAACATAATATCTAATATGCTAATATTGCAAAAGCTGTGGGGGAGCAGGAGGAATGCTGGCATGCAGAAGGAGAGGTGTGATGAGCAGAAAAATGGCATCTGTATGCTCCAAATACAAGCTGCTATAAAACCATGTCAGTGGTAATGTAAGCTATTGAAGCAACTTCTTTAGGAGGACAAAAACAGGCTAAATACAATCCCCGGCCTGCCAAATACAAATGTTATAAAATGTCACCATGTGAGGTGGGGGCAGGGCCTTGGAAGAGCGGGTCCTTGTGATGAGAAATATCTTTGCTGTCTCCCCCAACAAACACCCTCCTTCATAAAAAACTAAATTACAATCTTGCTGTGGCTGTTGCTGATGCTCTGGGGTGTTTTCATACCTCTTAAGGGACATCGGCTTTTCCAAACCTCAAAAGGTGAGCTGGATATCCACTCTTTGCAGTGGCTTTCAGCTCGTTTTAATGCTACTGTGTGATTTCGGCTCCTCACTGGGTGACCTAATAGGACATAAGACTTAAAAATAAGACTTCATACGACTTCATTCCTGAACACTTGTGAATCCTAGTTGTGTCAACCATGTATTGCAAGCCACTGGCAATCAGAGGCCGATGGTGCCCTAGTGGTGCCTGACATTGAAAAATCGTTTAACAACCTTTATTGGGAATATATATTTTGTATATTCTCAAAAAAAAGGTTTTGGGACCGACTTTCTTTTAGGTAAAACTCCTATATATATCCAACAGATAGGTAGGGTAAAGTATTATGGCATTAAATATTATAAGTGGCTTATGGGGAGGTGCATCAGACAGGGCTGTCCTCTGTCGCCGTTGTTGTTTATCCTGTTGACTCAGATTAAATTGTGAATATTACAAGACTGCAAAAAAGGACAAGTGATACGACATGCATGGTGTCGATGTACACCAGTGATACCCCAGTATATCTCAGCCTACCCCATCCATCCATGCCCATATTAATGCAAGTATTAGAACAGTTTGGTCATGCTTTTGCTTTGAAGATCAATAAGGAAAAATATAGCCTTTCCCTTGGGTAGGCTAGTAAACATGGCACATGAGGAACTTCCTGACATTGGCTTGCACTTGGAAACAGACAAATTTCAGCACACAGATAGTGCATACAGCTGTTAAACAATATAATTATAACACACAAAGGTTATTTGATGGCCTTAGGGCAACAGTGAGAAACTGGAATTTAATTCATCTGTTTATAATGTACAGAATTGCGGTGGCTAAGGGTCAGATGTAGGTAGCCCAATACCGGTCCGTAATGGCCGAAATTACCGAATTTCATCCGTTACCGACCGATATTGGGCATTTGAGATGTAGGAGCCCAAAAAAGACCGATTCGGTAAATACGAATCAGTAATTTCCGAATCGGTAATTTCCGATTCAGAATTTACCGATTCGGAATTTACCGATTCGGAAAATACCGAATTCTTATTTACCGAATCTGTAAATAAGAAATGGTAAAAAATGAGAATAGAGATGTAGGTAACTTCTAAAATTCGGTAATTAAGAGTCGGTAAATACCATGGATTGAAAGCAGGTGGTAACCAGGTGCAGGCTATAAAAAAGCCCCCAAAATGCAACAGTGTGACCAGAATGGCGGCAATCTATGTGATAGCAAGGCGGCTACGGCTACAGGCAGCAGGAGAGAGGATCTGGAGACGGGAGGAGCAAGTCTACAGACAGCGGATCACGCTCTTCCAACTCACTGAGGCAGAGATCTTGCAAAGGTACAGGCTACAACCCCACACCATCCAGGACTTGATTAGGGACCTGAACCCACTCCTGGAGCACCCAACACCAAAGGCGCATGCCAATCCATCCCATGTACAGGTGCTCTGTAGACTACACCTGCTTGCCTCTGAGAGTTACCAGGGGGTGATAGCTGCGGTCGGTGGGGTGTCCCAGAGCTGCCTGTCCCGTTTCTTCCGGAAGTTCCTGGGGGCTATGATGCAGAGAATGCATCATTACATCAGCTTCCCTGACAGACATGCGGAACTGCTAAAGACCAATACTGACTTCTATCAACTGGCACAGTTCCCACACGTCATCGGCTGTATTGATGGCACACACATCCCAATCTGCCCACCTGCAGCCACAGAGTATATTTACAGAAACAGAAAGTCAACCCACTCCATCAATGTGCAGGTAATCTGTGATACTGCCAACATTATCACAGACATTGTGGCCAAATTCCCTGGAAGCACCCACGACTCCTACATCTTTCAGAACAGTGGGATCTACACACACCTGACAGCGTGCGAATTTGGGGGATACCTGCTAGGTAAAACACTGTGACACACCCTGATAGATATTGCAGATTTATGTGTTGGTGCACATGTGATTAATGGCTCTCTCATTTCCAAATAGGTGATAGCGCATATGCCGTCCGCTCGTTCATCCTGAAACCCTACCTGAACCCATCAACCCCGAGTGAGAGACGATACAATGTGGCACAAAAATCCACTAGGAATATTGTGGAGCGCACCTTTGGGCTATTAAAAAGCAGGTTCCGCCTCCTCCACAAAAGCGGAGGCGCACCTCAATACTCACCACTCATCTGCTGTAAGATCATTGCAACTTGTGCAATGTTGCACAACCTTGCTCCCAAGAAAGGTACAGAAGTGGAATTAAGTGATTATGATGGCCACAATGACGAATGTGCACAGCCTGAGCCCAACACAGCAGGAGTGGCGCCAGCAACAGATGGGAGACAGAGACGGGCAGAGATCACACGCAACTGCTTCTAAGTAAGTAAAGAGACACAGCCAGGTGTAGTATGTACCCAAAGTAGTTTAATTTTTGGCACTACGCCAGTACAGAAAGGCACAAATGTGCAAGTCCAATTGTATCCCTCCAAACTGGGAGTTCTGGGTAACTTCCCCATTCCAGCTCAGGGAGTGTGGGCAGCATCAGTTATTTACGGCCACGCCTACCGGTGCCTGATGTAATTGGCTAGCTGTCCTCACTGGGTGTTTGGGCAGTGGCAGCCCCATGGAGCCTGCTGCTCCTCCACGTGTCAGGAATAGGGGGGTTGTCATGCTGCTCCTACTAGTGCTCTCCTCGCTCTCAGCCGCATCCAGAGCAACAGTATGTGCCGACTGCACCGTAAGCAGCACCTCAACAGCACTTGTCACCCTTGCAAGGCCCCTGGAGACTTCACTGCTGCTGTGTGCCAGTACCTCCTGCGTGTTTACACATCTCCTGCAAAGCAGGGAAATGGCAGTGGCCAGGCGGTTGACGGCCTTTGTGTGTTGTGCTTGCTGCCTGTCCTTACGCCTTGTTGCCCTGTCCTGGTCAAGCTTTGTGCACAAGAGCAACACAGACTCTCTCATGCCTACTGCCATCTCTCTGTTTCCCTCCGCAATTGAGCTGATGCCCTTTTCCATGTTTGACATGTTTTGATTCAGGGTCCTCATCTGGCGTTGCACGGACTGGATGGTTTTCCCCTGCATGCGCTAAATTTGAACCATGCTACCCTCCAGTCCACAGTCCACGGAAGACACTGGGAACCTCGGCATGTTGCACATCACTGCTGTCTCTGGCCCTGCAGCGTCTGCTACCTGTGCGGACCCCCTCTGCGCTGGACTGCTGATTAGCAGGGCTTTCCTCACCAGCCACGGTTGGTGTCTCACCCCCCACCATTTCTTCTGCTGGTGGCTCCATTTCCACTAGTGTGGCAACTTCACGCCTCTTTCTTTTTCGGACTGCAGGTGTTGTGGCAGCCGGTGACGCAAGCAGTTCAGGTAAGGACAGGAGTAGAGGGGAGCCAAAACGCTCTGGGTATGCCTGCAGCAGTGCTGATGTTGGATGGTCTTGGGAGGCTGGCTGTGCTGTTGGTGCACCAGTTTCCTGTGTGGGATTCCCTGCAGTTGTGCTGGCCTCCTGTGTGTCTTCCCTCTCTGGTGCCATGCCCTATTTCTCCTTGGTACGCCTGCGAGATGTCTCGCCTGTGGACAGAAATCTGAAAATGATCTCTGTGGTCCTGCAGCCCTGCTTATACAATTACATTCTAATCTCTGATACACTGTCACTATTGCCTCATCTTGCTTTTCACTGATGTGTGTCGCGTCCCTTGTTGTTTGGTGTGCTGTCTGACATGGTAGGTGTTTTAATGACTACATCTCCCATAATGCATTGCTGGTGTATATTGCTATCTCTACTGGAGTGGGGTTAACACTTCCACACAGGGGAAAGGGAAAGGGAAGGGGATGGGGTGGGGGTGATTGCTGTGCATGCTTCTTACCTTTTCTGGTGGCAGGTCGGCTGAGCTGTCTGCATCTCCCAGTCCACAGACGCTGTCAGGTTCAATGGTGGGCTCCACCAGCTCCTCCAGCTCAGTCAGGGCAGGTGCCCTGTTCCTCCCTCCTCCAGTCAGATTCGCCTGTTTGTAGAGCTCAGCCATCTTCCGCTTTGTTAAGCTCCTGAGGTCGGACCACCTCTTCTTCAGGTCGTCAATCTCACGTGGGGTGACATCAATGGCATTTACCTTTGACTGTATTGCCAGCCAAATCTTCCTTTTGGCAGATTCTGCCACCTGCAGGGACTGCTTCCCAAACAATTTCTGGTGTTCCTTTATGACCTCCTCCATGAGGACCTGCAGCTCCATGGTGCTGAATTTGATCTTCCTCTTTCTCTCTGCACCTTCCCTCTCAGTGTCTTTGTTTGCCATTTTTCTGTTTCCCAGGAGTAAAGTTTTCCTGTGGCTCAAGGGCTCTGCTCTGCTCTCAGAGCCTCTCCAGCAGCTTCTAATTGCTTGCACCTGCATGGGTGTGGCCACTTCCGGGTTGGGAGGGGGGTGGTTGCACCTGATTGGCTAAATCCTGTTTTTTGGGGGTTTTTTAATAGGCGATTCGGTATTTATTGAATTGGTATTTAATGGGATTTACCGAATAGGTATTTACCAAATCGGTAAATACCGATTCAGTAAATACCGAATGGATGATACCGAATTTTACCGATTCGGTAAAGTGTACAAAATTTTTATCTACATCACATTTACCGATTCTAAAATACTGAGTCGGTAAAATTCAGTATTTTAGAATCGGTAAATTAAAATTACCTACATCTGGCCCTAAATGTTTTTTCTACCCCGCTGTCTATGTATTTCCAAACCTCAATGTGTGCCATTCCACAAGCAACATTCAAGGAGCTTGATAGCTTACTGATCTCATTGGTATGGCCCGGTTGAAGGAGGAGGGTTCGACTGCAAATCTTAAAAATGGACAGAGACGATGGAGGCGTAGGTCTCCTTGATCTGGAGTTATACTATGTAGTAGCACAAAAGTAGCAAACGGCAAAGTGTTGCGAGAATGTAGATAGTTGGGAAAAGACCTTGCAGATACTCTTGATGAGAGGCAAAAATGCCCCCAAAATTGTACCTACATTAAGTGGCTGACAACCCACGCATGTGTGAAGGCTTCCTAGGAACAGGCCTTGCTAGAATGGGTCACTTGCAGAGGAACCTGGAATGGAAGAAGCTAGGATGGACGATAGGGTTTTGGAAGATGTGCTTCTGTGGTCTGGGATGATGAGTGGCAGAGGGGGTGATGAAAGAGATGCAGTTGTCGCATCTAATAAGCGGAGAATTTCATTAATAGTAGTCCGCAGACGGGGAAGTGGTTAAATCGGAACGGCTGGATGATGAAAAGATCTAGGATGATAGCTGAATGTTGGTTATGGAGGCACATATGAGCAGTGGCGGCTCCTCCACAATGGCGGAGGAGAGTCACCCTACAACCTTGCTCAGAGCCAGCAAATGAAAAATAGAACGATGTTCTAGCATCGTTTTATTTTTAATTTGCCGGTTCTGAGCCAGCGCTGTAGGGAGGGGCGTAGCCAAGGCATGGGAAGGGGAGGAGGAGTGCTATATGTGCTCCCTAAATAGCATATTTGTTTGGCCGTCTGTCTCAGGCCAGCCAAAACACACAAGCGCAATTAGGTTTCTCCAGCCCGGCAGCATTGAGCAGCCGGGCTGGAGAAACCCTACAGATTCCTTGGTCTGAGCAGAGCGTCTTTCCAGCACGCTCAGGCCAATCCCGCGCTGCTCTGCAGCACGGGGATTGGATGGGAGTCTGTTCTAGGGGCTGCTGGGACCATGGAGAGGACAGGAGGCGTGACACGATGCAGGAGGGGGCAGGTGGCTTCAGGTAAGTTATTATTTTATTCACTATATTATTACTAAGACCCCCTGCCTGGCCCCCCCACCCATGTGCTCCGTCCACCCACCCCACTAGCAGCCACAACTGCATATGGGACCATGATACAGGAAAGAAAGATATAACATGTAATGGAAGGAATGATATTGCACCTTAGATGAGGTTTTAATTATATGTGCAAGAATTAAGGCTGTTTTGGAAAAAGATGGTAAATAAAGTTAGAAAAAAAGAATAAGATGTACACTTCAACCAGTTACAAAAAAAAGCAACGCACAACTTTGCCCTAAATAATAGTTTCTTCAGAAGTTAACATCAATGTAAAGTGCCCTAAAGATCACCTGTAACTTGACTGAGAGGGCCAGCACCACATCAGCAGAGATCATACTCCACTGTGCAGCTGTTCACAATGTGGAAAATCCTTCTGTTTGGGTTCCAGTTGCGCATCGGACCATAAGTAGGTATTGGTCCTCGCTTCAACGATACTTGAAATATTCTGTTATTCTTCATGGTGGGGATATATTCCTTGCTGGCATGTATTGATCTACTGGATATATGCTCTGTGCTGTTGGTGCGACCTGGCAGGCCAAGTTATCCTTGGAGTCACACACTGTATGACACAAAGCCGATACAAGAGCACTGCTGCTTAAGCTGAAGAAATTAAAAAAACTGAAAACCTACAATCATACATTCTCTGGCATTGCCCTGAGAATCTGGAACCCCCTACCTGTGGAAACAAGACTGATTCCCTCAACAATTGCCTTCAAAAGGGAAGTGAAGATCTTTACTGATGAACACTGCACTGAACTAGAAGTCTGTCTCCTTTTGTCCCCTATCTTGTTAAGCTGATTAAGCTACTACCTAGCATCTGTTACGGCCTAGTGTCGCCCGCCAATATGTCATTTTTGTTCATGATGTATATTGCATTACTTTTCTCCTGCAACTATCTAGCTATGTCTTCCACAACCTGTATGTAAGCGCGCTGATACCCGCTTGGGTCATGTTTGCACTATACAAAACTTTAAATAAATAAAATTGAAAGAGGGCACTGCAAATTCATCTGCCCTGGCCAGGGATGTGGAAGATGTTAACGCTATACCACTCCTCTTGCAGCTAAGAAGTGATTTAAAAACCATTAATGTAACAATCAATGGCCTGATGGCGCATTGAATGGCATGAAACAAAGGTTTGACTCCCACTGTGAGGCTGGTTGATGCTGAACAAAGAATATCCATCATGGAAGATTTTAGTACAGTTTACCCAGACAGAATAAGACATCTAAAGAAGTCAGCTGGATATTTAAATGTAAAAAAATGACCATTTAGAGGCCTGCTCGTGCAGAAACAAGATACGCATTGTGGGTCTGTTTGAGTCCAAAGCTAACTATGGTCAAGTCTGAAACATACATTGAGAAATATCTGCTGGAACTATTAGGTGCGGACACCTTTTCTTCCACTTTTGCAGAGGAACAGGTGCACAGATCCTTAGGGTAGAAAACTTTATCAGGCACCCCTCTCAGATCTGTTATTGCACATCTGCTGAACGGTACACAGACATAATTTCGACCTCACAAATATCGACATACACAAATATCGAGTCAAAAATATAGACTAGACAAAATATCGACCAGACATAATATCGACTACAAAAATATCGATTACTATCGATATTAATAGCAAAAATATCGATTCAAAAATATAGACTAGACATAATATCGAGTAGATAGAATATAGACAACAAAAATATGTCAAATTAGGTGTTTTATAATTTGTAATAATTGTGTAATATAAATCTGTAGCGGGTTGTGGGTTTATAGGGGAATAGGGTGGGAAGTAATTTAAATATAATTATATAAATATGTAATATAATAGTAATTGTTAATTAATTAATAATTGTTAATTAATTACATTATAATTGGTAATTAATAATAATTGAATAATTGATAAATCATTACTTTGTACTATATATTTTTTTTTAGCGGGTTGTGGGTTTATAGGGGAATAGGGTGGGAAGTAATTTAAATATAATTATATAAATATGTAATATAATAGTAATTGTTAAATAATTAATAATTGTTAATTAATTAAATTATAATTGGTAATTAATAATAATTGAATAATTGATAAATCATTACTTTTTACTATATTTTTTTTTAGCGGGTTGTGGGTTTATAGGGGAATAGGGTGGGAAGTAATTTAAATTTAATTAATTACATATGTAAATTAATAATAATTGTTAATTAATTATTATTTGGTAAATAATTAAAATATAATTGGTAATTATAAATATTTAAAGAATAAATAAATAATAATTAGTAAATTAATTTCTGTAGTGGGTTGTGAGTTTATAGGGGGATAGGGTGGGGAGTAATTTAATAATAACTAATTAAATATGTTAATTAATTAAATTTGTTAATTAATTAATAATTGACCATTAAATAAAATTTACTTAGTAAATAAAAGTAATTGGTTTTGGAAATTAAATTTAAGTTTTGGGTTTGGGTAAAGGGGTATTTTTAGGGTTCAGGGTCAGTTTTGGGTTTTTGGGTAAAGGGGTATTTTTTGGGTTCAGGGTCAGTTTTTAGTTTTTGGGTAAAGGGGTATTTTTTGGGTTCAGGGTCAGTTTTTAGTTTTTGGGTAAAGGGGTATTTTTAGGGTTCAGGGTCAGTTTTGGGTTTTTGGGTAAAGGGGTATTTTTAGGGTTCAGGGTCAGTTTTGGGTTTTTGGGTAAAGGGGTATTTTTTGGGTTCAGGGTCAGTTTTTAGTTTTTGGGTAAAGGGGTATTTTTAGGGTTCAGGGTCAGTTTTTGGTTTTTAGGTAAAGGGGTATTTTTAGGGTTCAGGGTCAGTTTTTAGTTTTTGGGTAAAGGGGTATTTTTAGGGTTCAGGGTCAGTTTTTGGTTTTTAAGTAAAGGGGTATTTTTAGGGTTCAGGGTCAGTTTGGGGTTTTTGGGTAAAGGGGTATTTTTAGGGTTCAGGGTCAGTTTTTAGTTTTTGGGTAAAGGGGTATTTTTAGGGTTCAGGGTCAGTTTTTAGTTTTTGGGTAAAGGGGTATTTTTAGGGTTCAGGGTCAGTTTTTGGTTTTTAGGTAAAGGGGTATTTTCAGGGTTCATGGTCAGTTTTGGGTTTTTGGGTAAAGGGGTATTTTTAGGGTTCAGGGTCAGTTTTTAGTTTTTGGGTAAAGGGGTATTTTTAGGGTTCAGGGTCAGTTTTTAGTTTTTGGGTAAAGGGGTATTTTTAGGGTTCATGGTCAGTTTTGGGTTTTTTGGGTACAGGGGTACAGTGTAAAAATAAAGTAAAATTAAATAATTTAATGAAATTAAATTAAATTAAATTATATCATATTAATATGTTTATTTAATAATATGTTTATATATATATATATATATACATATATATATATATATGTATTATTTTTGGTGATATAATTTTTTTATTTATATTAATTATTTATTAATATTACATTTATTTAATAATTATTTCTAAGTTTATATTAAATATATTTATATATATTATTTTTAACTTAATTTTAAGACATTTAAAAAAATCGATATTTTTACTGTCTATATTTTTGTAAGTCGATATTTTGGAGTCGATATTTTGGTACTTAACTGTTTGAAGATAGGCTGTCGATATTTTGTATTTCGATATTTTTGACTCGATATTTGTGTATGTCGATTTTTTGATTTCGATATTTTGTCAGTGATTCCTGCTGAACTAACAGGACCAGGACCATGTATTATATAAGGCGCAAGAAATAAGTACTGCACAAATTCAAGGCACAAAGCTATGTTTCTTTTTCTAGAGTGGACATTTTTCCCAAAGTTAAAGCGACCAGGGAAGCATAGAGTTGTGCTGTTTAATATAACTTGTGTGCTATGAAATATACTGAAATGCTGCCATCCTTCGCCCGACCTTAGGACATTAGGGCTCTTATCTATGCCTACTTAGAAAAATGTATCTATGTCTACTTGGAATAACAATCTCATGATGTATAAGGACATGATGGACTGTTGTGGCGGGCATTCCCACCCATTCTGATATTGACACCATACACCCTGGACTACCTGATGTGTTTATGGGCATAGCATGCGACCCTGCAGTATGCTTATTCTGACGTTATCAAAGATTGTATAGTTTACTCACAATTTTACATAATCAGTAGGATGTCGTATTATTCTTGACTTTACCCCACACACAATTTGCATTATTTGTGATGTAATGAAAAAAATGTCTTGGATTTGGCACTACTAAGATCGCAGAAACTGCGCTCAAGTTTTCTGATATTTTACCTTGAGACTTTATAGTCTGCCCCATTCATGCTCAAGTCGTGCATATACTATACACGCCACGGAAAGTGTTGCATTATCCCTGTTTCTGTAACATGCTTTTCCTAAGGAAAACAAGAGAGAGCAAGACATTTGGTAGGACCTACCTCCTATTTTGTACCTGTGATGAACGCCCAGAAGTGTTGCGACCACCACAGAGAGACGCAAGGGTAGTATATGCCATCGAGATGGCAAGATGCCCCTGCCAGTTAAACAATTGCATCTGAAATATTGTATTGTGACTCCTGTAATCGCAGAAGTCATTACATTTGGGACTTAGCCTGGCCTAAATAATAATTGCTATTATCCAAACAGTGGCTCTTGGGCTATACTCAGACAAAGTGTAATTAGATACCCATAAAGTTAAATCAAAGAAAGAGAAAGAAAATAGGAAAAAAGCCTGATATAAACATAATATTGTGATTGACCATGTACATAATATAAATAATTTTAATGAAAATCAAAGGGCGTTAAAACAGTTACACTCATACTATACATAAGACAACCCATAACATGTAAAAAAAATCAACAAACACTAATTGGACAAAGTCCCAAATCGTGTCATTAATGCTAAGCAAACAATTTGGTCTGGTATCTGGACATCAAAATCCATATCGCTAAAAACACAGTGATACTGGATACCAATGGTCCGGTGATGAATAGGATGTATGCAGACAGAGAGGTGGAAGTGTCTTATGCATTGATTTGATCAAATTGGTCATCGTTTCAAAATGACTCTATCTCTTCACCAATATTCCAACTCCTTTTTCAAAGACTTTCTCCCGGCCGCAGTACAACAACATCGGCCGTCGGGGCGGCCTTGTGTCGGCCCGGTCGACGGTCGCGGGGACTGCTGATAATTTGCCCCCTGAGCCTCACTCGCAGTGCGGGACCCCCGCGCTGCGGGCGGGGGTTCTTTGAATAAAGGTTGGGCTGTGGCTGTTCCCCATGTGGAGCCCCCGGGAGCTAGATTCTGTGGCCGTGATCCTCCCTGGTTGGTACTGGGACTGAGGCTGGCACCGCGGGTTCTGAGCGGGCCGCCTCTGCTGCGTGGACCTGCCCGGAGTCGCCGTCGGAGTGGGGGTGGGACAGTCGGTCCCCCCTGTTTGCTGTGATTTCGGGGTCGGTGCCTGGCTATGGTGGTGCCCCCCCACTGGCGCCCCTGATGGACATTGGGACGGCGTGGGATCCTTGTGAATGAGGCGGGGCCCGCTGTATTAGATCTCCGTTCTGGCAGCCCTTCATTGGGGGAGAGACCTTGTCTTGCTGGTGGTGGTGGCTTGGGACTGACTGGGCAGCCACCTGGTTTGGTGCACTGTTTGTCCCGGTGGTCTTGGCTGTTGGGTGTCCGGGCCTCTGGATTGGGTCTGCCTCGAGAGTGGGGGTCAGCTTTAGCTGCTGGTGACACTATCCTGTTTGAGGCTGGTCCCACGCTGCAGCGGTGGTAGCCTGGGCCGCGGAAGATGGCGACGAAGACGGACTCCGAGAGGCAGAGCTCTAAGACCGTCAGGGGGGCTCGGCAGGTGCAGACTAACAAACTTGACAGATATACCATGCCCAAGGGGTCACCAATAGATCTTAAGAAGGGTCCAGGCGGCGGTACTGACGAACATCCTGCTGTGGAGGAGCCCACCTTAAAGGATCTGATGACGGCTATCACTGGGGTCCGTACATCCCTGGGACTGAAAATGGAGACGCTTGATGCCAAGCTTGACACGGTGTCGATTGAAATGGGGCTGATCCGGGCCGATCTATCGAAGGCCAACGAGAAGGTTAAGTCGCTGGAGCTTAAGACGACTAGCCTCATAGATGACGTGAGCCAGCTGCAGCGGGAGGTGAGTGATCTTAGATCCTCGAGGGAGAGCACGGATCGGCGGCTGGATGAATATGAAGGGCGGGCCCGACGCAACAATGTTTGTATCCTGGGCGTTCCGGAAAAGGCAGAGGGGCAGGACATGGATCTTTTTGTGGAGAATCCATCCTGCAGGTGGCTCGATCGGCGGATCCCCTAGAATTTGAGAATGCAACGTTTCTGTTCTTTCCTGACTTTACCCAGGCGGTCCAGAAACAACGGCAGAGGTTCGTCGCGATCAAAAAGAAACTGAGTGACAAAGGCATGCGGTATGCTATGATGTTTCCAGCCCGTCTCCAAGTGGAACTTGACGGGAAGGCCTGGTTTTTTGACAATCCTGAGGTGGCGGCGGACTGGCTGGATAGCTTCCAGCGCCCTGACCAGGAGCCTACTGATCGAGGGGAGGCTGAGGAACAATGAGGTGGCAGGTGGGGTTAACAGGGGGCGGTGGATAGCTGTGTAGGGCAGTGTTTCTTCGGGTGGTCGGTTCTTGGATTTTGTGCAAATTTATGTTTGGGATTTCGTTGAGTAACCTTGAAGTACAGGTGCATTCATGAGAGTCGGTGGGTGGGGGTTGGCGGGTCGGTCTGTAGGCCCTCCTCTGTGTTCTACCTTTAGATTTTCGTAGTTAGTTGGGGTGACAGGCACACTGCTAGTTGGGGATGAGCGCAAGCCGTATGCAGGGGTGCAGGGAGCGGGGTTGGGGGGGGACTAGGGGTTGGTTATTGTATTTTTGTATGTGAATTTTTTTTACACTGGGTGCCATTGAGTTATTTTGTCTTTTTTGTTTTGTAAATGTCCTCCGTTAAAGGGGCGGTGGGGATCTCCGCATTGAGCTGGAATGTGAATGGGTTGGGGGACAAGATCAAGAGGGGTATGGTTGGCCAGTTGATTTGGAGGCACTCCCCAGATGTGGTGTTATTGCAGGAAACTCACCTTATGGGAAGGCGGTGCCTGGCTCTCCATAGAGGGGGCTATAAGTTGGTTGCGCACGCTGGTTTTACGACTGGGTCGAGAGGGGTCGGGATTTTGCTCAAGAATACCTTCCCACTGGCCATACAGGCCTCATGGATTGATAATAGGGGGAGATATGCTGGCATCTCGGGGTTGTGGGAGGGGAGAACTGTAACTTTTTTGTCTGTTTATGTTCCTCCGGCCCTTCAGACGGACACATTCCATGATTTGTGCAAGATTTTTTTGTCATTGCCTGTTGGGTTGCTGATAGTTGGTGGTGATTTCAATGCAGTTATGGATGGGAATGTTGATAGGTACCCGGTGTCATCCCAGAGGTGGTTGGTTGATTTTGCGGACACTGCTGGTCTGGTTGATAGGTGGAGGCTTAAGAATCCTGGTGAATCTCAATATACACATGTCTCGGCTGCACACAAATCCCTTTCCAGGATAGATTATGTTCTAGTACCAGCGGCTCAGGCAGCGTGGCTCCGGGAGGTGCGGCACTTGCCTAGGGGGGTTTCGAATCACTCACCTATTTGGTTCAGTTTAGACCTTGGCGGGCGTGATGTGACCCGGGTTGCACCTATAAGCGCGTGGAGGTTCCGAGACCCAGTAGCAAAGAAGGAGATCGTGCGTGTGGCCGACAGGTATTTTCAAGAGAATGTAGACTCTGTGGACTCCGAGTGCTCCTTATGGGAAGCATATAAAACCGTCCTTAGAGGGGAACTGCTATCGTATATTTCGGGAAAGAAGAAGGAGGGGCGTGCCGGGGTTCATAGGGTGGAATCAGAGTTGCCTGCGCTGGAGCGAGAGGTGTCGCTTGCTTCCACGCCAGAGGGGCTGCATCGTTTGAGTCTCCTTAAGGATGAGTACCGGTGCCTAGCACGCGATAACGCAAAATCACAATTGGCAGATACCCAGAGTAGGGTGTACGAGCACGGGGATAAGGCCGGGAAACTGATTGCCTGGTTGGAAAAAGGAGATTGGGCATCGCGGTTGGTTCCGGTACTGCAGCCCGCTGGGTCAGATAAAGTTATTGACCCACAGGAGATTGTGGATGTATTTGCTGGATACTATAAGGAGGTGTATGCGGCTGAATGTAAGTACTTGGAGTCCGAGAATGCAGACTTGATTCGTGACATCCCGATGCCTACTCTTTCGGACGAGGACAAGGAGTTGCTTGATTCTCCCCTTACGAATGATGAGGCGGCGCAGGCAATTAGAGGGGTTCGTTCCGGTAAGGCGTCTGGCCCTAATGGGCTCCACGTTGAGCTCTACAAAGTAAACGCGAATAAGTTAGCTCCTATCATCAGGGGCATGTTTGTGGAGAGTAGGGAGAGAGGTCAGCTTCCGTATGATCAGCGTATTGCAAACATCATAGTCTTGCATAAGCAAGGTAAGCGGAGGACCGAGTGTTCTTCATATAGGCCAATCTCCTTGTTAAATGCTGAACTCAAAATCATGGCAAAACTGTTGGCGAACCGCCTGGTAAAGGTTATCACGTCGCTGATTCATCCAGATCAGTCTGGTTTTATGCCCCACCGGAATACCGCTCTTAATTTGCGCAGGTTGCATGGGGTCGGAGGGGCATCACAGATACACAAGCCGACGATTTTGTTATCCTTGGATGCCACCATGGCCTTTGACAGAGTGGAATGGCCCTATCTTTTTGCCGTCCTGGGCAAGATGGGCATAGGCTTGGAGTTTGTCTCTTGGGTCCGCCTCTTATACTCCGGTCCGCTGGCCCGAGTAGTTGTCAATAACCACAGATCGGCCGATTTTGCGTTGGGGAGGGGCACCAGACAGGGTTGTCCTCTCTCCCCGCTGGTATTCGCGTTGGCGCTTGAGCCGCTCGCGGCTTGGGTCCGTTGGGACAGATCGATTAAGGGGCTCCAATGGACACCCGACTGGGAGCACAAAATATCGCTCTACGCGGATGATATTTTGTTGTACTTGACCTCTCCTCGAACTTCGCTCATAGTATCTTTAGACATCCTGGAGGTGTTTGGTAGATATTCCGGCTTCGCCATTAATTGGACGAAGTCGGTCCTGTTTGTCTTGAGTGGTGACCCCCCGGAGGTTCCTCCAGGTTGTCCGGTTAAACTGGAAATGGAGGGATTCAAATATCTTGGTATTTTTATATCCCTGGACCCTCAGAGCAGATACTCCAATAACCTATTGTCTCCCCTGGCTCGGCTTAGGCGCGATGTGACTCGGTGGAAGTCGCTTCCGCTCTCTCTTCTCGGTCGTGCTGTTCTATTTAAGATGATGACTCTTCCTCGTTTCCTCTACGCGCTTCAGAACTCTATGGACCCGGTTCCCCGGTCGTACTTCAGGGAGGTTGAGTCTCTTCAGATACAGCTTCTTTGGGACGGTAGGCCCCGAATCGCATTTGTGAAATTGACGTTGCCATGGTATGACGGGGGATCGGTCTGCCTAATATCCGTAAGTATTATTGGGCGTCACAATTGGTGGCGGTTAATCAGGCTATTTATGGCTCGCCGTTGGACCCCAGCTATATTATAGACCGTGGCCAGGTTCCTGGGGGGGAATTCACTAGGGCACTATATGCGAGGCGCGGACGTTTTCCCCTGGTGGGACCAACGGCGGTTACTGTTCAGGTCTGGCATGAGGCTAACCGTTCCCTTAAGTGGGAGGGGAAGATCACACTGGCCACACCTCTCTGGAATTCTGAACGCTTGGGCAGTTTATGGAAGTCCAAGGGTTTTGACAAATGGGACCTCATTGGGATTTCCCGAGTTGGGGATCTCTGGGGTAAGAATGGCATCCTCCCATTTGAAACTTTGCAGGAACGATATCAATTGCTAGGGAGTGAGAGGTTTCGTTACCTTCAGATTAGGCATGCACTGCTTGCTGGTATTCCCCGTGACACGGCGCTCCCGGAGGCTTCCTCGTTGGAGGATCGAGTGTTGGACGGTCATCTTCCAACGAAAACGATCTCCTTGATTTATAAAAAACCAGTTAATCACACAGAGGATCCCTTGGGGGCACTTAGGGACCAGTGGACGGCGGATGGATTGATCCTAGATGAGGAGGACTGGAGGGAGGCCGTGGCCTCTCCGAGGGTCGTTGCAATCCAAATGAGGCTCCGACTGGTTCAGTTGAAGATCCTCCACCGCTGCTATGTGACTGGCCCACGGCTGGTGCGAATGGGTTTGGCTGTGAGTGATGAGTGCAAGAGAGGATATGGCAAGTCTGGAACGTTCTTCCACGTGTTGTGGGACTGTGCTCTCATTCGGGGGTATTGGTCTACTGTTCATGTCAAGGTGCGCGAGATGTGGGGAGTGTGCTTTGAGTTGGAGGCGCGGCGTTGCCTCCCGAATGTTTGGGACCCGACGGATCTCCCGTCCCACGGAAAGGTGTGGGCCACGTTGGCATGTGGTATTGCCAAACGTAATATAGCTCAATTGTGGGGGGCGATTCAGCCACCCACTGTTGGGAAATGGATGGAAGACCTGGACTGGTGCATGTTTTGAGAGCGGGAGGTGTATGTGGCTAGGGGGAGGCCCAAGAAATGGGGCAAGATCTGGGGGCCCTGGAATGTCTATAGGGGTGATATATGCGCTCCCCCTGCAGAACCGGAAGATCCAGTAATGTCGGAGGACCCTTGAACCCGTATGTTGTCATTTCTGTTGAATTTTTTGTACAGGAGGATATATGTATATGTATTGTGCGTGAGATGCATCCCAGTGTATCAATTGTAAGGGTTTTATATTTTTATGTGTTTAATAAAAAGAATTGGAAAAAAAAGAAATGTAACAGATGTAGTGGAGTCCACAAATAGAGTGTGTCACAAGGTAAGGGCTCGATTTGACATACTTATGATGTATTCACCAGAAATGCCACCGTTAAATAATCTAGCTTTACCGGCTACCACAGAGACAGCAATATAGAAAACAGTAAGTTAGCACAACATAATTACAATATGTTGCTGAACAGGGATAGACACTTTCTAATGCAGGAACAATATAAAAAGCTAGACAATACAGCTGCACTTGTAATTATGTACTTTCGACTCAGCCTTTAAAGCTTTATTTGCTAATTTTACTGGAAAGCCATTATGAATGAATGTATTCGCCAAGGTGATAAAACTGGAGTACTCTACAGAATGGTTTTCTAGTATAAACAAACAAATGATGCCAGAAAAGAGATTCACACTCCGGTGATGAAGCAATGGGCGGAAGATCTGGGGACAAGTGGACAGATGCTAAATGGAGTTATTGCTGTAATCAATACTACACTTGGACCACGACCTCCCCCACTGTGAAAACGTGCCACACTTGAGTTTGCATTGTGTTGCCCTTGAAAAATGAAAATAATGTTTGAATACTACCTCCCCTATGTACCACATGTGTCTTAAAGTAAATGAATTTACAATTTACTGTTTAAAGACTGTGGAAATTAAAAACCCTCTTGATTTCCAAAACGGTTTGCTCTTGGTTGTAGCATTACCTATTCTAATGTTTATATTTAAATATAATGAGCGATTGATGTGTAAGCTCAAAAAGAAAAGGAATTTATGATTACAAGTTTGTTTGAGTCTATCTTAAATTCAGGTCCAGGACCACTGTCTTTCATAATGAATTTCATAACGAATTGTACCCAGGTCAAGGACCATTTTGGGTCACCCCATTTTTGATAACGGTTTCTTCATAGGTGACAGCGCATATGCTGTGCGCCCATTCATCTTGACACCATACCTGAATCCAAGCACACCAAGTGAACACCGGTTCAATGCAGCACACAGAACAACACACAATGTGATTGAGAGGACCTTTGGACTGCTGAAAAGTCGATTTCGCTGCATACATAAAACAGGCGGTGCTTTGCAGTACAGGCCATGACATCTGCTGTGAAATAGTTGCCACATGTGCCATGGGCATAACATAGCAACTGTCAGAGGCGTACCACTTGAAACATCGGATAGTGACCCTGATAAAGACAAGGAGAACATACACCCACAACAAGCAGGAAGTGCAGAGAGTGCAGCTGAGGGGAGACAGCGATGTGCAGAAATTACCCAGAATTATTTTTGAGGTGGTAGTTATCAAATCAAACACAACACTGTTACTTTGCCAACTCAATTTATTTAACCCAACATAAACAGTAGTGTTATTGCACACTTGCGAAGCCTGAAAATAATGATGTGTAGACATAATGGTATGTCATGGTACTTTACATCAGTCCAGACAAATGTAGTTTCTGGTTGCATCACCAAAAACAATTCCTGTGGACATGGCCACACTATTTCCTGCGTCCTCGCACTCCCATTGCCCGTTCTGGGTGCTCAGACACATCCCTTTGCAAGCTCTCTGATCATGGCATATTACGTGTGCTGTGCCTCCTTCATTCCGTCACTGGTGCCAAGCTGCTACTGCGGCTGGAGGCATCCTCACTATACCCCCCCCCCCCCCATGACACTACTGGCAGCAACAGCATTGGTCTGCATCTGCTCCACTGCATTTGTGACTTGGGTCAGTCCCCTGGCAACATCTCTGCAGCAATGGCTCATTTCCAACTGCATGCCGATTGCACGTCGGGATAGTTGTGCAGTTGTAGTGCTAAGCCGGTTGATGGCCCTAGTGTACCCATCCAAGCTTCCAAGAAATTGGTGGCGTCTTTTGCGATGGGACACCTGATCATCTTTCAAAGCTTTGCATAGGTCACTGAGTGCTACAGTCATCTCAGCAAATTGTTCATTGGTTTCCCTGCAACCTTCCTGCACAGCTGTTGTTAGATGCCTGATACTGTCACTCATGTCCCCGATTTTGCATGCAAGAGTGGAAAGGTTTATCTGCCTTGACCGCATGTATTTCACTTGCAGGCGCTGTACCTTTAACATGGCATTCTCTGTACCATCGTAGGATGTGGAACTCTAGTCTTTGGCAGCTCTCAGCATTGTAGCTGACCAGCTTCTCCTGAATCTCATGTTCCTACGTTGCAGCTGTACATGTGGTCTTGATGTGCTTGTATTCACAGGCTGTGCTGTTATAGGCTCAGGTTGTCTCTCATCCCCTGTTTCAAATGCAGGCAATGGTGCCACTGTGATCCTGTGCTTTTTTGGAGCTGTTGTTGAGGGTGCTGGTGAAACTGCTATATCTTCTCCTGACTGAGACTCACTCTCTGGTGGGGCATGTCCATCACTGTCCTCTGACTCTTGGTCCCGTGCATCTGTGATGTTGAACAGTGAATGATTAATTAGCCTATTTGGACATGTTTTCACTTTTGTACATTGTTTTGTTCAATAAAGTTATTTTGAAACACTGTGTGTGGAGACTGACTTGCCTGTCACAATTGAATTTAAATGTTCTGATTTGCTATCCACCAGCCTTTCCTGTTGGTTTTGCTGACTGCAATTCCCATAATGCATTTGTGTGTTACAAGTAAAACATGGTCTGGAATACTATGTTCTGCATTAAGCCAGATCTGAATTACGCTGTTTGTTTGCTAACACTAAAATGTGGATGGAAATTGGCATGCATCTTGCCTTGGGAGGTACTGAGTGGTGCTGAGGAATCTAATGTGGTTACTCCAACAACTGCCTCCGGCTGCAGGGTGGACTCCACAAGGTCCTCCATGGCTGTGGTTGGTGTTTGGGTGGCTGGGTGGCTGGGCCGCCTCCAGTTGTTTTTGCTTCATCAAACCTTACTGCAATCCTTTCTTTGGCACCACTATGCAGGTCATACCACCTTTTGTGCAAATCTGCTATGCTGCGCGGAGCAACTGCCATTGCATTTATTTTCGTTTGCATTCCCAGCCACAAGTTTCTTTTTTCAGACTCTGGGACCTGCAGTGACTGTTTTCCAAACAATTTATCATGGCTCCTCACCACTTCTTCTATTAGTATCTCCAACTCCTTTTCACTGAATTTCTTTTGCCTTTTTTGCTGTGGTGTTTCTGAAGCCATGCTGCTGACTGCACCTGTTTAAAAGTCCCAAACTTTTCAAATGTGCAGCTCCCCAACAGTGTGCTCCTCCTCCTCACTCTCAGCACACAGGTAACAGCATGGGCGTGTTCACTTCCTGATTCTGACATCATCATGCTGCATAGTATTATGGGAATCTCAATTTGCGACTCGCCTTTAGCGATTTCGCAAAATTTGGGAGTTGGTATTTCAGGATCGTAAATAGCGATTGCGATTACTACTGAATCGCAAGTAATTCGCGATTTTTTCATACATTCCGTTTTGCGATAATCAAATTGCGATTCGGTAAAATTCGCAATTTGGTTATCGCAAAACGCAATGTTGAAGCATATACCCCAAAATTATCTGTTTGAATATTCCACTGTAGGACTTACATTTGCTTTTGCTCCCTGCTCAGCACTGTCCTAGTTTCCTTTCTGAGAGTGCTATTCTCTAAAATCCCTGGTCGAAACATGCTTAAACTGTGGTCATCTACAGATGGTTTATGTATGAGAGATGTACCCATGGCATTTCCATCAGCTTACAAAAAGGCATTAGGACAAATAAAGCTGGCTTTCACCCAATGCTGTCGAAAAAACACCTTCTCAAACTGGTGGGCCACTTACAAATAAACAAACTGAACTGAAAGGACAATTACCCAGTATTCATTTTAACCAATCCAGTGGATAAAGATATTGCAGATTTTACTTATTGTACTTGAAAGCTGTTGCCTTATCCCATCCTCTTTGTTCTCTCTTGCATCTTTTTATGTGACGTCCCCGCCTGTATTTTTTTAATTATGAAGTGCTTTTCATTTTTTTATTAGGTTCTATTTTACAGTTTTTAATTTCCTCTGGTATGTTTAAGTGGCTTGTAATCCTCTCTCTAGGGGGTAAAGTGCAAATGAAAATGCCAAATATTAAGTCGCATTAATGTGACTGGTCTTCCTTCCGACAAATGTGGGCTCTTTATAAGGAAGGATGGACACACTGTAGCTGATGTGCGTCTGCAAACACTTCCATTTACATGACTTAAACTCATAGCAAACCCGTTTATTATTTGCATCTATGGTAAACCTGACAGTAATTTGTTTGCCTGGTTTACCCTTTTCTATTTGGTCAAAACTGTTCTTAAATATATACTGCCAACTCAATAGAGCGTTCTTCGCCATATATTATCAATGCTAGGTTTCAGAGCTGGCCAAGATGGAAACTGGTCAACTTCCCACATCACGAGGCTTAATTGTTGAGCACCCACATTTAGAACTTTATTGTGGGTACAGTGGCTTAAAGAGGGGAGGAATTTTGAGGGTGGCGGCCTCCCCCCACCCACTCTTACCTGCGGCCGTCGCGGAGCGGCAAACACAGCAATCGGCAGCACCCGCGACCCCCTGCTCTTACATGGGACCGCCTCGGGCGGCAAACGCAGGGACTGCCATGGGCGGCCAAAGGTCTAGCCACGCCGCCCTATGGGTGGCATTCATTTAGAGATACTTATAATGGGGTACCAGTACCTCTGATTAGACCTTCGCCCGCCTGCAGTCAGGGGATCTCTAACATGCAAACACTGTGGGGCATAGTTATGACCCCCTCGCGCCACCAGGGTGTCACTTTTTGTGATGATCCAGTGGTGCAAATTACAAAATCATCCACTTTGCATGGCTTTAAAGGGCCCTTTAGATATGGCATACGGGCAAGGCAGCACAAATCGCTGCGTTGCCTTAATCTCTGCGCTCAGGAGGCATTCCACGGGCATTGCGGTGGGTGTTCCTATGTAACATTTTGACACTTCGCCAGATTTACAAGACCATGCAAACCTGGGGAATTGCCAAAACCTTGTGCTACCCGAGGTGAAGAGTAATGAGGAGAAATTACTTTATTTCTCCTAATTTCTTCCTCTTTCCATGAGTGCTGCATTCTGCAGCATACACAGAAAAAGGACAATAACTCTGGGGATTGTTTTTGTGCAGGAGTGTGACCTTTCCTGCACAAAAACAATCCTGCTGACAACACAGGAACCCCTGCACCATGGTGCAAGAGTGCCTGCATTGGCGCTAGGCTTCTACAATAGCGACGGCGCTGGGGGAAAGGACAGGAATGTACGGCATTAGCTAAATACGGTGCATTCCTGCCCTTTCACTTTGACATAGGGCAGCACCGCAAGGTGGTTTGCTGCGCTGCCCACCGTCAAATCCCCGTAAATGAGGCCCTAAATGCTTGGAGAGTGCCTGGAGCATTTCTTTTTAGCCCTCTACCATTTTTCTTTTAATTAACAAACAGACAGCTGCATACATTTTATTGGAAGTTGTCAGTGTGCCTCCATCACTTAGGAAGGTTATTGCAGGGTGCAGTCTGAGATGGCCTCACTTCATTGAGAAATGTGCAGGCATCTACATTGTGCGAACCATCAAGGGCAGCAGCACGTGAGGTTTGTTGTCTGTCAATGCACAAACAACCTGGGCTTTATTAACTTATTAATTAAAACTCTGCTGGTGTGTCACCTTTAATATGGAAAAAAGTGAGTACCAGTGGCACATGGGGCTTGCAATAATTATGCACATATTTTGAAAGTGGCTTTCGGCATGCGTAAGATGAAGCACAAAATAGACAAGTCCTGTTTTTGCAGAAGGTGAGCAAAACACATTTGTGGTGGCAACCTTAGGTCTGATTTTGTTCTACTATTGCATGTTCCTTTTGATTTCTGTGGACCCCAATTTAATCATTACTGGAATCTGCTGACCCCAACTGAATCATTATTGGATTACGAAGACCCACCCCACTCAATGAGTCATTCAGGAGCGGCCCGTGCAAGGAAGAGTGGTGGGGTGGGGATCGGGGATCGGGGGTACTCGACAAACGATGACGAGGGAAAATTAAAGAAATAAAAAGTCACCATCATGTGTCAAGTCCCCCCCACTCCTGGGGCGGGGTGGGGGGTCCGCTCCTGGAGTCATTATTGGCAACTGCAGACCCTAGTATAAGTAATTTGATCATTTGAACTGCACATATAATACACAACCATTCATCAAACGATTACACAAATAAAGAACTAGTTAATTTAATTCACAAGCGAATATTTTTAAAAAATGTCTTTCAATTGAAATGCTTGGAACTTTTCTAAATTCAAATGAAGCCACCCATCGTCCATATTATGTACTGTTTGATACACTTGCACTGCTCCCATGAATAAATCTCAGGATATCAACTCAATTTTTTGCATCCAATTTCATATTCCTTCATATTTACAAAATATTTTGACTTGTACAGTTTTACATTTTGCTTCTTTATTTATCTAGAGTTTAGGAATCTAGTAATATTATTTCATCTTCCAAGCAGACACGGGCCCCCTGAGTAGGTGTCGCGGACCCCCAGGGTTCCATGCACCACAGGTCAAGAACTGCTGCTCTAGCACTTAGATCTATTTGGTGACCAGGCTCTAAAATATTGAATGTTTTGCCTGTTTACTTCTACAGCATTCAGAGCCATGCAGCTTTGATGAAAACACTCACAACTTTACTGTTTGTTAATATAATCTTACCTGTTTTAATGCTGTTTGTCTTCTTCTTCTTTTATTATTTTAGCAGTTAGCTGGCCAATGCCAAGATAAACTTCTGGTAAATGTATGCTTACTCAATATTTGAAAAGAATAATAGAATTGATCCTACTGATCATTAAAGAAGCGCGCATCCATTCCATCAATGCATGAGAGTTTGGAATAAACAAAGTATTAGCCCATATCTACCTCTAGTCCGTGGTCCCTCCCTGGTCTTTCAGTAGATTGCTGTTGAGTAATACAGATTTATTCTCTGGGAAATGGCAGGGAATCAACAATTCGAGCGGTCAAAGGGAGGCACTGGCATCTGAGCCACCTAACAAGGGCAACATATCTGACCTCTAGATTTCCGAACTCCATGAAATATGTTTAAAAAGGTCAGGGATCATTTAATGTAAATGCAGGAAATAAAAGCAACTCTGGGTTTTCTTAATGCTTGTGTTTCTATCATAAATCCCACAAAATAGGGAGAACTCATAAAAATGTAAAGCCGTCTGCTATCCAGAAATTAAACAACATTTATTGTAGCTCATATGTTCAGTTCAAATTCCCAGATTGTTCTCAATACCTGGAAGTGGAGCTATGCCCTGCTGTGGATGCAGTCAGAAGCGCCTTAAGTTGTACGGCCAGGCTTTTCATCTTCCTCCACAGCTAGATAAACAAGAGACAGAGAGGTCTGCCCAAGACACAACACCAAAAACAGAACAGATGGTAGGGGAAGTCCGCGCAGGGGAGGGATAAAGGTAGCTCCAATAGGTATCCTGATAAAGGCTACTGCTCAAAGGTAACCATACAACGACCACCTCACGTTGCAAACTGTAGGCAAAAGCCCACATAAGTTCGAAATAAACAATTGGCAGCCAGGGCAAATAGCAGGTAAGCAGAAGCAGCAAATAAAGTCCAAATATCAGTGCTGGATGTATTCTTCTTGTTTTATTCCAAGCTTGCAAGATTTCTTTCAATGGTATCCATCTTCTTAACAAAATGACTTTAAAGCACAGGCCATGCCAACACGTGTTTCGTCCATGTGGCTATATGCCTTGGACTTCATCAGGGCAAAAAACAATAATTCATAAGCACTAGGCAATTGAAAATCACCTCAAGATAGGTCCTTAGTAAACTTAAAATGTCCATTCCTCTAATAGCAACCATAGTTTCCAAAGTTCAATATTACAAGTTAAAAGTCATCGCAGTCAGCCAAATTTCCTGAAACCGACTTCATCTGTACTGGCAGAGAAACCTCGCGTGTGAGTATCGGCGTTCTAGACACAACACATCTACCTCTGAATCACACATTCCTGTTACCAAAACATGGCATCTTGTGGAAGATGTTGATGAATGTGGGCAAAGATGTGGAGAGGACTTGTTGTGAGATCTTGCTACTGTCCCATCAGCTACAGAATATTCAGCTTTGAACTGAACCATGAAACAGTGGTAACTCTAACAAAGAGTCCCTGTTACCAAAACGTAAGCTCTTATGGGAAAAGATAATGAGTGGGGTGTAGATGTGGAGAGTTATCCTTGTGAGATCTCACCATTGTCCCCCATTCTTGATGGTTTATTCCTAGGAGGCCTTGGACCTCCCACAATGCCCATCTACGGCTGTGCTGGGAAATTAAACATCTTCCCATCATCATGCCAGTACAGTCACCGGCTTCTGCCCCCGGCAGCAGCGAGCATCAGATCTTTAGACATCCACATCTATGAATTTGGATATGGCTGTCCGTGTCATAGGCACATCGGAGATGGTAAACAGAGAGACCAAAGGTTATCAGAGCCTTGAATTAGAATGAAACTGGGTTGATGGGTCTGTCTCACCTCCAAATATCATTCAGAGGGTAACAAATGGATCTGCACATAACTACCTATGCCCCCCTGATGACACATACTCTCAAGACACATCTCAGAGCACCAAGAAACATAACTACCAAGTTTAGGGACATTCCAGTAATGTCTTAGATTACGTGGGTAATCAACTAGTCCCAAGAGACCTTAAAGAAGCAAAAACAATCAAACTTCTCCCCAAAAAATTGAGTCACTTGCAAATTTGAATAAGTGTAAAAAACAGGAAGGAGAAATTGAACCTTGCAAAAATAATACCTATTATGTTTTACAACCACTTAAAATGTAGTTGCATGTTTCACTATACTAATTCAACACTAATCCTCTATGGGTCCTGGAGTAACGTGCTGCTCAACCAAAAAAGCACGTTGACGCCTCGTCAGGGGTAGTAAGCGCTATACAATTGCAATTACAATACAATACTCAGATTCTGGTTCGCACACTTCTATACTCTTTGGTTTTAGTAATCAGTGTTCTTGTGCTAACCTTCTAATCTATACTAATATAATAAAGAGAGAGCCCAAACCTTTGAGGCAGGTAATCTCAGGAACCACAGCACCAATCACAACACCCAATACAGCGTTGGAAAGAGCAGTTGCAGCAGAAGGACATAGGCTATGCAGATGCCCACCATATACATTTAAAAGGTAAAAGAACCGTGCCAGCAAAGTAGTCCTTGTGGGCGTGTCTGCGTTGTGCTGTGGGCGTGTGCTGGGGGCGTGACAAACGCTGGGGGCGTGTGGTACATTCCGCCCTTCATGCCATGTCTCATATCGTGTGCTGTGGGCTGTGTGCTGGGGGCGTGGGCGTGTGTGGGGCGCGGGATTACGGAAAAAAAAGCGAGCGTTGTGCCCAATATTTCATTGGTTTTTCTTCCCAGGTTCTGTACATTCCAGCTCTTGGTGTCCACCTTGCTCCCTTTAAATACCCCTGCACCCCATAATTATAACCTACCCGTACTCCTTAAAATACCCCAACACCCTTAAACACTAACCCATCTTAACCCTATAAATATACCCTGTACCCCAAAACCCAAACCTACCCCTAAATCCTAAAAATACCCCTGTACCCCAAAACCCAAACCTAGCCCTGAACCCTATAAATACCCCTGTACCTCAAACCCAAACCTACCCCTGAACCCTAAAAATACCCGTGGAACCCCAAAACCCAAACCTAGCCCTGAACCCTAAAAATACCCCTGTACCCCAAAACCCAAACCTACCCCTGAACCCTAAAATACCCCTGTACCCCAAAACCCGAACCTAGCCCTGAACCCTTAAAATACCCCTGTACCCCAAAACCCAAACCTACCCCTGAACCCTAAAACTACCCCTGTACCCCAAAACCCAAACCTAGCCCTGAACCATAAAAATAACCCTGTACCCCAAAACCCAAACCTACCCCTGAACCCTAAAATACCCCTGTACCCCAAAACCCAAACCTAGCCCTGAACCCTACAAATACCCCTGTACCCCAAACCCCATACCTATCCCTAAACCCTAAAACTACCCCTGTAACCCATAACCCAAAACTATATCTGAACCCTTAAAATACCCAAACACCCTAAAACATATACCTCAGTACCCCAAAACATATATCCCTATACCCATACTTACCTTATCCAAACATTAAAAAAACATGCTTTTACCATTCATGCATTTACAACTAATTTCGTTGTAAATGTATGCTTGGTAAAAGCATATAAAATGTAATGCCATGCATTATAATGGCATTGCGGAGTCATGGTACTTTCGTAATGAAAGTATGCTGAGTGATGGTATGCGGAAAGAAAGTTGCGGAATAATGGGTGTTTTCCCTCCCTCGGTAAGTACATTGGTGGCACGGCGGCCCACATCTCCAGCAACATACTCATATTTTTTCACCACCGATTTGAAAAATGCACAGGTCTCTCTCATTGATGGCCAGCACCGACATACACTTTTAGACACACCTCCCGCCACAAGTTCTAGAATTGCGAACTTTAGAGCTGTGGAGCTACGTTCGAATCTCGGCATCAGCTCAACATCCTGTGATTCCAGGCAAATCGCTTTGTCTCCCCGTGCCTACCACAAATGAATGAGTTCTTCTGTAATGTAAATTGTGCTCATGCCATGTTGTCGAGTTCGCGCTATATAATATTGCAAGGAAAAATAAAGTAGGGAAACTCGAGTTCACACACTACTGAACGCGCACTCTTAAGTGCATCAGCAGTGCACTGTGAATCGAAGCGTTTCACAGGCCTGTCACAGATAAGAAATGCTATCCAAACGAAATCCTACAAAAAATATACTACTGGCCGGCAGCAATTAATACCTGGACAACGTCGGGACGGGCTGCTAGTAATCAATAAAACACTAAAACCAGAAATAAACGTTCTTTGTTGCCAAAGCAGAAAGCCTGACAACCTCAAAATTCAACATTTTACAGCTCAGATATATACCGCTTGTCGGTGCAATGGTTTTAGCTCATTTAAGCAACGCATTTTGCCAGCATCCATTTTGAAAGAGCAGTTTGTGCCCCTCAGTAATCACTGAAAACCAGATCTCACATCATTCGCATCTCTGTCCCTCGTTCCATCACCAAACCACCTCATACTACCAGTGAAAGCATCTGTACTCGAAACTTGCTATTTATTAACACACAGCTACAGGACTGCCAAAGATTCCTTGGTCGAAGATGTGAAGAAATATTTTGACTGCTTCTAGAGAGGTGTTTACATTTAAAAGAAGGTTAGGCTGAACAAAATTTGTCAATAACTGAACTAGAATGGATTTGAGGCATAACAGACATTGCACCAGCAGGCGCAGGAAAGTGATTACCATTTCTTATCTGAGGAATCTTTTTAGTTGACTGAGAGGTTGCTACAGCGCGGCTCCAAAAATAATTTTAATCAATACTCACCATTTCCCTGAAACCCTTTGAACACATAACCATTCGTCAGTGGGGTCCATAACACTGCACATTTACTCTGTTCACTTATACTTGGCTTCAAGGCTTTTGGTGAATCGCAATGGAGAAATGCTGTAACATTTGATGGAGTGTCTAAAACTTATCTAAATCAGTTATTATTTACACCTACGGATTATTACTCTTTACCATGGTTTTATTCAAACATTTAATTATTCAGACGCACCACCATAGTGGCAATGGATCTGCTAGAAAGAAAATTAGGCGTAGGAAAATCACAAGACCAGTTTTTAAAATTCCATTTTCCCAACTTTATTAAAAGCAAAACTTTATTATGTCTGACATTTATGCATTAATTAATTCTTTATTCAGTAAAATCTTAAACTTTATTTCAAAATGATCATTTTATTTAGAGCTCAGGAAAAATCGCTTATTTTAGACATCAGTTAAAAGTTTAGCAAAGAATAGATAGTTCCAAATTCATTCTCTCCTAATATCCCTAACTAACACCCTCATCTTATCACTCAGTCCTGTAAAGCAAACAAAAAAATTCAAAGAGTTCTTACATCCAGGAGTCAATCTTCAGCCGGGCAGCACTTCGAGTGGAAATCGAAAAAGTGACCCCCTCTAGATGAAACCAGGGGTTTTTATACACTAATTTTCTAACTGAATCTATCTAAAATGTATCTACTATTACTTATTTGGATTCTGATTGGACAAATTCGGGGTGGGTGAGCATCTCCTCACCATTACAACATCATTTTCACAACGATTCAGCAGAAAAATAAAGGGGCTTTGTTTTAGGACAGTCTTTGGCCTAGTCATTTCCTTGAGTGGCAACATCAGGACCTTTTCCCATGATCACAACATTCAAGCGTCCATGTTTGGCACCCATGCTAGGTTCCGGGCAAGGTAGCCTTGAACCTCCTTGAGCACAGGCAGTTCACTCTGACTTGCAGGCTTTTGGCGCGCCTGCACTGTCCAGCTTTTGCTCACAGTTTACCCGGGCAGCCATCTTTCATACAGGCCTCAGAGGCCACTTTTTGGAACTATCATAGAAACAAACACAAATTCATGTTAAATATGGAAATAAAACCCTTTTGTTTACCTCCCACCATACTAATGTTTCCCCTTTAGTTGTTACCTTGCAAATAAGCCGCACAAATGCGTTTTATACTTACATATTCGACCACTTCTTAGCACAAAACGTGTACAATAAGCACATTTAAGCTGCGTTTGTTTATATCTAGGCTGTGCATTAATTCACAACATGATAACAATACATATTAGTTAATTTTATTGCAACATTCAGGCAAAATTAGTACTCCTGTGTATAATAAATGTATGCATCTTATACTATGGTTGATTAGTTCACAAAACATTCCATTAGTAAATGTTAACGTTATGGAACATTGATTTCGAGAGCGGTACACAAAATGTTGTTTTTACCACCTTGCTCCATCAAGGTCAAGGTAGTCAGCATTAATAAAACAATCTAACTTCTGTGTAGCCCATTGTGCCACAAAGAGGACCAGGAATCAGTAAATTAAGTTAACAGGATTTATTACAAGTAAATAGCCAATCCAATATATACACAAATCAAAAACATATTATAAAGGTACAGAATTGCAACTGCAATCAAAAGAGATTCAGATTTAATAGCATTAGACATGCAATGAACGCATTCACAGCAATATGGATACTGAGAAATAGAAATTGGTGCTCCTTCAGGAAAATCCGGTCCTGCTTCCGAAACATGAATAGATTCTGAACTCATCTAACCCAAGTTCTGAATCTAAGATATGAATGAGTCACTGGAAAAGATTTCAGAGGAATTCAGAAGTGCGGGAAGGTGTCAGCATAGTGAATACTCCAGTATACGTCTTCTAAAATGTGAATAAGTGTTTAGCATAAAGCTACACATTTGCAAGAAAGCAGAGAGGCCTGTACCCCACAAAGTCAAAGGGGATCAGAACTAAACTCTATCGGTGTGAGACTTAATCAAAACCAAAAAGTTTCAAGAACAATCCTATTTTCCCCACGTCACCAGAAACTTAATTATTTATCCTCCCCACAGTAGGTACCGCCAACATCTTTCGAATTTCCCATCCCACAAACTTGGACAGTCACTGCAACCTTGAGCATCTCCCCGTCCTGATACGCGATGAATAGGAGGCTTCTTCTGCTCATTAGTACTTCACGTCCTTGCCAAAATTTCTCTTCTCAGGCATGACTATCAATAACACAATTTCTCTCTCTATGAAATTATGAAGACATACCTGCAAAAGAAAGAACAGGCAAGGCAAGCAAAATACATTTCAAAATTAAGGCCTTTAGTCAAGCTAACTTTATTTAAGTAATTCAATGTGCATTTTTATTCTGTGAATATATATGCAGATGTAGCTTCAGAATAAATGCAAACGAGAATAAATTGGCTCATGATTACAAATAAAATGTGTTGTAATAAATGCAGCATAACTTGAAACACAAGTGTAAATGCAAATGAGAATTACATGTCTTCACAGATAAACTAAAATGTAACCTACAAACGTTTATGAACCTCTAGCTTGTACAGTGAACAGATACCAATATGAAATGCTTCATTTCATGTTAATAAAGTTAGAGCACACAACGTATATAATCCCAGTTGGCGAACACTACGCCCGAACCACTGTAGCGAGTCTTAAAAAAGTAGCGAATGATTGTTTAGCTTTGCTCACAGAAGCCAAGGAGGCTGGCCATATTTGTGAAGAAGAATTCTGTTTCTTGAATAACCTTGAGCCTAAAACACCAGCCATGTATGGCCTGCCTAAAGTGCACAAAGATAAATTGAATCCACCTATGCGTCCAATAGTGAGCAGTATTGACTCACTATTGGAACCAGTTAGTAAATATGTTGACCACTTTTTAAGACCCATTGTTTGCAAGCTTAAATCTTATGTGCGAGATTCAGCGCACATTATCTCTTTGGTTGAGGGCACCCCCTTCTGTGAAGAGACTCAGTGTTTAGTAACCCTAGACATTGAGTCTTTGTACACTAACATTCCGCAGACGGCTACCATAGAGGTAATTGATGAAATTTTGTCTGGAGAAGATCTTGGTGGGGCCAACAAAGATTTCATAGTTGAATGTGTAAGACTCATCCTCACTAATAATGTGTTTCTCTTTAAGAATGATTACTACAAACAGCTCAAGGGGACCAGTATGGGGGCCACCTGTGCCCCTAGTCTGGCCTGTTTGTATGTAGGTAATTTTGAAAACACACACATTAATAACGAATTGGCCCCTTTTTTCGAGAATGTAGCGGGCTGGTACCGCTACATAGACGATATTTTCTTTATATGGGAAGGGCCAATCGAATTACTTGATGAATTCCTTCTTTGGATAAACCTAGGAGATCCAAACCTAAAATTTACCTCATCCTATAGTACCAGCAAGGTTGAATTTCTTGATATCTGCATCAAGAACTGCAATGGAGCCTTGGCAGTGGAATTATTTACCAAGCCAATGGCTAAAAACACACTGCTGGAATTCTCCAGCTTCCACCCAAAATCACAAAGGGAAAGCATCCCCTTCAGTCAGTTTCTTCGCCTCCGTAGAAATTGTTCTGATTTAAATGATTACTACGACGCCCAAGGAGCTAATCTGGGATTACAAATTAAGGAGAAATTCAAAATTAATGTTTTTTGTTTGAGTTTAATCCTTTTTCCCTGTGAACTCCTTTTTACTGGAATGTTGTTTTTATTGATTATTGTACCGTCCTGTATGTGTTTCCCAATTTTTAGCTTTTAATTGATGTAATGTATGTTCAATAAATTGTTTTATACTTTATTTTTGCCAGAGTGTTTTCACATATATTGTAATTTTCACCTGTTTACATTGCTTCCTTGTGATATGTGAGGTGTTGGTAGTTTATTGTATGTTTGTGAGTACCTATGTACTATTGTAAATTCGCCCAAAGGGAATTTCTTTCTGACTTGCTATAATCCCAGTCAGACATGAACATTGCGCTTCTGTGACGTGTAAGGGTGGAGCCTATGTTGCGCTGCTCCACACCCCAACAATGACACTCGGGTAAGAATTTCCATCTACAGCAATACCATCCCACCCGGACTCTCCTCCTCCAAAATGCCTAGGAATTCTCAGATTCCTAGGAAAAAAGCATTGGCAACGCCAAGACATGAGACGTTGGCAAGCGTACTAAAGATTTATTGAACTTTTCAAACATACGCAAAATACAAACATATTTGGCAATCACATAAAAAAAGATAAACATAAAGGTGGGGTCCACATCTCAGGCACACTAGGCCTGTCACTGAAGTTAACTCGATTTCAGACAGAGGGCTTTTTCATTTTTGGTCAATCAATCAATCATAACATTTGTATAGCGCGCTACTCACCCGTAGGGGTCTCAAGGCGCTGGGGGAGGGGGGTACATTACTGCTCGAAAAGCCAGGTCTTGAGTTGCTTCCTGAAGGAGAGATGGTCCTGGGTTAGCCAGAGGTGGATGGGGAGGAAGTTCCAGGTCTTGGCCGCCAGGTAGGAGAAGGATCTTCCTCCGGTGGTGGCTCTGCGTATGCGTGGAACGGCGGCGAGGGCGAGGCTGGTTGATCGTAGCTGGCGGGTGGGAGTGTAGAAGGTCAGGTGGTTGTTGAGGTACTTGGGGCCCAGGTCGTGGAGGGCCTTGTGTGCGTGGGTGAGGAGTCTGAACGTGATCCTCTTGCTGATGGGGAGCCAGTGCATGTCTCTCAGGTGGCCGGAGATGTGGCTGTGTCGGGGGATGTCCAGGATGAGTCGTGCGGAGGCGTTCTGGATGCGTTGGAGTCTTTTCTGAAGTTTGGCTGTGGTTCCGGCGTAGAGGGTGTTTCCGTAGTCCAGGCGGCTGGTGACGATTGCCTGGGTGACCGTCTTCCTGGTTTCGGTGGGGATCCACCGGAAGATCTTTCGGAGCATGCGTAGGGTGTTGAAGCATGATGATGAGACGGCGTTGACTTGTCGGGTCATCGAGAGGGAGGAGTCCAGGATGAAGCCCAGGTTACGTGCGTGGTCCGTTGGCTTGGGAGTGGTGCCCAGGGCAGGGGGCCACCAGGAGTCGTCCCAGGCGGAGGGCGATGATCCCAGGATGAGGACTTCCGTCTTGTCTGAGTTCACTTTCAGGCGGCTGTTCTTCATCCACTCGGCGACGTCTTTCATCCCTTCGTGTAGGCTGGTTCTGGCGGTGGCAGGGTCGTTGGTGAGGGAGAGGATCAGCTGGGTGTCGTCGGCGTAGGAGATGATGTTGAGGTTGTGTTGGCGTGCGATGGCTGCGAGGGGGCTCATGTAGACGTTGAAGAGGGTGGGGCTGAGTGATGATCCTTGTGGCACGCCGCAGATGACTTCACTGGCCTCGGATCTGAATGGGGGAGGCGGACTCTCTGGGTTCTTCCGGTGAGGAATGAGATGATCCACTCCAGTGCCCTGTCTTGGATTCCGATGTTGCTGAGGCGCTGCACTAGGGTGCGGTGGCAGACAGTGTCGAACGCTGCGGAGAGGTCCAGGAGGATGAGGGCCGCTGTTTCCCCATTGTCGAGCAGGGATCTGATGTCGTCAGTGGCTGCGATGAGGGCGGTCTTAGTGCTGTGGTTGGCTCGGAAACCGGACTGCGAGTGGTCGAGGGATCCGTTCATCTCTAGGAAGGCGGCAAGCTGTCTGTTGACGGTCTTCTCGATGACTTTGGCGGGAAAAGGGAGGAGCGAGATGGGGCGGAAGTAAATGATATGTATAATATCCTTACATATAGGGGCTTTCAGTTACTCCTCTTTATTCAGTGCACTAGTCACATTTTAATTCCACTACTACAGCAAACAACATGTCACTGTAGGTCAGCCCCATTCTGCTATCGGCAGGGCCACTGGAATAATGTAGCAGGGGAAGACCAAGTTATGCTTCAGGGTTGACTAAATTATGCCGCAAGAAAAGGCAAAATATATTCCACAACGCGCCACATTTTTTGTTAGTATTGCCTCATTATTTTTTGCATTTTTCCACCTGTTGGACACTATCTGGACAAAGGTTTCACCTCAGTAGTATCAGTTTGACACCCAAATACAGCAATAAGCTGTGCAACCTGTGCAAGGGACCTTCCAGTGCGCTGCAACACTTGTCACTTCAATTTCAGTAACTTTTGATCCGTTTAACCTACAAAAATATTTTTTGTTGTTAAAATTGCAGATCATGGAACAGATGATGCATAATATGGCAAATTCGTAGCTATGCAGAAAACGCCACAGCCGCAAAATTCCAATAGCCCAGGGTTTTGGCTAATTTTACTTTGACTGACTGCATTCTGCTCTTTTATAAAGACTACGTCCACACACAAAGTAGTTCCATTCAGTACCAGGCACTGCTATCGCAATGTGTGCTTACTGAGACCCAAAAATATTTTTGTCTTAGTCAATCTTTATTAGATCGACGAGGGCTCCACAGCTTCCCCAAAAAGAAAGTGCTAAAACCATGATACACCAAACCAAGTATTGACAAAGCCAAAGGACTGGTAGCCAATTACAGGCATTTTTGCGTTGAAAATGCTTGTTTTTTCGGTCCAATCGTTTTATCTTTTAGCCCAACGCCAAGATGCCTTCCGGACACTTTTCATGTTTAATAAATACCTGACTCACTCGTGTTGCCTTAGGAGACTCGTAGCTAGCCTGATAAAAAAGAGCTTATTAAACTTGCAGATGCAAAAATATTATTTGTACGAGAGCGGCTATAAGGCCTTTCTATGGGTGTGTGAATAAATGAGGCAATGAGACGGTAACATGAACTAAAATGTCAGCCTCAGTAAAATTTATGAGCCTTTTGTATTTGCCTTGAGCGAGATATGATGACATGTGTGAGCAGGGGCAGATCTACACCACCTGCCAACAACTATCACCTTAAGCAAACCATGCGAATTTTCCTGATTTAAATTTGTATAATTATTTTCTCTCAAATTTCGCGCCACATTTCACTTGGCGTCCAACACGCCTGCCTGCGGGCGAGACCATTAGTGATATAAAAATGGCCGACCCTTCAATTAATATATATTGAGCCACTGTGCAAGAATAATAAGTATAGAAAAGCAAGTCAATAAACTAACACTGATCTCCTCACGAGTGAAAAGAATTGGTGAGGCCGTCTCATCCCGGATTCACAAAGTCAGACTCGGTTTTTTTCGTTTTTTTTTTAATGATGCAGATGTCTAATTATTCCCCCTTCCACTTCCCGCCATCCCCCCCTTTTCGGAACTGAGCTGGGCGCGCGCTGCTGGAGGTCGCGCGGTAGCTAAGGCTGGTTAACAGGTGACTGCCATTTCTCATCCTCCTTGAAATTGGCAGGTGTTGAAGATATGATATGATGGATGCCTCATGCCTCACACTCCCGCCCTCGCCGCGGGCCCCCGCCCACCTGCTTCTTTAATCTCTGGTTCAAGTTGCAGCCAACAGGCCTCAGCAGCATCTGAATCAATAAACCCTCATCTAATGGGGGGCGCGGGAGGTTCGCCTCCTCCCCCCTCCTGGCTCCAGCAGCGTCTTCGCACTTCTGTGGAATGAAAGCATCAGATATTCCTTTGTGGGGTCCTGGAGAGGAAGACATTTTTACACTGATGGATCTCTTGAAATATGAAAAAAGAAAAACATTTGTTGTATAATATGAGGTTAGCTCCTCATTGGCCCTTTTACGGAACATGCACTGGTCTGGTGTTAACTCCAGCGCAGGGCCACTGGAATTATGCGGCAGGGACGAACCACATTATGTGGTAGGGTTGAATTATGCGGCGTAATGTGGCACATTTCGTGAAAGTATTGCTTCATTATTTTGTATTAGTTACATAGGTTAACACTGTAAGGGCAAAGGTTTCGCCTTTTAAGTACCAGTCTAAAACCATAATACATCAATAAGCAACAGGAAGGTGACATGTCAGCCCTTGCAAAGGACCTTCCACTGCACAGTAATAGGTGTCGCTACGCTTTTAGTCACTTTTGATCCATTTGAGATATACATTTTTTGGGTGGGTAACATCTGCAGATTATACAACAGATGACTGATTATGTGGCATATATGGCAAATCCATAAATATGTGAAAAAACACCACAGATTCAAAATCACATAATTCCAGTAAACGTGCTCCAGGGCCATGAACATTTGGGGATTGGTGTTAAACGTTAAGTAAACGACAATTTCTTACAGTGGATGACTCCTCTACTCAGTTCAGAGCCTGTATGAGGAGCAGTGAAAAGACATGGGGCATATTTACGAGCCCCTTGCGCTGCCGTAGCGGGATTTATTTGTGACGCTCCGGCGGGCAAACCTTGAAATCATATCTATGAGGCCACGCAAAGCTACTTTGTGTGGCTTCGAATGACCTCATAGATATGGAGTAAGGCAAGGCAACGCAAATCGCTGGGTTGCCTTACTCTGCCATTAGGGAGGCATCCCATGGGCATTGCAGGGGGTGTTCTGACGCTACACCCATGGATTTTGATGCTTCCCCAGATTTACAAGTCAAAATCAACAGGGGTATACCCAAATAACCCTTTCATACCTGGGCATGGGATGTAGTTTTATACAATATCAAATGGTATAAAGGAATAAATACAAGATCTTTTCTGAGTAGGGCACATTTAACCCTATCCATGCTGATGACGGAACCGCTCCGTCATCAGCCACGGTGGCTCTGTGCTGATGATGGAGCGGTTCCGTCATGGCCCGGCCGCCGCGCCTGCGCGGCGCTGATTTCGCACCTGGCGGCGCGTTCTATTGAGCGGGCGGGGCCATGACAGAACCGCTCTGTCATGAGCACAGCTCAACCGCGGTTCCGTCACCAGCATGCGCCCGCCGCCCGGCCCCCCGCCCCCTTAGCGCTGCGGCGGAATAGCCGCCACAGCGATGTGGTTAATTACCCTCTCCACAATTATTATTCTTGATGAATGCATCAAAACATATTTATAACCCACATGGACAATAGCACTTAATCAATGAATATAGACACAGAAATTACATATATCACAACGTTCTGTATATAAACCAAAAACATAAATATATAACACAATAACCCTAACAAATTATTCTCACTAATGTCCTCCTTACACTTCTGGAAGGACCACTAAGAAGTAATCCAGGTGGCACACTTAATGCTAGTCAACTAGTACAAATCGTTCTAGTATGACACCCTCCAATTCTAAACAATCACTACAATTCTAATGACTCCTCCTTAGAAGCGTCCCCAGATTTACAAGACCATGTAAACCTGGGGATGAGCCAAAATATTATGCCTCCAGAGGTGAGGTGCAACTTTCTGCATTCTGCAGCACTTATAGGATGAGGAACATGCCTCAATGGAGTGTTTCTGTCCAGGAAGGTGCCCCTTCATGCGCTTAAACAATCCCGCTGACAACACAGGCCCCGTTGGGGGAAACAACCTTAACTACGCAGTCAAAACACCGCAATACAATCACAACGCAGCTTTTACAACGCAAGTCGTTACCACGACTTGCACTGGAGGGCGCTCTAGACTAAGGAATATAGTGATTTACTATTCCAACACCTTCCCTACTGTACTTAGGCTGGAGTTGGAATAGTAAATTATACTATTCCTAAATCCAGAACCCTACAGCGCAAGTCATGGTAACGACTTGCGTTGTAAAAGCTGCGTTGTGATGTACCGCGATCATTTTGATTGTGTGGTAACGTCATACATCCCCCCTTGCACCATGGTACAGGTGTGCTTGCGTTGGCGCTAGGCACGAGCGCAGGGAGAAATGACAGGAATGCACCGTATTGAATTAATACTGTGCATTCCTGTCCTTTCACTTTGACGTAGGGCAGCACAGCAAGGAGACCAGCTGTGCTGTCCTTTGCCAAATCCCTATAAATTAGGCCCTATATATTACTTACTAGTAATGCTCTTTACTCCAAGTCCCAATCTTTCTTGTCACATTCCTTACCTAGTGACTTTCCTCTTGTCCTGCAGACAGACTTTGACCTGTACAAGACCTACTGAAAATGTGCATCATGCTTATGAATATTACTAGTACGCCAACCACTTGTTACCTCCTCGTCCATCGTTTTCTTCCCACTCTTTACAGAGTATGGATGTACTGAAGCCATTAAATGGGAACACAGATCTTTATTTATATACTTAAGAGACAAGCACTGACATTAATTTAACACAAAGGATGAGAGAAATCGTAAAGTCCTCGAAATTATACTTTTGCAGTGAAATGTGGTCTGCCTGTACCTCGCATTACATTTTTTTTATGAACGCACACTTCAGGTAAAATGTCTGGCAAGATACTGGCAGGAGACCAGTTTAGGCAAAAGATGCCCTTAGTGAGATATTTTCTGCGTGAAAGAGTCTGCCACCTGCAAAAAGTAAATGAAATTGCCTTCTGCAAAGTGAAAGTAATTTTGGGAATTTCGCATAACACTAAACAGCTGAAATATTGCTTCCCATTTGTAAAGAGTAATGAGAAATAAAAGTATGATAGGAACCCCAAGTAATCTCTAGTCGATCTACTCTGTAATGAGCTTCAAGTGAAGTCTTTATTTATTTATTTAATTTATATAGCGCAAATCAGCTACCCACCAAAGGGTTTCCCGGCGCTGAAGCCTGATCCAATAACGAAGGGTTCCCCTTGCAGGCTTTTGACCATGACCAGACACCATAAGTCACAGAGCATCAGACATACAATAAGAAAATATTCGAGCAACATAAAGAGAAAGTGCTCTGTGTACATCAAGAGAATGTAATCTCTCCTCCTCAGACGAGAAACAAGGGAAAACGAGTACAACTAAATGCTGAGTTTGGGAATTTCTTCAAGTGTCCTGGGCAATTGGGATCACTAGGCTCAATTAGCATGAATCAATGCCTTTTAGCACTGGTACCCAGTGTTTAATTTGAGCCAGTGGTTTCCTTTGCTCGGCACCATCAATTAATTGCCAGAACCTGCACTTATGACAGCTGCCACATGGTGGCGCTGTTTGTGTAGTTTAAAGATGACCAGAATAACAGTTGTTTGTTAATTCAATATCTATTAAAAACAACTAATACCTGCCACCCAAGCCGTTCTTTAAGTTTTGGGGGCCTCAAACAGTCTGAATTGTCAACTTGTAGTAATGTGATGGTTTGTAGTTGTGTAAGTACAGTGGCAATATGTGGTGCGAACTGCGGTGGCCTCCTGACGAGGGCCTCTCTGCACTTTTTACAAATTAAGCACTGCGTGGTGCCCCAGTGTGTTACCCTACTTTTAGACCCAAAACTAATCAACAATAACTTTCATTCAGCACTTGACTCTCAGGGTAGTGAATTTGAGCAGCTCAAGGCGTAGGCAGATGGTGTGAGTATAGAAACTCAACAGAAAATACTCATCAGATTTCAGTTCATAAATCACTGTCCAACCAGACCTTCGTTTAGAAATACAAGTACTTTACTACTGCTTACACAACAAGAGATACTATGCATAATCAAAAGAGGGCATGTGTTATGACCACTAACTAGAGCATTAACCATGATATCCTCACGGACAGTCTATGGTAGTAAAATGTATTAGCCCATTGACCAATGAAAGGGACTTTCTCTGACCCAGTGAGAAGCTGCTGCATCTCAATTGGCTCACAGTGATTCAACAGCCCAGTAGATCACTCTTCACCACCTGCCTGGGTGCAGTATCACAGTACCTACCTGCCCGGCCAAGGTCTTGCAGTTCTTAGTGACAAGGGCATGCCTGCCAGTGTCACTGTGAGTGGAGACACCCTATTGTGTATCCGTAACAAACCACTGAGCGCGGGTGATACTGCCTTGGCCTATCACAGCTGATGTGTCATCGCTCTTGCATTGAGAATGCCGGCGGCCACCAATCAGCATAGTAGCGGCAGTGCTAGCACCAATGAAGAGGAAACCACGTCAGAGTCACAGTGCTTGCGATTCACTCAATGATGTGGTTTCGGATCGGACTCGGGTCCAGTCACAACATACCACACATAAAAGCTAGGTGCCTACTCTCAGTCATAGCTTTGATGTCATTGTACAGGTGCAGTCTCTTCACTGTGCTTGTAAGGTTCCTCCTGTACTTCAGCAGTGATGAATGCCCACTTTCTTGAGCAAATGGATGCATCTCAGTGCTGGACACTTGGCTTCAGGTGCGCTCTGTCGAGTCCCCCACAATACCTTCTGGTTCAGGTGCATCCGGCTATGCTGGGGACACTTCAGGGACCTTGAGCCTCGCCCACACCACAGCAGTGCTGCGCCACCCAATGGTCCAGTTGTGGAGTTGAATTGTCTCACTTAGGCTCTTTCATAGCCCCTCTCCATCACATCAGCATCTCCCTCATGCAGTGGCACCTACAACGTTCCTCCTAAGGTGTTGGTTAGCTCTGTCCTGTACGCAGAGTCCAGCAGCATCTATTGGTGAACTTCTAGAATTTCCCTAGGCTATTGACCCTTGACCCAGAAAGGTGAGTCAGCAGTTGTTATTTCACCTTTAGAGCTTTAAGTATTCTCCCGGTTACCACTGGTGTGGGACCCCAGGCTTCTGCTGAGGAAAGCCTGGCACTGTGACTGGAACTTTGTGCCTCAAATTATGCCCAATTTGCAGACAGATGTTGTGTATCCCAGTAGTTCAGTTCTGCTCTTTTGGTATTTCCACACAGACTGGTCCAGCAATGGCCTTTATGTGAGCAGGAAGTTGCTGTAAAGCTGGGTGACTAGTCCAGGAGAAACTCAAACCAAAGGCACAACAGATATGCAGGTCTGCCACCCAGCTACTTGCTATCCTATGGGATGCAGATGTAGCCTATCCAGAGGACAAATGGCCACAAAAGGGAAGCGGAAACGTTCTATCTGCAAATGTACCCACAGTCTCCTATTCTATGCACTCAGCCTGTCTGGCTCACTACAAAGGCCTACTGGAATGTCTGAAAGAGTCCTCCGATTCACTGCAGGTGTCTGGGCTATCTCTGACCCTCCACCCTAAGTACAACTTGGATACTGTAACATACAAAATGGAAGCCAGTGTGGCCATGGCCACCTATACTACAAACACTCCATGCATTTCTTACATGTAGGCAAGTTCACACATTGAACATCTTTGTCCCAAATGGATGGATGAATGGGACTGGCAGCCAAATTTAAAAACATGGGAGAGGCCATTAGGCCTCTCCCTAGCTGGCTACAGGCAAAAGGTCTATCCTGCAACTATAATTACTTTGCTGACACCACTGCCAGTCTTCTACAGTCTGTTGAGATGATAGTAGTCACTCACTTCAAAATGAAGGTGCACTTAGTGTGCTCCTCTGACAGCAGAGAACCACTCTGGGTCTCATGCTGTATGATGGAAGAACCTACGTGCACAGGAGTAATAGTCATGTGCACTGAGGTGGGAGTCAAAAACACTGCAACCTTTTATGGGGACACTTTTCACTAGAGTCATGTACAGGACCTTTCTCCGGCCAAACACAGAGATAGGTAAAAATCAGAGGGGACTTTTGGAAAAAAAATCAAGACTAGAACGTAAGACGGCTCTGCCTGGAAAAAAACAAAAAACAGACTGAAAGCAAAGAAAATCACCCAGCTTACCCACATTCTATCCAGAACACACTGTGACCAGAAAACTACCTTGACAGTTACCAAAAAACTCTGCCATGCTACATGGAGTTATGCAAGCGGAGGAGTGCATTAGGTCACGCCATTCGTGCTGATTTTTAGCACCGGGTATTTGTCCCACACTGGAAAATCAGCGCAAATGGCACCATGCGCAGCGCAAAAGGGTGCAGCTTCTTTCTGCCGCTCGAGTAGATTTTCGGCTCGAGCGGCAGCGTCCTCAACGTGAACAGATGGTTTCTCAACATGAGCAGTCGTAACCATTGCCGACCGCCCTTGTTGAGAAATCCAGCTGGGATGTGGTCTAGCATTGGATTTTCCTCGTTCACCAACTAAACTCCAGTCATCATACACTCCTTACCAAGCTCTAAAAAGAAAGCACACAATTCTGGATAATAGCTCCATATTCCTGTACTGTTACAAAAGCAGAAGGCTTGGCAAGGATGGCGCGTAACCGACATTAATGCCAAAACATACAAGTTCCACTTTCTGGAATGATTTTTGTTTTTTTAAATCTTTCTTTTTGGGATTTTCTTTTTTTTTTATTTTTATTTTTTTTTAAACCTTTATTGTACAGAGAATGCTCACAAATACGGGCCTACAACCCGGCGGGCCGGCCACCACAAAGAAGGAACATAGTCAACAGTACAGAAGCACATACAGAATATCACAACAAACCATACAGGAAGTAAAGGCTAAAAGCCATAGAGCAACCAGCAGGAGCAGGATACGAGAAGGTTGATTTTCTAATACAAGAACGGGAATAACAGGATAAAGACAGGTAGTAAGTCTCGGAGGGCCGTGGTGGGCCGCGAACAAGCAGCAGTATAATATACAGGATAAAACAACAATGACAAATACGTATCGGTAAAGCCAGGATGGGGGTCCCACCGTAAGAAGCAATGGCGCCCGCCGTCCAGCGCCCACCCACCACAACAGGAACATAGCACAACAAACAGAACTTAAAAAAGCTTAGTATAGAAAGCCCTCCGTCACACAACCCAGGGGAAACGGACAAAACCCCCCCACAAAAGGGGGGAGGAAGGGAGGGAAAAAGGGGGAGAAAGGGACTAAAGGTGAAGAGAAGAACGCTACCTCAAGCATGCGCCCCGTGGCAAACGAAGCAGGAAACCACAAATCAATACACGGAACCGGTAGCAACCGGAGCCAAACTACGTAGTGAGCCAAAGTCACAGCAAGACCGAAAGGCCCGTGCATCAAAAATAACCCCCCCCCCAGGGGGATGCATGCTGAGACCGCGTCCCGAAAAAGAGGACACATAAGAGCCCTAGAACCAAAAAAAGGGGAAAAATTGGGGGGAAACTCCCCCCCCCCAAAAAGACAGACCCCCCCCACCCCGCAAGCCCACCCTGCACCCCTGCAGAAGGCTATGGCCTACCCCCCAGCAGCGTGCCTGTCGCCCTAATCAGAACCCGAAATATAGAAGAGTAGAGGCAAGACGGAACCATAAAGACAAAAAGGGGGGAAAGAAGGGATAAGGGAGGAAAGAACAAGGGAGAGGGCCATCAGACAGAATCATCGGCTCCCACCCTCCCGTCCGAAACAACAGAACCCTCGGGAAGACAAAAGTTCTAAGGATACATTCCAGGAATACGACAAAAAGCCGACATGGTCATACCGTTACAGGCCGATCATCCAACCATTACAAGACAAAGTCCACAAAGGCAAGATCGTCTCATCCCTGTCCTTGTTTTTCCAATGCTGTAGAAGCTCGCCTCACGAAGAACCGGACCACGAGGAACAGGAGGCAGAGAACAGGGAGGTCAAATGTCAATCCGCATAAGATGTTTCGAGTACAACTCGGAGGATCAGGAACAGTCAGAGACCATTGGACACAAAGCAGGCACAGTTCCGAAGACAATCTGAAGAAAACCGACCCAGCGGAGTCAGCACAGGATATACGGTCGGCCATTCGAGGCGATGAGGAACAGGAAGAACTATCGAGACCGGTCCGGACAGGACCCGGCCCACCGACCCACAGCACAGGTGAGGACACAGCACGATGAAGGGCAGCGGAACACCGCACATCCACAGAATCGGCAGCCACCGGGTCCATGATTCCCAGGACAGTTCTAGCCGCACCCAGCAGCGACGGAGCCTCACACGCAAGGGGGGGCTCAGACGTCCCAGCGAAACGAGCCTCCTCCAGGGTAACGGCGGGTGCGGTCACAGGAGCACCCCAGGTGCGCAGGGCGGCGAGGATGTCGGCAAGTGTAGGAACACCTCCACAGTATCCGGCCTCCGTGCCAGACAGTGGGCCACCGCCGCCCATCTCGGCACGGCTGAGATATACAGGGTCGGCCGCCATCTTGGAAGCCCGGCGGGGACGCAGCGATCCCCGACCCCCGTCCGGGCCGCAGCAAAGCAAACGGAGTTCAGCCAACCATCAGCAGAGGCAAGTCCAGAGCAGGAAGGGGGGCCACCAGAAGAAGGAGGATCGCCGGCCCCCCAATGCCACCGGCCCCGTTCTCCGAGTCCGGGCGGAGGGACTCAAAATGGCTGGACCGGAGAACAAAGGGGGGGGGGACAAGCCACATATACGGTCAGCCCCGTCAACTGAAGGCAGCGCCTCCACCCCAGGTCGCGGGACCGCCGGACCAGGCCAGAAAGCCGCAACCGGCCTATCTGCACAACCGCCTCGTCGGCCGAACCCACTGCGCCATCAAGGGCCGGCCATAGCGCTCCGCCCCGTCCGGGCGCCGCCGAGGAAACTCAGGTCAGCCCGCTCCGGAGGCCCCGAAGCGAGCGAGGGCACAATTCTGAATCCACGGCACCCAGAGACAACCGGAGCAGACGGTAAGTGCCTGTAAATCGCCTTATATCCACAGCGCAGCAAAAATATTTCTTCCCGGGGCAGGATAAAGGCAGGATTTATGTTCCGAACAGGAAAGTAGACGGAGCCGAGCTAAAACGCGGCCATCTCGGACGCGAGCTTGGCTCCTCCTGGGATTTTCAACAAAGTAATACAACATAGGATTCAGTGCAATCAACTCCGCAGGCCAATAAACCTCCAACCCAGCCGCGGCTCGTGCAGGTAAAGGTGGTGACGACGAGGGGCCGTGTTGGGGGGGATTCGACAGATGACCACAAGGGAAAATTAAACAAATAAAGTATTTTCCCTCGTGGTCGTCTGCCGAAATCCCCCCATCCGGCCCCACCGCCCTTACCTGTACAGGCCACGGATGCTCGAACCCACTACCCATCACCCCACCCTGCTCAGAAAGTAATAATATTCCATACACCATGCCTGCTTACATTATAGTAATCCACACCAGGTGATGCCATCAATAGCTTCAATATTTCTGTCTTGAGCACACAAACCATTCCTAATCAGAGTCCGAATCTGGAGTTAAACTTGTATTACATTTGTCTATTAGTTGTCTCCAGGTCGCCACTGCCTCGGGGGCTTTCTCATCAGTGTGGAAATGCGGATATGATGTTCCTCAGCAGTTCCCCATTCCAAAACATCATGCACCCATAAATCTAGACTCAGCATCTTGCTTCCCATGAAACCCACAAAAACTCTGCACTTCGCTAGAAGCAGCGCAAACTACATACATTTTAAGACATTTTACGTCCTCTAGGTTTCTTTATTATCCCCAGCAGGCATGCCGCAGGCATCCAGGGAATTTCAAGGCCTGTGACTTCCCCCTAGTCTGGTAATCACCTCCTTCCAGAAATTCAGAACTTCCGCATTGTGCGAAGCCAGGTGAAGGAAAACTACATCATCCTCCCCACAACGAACATATCGCATTGTAAATGTAAATGCCAGCATTTGTAAAGAGCACGGCTACCTTCGGAGAATAGGCAAGCTATAGCCCAGATTCACATGGAGCTGGGCTAACCTGCCGCCGTAGCCGAACCGTGAACCCTGTGGTCCGGAGTCAGGCCCCCTGGCTGCTGCGCCACACCTCTTCCACATTATCTTAGTAGGATATATCCTGTGCAGCCCTACAGGGGTTATGTAGGTACCATGCAAGTAATTGAAGTGCAGCAATTTGAATCTATGATTACAGGATACTCTCTGCACCAGCTTTCTTGAATGCTAACGCCTTCCTTTGTCCACATACCAACATTCATTCCTTTCAGTGTGATAATAACTGTAACAAATCAATGTCACTTTGCTGTTAACTAGTATTTTCAGAGTTAATGTCTTTCACTAACAATAATCCATAACATACTTCAGCGTCAGAATGCCACGTTCCGCAAGGTCATAAGCCTTGCTGGCGGCTACTTATGTGGGTAAATTACTAGGAATTAATTTGTTTTTAGGTCGAGCCTAGAGCAACGCATGCGCTACTTGCTCGACTTTTAGTAAAGGGGTAAAAAAAAGTGCTACCAGAGGCTTTTGCTGGCCTCAAGCTTGCGTGCACGTGCGCGTCCACGCGTGCAGCCGAAATTTGTCTCCTCCGTCACAAGTCATTAAGTTGCTTGTTTTTATTTCCCCTGCTTTCCCCATAGCCTCCGTCCGATCACTTTCACTTTCGTAAATTGGCTTCACAGGCGGCCTCTTCTGCTCTCCAGCTTTTACATATGACAGGCGCTCGAAGAAAACGTGGCGCTTCAAGCCTCCAGATGCAGTCTTTTGTGACAACACGTGGCAGCATAGACGTTATTTTTAGCGCAACATATCATTTACAACAATCGTGTGGAGGCCATTGGGTTCATGTTAAGACCTCATGCGGCCCCTCCTGCGCGCATCACCCAAGCAAACTATGTACTCTGATAATAATGTCCCATTTGCTGATATTTCGGCGCCAGAGGCGGGGAAGATGCATTTATTTTATTTACAAAGAACTTCCACGATGACGACACGCGCTCTGCAATACATTCCTCACATTCTCGTCTTCTGCAATACACGTCAAAAGCACGGACTTGCACAGACAGAAGAGAAACTTGCAAAACTGCACACTATTATTTCCCAAGCCGAGGGGCACCCTGACCTGACGGCTCGTGAAGCAGTGTACGTCACAGCACTATCTGGTCACAACTTGTCCTCTTGACTCAAACTACACAGATTTCTGTCAAAACAAGTGGGAGTGGCTCGTGAACCAGCCACTGCCGAACCAGATCCAGTTTCCAAGACCCTTAAAGGCCTTGCTCTGTTGAGACGCGCGACGGGCCACCTTCCTGCACAAATAATCCTTAGAGGCATTTTTCTCTTTCTATGTGTGCTGCAGAATGCATGTATTTCTATACCAAAAAAGTTTAAAAAAGCTAAAACGTGATCAATTGTTTAATACATTCTTATGATTTATTCATGATTGGTGTGTTTTCCATGTTTTTTCTCTTTTTTCCCATTGATTAAGTGTAGGAGCAATTGATTTCCCCTGCACTGTCTATTATTTAATAAGTGGTAAAGCAATTCTGTACCTGACAGAACCAACATTACTTTACATTAGGAATAGCTTCTTAGCACCTAACCCACGCAGCCAAAAGGAAAAGTGATGCAAATCAGCTTTGTGCTTTTACAACAAATAAACTCGGAGGTGCTCCGTAAGGGCGTTATTAGTTACATCCAGTGTGCCCCCAATATTAGAGAGGGCTGGTGAGTTAAGGTTTAATGGTTGTGCTATTCTCTATTTAGGTCTCGCGACCTGCGTTGCACTGGGGTTCAGAAATGGACCCTGGAATCGCACACACTCGTGCGCGTGTTTTTTGTCTGCTCCTCCGTGATTGGGCTTTGAGTGCGTGTATTTTGTTAAAAGAGCACGCAATAGGCCAAAGGCGGGCGCATTGCTCCGCCCATGGCCTATTGGTGTCTGTTACGCGCACCAAAACCCATATGTCTTCAATTATCGTGCCCAGACACGGGTGCGATATTTGAAGACATATGGCTCGCAGTGGCGCGCGCGTGTGCACCACTCGCGGGCGTTTTCTTTTTTTCGTGCCGCTTGTGACTGGTCCTTCGGCGTTGAAACCCTATTTACCTCAGGGCACACAGCCCCTCATTTTGAAGAAAAAAATCTGTTTGTTATTTAATCATTGGGAAGCACGTATTAGCAGTTACTTCATTGGACTATATGGCGATTCCCCAAGGTAAATGGACCCTCGTGGGATGTACTATGGCAGTGTTCATGCAAGCCCTTTATTCACAACCCCTCACTTGACCCCCAACTCGGTTCACAGCAGGCTGTAAACCAAACCGTCGCAGCTTGCCTGGCAGTTTAAGAACAATACTAGTGTCAGTCTCAGCACTGAGTGTTACTAACCGGACTCAGAAGTCAAATTGCGCTTAGCGCGGGTCAGTCAGCTGCCTGCCCTGTTAGCTAACGTTGCAGTCAGACCCTCCCGGATAACGCAGTTTTGTAAAAATGCTGCGATTTTTACAAAACTGCCCGCGAAATCCGGCACTTTCTATTGGCTCCGTGGGTCGTCACCACGGGGCCAATAGAAAGGGTCTCTCAGGTATCCGTCTCGCTCGCAGGTGCATGTAACCCCCCCTCACCCTCAGGGGTGCCTCACCTGTGTGGCTGCCTGGCTCCTGCCTGCTGTCCTGAGGCTGCTCTGACCCCTCCAGGTTTTCGCGGCTTGCTGAGACTGCAGACGACGACCAGACGACGGCTTCCTTGTTCTGGTATGTGTTGTTGGTCCCCGGGGGCATTGTTTTTTTTTAATTCTTCGGCCTCAGGTCCCGCAGCGTGCCTGGTGTGCGGCGGGCCCAGGGGCCACATTCTGTGGGGGCCTGCCTCACATGGGGCACGCGGCGGGCCCCGGAGGCATTCTTTTTTTTTTACATTCTTCGGCTTCGGGTCCTGCCGCGTGCCCGGTGTGCGGCAGGCCCAGGGGCCACATTCTGTGGGGCCCCGCCGCACATGGGGCACGCAGCGGGCCCCGGGGGCATTCTTTTTTTTTAATTCTTTGGCCTCGGGTCCCGCCGCGTGCCCGGTGTGCGGCGGGCCCAGGGGCCACATTCTGTGGGGGCCCGCGGCACATGGGGCACGCGGCGGGCCCTGGGGGCACATTTAAAAAAAAATGATTCGGCCTTGGGTCCTGCCGCGTGCCCGGTGTGCGGCGGGCCCAGGGTCCACATTCTGTGGGGGCCCACCGCACATGGGACACGCGGCGGGCCCCGGGGGCACATTTAAAAAAAAAAACTGATTCGGCCTTGGGTCCCGCTGCGTGCCCAGTGTGCGGCGGGCCCAGGTTCCACATTCTGTGGGGGCCCGCCGCACATGGGGCACGCGGCGGGCCCCGGGGGCATTCTTTTTTTTTTCATACTTCGGCCTTGGGTCCCGCCGCGTGCCCGGTGTGCGGCGCCCAGGGGCCACATTCTGTGAGGGACCGCCGCACATGGGGCACGCGGCGGGCCCCGGGGGCATTCTTTTTTTTGTATACTTCGGCCTTGGGTCCCGCCGCGTGCCCGGTGTGCGGCGGGCCCAGGGGCCACATTCTGTGAGGGCACATGGGGAACGCGGCGGGCCCCGGGGGCACATTAAAAAAAAAAATGATTCGGCCTTCGACACTTCTGGGGACTTTCATAATTCTTTATTTTGGTTCCTTTGCAAAGTCTCGGAGGAAAAAATCTGCTGTTTCAAGCGCCAGAATTGGGCCGCCTGCTGCACAGCGCTGGTAAGTTTGGGGTTCTGTACAGTTTTGGGGAGTTTCATGATTCTTTATTTTGGGTTTGGGTCTTTTGTAGTGTCTATGGGCAAAGGAACTGCTGTTTCAAGCTCCAGAATTGGGCCGCCTGCTGCACAGCGTGGGTAAGTTTGGGGTTCTGTACATTTCTGGGGACTTTCATAATTCTTTATTTTGGTTCTTTTGCAGAGTCTCGGAGGAAAAAATCCGCTGTTTCAAGCGCCAGAATTGGGCCGCCTGCTGCACAGCGCTGGTAAGTTTGGGGTTCTGTACAGTTCTGGGGAGTTTCATGATTCTTTATTTTGGGTTTGGGCAATTGTAGGATTTTCCGTACATACCAGATAGCACTTGACTGGTCCTATTCTTCTCCTCCCCTGAGTGTCAACGCCTAGCTTATGTGATCCTACAAAACACACTTGTACAAATTTGTTTTCGCCGCTTAGGTTTGACTTTCTTTGCAGGTAGCTGATCGTGCACTTTTTGGTCCATTTTCTCCAGCCATGCAACCTTTGTCATAGTATTTTTTATTTGCAAGCACTTAGGGCCAGGATTGCTTGTTTTCCAGAAAACATTTTTGCCTTAGGTTTTTTCGACAATTGCAATGCCTTTTTCCCCTTTGAAACACATCTAACACCAAATATATTTGTAGGCGACTGACCATGCTGTTTTAACACTGTTTGCTCAATGCCGTTCGGCATTTCCCATTGCAGTTGCGGACAAAAAAGTTTTCCAATTTTTGCCCATGTGTGGTGCTTCATTGTTGCATTCATTTTTAATCATTGATCCCCAGCGCTTTCTTAACTCACCATTCAACAATTGCCTTTCCCCTCCTTGAAATGCATCTTGGAACACCAAATATATTTGTAGGTGAGCTAACTGACTGCGCCACAACCCCGAGATCTTCTGTATTCCAAGGGAGCAACAAGCCACCACAACAAAAGCAGGATGGAGAAGTTTCTGCAGCCTGTGAAGCACCGATCACATCTGCCTACCCAGATAACCGCAGCAGATCGGGCCAGAGACTACAGTACCGTGATGCATGCTGATGGTGGCGTGCTGTTTTGCAGTGTGTGCAATGTGGCGGTGGACCACATCCGGAAACACACTGTGGATATGCATGTGTAAATGTAAATTGATACTCGTATAGCGCACTACTCACACGCAAGGGTCTCAAGGCGCTTGTACGAATACCGCTGTGGAACCCATCCTGGCTTTCCCTGTGAGGTGCCCACTCCTGGGCACCCCCAAGGTGGAGGCCAGGCATCCTTAGGGTTGTGGGGGCCGTTGTGGACATTAAGCAAGCTATTGCCCAGAGTTGCAGAGTGGGACCCATGATTAGAATAGGCACCGAGGCGAGAATTATCAGGTCCGTGGAATTTTGAGCCCAAGAGCCGCCGAGGCGGGGATTGAACCCTGGTCCCGGGCCAGACCTCTGCATCAGGGTCTGCCGCTCTAACCATTGAGCCACACTTCTCCATGTGCGGTCCCAAAAGCACTTGAAGCGCTGTTCAGATGCTTTTGACCCTCATTCTTCGCCAAAACGTGCACGTCAGATGACTGTGAACTCGCTATTCACAAAGAGCACAGCTGCAGGTGCCTCAAACCATGAAATTATAAGTGAGTGGGTCAATCTCTGCACAGCGCTGAACATTCCGCTGAGCAAAACCGACCACCCTGTGTTGCGCAAGTTTCTCCACGAGCGAGTACGGAATGGTGGAGCGATACCTGGGAGTTATCAGCTTCAATAACGTTATCTCCCAGAGAGATATATAGGAGCCAAGAACGAGCTGAAAGAACTATTGAAAGATCAGAAGATCAGTGTTATATTTGATAAAACACCAGATGTCGAAGGGCGGTGTGTATTGAATATGTTAGTTGCAGTAGTCTCTCCGCAGGGTGCCCATCAGATCCATATCCACCTGGTAGACACAGTCTTCCTATCACAGTGCAACCATGGGACTGTAGCGCAAGCTGTTGTAAAGGTGCTCACAGAGTACAGCATAGACTTCCAGAACGTTATTTTCTTTAACACTGACAACGCGGCATACATGCTGAAGGCATACAACATGGTGTTGAGGAATCTGTATACAAACTCCATACACATCACCTGCTTGGCACACATAATGAATCTTGTTGGAGAGTCATTTAGGAAGCCTTTAGTGGAGCTAAATGCTTTCCTTCTGTACTTCTCGTGCATCTTTTACATGGCTGGTAGCAGAAAGAGAAGGCACCTGCACCATCTTGCTGAGAACCATGGGATGAAAGCACGGGTGGCACCTGATCCTTGCAGTACCCGCTGGAATTCTTGGTTTGCTGCTGTCCAGTACCACTGCAAGCACTTTGAGGCCTATGCTGGGTTTGTTGAGTCTGAGATGCAACTCAGCAAGTCTCCCCCAGATTCCCTTGAAAATCTACAGAAGATTTTGAACAGCGACCAAAGAAACTGCATTAAAGTCCAATTGGACATTGTGGCAGAAAATGCCAAAGCATTTTAAACCTGATGGAGTTATTTCAGAGTCAGACACAAGTAACCATGAAGGTATATGATTATTTGGAGGACCTCCACATGAACCTAACAAACAATTCAGTCCTCACTGTGGAGTCACTACAACCATTTCTACAGACCACTGCAGGGGCAAAATTAAGTCTGGCACAGAAAAAAAAATAACAGCCCAGCTTAATGAAGCTTTTGAACATTCACTGGTAAAGGTGGGCAAATACATGGGGGAAGCCCAGCCAGGCATACAATTCTTGAAACAAGTGCGCCTTTTCAATCCTGCGCGTCTCTGCATCCTGCCTAATGAGAAGAGTGCATATTCAGCCATCCCTGGTTTGAGCGAAGTTCCCGATCAGGAGCTTCGCCTCTACTTTGAAAATGTAGGCCCAGAAGCAGTGCAGGCATCTGTTTCAGGAGTGATTGACACGGACCTCTTTTGACGTGGGCTGGCTGACCGCATTCCAGCTCTTTCCCACCTTGCAGCTGTGTACAAGGACAGTGTGACCAGTTCTGCAGATGCTGAAAGGAGCAACAGTATCTACAAAATTATTCTGTCATCCAGATGACGGTCCCTTTCAGAGCAATCTATGCGGGCATTATTGTTTTTACATTATAACCAGCAGCACTATACTGGGCTAGATTTGGAGTGCTCAGAAGAACTGGACGTACATGACCAAGATTAACATGCCAAGCATACATGTTCCATGGCCATATATTCAGTAACAAGTTATGTCCTATATGTAGCCTTTTAACCAAAACAAATGGCCTGAATTGTAAATAAACAAAATATACATAGCTCCATGTTGTAAAATAACTCAAACAATAAGATATCTGTGTTTGTTGTCGAAAAAACCCCAAAATAAAATGCCGCTAAATTCCCAGATTTGTGCCGCTAAATTTCCAGATTTGTGCCGCTAAATTTACTAGTTCATGCAGCTATATCCTGGGGGGTCTGGACCTTGTATTCACGAGCCGCACGATGAACTTGTAATTATACAGCTCCTGGCTCACTCCGCTGCCGCCCGGCTCTGTGGGTGCCCCTCGGCCAGGCTTGCACCCCAATCAATGCCCGATGCTGTGTGCGGCGGGCCTGTTCATCTGCAAATTTTAGTGTGTTGGTTTTGCTCGCAAGAAAGGGACACTTATAGTTGTTGAAATTTCATTCATAATTTTGAAATGTCACTCATAATTGCACTGAAGTAATGAAAATGCCACACATAGCATTCTGAAACCTTGGCAGCGTTGTTCAACTGTCGCCCCTCTTCCACCTCGACACTACTCAGTGTGGGACAGTTACTGCTCTGTCTGGACCGTACTGTTAGGTGAACTTGTAGAATTGTTTTCCATGAACTCCTGTGGTTTCATGATGGTGAATTCAGGTATGACCAGGCCCATGTCAGACTCAGGAAACCAAGAGAGGGCTGGGGGGACTTCCTGGGCTAAGTCTAGTCTGAGGGTCACATTTAGGGACCCCTCCCCCTCCACTTGTTCACCATGTGTGTAGGATAGAAAAAATTAACTGTACCCACCGTCTAAATAATGCACGGCTGGTATAATGTTGTAATCATTAGAAGGAGCGTTGTCTAATTATACATTTTAATGTATTTAATTGTACTTGAAAAGCATTTACATGCTCACGCCAGTATGTGCAGTGTTTGGAAGTTCAAATAAAAACCAAGAGAAGAAAAACACGCCCATTGCTTTATCCTCTGTGGTCTGCACTTTCAAACAAGAAAAATGTATTTAATTAAATAATTGCCAAAAACGAATACATTTTTATATTCACTCACCTCGGCTGATGGCTAGAAGTGCCACAAAGTGCAAGAAAACATCACGCAACTTTATTCTCGGGTGGTCCATAAAAGCAGCTCTGTGCGCCCAGGAACGACTTTCTAGCGCCTTGAAGAGACCTGTCTGGGACTTGTCCTTCTTCTATGCAAACCACCCACATACAGACTGCAGACAGCACGTACCTGCGGTCTTTTATACCTGCCCGTGTGCCGTGAACTTCATGTGCCCACCCCTAACCAAACCCCCACTTCTTACACTTGTTGCTTCTCCTCACTCACTTCTTCCTGTGACGTCACTGCCTCTGTTGTGACACAGGGTGGGGGGATGGCGGGGGACGCAGAAGATTGAGGTCAAGAGCTGTAGGCGTGGAAAGTAGGGAACCAGGTTTGCTCCTGGTGTCGGTTCAACACCCTGCGATTCTGGGCAGAATTGAGAGTATGATCAGTGCTTTAAATGAAAATACCAAAGTGCAGGTACTCGCTCTTTAGAGTACCTGCTTGCTCCTGGTAAATGTCACTACTCTCCGTTAAATGTACTGCTGAGAAGTGCCGGTACCAGCACATTTAAAGCTCTGTATAATCAGGCACTCCCAGCCCTGTTATCTCCCTCATGCAAGTCTGTGCCTTCTCTCTTTCTGAGGGTTTTGCCCTCATTCTTTTCCTCCCTCTTCCCGCTCAGTCTCCTTTTCCTTCTCTAGCACTGGGTAAATGTTTGATGTGGCAAAAAAGTGCCAGTGCCCCCTCCCCTCCCCCTCTTGTTCTTTATGTTTTAAAAACCAACAAGTAAATAAAAGACATTGCCATTTACAATGCAACAAGTCTCGCATTCACTAGAGTTGAGCTATTGGCATTGTAGATTACAATGCCTTTTATTAATGTGTTGGTTTTTTAAACAAATAAATAAAAGGCATTGTCATTTCCAATGCCAATAGCATAAACTCTCGCAAATGCGAGAACTATTGCTTTGTAAATGCTTGTTTTTATTTGTTTCTGGCTTACTTTTTACCTAATTCTATGTATTGCGGTGATATTCTGTTGCGATTCTTTTATGGCTGTATGAGCCGAATAAAGATTTTACTTGACCTAACTAGAATGGCGGCTGATTCGTCGTGAGTCTGAGGTGATTGTAATAAATATTGCATTTAGGGTTTGATAGTCACCTCTATGCATGTTTATAAAGATGCTCAGTGTGAGTGAGATGATGATTGTTTTCTGCGTTTTCTGCACACTAGCAAGCACTGTTAAAATACATAAAACGTTGAATAAATGGCAATGACAAACTGACCCCCCCAAAAAATTTAAACGAAAGAAATAAATCCAGTACTTTATACAGGGCCGGCTTTAGCACTGGTGGCGCTCTGTGCAACAATCATTTTTAGCGCACCCACACTCTATGACCACCTCGTCAGATTATTTCACTACCACTGGGCAAAAGTGCCCCTCATCTCTCAAATCATAAATTATTGCTAAACGCAGCGCCCCCCTGAGGTCAGTGCCCCCTCCACAATTCAGCGCCCAGTGCCACCGCACCGGTAGCACTGTCCTAAAGCCGGCCCTGACTTTATAGGAAGAAAATATGAAAGTCATCCCGAGAACTAATTACAAAAAGATATTTTGACACATCCCTTTCCTCCACTGCGAGAGGTGCAAGGAAAACATGAGACGAAAAAAACATGCATTCCAAAGAGTCAGACAGGACATTGGTCCTCCTACCATGTACTCTCCAGGACCAACTTCCCTGGTCTTTTTGTCCAGGTCCTGGCAGGGAGCAGCATTTAGTGTGTCATTAATTCACCTAGCAGTGATGCCTACTGGTCTCCCAGTGTACATTGTAGAAAGAGGTTCCATTCTTAATACTGTTTTCGTTACTATTTTTGGATGATTGCGAACATTATGTGCATATGGGTTTCAATACCGATCGCCAATATCAGAACCAGTGTTGGTTGTGTTCAGGACACCCGTTTATAGGGTTACCCTTAGATGATCACAAAGGACTTTTTAGTAGAAAAGATGAGTGTGTGATGGTGGATGGACTCTCCCTGCAGATAAACAACAGTAACAGTCCACCAATCACTTCTTACTCTCTTTGTATCTTTTCTCCCCAGGTCTGTCTGCAATACACGTCACCTCCTACAAAAGGCTACATGTACATCAGGCTCCACAATGCATTCTGGGCCTCATTTATGAAAAGTTGCGCATCGCTGCGAGAAACCAGCGATGCATCACTTTTCATTGCGACCTCCTTGCGACACCAATGATGCATCATATTTACAGTATGACGCATCATGGCGCAAGGAGTTACAGATATTTTAGTATTTCTGACGTATCTGTAGGCACAAAAATGACGCATTACTGGAGTGTGTCACAAAACTGACGCAACTCCAGCCATAGGTCATTACCCATGGGCAAGTCCCATGTTAAAGCTGCCTGCATCAGTCTTACGTCTGTCATGAGGCAGGCGTAAGATATTGACGCATTTGCGTCCTCGAAGTGGTGCAGTGAAATCTCATACATTTCACTGCGTGACTTCTACGACCCTTTCTTGTGTCGTGGCGCCCTTTCTTGTGTTGTGGCGGGGTAAAAGTGACGCAAGGCCTCATAAATAAGGCCCTCTGAGAGCAGGTCAAGACCTGCCATTGGCAGAAACCCCTCTGAGAGGGACTCCTACTCCAACATGGTGGAATTCAAACTTTGAGAATGCGGTGGCACTGACTGCCAGTGGGCTGCTGTCCAAACTCCAAGCACTGGCGGTATAAGCTGGCACCTCATCTCAGTGCAGACCTCTATCGACGCAGAACTGCGTGGACGGGTTTGTGGCCCTTCCAGAATATGCCACTAAATGGCACCGGGTTCCCCAAGGCTAGATCCAAGCCTGCTACCCTGGTGCAGCTGTTCTGCCCATTACTTCTTGCTGCTGACCTTCTCTGCATTGAACCACAAATAACAACCCAGAGTGGTCCGAGGCACAGACCCTGCGCTCTAAGATGCACTGTCTAACCATAACCAGTGACCAGAAGCGGGTACCCATCTGTAAAAGCTGGTTAGCTCATTGTGTGATTCTGCTTGGCAAACACATTTATTCTCTACCAACTTGTGGCTTGTTGCTTTGTTCATCTGGGTGGAACCCTCTATTGTGCCTTACCTAGTACCTACTCAGCTCATCTCAAGGTGGTTTGAGCACAGGCCATGAACAGCCTAGATGGCCTGGGTACCAGATGAAGCATCCCCAACGCTAAATTAGAGGTCCCTCAACCTGGCCTGTTGTACGGGGTCCAGCAACCAACAGACCTGCCCCCCAGACAGCTCAAGATAGTATAAAGAGGGTCTGATCCCCAGCCTAACATGCGCTGTTCAGGCTTTCACAGGCATCGCTGTCAGGGAGATGGGGAACCAGACACACAGCTCCATCAGTCTCAGATCGAGCTCTGAGTTTGCCTGTCCCAGCCAATCCTCGCAGTGCTCTTATGCTCTTTTACTACTATAAACTGAATGAGAGCAGTGCTTTCATTGGCTGAGGTGTGTGGTGCTAGTTTCTCCATGCCAGCATGCGCAGCTCTTCAGTGCAGCAAAAAGCGCAGTGGATTTGGACGTGGATGTGGGACGAATAAAGGTAAGGTGATTATTTTTTATTATTATTTGAGCCCTGTGCAGATAGCGTTTCCAAACTGTCAGATCGAGTCCGCAATATGTAGATGCTGGGTAAAAAACAATAACGGCCTCATTTACAAGGTTTTGGTGTACGGTAGCGCCATATGAAATCTTGCTGCGCTGCCCTGCATCAAAACAAAAGGGCAGGAATGAGACGTATCTATGAGATACAGATCATTCCTATCCTTTTCACTTGCACTGGTACACAATGGGCTACCATGCGCCAATGCAGGCTCCCTTGTGCCATGATGCAAGGGTGTCTGGGTTGTAGGGGTGTTTGTTTTGTGCAGGAAGGGAGACCTTCCTGCACAAAAATAATCACGAGTGGTCTTTTCCTCTTTCTATGTGTATTGCAGAATGCAGCATATATAGAAAGAGGAAAGAACTAGGAGAAATAAGGTTCTCTCTCCTTGTTGCGCCTCCCTAACGCCACTCCTGGGGTGGCGTTAGAATCTGACATATTCCCAGGTTTACAATTCCTCGTAAATCTGGGAATGCTTCCGATTCCATGGATGTTGTGTGGGAACACCCACAGCAAGGGGCGCATATTTACAAGGCCATGAAAAGTCACTCAAAGTGGCTTTGCGTGGCCTTGTAAATATGCTGCGGCACACTGTGCCAGCAGAGTGTAAGAAAAGTGACGCTCTGGTGGCGCAAAAGTGATGCTAGTGGCCTCCTAATTTTGGCCTTCTACATTTAATGTAGCAGCGCATGAGGCCGCTGTTGGCCTTGTGACAAGATCCTGAAAAAATGCAAAACAAAAATGTATCCTGTGAATGCCTTACCATTTTCAAGATACACCAGCCACCACTGGTGGGGTAATCGAGTTTTGAGTTTGATAAACTAGGCAATAGTAACACCTGTTATTTACAGTACTTAGAGAAGGCAGAAGTGCGACGGGTAGCGCTGTACAATAATAACTTGTTAAAATGTGAGGAGAGAAAGAAAAGCTCTGTGGAGGCAGAGCACGTCTACAGAAAAACTTGCAGTGTGCATTTGCTCTCATGGGGAAACAGTGGCGTAGCTAGGCCTAATATTAGAGCGGGGGGGGGGGGGGGGTTTGTGGCCAGCTGGTGATACCACAGGTAACAAAGGGGTCGTGGGGTGGGGAGGCCACCACCCCAAAACTCAGCCCCATTGCTACGCCACTGTGGATACAGATTAAGAAAATTCGCTGTAGGGATCACGTCTAGATGTGTTCGGTTTCATAGCCTAACGGCTAGGGCGGTCGATCTCAAATCTGGTGAACCGGATCCGAGTCTAGGCAATGACGCTCAACATCCTGTGATTTTGGGCAAATCACTTAATCTTCCCTGTCTACCAAGAAAAAATATTGTATCCTTGTGTAACGCAACTGGTGCTCATGTAAGGTGCTCTGTTACCAGATACCTTTGGGTCACGTTCGCGCTGTATAAAACCCTTAAGAAAAAAAATCCTACTCTGGTCATGATTGTGTGACCCTAAGATATTCTGCCCTCGATATTCCATAGTACAGTCTCTAAGAAGGTGAATATAGCCTCAATGTTTACCCTTACCACCACTGCGTGTGTAGGTGATTATGACTGTGATGTAAAGCTTGGTTGTGAACTTTCTACAGTTCCCATTATATGTAATGTAATGTAATGTACATTTATTTTTATATAGCGCAGCTATCACTCCATGGAGCATCTTGGCGCTAAGAGACAGCCAGGCAGCTGGACATGCACTGGATTAAATACTCATCTAGGGACCCCAGTTTTTTCATATTAGCCCTTTCATATTTAGGGCTCCTTGGTGAACAGTCTGCTGACCTCCATACCTTGATACCTCTGACATCCTTCCCCAGCCATGCAGGCCATCATTTCATGATGAGACGCACCTGTTTCCAGCACTTAGAAACTCTGTTGTAGTATAAAGCAGTCTCTCTACAAAAAGTTAGCATTTTTACTATTTTTTGCAACTCATTCAATTCTACATTAGTTTAACAATGACTCTTTATTTGGCTTATCCCAGAAACTTAACTCTAAATCCGCGTTCTCTTTTTCAGCCAATGAATACTTTTAGAGCTTTCCGGCAGAATGAGAAATACTACAAATGTTAGCTGGAGAGAAATACTCAGCATGTCAGCATCTTTTTTTAAGCTATGTGCATCTTACATTTCCACTCTGAATGGTTGAGACCAGTGGTTCTTAGCCCTTTGACTTCTGCGGACCCCTACTTGTCATTACTGAAATCAGGGGGCCCCCCACCCCCACTGAATTACTATTGGAATTTGGGGGGCCACCATGTGAGCCATTACAGGAATCCGGGGACCTCAGCCTAAACAATTTCAAAAATTTCAACCACAAAACAACTGTCCAAACTAGAGTCCAAACAGTTCAGGTTTCAGAAGTTTCCTTAAGCGCATTTGGTTGAGTTCAGATGTCAGGGACGCGTTGAGGACATTTCGTAAAATCTTGGGTCCTTCATCCAATGGATACTTCTCCATGGTTAATCCATTTGTTAGAGTATTGTCAAATCTAGAATCATGTTGGGAGAGGTTATTAGCTAGGGTGTAGTATTGGGCCTGTATCTGCAGGTATTTCGTGCTTTTGTTCCAGAAGGCTTTGAGGACAGTGCAGAGAAACTTGACTTTCATACTCACTTTGACTGACAGCCAGTGAAGGGCGTTCAGTGCCGTCTTGATATGGTCCTGGTCACACAGGTTAAGGCACATTATGGCTGCCTGGTTCTGTAGCCGCTGTAATCTGGCAATGAGGGCTTTGAGGAGGCCAATGCACGTGATGTTACAGTAGTCCAAGAGTAACTTGAGGAGTGACCGGGATACTGCCGAGTAGGAACAGGTGTAGATGAATCCCTTAGACTACTTCACTGATTTGTGGAGTGAATGACGGGTATATCAAGGTTCCAAGCTTTTAGCGAGATTGAAGGCATGCCCCTAGGTCTGGGAGGTAGCTGAATGCTAGTGAGACAGGTTCACTTTCTCCCATTCAACGAACTCAGGCTAGGAAGATGATAGGGCATGGTCCTGTGATCTGCTGGGCCTCAACTACGACTCCAAACAATATTATAGGAGTTTCTGTGGGGAGGAATAATTTCAGTTATTCATTAGTGGTATCACAAAGACTTTGGCAGATGTCAGACCTTTTCTGCTCTCTTTAATTCGATCAACATTTTCAGTTTTGGTGCCCTACTGAGTAAAGTCTAGGGGGCAGATTTATGAAGGCCTTGCGCCGCCGGTGCGTCATTTTTAACATGGGAAAAAGTGACGCACCGGCGGCGCAAGGCCTTCATAAATCTGCCCCTAGGTACCAGACAAGACCTTACAATGTATCTCACAGGCTGTCGTGCTTCTGCCCCTTTTTCCCAGTGGCATAACACAGGCCCCCATAGCCCCCATGGTGCGGGTGGCCCAAACTCTGGCCGAGAGTTCCTGATTAAGTACGGAGGAGGAGCCCCTCCACGTACCTTGCAGGGGGCCCCCTCAAGTTTCGTTACACCTGTGCCTTTTCCGTGTTTCATCTGATTCCATGACTCTGTAGAAACTAGATGAGTGGGCCGAAGCTAAGACTGTAGCACTCTCACCAAACCCAGTTGTGTGGGGATCCCAAACCACTGAATGGGGGCAACAGGTCGACTCATACTATGATCAACATCTAGAGTAAAAGAGATGTCCAGTGCATCTAGTGTACCTAGGACCTAGACTCTGGGATCCACTATGATGGACAAGATTTACTGGAAACAGCAGGGGCGCCATTTAATCTTGGGTCAATTTCAGAGAAGAAATTGTATCAATGCATCCTGGCTCACCTGAGGGTCTGCTATCTGGTGTCGATAGGCATCAATGGGATCAGTAGCTCTCACTGGATTAGTGGCACCTGGAGGGAGCAGGCACATACAAGTTTAGGAAGCGGAGGTATTAAAATGTGTACCTCTGGAACTGTAAATCGTAAAGGGATGATTCCAACAGTCTAGAGTGATCAGTTGCACATAATACAAATTAATGCAATACAATCGTGCAGACATGAAAAATATACACAAGACATATGTCCTCAATGGAAATGTTATGTGAGCTGCCAGCTCAATGTTTTGACCATACAGTTACAAAAGTCAAGCAGTAAACATTTCTCATGCACGAATGGGGCTGCATCCTGGTTCAAAATTACCCTCAAGACATTTTCTGTGTGTCTGTCTTCTCAAGTAAAATGAAAAAAAACACTTTATACAATACAGTATTACTAATACAATAATTCAGAAAAATGCTTAACCCGTGTTAGAAGAGATTGATTCCTCAAGTGCACAAAGAAATCTTGTGCCCTGTACATCGATAAGTTGCCTCAACCACCAATCTCGGAAGAACCTGCCGAAGGAAGCTACATCTAGATTTGTGTGTATTCGATGCAATTAATAGGGCTATAGCTTTACACATGGTGGAATAGTGTAAGAATTTTACATGAAACCGTATGTGCAAATAGTTATAACAGGTGTAAAATAAAAGTTGGGGTTATGAGAAGAACAAGTAAGATTGGCACCATTAGGCAGCGAAGGTAAAGATAGAAGGGGGACATTTTCGAGAGTATATTGTATTTTATTATGAATAAGGGGCTAATTACTAGTCTGGCGGTCCATGGACTGCCCGACTCACGGTGGCGGGTGGTCTTCTGACTGCCTTATTACAACTAGAGCGGTCAGTCCACCCTCAGATGGCCGCAACCGCCAGATCCCTGGCGGTGGCGCGGAAGTCTTGAGGCCACGGTCCCACCAAGCATATTACCAGTTTGCTCTCCACCGTGGTTTTCATGGTGGGTTAACCTCCATGAAAACTGTGGTGAAAAGGAAACAGAGGGGGGCCTACAGTGCCCCCTGTTACCTCTGGGCCTGAGGGGAACATTAAAGAACCTCCCGCCAGACCAGGAGAAAATCTATACGGGCTATTCAACCACGGTTTGGTGGTGCGGGAGAAGGGCGCACCGCAAAATTCGTAATCAGGCCCTAAGTATTTACCGGAATTTGAATAACCTGAAGATTATAATATCTATGTAATGCAATCACATTTTGATGATTGTAATGCTTTTAGTTAACCGAACAATATATTTTCTTTGAATCCTGAGAGCTACGCTTAACTATGGGTGTGGATACATTCTAGGCACGCCGTCAGTCTAGAAGAGCTTTGTGCTCTTCTACAGAAGCAAGGAAATCAAAGTGGAACACCTCCAATAGACTCCAAGAAGACTCACGGGAGACTCAAAGAAGCTGAGGTACTGAGGGAAAAGAATCATGAAACTATATATTCTCAAAAAGGGGAGGACCGCTTAGCTGTCCCACACATAGGGGCTTTCATCTGTGTTATCCGCTCCCTGGAGTCGACTGCAACTTTTGACCTTCTCTGTTCTCCTCGGTGAACCATGATTACTATAGGAAGATAAGTTACTCTTGCCCAAGGGTGTGATTCAGAGCTTAGAACTTCTAGGCCTTACACAATTATAGAACAAGACAACCCATCATTCAGCCACTCTTTAATCCTTGAACTCTTTTTTTAAAGGAAGGCTCGATCCCTACAAAAGAACTCACATCTGTAGAGTGGTCTGGTCATAAATAAATTCCATTTGTAACATAGATGCCCGGTGGAATTACTGTAAAAAATGAAAAGCCTGAAACCATCTTATCTGGAGCCAAACATACTTTCAATAGATAGGCTGTGCCTTCAAGCTCAACATCTTTCACAGAAGGACAGATCTAATAGCTGCCAGGTCGCCGTCAACCCCACCGCGACCGCTATAAATAACACAGGAAATGAGTTAATGCATATTATGGTCTTAAGGCCGTGATCCGAAGCCACTCGCTGGATCACTGACTCTTACACAACCCTTAAACATTTGTGCAGACAGATTGAATCTCGAAGGAGGAAATCTTTGTCAGTAATCGTCAGATCACTGCAGAAAAGTGCCTCGTGAAACTAACATGAATAATTTCCCTGGAAAGTAATGCATTTTTTTAAACACAAAACCTTCTGATGAGAGCTTAGAACTTTTGTTTTCTGGGTTGGTTTATCCGCAATTCATCATGCAGTTTCTGATTACTGCTGTGTAACGTTACACCAGGTTGGCTTATTCAATTTTCTCATGAATAAAGTCAAATGCGATTAGAGTGAAATACACGGTAGGAGATGAATTTGAAACAAAATTAGAAAAAATACAATGACCATAATGCATTGTGACTTGAGAATTTGAGCACTCAAGCCAGCAACTGAATGAAATAGTGATGTAGCAGATAAACTGCAAAACATAAAACTTCATAGTGCCAGTGGGAGACCAGTGAGACAGGGGGTTAATAAAGCCGAAAAAACGCACTTGAAAAACATCAACACACTGTGCAGCCACAATATGTGCTTTGGTTGTAATTGAAATTCAGCCCACCAAACAAAGAGCCTCCTATTCAGTATTCACTAACATCCCTTTTGCTGCATCTGGATCTTTCCCATAGCCATTCACTGTCATGTAAGGTGTTCTTGAGCAACCAAAAGAGGTTGTAGAGTTCTAAAAGTTGGGGTCTCCATTTATGACCTCATTAGAACGGTGTATTGAATTCGGGCAATGCACGGGCTGGGGTCTGAATTCTAACCCTAGGCATAGTACTTCGCTACGCCCACGGAATGGGCCTAGTGTTGCCTACTTCGCCATTTGCAAAGTAGGCGTAGCAGGCAACACTACGCCCACTCCGTGGGCGTAGCGAAGTTGCCCGCTACCCGCCTCCCTCCCACCCTCCCTAAATACTTAAATAACGTTTTTAAAAAGAATAAAAACCACTTACCTTGTCGGCTGCGTCCCCGGGGCTCCCTCTCGTAATCGTGCCGCCGTCTTGGACACTAATGCGCATGCGCGGCTGCCCGCGCATTTCTCACGAGAAATGCGCATGCGCAGGCGGCCGCGCATGCGCATTAGTATCCAAGATGGCGTCGTGATTACGAGAGGGAGCCCCGGAGACGCAGCGGACAAGGTAAGTGGTTTTTATTCTTTTTAAAAACGTTATTTAAGTATTTAGGGAGGGCGGGAGGGAGGCGGGTAGTATTTAGGGAGGGCGGGAGAGAGGAGGGTGGCGCATAGTGGAGCTACGCGAAGTGCGTAGGTGGACGTAGTTTATTGCCCACTTCGCGTAGCCCCACTACGCCTACTACGCCCAGGGTTACTGAATTCTTACAGTCGAAACTGGGACTATACAATCAAAACAGAAACTCAGAGCAAAATCACTGCTAGTAATTTCTGCATTCCACAAAGCCAGCTAGGACGTAGGTTCTACTCAATACAGACACACAAATTATGGAATAAACTGGAATAAACTGCCCAAAAAAATCAGATCATCAACAATCATTTGTATTCAGAAGAGACATAAATATTTAGCTCATCCCTTAATGAAAGACTCAGGTCCCCCTAAAGTCAGTGGCGTAGCATGGGGAGGGAGGAGGGGTGCACAGGGGCGTTTCCCCTAGACACAAAATTCTTAGGGAGCACAAAGGGGCAGATTTAATAGGAACTGACGCATCTGCATAGGTGCGTTGCATCCTTGAATCAGCGCCGAATGTCCTTGCACCACTACGGATGCGCTGTATTTACAATACAGTGCTCCACGGCGGAAGGATTAACAGATGCATCAGAAATCCTGACGCATCTGTTGGCGCAAAAGTGACCCATTGCTGGAGTTGCATATGAAAGTGATGCAACTCCAGCAATGCGCCACAATAGATGGGTGAGTTCCATTCAAAAAGCCCTGCGTCATTCCTTATGCCTGGTCTGAGAAGGCGTAGGGATTTTGACGCAGTGAAGGCGTAGCGTGACGCAGTGAATTCTTGTAGATTTCACTGCGTCAGGTCTACATGGCTTTTTGCGTGGGAACGCCCACCCTGCATACATTATACCTGACAGAGGTATAATGTGACGCAGGGCTTTACAACGTGACGCATCTCCCTAGATGCGTCGCGTTGTAAATGGGCCGCAACATTTATGCTGCAGCTGCGTCACAAAAGTGACGCAACAGCGGCGCAAAAGTCACGCAGGGGGCTTGTAAATCTGCCCCAAAGTTTTAAAAGAAAAAAAATCGTACTACTTAACGGTCCACGGGTTAGGGGGCACAATACTTGCCTTTGCCCGGGTGCTCGCAACGGGCTCTACGCCGCTGCCTAAGGCTACAACCCCCAACTGCTTTGTGTGTGTTTCTTGTGAACCTATGCTCATACTACCTTGCTTTACACCACAAGTGTAGAACATGATCAGACACTGCTACATCAAGTTTGGAGCACACTCTCTGGGCATCACAAACCCACCAATGCTCAATTCTAACCCATGACACTGTTCCTACACCCTTCTCGTATCCATGGAGCGCAGACTCAGAACTACTAACCATGAACTGCAAAGTGCTGTGGGACTTCGTCAAGAGGAATAAAAACACGATAGATGTGATGCAATACAATACACTACAATTTAACTAAGAATATATAGTTCTCAAGTCAGACGGTAAGCCTCATTTTGGAGTAAAAACGTTTAGCCCATTTACTCATTATCACACATCAACTGTATATATTAATCAATTTCAGTAAAAGGATGGCATAACATGCCTCTTATGTACGTGAGGGTCAAAGGAGCAGACCTGAGTCTTGCAAAGCTTGCTTAAATAATAGTCGCTCAGGCCACAGGTGACCTCAGATGAAGAGGAGTTTCATACTCTGAGTACCACACTCTGGTTGCCATGGCACCAAGCATCAGAAAAAGAAATGTATCTGTGCTGAACAGTCAGTTTCATGATAAGGACCATAGAACTTCACATTAAATATCTCAGAGAATACACTTGCATAGACCCCTACCACCAAATGTAAACAGCTAATAAACACCCTGTTACCATTCTTAAGGCAGATATACTCTGGCCTCACACACTTTTTAAACTCCACATCTTATGAACGACTCAACAACACTGGGAACAATATTTGACCTGCATCATCCTCTTCATAAATTCACCGGATGTGCAGTCCTGGATTCTATGAATTGTTTATGGTGTTTAAAAATGAGAGGGCACGAGTGCCCTCTGTCTAGCATCTGGTGGACATCATCTGTACTTTCAAAGTTTCAGTGTCCGTGCTAAAGTCTCCTCAGAAGCGGCAGTGGTATCAGCCAGTAGGAAGTTTATAATCGAATGAGATGTTAACTGAATGGATACATTTTATTCAATTGTATTACCCAGTTGGTAGATTGCCTGCCGATAGCTAGAATGCTTGGGTCGGCCGTAGGCTTTTTTTGGTAAGAGAAATGCGTCTGATTTCAGATATGTTGCAGGGTTCCTTGCTTCAAGGCAAGTTTGTTTAGTTCAAGAAAATGTTATTGAAGAAAAAAAATGTGGAGGTGTCTATAAAGAGTCCATAAGAATAATCTCATATCATTACAGTGAAAATCAGCAATATATCAAGGGTATACGAATCAGACTATTGAACCACAAAATATTAATTACAAAAAGACATGAATAAGCAAAATATGGAGAACAATGAATTCAAAAAAACATTAGGAATTTTTAAAAAGTCAAGGGGGTTTAAGAACATCTTGTGCAGGATTTGTCTGAGAAAAGCGTTTGGCTCTTGCATCCAAATATCTTGTAACAGGTGACCACAAATGCAGACGCTTCATTGCCAAATGTATAGGGTAGACAAAAGCAGTGTCTAACCTGTGATTGTGGCAAACGGCGTACCACCAAGCCCTGTAAGAAATGCTTGTAGAGTCTTTCCAGGTTGTGGTAATTTGCTGGAAGGCAACGGCTAGTAGCAAATCTATAATTTTGACATTAAACATCATATTATCCCATATAGATGAAAAGCTACCTAAGAAAACATGGGTAAAGGAAAAAGGAAATTTAGTTCCAAAAATTAGGTTGATTTGAGACCAAACTTGTTTCCAAAAGTTACATACAGATGTACAAGAGAATAACATATGAAATAAGTCAGCATTTGGCGACGAACATGTCCAACAAGCATCTGGCACAACTGTACATTTTTTACTCAAAACATGTGGTTGGCCACTGGAGGGTGCTGTTGGGCTGTTGAGCAGCAATCGAGCGGCGTGGAGCAGTCGAGCAGGAGAGGAGCAGGAGAGGAGGGTGCCGGAGCGGGCTTTTGGCTTTTGGAGCGGGCTAAGAGGGCTGGTGAGCACCGGAGCACCGGTGGGATCAAAGCCGGCATACCGCATCGCACCGATACTGAAGCCAGGTGCGAGCCGCGAGCCGCTAGACGAGAGCGCTGGTGGGGCTCTAAGCGCTGGAGCGCTGGTGGAGCTCTAAAGTGCTCTAAAGTGCAGAGGCGTCGCGGTATCTTCGAAAGCCCTGAGGCGCCCCGCGCTGTTTCCACCTCGGAAGCCCAGGGGATTCCATTACAGCTCTGCGCCGCACCGCCCTGCAGAAGTTCAAGTAGAAGCAGGAGCCGGGTGCTGGGAGCAGGCTGAGAGCTGAGAGCTACTCCCAGGCTGACTTGGTACTCGGAGCCTTGAAGTACCGCGTCACACCAGTGCCAGACGCCAGACGCAGATGCAGGTAAACAAACAGGAGCATTTTAATACCGTCTGGAGCATAAGTGAATTTTGAGGCTTTGAAAGCGCTGTGGCATCCCGAAGCCCTGAAGCCCCCGAGGCGCTGCCGGCCACATGTCTGACCTAAAAGCTTGACCAGAGGAGAGGACCCAAAGCCTGCTCAGAGGAGAGGCAACAGCACGGAGATGCCCAAAGTGGTTGGAACGCCTAAAGCATCTTTTGAGGAATCCTGCGAGCGAGCAGTGAGCAGTGAGCAGCATACCCGGTGAGGAGAGGTGGAGGGTGTTGAGTGTTAGCGGCAACAGAGGAGACAGCGGGGGTGTGCAGTGGCAAAGGCAGCCATAGCTGGAGCCACTGTTTTGAAAGGACTTTGGAGAGGGGTGGAGTGGAGTGCAGAGGGGGTGTTTGGGCCAGGTCAGTTTACTTATTAACGGCCACAACCCGTGTTTAATGACCGTCATATTAAGCAAGTATACACCTAGCAAGTTCCCATCGCAAAGGTCGCCAAGGGCAGCGAGAGGCCTGGAGTTCAGTCGGTGGAAACAATGAGGTCGGGAAAAACACGAGGAAACCCCCCGCAGACCACAAAACGGACCACAAAACGGAAAACCAAAGCAAAGGCAAATACTAGCCCCTGTAAAGATACTGTAGCCAATACCCCTACTACCTCACTAATACCCCCAATCTATTCAATATTCGGCTCTATGAAGCCAAATGGAAAATTCACCTTTTTGAAAGATCCTGTGTCTGCGATATACACAATGCCAGCAATCCCAAATGGACTACAAAAACCTATGACTCCGAGCAAGGCTATCATGCAGTCAGTTGTTCCAGAGCCCCCCCCTGTCCGGTGCAACCATCACCCCAGCGAAGGGCTTTGGAAAAGTTGAATCAGACAAGAGCCCACAAATAGCTCTGAGGAACAACAAGCACAATATACAAATTCAAGCACAAGTACATACGGTACACACGGAGCACGCGGATAACAGTAGTCACGACCCGGCTCAAGAACAAATGAATCGTTCAATGCCGTCAGGTATCATTGACTGGAAACTGGACAGTCCTAGTGAAAAACCCTTGGGCGACAGTATGTCGACCATGTGGCCTCAAAGGACCACCACGAATTCAACACAGTCAGTTCCATTAATAATTGACATAAATCAAGAACTACCAAGGACCAGTAGCCCTCTGGTTGTGGAAGTTGATGTAGGAAGCCATAATGCTAGTGGGATTGATGCTGTGTACAAGGTACAATCAAATAATCACTCAACCCCTAGACTGGACTCACATTTTAATCAAATAAAGTCAAAGGCCAGCGACAACAGTGATGGATGTAATTACTGGACGGACTGCCAAACTTTTTCAGACAATAAACAAAGCATAATGTCGCGCAATGTAAAACAAGACAAGCAAACAAACTTGACGGGTTCCAAACTAATGAAACTACACAACAAGTCTGTAGCGCCAACAACAGAGGCAAAAGAAAATATTTCAAAAGAACAGCACCGAGGCAGTCAATCAACCCTGGTAACACCAAATAATAGTTTAATTGAGATATCTAGTGGGTCAAATCAGGATATAGAAACCCAAGAAACCCAAAAACGTACAGATTTGTTTAACTGCAACGGCGACGAGCACCGTCAGGAATCATCAATATTAGAAATTTCAAGTGTGACAGCATTATGTGAGCCACTACTCGTAAAAGAGTCAGTACATAAAGGATCTCTACACAATCTAAACGAGGAACATCGAATACTAGTGTCTCTTGATGAATACCCACACATTAAATTCACGCCAAACACTACTAAAGCAAACGTACACCAGCAAGCAGGAATGCACGGTCTCAACCAAAATCTGGAATCAATAATAACCTTACATAGTGCACTGGGTAACATATTGGAAACCTCAATCAAAGCATTGAATATGCAGTCAGACAAACTTGATATTCAAATCCACTTAATGAGCACAATAGCGGAACACATATCCAGTATAAACAAAAAATTGGATACCATGGGAAATATGGTTGCGATTATTCAGGAACAATCTCGCCTCCAGACACAGCCCCCGAATTGTACGTGCAGTCCAATATTGGAAAAACTAAAGGAGTTGCCGTTAATACTTAAAGACATTCTACAGGAATGCAAGGAGGCAAATCAGGGAGTCAACGGTACATTCGATACAAAAAACCGATTGTGCAACAAAAAGATGTACTCAAAGATAAAATAGCAAATCAAGAAAAGAGAAAGGCAGATTTGAAAACAGTAGCAGCACAACAAACAACAGATAAGGAATCGAAACAAAACATGTCAATAAAAATAATAACTGAAGAACAACAGGATGTCCAAAATCTTAGAAGGACAAACCCAGGGGCTCGGAATAGCATTTGTCATGATCCAACAGAGAAGAAACAGTTCACACAGGTTAGTGAAAAAAATCCGAACACCAACCAACCCCTAACCAAAAGACAGAAAAAACGGGCGAGGAAAAATAGAACCCAACTATTAAACAGTATGCCAGCAACAAAGCAGACCTTGATCAACTTCCCGATCTTTAACCGCCCAAAGCCATCAGTCAAAGCCAAAGCTATTAATGAAGAGGGGTTACACCCCCTATCAATAACACCAAAATCCCGGGGCAGCCTCCGGAAGCTGAGCTTAAAAGCAGAAAGGCAACAGCACACTGCCAAAGAAGAATGGTGTAACGACTTAGCCCAAATAAAAAGATCACGAACAACAACAACACAAGAGGAGATGATCCATGTTGCAAGCTCAGATACAGATGACTCAAATAAGGATGAACATGCAACCCTAGCCACAACAACAAGCAGTGCGGATTGGAGTCTGGAAAGTATCGAGTATGACCACTCACCATTGAACAGAGTACAAGTGAGTTCGAAGGACGAGCCAAATAATGATGGGAATAAAAAACAACAAAAAACCTGCGTCAAGCTGCAAGGCACTAACCACCAAGGAATGAAACAAGAAATCAGTAAATACGAGCTCAACAAGCAAGGAGATCAAAGGGTAGTGACTAACAGTTTTGATAATAAACATAAAGTTACGCCAAATCCTGATACAACTAGGAGTATCAACATTACCTCGAAAAGGGACAAAAATAACACAAGACAAGTTACAGCAAGAGTCGATAGAAGTAAGCAGGATCAACTACAAGTAAAGATTATTACAGAGCGGTATGACCAACATCAAAGCATAGGACCGGGAAAAGCAACAAGGCCAATGCCTTCTCTAGTGACCACCATTAACGATTGTACACCTAACACAAAATCAGGCGGATAGAAAAGAACAATTCCGGAAGTAAAAACCAAGACAAGAATGCCAACAGAGCAATTAGTGAATGATGACTATATCTAACAGGTCAAAATCATAAAGGATGAGTCGAGGGACAACGGAAGTAATAAAAATGTGAGAACTCGGCAACATTGCAATGGGCATGATATAAAATCAACAACAACTGGAAGGATACTTTTTACACCTAACTACACAATGCGAGACACACAAGACTACTTAAACCGAGGAAACATCTTACGTTTGATCTCGGCTATCCCGAGCCTCAACCATATAACGCCTGCAGACTTATTGACAATCGAATTTGTTGATCTTGGGAACAATTCAGCCAAGGAAGGCATCCTCTCAACCTGGAGGAGCGTGGAAATAGTTAAGCAGTTACTCAATGAAACCACAAAATTCGAAGAGTGGGGGATCTCGCTCAAAGAAGAGAAAACGGCAGGCTATCCCTCGCCCCTATTAAGAAAGCACATCAGACGAGAAGATCAGACCGGTACAAGTCGAAAACAAACATACTCGGTATTGCAAGGTGCCAGGGGTGCTGAACTTATAAAAGCTGAGCAACAGAGTAGGCCGATGCAATGTCCTACTGAAGACTGAATTAGCAGCAGGGCGTATAACATCGAACAAAGTATAGTAAAAGTCCTCTCCTGGAACATCGCTGGAGCAAAAGAAATTTTAAACAACAACTGGAAAATGGGCACTTGGGACACTTATGACATCGTTGCCCTGCAGGAAACATGGCTAACAGAGCCAATTGATGTCCCAGGCAGAATCAGTTTTCATGTTAGTGCAACCCGCACCCAGCGCCAAGGACGAGCGAAAGGCGTTTTGTCGGTCTCCATAAATACTGCATTAAACATCAAAGCCTCCCAACTGGCAAACTCTACGACCGATATGCAAATAATCAAATTTGAGAGGTTATCCCAGGCTGGTATCGGAACCATAATACTAATCAATATATATATGCTCACCCAAAAATGAAAGTAAGAAAAGAGCTATTTAAATGCATTAAAAATGTAATATCTGGGTTTCGTCTTGATCAACCAGCATGGGAGATAATCCTTACGGGCGATTTCAATACTAATCTTAAACACCACCCAGAACAGGAGGAAAATGTCATCGCTGCAAACAAATTTTGGGCGGTTGAAACACAGGAGATCCCGCTCGCCAAGAAGACTGACCAAGTGGGAAAACAGTTGATGTGGGCCCTGGAAAATCATGGGTTGCGAGTACTTAATGGAAGAATCAAACAGGATAAACCCCCTTCAAACACCTATATAGGCCCTAGCGCAAGTACAATTTTGGATTATACCATTGTCTCGCTCCCTCTGCTGGGATTAATCAAAAAATTCCAAATTCTGTGTACGGCTGACAGCGACCATTCAATGCAGAATATTGAAATCAGCCTGGCACCGTTCAAACATTTAAAAGCTCGATCATTAGCTGGGGAAACATCGACAATCAACCTGAAGCGTTTAAGATGGACGAGTAACTACCGCAAATAGCACAGGAAGCAAAGCACCTTCTTCAAAATATAACCAATGGAAATGAAATGTGCGCAGAAACATGGACTACCTTTTTGAATAAATTATTAAAGACTAGAGCCAACTTGAGCATAAAGTTCAACCAAAGGAATAAAGGTCAGCCCAGTAAGATCATTCTGTCCTTAAGAAGGCGTTTGCAGATGTTCATGAGGCAAGCAAAGGGTCGTAGTTCAGATTCGCATGTTTGGCAAACAATTCGACATGTAAGGAAACAATATAAGCGACAAATATGGATTGAAAAAAAAACCCGAGATACCGATTTTTGGACCAAACTACTGAATAACATAAAGAAATCCGATTCCAGAGCGTTCTGGTCACAGGTAAATTCATTAAACAGATCAGCACAAATAATAAACATGACCTGTGTTACAGAGCAGGCATGGGTTCAACATATAGGGGTCGATTCCGATCCGGTAAAATCCCCGTCCGTACGATTCGTATCCGGAGCCGTTTCCGTACGACTCGTACGGACGCCGTACGACCGGACGATTCCGATCCTGATCGGCCGACCTGGACGCGATTCGTACGGTACACGTCGATTCGTACGGAAAAGTGCATGATCACCCACACACTGTACGGCGCGTAGCCCCCATGATCGCAGGGGTACGCGCCGTACCCCTGTGATCATGCGGGGTACGTGCCGTACACCCAGCGTACATGGGGTACGTGCCGTACACCCACCGTACATGGGGTACGGCGCGTACCCCATGTACGCTGGGTGTACGGAACGTACCCCGCATGATCACAGGGGTACAGCGCGTACCCCTGCGATCATGGGGGGTACGTCCCGTACCCGGGGGGGGGGCGTTCCGTACCTGTTTCGGCGCAAACGGTGCGTTTACGACTGTTTTCAGCTCCCGTAGGAAAAGGGTCGTACGGTGCGTACCCGATACGAATCGTACTTGCTGGGTCGTAAAAACTAGCCGCGATGTCGCGTACAGCGGGTTCCGAGTGAGAATCGTACGGAGATTTGAGTCGTACGGAGTCCTGTACGACTCGTACGGAGTTCGGCACCTAGTACGGATCGTACTTCATCATACGTACGGGACGTCTACGGATACGATTCGGAGCGCATTTTACCGGATCGGAATCGACACCATACTTGGAACAAGAGTATGGGGTGCGCGAGGAGCACTCTCAGTTTAAAGTTCAAACTCACTCTCGTAGTAACACGTAGGAATATAACATAATCACCCATAAACTAATCTTGATATCGAAGAGTTAGTCTTAATATACACAACACAAATCCAAGATGGAGTACAAATAGGTATCGTCATTAAAACCATCAAGACCGTGTTCGTCGGTCATTTGTATCTCCCTAACATGACCAATCATATGAAACTTTTTTTCTCAAAAATTGGCAAGACAATTTAGTTTACGAGATCTATTTAATATAATTTCCAGTCAACATAGGTAGGTATCGGCACAGGTAGCTAAACCCATGAGGGGCACACCAATGTAAGATGGCGCCCATCAAACTTAAACCAGTCCGTTTTTTATGATCATGCCGACCCACGAGTACTTGTATAGAGGACGATAAGGAAGATAGCGTTCCGGGATTTTTCGGCGTCCGAGTTTATAGACGGCAGCGGTTTCAACATTAGGTACGTTTTATGAGTAATGCGGTATGAAAAAATGATTTTGACACTACTTAATCGATATTGCGGAGTATCACGGCTTAAATATACGCCCTATCGTTTTTTTGCAGAAAGCACCAGTAAGACTGACCGTAAGGTAGGAGTACACGCCAAGTATCCGGCATTAACATCGTCTACCTACAGACCTAAGCAATAATGCAATTTTGTATTGCTTTCTCATCGTATAGGTTTTCGCATAAATTGCCATCCATCTAAGGTAGGCTTAGTTATTTTCTTTTTGGATTACCCGTATGGCAACCTTATCAATAGACATGAAGCACTAAATACTATGCATTCACCACTTTCATTGCAGAATTGGTCTTGACACACAGCTTCCTTAGGTAAGAGAAGTAAACAATAATACTTTCACGTCATTTAGGAACCCATAAGAATATAAATAACAATTAGATATTCTTCCATCTCATAGGGTTTCAACGAAGAAATCACTAATAAAAAGGTATGCATCATAACAACGAGAAAACTGATAAACCAAGAGCTACTGTGGGCATACGCATTAATGTACATATTATTATTCTTCTTGTTTTGTAGTTTTTTCCCCTGAGGAAGGTACTCAGTACCGAAATGCATCGGGCGTGTGAAATATCAATGCTGATTACTATTTGGAAAATGTAACACTGTATATAACGCTATGTATAACTGTAAATGAAAATGCAATTTACACTGTTGATATGGTTCATGAAGTATAAAATGAATTACGGTCAAAACTAAGAATATTAAAAAAGAGTGAACTTTGATGATATTGTGAATTGATATATCAAACTGAGCAGGTGTAGAAAAACACAGAGTGAAAAGTGCATGATTGGACTAACCTATAGGCTAGTCAAAACCACTCTTCAACATATACTTGACACATTCTCAGTAAATCTATCAATGCCGCCCATAACAACAACTAACAATACATCAAATGTAGTGAACCTAAAGACCTCAGTTCTAGCACAATTAAACAATCTGTGTACCAATCTAAAAGGTGGGGCTCAGACATCCAGTTCTTACGTGGAATCAGAAATATCAAAAATAATTAAAAGAAGCAGGCAAGATAGCGCACCGGGACCAAATGGTGTTCCCCAGGCCATCTATAAGGAGGACCCCCAATATTGGGCATGCAAATTAAACATCATATTTCAGTCAATAAATAGCACAAGTCGGCTCCCTGAAAGCTGGAGAGGGGCGATTATAAATCCGATTTACAAAGGAGAAGACTGAAAAAACCCAGCAAATTACCGTCTGATAGCACTTATTGATGCTGAAGCAAAATACTATGCATCCCTTGTGCTAATCGACCTTACCAAATGGTCTGAAGATAATAATAAGATTCCGGTAAATCAGACAGGGTTTCGCAGGGGTACAGGCACTATGGCTAATGCCATGGCGATAAGTTTAATCGCCAAAAAGAGTATACAAAGCCGTCAAGCACTGTACGCCTGCTTTGTTGATTTCAAGGCGGCTTTTGACCGTGTCAATCGTCAGCTACTATGGTCCAAGTTAAAACAGCAGGGACTGCTGGACACAATTCTAAATCCCATAATGGATTTATACACGGATACCTGGATGCAGGTAAAGATCGCTAATGGGCACCAACTAACACGGAAGATCAGGACATATGACGGATTGAAACAGGGCTGCGTCTTGGTGCCCCATCTTTTTAATCTATTCATGGCAGACCTAACAACAAGTCTGGATGGGATTAACGCCCACCCACCGCGGCTAGGAACATTACGGCTGACACATCTCTCCTATGCCGATGATGTGGTGCTCCTTAGTCAGACTAAAATAGGTCTGCAACGCCTCCTGCATGAACTGGCTAAATACACTAAACAGAATCTTCTTGAAATAAATAGCCAAAAAACAAAGATCATGATAATAACTCGCCAGCGCAAAGCCCCGCCACTTTTTGTCATAGACAACAAAAAACTGGAGGTAGTGGATAGTTATAAGTACCTGGGAATACAACTGGACAGACGCCTTAACTTTTCCTCGCACTTTGAGGCCATCGAAAAAAAGGGAATAGCACTGTTACATGCATTCAACAGTATTTCTAAGCAGTTAAAGGGCCCTCTGTTTAATCCACTTCTGGCTGTCATTAAGGCCAAGCTACTCCCTACAATAGCCTAGGGCAGTGTGTTACACCATGGGAGAAGTGCACTACTATTAGACAAGATTCAAACTAGAGTCTACAAGCGTATATTCAGTTTACCGCACAATGCCTCTCCGGCACAGGTCCGACTCGAGTTTGGCCTGCAATCCCAAGATCTGCAAAAAAAGTATGAGACCATTAAGTTCTGGTATGACATCTGGATGAACAGGCAAACAGATCAATTCTGCTACGTGGGAGGCAATGCAAAATAGTCCCAATTCCCAGTACACCAAGTTTTTAAATCAGTCTCTTGATACTACCGAACTTGCATCATTGTGGCAAACTAAGCTACCGGTATCATCGTTCAAGCAAGTACTTAAAAAGGCGGCAAACAGGCATTCGCTGACTAATGATAAGTCAATCTTTAGTCACCGCGCCCATGCCTGGATGATAATTCAATCATACACTATGCTCAAACCCGCAGTTTATTTCGGGTCATCCTTTTCATCATTTGTCAAGCTGAAATACCTTAGTTTAAGGATGGGAAACCTGCCGACAAATGCAGATCAACCAGCTTGGTTGAAACCGGACACCAAGGAGTGTGACTTATGTGGTGCCACAAAACAAGACCTTATCCACCTATTTTGCATCTGTCCAACATTGGACGAGGAACGACGGCGCTGGTTAAAGGAAAAATTTATTGACTATGGAATACGTACTTGTCGAACTGCCATCATACAAGTTTTGTGTACAGCGGATCCACAATTTATCTGCAGATCAGTCAAGTTTGTTATGAACTTTGAGAGCAAAAGAGGAGTCATTGTGAAGGATCGTTAAAAATTTAGATCAAGACGTAACTTTAAGAGGCTATAGAGGTTTTGCTACTCTCACGCAAGTAATTGCACCCGCCGACTTATGACATTCAACGGTTTCACATAAACCGCAGTAGATCGACTCAAATTAACTTTGATCTTGAGTAAGAAGAGCTGTGTGATCCGTTTTACACCAGCAAAAGGATCGATGTAAATTGACATTGAGCTTCTCAAATAAGAGCTATTTTTGTATAGAATGAATACGAAATTGTATAATGTAGTTCAGTAATATTTTTACACTTGATATTCTACGAATATAAATAGTTATTAATGTTTTTTAAACAGGCATGTATACTGACCAATTTTAAATTAATGCATTTTTATTTTTGTAATGGTTTTTATTAACTATACAATAAATTCATTCCAACTTCTTCTACTCAAAACATGTGGTGACTGTAAGAGTCTATTATACACAAACAGCAAAGTTTGCGTTATGTTAGCTGCTCTTGAGGATTTATGTAACTTAGTCCATACATTGTTCCATACAGATGGTGACCATGATACCCCAAAGTCCTGTTCCCAAGCCAATTCAATTTTAGATTTCCGCCTTATTATGTTGTTACCCTGTAGATAGCTATAAATGGTGGATGCCTTAGGTGTGGTTTTTAACAAAATGTGAAGGTGCAATGATGGATCCGAGACGTTAGACCTGGCCGGAGCATTGGATAACGGAGTATATACAGTCATCACAGCCTCCTTCAAAAGGTTATATTTAGAATTGAATGATGTAGGCAGGTTAAGCAGTTGGCTAAGTGAGGGAAAGGATAAAAGGTCTGATTGTGAAAATAACTGATGGACCCAAGATAATCCTTTTTGCCTTCAAGTTTTCCAGTAGAAGGGTTTGTTATGAATGAGTATGTTTTCATTCATTCAAATGGTTGAGTTGAGGAAGGAATCTATAGTAATATGGATATGGAGATGAGACGTCTGAAGGAGTTTAGAGGTCAATTTAATTATGGGGGTGAAAAAGGGTCTGTGGCTTACGTGTGAAGGAAAGATATTCTTGGAAAGAAAAGGGAAATAAGAAAAGACGCTCAATTGAGGTCTACAAAGGGGTACGCAGACATAATATCGAACTTTTAATATCGAAGTGACATAATATCGAAGTTTAAATATCGATGATGAAAAATATCGGAATCACCAATATCGATTACAAAAATATCGTAATAAGTATGTGTGCTGAAATATCGATAACAAAAATATCTAAGTAAAAATATCGTTGTAAAGAAATATCGATAAATAGTAAAAATATCGAAATAAAATATATTGTAATAATTATGTAGTAATATGTGTTATTGTTGTGTAATAATTAATAATAATTAGAATTTATAAATAGTAATGTGTACCTATAAAATATAATAAAAAAATAAAAAAAATATATAAATTTAGGAGCGGGATGTTGGGTTAATAGGGGATAAGGGTGGGGAGTGTATTAAAAATGTATATATTATAAATATAAAATTCCATAATTTTTATTTTAATTAGAAAATATTACAAAAAAATATATTTAAATTTTTTTTATATAAAAATTAATTAATTGATATATAAATTTAGGAGCGGGATGTTGGGTTTATAGGGGATAAGGGTGGGGAGTGTATTAAAAATGTATATATTATAAATATAAAATTGTAGATTTTTTATTTTATTTTGAAATTAAAAAAAAATATATTATAAAAAATTATTTTTATATAAAAATTAATTAATTTATATATAAATTTAGGAGCGGGATGTTGGGTTTATAGGGGATAAGGGTGGGGAGTGTTTTAAATTTTTTTTATTTTTTTATTTTTTTAATTTAAAAAATATAATACAATTAAAAAAACATTTAAAACTTAAAAATTTATAATTTAAAAAATAACAAAATATTTTAAAATTATGTTTTCACATTAAATTTAAAAAAAAATGATAATTGAAATAGATGTTATTTTATATTAATTTGTTTTAATTAATATTATATAAAAATGTTTATAAATAAATATATTTAAATTGGAGAAAAATATTAAAATGGTTAAATAATTATGCATTAAAAAAGTGTTTTAAATTTTAAATTTATTTGGAAAAAATTTAATAAATAAATCAATATATTTTTTAATTTAAATATATATTTTTTAATTTTTTTTAAATATGTCAAAACATTTATTAAACCAATATGTACATTAAATACAAATTTAAAATTTCGAATTACGAAAACATTTTGAAATAAATTGCGAAATTTTTTCTATAAAAATGTACAATATTGTTCTACTTTCTAATATGTTTAACTATTTATTTGATATAAATATTTGGAATACTTTTTAACATTTAATTCATATTTAAACATTTGGTTTAAGTATATTTGTTTGTTGAGTGTATGGAGTGAGTACAATTGTTTACAATCTATATTGCTGTACAGTTTTGTATATTATACTACATTTGAATAGTGGAAAAAAACATTATTAATTAGAAAAGATTTTATTTTTATACATTATTATTGTATATAGTGTTTAAGGTATCTATTTTTATTTAACTACACATATATATACATGCATTTTATGTACCTTGGAGTGGGAATTTAAATGTATATGTAAATAGTGTACTAAAGTATTCCTAATTAATGTAGAATGGAGTAGGAATAGTAAATTATATATAATTAGAGTCCACCATCTATCTCTAATTAATGTAGACTGGAGTGAGAATATTAAATTATATTTAATTTGTGTCCAGCACCTACCCCAAATTAATGTAGACTGGAGTGGGAATTGTAATATCTATTTAATTAGTGTCCAGCACCTACCCCAAATTAATGTAGATTGGAGTGGGAATATTAAAATATAATTAATTAGTGTCCACCACCTACCCAAATTTAATGGTGACTGGAGTGGGAATAGTAAATTATATTTAATTAGTGTCCAGCACCTACACCAATTTAATGTAGACTGGAGTGGTAATAGTAAAGTTATGTAGATTGAAATGTCATTAAATAAATCTTGTAGTGAAGTAAAATATTAAATACTGTAGTGTTTTTTTGAACAAATGAATTTGTTTATTCACATGAGAAAGAACAACAATAAACATTACAATAACATATATTTTTTACATTTATATTTATTCATATATTTGTGTAATTTGTGTAAATTTTATTAAACATTTCAAACAATATTGGTAATATAACTTAATTCAAAGAATACATATTTAATAAACATAAGTATTGTTAGAAGTAAATAAAATGGGAAACAACCATTACAATGCAACTTTTACAACGCACTACCATTACAATGACATTTTTACAACGGTAAAACTATTACAACGCATGTATTTACAACGCATTTTTTACCAACGCAGGTACTTTTACAACGCATACCATTACAACGTAAGTATTGGTAAGTATATAATTAAAAATTACATTTTATATGTTTGGTTTTTTTTAAGGGATATTTTTAAGGGTCCAGGGTCAGTTTTCAGTTTTGGGGTAAAGGGGTATTTGTAGGGTTCTGGGTCAGTTTTCAGTTTTTGGGTAAAGGGGTATTTTGAGGGTTCAGGGTCAGTTTTTGGTTTTTGGGTAAAGGGGTATTTTTAGGGTTCTGGCTCAGTTTTGGGTTTTTGGGTAAAGGGGTATTTTTAGGGTTCAGGGTCAGTTTTCAGTTTCTGGGTAAAGGGGTATTTTTTGGGTTCAGGGTCAGTTTTCAGTTTTTGGGTAAAGGGGTATTTTTTGGGTTCAGGGTCAGTTTTCAGTTTTTGGGTAAAGGGGTATTTTTTGGGTTCAGGGTCAGTTTTCAGTTTTTGGGTAAAGGGGTATTTTGAGGGTTCAGGGTCAGTTTTCAGTTTTTGGGTAAAGGGGTATTTTTTGGGTTCAGGGTCAGCTTTCAGTTTTTGGGTAAAGGGGTATTTTTTGGGTTCAGGGTCAGTTTTCTGTTTTTGGGTAAAGGGGTATTTTTTGGGTTCAGGGTCAGTTTTGGGTTTTTGGGTAAAGGGGTATTTTTAGGGTTCAGGGTCAGTTTTGGGTTTTTGGGTAAAGGGGTATATTTAGGGTTCAGGGTCAGTTTTCAGTTTTTGGGTAAAGGTGTATTTTTAGGGTTCAGGGTCAGTTTTCAGTTTTTGGGTAACGGGGTATTTTTAGGGTTCAGGGTCAGTTTTCAGTTTTTGGGTAAAGGGGTATTTTTAGGGTTCAGGGTCAGTTTTTAGTTTTTGGGTAAAGGGGTATTTTGAGGGTTCAGGGTCAGTTTTCAGTTTTTGGGTAAAGGGGTATTTTTAGGGTTCAGGGTCAGTTTTGGGTTTTTGGGTAAAGGGGTATTTTTAGGGTTCAGGGTCAGTTTTGGGATTTTGGGTAAAGGGGTATTTTTAGGGTTCTGGGTCAGTTTTGGGTTTTGGGTAAAAGGGTAAAAGGGTATTTTTAGGGTTTAGGGTCAGTTTTGGGTTTTTATGGTACAGGGGTACAGGGTTAAAATAAAATTAAATTTAAATTAATTTAATTAAATGAAATTAAATTACATTAAATTAAATTAAATTATATTATTTTCTATTAATTTTATTTAAAAAAATTATTATATACTTACCAATACTTACGTTGTAATAGTATGTGTTGTAAAGGTACCTGTGTTGTAAAAACATGCGTTTTAAATACATGCATTGCTATAGTTTTTGCGTTGTAAAATTATCGTTGTAATGGTATGCGTTGTAAAAGTATGAGTTGTAACGTCATACATCCAAATAAAATATACTGTTTGAAAAATACATATACAATGTATATATTCAAATACATGTTGTTAATAAACAATAGTTTAGTATTTATATTAATATTAATATATTAATATTACATTTTGTAACAAAATTTTTAATTGAAGAAAATATTGTAGATTACATTTATTTATATACATTTTGTTAAACATTTTGTTAAATTTTTTAACACCATTTCAACATTTTTACAATTATATTCATACATATTATGTATTTTATAATATTTATTTTTATAATTTTACAAATTGTGTAAATTTTTCCAAGTAATTTAATACAAATTATAAATTACTATTTTTTCATAGTATTCCTTGGTTTATTAAATTCACAAATACTTTGCTTGCATTAAATAAAAAGTGTGTAATTTCTAACTTTGTCTTTAGTTTTGGGTCCTTTATTTTGTAACCGCTTTAGGTCGTTTTGTGTCATTTTGAGGAAGTTCAGCTAGCGGTTGGGAAACACTTCACGTCTCTGAAGGTAAGGTTTATTTAATATGTTTTAACTGTGTTTTAAATTAATTTTGAGAGTAGTTTGGTCGTATTTAGTGTTGTTAGAAGTAAATGTGTTGTATTGGAGATTATGATATGTTGTGTTTGCGGATGTACATTTAACGTACTTTTTAGTGTTGTATTGGCTTGTGTGTAGAGTTAGTGTTTCGATGTTTAAGTTTATTATTCGAAATATTATGTTGCTATTACTTTTAGTAGGACTGTATGTGTTATTTTATGTGGGTGGGAATATTTCTTTTATGTCTTTCACTTGCAGGAGTTCCTGATGTCCGAAGGAAGCGTTTTTTTTTGGGGAGAAGTGTTCGTTAGTTTTATTAACTAATAGTTTGTAGACACTTCTTCAATTTTTTCGGTTTTCCTGGAGCCTTTTTTCTACATTTTTACATTTTTCGGGTTTTTTATGGTATTTCGAAAGAGCTTCGTGTTATGGATTTATCTATTTTGGGACACTTGTATTTTTTCATTTTTTTTTGATAACTGGAAATCGAAACTGGATTATTTTGGTGGAAATTGATTCTACATCATTTGGAATATCTTTGGTAAGTTATTTTAAATTTTTATAATTGTGGGTGGGTAATGTTTTAATGTTTATTGTTTAGTTTTATTTATTTCAAACATAATAATGTGTGTATATATATTTAATTATATAATATATATTCCATACATTAATTTTTTTCGAAATAAATTATATGAATGTAATATTATTGTATTACAACATTTTTCTATTGAGATTGTTTGTGGCTTACAGTAGTTTACAGTAGTGTTTTGGCTATTATATTGAGGTATTCAATGCCTGTTGTGCTAGGGTCCAGCTTTACTTGTTGCTCTAGGTATTTGTGCATTTGTTTTGTTTGTTTGGATGTTTTTGGAGTTAGTTGTGTAATGGATTGCTCCATTCTTAATTCCTGATAACTTTGCTCTTTTTGGAGGCATGTAATGAATTTTTCTAATGTTGGTTTAGTTCGGCCTGTTGATTGGAGGAAGGCATTGTGCCAACCTTCAACTGCGTTGTTTGTTTTAGATTCTCCATTTAAGGTGCTTCTGTAAACATTCCACCAGGGTATTAGGATTTTAGGTTTTCTCCTGTAGCCAGATCTATGGAGTCTACCTATCCAAGTGTCCTCAAAGTAGTCTAAGAGAGGACTTAACTTTGCTTCATTTTGTTTGTAAAATTGGCTGTCTATTAAAAGGTTGTAGTGTTCGGCCACATCTGTTTCAGGGACGTAAGCTAGTGCTATCAGTTTTTTATTTGATATGCAAAAGATGAGCTTGTAGCATATTCTATGCTTAGAGTAGTTTTTTGTAAATGCCTCCAAAGACACTGATTAAAATGATAATAGCATCCTTGGATACAAGTATGGGGGTGTATTTTTAAAATAGCTGAGAGCATTGCTTGTTCAAATTCCAGTAGAATTTTTTCTGGGGAATAGTCATTTGTTTTTTGTTTGATAATGTTTAATAAATCCATATATGTTGAATTAGTTTTAATTGGAAGCAGTGCATATAGTAGAGGTATGTTACAGTTTTGATATAAGCCATGTATTGTGTAAAGTTGGTAGAAAGGTCTGGGACAGATGTTAAAAGTACCATCCATCATCCAAATTTGGCATTGTTGGAGTTTTATTAAATTTATAGCAGTACCAAAGATTATTATTCTTTTCTCATTGTTTTTATTGTCGTAAATTATAAAAGGTATTTTGTTTAAAGTTATAGTTTGGTTATGAGTTAAATTTATATCACTATATGTTTTAGGTGGTGGAGTGGTAGTAGTAGTTGCTTTTTTGGTACGTGATATTGTTCTTTTGAGAGAAATTATATTAGGCATTTGGGTAGTGGCTGTTTTTGGGATTTGTGGAATTTGTTCTTTTAAAATTAGGCTTGTAGGTTTTTGGGAACCTGTACTAGCTTCTTTAATGTTTTCTAATGCTGTTCTGACTTCTATTTCTGTAACATTTGGAGGGTGGTTGTGTTCCCTGGTGTAAAGGACAGTTGCTTCTCTAGTTGTTGCTCTTCCATAACATTTGTTAGAGTAATATTTGCAACATTTCCAATTTACTTTCATCCCAAATTGTTTCTCTTGGGTATAAGTATAACCCATGTAGCAGAGTAATAGTTTCCCTTTTTGACTGGTAACAAATTCAGCTCCTTCTGTCATTTTCTCCTTTTTAAATCTATAAGAAATATATGGTATAGTTATTATAGTTATAGTTATATGTATTTTAAGTGGGAATTATAAATATTTATATTGTGCATGCTTACCTTTGGTTGAAGTTTAGTCTGTGATTTTGATGTTCTTTACTCTTTTCCTTGTGGTCTGTCTTTTCTGGTGTTTCTTTGCTTGAAAAAAAACATTTATTTGTGTTAATTGTTTACTTATATTTTGTTGGGTAGCTTTTACATGTTTTCCTATAAGTTAAAGCTTTTACTTATTTTATCTTTTGGAAAAGTGTTTGGATATACTTACTTTGGTAGTTGTATCTTTGTTTGTTGAATTCTGTTCTTTGATATTTGTTGTTAGTGGATGTTGTAGTGGTGCTAGAAAAAAAGAAGGATATATGCATAAATTTTTACAATATGTTAGCAATTTTAAAATCTTTAGGAGTTACTGTTTGTCACATCATTTAATTGACGTACTTTGTATTAGTTGCTTGTTATGCAGAGTTTTAATGCTGTTGTAGGTGTAAGGCAATCTGTTCAATTTTCTGTTGTGGCCTGTATTTTCTTTGATGTCTTTATCTGTAAAAAAAATATTAATCATTACAATCCATATTTAGAAACATATTTTTGGTAGCAGGTCTGTTTGCTGTTTTAATGTTAAAGCTTCAATTAATTAATGTTGTTCGAGAAAAAATAGAAAATGATTACTTTGTTAGTAGTTTCGTCGTTTTCTTCTTAGGTTTTTCTGTTCTTTAGTAGTGAAGTTTTCTGTACTGGTAGGAGATAATATACAATACATATGTATGAGTAATTTGTCCTTTTTACTAACTGTGTAATTTTAGCAGTTCCTTTAATTAAGTTACATTTAGTTACTTACTTTCAATCCTCTTAATGGTAGGTTGAATCTTAGTTTTCTTGTAGGCGTCGTCAAATGTATCCACAGTATTCTTTCCTGTCTTCTACTTTTCTCAGGTAATTTGTTTGTTGGATGTAATTGTTTATATAGTGTTTTGGAGTTACTAATTAGTTAGCTATTGGTGAGTTTATGTTTGTACTGTTTTGATTCGTTGGTTTGTATTTTCGAAAAACTGTTGGTGTAATTAATTACCATATATGGTAAACGCTAATTAATGTTGAGCATACATACCTTTATATAATATGTTAAAGAAATAATTTATAAATGTGTAAATCATTTATTTTTAAATGTGAAAATATTTTAATTTATAAATAGTTGTAAAATGTTATTTTTTGTAGTGCTAATAGTAATTTTTTAATGTTTAAAAGTGTTATAGAATAATAATAAAATTGTTCGATATTGCTTAAATAACGATATTATTGTAGTCAATATTTTTACTCTCGATATTTTTAACGTACTGTTTATAAATTTTAATTATCGATATTTAAATATTGCGATATATATGTGGTCGATATAATTGATATCGATATTTATGTATTGAGATATTTAATTTTCGATATTTGTGTATGTGATTAAATAAGTATAGGATGTCGATATTTTTGATGTCGATTTATTTGTGTCGATAATTTTGTACTACGATATTGTGTCTTTCGATAATATGTCATAGATTCCTACAAAGGGCAATCATCTGTGGAATCAGATAACCACATAGAGGCCTGACGTAAGAGGAATGCTTTCTGATAAGCCTGAAAATCTGGAAAGTTAACTCCACCTTCTGTTTTAGATCGGGCCAACTTTAACAGGGACATTCTGGATTTCTTGTTATTCCATAGGAAGTAAGAAAGGATGGAATTAATCTTCTTAAACAATTTGACTGAAATTGGAACTGGTATATTGGAAATAGTGTATAGAACTATGGGCGACAGCATCATCTTTATAGTGTCTAGGCGACCCCACCAGGATAGATTAAGGGGATGCCACTTAGCGGTTAGATCCGAGATTTTCCGGACACATTTATTCATACAGAGAGCCACAGTGTCCGAAATTGAAGGTGTAATATGAAGTCCGAGATATTTAATGTGTTTGGGGCTCCATGTAAATTTAGAGGCAATAAATTCTGATTTAAAAGTATACTTAGCTAGGGGCAGAATCTCGCATTTATAATTTTTTAGTTAATAACCAGAGATTAGGGAATATATATATTTTTTTTTTTTTGTATGTTCTTATATAGCGCTCGAATCACCCGGAGGCATCTCGGCGCTTGCCTTGGGAACCCGTCCTGGATTTTCCCTGTGAGATAGCCCCTACAGGGCATCCCCAAGGTGAAAGCCAGGCATCCCGCCGCAGGGGGGCCGTTGTGGAGATTAAGCAAGCTTAATGCCCAGAGTTGCAGAGTGAGAACCCATGATTAGGGCAGGCACCGAAGCGAGAATTATCGAGTCCGTGGACATTTGAGCTCAAGACCCTGCCGCGTCGGGAATTGAACCCTGGTCCCGGGTCTGACCTCTGCTCCAGGGTCTGCCTGCTCTAACCAGTGAGCCACACTTCTCCACAATATGATTGTACGTCTGCTAAAAAAAGCAGGAATTGAATCACCTGGGTTTGATATGAAAAGCAAAATATCGTCAGCATAAGCTGCTAGTTTAACATGATAATTTGACAACTGAAAGCCCTGTATATTTGGATTTAGGCGCAATTTAGATAGAAAAGGTTCCAGGGCTAAATTAACCCCTTCAGTGCTAATGACAAGGGTAACTCGTCATGGAGTTTCCATTGATTTCAATGGAAAGTCAATGGGAAGAGCGGGATGTACCTTAGCAGCCAAGTGGTTAAATAAGAAGGGGAATAAAGGGAAACTTTGACAGACTCTTCTGCCTAAATCAAAGAAAGAGGAAATCAAACCATTAGCGTAGACTGCAGCATGGGGATTAGAATATAGAAGGGAGATTAGGGATGTACAATTGGGGCCAAAGCCAAACCGCTTAAGAGCATAGAACAAATAGGTCCATTCAACTCTATCAAACGCTTTTTCTGTGTCTAGTGCAATTGCGGCTAGGGGCTGTTTGAGATGGGAAGATTTAGATAGAATATTGAAAAGAAGTCGTGTATTGTCAGCAATGAAACGGCCTCTGACAAAGCCAGATTGTTCTTTTCCCAATAAATTTGGTAGATAGGAGTCTAATCGTAGAGCTAATGCCTTCGAACATTTTTTATAATCGATATTATCCAGGGATATAGGCCTATATTTTTACAGAATTCAGAATCTTTACCTTCTTTGGGGATAAGGCAAATGTGTGCTTCTGAGAAGGACACAGAGCATCTATGTGTAGAACAAAATGAATTTATTAAAGAATGCAATTTCGGCAATAAGAGTTTAGAGAAGTGGCGCTAAAATTCAACGGTAAAACTGTCCGGACCTGAAGCTTTATCTTTTTTAAGGCGTTGAAGTGCATTTAAGAGTTTTTGCTGTGTGAGGTCCGACTCCAAGGGGGATAGATCAAGAGAATTAGGTTTTGGTTTTGGAGTGTTAGAAAATAATTGTGCTAGAGATTGATCCGTGGGTTGTGTTTCGGATGAATACAGTGATTTGTAAAAAAGGGAGAATTCGTTTAGAATTTCAGTGTCTTTAAAATGTAAATTGGAAAGCAAATCGTATATAGATTCTATATTTGTTTTATTATGTTTAACTTTTAAATAATTAGCTAATATCTTCCCCCTGCTTTGTTTTTACATCTGTAGAACTTCGCACTAGATTTTAGTAAGCATAATGAGGCATCATCTGTCGATTTCCTATTAAAATGCAATTTGGCATTTATGAGACATTCTAAGCATTCTTTCGAGTGGGATGTATAGTAGGAATGCTCTAACTTCTTAATATCCCGAAGTAAATTCCTAATGTGTAAACGCGCGCTTCTTCATTTTTTAGCACCAAAACCAATAAGAAAATCCCTTGCCGTTATTTAAAGGCGTCCCATATAGATGAGAAAGATAAGTGCTCGGAATGGTTATTTTCAAAATATTCATTAGAAAAAGTTGAGAAGGAGGCCGTGAACTCCGGGTTTAAAAGGAGAGTGTTATTGAAGCGCCATCTTCTAGGAGCAAAGCTTTAGGTAGTTTGTCAATGCCAATTGATTTAGGAGCATTATCCGAAAGCAAAATGGGACCAATTTCTGCGTGCGTAAGTGTTTGTGAGATGTTTTGAGAAACAAATATATAGTCAAATCTTGATTGTGCTGATGGGTCGTGAATAGAAAGTATATTCTCTGGTAGTCGGATTGCAAAGACGCCAAGCATCAAGGAGTTTATGCTGGGTGATAGTGTGGACAAAGGATTTTTGGGGTTTATTGGGAATAAGAGAAAATCTGGAATTTCTGTCAACAAATGGATCAAATACCTGATTACAGTCACCAGCTAATATAAAGTTATCATCCATGGACTTGGTAATTTGCTTAGCCAAAGTGGGCCAGACAGAAGTATCCCCACATGTGGGAGCATAAACACTAATAAGAGAAACTGGAACATCTTTTAACAAACAATTTAACATTTAGCCATCTGCCATGTGCATCTGAATCTTGTGACATGAACGTGATTGGGAGTGATTTGCAGCAAAGAATCGTTACCCCATTTCGTCTCCCATCCCCTGGGGATGAAAACACTTCGCCCATCCATCCTCTTTTTAGTTTTAACGATTCGACATCTGTGAGGTGAGTCTCTTGCAAAAAAGTAGGGGGCATATTATCAACACAGGCGATAAAATTATTGCTGCTTTTATCGGCAGAAAACTGCCGCAAAAGCGGCTTTAGCGGCGGTTTTCTGCCGCAAAAGCGGCTTTAGCGGCGGTTTTCTGCCGCAAAAGCGGCTTTAGCGGCGGTTTTCTGCCGCAAAAGCGGCTTTAGCGGCAGTTTTCTGCCGATAAAAGCAGCGATAATTTTATCGCCTGTGTTGATAATATGCCCCCATGTCTGCATCCAATTTAGCTAAATGAGTGAGTACTCTCTGTCTTTTGATGGGAGAGTTTAGACCCCTAACGTTTCATGAGATCAACATTAAAGACATAGGCTATCAGAAAAAGAATGGTTCAAACTTGTAATACAGAAGTTTAACAGGTTGTAATCACACTGTAGAGTAAGAAGAGAGAAAAGAATGAAATAGAGGAATGATATAAATCCAAGACACAGAAAGGTATAAAAATTGGGTGTCCAGGGGGCGTGGCTAGCTGCATGGCGGAGTAAGACGTGCCTCGGCAACGCTCCCGGCAGAGCTGCCTATGATCCGGCGATTTCTATGCCCTTAGCCTACGAAACTCAGAATAAAACACGGCGGAGGAGTGGGCGGAGGTAGGAGGTGCAGGCACGTTCCTCCGATTTGCCCTCCCGTTGTGGGGAGACCGAATTACTCGAGAGCCTTCCCTGGAGACCCGAGGCGCCTAAAGATGGCGGAGGCGATCGGAGCCGGGATCCGGAGCTGACGCGGCTCGAGGGCTGCGACGAAGACGGGCGGACCGCTTCCCCTCCCGAGTGAGTGCGGTTGCTCCGGAGTCGGCGACCGACGCCTGAGAGCCCCCCCCCCCGCTGACGGAACGCGGTGGCGGATTGGGGCCTGTGGAGCCGGGGACTGAAGTTGCTGGCCGCAGACCGCCCTCCCTGGGACGGGAGCCAAGTAAGAGGCGCTCGCCCCTGAGCGCAACGCTGTCCCACCGGGGCCTGCACGGGGCTGTGGGGTGGTAGTCCCCCCCCTCCCCCCCCCCCCACCGCCTCTGCACACGGGGCCCTAGTGGGAATCCCGGACCCCGGTGCCACACGGGCGCGGTCCGTCATCTTGCCTCCCTATTCCCCCTGAGACACGAGGGGACCCGGTGACGGCCTAGCTCGGGGGGAGGTGCCTGGCCCACGACGCCTGGAAGTAGCGGAGGTTGGGGCATCGTAGCGGAGTTTGGCGAGACCCGGGGGTCAGCCTCGGGGGCAACACTGAGCCGGTCTCCCGGCGGCCGGACTGCGGGCATTGGGGCTCCCCCCCCCCCCCCCCGGGGTCCAGAATGGGTAAAGGGAACCCGCCACAGCGCTCCACCAGGCAGGGGTCCATTGAGTCCTTCACCACCACCCGGACCCCCAACGATATGGCCGCAGGAGCGCGGGACACGCATGCGGACACCGCCATGCTCCTGGAGGCGATCCAGGCCTCCAGGACTGATATTCAGGACTCCAGAGCTGCCCTTGAAACAAAGATTGGAGAGGTGGGATCAGAAGTCCTACTGCTGCGTCAAGACCTTCGGAACTTATCGGACCGCGTGGGCACAACAGAGACCAGGATTACGGAGACGGAGGAGTCTGTTTCCTCACTGAAGAAAGATATGGCGGAACTACAGGCCTCCCACAGACAACTGCTGTGGCGGGTGGACGATGCGGAGAACAGAGCCCGCCGAAACAACCTGCGCTTCGTGGGCCTGAGGGAGGGAATCGAGAAGAACGATACGGCGGCCTTCCTCCACTCCTGGCTCAGGACCATGTTTCCACGGGCACCCTTCTCTTCGTGCTTCCTGATCGAGAGAGCGCACAGGGCGCTCCTGGCTAGGCCTCCGGAGGGAGCGAGACCCCGCCCGATAATTGCTCGATTTCTGAATTATGCGGACAGAGACCTTATCCTGAGGGAGGCCCGGAAAATGGGGGAACTTAAGTTTGAGAACACGGTTGTGATGATATTCCCCGATTATAGCCAGGATGTGCAGAAGCAGAGGCGCTCCTATGATACTGTAAAGGCTAAGTTGCGGTCCCTGAACTTATCGTACATGCTTCTCTTTCCCGCCAAACTCAAGGTTCTTTATAAGGGAAAATCGCTTTTCTTTGCTCGACCGGAGGAGGCCTGGCACTGGCTAGAGGAACGGCCCTTGCTGAGAGAGGCGGAAGAGGAAGGTCGTAGGATCCGGGAGGAGCTCGCGGCAGCTAACTTCGAACGTGCTCGCAGTGGGTCGCAGCGCTCTCGCCAACAGCGAGTGGACAGGAAATCTCAACGGAACCCGTATCCATCGCGCCAGGGTACCGCTGGTGGGAGAACGGGGGACACAGGCGACGAGGCGGCACGGGACCCAGAGAGGGGATCAAGATTCCGGTGTCTGCTGAACGGGTCTGGCAATGGCGCGGACCACGAGGGAGAAGTGTCTGCATCGGACGCGGAAGACCGCACGGAACCGTCCCTCCACCCACTGGCCGTGGCCATCCACGACTTGGAACAGGGTGGGCCACACGCCGTGGAAGGTACTGATCCTGAGACACAAGATTCGCATTCCTGAGGGGCTAAGGACCTGAGAATCTGTTTTGGCAGTCCCCCTGCCGGGGACGCACAGGTACTCTTTTGCTTTGTTCTGAGGGGTGGAAACACTCCGTACTGCTACGTGACTTTGGACACCTAGGTACCCACTAGGTGGGTTTTGTTTGGAGGGTGGGCGACAGACCTTGCTCCCTGGTATCCTGACCCGTCGATGGTTGCACGGGCGGGATGGCCGGGTGGCGTAGGTGGGGTGGGGGTGGGGGGGATGGGGGTTTGTTTATGTTGTTTGGTTGTTCTTGGGGGGGATGCGGGGGGAGCCATGCTTAGGAGTCCGGAGAAAGGTGTGGTTCCATCATTGCAAATGTGTACCCGACTACTCGGTCCCATGCCCGGGGGTGCGCTTATCCTATCGCTATACACATGGCCCAAGCAGCGGAGTCTGGGGGGGCCGCACTTCTCACATCAAGCAACACAATGGCAGGTACACTAACTGACCCGTCTCGAGATGGGCCCGGGGTGAAGGTGCTCACTTGGAACGTGAACGGTCTGGGCTCCAAAATCAAGAGAGGCCTGGTTACGACCTACATTAAACGAACAGCGCCAGACATTATCTTCCTACAGGAAACGCATTTGAGAGGGAACAAGTGCGCTTTTCTGGCACGGGGCCAATACGTAGTACTAGCACACGCGGGGTACACCACGGACTCACGGGGCACGGCCATACTCATCAGGAAAACGACCCCTTTCACCTCCACGCGCACATGGTTAGATCCCCAAGGGACGTACGCGGGGGTGCAGGGGACCTGGAGGAGGCGCAGGTATACGCTACTGTCGGTCTATGCCCCACCCAAACTTCAGGCGCGCACACTGCAGGGGATCACTAACATACTACTGCACACGGCTGATACGGTCCAAATTATAGGTGGAGATTTCAACGATGTGATGTGCACGGCACGAGATAGGTCCGGCAACACCCGTGCAGTAACTACAGACACGGCACTGGCAAGTCAAATGGACACGCTTGGCCTCACTGATGTCTGGAGATGGCTCCACCCCACACAGACCGAATACTCCTTCTTCTCCGGGGCACACAAAGTCTTCTCAAGATTAGATTACATCTTCACCTCGAGACAGGAGCTATCGTTGGGGGACCAGGCTGAGTATAGGGCGAGGGGCATCTCGGATCACTCACCTCTGCTTGTGCACATAGGGCGGGACGGGGGTGGCAGACGGGCCCGCTGGCACATGTCGGCATGGGACATACAGACGCCTGAAATTCTGAGAGGCATTAGGGCGGATATCCGAGTGTATGTGGCGGAAAATGAGGGCTCCGTACAGTCCAGGGTTACGTTGTGGGAGGCCATGAAAACGGTCCTAAGAGATCGCTTCCAATCTAGGGTGGGTGAGGCTCGGAGGAAGCGTGATGAGGCAATTGCAACTGGGGAGGCGACCATACTCTCTCTAGAGACCGAATACCATAGCACGAGGAGTGAGTTGGACCTTAGGAAACTGCTCGACGCCCAAAAGGTTCACAGGGAATTGGCAACGAACGAGGCACGCACGCAGGCCTTGGCCACCCTACACCGTCTCTACGATGTGGGTGACAAATCAGGGAAGCTTATGGCCTGGCTGAGTAGGCGGGAGAGAGCTGCTAGGTGGGTGGACGAGATCAGGCTCCGAGGGGGCGCGCGGGCGTCCACAGATGACTCCGTGGCGGAGGCCTTCGCGGCCTACTTTGAGAATTTTTATCGGGCTAGAGACCTAGGGGGAGCGGAGGTGGTGCGGGCCTATCTGGGAGATATGGAAATCCCGCAGTTGACCCCCGAGGATTGTGAGACCCTGGAGGCAGACTTATCACTTACCGAAATTACGGAGGCGCTGGCGCTTTTGAAGCCTGGGAAGGTGCCGGGCCCCAACGGTTTTCCGGCGGAGTTTTTCAAACGGACGGGAGACCTCCTCTCGCGCCACCTGCAGGGATTGCTCGTCGAGGCGTTTGATGCCGGGCGACTCCCGCCAGATTTGACCCTAGCCACCATAGTCCCAATTTATAAGGAGGATAAACCCAGGGAGGAGTGCTCCTCCTACCGCCCAATCTCCCTCCTTAATATCGAGACCAAACTGTTGGCCACTATTTTGGCGCGACGCCTACGACAGGTCATTCCAGATCTAGTGCACCCGGACCAATCTGGGTTTCTCCCGGATAGGGCCACCAAACTCAACTTACGGCGAACCCACAATTGGCTCCAGGAGGTCTGTGACAGGGATGAACCCCACTGGTTCCTCTCCCTGGACGCGGAGAAGGCGTTCGACGCGGTGCATTGGCCCTTCTTGATGGGCACGCTCGAACGCTTTGGGTTAGGGCCTAAGTTCTTAGGATGGGTGAAGCTGCTCTATTCGAACCCCAGAGCGAAGGTGAGGGTCAATGGAAGGCTATCCAGAGAGTTTGCGATAGAGCGGGGGACAAGACAGGGGTGCCCGCTATCCCCACTGCTTTTCACCCTCACGATTGAAATCCTGGCGATTCGCATTCGATACAACCGGGACGTGAGGGGGTTTCACTGGGGGGAGTCGGACGCGGACCAGGAGAAAATCTCCCTCTACGCTGACGACGTTTTATTGTACATCACGGAGCCGACTAGGACTATCCCTGCCCTATTTAAGGAGCTGGGAGACTTCGGGGCAGTGGCAGGCCATACCATTAACTGGCACAAATCGGTCATTTACGATCCTCAGGGGGCCCCTAGAGGGGAGTGCTTGCCCGAACAGCTCCTGCACACCACAGAGGGCTTCCGATATCTGGGGGTTTTCATCACCCGAGACGCCCGTCGTTCCTATACTGCTAACATTGACAGGATCCTGGTGGCCGCGAAGGCGGAAATGGAGCGATGGCGACAACTCCCACTCACCATCCTGGGCAGGGCCGCCCTGTATAAAATGATCCTTTTACCGAAATTCTTATACGCCCTCCAAAACGAATATTACCCGCTGCCAGCTGCGACTACATCGAAAATACACGCTGACCTCCGCTCCTTCCTGTGGCTGGGGAAACAACCGAGAGTGGCACTGACGACTTTGCAGCGGCACCAATACAGCGGGGGCATCTCGCTACCCAACTTAGAGGCCTACTACTGGGCCGAACACCTGGCCCCGGTCAACGAGTGGATACATGCCACCGCAGATCACCCGACCTATGCGCTAGAAAAATCCAAATGGGGCGCAAAGACGGTGCTACACTTCCTATACGGGGGTAAGGGGGGTCGTAGGCTTCTCCCGGCAACTAGAATCACCCTAACGGCGTGGCGTAAAGCTACGGTGAAAATGGGATGGCAACATAGACCCACCCGGCAAACCCCCCTGTGGTCCTGCAGCTGGCTGACCGAACTCCACAAACTGAGGGGTTTCAAACAGTGGGATGACATTGGCATCTCTACGATCGGGGATGTCGTGGCGAGGGGGGAGCTGAAGACCTTCCAGGCACTGCAACAGGACTTTGGTCTTCATAACACACAATACTTCCGATACCTGCAATTGCGACATGCGTGGGGCACACAGAACATCTCCCTTACTGACATTCCCCAATATGCACCACTTGAGGGGCGCCTGCTCCAGGAACGGATACACAGAGGGGCGGTATCCATGATCTACAAAACACTGACAAACAATATGCTAGGTGACCTACAGGCCTTGAGGGAGAGATGGGAGGGTGATGTGGGCACGTTTGAAACCCTGGATTGGGAACTCATTCTCATGCACCCTAGGGAGGTGGCCATCAAATCACGGCTTCGCCTCATCCAATTCAAGGTTCTCCACAGGGCCTACTTTGATAGGACACGACTCTTCCGGATGGGGAGGGCCGCTGATGCCGCCTGCCTGAGGTGCCAACATCCTCAGGGTGATTTTTACCATATTATTTGGGGTTGTTCCGTGATTCGGGGGTACTGGAATGAGGTCTTCACAGAATTGTCAGCAGTTCTGGAGGTTGACGTCCCCAGGGAACCTAGGCTGGCACTCCTGGGCTTGTCGACTGAGGTGGATGTCACACGATACTCTCTTATCTTCCTGTTGTTGGCGCTGGTGGTCGCCAAGAGAGATATAGCTAGAATGTGGGGGGCACCTGGACGGCCGAATCTGGATGACTGGAGACGAGGCCTAGACATGTACATGGCAGCTGAGAGGGTTACGTATAAAGCGAGGGGGTGCCCGAGGAAATTTCGTAAAATATGGGCCAAGTGGAGGCACTATCACGGACTCGAATAGGGGGATGCACTGTGGAGGGGGGGGGGGGAAATTGAGGGTTACGATATGGCCCACAGAGGTGGTCTCACGTACGAATGTTTTGCACCTGTTGCACCTGGAGGACCCGGAGGATGAGTCGAACTAATGCTTGCGGCTTCTGCCATGTGGGGTGTGGAAGACACGAGATCCGGGGGCTGGGGGGAGGTATGGGGGACGAGCTGTTTGGGGGGGGGGGGGGGGTGCAGGGCGGGAAGGGGGACCTCGGATAGAGGCCTCTCAGTTGCCCGGGGAAGTTCAGTGTGAAAGTTGGGAGGGGGGGTTTGGGGTGAACAGTTGGAACACGAAATGATCTTATCATGATACATGCTGTATGCTAATATGTTCAAAAAGTTGCGTATAACCGGGGGTTGCGGAATGTTGACGCCCCCCCGGGTTGCCACACTGCTTTTCTTGATGATCCGTATGTTGCAACAATAAAAAGAAATTTACAAAAAAAAAAAAAAAAAAAATTGGGTGTCCAAAAACAGGGATGCAAAGTGAAGATAGCAACATGAGAAGGGGTGAGTGTAAAAGATAGACAATAAGAGGGAAAAGAGTTAGACAAAATAGGTAATATAATAACAAGTAAAATTATGTATTAACGAAGATGAAATTAGATAAAAATGTGAGACACCGTACTCGGAAAACAAGAGACAATATAGGAAAGAACAAAAGACAAAAAAGAGAACGAATGACATACCTACAAGAAGGGAACACAAATGTGGGGATAGGTGGAACCACATGGAACAGACGAGATGTGTAGTGAGAACTGAACCGGACCAGGGGGAACACGTCAAGACTTGAACATAACTGTGGAAGCAAGAAGAGAAAAGAATAATGAGTTGAGCAATAACTGATACAATGAACACTGAACAAGAAAATAGCAACAGCTGAAATCATTTACAAATGTTAACAAAGATAACATTAATCTATGAAGCTAGTGAGGATACACAACAGCGAGGTAACTGCAAAACAAAGAGAAAGTGGTGAGTCAAATAAAAGAATTAAGAAAGTCAAGTAACAGGTGAAGAAGATGGTCTTGAAGAGTCCATGAAGTCTGCCCTTTGAGCATTGATGAAGCTTTGCAATCGTACCAGGTCTTCGTATGAAGTTGTTTTGTTGCTGTAAGTGACCTTAAATAGGCACAGGTGAAAAAGGCCGTATCTGGCGCCCATGGATTGAAGATCTGGCCGCATATTGAGGAAAGCTTTACGTCTGGATGCTATAGCAAGTGTAGAATCCTAGGGAGAAAGGATTTAAAGAAGTCGATAGGGTTTGTACCTTCAACCCCTTCTGCCAAACCATGTAAGCGCATGTTGTTTCCCCTCTTTCAATTTTCGAGGTCCTTGCCTTGTTTTTGTAGTGTCGATATTTGAGAATGCATAAAAGGTACGCTTTTAGTACCATCATCCAGAGAAGAGACAGTATGCTCCACTGCTGTAAGTCTAGCATCCAGCTGTGACCAGTTATCTGAGAGGGCTTGTAATTTAGAGTTAGTTTCCTCTACAAATGGCCTGAGGGCCCTTATTTCCTGTAATAATAATTCCATTGAAACTGGAGGATTCGGTTTGGGCGGCACAAGAGGGTCCTTCTTGAATGAAGCTAAACTTATAACGCGCAACTTTGCCCTACGGGCGTCAAGGCGCCTAACCAGACATAGTCCAGGGTCAGAGGGCATGCTTACTGATAGGCCTCGATGAAAAACCGCGTTTTGAAGACTTTCTGAAAAAGGGCCAAAGAGGGTTGAGTTTTTAACTCGGAGGGGAGGGCATTCCACAGTTATGGGGCCATTGAGGAGAAGGCCTGAGGTTCCGTGAATTCTGTACCCGTTTCATAAAGGTCATGGTTTCGTTACGAATTTGATATTAGCGAACCGTAACTAGTTAGTACGACAAGTATGAGTGTTTTCATCACGTTAGACCGATGGATTCACTACGTATTTAGGGATTTCGTTCTGAACCCTTGGGTTTCATTTTGTGTATGGCAACCATTTTGTGGTTGCCCACACATAGGCCGATGACTGTGGCTGAACAAGTCCTTTAAGTACATGTACCTCCAGTTCGTGCTGACTCCTGTTTGACCTGAGTGAACTGACCCTGTTGCCTGAAGCCGACCTTGTTAAACCAGTTCCTGCCCTTTAGCTGATCAAGATTGAGGATCAGAGCACAGGACATTGTAAAACTTTTATTGCACACAAATGTGCCTAATCCTACTCACACCTGTTTCTGCTCCTTTCTTTGTGGTCTATTTACGATGGGGATGTGCCCTTTTTTATTATGGGTTCATTCGACCTGTCTTAAGAAGAATGTTGGGTTTGACCAATGATTGATCATGGGCCGGGTAACTGAAAAGTGGGTTTTACCGTCATGCGATACTTTGGGTGTGGATACATGTGATTGGACAGTTTGTAAATGTTAGGTATTTGTCTGGAATGTGATTTTTGGCATAACAAGGGATGACTTGCTTTGTAAAATTGAGCAGTCTCCTGAGAACTCATACCGTGATGACTTCTAGGACTTCTGTTACTGGCTGTAGCCAATAAATTCGATCTTTGACGCCACCAAGAAGTTTCCGTGTCTCTGTATTCTAAGACAGGTGATACCCGAAGACTTTGGGCGTGCCCCTGGCGCCGCCGGGTCTTAAATAACCCGGTTCTTCAGGCCCTTCCGCCCCATCTGACTCTGTTTGTTCGAGGGACAGATAGAAGGTTCTTAGAGGCAGAACGTAGGCTTCTGCTAGGAGTGTAAGGGATCAGGAGGGAGCCAATAGCTTCTTAGGGCGTTTCCCATTTGACTTTCCTGATGGTGGCTGTGCAGGATCCATATCTGATTTACATTGGTCCATTTCAAGAACTCCTAAATTTTCCAAGTTAGATAGTTCAGAAAAAAACATTGAATTTTTGATAAAAATGCGTTTTGGTGTCGAAGTAGCCGAAAGAGTACCTTTTGCTCTGCCCATCGACTTGTAAAAGAGAGATTACAAGGCGCATATACAACGCGAGGGTGAAGGGTAAGCATAGGAAAATAAAAGCCAGCTGAGCGGATGTATTGGCTGAACAGAAAAATACCTTTATGATAAAGGCTTAGGTAAATTATAATCTAGTAACAGCTGGAAGCTTTATATGGCAAGGACCACCTTAGACACGTCTGTTTGATGAGTTGAAGAAGTTCTTGATGTGCCTCTGCCTTCACAGACGAAATTATTGTTTTAAAACATATCCCAGAAGCAAAGAAGCAGTAAATATGGAAAATCTACTTAAAAAAACACTTGCAATAGTGCACAAATCAAACAGGAACCTCACTGACATGCAGGGCTGGACTGACCATAGGGGGCACCGGGCATTTTCCCGGTAGGCCACTAGGGTGAGGGCCGGGTTTGGGCCCCTGGGGGATGATTTTGTTACCGGGGGTCGGCAATATCTGCCCCCTGTAACAAAATCGGCCGAAACCGGCCGTTGCAAACTGCTCAGCTGCACTCCTCCTCACCCCAGGGGGGCCAGCTGAGCAGTGTGCCAGGGCTGGTTTCAGTTCCCAGTCCGGCCCTGCTGACATGCACTATAAAATTATTGTATTGAAAATGGTGTTCCTCCATAAAATGGCGGCCATGACCACATCACCACAGTATTGACAGCAAATTGAGGTAAAACAGGGTCACCGCGCCCCCAAATAAAACAGCTGAGAGAGGAGGTGCTCTTTATAGCCCTGGCTGAACAGAAAAATACCTTTATGATGAAGGCTTAGGTAGATTACAATCGGGTAACACCTGGAAACTTTATATGGCAAGAACCACCTTAGACACGTCTGTTTGATGAGTTGAAGAGGTTCTTGGTGTGCCTCTGCCTTCACATACAAACTTGTTGTTTTAAAACATATCCCAGAAGCAGAGAAGCAGCAAATATGGAAAATGTACCTCAAAAACACTTGGAATAGTGCACAGATCAAACAGGAACCTCGCTGACATGCACTATAAAATTATTGTAATTGAAAATGGTGTTGCTTCATAAAATTGCGGCCGTGACCACATCACCACAGTATTAACAGCAATTTTAGGTGAAACAGGGTCACCGCGCCCCCAAAGACAACAGCTGAGAGAGGAGATGTTCTTTATAGCCCATTAAGCGGCAACGCTGCATGTAGAGAAAGGAGAGCGCTCGCTTCGCGCTACAGTATACAAAATGGCGGCTCTCCGTGCCCTACCTCCGTGATGCGCCCATGACTAAAGAAAAATTTCCAAAAGTACCAGTAAAACGTGCAGGAGGTGCCGCTTCTTTGTGGGCAGCAACTCCTCCGCTGGAGACTTCAAAAAAGTTTGTGCTACTCGGTCCTTGAGCGTGTCGCCGCCACGCCGGTCCAGGATCCTCACATCTGCGCTGCCATGTTCGCCGGGCGCCAAGCCACGTCCCCCCTTCAAGGCAGGTTTTAATCACAAGACATGCATCATGTTGGTTCTCAAAGGTGAAAGTGCCTTTGATAATATCCACTGATAGTATATATCCTTGTAGTAGTAGCTTGGGAGACGTAGTTTCACAATGTGGAATGATTGTTGTACACTATTTTAGGAGTCTGTAGTGATTGATTCCTTTGATGCAAAAATTATTGATGAGGGCATTTAGCAATGTGTAGTAGATATTCATCTTATAACTGGAATATATTTGTGTCCCTTGTGTACATTTAATTAATTGGTCCTTTATAAAGACAAATCTGCTCCACAGTGGACCTCCAATAGCAAGGATAGCAACACATGTAGTAAACTGAAAGTTGGTAGGAAAGAAAGTCAGTGGGAAAGAAGAAATATGGCACTAGTTGGCGAAGATACCACCTCCAGTTCATTTATTCGGGCAAGAGGTATGGAATCTCCACAGCTGTCTGCTCCAGTGTACTGATGAGACTATCTCCTTGTCTCTTTTTTGGTCAGTGCAGAAGCTGTATGCAGACTACATTTACACAAGAACTAAGCACTGTTTTTTAAACATATATATTTTTAAAAACATTTTCAATGCAGTTACGATCACTTCTAATTTGCAAAGAGGTGCATACGTTTGTGTGCATCTCAGAGAATAACCACTGCCAATATAATTGAAGTTTTGCTAGAGAGCCTTATTGGGAGTGTAAATTAAATATATACATTTATTGGGTATTACATTTGAGAATGGTTTTGTTAATTTCCATATACAAGTATATGAATAGGTTGTGCAAGTAACTCAGATTTTATTTTTTTTGGAACCAATGCTTTTAACTTCTGTCATTCCACGAAGATTTTTTCAATAAGGCTTAAAGGTCATTTATAATTTTCATACATTGTGATAAGTCCCCTCATCTTTGGTACTGAAGAAGGCACACATGTGGCCGAATTGTTGAAACACTATGACATTTCATGACATTTTTTGAGAGAGGGATGAAGCCGCTAAAATTGTGGCACTGAAATTATGGAACTTCAAGGTATCTTAGACTGGGAGTCTGTGAGTGATTGCATCCAGCCAGCACACTACTGCTCTTGGTTTAGGTACAGATATGAAAGACAATGGATGAAGCATGAATTTTTAAAGCTTTATATCTACAATCTCCACAAAGATGTTGTTATTAATGGATATTCTGGGGTTTGAATGTATTACTTGCAAAAATAATACAAATGCACACTTTAACTTTGAATTTGCATCTTGTTTTGTGATAATTTCGCGGTTTGTTAGGGATTATCTCCTATGCATAACTAAATATACACCTGTTTTGAGAATGTACTGCAGTCACTCGACGAGGCTTCTGTGTGCATAGAGCTGCTAACATATCCAGGACTGATTTAGGTTCGATTCTTCTTTATGTAGAAGTGTTATGAAAAAATCTTTCCTTAACTTGTGGATTCTCTATTCTCATAAAAGTGTTTTCCTTTTGGTCCAGGAGCGTTCCAAGGTTACCCAATCTTTTATAATATGTGCATGAGGTGTACGAGCATCAATTCCTGTTTTGTCACAGAGCTCAGATGCCATGCTTTGCAGTTCGGTCTGGACTGTTCCCATGGGGAGCATGATGAAGACTGATTTGCATATGGCTCGGTCGAAACTGGAATGGCATGGTGAGCAAAAAACGACGGATTTAAGCACACATCTCTGAAATGGGGGTGAATGTTTGACAATCTTTAGCATTCCGTTTATCATCTTTGTGTGTTGCTATAGTCGCCCCAAGTAGGAAGGGTATGCCCAGATGTGGGTCCGTGCTCACTATGTCATTGGATTCAGGATAGCCTGGCTGATGAGCAAGATCCCCTGAAACTGGTCCCAGGATGCTTGTTTCTGGTCCAGAGAGGACTTGCCCTGGCAGTGTGGGCTGGACTGTTCCCATAGGGAGCAGGGTCAAGACTGATTTGGATATGGCTGGGTCCAAACTGAAATGGCATGGTGAGCAAAAAAATGATGGGGTTAGGTCCAGATCTCTGTACTGGGGGGAAATGTTTGACAATGTTTAGCATTCCGTCCATCATTTATGCTTTCCAGTTCAGCAACATTTACTGTTCTGTGAAATTTGGAATTTGGCTCTTCAGTTTTCAAATTGTTATTGGGGGCATAAGAAGACTCATGGAAGGACAAATACCTAAAGCAAGTTCCATGTGGGTATGTACCCCTTAGCATAAAAAGACACAGATATAGGGGAGCACCTAGAGGGCCACACATCAACACCGTCACACTGCCCAAAGCACTGTAAGTCAGAATGTTATGCCACTTCTAAGAGGAACTGGTCGCAGCCATATAAACACCTAGGATTGCAGGTCTGAGTAGGAAAACACTTCTCATCATTTATTAATATGTAATAAGCGTCTCACACCATTTAACATTACAAAAAATAAGAATCATGGCATGTCTGCCAGTTTCAGAATAGTATGCGGAAAATAAGGGGCAAACCTGAACCCTGGAGGTTGGGGTAAATCAATATTAAAATCAAACACTAGTCCCCACTGGGAAAGTGTCAGCCTCCTTGGTAAATCACAAATAGTTCTTTATGTAGAGAGTACATTACATTTTATTTACTGTACCGTTGTCTCAGAAGTACACAAACACATTGCATGATAAAACAAAGGTGCTCCAAAAAAAAGGGCGAAGTGCAAGTGAGAAGAGTGAGCTAAAAGAGCACAGGTGAAGTATACAGAAGTTATATAAATACTAGGGATGATATAGAAATTGACTCAACAATAAAGTTCTTGTTCAGAGTCTCATATATAATTGTCGACGTTTCGACCCTAATAAATTGGGTTGAAAAGGTCATCATCAGACCAAAACTAAGTAGCAACATATAATGACCACTACTAATTAGAATTTCTCTTGCTAGAATGTGTCGAAATCATTTTGTTGAGGAAAAAAGGAGTATAACACACCTATAGCAAATTATAATTTCAGATTGTAGCTTACTCACAGGCAGGACTCTTTTAAATTACTGCTAAACAACATAAAATGACTTACAATGTCAAAAGAATGTATTTAACAAAATATATTTTTAACAGATTCTCATCAATTAATGAATGTTAGAAGCGTAGCTACACATATATCAATGGATATATTTATTGATTGGCTAAAACTGAGTAATTTTGATTGCACTTGCCAATCATAAGTATAGGGAAAGGCCTAAAAACTCAAAGAGCATGTGACCTCGAAAATTACATCAAACCACCTACAAAAATATTTATTCAGAAGTGTGCCCATCCGTCATTGTCAGAACCATACAGCAATTCCAAAAATCATGCAATATACCCCCATATCCGAATCATTAAATATCTGACAGCTACAACATTGTGGGCTGTGCCCACCTTTCTGAATCATTTCATGCTCACAGGTTTTAAAATGATGGCATTTTAACCAGTTTCAGATTCATGGAATGTCCTTTGGTTTCTGAACCCATGGCATGACATGCCAGTTCCAGAATTAATGCATGTCTGGCAGAAACATGGCTAGTCCTCATCCTGTGAAGTACTGGGGGGGGGGGCAGCTGTGTGTGTGCAGGGGAAGCTGTTTCAGCACGGGCTGCCCAAGGGTGTGTGGGGTCCGTGGGAGGGGCATGCACTGCCAGCAACCTGCCAGGCCAGAGCCCAACACTTGCATCACCCTCTCTCTGCCTGCCATTATGCTCCATACTTCTGAAAGGTAAGGAAAAAACGTGCATTTGTGTTTCAAATGTCCGATCCTGCAAGAGCACACTTCCAAAGCTCATACATGACAATAACCCGACTCAAGGCCCCATTCTCCCGATTTTTTTTTTTATCTCCCACTTTGCTCTTCTGAAATGTTGGCATGTATGCAATTCCAAAAATCATGCAATATACCCCCATATCCGAATCATTAAATATCTGACAGCTACAACATTGTGGGCTGTGCCCACCTTTCTGAATCATTTCATGCTCACAGGTTTTAAAATGATGGCATTTTAACCAGTTTCAGATTCATGGAATGTCCTTTGGTTTCTGAACCCATGGCATGACATGCCAGTTCCAGAATTAATGCATGTCTGGCAGAAACATGGCTAGTCCTCATTTCAGAATCAAAGCATGTGTATTAGTTCCAAAATCATGGCACGCCCCATTTCAAAATTATAGCATTGTTCCCAAGTATCAAAATGTTTTATATGCATCAGTTACTACGGTTGTACGCCCACCAATTTCAAGTAAAACTATAATTTTCCATGATAATGACACATGCCTAGCTCTACCTGCCTTGAAGGATGTCACTTATAAACCAGGTGATGTGGTTAGACTGGACGGAGGACTCCATGCCTCTTAGGACATACCTACTCTCAATGACACCTTATTGCCAGACACACATCTTCCTCTCACAGGGCCTAATGCACACTCATTTCCTAGTACATCCCATCTTCTCTGTCACCAGCAAACACCTTTTTCTCACTAACATTGCCAATGCACACATCTCTCCCGCCACTGTCACACTCCCAACATATTTCCCTCTCTGTTTCTTACAGATACACCACTCACTGCCCCATACACACACAACCGCTATTTGTCACAACACACCCTCTTTGTCATAGACAGAAATCCCTTCACCCAAGAGTCCCCTCCATACATTATTGTGACTAAAATCTGCTATCACCCTTTAAACGTTCTCTTTTTTGTGACCTTCAAAACCTGGCATTCACTAAAATAAATTTCAATGGGGTGCTATTGTGTAAGTTGGTCCAAGATGGCTGCCAACACTTCCTGGATGAAGTGTTGGCAGCCAGTCGTATCCTACCATGAAATCTGTGCTTAGGCTCCACCAAGATATACACTTTCTGGACCAAGAGCTAGCTTTCTGAGAACTTTGGTGTAATTCCGTCCAGTGATTCGGGCTGTAGTCGTGTCTAAAATCACTATCGGAATTAACATAGGAAACATAAATTTTTGATCCCTCACTTTTTCTCGTCCCCGCTTGACGGATCACCCCAAAACTTTCCAAGCACAACTAGAATGAGCGGTTCACTTTTTGGAGAAATTTTAGTGAAGATTCGTCAACTAGCTGCAAAGATATAGGCAAGATATAGGCTTTTCCTACATCAAAAATGGTCCTAAATATATTATACTAGCTTACCCGTCGTGCGTTGTTGCGATCTCAGAAGAAAGGAAATTCAAGTAAACTCGTTATGATAACATTTAATTTACATTGTGTCATTTTTATTGAAACGTATTCATTTTAATATGGAAAACATTTCAAAGTGTCGTTTTAATTCTATTTATTTATTCGAGTTCTTGTGGATACCCGATTTTTTGTTTTTCCGTCTGGTGCGTACATCAGTATTCGAAAGATTATGAGGGCCCTGGGGGGCCGATATTTAAAGAATGTTTATGCCAGAAACCTTCGCGGGAGTGTACTCAACAACTTCCCAAAGTTTCCTGGCGATCGGCTGAATGCTGTTTTAATTCTATTTATTTATTCGAGTGCTTGTGGATACACGACTTTTTGTTTTTCCGTCTTGTGCGTACATCAGTATTCGAAAGATTATGAGGGCCCTGGGGGGCCGATATTTAAAAATGTTTTATGTCAGAAACCTTCGCGGGAGTGTACCCAACAACTTCCCAAAGTTTCCTGGCGATCGGATGAATGCTGTTTTAATTCTATTTCTTTATTCGAGTGCTTGTGGATACACGATTTGTTGTTTTTCCGTCTGGTGCGTACATCAGTATTCGAAAGATTATGAGGGCCCTGGGGGGCCGATATTTAAAAAAATGTTATGCCAGAAACCTTCACGGAGTGTACTCAACAACTTCCCAAAGTTTCATGGCGATCGGATGAATGCTGTTTTAATTCTATTTCTTTATTCGAGTGCTTGTGGATACACGATTTGTTGTTTTTCCGTCAAACAGACAGACAGACAGACATACATTTGTTTTTATATACATAGATATATATTCACTAGATGAAGTTAGCTGTGCTAGCTATAACTTGCGACCCGCAATGCACTGCTTCGACCTCACATTTGACATCACCCATGACATATTCTATGACATCACTGATGACATCTCAAATGACATAATTGATGACATCACTGTTGGCATCACTGATGATGTCATCCACGCTTTTTTCCCCACATATTGCTGTATAAATTACTATGACATTAGAGGACTTGATCAGTGCATGGCAGGGGAGCAAGTTATAATAATACTCACACCAAATTAGAGCAAACACAGGTTTCCCTGCCTGCTGCAGGCAGGGAACCAGCTATGTCCCAGGGGTGTGTACCCTGGGACATAGCTGCTGAGCCTTTAGAGGCCCTCTCTTTAAGGAATCGTCCACCCCATTTCGTGAATTTTCGTCCCCGGGGTCTCTTGAGGCTCGGAAAGGTGGGCTGCATAAAAATAAATGTCTGACCCTGGGTTGGGCTCCGCGGGACCTCTTGAGGCATGGTTGGGAGGACCGCACGGCTGCCTTCCCAATAAATAATAAGATCAGCCTCTGACGGCTCGCGGAGGGGGGCCCTACAGGCCCGCTCCCCATACATATTGTTTTTCGCCCGGGGTGTGGTCTCGCCAAGGCCTTTGGAGGCTCCGGTAGAGAGGCCATGCAACCCCCTCCCCTCGTTAAACATAGCCCCCGGGGTAGGCTCCCCGGGAACTCTTGAGGCATGGTTGGGAGGACCGCACAGCTGCCCTCCCAATAAATAATGCAATCAACCTCTGATGCTAATCACAGTGCTCTTTCTCACTCGCAGGAGCCTGACTCCTGTGGAGGCCAGATGTCCCAAGGGAAATGAAGCTCCCTGGGATAATCAGAACGCTCTATTTTTAAATTGGCTGTCCCCCAAGACGCTCGTAGACTCTTGCGGAGAGCAACAATCCAAATATCTTTATTTTTTTTACCCTTAATATCTCAAAACCACTCAACAGATTTACTCCAAATCACAAAAAGCACAATCTACGGACCAAGATCTAGCTTCTTGACTAATTTGGTGTAATTCCGTTCAGCAAATTTTGTTGTAGCCTTGTCTAAAGAAGTCTATGGAAAATTGCATGGGGATTTTGCATTTTGGGGTTTCCTGTTTTTCTTGGCCCCCGCTTGACAGATCACCCCAAAACTTTCCAGGAAAGAGCTGAGGTGGTCGCCACTAGGTAGTTATAGTTAGTTCTGCTTTACCATAAATGGAGCGTGTTACAACTGGGGGTCTCAAGTTGGCTAAGGTAGGTACCTTAGTCCAAATAGATATCCTCACTTCTAAGTCAGGGAAAGGTAGGACACCTTCTCAGATAGCCCCTGCTCACCTCCTCGGTAGCTTGGCACAAATAGCCAGGCTTATCTCCAAGGCAAATGTGTAAAGTATTTGCAACCACTCTCTCAGTAACCCATTGATAACACCACAAATAAACTCCACACAAGTTTCATAGAAAAAACAATTATATGTTTATAAAAAAAGATATACGATGAGACCACAGGATAAAAATCCAACATATGCGTATTTGTAATATTTCACCTTGCCGGTTATTAGGCCAGCAAGCCCTAGTAGGTTCTTGCAGTATTAATGGGCAATTCTCGATGATCCAATGCAGTCCTAATGCATTGCTATGCAGTTCGTAATGCAAGAATCAGGCAGTTCGTAATGCAAAAATAAAACAATTTGTAATGCAAGAATCAGGCAATTCGTAATGCAAAAATAATGCAATTCGTAATGCAACAATCAGGCAGTTCGTAATGGAAAAATAATGTACTCCGGCACCGATCGTGGTGTTCTGGACGGTCTCTATGCCACTCTTACTGACGCGCGGTCAGCTACTGCCAAAATATGCCCCCAACACGGTTATGATGGAAAACAAAGTGCAGCTCCACACTCCGGTCCTGGTACTGCCACTCGTCGTCAAGTATGAGCCACGATACAGACTTGTGCGGAGGCTCGCGCTACAAAGATTGGAAAGGCCAAGAGTGTTTCTCTCGTAGCCCGCCCCTGGCAGCGACACACACGCTCGCTGAGCGTTACCTGGGGGTTACGATCTCACTCTCCTCTCTCCTCGCGCTTGGGCCTCCGATGCGACTTCGTAAGTAAGTAAAGTAAGCTTTATTCGATTTTCCAGGTAAAATCATAAAAGCACTACAAAGACATTTATACATACAACATTTAAAATGGCGTGTGCATAATCGGTACAAAATAGACGCTTACTTGAAAATTCATAATAAAACCATAAAATACAAGCATTTCATTAGTGGCAAACAGCAATGTACCACAAGAAGATAATCTAATACAAAGATTTTCTATACATTATTACCATTTTTTTAAAACATGAGACGGCGTAAATGATATGATCTCCTTCTAACTGTAACTACGAAACTTTTGGGGCTTCTCTTTGCCCCAAAAACAGCGGCGACAACCTTTTGCGCATTTGCTTTCAATATTCTTTAGGTTCAAATTCATTATCATCCTTTATGGGTCAATTTCACTTTTCAAACTCCATGTCCATTTAATGTTTACTTTCACCATGCAAGTTAAATTTTGGCAGTTTCCAAAGTTTCTCATATTCCTGTCGGCCTTCCGAACCTTTTGCCAAGAATACGCACAAAAAGAACCATTCTTTTAAAAGCAGATTATTGATGTCCAATGCATTTCGGACCTACCAAGGGTCCTTCGTCAGGGAAAAAACTGCAATAATAACAAGAACAACCTATTAATCACATGTCCCACCTTTAGGCTAGCCTTAAAAGCTTGTTTTTTTTTAAAAAGAAACACAAAGTTGCACATATTTTTCTTTTACTAAAATACTCCATATCTTACACCCCTCTCTCTATTGCAACTTAAAAACTTCACCAATACCATTCCACTACCACCCTCCAGTGTCTCACTATCCACCCTCTAGAAACTGTAACCTCCCCTGCTTTTATGACCTTCTACTCGTATTTTAACATTTGTATTTCCTTCCGTAATTACTTTGTGCACATACCTGCGCTACTGTATCATTCTTACAGCCCAAAGCCGGCTTTGGGCTGTAAGAATGTGCAACTTTGTGTTTCTTTTTAAAAAAAACAAGCTTTTAAGGCTAGCCTAAAGGTGGGACATGTGATTAATAGGTTGTTCTTGTTATTATTGCAGTTTTTTCCCTGACGAAGGACCCTTGGTAGGTCCGAAATGCATTGGACATCAATAATCTGCTTTTAAAAGAATGGTGCTTTTTGTGCGTATTCTTGGCAAAAGGTTCGGAAGGCCGACAGGAATATGAGAAACTTTGGAAACTGGCAAAATTTAACTTGCATGGTGAAAGTAAACATTAAATGGACATGGAGTTTGAAAAGTGAAATTGACCCATAAAGGATGATAATGAATTTGAACCTAAAGAATATTGAAAGCAAATGCGCAAAAGGTTGTCGCCGCTGTTTTTGGGGCAAAGAGAAGCCCCAAAAGTTTTGTAGTTATGTCTTAAGCACGTGCTGTTTTGGGCTTGGCACGATTCAGTGAGCACGCCGTAAGTGAATATTGTGAGTCAAGAATGTTCTTAAAGTTGAGTTCGTAACGCTTGGTTAAAAAAGGTGTGCTACCCTTTACAAATGTGAAATGTACTCCTTCTAACTGTAACATTTGTTGATATGCTGGTCTACATTTTCGTAACCCCCATCGTTTTAATAACGGCATCAAGAATTGTTTTCTGAGGTTCGTATATAGTTTACAAAAAAACATAATATGAATATTAGACTGCACCGAAGTGTTATCACAAGAGCATATTAGTTTGTTGGAGGACCAATCATTAACATTTGGTAGGGTGACCATGCGAAAAAAGAAGCCCAGACGCAAGCGGGTCAACAACATTCGAAGCTATGGGCTCTGTACCAGAACGAGGTAAGTTTGCAAACCCTCAGTTGGTGTAATTTCCTGGTAATTTAATACTGTGCGCCTTAATTTTTCGCTATTCCATCTGGCAGTTTCTAGATGGATGGTTATCATTTTTTTCAGGGCTGATCTTGATAGTTCATCCAGAGTTGAAGGGTTATCAAAATACTCTGGATGGCCTAGATCGGTAAGTGTGGATCTCACGTAAGATAACAATTTAACATTAGCTGCCCCATCTAGGGCTAGACAGTCTTCGATAAGGTCTCTATTGAAACTGGCTTCGTGTGTAACCCACACTTTATGCCAAAGCAAAATGGGGTACATCTTAATGATATCATTGAGGTATGTAACTCCTACTTCGATGTGTGACATGTACGTGGAGGTACTTTTGGCCACTCCCAGAAGATGGCAGATGAATTGATTTTCGCAGCTCTGTAGGGAGTGGTCTTGCTCAGTTCCCCATATGCCCGCGCCATAGGTAGCCGTAGAAACGCATTTAGCCCGATAAATCTGGATCAGCTCCTTAACAGGCTTACCGCCAGTTTTATCGGAAAAAACACGCAAGGCGCCCATGGTGCGGCTATAAGCCAGCTTCCTAGCGGCTATCGCTGCCTGCCAACAACACCGCCTATCAAACAAAACACCTAGATAACAGAATTTATCTGTAGTTACAATTTTTTGGTTATCTAGGAATATGGTACAAGGAATTCTATTAATCTTCCGGGTACAGGGCATCGTGAATGTTTTCGAGATGTTGACTCTGAGGCCTCTATCCCTCATGTAACACGTGAAATTATTTACCGCCCTTTGTAAACCAACTTTAGTCTGAGACATTATAGCCGCATCGTCGGCATATAATAAAATTGGAACCGGTGAGCCCTTAACAGTTGGGTAATCATTAGGTAGGGTTGAAAGGTGCTGTCCAATTGAGTTAATATAATATGTAAAAAGCAGCGGATGCGACTTCGTTGATCTTGGGCAGTGGAACTCGGACCCCCGACTGTGTTGGTTCAAGGTCTCTCCTTGGCAAACACAGGCTCGGGCCGGCGGCGGTAAATTCTCACAGCTCCTCTGGGGCTACCGGTCCAGGCCAATGGCAATGACGATTGCAGCACTTCTGGTCACACTGTCGATTGAAGCAGGGAACAAGACTGCTCTGGGACACACAGTCACAGGGCAATTTCTCACGAAGGTCTCAGACTGCAACAGGGCACAAGCACAGAGCGTCGCTGAGACTAACTTTAGCTACGGGTGCACACGATCACAGGGCAATGCTCACGAAGGTCTCAGGCTGCACGAAGCACACACACACAGCATCGCTGAGACTCACTTGGACTCCGGGTGCACACGATCATGGGGCAGTTCTTATGAAGGTCTCAGGCTGCAAAAAGCACACGCACACAGGGTTGCTGAGACACACTTGGAAACCTTTATGTTCCTGAGTTTCCACAACAGGGAGCCAGCTCTCCTCCGGCCCTTGGTAACACGTTACTTCAGGACACAGCAAAGTCCTTTCAAGCAGGGGTACACAGCAAAGTACCTTAGCCTCTCGTTAGTTAAATCAGCAAACTGTAGGCCAGCCCCAGAACACAAAGCAAACGTCAGTCCTTCTCTTCAGTCTCTTCAGCTGCTCTTCCACGGCAGAGGTTCCTCTTGACCACGAAGTAGTTTCAACCCTTTTTCAGTCTTGATCATTCCAAAGTCCAGGGGTTTCAGCTCTCATAGTTATATCCCTAAATGTCTTTGAAGTCTTTGTGCTCAGTGGGCACTGACTCCTGTCCAAACCAGTTCTGGGTGCCTCCTCCCCTGAGTCAAGACATTCCCCAGAGCCTATCACATTCAAATCCAGACAGTCAATCCACAACCAGGCAGAGACACACAGAATTGTTAGAACAAAGAAACCAGCTACTTCTAAAAGAGCAGTTTCTAAACACACAATGTAAAAACCACCTTCACAAAAAGACGTGTTATCAGGCACACTAAACTTCACCTCTCCATCTTAAACCTATGGGAAGATAGGCTGGAAACATATTACACAGCCTTCCCCATTCTGTCCTTCTGGCATTCATAGAGTGGGCTTAAGACCTGCCCCTTTCAACGACGAGCTTCCTTCGACCAGCCTTTTCAGCCACTGGCTTGAGGCTTTGTCAAACACGTCTTGGCATAGCCAATTGAGTATTCATCCGTCACCTATAATATTGGCTGTTTCAGTTTATCCCATCTCTGCCCCCACTCTCACTGAACTGCAAGAAGAACTATTTTACAACAGTAGACCTTTCTGTCCGCTCCTGCTGACTCGTCCCCCGTTCTAACATTCTAATGCCACATGCGTTAGCACATTGTACTGGACCTACTGGCTTTGCCAATGCTTATTGTACAATGACACTTGTTAGTATATTGGCCTTGCCCAGTGGATTCTGTACTGACTCTGTGTAGTCTTTGGACCCCTTCTCTCATCACCCTCCCCAAGTAATGTTTGTCACCAGCTACATTTGTGAGTTATCTGCGTTTTGATTCCACCTTCCACTGTGACAAATTAAATAGCAAACACACACCTTTGTTCATGTTTTGTACAATCCACGTTACTGTTTATCCCCAAAAGGCTCCCCTACTGCACCAGTTCTGGTAGTGCATGCTGGGCCTGGGTGAAATTGTAATTACACCAGAGTAATCAGAGTCATTTTGAAAAATTATTGTTACTCTTTTGACTCAAAAATGCCAAAACTTACACAATTACACCAATTTGCATGTTTAAGTAATTTGGCACAAAAATTGTACCTCAGGAGCTCAAGAACAACTAAATTAGCAATCGTGAGCGACTGCTGGTGATACTGTTGGTGTTCTGTTGCATTTAGCTTTATTTTCTTGGCACACAAGGCATCGCCTGGTCCATTTTGGATGCAAGAATGTATTTTGTGCTAAGAAACTGGTGCAAAACACTGAGCTACACTCTTCATGCAATTATGCATAATCTGGAGTAATTTTGCAGTAAATTTGGGTAATCAATCAATCAATCAAGCATTTATATAGCGCACTACTCACCCGGAGGGTCTCAAGGCGCTGGGGGGGGGGGTCTGCTACTGCTCGAACAGCCAGGTCTTGAGCTGCTTCCTGAAGGCGAGGTGGTCCAGGTCTTGCGGAGGTGGGTCGGAAGGGAGTTCCAAGTCTTGGCGGCCAGGTAGGAGAAGGACCTTCCTCCTGTGGTGGCTCTTCGGATGCGGGGGACGGCGGCGAGAGCGTGGCTGGTCGATCGAAGCTGGCGTTTGGGAGCGTAGAAGTGGAGGCGGCTGTTGAGGTATCCTGGGCCTTGGTTGTGTAGGGCTTTGTGTGCATGGGTGAGGAGCCGGAAGGTGATTCTCTTGTTGACCGGGAGCCAGTGTAGGTCTTTCAGGTGTCCGGAGATGTGGCTGCGATGGGGGAGGTCCAGGATGAGTCGTGCTGAGGTGTTCTGGATCCGCTGGAGTCTCTTCTGGAGTTTGGCGGTGGTTCCGGCGTAGAGGGAGTTGCCGTAGTCCAGACGGCTGGTGACGAGGGCCTGGGTGACCGTCTTCCTGGTCTCGGTGGGGATCCACCGGAAGATCTTACGTAGCATGCGCAGGATGTTGAAGCACGACGAGGAGACGGCGTTGACTTGTCTGGTCATGGAGAGGGAGGAGTCCAGGATGAAGCCCAGGTTGCGTGCGTGGTCTGTGGGTTTGGGTGCGCTGCCCAGGGCGGGGGGCCACCAGGAGTCGTCCCAGGCGGAGGGTGATGATCCCAGGATGAGGACTTCCGTCTTGTCCGAGTTCAGCTTCAGGCGGCTGTTCGCCATCCATTTGGCTACTTCTGTCATCCCTTCGTGCAGGTTGGCTCTGGCGGTGGCGGGGTCGTTGGTGAGGGAGAGGATCAGCTGGGTGTCGTCGGCGTAGGAGATGATGTTGTAATTATGCTACGTAAAATTATGCGAGTTATGCCCCGCCCCTAGAGCCTACCTGTCAAGCATGTTGCTGTTTTTTACTCCGTGTGCTTCCTCACACCTCATTATAGACCCCCTCTTTTGTTTCCTCCTCCCCAGGATCCCAATGCGAACATAAATAATTATTGCATCTTTCTCACAAAGGTCCAGGTGTGTGGCCCTTACTTTTACTGTGTTCCATTTCCCTCTTCCTTGTCTGCATCAACCCATGATGCTTAAACTATGGCTATCTTCTTACTGTTCCTGCCTCTTGTCTCCCTGTTCTTGTGTGTCCTCCTCCTAACCTCACTCAGTATCTCTCCACTGCTCTCAGACCACTTACGCTAACATCTACCTCTCTTGATTGACTTACTTTTCGCTGAATTCGGATTTCGCGCTTTAAGCAGCTATGGCCAGACATTTCCTGTGCTGCCCTTAGTCCTCCAACTATTCAAGTGCTCTTTGCCCTTCCCCACTTCCTATTTGCCTGTTTCATGGTCCGACCTCCCATTTCACACCCCTTCCCTTTCCTCTTCCCATTTAGCCTCATCGATCTTCACCGCCTCTACTCCCATCTCACTCAAACTCTACTTTGACCTATTCGCTATTCTCATCCACCTTTTCTTCTCCTCAATTGCATATACCTCCACACTTCCTCGCAAGCTCAGGGCTTCCTTATTGAAGCTATTGTCGGCAGGTGTGTAGGATGTGGCCAAACAGCCAGAGCTGACAGCTTTGGAGCTGGGAAACCAGGTTTGAGTCTCGGCATCGGCTCACCGTCCTGTGTATCTGGGCAAATTACTTAATCTACCTGTGCCTAACAAAAAACGATTGTGTCCCGGTGCTCATGTAAAGCGCTCCAATACCTTTGGGTGGAGTTGGCATTATATAAAACTGCAACAACAAAAAAATACACAAGGCCATATGCAGGCATAATAGGGTAAAAGTTGCCTTGTATATGGCTTTCATATATGTGACATTGTAATTGTATTTATGTAGCACATACTACTCCTGATGAGCCGTTGAAGCGCTTTTCGGCAAGTAGCATGCTATTCCGGAACCCAAAAGGATTAGTTGTGGATTAGCATACGGAAATATGAGTATAGTATTAGTATTAGTATAGGGAGGTAAGAGCTAATTTGAGCGGTGGACATGTGAGTCTGTTAGTTGGATTGAATAGAGTACTGGGGGGATAGAAGCGGGAAGACAACCAGAAGTACTAGCCAGCATCTTAGTCTTAGCAGACAGACCAACTTGCAAAAATCTGATTTACATTCCAATAAATACTAAAGGAGTCCTGTCCAAACATCCAGAGAAGTTCATAAGGGCATCTGGAACATATCAGCTGCTATGTAGGAGCCGCATCACATTTTCATTTAAACCATCAGGGATTCTGGATGAAAACCCCCACGTGCACAATGTGCAGTTTCCAAAGCGACTCCATGTTTTATTTGGATTGTGTGTGGCTGTATGTCGGAATATCGACTACAAAAATATGGTGCTATAAGAATATCATAGCAAAAATATTGAACAGGTAACTAAATATTCATCAAGATGGATAGATGTGAAGTTAGGTGAGTAGTAAACCTAGAGTGACCGATATAGAATTACTTCTCCCCTATTCTGGTTGATATTTTTGCTATGATATTTCTCTAGCATTTAAGAAGTTCTCGGGCATTCAGTGTTATATATTATGAAGCCACTCATTATGCCACCTTGCATAGTGACTTTGGTCATCCTGTGGAGATACCTAGGGGTCGATTCCGATCCGGTAAAATAATCCGGCGTACGAATCGTATCCGGAGCCGTTTCCGTACGACTCGTACAGACGCCGTACGACCGGACGATTCCGATCCCGATCGGCCGACCCGTACGCGATTCGTACGGTTCACGTCGATTCGTACGGAAAATCGCGCGCTCACCTACACACCGTACGGCGCGTACCCCCCATGATCGCAGGGGTACGCGCCGTACCCCTGTGGTCATGCGGGGTACGTGCCGTACACCCAGCGTACATGGGGTACGTGCCGTACACCCACTGTACATGGGGTACGGTGCGTACCCCATGTACGCTGGGTGTACGGCGCGTACCCCGCATGACCACAGGGGTACGGCGCGTACCCCTGCGATCATGGGGGGTACGTGCCGTACCCGGGGGGGGGCCTTCCGTACCTGTTTCGGCGCGAACTCTGCGTTTACGACTGTTTTCGGCTCCCGTAGGAAAAGGGTCGTACGGCGCGTACCCGACACGGATCGTACTTGCTGGGTCGTAAAAACGTGCCGCGATGTCGCGTACTGCGGGTTCCGAGTGAGCTTCGTACGGAGATTTGAGTCGTACGGAGTCCTGTACGACTCGTACGGAGTTCGGCACCTAGTACGGATCGTACTTCATCGTACGTACGGGACGTCTACGGATACGATTCGTACGGGGAAAAAACTCTCCGTACGACCATTCGGAGCGCATTTTACCGGATCGGAATCGACCCCCTATTGATATAATGGATGGTGTTATTGCATATGCTCTGGGGATGTATATTACTAAAATGCCAATACAAATATTTACAAATGAATGAGGTTTTTGTTGCATGATCAATTCCCTTTCCTAGCCATGTGAGAGGCAATATGATGGATGCATGTTTGCAGCAGCACAATGACGTGAACAGCAAATTATGTGGAAAAAACGGATCAATGTGTGCCAGATAGCTCCCGAAATCATACAGTGTGCAACTAGTTCATATTAGATAACCCAAGTCTTGTCATAGGTAGTTAATGTTATTGGGTCATGTTTGTGTAGATACAGCAAAGTGGTTCAATTGACTGCAGCCTGTGTTGTGTTGGTTTCTTGTAGAGCTCTTAATGGAGCCCAAAGACCAACTCAAAGTCCTAGAGGTGGAAATAAATGACTAAGAGAGGGAATAAGGGGTGAGTGATGTCAGGGCAAGTACCTTCCTCAAAAAGCTTAAATCACACTTGGCCGAACAATTGTGATCACGGGTTGCGAACACCTGGTTGGTGGTCAGAAAGGTAATTCACATAGGAAAATAAGGCATATTTTTCTACCATTAGTGAAGGAAAGTCTTGATTTTATTAAATGGCATGGAGACAAATATTATGCCGTCTATATTCTCACTTTATTACCCTGCAGTACAAAAACCACAAGTCTCTTGAACCGTTTGGAGAAAAACTACCAGGCCAAGAGAAACATTAATGAGAAACCATGTTGTTACATTTTACATTATGTTATATTTTGTTAGAGTTATTTACATAGTGCCGTATTCCCATTAGTATAGTTTCACAGAACTGTGGGAAGCCACGTGACTGGATTCCATCCCTCACAGATCAGAGTCAGAGTCAGAGTCAGAAATTCAAATAATGGAAAGTCATCTAGGTTTGAACTATTTGCAGGGTTGGGGCATGGAGTGAAACGTCTGTGGGTGGAAACCTAAAGATAAATAAAAGTATAATTAGCGTCTTGATGAATATATTGAGGGAGAGGTGTGGCGCAGAGGTAAGAGAGGCTGCCTCCGGCGCGTGGGCCAGCGGTTCGATCTCCGGCCGCAGCTCAACTCAGCATCATGTGACTCTGGGCAATAGCTCACTTAAACTGCCCGACGGCCCCCAGTGCCTTGAAACCCTTGAGGAGTGATATGTTTGTGATTTACAAATATAAATTATTATTGTAGGAAGGTGGATACCTGACTATGGTTACCCCAGATTTTTTGCCTTGTGTTTAGCTGGTTTTCAACTTAGTTGGCCTGGGATCCTGCTAACCAGGGTCCCAGGCTATCTGCTCTCTCTGTAAAATGGACTCCATGCACCCTAGGTGCATAACTAAATTGGCTTGGGTCACCTTATCAGCCCCTGTACAGTGTACTATAGGTACCCAGGGCATAGGTGCATCCAAGGCCTACCAGAGGCTGCAGCATATATTTTGCCACCCCTGGCTGGCTATCCAAATCGACACAACTGGCTGATCACTCAGCTGGGGCAAGGTGGTGTAATCACCCCTTGCTTGGATATAGTATACCTATATCTAAATCTATATCTGGACACATATATACCTATCAGTCACTCCTATGGCAGGCCTTAACAATCCTGGAGGCAGAGTGCTTGGTTTTATGTGAGATGGTGCTCTAGCATGAGCTGAGCCTGTCTGCAGTGTTCGGAACCATTTCCTTACTGCTGTTCCAGGATATTGCCATACCATATACTCTTAAGTACATTATAATCCTCGCGGTTATTGCTAACTTTGGTTTGGCTTTATCAAAACATGTCGTGTAAGGTGTCATACACTTTGGAATACTACCCCCTCGCCAGTTCTGGTGACAGGGGTAGCATTCCACCCTTCTAGGGGGAGCAGACATATTACTTTACTTAAAACGCGGTTAATCCTAACCAGAGCCTCAGCATCACAAAATGGATGCTGCTGCCCCGACACAAGTCTGACCTCCTGCTGCTGACTGAAACTTGGCAGGGGAGGCCTGGACAAAGGGTTTCCTGTCACAGGGAGGTGCTACACCACCCCAGACAGGAGATAGTGGATTGGAGCAGGGAGGGTTGAAAGAAACTAGACACTGCCTGGGGCACACAAGGTGTCCCATGCAAAATCCAGTCAAACCGGTTCTGGGGCACTCCAGCCCCAGCTCTGGCACGAAACTGGACAAAGGGAAAGGGATGTAACCACCCCCTTCCTGGGTCCCACCAATTGGAGGGACCTAGCAGGTAATCCAGCCCCTTGATTTGGAATAAAGGTAGGAGCTGTGCCAATGCACATCAGATTATCCTGACTGAAACTTATGAAATGAAACTCTGGACCCTTCGACATCCTACTCAACGTAGAAGACTGAAGAATCTCTCTTGTGGTCAAGGAGTGACCACCCTGTGCAAACAGGCACCATCCAGCACCTCACCGTTTGCTTTGTTGCAGTTTCTGCCAGAACTCGAGCAACAGAGATCAACAAGACCCACCTTTCCTGCCTTCCAACAGCCCGATCTACAGTCCCAGCGAATCTGAGACCCGTGGAGGCGAACTGAAGCGTAGGGCCGGCCATCTTGGAAACACTACAAAGTGCTGACCGTGCAGCTCCCAAGGCTCCCTTGACGCTGTGCATTGGGGTGTGAGAAGCCCGAGCCCTGAGCAGCTTTTGCACCGAAGCTCTCCCCTCCACACTCATTGAGTGCTGCGTGGGGCACTTTTGCATTTTCCTGCTTGACGCGTTGGTCCGGTCGCTTGCCCGTTGGCTAGCGGCCCCAGTACTGACGAACCTTTGAATTTGCTCTGCTAGTCTGGTTGTTACAGACTGGCCCTCGCTCCCCTGAAAAGGAGCACCCGCTCTGACCTTGCTGGTCAGAGTAAGAAGCGATCTTTGAATCCTGCGTGGGTTGCCCTTGCCAAGGCTTGTTAACTCCGATCCGGAAGCCGACACCGCCGACAGCGAGAGCCTTCGTGGGACAGCTCTTGATCCACTCCTGGACATCCTCGATGCCCCAGAGTCCACGTGGCAGCGGAGACAAGCTTCATGACAACCACCTGATTGCGCCCGACATCGCCTGGTTCCTTCCTGGTTCCTTCCTGGTCACTGGCTAGTGACCCAGACTCTGTCCCCTCTGCTTTCAGGTACTCCACATCTTCGATCTACCCTTGGATTCAACAGGACTCTTCTCTCCTGGCCGCCTGTAGCATCTTCATCTCCAGGCTCCATAGATCTACACGACGAAACCCGACACACTTTGGCACCTATGCACCCACTTCCTGTGGGTGAGGTAACTCATGAACGCCGGTGCTCCTGTAGTGGTTTACACCTCTAGTGTCTGAGTCTAAAGTTTGGTAATTCTAGTCCAGTAGGAAGACTCCTAAAACGGTAACTCGATAACTTTTACGCACCATTGACTTTGCATTGGTGCATGCGTGTGCTTTTAGCGCTGCACCCGAATCCCGCGGGCTACTCCCGTCCTAACTGCTGTTAGTCCAGTGTAGTCCCAGCAATTCCCAAGGCCCCAGGCCTTACCACTGTTCGTAAAGTGATACTTATACCACTTTTTTGATATATGGTTTGAGTAGCCACCGGCCTCATCCATAAACATGCAACTTTCATATGTTAAACTGTGCTTTTGTTTAAACGCTTGTGCTTCTATACTCATAAAGAGTACAGGGGATTATTCTAGTAATAAATACATATATTTTTATAATATATAACTTGTGTGGTGTCCTTTCATTTGATATTACAGGATTGCATATGGTTAAACAGCTGGCTTCACATGCCCTCTTGAGTTTAGCCTGAAGGCTGCTAAGTCCATGCTACCCCTAGGATAGCTTGTCTTTTTAAGGTTGACTTACAACCACCACCATAAGGGATTGTTTGGACTGATACAAGGTGCCCACAGAATTGTGGACATCATACATCAGGCCAACTTCTCACAATTATTATATAAGATTCCCAACTTCTTGAGTCGGACACTGAGGCGATCAATGTAGCGGTTGAAAACATAGGAGGCCACATTGGAACCGTGTAGGAACCATTGCATTAAAGTGACTGCATTGGTGAAGCAGAGATCAGCTTTTATCCACTGGGCCCGGTTGATCTAATAAGTGATGAACCATCTTAGAACACGCAGTCAATTCCCATGTGTTCTTGAATGATCTTGGTGAGCACAGTATGGGTCACTGTGTTGAATGCCTCCTTTAGGTCCAGGAGGACCAGAAGACAAGAGCTGCCAGAATCCAGCATACAACATAAATCATTCACAACTTGTGGTAAAGCCGTCTCCCCACTACATCCTTTTCTGAGACCCAACTAGAATGTGCCTTTTTAATTAGTGCTATTTTGCTTAAGTTGTATTGCCACGCAGCTTTCAATGATTTTTCCCACAAAGGAAGAGCGGGTGCAGGGTTAAAGTTATTTAAATCATCCAGATGAGCTGAGGGCTTCTTCAACCAGATGGTAACTTGGCCTACTTTGAGGCAGTCTGGGAACACACCTTGCATGAGAGAGATCCATCTATCCTGTTGGTAAATGGTCAAAATATCGATTCCAAAATATAGACAAACCAAAATATCGAGTCCAAAATATAGAATGGACAAAATATCGAATGGACAGAATATAGACAGCAAAAATATCTTTTTGAAGGTAAGTAATGTAATATCGAATTTATAAATATAGATAGTCAAAATATCGATGGACATAATATAGTTTATTAAAAATATCGAATTTTTAATAATATCAAATTTTTTAAAGTGTTTTTTATGTTAGTATATGTGTGAAAAGTGTATATATTTTTGTAATTTATATTAAGTAATTAATTTTATGTTATTTAATTATTGCGTAATTTAATTCTGTAGCGGGTTGTGGGTTTATAGGGGAATAGGGTGGGAAGTAATTTAATTATAATTAATACAATATGTTAATTAATTAATTGGTATTTATTTAGAAGAAATTGTTAATTAATTTTTAATTGGTAATTAATTAATTCTTAATTGATAATTATTTTTTATTAATTGATTAATTGATAAATATGTGAATTAAATTAATTTATTTTCTGTAGCGGGTTGTGGGTTTATAGGGGAATAGGGTAGGAAGTAATATAATTATAATTAATTAAATATGTTAATTAATTAATTGGTATTTATTTTGATTACATTGTTAATTACTTTTTCATTGGTAATTAAATAATTCTTAAATGCTTATTTTTTATTAATTCATTAATTGATAATTATGTGAATAATAATAATTTATTTTCTGTAGTGGGTTGTAGGTTTATAGGGGAATAGGGTGGGAAGGAATTTAATTATAAATAATGAAATATGTTAATTAATTTATTGGTATTTATTTTGAACAAATTGTTAATTAATTTTTAATTGATAAATAATTAATTCTTAATTGATAATTAATTTTTATTGATTGATCAATTGATAATTATGTGAATTATACTAATTTATTTTCACTAGAGTGGGAATAGTAAAATTTACCCATATGCTATCCAACGCTTTCCCTACGGTTGCACTCTCTGGAGTAGGATCAGTAATTTTTACCCCTACGCTATCCAATGCAATAGTAATTTTTACCCCTACGCTATCCAACGCTTTCCCTACTGTTGCACTCTCTGTTGTGGGAATAGTAATTTTTACCTCTACGCTATCCAACGCTTTCCTTACTGTTGCACTCTCTGGAGTGGGAATAGTAATTTTACCCCTACGCTATCCAATGCTTTCCCTACTGTTGCACTCTCTGGAGTGGGAATAGTAATTTGTACCCCTACGCTATCCAACGTTTTCCCTACTGTTGCACTCTCTGGAATGGGAATAGTAATTTTTACCCCTGCGCTATCCAACGCTTTCCCTACTGTTGCACTCTCTGGAGTGGGAATAGTAATTTTTACTCCTACGCTATCCAACGCTTTCCCCACTGTTGCACTCTGTGGAGTTGGAATAGTAATTTTTACCCCTACGCTATCCAACGCTTTCCCTACTGTTGCACTGTTTGGAGTGGGAATAGTAATTTTTACTCCTACGCCATCCAACGTTTTCCCTACTGTTACACTCTCTGGAGTGGGAATAGTAATTTTTACCCCTACGCTATCCAACGCTTTCCCCACTGTTGTACTCTGTGGAGTAGGAATAGTAATTTTTACCCCTACGCTATCCATCGTTTTCCCTACTGTTGCACTCTCTGGAGTGGGAATAGTAATTTTTACCCCTGCGCTATCCAACGCTTTCCCTACTGTTGCACTCTCTGGAGTGGGAATAGTAATTTTTACCCCTACGCTATCCAACGCTTTCCCTACTGTTGCACTCTCTGGAGTGGGAATAGTAATTTTTACCCCTACGCTATCCAACGTTTTCCCTACTGTTGCACTCTCTGGAGTGGGAATAGTAATTTTTACCCCTGCGCTATCCAACGCTTTCCCTACTGTTGCACGCTCTGGAGTGGGAATAGTAATTTTTACTCCTACGCTATCCAACGCTTTCCCTACTGTTGCACTCTCTGGAGTGGGATTAGTGATTTTTACTCCTACGCTATCTAACGCTTTCCCTACTGTTGCACTCTCTGGAGTGGGAATAGTAATTTTTACCCCTACGCTATCCAACGCTTTCCCTACTGTTGCACTCTCTGGAGTGGGAGTAGTAATTTTTACCCTTGCGCTATCCAACGCTTTCCCTACTGTTGCACTGTTTGGAGTGGGAATAGTAATTTTTACTCCTACGCTATCCAACGCTTTCCCTACTTTTACACTCTCTGGAGTGGGAATAGTAATTTTTACCCCTACGCTTTCCAACGCTTTCCCTACTGTTGCACTCTCTGGAGGGGGAATAGTAATTTTTACCCCTATGCTATCCAACGCTTTCCATACTGTTGCACTATTTGGAGTGGGAATAGTAATTTTTACCCCTACTCTATCCAACGCTTTCCCTACTGTTGCACTTCCAGGAGTGGGAATAGTATTTTTTACACCTCCGCTATCCTACGGTAATAATATTGTGTATTTTTAATTAATATTATGTTAATATATATATATGTTTTAACAGATATGATTGTATATTTTTTTATATAAGTTAAATTAGTTATTTAATAATTTTAAGGTAATTTAAGTATTTTTAAGTATATTGTAGCTATTTCTTTTTTAAAAAAATTTAATTTTACATTAATTTTAAGAAATTCGATATTTTTATAATGTATATATATATGTATATAAACGATATTTTGGGGTAGATATTTTGGTACTTACCTGTTTGTAGATAGGAATTCGATATTTAGTCTGTCGATATTTTGGAATCTATATTTTGGGTAGTCTATATTTTGTCCCTCAATATTTAGTCAGTGATCCACGAAATGACCTGTTTGCACTTTGTTTTGTGGATCTCTGTTTTATACTCGAGCACATTAAGATCAAATTACACCTTTGAGTTGCTAACTGTAAGTGCAGTAACGGATCTGTTATTTTTCCCATAACATCCTGTTTTTCATGATATTTCCCATTCTTACCGCCTGTCAGTTTCACAGGGTATTACCTCTGCTAACCCTCTCACATTCTTTAACCTTCTTCTCCACCCTGCTTAGCCAGGATTACCAATGTTATTATACACTGTTCCATCAATGCCATTTTTAAAATCTTTTTTATGTTAATTTTATTTTTGTGGCCATCAGGCACAGTTCTCCTTTCGGTGAAATTGTCCTGATCTGCTCCAAGACACATTCCATGTGCTGCCACCCTCCCCTTTACCTCCTAAACCCACCTTTTCACTGTCTTTCCAAGACTCGCCTGCCCTCCTGCGTCCCAGGCCATTTTTACCAAGTCCTGTTCCTTCATTCACCTTTCCACCTCTTCCTCTGTCATGGATGCACCATTGTCTCCTAATAGCCAGTGTTGCTGAATATACCTCCTGCATATGTCAGGAACGGGCTTGTGACTATGTGAGGAGGTGGGAGTGAGATAACAAGCCAACAGAGCCTTATAGAGTACTCTTTTAACACTGCTAAAACAGCCTCTGTCCTTCAGTCAGTTAATCCCAAATAGGGATTAGATGTGGAAAACTATCCAAGCAACAAGATTACCCTGTATATTACTGTCGTACAGGTTTTCCCCGTTTCTCTATAATTCACTACACAGTAAATACACAATAAACAGGTACAATGAAACAGACTAGGTTTATGGGTCAATTTAAATCCTGAAGAATGCCTGGTGACCCGAAGGCAATATGAAAGAGGGCAGAAACATGTTGACTGAGATTCTATAAGCGAGGGAGTTTCCTAAGGCCCCTTCACACAATTATAACTTGTACAAATGTGATACGTTTAGTACATAGATAACATACATTTTTCTCACTTATACATTTTATTTTACCATAACCCAACAGAGAAATCTTTGAAAAGAACAGCATTAAGGGAAGTGAAGGCTGCACACACACAAATACAAAGCCGCGCAGAACACTGAAAGACTATCCCGATGTAAGTGGCACGCCACTAACTGTGTATACATATCTGTGTATACATGTGCCTTACAACAGGAACCCTATGTGTCCAGTGAGATTAGAGTGAAAAAATAGTGTACAACCACAAACAGACACATCCGCTATTAAAAGTCAATGGGGCCAACTAATTGCAGCTATGCACTGTATGAAACCAGCGTGACATGCCATAATGTAACTTAAATGGACACTGGATGATTTAATGCAAGTTCATAAATCTCCTTAATGTCACTTTCTTGGGTATGATGTGGGTGTAGAGAAAAGATAAAACTACTGGAAACATTCAAAGTCATATTTAAAAAGCGCTTAAACCCTACGATTGATCGTACATGTGTTTTGGAAGGGAGGAGTTCCGAGAAACGGAAGTCAGCCTATAGATTCCTTCTTTGCTGAAATGAAGAAGAAATCCGCATTGTGCAAGAGGGCCGACCTAGAGGTCACTTTCGTCTTTGCGGTGGGAGCTATACAGCTCAGAGTGACTGATGAGAGAGGATGTGGACTCACTTTGGAAGAAGCCACAAACATTTGCTGCGCAGCTGAAGCTAGTTGATGACGTGCGAGCAAAGTACAGAAATGTGCAGTGTGCTGTGAAGGGAAATCGCCACAGGAGGCGTCGAAAGAAAGCCAGACAGGGCCGCCATTTTAAGGGCAGTGCTATAGCATAAATTGTGAAGTGCCTGGTCAGCTCTCAGTAAGCAAGACAATTAGTCTAGGCCAATATCCAGGGCCACTGCAATTATGTGGCAGTATTGGGCCAAATAAAGTGGCAGACTTGAATAAATTATGCGGCAAGAAAAGGCAAATTATGGGGCATAATGTAATAGTATTACTTCATTATTTTGTCATTTTTAAACTTGGTAACACTGTCTAGGCATCGGTTGCACCCAGGGCTGGACTGACTACCGGGCAGTTTGGAATGGTGCAGAGCTGGGGGCTGATTTCACTGCGGTGGGGGCTGATTTCGTTCATGGAGACCTGCGTGTGCTTCAAAATAATTAAAGCAAACGAATTTCGTTTAGCACACGCAGGTCTCCATGAACGAAATCAGCCCCCAGCTCAGCAGCATTCCAAACTGCCCGGTAGCCAGTCCGGTCCTGGTTGCACCTCATTAATAGCAGTGTAACACTCAAATATAGCAATAGGCAAAAGAAAGATGACCAGTCCAGTTTTGCAAAGGACCGTCCAGTGCTCAGCGACACTTCTTGGTGCATTTTTAGTAACTATAGAACCGTTGGAACTAAAAACAGCATTTTTTTTGTTCAAATCTGCACATCATGTGGCAGATGATAGATTATGTGGCAATTGCGGCAAATCTATAACTACGCGAAAATTGCTGCGGCAGCACAATCTCATAATTCTAGTGGCCTTGCCAATATCTCAAGAACCAAGCAGCAGAGATAAACCAAGCTCTGCTGCAGTGCTAGAGGAATTCTGCTGTATGAAACATGCTAATTATGTGACATCAGAGCTTTAAGAGGGAAGAGAAAAGGGGCGTAGCATATGAAAATATAGACATTGGTTAAACATATAAACTAATATGCTGGGCTTACCATAATGTGCTACCCGACCGATATTTTAGTGTCTCTCTGAGCTTTCTCATATTGCATCTAGATACTATATTAACCAACTTACACCTAAAACCAGCCCCGACTATTGGCTTTGTCAATGGTCGCCTCTTTGCGCTTTGCACAGAAGCCAATAATTGGATGTACATGTCTTCTGGACACCTATTTGACCCACTAACAGGCACCATGAGAAACTTGCACTACCTTCAGCCTCAACACCAAAGCTCTTAAATGTGGTTGTTTCAAACACCTGGATGCAACTCAGCTCAAAACATGCACTATGAAAGAGTAATATGCTGCACGAAAAAAAATACAAAAACACAACATCCTGGCTAACACTCTAGTGGAGAGCAAGATCCAGTAGAAATGGGAAATTTAAATGGGAACTACATCACTGGCATGAATTGCCTGAACACTTATTACAATAATTGCTCAAAAATCAGCGGTGTTTTTCACAGTATGGTTAAGGATATGAATATAGGGCCTGATAGGGACCTGTTTCAATGTCCGTTCTAAAATACTACCAGGTCTGAGATCTAGAGGGACCTGGTCCACTTAAAGCACTGTGTGACATACTGAGCGGTGATTATTAAAAGTACCTAATATAGGACAATCTCACATGTAAATTATGTTGTTTCTTTCTACAAGTTTGCATCCTAAGATTGCATGCAATCTCAAAAAGCCTCCTCTGTATTCACATTAAAATTGATCATGACTTAAAACATCCAATTGCTGCCTTCACTTTTTCTGTCAAATGAACCGCCCCTTACTTTCCATCGTCGGTATACTTCTTCTCTCTAGGACCACAGCCTATCCTATGTTACGTGAGTGTTCATCTCAATCCCTTATTTTATTTCTGCAAATTGCCCACACCTCCTTTCAAAGACCAAACCTCTCCTTTAAAAGTCATACCCCTGAAACTTAATAGTACCTAATCTCCTTTAGCTCGTATATTAATACTGCCAACCATTTGCATGTATTTGCATACCTCCTCCCATTGAAGATCACATCTATCTCCTGATAATTTAATCTAGCACAAAGAAAATGGAGTAAACTCATGGAATGATTACAAGATTAACCCAATAACCACTGAAAATCCACAACCTTGGGTTCCACAGAAGTGTGCTGCCCAGTGTAAAACGCTTCCACACCTCAATAAGGGTAGTAAGACCTACATAACTACAATAAAATACAAATTAAGTTATAGATGGATAACAGTGAATTACAGGGATATTTTTCTCCAAAAGGTTCTGAATGACATCAAATAGACAACGAGAGCGCGCTGAGGTTGTTTATGATGTCACTCAGAACCCCGAGGTTAAATCATCCTGTAATTCATTTTTTTCCCTTCTATAACTTTGTGTTATGTATGGCCCCCAAAATCATCTGCTCCTACATTTAACTGCTACACAGGGTCAGAGGAGTAATGGGGGAGCCATACATAACATTACCTCTCCTCCCTGACTCAAATGTGAAAAAATAAATATCTGACCTGCCATCCTTAACCAGCCCCTACTAAGTTCCCTGCTTTTCTTTGCCTTCCTGCAGCTGTGCCTTCTGTCAAAGCAGACAAGCAGCGCTGGGCTGATGCTGTCAGAGAGCCCTGTTAGCTTTATGACATAGCAATGGTGGGTAACTAGTTTTGTTATCAATTGTTGACATGTCATAGCAGTGATTTACCAGATTTAGAATCTGGTTTGAAGGATGGAGGAGCTTAAGGAAAGCTGTCAGGGGGGTGGGAGCGAGCCCGGACATGCCAGCGAGATTACCTGTTGCAAAAGGTAATTCCGTTGTGCATGTCCGCGGCGTGCCCCACCCCCTTTGACTGTTGAAAAGGCTCCCACGAGCCGCGAGCTGACGAGCTCAGGGGCGCGCGACGCATGCTGAGAGTGGTAATATTCCTGATAAGATGACGGCAGCATGCACAAGAACCTATGAACTTTTTCCCTACTGAAGAGAAAGGAATTTCGAAACACGTGTATAGGGATACGGGCACTGGCCATGAAATTTGATAAATCAGCAACTTTGAAAACTACATTTACCATGATGCAAAAGGTAATTCCGTTGTGCATGTCCGCGGCGTGCCCCACCCCCTTTGACTGTTGAAAAGGCTCCCACGAGCCGCGAGCTGACGAGCTCAGGGGCGCGCGACGCATGCTGAGAGTGGTAATATTCCTGATAAGATGACGGCAGCATGCACAAGAACCTATGAACTTTTTCCCTACTGAAGAGAAAGGAATTTCGAAACACGTGTATAGGGATACGGGCACTGGCCATGAAATTTGATAAATCAGCAACTTTGAAAACTACATTTACCATGATGCAAAAGGTAATTCCGTTGTGCATGTCCGCGGCGTGCCCCACCCCCTTTGACTGTTGAAAAGGCTCCCACGAGCCGCGAGCTGACGAGCTCAGGGGCGCGCGACGCATGCTGAGAGTGGTAATATTCCTGATAAGATGACGGCAGCATGCACAAGAACCTATGAACTTTTTCCCTACTGAAGAGAAAGGAATTTCGAAACACGTGTATAGGGATACGGGCACTGGCCATGAAATTTGATAAATCAGCAACTTTGAAAACTACATTTACCATGATGCAAAAGGTAATTCCGTTGTGCATGTCCGCGGCGTGCCCCACCCCCTTTGACTGTTGAAAAGGCTCCCACGAGCCGCGAGCTGACGAGCTCAGGGGCGCGCGACGCATGCTGAGAGTGGTAATATTCCTGATAAGATGACGGCAGCATGCACAAGAACCTATGAACTTTTTCCCTACTGAAGAGAAAGGAATTTCGAAACACGTGTATAGGGATACGGGCACTGGCCATGAAATTTGATAAATCAGCAACTTTGAAAACTACATTTACCATGATGCAAAAGGTAATTCCGTTGTGCATGTCCGCGGCGTGCCCCACCCCCTTTGACTGTTGAAAAGGCTCCCACGAGCCGCGAGCTGACGAGCTCAGGGGCGCGCGACGCATGCTGAGAGTGGTAATATTCCTGATAAGATGACGGCAGCATGCACAAGAACCTATGAACTTTTTCCCTACTGAAGAGAAAGGAATTTCGAAACACGTGTATAGGGATACGGGCACTGGCCATGAAATTTGATAAATCAGCAACTTTGAAAACTACATTTACCATGATGCAAAAGGTAATTCCGTTGTGCATGTCCGCGGCGTGCCCCACCCCCTTTGACTGTTGAAAAGGCTCCCACGAGCCGCGAGCTGACGAGCTCAGGGGCGCGCGACGCATGCTGAGAGTGGTAATATTCCTGATAAGATGACGGCAGCATGCACAAGAACCTATGAACTTTTTCCCTACTGAAGAGAAAGGAATTTCGAAACACGTGTATAGGGATACGGGCACTGGCCATGAAATTTGATAAATCAGCAACTTTGAAAACTACATTTACCATGATGCAAAAGGTAATTCCGTTGTGCATGTCCGCGGCGTGCCCCACCCCCTTTGACTGTTGAAAAGGCTCCCACGAGCCGCGAGCTGACGAGCTCAGGGGCGCGCGACGCATGCTGAGAGTGGTAATATTCCTGATAAGATGACGGCAGCATGCACAAGAACCTATGAACTTTTTCCCTACTGAAGAGAAAGGAATTTCGAAACACGTGTATAGGGATACGGGCACTGGCCATGAAATTTGATAAATCAGCAACTTTGAAAACTACATTTACCATGATGCAAAAGGTAATTCCGTTGTGCATGTCCGCGGCGTGCCCCACCCCCTTTGACTGTTGAAAAGGCTCCAACGAGCCGCGAGCTGACGAGCTCAGGGGCGCGCGACGCATGCTGAGAGTGGTAATATTCCTGATAAGATGACGGCAGCATGCACAAGAACCTATGAACTTTTTCCCTACTGAAGAGAAAGGAATTTCGAAACACGTGTATAGGGATACGGGCACTGGCCATGAAATTTGATAAATCAGCAACTTTGAAAACTACATTTACCATGATGCAAAAGGTAATTCCGTTGTGCATGTCCGCGGCGTGCCCCACCCCCTTTGACTGTTGAAAAGGCTCCCACGAGCCGCGAGCTGACGAGCTCAGGGGCGCGCGACGCATGCTGAGAGTGGTAATATTCCTGATAAGATGACGGCAGCATGCACAAGAACCTATGAACTTTTTCCCTACTGAAGAGAAAGGAATTTCGAAACACGTGTATAGGGATACGGGCACTGGCCATGAAATTTGATAAATCAGCAACTTTGAAAACTACATTTACCATGATGCAAAAGGTAATTCCGTTGTGCATGTCCGCGGCGTGCCCCACCCCCTTTGACTGTTGAAAAGGCTCCCACGAGCCGCGAGCTGACGAGCTCAGGGGCGCGCGACGCATGCTGAGAGTGGTAATATTCCTGATAAGATGACGGCAGCATGCACAAGAACCTATGAACTTTTTCCCTACTGAAGAGAAAGGAATTTCGAAACACGTGTATAGGGATACGGGCACTGGCCATGAAATTTGATAAATCAGCAACTTTGAAAACTACATTTACCATGATGCAAAAGGTAATTCCGTTGTGCATGTCCGCGGCGTGCCCCACCCCCTTTGACTGTTGAAAAGGCTCCCACGAGCCGCGAGCTGACGAGCTCAGGGGCGCGCGACGCATGCTGAGAGTGGTAATATTCCTGATAAGATGACGGCAGCATGCACAAGAACCTATGAACTTTTTCCCTACTGAAGAGAAAGGAATTTCGAAACACGTGTATAGGGATACGGGCACTGGCCATGAAATTTGATAAATCAGCAACTTTGAAAACTACATTTACCATGATGCAAAAGGTAATTCCGTTGTGCATGTCCGCGGCGTGCCCCACCCCCTTTGACTGTTGAAAAGGCTCCCACGAGCCGCGAGCTGACGAGCTCAGGGGCGCGCGACGCATGCTGAGAGTGGTAATATTCCTGATAAGATGACGGCAGCATGCACAAGAACCTATGAACTTTTTCCCTACTGAAAGAAAGGAATTTCGAAACACGTGTATAGGGATACGGGCACTGGCCATGAAATTTGATAAATCAGCAACTTTGAAAACTACATTTACCATGATGCAAAAGGTAATTTCGTTGTGCATGTCCGCGGCGTGCCCCACCCCCTTTGACTGTTGAAAAGGCTCCCACGAGCCGCGAGCTGACGAGCTCAGGGGCGCGCGACGCATGCTGAGAGTGGTAATATTCCTGATAAGATGACGGCAGCATGCACAAGAACCTATGAACTTTTTCCCTACTGAAGAGAAAGGAATTTCGAAACACATGTATAGGGATACGGGCACTGGCCATGAAATTTGATAAATCAGCAACTTTGAAAACTACATTTACCATGATGCAAAAGGTAATTCCGTTGTGCATGTCCGCGGCGTGCCCCACCCCCTTTGACTGTTGAAAAGGCTCCCACGAGCCGCGAGCTGACGAGCTCAGGGGCGCGCGACGCATGCTGAGAGTGGTAATATTCCTGATAAGATGACGGCAGCATGCACAAGAACCTATGAACTTTTTCCCTACTGAAGAGAAAGGAATTTCGAAACACGTGTATAGGGATACGGGCACTGGCCATGAAATTTGATAAATCAGCAACTTTGAAAACTACATTTACCATGATGCAAAAGGTAATTCCGTTGTGCATGTCCGCGGCGTGCCCCACCCCCTTTGACTGTTGAAAAGGCTCCCACGAGCCGCGAGCTGATGAGCTCAGGGGCGCGCGACGCATGCTGAGAGTGGTAATATTCCTGATAAGATGACAGCAGCATGCACAAGAACCTATGAACTTTTTCCCTACTGAAGAGAAAGGAATTTCGAAACACGTGTATAGGGATACGGGCACTGGCCATGAAATTTGATAAATCAGCAACCTTGAAAACTACATTTACCATGATGCAAAAGGTAATTCCGTTGTGCATGTCCGCGGCGTGCCCCACCCCCTTTGACTGTTGAAAAGGCTCCCACGAGCCGCGAGCTGACGAGCTCAGGGGCGCGCGACGCATGCTGAGAGTGGTAATATTCCTGATAAAATGACGGCAGCATGCACAAGAACCTATGAACTTTTTCCCTACTGAAGAGAAAGGAATTTCGAAACACGTGTATAGGGATACGGGCACTGGCCATGAAATTTGATAAATCAGCAACTTTGAAAACTACATTTACCATGATGCAAAAGGTAATTCCGTTGTGCATGTCCGCGGCGTGCCCCACCCCCTTTGACTGTTGAAAAGGCTCCCACGAGCCGCGAGCTGACGAGCTCAGGGGCGCGCGACGCATGCTGAGAGTGGTAATATTCCTGATAAGATGACGGCAGCATGCACAAGAACCTATGAACTTTTTCCCTACTGAAGAGAAAGGAATTTCGAAACACGTGTATAGGGATACGGGCACTGGCCATGAAATTTGATAAATCAGCAACCTTGAAAACTACATTTACCATGATGCAAAAGGTAATTCCGTTGTGCATGTCCGCGGCGTGCCCCACCCCCTTTGACTGTTGAAAAGGCTCCCACGAGCCGCGAGCTGACGAGTTCAGGGGCGCGCGACGCATGCTGAGAGTGGTAATATTCCTGATAAGATGACGGCAGCATGCACAAGAACCTATGAACTTTTTCCCTACTGAAGAGAAAGGAATTTCGAAACACGTGTATAGGGATACGGGCACTGGCCATGAAATTTGATAAATCAGCAACTTTGAAAACTACATTTACCATGATGCAAAAGGTAATTCCGTTGTGCATGTCCGCGGCGTGCCCCACCCCCTTTGACTGTTGAAAAGGCTCCCACGAGCCGCGAGCTGACGAGCTCAGGGGCGCGCGACGCATGCTGAGAGTGGTAATATTCCTGATAAGATGACGGCAGCATGCACAAGAACCTATGAACTTTTTCCCTACTGAAGAGAAAGGAATTTCGAAACACGTGTATAGGGATACGGGCACTGGCCATGAAATTTGATAAATCAGCAACTTTGAAAACTACATTTACCATGATGCAAAAGGTAATTCCGTTGTGCATGTCCGCGGCGTGCCCCACCCCCTTTGACTGTTGAAAAGGCTCCCACGAGCCGCGAGCTGACGAGCTCAGGGGCGCGCGACGCATGCTGAGAGTGGTAATATTCCTGATAAGATGACGGCAGCATGCACAAGAACCTATGAACTTTTTCCCTACTGAAGAGAAAGGAATTTCGAAACACGTGTATAGGGATACGGGCACTGGCCATGAAATTTGATAAATCAGCAACTTTGAAAACTACATTTACCATGATGCAAAAGGTAATTCCGTTGTGCATGTCCGCGGCGTGCCCCACCCCCTTTGACTGTTGAAAAGGCTCCCACGAGCCGCGAGCTGACGAGCTCAGGGGCGCGCGACGCATGCTGAGAGTGGTAATATTCCTGATAAGATGACGGCAGCATGCACAAGAACCTATGAACTTTTTCCCTACTGAAGAGAAAGGAATTTCGAAACACGTGTATAGGGATACGGGCACTGGCCATGAAATTTGATAAATCAGCAACTTTGAAAACTACATTTACCATGATGCAAAAGGTAATTCCGTTGTGCATGTCCGCGGCGTGCCCCACCCCCTTTGACTGTTGAAAAGGCTCCCACGAGCCGCGAGCTGACGAGCTCAGGGGCGTGCGACGCATGCTGAGAGTGGTAATATTCCTGATAAGATGACGGCAGCATGCACAAGAACCTATGAACTTTTTCCCTACTGAAGAGAAAGGAATTTCGAAACACGTGTATAGGGATACGGGCACTGGCCATGAAATTTGATAAATCAGCAACTTTGAAAACTACATTTACCATGATGCAAAAGGTAATTCCGTTGTGCATGTCCGCGGCGTGCCCCACCCCCTTTGACTGTTGAAAAGGCTCCCATGAGCCGCGAGCTGACGAGCTCAGGGGCACGCGACGCATGCTGAGAGTGGTAATATTCCTGATAAGATGACGGCAGCATGCACAAGAACCTATGAACTTTTTCCCTACTGAAGAGAAAGGAATTTCGAAACATGTGTATAGGGATACGGGCACTGGCCATGAAATTTGATAAATCAGCAACTTTGAAAACTACATTTACCATGATGCAAAAGGTAATTCCGTTGTGCATGTCCGCGGCGTGCCCCACCCCCTTTGACTGTTGAAAAGGCTCCCACGAGCCGCGAGCTGACGAGCTCAGGGGCGCGCGACGCATGCTGAGAGTGGTAATATTCCTGATAAGATGACGGCAGCATGCACAAGAACCTATGAACTTTTTCCCTACTGAAGAGAAAGGAATTTCGAAACACGTGTATAGGGATACGGGCACTGGCCATGAAATTTGATAAATCAGCAACTTTGAAAACTACATTTACCATGATGCAAAAGGTAATTCCGTTGTGCATGTCCGCGGCGTGCCCCACCCCCTTTGACTGTTGAAAAGGCTCCCACGAGCCGCGAGCTGACGAGCTCAGGGGCGCGCGACGCATGCTGAGAGTGGTAATATTCCTGATAAGATGACGGCAGCATGCACAAGAACCTATGAACTTTTTCCCTACTGAAGAGAAAGGAATTTCGAAACACGTGTATAGGGATACGGGCACTGGCCATGAAATTTGATAAATCAGCAACTTTGAAAACTACATTTACCATGATGCAAAAGGTAATTCCGTTGTGCATGTCCGCGGCGTGCCCCACCCCCTTTGACTGTTGAAAAGGCTCCCACGAGCCGCGAGCTGACGAGCTCAGGGGCGCGCGACGCATGCTGAGAGTGGTAATATTCCTGATAAGATGACGGCAGCATGCACAAGAACCTATGAACTTTTTCCCTACTGAAGAGAAAGGAATTTCGAAACACGTGTATAGGGATACGGGCACTGGCCATGAAATTTTATAAATCAGCAACTTTGAAAACTACATTTACCATGATGCAAAAGGTAATTCCGTTGTGCATGTCCGCGGCGTGCCCCACCCCCTTTGGCTTAAGGAAAGCTATGCATAACAATCCAATACATAGTCCCCCTGGCCCACACCATAACATTCAGCGGTCTGCTGCAGATTGTAGTTCATAGAGACTGCTTAGTTATTTCTGACACTGCTTGATACTCTCACACTCACATTAGACAAAACTACCATTGGTTATGTCCATCAATCAATACTGTATCGGTCCACAGCAATAAATCACCCATCACCAAGCAAACATGCAAGGAATAACTGAAGAGGTCTGCCACTCCACATGCCGCTGGCCAACAGAGGACCTCACATTCTAAGACCGCTTCTTGACATCTCACAATGGCAATCAGATATGGATGATATTAACAAAGTCCATCCCAGCAGATCTCTTCCCCTCTTCTCCTTTTCCCCTATGCCTACTCAAGACCATAAATTGTAAAGAACATATCTTATAATGGACATCCCAGTGCACCACCCAGCTAACTGGACTATGACCATAAGAAATACTATGAAGGAACCTGCAGTGCTGTTCAAAGCTGCCAGCTATCTGACAACCGTAAACTGCGTGCCTCTCTCTCACTTCTTCATCCATCATACTTAAGTGCTGCGTTAAATAACACCATAACAGCACCTATGTGGCCATCACACACAACATGTAAACACTTCCCACTTAGAATGAAAACAACAACAATACACTTCCAACCACACATCCTACACGGTGTGGATTGTTACTCATGCAGGCAAGCGTTTCAGTGCCCCACATAGGTGTAGTAAACGCAATGCACGTAAAAACATTGCAAAATCTGTAGCATTATTGCCTAGCTAATAACTGAATTTGCATTTTATATGTACCTTTTCCTGCATACTTCTGGTGAAATTAAAAACTGGTCTAGTTTAAAACACAGCATTACAGGGTCAATACAAGGGATGGAAGTGTGGATATTAAAACCAGCTAGAGTGTCCTGTCATATTCTCATTCTCTCTCATCTGAGTCACGAAAACACGGAGAAAGACATAACGTTGCCTCTTATAGCTGAAAAAAGTGGGAAGTCATCATGGTTAAACTGTTCGAAACTATCAGTGGCATCAAAGAGGTTGCGGATAGTGGTTGTCACAAGTTTATTCTGGGTGTTATTGAAGAATTAGAATTGTAAGCTGACATCCATTCTGGGAAAGCAAAAGTATATGTTAACCATGGAATAAAGGGTATCCTGGTATCCCTCCACTTCTTTTGTCATGAGAAGAGTTTGCACATATGTCCATAATTAATAGCCTATATATTTCTTTAATGTAATGAATTGTATCTTCACAACTGACACTTGTTTTACTCAGCAGTTCAGACAGCTTTCTCAAGGCAATCATGATAGTCTTGTCAAGATCAAATTAAGGTATGTGTTTAGAATTATTAGGCAATATTGTGTCGGTCACCTATTGTGATCCATATTGTGTCACAGATCATAATACAAAACAAATCCTACTAGAGAACTGACATGATGAAGAAAAGGACCACACAATCCATAAATACTACACACACAGCATACCTTTCTCACAACACAAGAAGGGGAGGAGCACCAGGCATCCCTTCATTCCATTAACATGACTGCACTGGGCGAATGTCCCACCTATGGCACATCATGATCACAGCCATTACCACCAACATATAGTGGTTAATTTGAGCCGGTGGTTTCTGGTGCTCAGCACAAGCACTTATTTGTCCACACCTGCACTTAATTGATAGCCGGTCACAAGGTGGCGATGTTTGCCTAATTTTGTGATGAGCACAACAGTTTTAATAATCAATCTACAATAAAGAAATGCCTAAAACCTGCCACCCAAAGCTATAATATTAACTTGGGCGGCAGTATTAGACATGTTTAATGTATATTACAAGTCTGAATTGTCACAAATTGTTGTGGTGGTTCTGTCATTGGCAGCACTGGTAGGGGCAATAGGTGGTTCAAGCTGCAATGACCTGATGGCGAGGGTCCTGGCAGTTATTTTTTTTTTTTACAAATTAAGCACCGCCTATATATGGAAATACTACCAGCCTCACAACCAGTCAAATGCTACTTATACTTGAAACATATGTAACCAACATTTACCCGCGGTGTAACGCCTCTTCAGCAGATGTCTTTACTTGAGGAAGCCGCATTTGATTTTTTCCAAAAGTACAAAGGAGAAGAGAGACATCCTTGTGATTTAAGGGAGCAACATCACACTGCTGTCCCTTCTAATGTCTGATAAAAGACCGACAACTCAGCTCTAACATCTGCAACAACAGATTCTCAGGTTCTTGCACCCTTGCTGCTGCTCCAAGATTTTCTGCTCTTCTGGACCCAGAATTGTAGATAATTGCCTTCCTTTGAATCCTTTGTGTATTGAATATTGGGCCTTACTGCAAAGGAACCATTTGAAATTAACAGTAAGGCTCAAAGTTGCTGTTCATGCTAATAGCAATGGCAGAGATGAGGGCAGATGGGGCTAGAAATCTGCACATTTATTGAGTCCAGTCCCTGATCTATCCCTCGAGCACATAAGGATTCCATCCTGTAGAGAAGAAGGGGTTGAGTCACAGTTTAAAGACCAAGAGGGCAAGTGTTAAGTACAAGGTGACAGTTCAGTGCATAAGTCCAGGATGTGGCCAGAATCATCTCCATGTTTATTATCCCCTACATAGAAGCTCCCTGAGGACAGGAAGTCTAAGGAATGAGTACCTCTGCCCCCTAGAATGAACACCTATAGAATGATGAAAAAGACATTACATGAGAAAAAATAAAACGTGTCAGTTAGGAAGGACATGACCCTGGTGGACTTTGTAAGGCATAGGAACACACAACAGAACATGTATGGTGGCAGGTCAAAGGGAAGGTGGATGGGCAGAACCACATTCCTAAAAGCTGTCCTACTTGGTTGGATTGAGGATAAACATATATTGCTGTTGGATACAAAAGGGAATGATGGAGCCCACAGCAGAGATGTCATGGTGTCCTGCTCTGAAACAAATGTCAAAGATCCTGCTTGTAGGAAGTCAAGTGCATGGTTCTATCACATTCAAACCTTGAATGTTCAGGAGAAACTTTTAGGTCATATAACACTCATGTTTCAAGCACCCCCTCAAAAGTCTGATCCCTCATGCAAGGAAGTTAGAACACCTCTGCGGTAGAAGCTGTTTTATGTCTGAGGTTTTGATACCTGGCATAGTGTATATAGGGCACCTACACTAATCGCCCTTTGGAAATATGTGATTTTGCAGCTGTGGTGTATTCCAGTTGTGGCCACTGCCTATAACACTTGGAAGGGTGTATCAATAAAAAAAATATAAAAGAACTTACCTGCCACTGCTGCTGCCAGAAGCCATCTCGGTGCTCCTCTGCTCCCGCCGTCTCAATGCTTCTCTGCTCCCATCCCCACCCTATCAAGGCGCTGCTCTCGCATGAGAGCAGCATTTTGATTGGCCTGAGCGGGCTGAAATACTGCTCAGGGAATGGGAGCCTGGGCTGGTTCTGCACCCGGTTGTGTAACACAGCCAGGTGGAGTAATGCTAAGTGCGCATGTCTGTTTGGCCTAAAACGGCCGGCCAAACAGACATGCACACTAAAAGTGTACCTACCACTCCTTCTCCCTAGCTGACGGCACTGAGTTAGAGAGGATGTGCCGCACTCAACTCGGCAGACAGGGGAGAAAGTTAAAAATAAAATTATAATAAAAAAGTTTTATCATTTTATTTTTAATCTTCTGCCTCTGCCATAGCGGAGCTACCGCCCTGGTGCTTTCAGATAATTATTAATTTGCCACACTTGTAACATAATCCATCATCTTCTGCATAATTTACCGATTTCAACAAAAAAAATTGTTTGTACCTATTTATGTGGCCAGACCTTTGCCCAGTCCAGTGTTAACTCCGTAAAAAGAAATACAAAATAGTGAAGTGATACTGTCACACACAGTGTCTCATTATGCTGCATAATTTGCCTTTTCCTGTGGCATGATTTAGTCAAACCAGCAACATTTCTGGTCCTCCTCTGCCACATAATTCCAGTCGCCCTACCTAAAGCCAAGACCTTAGTCCAATGCACATCAATCAAGATAGATGTTGCTGTTCTTGGGTAGCAGAAGGTGGAAACTAACTTTCTTATCTTTTCAGGGTCACTAATACAACTGCTTCAGAGTGATGGTATACAATAACTGGACATTACAGATTAATACATGCTTGTGCCCCCTAAATGTACTCCCAGCTTACCAATCCAGTTTGCTTCAGTGACAATGACATTACCCCATCATATCAGGGCACACATGTTTGCATAAAAAATACTGTATACAAAAGTATATTTAGGTAGCCTATATTTTCTGTGTTTGAAGAACACTAACTATGCATAGGAACCGTGCTCGATTCAAAGTCTACATAGGAAGAAGGACAGCCGCCACCCTGTGTCTTTTATGTAGAGTAGTCTACATGAATAATTGAGAGATTCTCCGGATCTTTAATTCCATTTTCCTCAGATTTGCTCTTTAAGGATACAATTCTAGAGGGCTTCTGTAGGAAATCCATGGCAAACATAACTTTTCCCAAGTAGGGACCTGGTTATACAAGCTGACAACAAACCAATTGTTTGGGAAGTCTATACATACCTCCTTTATCAGTTATTTCAATAAAGGTGTTCCTGCAGTGTGACTGAGGGAGTTAACTTTACTTAGTAAGAACACCCACGTTAATATTTGAGAATAAAGGTCATTTTGACCATTAGCTACTATTCCTACAGCAGAAAACATGGAGGAGTGCCCCCTTGGCATGAAACAAAATACATCATGCCGTTTTGTAGGAATAAAGAAACATCAGATCATAAATAATGATAATCATGACTACTTTCATTTAACATTTTGGTTTACATCAGTCAAAAACAGCAATTCATCATTGTACCTTGTAAGTTACATACTTCAATACTTTTCAGTGACCTTCTATAAAGCTCTAGTTTCACCCTTTAGATGTCTGCTTCGAAAATAGATAAACACGGGATGCGAGACCACACCCTGAGCATGATTGGGAAATATTCTAGATCATCATGAAAAGAGGCACAGCATTATGAACATATCCACATGAGTTTGAGATATAAGCTTACACCAGCTGATGTTGTTTTGTAAATGATTTGCAATATATCATTGACTTACCTATTAAAGTGCACCTGCTTTTAACTTCAGAAATAAATTTGCCCTTTGTACCAAGGAGTAAGCAAGTGTACTTCCAAAGATCAAAAGTTCCTTTTTTGCACTGGGTTTTGCCTGACTTGAAGGAACATTTAGCTTAGTGCCTTCCTGAGCCCAGACCAACTTTAAAACTTACTAGGGCACTTCAAAGGTTGCATGTGGTGTGCAGCCTTATTTGTTTTGTCATTTTTTTGTTTTGTTTATATAGCGCTAGAATCGACTCCCGAAAGAGTATCTCTGTGCCTTCAGTGGTGCACAGGGTTGTAAGCCTTTCCACTTCCCTCAGTGGACGCCAGCCTTCACTGGTGCTCACTATTTTGCCTATCTTCACACCACCCCCACACACACACACACAGCGCTCTGCAATCTCAAGTGCCCCCTGGAGATCTGTGGCCTTCCCTGCCTCAGAAAGCTCCAAGGCCATTATTGTCTTTCAGTGCTCTGCAGACTTCACCAACTGTTGCTCCAATTCAGACATCACTGTCTCAAACTACTTTGCAGCTTTCACTGCCTGTGGGTTGGCCACCTCACTACTTTAAGTGGGATGAAAAAGGTTGGTGATCTTTGGCAGGGGCCTTGTCAAAGAAGCATAATTAGGAACTCTTTCCAAGAACTGGAGCATATCTAATTAGGGGGTGTGGCTTAAAAGATGTGACCTAAAATCTTGTGCCTCCCACAGCATGCTATGTATTTGGGGGGATTTCTGTGAGTTGTTTGTTATTGCATCCAGACATATCACACAACAAAGGAACTGTGTCTAAAACAAGCCAGACCTATTTGGCATTGCCAACGCTTATTAGCTGTATCAGATAAATGAGTAACAACAATGATTTTACTGTGAATAATTGGAATTGAAAACACAAAACTGAATTAAACATTGCTTGGGTCTGTGGAAGTGATAGTGACCTTCAGTGTGTCTCAGTCCCTCTTGTTCTCCTTTCCACTCTGTTCCCCCCACAGGCTCTCACTTTTTTAGACGCTTATACCCTTTTTAGACAGACGTATTTCTGAAATCATCCACATTTTCTCAAATGCAGTACTCGTTCTCTTTGTCATGATATTTTCATTCTGTCCCTCTGCATGCACTTTTTTGTATTGCCTTCCCTTCACCATGCCCTCTCTCTCACATATCCTCTCTCTCTCACCTGTAAATACAACATGTGTTTTCCTTTGCCACTGTCATTATTTCAAAAGCTATGTATACTTCCTTCATACACTTTCACTTACAATGGTAATTTAGCACATATTGGACCATCTCTCTGAGCATTCTTCAGAAAGTCTAAGGATTTGATGAGCATGTAGTTTGAACAAACACCTTATAACCCACTTACAATCACGCTGAGAACCTTGCATTGCCTTCAGCCTCAACTCCAGAGTTCTCAGTAGTGTACAATCATGACCACCCACTGATAATGTGAACTCACCCAAACACCTACGGGCCACTCAATTACGTGCACTATGTTGCATTAAAAAAAAGAAAACACCACATTGTAAACAAAAAAAATACTCTTAGGGAACGCAAGATGAAGTAAAATCTTAAATGCAGGAATGATATTGATTACTTTATGGGTTTTTTAAGTCATTGTTGAGAAATCGATCAGCGTTGTTGCCTGTAAATCTAATAACATGAATATAGGGCCAGACGGGAACCTGCTTAAAACCAGTTTTTAACTCTGCTGGGTCTGACATTTGGTTGGACCCGCCCCACCTAAAGCCCTCGGTCACCGCACACTAGTGTCAGGCCTGGGCTTTTAACTTAGAAATAATTGCTATTAGCATGTTAGCGGTACTAGCTAGGTGTTAAGTAAACACAGACTACAACATTCCGAATTTGTTTAACTAAAACCTGCCTATATGCCGAATCCAGGTCAGACCTTGTTCAAGCCTCACCCCCCACCCTTTATATCCACCGTTGGATCAAATTAACAGGAAAGGCGGAGGGATTATAATCATCCTTAAAGAAGAGTTCAGTTGCTTCATCGAACCTTTGGAAATTCCTGACTGCGAAAGCTTGCTGTTCACCATTTTGTTCTCCCTCACTATCACTTTTTCAAGAGTTTTGTTGTATAGGCCCCCTGGACTAAGTAGTAGGTTTCTCCATTCTCTTTCTGAAGTAAATGCGAACTTGGCTAGCACTCAAACCAATTTCTTACTCCTTGAAAATTTCAACCTTCATTTGGAGGAGCCGGCTGGAATTCTAATTGCTGGTCTTGTACAGCATCTTCTGGCCATTCAGTTTTCTCAAAAGTTCTTCGAACCCACTCATGAGAAAGGCCATTTGCTTGACCCCGTCTTCTCCAATGATAATCGTTTAAAGGTTCAAGACCTTCTTACCAATAATCTGGTCAGAACATTTGGGGCCAGATGTAGGTAATTCCGATTTACCTACTCTTAAATACCGAATCATACCGATTCGGTATTTAAGAGTAGGTAAATTGGAAGTAGGCAGATGTAGGTAATTTTTATTTTACAATTACCGTATCTGTAAGATTCGGTATTTACCGATTCGGTAAACACCGAATCGGTATTCCCCATTGATTCCTATGGGCCTTGAAGCCCATAGGAATCAATGGGAAATACCGAATCGGTATCTACCGAATCGGTAAATACCGAATTCTGGCAGGGGGAATGGGGTGTCACTTTGACACCCTGTAGCACCCCAATTGCAGGCTTGTGTGCCATGTGGCACGCATACATGCCCTAAGGGCATGTCTGTGTGTCACATGGCATAGGTGTACATGCACAGATGTGCATGTACACTGGAATTCGGTATTTTACCACCCAATAGGATTGGGTGGTAAATTAAGAATTCCTAAGGGCCTGTGGCACTGCAAACTGTGCCACCTACATATGGATTTACAGATTCGTTATATTTACTGATTCGGAAAAATACCGAGGCAGTAAATTTACCGAATCGGTAAATATACCGATTCTGTAAATTCCGAGCTACCTACATGTCAAAAGCCAAACACCGGTCGGTAACGGCCGAAATCGGCCGTTACCGACCGGTATTCGGTGACCTACATCTGGCCCTTTATGATTCCAATATCCCTTGACTATCCAGCTGGAAAGACAGTACCTGGTCTAAACTCCTTATTGATGCTTGGAAACAAGCTCTCAATGATTTAGTCCCTATTTTAGATCCAGACCCTACCCAAGCAAACAATAAAAGTTCACAGTGGATTACATCCACTCTTGATCAAGTTATCCCTCAAAACGTTTATACTAGAAGAGTGAAAAATAAATCCTCACCGTGGTATATCCCTAACTTCTGCATACTCCAACAAGACTGTAAAATAGCTGAAAGGGCCTGGAGAAGAGACTATGGGGAGACCACATATACAGGAAAACTATTCAAGTCTACCATGCTGAAATAAAAAAAAGTCCAAGCGTCATACTTTGTGGAAAAAATCAATTGTGCTGCAAATCCCTTATGCAAAATGTTATGCATAGTTGAAACTCTATCAGAATCTTCCTCTACTGGCCCTCCTCTGCACTTCACACAGACTGGTTTTTGACCTTACCATGGAGCAGAGACTGCTCTTCTGGCAGTAGAAGAAGAAGCCAAAAAACTGCTTGATCAATAAGGCTCAGCAGCCATAATACTCCTAGATCCTAGAAAAAACATATATATAGGCCACCTTCCTACCCCAAAACATCTATAAATAACCTTGGTATGTGAACAAAAGTCCTGTGCACAGGTTTGTGTATATTAGGTTTTAGTGTCAAAACCAAATTATTTCAAACAACATTTATCGAAGAAATAATGACGGATGATATCTTCAGTTTTCAAGCAACTAGATTTATAGATTAATCTCGATCAGTACAGAAAGAGAAACAAACCAGCCGACACGTGTTTCGTCACAACGTGGTGAGTTATGACTCTTCAGGAGAATCATTTACCTGACACGCCGCCACTGCCAGGAGTCACGAAGGGGCCGCCATTGACACGCCACCACCGCCAGGAGTCAAACGAACGCCGACACATCGCGCCGCCGCTCCGGGACTTCCATTACCGGCAGCCTTTGCGGCGGCGCGTTCAGTGACACCGCGCACCGCGCCAGAAGGCACCAGGGGCCATAAGAGCAGGCCACGACCGGCGGAGCGGGGGAGAATCATTTACCTGACACGCCGCCACTGCCAGGAGTCACGAAGGGGCCGCCATTGACACGCCGCCACCGCCAGGAGTCAAACGAACGCCGACACATCGCGCCGCCGCTCCGGGACTTCCATTCCCGGCAGCCTTTGCGGCGGCGCGTTCAGTGACACCGCGCACCGCGCCAGAAGGCGCCAGGGGCCATAAGAGCAGGCCACGACCGGCGGAGCGGGGGAGAATCATTTACCTGACACGCCGCCACTGCCAGGAGTCACGAAGGGGCTGCCATTGACACGCCGCCACCGCCAGGAGTCAAACGAACGCCGACACATCGCGCCGCCGCCCCTCCGGGACTTCCATTCCCGGCAGCCTTTGCGGCGGCGCGTTCAGTGACACCGCGCACCGCGCCAGAAGGCGCCAGGGGCCATAAGAGCAGGCCACGACCCGCTTCGCGGGACGCCCGGGGCTAAGTCCGGGCAAAGGGCGGGCCCTCTACGGCCCTCATCGGCAGGAGGCGACAGGGACAGGGCCAGAAACTCTGTTGGATGCTTGTGGCATATACCACTTTTCAAGTAAGATACTGTTGTACTCATTTTGTCATCTACCATTGATCGTGGACATAGTCTTCTGGCTCGAGTGGTAGGATGCCGAAAAAAGGTGCTGTTCCCACAGCAAATACGATGGAAAATTATATGGTCCAAACTGTGAAAAAAATAAATATACAGAGGAGAGAATCTTTGGGGTTGAGTCAATCACCAGACTTAAGACTTTTGAGCCCTACCATACCTCCCCCCACAGATGATATTACATCCATGGAAACTGATCTTGAAGCTCATCCTATCTCTCCCACTAATCAGGATATCGGCAACTTTACTGAAAACATTGTGCCAAGCCCTGAGTTACTTATCGTGGACCCTGTAAATCATATAGCCAGTGACTTTGAAGTGGAGATACAGGCTTGTCTTTCAGATGAAGACCAGTCCATATCTGATCAGGCCCCCCAGTCAGAAATCTAGGGCAAAAATCCAGCCTAAACGGGGAGGGTTAAGATCGGGGACAAGGAAGAAGAGGGCAAATACTCCAAAGGTCAACTTAAAGGATCATGGAGAGGGAAGGGCAAAGTTTAATGTTGATGATGATTTGTTTGTCAAAATTGCTGAATTAATTGAAAGTAAAATTAAAGCCATTGTTAAACCTCTAATTGCTAAAATAGACAAATTACAAACTGAGGTTAAAAAGCTAGGTGTCCAGCAGAACACGCTAGTGGAGGGTGTTGAAAATGTTACCACTCTGGTTGTTAACATGGGCAATAATCCTGGAGAGCATGTTGATCCCGAGGGTGAAGCTACAGATGAATTATCGTCAAATAACCCCCCAACGCAGTTACTGGTTCTAAAAGCTAATGAAACAGTTGGTAAAGGGGATGCTCCCCTAACAGTTGAAATTCCCCCAGTACAGCCTCAGTTAACGGACCCTTTACAATTTATAGTGGAAGCTTCACCTGTTGTCCTAGTACTAGCTAATGTTCCCCCTTTAGAAGCTGGTATAGTAGAAACACCCACCACTTTATCTAATAAGGCTTTGCAATGGCTTACAATAATACGAGGCTAGCCCCGGGGGGAGGCTCAGCAACTGGCTCAGGAGATTAAGAATGCAAAAAGGGTCTCCTGGTTAGGAAACCGTCCCAAAAAATTTAAAGGGGATTACGTGGCAGTAAGTTTTTCACATATAGGCGTTTTGCCAAACATCCTCACTAACCTACTCCCGCCCCAACGCAGGCAGGGTACTGTTGTCCCTTTAACGTTAAAATTTTTTTATGGAGAACAACAGAATGTCACCTACCCTAGGACTCCAGCTTTTGGGTGGGATAATAACTGGGATACAAACAACAGATGGGGTCGAGAACAACAGCGAAACACTTTAAACCACCCAGCTCTTCCCGTTTACCAAAATCCTTTCGTACAACCCCTTTTGTTGTCCAATCGATATGCTCCTCTATCCTCTTTGGAACATAATGATTGACTTTTGTCTGAACACATAAGTCGCGATGAGAACTATGCATCAGTATTTAGTATACTTACTTGGAATATTGCGGGAATTAGGACTAAAGTAGGCAATGTGGCATGGACAGATTTTATGGATAAGTTCGACATTATTGCATTGCAGGAAAAATGGGACACAAACAACAGCTTTTCTTTAGATGGCTATAGCCATTTCTGTATACCTGCAGTGTCTAGCACTGCAGGAAGAGCCAAGGGAGGATTGTTAAGCCTCTTTAAATTAGATATCAAAGGAAGCCTAAAGAAATGTGATTCGGGATCCGAGCAATGTTTAATTGTTGAACTTTCCTCAGTAGAATTTCCCAACATTTTATTTATAAATTTCTATAATTCCAATGCATCTGACTGTACCTTATATAGTCTAGATAGATTGGATCTTTTCTTGTCAGTCTATAGTGAAAATGTTAATTCTTTTGAAATTATGTTTTTGGGTGATTTTAATATACACCCATGTTCACTAATGTGTGTTTGCGATGATGTAGAATCCCCCCCAAACTGTTTGCCCATCCATCTTGAACATAAGAAACAGGGTGATTGTTTAGAGAACTTTTTAGCAATATGGAACTTATATGAGTCTGGTTGCGGGGAGGGGGGGGGATAGGGCCCCTACATTTATGGGAACAGACAATGGCTCTATTATTGATTACATATTTATTTCAGCATGCTTTTTAGCTAAGGTTTTAATGTATAAAACTGTGGTTTCCGTTTTCAGTGATCATAACCCTGTCTCCTTGGATCTATTAGCTTCAGATCTTATAGGGCGAAAATACGGCCCTTGTAACATTAAACAAGTATTTAAGGTTAAAGACCAAGGACGCAGACTGAAATGGGATAGTATAATTCCGGAATCCTTCGTACAAGAGGTACTCTTTGAGGCAGAGGGTGAGGTTGGAGTGTGCCTATCTAGTGAATCTGAAGACAGGGAAGTGATATCTGCATTCGCTAGTATATGTAGCAAGATTAATTGTAGGCTATCTGATGGTTCTAAACCTAAGAAAATGCCCATCAAAAGATGGTTTGATCATAGATGCTCAAAAGCACATTCTGCATTGCTAAATGCTTTAAAAGCTGTCCGAAAGATCGTGAACGTATCACCACCTGTAGAGCCCAGTATAAAAAGGCCATAGCAGACAGGAAAAAACAGATTAAAGATGAAGCCTGGATACAGCTCTCAGATCCAGTAATATTGAAAAACAGTGGAGAATTTTGGAAGATTGTCAACCAACCTCTATTCACAGGAGAGGAAAACTCGCCCCTTGAAACTAATATTCCTGATGAAGGTTGGATTAAACACTTCAGTGATATTTATTCTGATCACATCAGTGGAGATCTTGGGGCCCAGGAGGTTGACACTAATGCCATTGGGAATCATTTTCACTTTGAAGTAACGGAAGTCTTACATGCCATTGATTGTACCCTGAAGAAAAAGGCGCCAGGACCCGATGGTGTTCCTGCAGACGCCTTTAAATGTTTTCCTAATTTTTGGTCAAGACTACTTTGCAGGGTCTTTAATGCATTAAATCATGATAACATTCCCGAGTCATGGAAAACATCTATAATTATCCCTGTGTTTAAAAAGGGAAACAGGCAGGACCCTGCATGTTATAGACCAATCTCACTGATTGACTCATCAGTTAAGATCTTAGGAAGAGTTATATTAGTAAAACTAAATGAGTGGGTCAATGAGAATGGCATTTTGACAAATGTGCAATATGGTTTTAGACCTAAAAGAAGTACCCAGGACCAATGCCTTAATCTCCACTTGTTGATTGAGAAATATACCAGGGCTAAGGAGGGGTCCATGTACCTTGGTTTCATGGACCTCTCCTCTGCCTTTGATCTGGTTAATAGATCAAAGCTTTGGTCAAAACTACTTGAAATGGGCTTGGATAGGACAATAGTCAACTTATTGGCTGACCTGCACTCTGGCCTTACTGCAAAAATCAGAGTTTCCTCAAGTGGAAGGTGTACTGACGTTTTCGCCTCTGAAAAAGGAGTTAGACAGGGGTGCATTTTGGCACCTCTGTTGTTCACATTATATGTGAATGCCTTGGAGCCCGCTCTTAGGGACGTGACCCTCGATATTCCGCGTGCAGGGGATCAGGGGATTCCTGTTCTCCTTTACGCGGATGACGCGGTTCTTCTTGCGCGTACCGGGGTGGGACTCCAACTCCTCCTGGATGCCTTTGAATCCTTCATGGGCTCACTTGACTTGAAAATAAATGCGAAAAAATCTCAAATTATGCTTATGGGCAGGGTAGCCAGAAAAAACTATCATAAAACTTTTCTCTGCGGACAAGAAAAGCTTGCTCGTGTAATCTCCTTTCCCTATTTAGGGATTATCTTTGACGAGAAGGGCAACTGGGGACCCCATGTAAAGAATAGAGTTACTTTGTTAGCCAGAACATCTGCAGCCCTTCAGGGGTTTTCTAAGAAACTTGGGGCCAGGCCAATCGCAGCCTTATTGAAAATCTATAAGGCCAAATGCATTTCAGTGGCATCTTATGGTGGTTCAATATGGGGATATAGGGGACTGGATCCCTTACAGACGATGGAAAATAAATTTTTCAGATCTGTCCTCGGTGTTCCACAGTCAACCCCGTCTTACACTGTTCATATGGAATTAGGGGAAGGCTACATCACAGACATGATAAAAACAGCACCGTTAGTTGCTTGGCTGAGGTTGTGGCTTAACAAGGAAATCCCCTTAAACCATATTATTATGAGAGATTGTTTGTGTTTGGACAAAGTTAACAACATTAGGTGGTTGACATACATCAAGGAACATTTTTTAAGGCTGGGGAGGCCTGAGCTTTATTCTGAAATAGATTCTATAACATCTAAAGATATAGAGTTCACAAAACTTGCAATGAAAGAGCTCTTATCTTTGGAGAGGGAAGAATGTGAGCTGAAAAAACCCAGTGTCAGGGTTAGCTTAATACTGTCCATACCCGACGGCCCAGAGAATTATTTGAATATGGTGACCTATCCATACCACAGGTTTATTTTAACTTGTTTTCGTTTTAATTTGATACATTTTAATCTTGGTTTTTATCCCGTATGGAGTACCCCAGATAAGGCGTCACCATGTTCTTGTGACCATTTCTCCGAACAGAATACTATGCACTTTGTGATGTTTTGTAGTCATTACATTGATGCTAGGAGAAAGTTCTTGGTGCCTATTCTTAGGGAAGCTGGATTTATCCAAGTCAAACCTGCTCTTATTTATTTACAGCTTCTACAGACTCCCAAGATCATGTTTTATGTAGCTAGTTTCTTGGTTAGAGCTATTAGGAGTAGGAATATTAGATTAAAAAACGCGGCTATTTCCCCTAAATAGGCACCCTGTATGTATTTATTTTAGGATTTGTAATCATATAAGGTTTTCTTACAGGGACTTTTGGTGTTAGTAACGCTTATTTTGCTGGGGACTTTTCCTCCTTAGTATTTTTCTGAAGCATTTTAGCACTTTAGCACTTTGCACTTTGTATCATTACATCGTCATGAACTGTAAATTGATGTATGATTTTTATCGTACTGTATTTCAATTGTTTTTAGAAGAATGTATTTTTTTGTATATGTATGCTTCTATTTTGCCATTGTCTTTATATGATATTAAGTTATCGCAATAAAGTATTTTGACTGACTGACTGACTCTTCAGGGCTGTCGGTTTGTGTATTTAGTCTGTGGTAGCGGTGTACCGGTGATAATTCCGACCCCGTAGCCTCAAATCGGGTAATAAATTAAAGGATTACTGAGAACGAGGGTTGGGAAATCATAATATTCTCCTTGTCTCTGGATGTAAAAACAACGTTCAGGCGAGGACGGGTGCGACCGTGGCCTCTTGGAGATCTCACTAACTGTTAAGCGACGTGGAGCATAATGTGCAATGTTCCGGATGTTGGACCTTGGCATGTGGCTGGACAAATCCCTGAACTTTAATACCCACTCAGTAAAGTTGTCAACCATCAGGCTTCCGGGCAGGTCCCAGTACGGAATCAGCCATGACCCACATAATAGATGACGCTGTAAAAATCCTTGACCAAACCAAAGCCTGCTTACTAATCTTACTCGACCTTTCATCAGCATTTGACAACGTCAAACACGACAACCTGCTAGATCTCCTGAAACACTGAATGGGATCATCTGGATCTGTGCTTACCTGGTTTACCTCTTTCCTCCAAAATAGATCTCAAAGACTCAAGGTCAATCAAGCCTTGTCCGACCCCGTTCCAGTCATGTTAGGAGTACAGCAAGGTTCTTTCCTTTCACCCACACTTTTCAACCTCTTCATGGAGCCACTCACCGAACTTCTCAGTCTCTCCAATGTCCATTTTCACATGTATGCAGATGACACTCAACTCTACATCAAGATCCACTCACTTGAGGACATTAAATCTCTCAACTCAACGCTACAAAAAACTCAAACATGGTTGGCCGAAAACAATTTGAAACTAAACTCCATCAAAACGGGATTCCTCTTAATTGCCCCCTCTAACAAATCGTCCATCATCCTCGACTGCATGAAGCACCTAACAGCACTCAAAAGGCAACTTCTCATTGTCGAATCAGCAAAATCGCTGGGTGTCACACTGGACAGAAACCTAAAGATGCAGAAACATATCAGTGCATCAACAAAAGGAGCACATTTCCACATGAACACCCCGAGGAGACTGAAAACCTTCCTGCCAGCAAACGACTTCAAAAAAGCAGTTCAAGCCCTAGTAATCCCAAAAGTGGAATATGGGGCTTTAGCCCTATGCGGACTCCCCAGATCGACGACAGCCCCATTACGAGCCTCTATCAACTGAGCAGCGAGACTCATCACAGGTTCAAAAAGAAACTTTCACAACCCTCCAGAACTTAGAGTCCTCAACTGGCTACCGTTCGAAGCTAGAATTCATCTGAAAATCGCATGTATGACGCACAAGGCCTTACATCACAACACTCTGAACTATCTAGCTCATAAACTGGTATGCTCTTCTGGTAATAGAGCCTCCAGGAGCTCCAGGAATCTTCTACTGAAACCACAACGATTTGCCAAGAAGAAAACTTACAACAGGAGCTTGTCTGGAATGGCTCCCAGGATCTGGAATGCCTTGCCCACCGAAACAAGACTGAACCCTTCTATTGCCTCCTTCAAAAACAGAAGTGAAAGCGATTCTCATGGCTAAATTCACTTGAATTACTTATGTATTACTGTAATATAATTACTAGTCTGTATTAGTGATCACAGTGTATCGGAATCACCTATATTTTTATTTGTCTATGCTTGTACCTGTTTTCAACATCTGCCATGTAAAAAGCTCTGATACCCGCAAGGCTCTTGGTCGCGGTATATAAAACCTTGAATTAAATAAATAAACTATCTGTTTTGGCCTACTAAGGATGCTTACAAAAATCTTCCCCTCCTTCCTGCAAAGAGGCTGGTGGTCCAGACTATTATTCTTTCTCATAAAAGTAACAAAAGGGGGGAGTGAGAGAGATTTTGTATGGATTTGTTCTCCCTATCCGTATACGCATAAACAATGAGAATCCAACTGTGAATAGAGTGTGTTCTCTACAATGGTGGGAGCACACAGTGTTTGTAAAATACCCCTCACACACCAAAAGGACCCTTGGTGTCATGCTTCATCATTGGGGTCTTCGCACCCCTCTACGGGATGCGGCGTGCTGCGACCTACGACTACGCAGGAGCATTAACTTTTGTATCTATGTGTGGTGCATGTGAGGGTTTCAAAAATAATATAGTGCGTGAGTGGTAGGGGTATCAAGTGAGTGATAATTAAAAAGGCCCTGGCTCGTGGTGTAGACACAAAAAAAGTTTTAATGGGCCCCCGGGCTGGTACTGCTAACAAGCACTGGCATTGCCAATAGGTCTCGCAGTAGGAAAGTTGGAGCTATTACAATTGCAAATAACAATGCCTTTTATTTTTGTTTTCATTTTAAAAACATAAAGGGCTTTGTCATTTACAAAACCAATAGCTCCAACTTTCCTACTGCGAGACCTATTGTGCACTGCACAGTGTGGGTGAAAGTGGCACTGCGTGTGTGTGAGTGGCTTTGAGTGAGTTGCGTTGCGTGGGTGAGTGGCGTTGCGTGTGTGAGTGGCGTTGCGTGTGTGAGTGGCGTTGCGTGTGTGAGTGGCGTTGCGTGTGTGAGTGGCATTGCATGTGTGAGTGGCGTTGCATGTGTGAGTGGCGTTGCATGTGTGAGTGGCGTTGCATGTGTGAGTGGCGTTGCATGTGTGAGTGGCGTTGCGTGTGTGAGTGGCGTTGCGTGTGTGAGTGGCGTTGTGTGTGTGAGTGGCGTTGCGTGTGTGAGTGGCGTTGCGTGTGTGAGTGGCGTTGCGTGTGTGAGTGGCGTTGCGTGTGTGAGTGGCGTTGCATTTGTGAGTGGCGTTGCGTGTGTGAGTGGCGTTGCGTTGTGAATGGCTTTGAGTGAGTTGCGTTGCATGGGTGAGTGGCGTTGCGTGTGTGAGTGGCATTGCATGTGTGAGTGGCGTTGCGTTGTGAGTGGCGTTGCGTTGTGAGTGGCGTTGCGTTGTGAGTGGCGTTGCGTTGTGAGTGGTGTTGCGTTGTGAGTGGCGTTGCGTTGTGAGTGGTGTTGCGTTGTGAGTGGCGTTGCGTTGTGAGTGGCGTTGCGTGTGTGAGTGGCGTTGCGTGTGTGTGTGGCGTTGCGTGTGTGAGTGACGTTGCGTGTGTGAGTGGCGTTGCGTGTGTGAGTGGCGTTGCGTGTGTGAGTGGCGTTGCGTGTGTGAGTGGTGTTGCATGTGTGAGTGGCGTTGCATGTGTGAGTGGCGTTGCATGTGTGAGTGGCGTTGCATGTGTGAGTGGCGTTGCATGTGTGAGTGGCGTTGCATGTGTGAGTGGCGTTGCGTGTGTGAGTGGCGTTGCGTGTGTGAGTGGCGTTGCGTGTGTGAGTGGCGTTGCGTGTGTGAGTGGCGTTGCATGTGTGAGTGGCGTTGCGTGTGTGAGTGGCGTTGCGTGTGTGAGTGGCGTTGTGAGTGGCTTTGAGTGAGTTGCGTTGCGTGGGTGAGTGGCATTGCGTGTGTGAGTGGCGTTGCGTGTGTGAGTGGCGTTGCGTGTGTGAGTGGCATTGCATGTGTGAGTGGCGTTGCATGTGTGAGTGGCGTTGCGTGTGTGAGTGGCGTTGCGTGTGTGAGTGGCGTTGCGTTGTGAGTGGCATTGCGTTGTGAGTGGCTTTGAGTGAGTTGCGTTGCGTGGGTGAGTGGCGTTGCGTGTGTGAGTGGCGTTGCGTGTGTGAGTGGCGTTGCGTGTGTGAGTGGCGTTGCGTGTGTGAGTGGCATTGCATGTGTGAGTGGCATTGCGTTGTGAGTGGCTTTGAGTGAGTTGCGTTGCGTGTGTGAGTGGCGTTGCGTGTGTGAGTGGCGTTGCGTGTGTGAGTGGCGTTGCGTGTGTGAGTGGCGTTGCGTGTGTGAGTGGCTTTGAGTGAGTTGCGTTGCGTGGGTGAGTGGCGTTGCGTGTGTGAGTGGCGTTGCGTGTGTGAGTGGCGTTGCGTGTGTGAGTGGCGTTGCATGTGTGAGTGGCGTTGCATGTGTGAGTGGCGTTGCATGTGTGAGTGGCGTTGCGTTGTGAGTGGCTTTGAGTGAGTTGCGTTGCGTGTGTGAGTGGCGTTGCATGTGTGAGTGGCGTTGCGTGTGTGAGTGGCGTTGCGTGTGTGAGTGGCGTTGCGAGTGTGAGTGGCGTTGCATGTGTGAGTGGCGTTGCGTGTGTGAGTGGCGTTGCGTGTGTGAGTGGCGTTGCGTGTGTGAGTGGCGTTGCATGTGTGAGTGGCGTTGCATGTGTGAGTGGCGTTGCATGTGTGAGTGGCGTTGCATGTGTGAGTGGCGTTGCATGTGTGAGTGGCGTTGCATGTGTGAGTGGCGTTGCGTGTGTGAGTGGCGTTGCGTGTGTGAGTGGCATTGCGTGTGTGAGTGGCGTTGCGTTGTGAGTGGCTTTGAGTGAGTTGCGTTGCGTGGGTGAGTGGCGTTGCGTGTGTGAGTGGCGTTGCGTGTGTGAGTGGCGTTGCGCATGTGAGTGGCGTTGCGCGTGTGAGTGGCGTTGCGTGTGTGAGTGGCATTGCATGTGTGAGTGGCGTTGCATGTGTGAGTGGCGTTGCATGTGTGAGTGGCGTTGCATGTGTGAGTGGCGTTGCATGTGTGAGTGGCGTTGCATGTGTGAGTGGCGTTGCATGTGTGAGTGGCATTGCATGTGTGAGTGGCGTTGCATGTGTGAGTGGTGTTGCATGTGTGAGTGGCGTTGCATGTGTGAGTGGCGTTGCGTGTGTGAGTGGCGTTGCATGTGTGAGTGGCGTTGTGTTGTGAGTGGCGTTGCATTGTGAGTGGCTTTGAGTGAGTTGCGTTATGTGGGTGAGTGGCGTTGCGTGTGTGAGTGGCGTTGCGTGTGTGAGTGGCATTGCGTTGTGAGTGGCTTTGAGTTAGTTGCGTTGCGTGGGTGAGTGGCGTTGCGTGGTTGAGTGGCGTTGCGTGTGTGAGTGGCATTGCATGTGTGAGTGGCGTTGCGTGTGTGAGTGGCGTTGCGTGTGTGAGTGGCTTTGCGTGTGTGAGTGGCATTGCGTGTGTGAGTGGCGTTGCATGTGTGAGTGGCGTTGCATGTGTGAGTGGCGTTGCATGTGTGAGTGGCGTTGCATGTGTGAGTGGCGTTGCATGTGTGAGTGGCGTTGCATGTGTGCGTGGCGTTGCATGTGTGAGTGGCGTTGCATGTGTGAGTGGCGTTGCATGTGTGCGTGGCGTTGCATGTGTGAGTGGCGTTGCATGTGTGAGTGGCGTTGCGTGTGTGAGTGGCGTTGCGTGTGTGAGTGGCGTTGCGTTGTGAGTGGCTTTGAGTGAGTTGCGCTGCGTGGGTGAGTGGCGTTGCGTGTGTGAGTGGCGTTGCGTGTGTGAGTGGCGTTGCGTGTGTGAGTGGCATTGCGTGTGTGAGTGGCGTTGCGTGTGTGAGTGGTGTTGCGTGTGTGAGTGGCGTTGCGTGTGTGAGTGGCGTTGCGTGTGTGAGTGGCGTTGCGTGTGTGAGTGGCGTTGCGAGTGTGAGTGGCGTTGCATGTGTGAGTGGCGTTGCATGTGTGAGTGGCGTTGCATGTGTGAGTGGCGTTGCATGTGTGAGTGGCGTTGCGTGTGTGAGTGGCATTGCGTGTGTGAGTGGCGTTGCGTGTGAGTGGCGTTGCGTTGTGAGTGGCTTTGAGTGAGTTGCGTTGCGTGGGTGAGTGGCGTTGCGTGTGTGAGTGGCGTTGCGTGTGTGAGTGGCGTTGCGTGTTTGAGTGGCGTTGCGTTGTGAGTGGCTTTGAGTGAGTTGCGGTCCGTGGGTGAGTGGCGTGTGTGAGTGGCGTTGCGTGTGTGAGTGGCGTTGCGTGTGTGAGTGGCGTTGCGTGTGTGAGTGGCGTTGCTTGTGTGAGTGGCGTTGCGTGTGTGAGTGGCGTTGCGTTGTGAGTGGCTTTGAGTGAGTTGCGTTGCGTGGGTGAGTGGCGTTGCGTGTGTGAGTGGCGGTGCATGTGTGAGTGGTGTTGCGTGTGTGAGTGGCGTTGCGTGTGTGAGTGGCATTGCGTGTGTGAGTGGCGTTGCGTGTGTGAGTGGCATTGCATGTGTGAGTGGCGTTGCATGTGTGAGTGGCGTTGCATGTGTGAGTGGCGTTGCATGTGTGAGTGGGGTTGCATGTGTGAGTGGTGTTGCATGTGTGAGTGGCATTGCATGTGTGAGTGGCGTTGCGTGTGTGAGTGGCATTGCGTGTGTGAGTGGCGTTGCGTGTGTGAGTGGCATTGCGTGGATGAGTGGCGTTGCGTGGGTGAGTTGTGTTGCGTGTGTGAGTGGTGTTGCGTGGATGAGTGGCGTTGCGTGGGTGAGTTGTGTTGCGTGTGTGAGTGGTGTTGCTTGGGTGAGTGTGGCATTGCGTAGGTGAGTGTGGCATTGCGTGGGTGATAGTGGGCTTGCGTGGGTGTGAGTGGCGTTGCGTGTCTGAAAGTGGTGCTGTGTGGGTGAAAGTGGCACTGCGTGGGTGTGAGTGGCTTTGCGTGAGTGAGTGAGTGAGTGGTGTTGCGTGGGTGAGTAGAGTTGCATGTGTGAGTGGTGTTGCGTGGGTGAGTGGTGTTGCGTGGGTGAGTGGCGTTGCATGTGTGAGTGGCGTTGCGTGGATGAGTGGCATTGCGTGGATGAGTGGCGTTGTGTGGATGAGTGGGGTTGCGTGGATGAGTGGGGTTGCGTGGATGAGTTGCGTTGCATGTGTGAGTGGTGTTGCTTGGGTGAGTGGCGTTGCGTGGGTGAGTGGCGTTGCGTGGGTGAGTGTGGTGTTGCGTGGATGATAGTGGGCTTGCGTGGGTGTGAGTGGCGTTGCGTGTCTGTAAGTGTTGCTGTGTGGGTGAAAGTGGCACAGAGCCTTTGATGTGGCCTGGAGCAGGAGAAATGCTGCTGCTGCTAATTAAATACAAGAGCGGCCGGGAAGCGGCCGGGAAACACAAGTACGGCCGGCCACATAATTAGGGGAGGAGAAGCCGCACAGCACACGCTGGTAGAAGCCCTTTGATGTGCTGTGCGGCCGCGATGCGCGCTCTGTGCTGGGGGAGGGCCATTAGCCTGAACTCGCGGCAAGATCAAACGAAGGGTGGGAGGGACATTGAGGAACAGATGGCCATGAAAGTGTATGGGCCAAAAGCGCGTGCCTGTGGCCACGTGCACTCGAAGAAAACGCCACGAAAAAAAGCGGTGGTTTCACAATCAGTTCGAGCACTTGAATTCTCGCCATTTCCCATTCCTTCGGAATGGTAAAGGCGAGACCTAAAAAGGTGAGATTGGAGGTGTTTATGCAGTACAATGTGCATTACCTCCTGTGTGCGTCGACATGTTTCGGCGGATGAACTCCTTCTTCAGGACAGGGTGCACAAATCCTCTACCCTACTCACGTATTCTTACTCAAAAATCAATTGATATTACAGAAAAGTGGAGTGTAATGCAGGCTAAAATGTACCTACAAGCATGAATGTCGATGGTTTCTGCTAATCGCAAAACCTGGAAAGGAAAAAAAAAATAATCTGGTGATCCGATACTCAATATTTGTAAGGTACAGTGACCTGTAGAAAAATATATATAATTATATATAGTGTGGGCTGCTATCACTAGACACATGATGTCATACTACTCGTGATGTTGTACCCTGTAAAAGAAGAAACACAGACAGGACATACATATATAAAACATAAAACACACGCTCTATATGTTAAGAATACTTCTGATCCTGTGTCATAATTGGATAAGGGGGTTTTTGATAGCCTGGTTAATGCATACTTGTTTGATCCATCTGGAGTGCCTCATGAGCCTCTTAACGTAGGGGACTATTGTGCCAAGCTGCTACCTGTAAGAAATACACAGTTTCAGAGTCCCATTTACTCACATAGTTGTTGGTTGACCTCCGTTTCCTGTACTAACACCATACTCACGATCAACCGGAGAGAATAGCTCCTTCTTGCCCCGTACGCAGCTCCGCTGTGAGTGGGGTATCTGCGTGGGGGCCTCGCCCTTTTATAGGTTAGTTGATTACCAATTAGCGTGGTAAATTGCCAGATGTAGTTACTTGCCCATTTTTGGGTAATCCGGTTGTCGTTTATGCTGGTGGTTAACAGGCTCCCTTAACATGACAAAAGCACTGTCGACTACGGCAACTCTTTACACTTAGGTGCCCTGAAGAACACAATAAGAAAACTGCAGGTGAACCCTAACTCTGCTGCCCGGCTTTAGTGCAATCTACCTAGACATCAATCCACCCAACAACCCCTCGCTTCCCTTCATTGGCTTCCAGTGGCAGAAAGGATCAAGTTCAAATCACTTTCTATTGCCCACAGGGCACGCATCGACAAAGGGCCCATGATCTCCCGTACTTTACTAGACCCCTACCTTCTTGGTAGAATCTTGCGCTCCTCCATGGCTCATCTAGCCATAGCTCCTAGGATCAGACTGACAAAATTTGATGTGGGCTCTTTTTCCTACAAAGCGGGCTAAACTTTGGAATTGCCTTCCGCTTTCTCTTAGATCAGCAAAAGGAAACTTCCTTTCAGAAAATCTTTATTTTCCTTTCAGAAAATCTTTAAAGACTTGGCTCTTCCAGACCAGATCCCTCTAATCCTCTCTAACTCGGTTGTGCCGCAGTACTACCGCTGGGATGTCTAAGGGTAACCATGTGCTATATAAGTGCAGTATAGAATAAAAAAGAATGCATGAGGATGCCACATGAAAGCCCAGACAGTGTGTCCATAATAGCATACAGTCAGTCATTGACTGAGGCATCCCCTCTCTCTCCCAACTTTCTTTGGTTTCACTCACTTAGTTCCCCTCAGTGGTCTTCAGCGTTCCTAGCTCTTTCTCCCTGGCTAACACTTACTCCTAGCGTCCTGCAGCTTCACTGGTTCCAAGGTTTAATGCACATTTTAAGTAGGCCTCGGCGGAGCTACGCGAAACTCCATGAAGTAACCAACAACTCTGCCACGCTACGTAGAGTCCCGCAAGGGTCAGAGTGCGTTGGGTCACTGTCGTTCGCGCTGATTGTTAGCCCCGGGTGTTTGGCCCACGCTGGAAAATCAGCGCAAACGGCACCAAGTGCAGCACAAGAGGGCGCTTCTTCTTTCAGCTGCTCAAGTAGATTTTCTTCTTGTGCGGCAGCTTCCTCAACACGAACGGATGGTTTCTCCATGCAAGCAGTCGCGACCATCCGCGACCGCCTGTGTCGAGAAATCTAACAGGAAGGTGGTTTAGCGTTGGATGTTCATTGCATGTGCTCGCCAACTTAGCGTTGGTGAGCGGGGAAAAACTACACTTAATGTAAATCAGAGTTTTTCAGAGCTCCGCAGATCGCAGAAAACTCAGCAAACGGAGTGGAGTTCGCCGCCCAGTCCCCTGTCCTTCCTTGGTTTCCAGAGCTTCAAATCTTTCCCAGATCGTCCAGTACCAGGCCTTCGGACCATGCCCACACTTTAGCCTTCACAGGGACAGAAACTGAAACGACTCTCTAGTGCTTCCTGGAATAAACTGGTTTTAATCCACCATCCCCAAACCTCAGCTCTTATATTTCGCTAGTCGATGCACAAGTAGCTAATCTATCCAGGATATTTGTATGAATTCAAACACCTGAAGGACTTTCTGTTCTATTACACAATCAAACTGCATGTCCCAGAATTCAAAGCAAAAACTTATAGTAGACGAGAGATGTCCAGGGTTGAACTTTGAACAGCTTTGCCATCCCAATGCAGAATACAAAATTCAGATGGATTACCTATGCATCACTCGATACATCCATCAATTGTTTTGTAGCCAGTTTCTGTGGTACTTTAGGCGTTGTACAAGAAAAAACTATAACCCCATTGGCATAACTCAACCAGGAGACGAGTCTGAACTGGGTAGCAGCTCCAGATATAATCTAGGCGGGCTCTTCCCTTCAGCGCGTCATCATCCCTAATGAAAACTGCTAGGCTGAGGGGGATTGTGAAACGCGCCCTTTAGCCGGCAGAGATCGCCGTAAATCAGCAGAACCAGCCGGAACGCAGGCCGCCGAACGAGCTCTCCTAACGGGGAACAGATGTTCTCGCTCAGAGGGAGGTTAAGGAGTTTCCTCATGCTTTTTTTTTAATCCTGCCTCTAATTTCTGGAGAGAGCGAGTGCATGCCATGTGTGTTTGATACACTGCGACATGCCGACCCCGTTTAGGAAAAACAAAAGCAAGGGAGGCAGCTGCGCGGGAGGCCGGGGCGCGTAAATCACGCACTTCATCCCCGTGTCTCATTACTCCAGCGTCCGTCTCTTAAAGTGACACGCTGCGCCGTTTATACGGATTTTGTGCAAAGTTTAGAGCTCGTGAAAGTTTCTGGATTGACAGCACTGGAAATGGAAATCTTCCGTCCATAGCTGTCAAGTGGCCCAAGTCAACATGGCGAGCCAGCCAGTCCTGCCAACAAACAGCGCCGCAACACGCAGAAGGCTACGTCGCTATTTTTAAGCGGGAAAGTGTGACTGCATGTCACAGCATGCGTGGTTGTGTTGGCGGCCGCTCAAGTTTCTGATGCCCATGCGTGCGCATCTCGTTCAGCGCTCTGTAGCTTTTGTCCAGGAGCATAGCTACCATTACCTCCTCGTCCTGTGCTCCACAGAAACCTATTACCTAGCCGAACTTTTCGCACTGCCACCATCAGGTGGCAATAAAGGGGGAAGTGTGTCATTGAAACATCCTGAGAATACCAAAGAAAAACCCAGAAATGAAAACGATCACCCAAAAAATCCAAAACCAGGGAGGGAGGGAAGGGCTCAGGCATTGGACGGGAAGACCAGGACTCGGAATAATGAATATTACCGGTGAGTAACCGGGCAATAGTGCAGCAGGGTCAGCGGCCACAGGGCCTGGGGCATCTGAAGGACCAACTGTACTCAAATTATAAAAACAAATTCTATCAAACCAGAGGATAGTAGTTCCATCTTCCTTGCTTACATTAGTGCCCAGGGCATCCTTAAAACATTTCTGGTTTTGTCACTGTATTTTAATATGTATAATCCTGAAATGATAAAAAGGACTAAAAATCCCAGCATTGAAAGAAGAACATTTGAGAAGTCTGCAAAAGCTGTTTTAAGGTTTGCAGTTACTTGCAGCGACGTTCGTCTGAAGGTAGGTGCCTTGTGCTTGACACAGCATGGAAGAACCGAAGAGATCGGCAGCATGCCACTGCCAGTGGAGGAGTTTATTTTAATCCACCATTGCGGGCCCCAACTAACTACATACTCAGCGGTGGCCTGTGACTTTTGAAAGTGGTGGGCGTAAATGTAATGTGTGACATGCCTGCATTCAAGCTACCTTTGCATTAACCACGGTGGGACGACAATAACTCCCTTTGCGCTGCTGTAATGTTTTATTCGCCCCAAACACGTAACCTGCACAAGGCATCATCACAGGGTGAATTTTTTGTGCCAGTATAGCGCTATGTCGCCTGAATGGTCCATGGTTGGTTTATATGTACGTATAGAATATGGCAAGTACGAAGATTCCGCACATTTGTTGTAATTAATTAATGGCAGCCCGAGCCCCAATTCAGCTCTCGGTAACTTGAAAAAACAAACCTGCTGTACACTCGTTTGATACCACGGCTGCAGGCGCCTTTCTTTTTCCAACAACTGTGTCCCAGAAATAGGAGCGGCCAAACTCATGCATAACCCACTCCTAAGCTTGCCTTACCCAATTAGGCTTGGCAGTTCGGTCTGGACTGTTCCCATGAGACACAGAGTCAAGACTGATTTGCAAAGGCTGTGTCTAAACTGGGGTGGCATGGTCAGCAAAGGAACGATGGATTTAACCCAGATCTCTTGACTGGGAGTGAATGTATGATTTATTCAGCATTCCGTCCATCATTTGTTTGCGTAGCACTTTTCCCCCTAAGTGGGATGGGTATGCCCAGACGTGGGCCCCTTGCTCACTGTGCCACTGGATTCAAGCTAGCCTGGCTGATGAAGGGTAATACCCAGAAACCGGTCCCAGGATGCTTGTTTCCACTCCAGGGAGGACCTGGCTTGGCAGTTAGATTTGGACTATTCCCATGAAGCACAGGGTCAAGACTGATTTGCATATGGTTAGGTCTAAACTGGAGTAGCATGGTGAGCAAAAGAACAATGGATTTAACCCAGATCTCTTGAGAGGGGGTGAATGTATGATTTATTCAGCATTGCGTCCATCATTTGTTTGCATAGCACTTTTTACCCAATTAGGTAGCCTAATTCAAAGGGGTGAAAAGAGGGCTGCATTTTTTACCACCTCCTGCACTGTGCGCCAGCCCTGTTCCTTCCCATTATTGTGAATGACAATCCACTGACCGTACCCTGGGCTACTTCCTACGCGCCCCACTTGAAATCCATGCACTGCTGCTTAAAGCGGCCACTCCCACAAGGCTGATGTCACCTGCCTTCTTGCTTGCGCCTCGAGGGCGAGGAATAGTCTTTTCCCAGCTAGCACATGCACAGGAAGACTTCGAGCACAAAAAAAAGATTTAAAAACGTTTCGCGGGGGAGCACCAAGCAGTGAGTACTTTTTTTAAAACTGCTACACGATGTTCATTCTCTCCCTTTTCCCCCGATGCTGGTCGGGCGAAGTTTCTCTGCTCCTTAATACCAACCGCCACTGTACATACTACAACCACTATTTGACATTTCACAATGACAATCAGGTATGCGATGAGATTAACAAAGTCCATCCGAGCATAGGTCTCCCATAGCCCTCTACAATTTCTCCCTTTTATGTATGCCTTCTCCGGACCATACACTTTTAACAAAATATCTCAAATCAGTGCCGTAACCAGATAAGTGGACTGTGAACATAAGAAACCCCATAAAGGGACCTGTGGAGCTGTTAAAAGCTGCCTAGTTACTGAAAACTATAAATGCACGCCTGTCTCTCATACTTCTTTATCCATCACGCAGCTAAGCGATCTGCCCCATAACATGATACCCGCATATCGGTGGTCATCAGACACAACATGGAAACTTTTTCAACATAGAATCAAAACAAGGACAGTGCATTTAGAACCATGCAACTTACACAATGTAGTGTGCTACCCATGTTGGCATGAGCTTCAGAGCACCACAAAGGGGTAGTAAGGGCTATGCAAGTGTTGCACATACACAACAGTCCATCCAAAGCATTCCCAAATTCCCTCACAGAGGAGCTGCAAGGAAATAGATGAGCCTACCCCAATTTCAGGGGTATTAAACAGTCATAATTGAGATGCAATGGGCCACCCCAGAGCCTGGGCGACAGGACTGACCACCTCCTACACTACTGATAGCTATGCCTTTGTGGGGTGGGTCTGGCCAGTGCTGAATGCCTGCAGGCCTGAAAAAGTTTAATTAAAGCAGGTTTCTTCCTGTTCCTATCTACATATCATCTTCAACTGTAACTCATCATCAAATAGCTGAAGAAGAGCACGAGCTGATATTTCTATCTTTGGTAGTTGTGCCAGATTTAACTGACATTCAGGGTACTTGCAGTGTCCAAAATTTTAAACAGGAGTCAGACTCGATACATCATCGCAGACATTCTCTGGGGTGTAGCTATTAATAGTACAGCAGGTGCAGCTGCACCAGCGCCAAGGAGTGTGAGGAGTCATCTCTACCTCAAATATGGCTGTATTTTTCCCCCAGACTGGTGGCCCAATGGCACATTTTTTCCCGCGATCACGACTCCCTTGCTACTCAACTAGATATTCTGAGAAACCAGATGTGCATTCCAGAGTTACAGACAAGGCATCCAATGCAGGCATATTTTGTAGGTCTGAGCAAAATTGAAAATACGTGATCTAAGTTTGATTAACTTTGGGAAAAAAAATTCCTTTAGGTATGCTATACAAAATTCTGGAAGTTACACCACTTTGTATACTTATGCACCATTAACTGTAAAACATTACCAGGCATGTTTTACCATTAACGCACAAGAAAAACTGAATATTAGCTCTTGGTTTTCGCTGGCCTTCATTTTCACAATTTTTAGCACAAAACTCGTCCTTGCGTAAAAAACTGATGCAAAAAGGCACTAAAACATAGCATTTCACATGATTTTGGAGAGATTTTACATAATTATGCCAAAGCAAATTACGTGATTCTCGCACTTTTCTAATATTTTGGTGCTTGGCAGAAAATAAAATAGTGTGCTGCGCTTCCCCATACTCTGTGAGATATTACAGCCTCTTGTCGGCGGGCAGATCACTGGCTCTATTTGAGTGAGGTTGCCTGGCACCGATATTTAGAAATTCTCACACACAGAGAGGAAGAAACAGAAAAAGGGATAGGACAGCCTGAGCTTTTGTGTGACAGATCTAAATGGAGTATCTTAATAGACACATCCCTTTCCTAAAGGGGACACATGAAATCATATTTTGTTACTCTCACGTGTAAGGGGATTGAGATATGAATCCTTGCACAGCTTTGCGTAGAACAGGGAGGGGGAAGTCCAGATATCTTGCCCCCTTGATACTGTCACATTGTACCCCTCAAAAAGGATTGACCACTGCCACCAGCCAGTCGCCTCAAAGTAAGAAGGTTAATGGAGTTGCATCACTATAACGCTTTGCTGGGGTGCCCTTTTGGGGTCTACCTTACCCCAGTAGGAGTCAAGCAGTAGGCTAAGGACTAGAGTCAATCTTTGTGTGTTTCCTTAGATTAGGGGCCACCTAAATAAGAGAAAGTATGGAACATTAATCAGCTGAATGGGGCAGCAGATACAAATAGTTGTGAGTTGTCATCCCTACATTGCCTCTCTGCAAAGAAGGACCAGGTGGTATGCATTTCAGAATACATCTAGTAAGAGAACTGATCAAGCATGAATTAAACTAAGCACCACCACCAACAGAGACAATAACCTCACTGTGTCAGATTGAGGTGTGTTGCACATATCAGCTACTTTCTAAATACCTGATTGTATCAATGCACAATTGCGATGTATTTATGTGTCTTCTGCCCAACCCATTGACCATCATTCCCGAGGAAGCTTTACCCCATTCATAGATTTTACAGACCCATACTCATACCACTTAACATTTGAGTGTCCAGGGGTGGTGCGATCAAATGCTTTTGGAGGCTAAGTCCATTGAAATCAATGAAAATAAACTTTCTATGGAGGGTTATGGAGGTTTATAGGGCGAGTGATCCATTTCAAGTCTGTTGGATGTTTTCTGCTTGTTTGTAGGGCGAAGATGAATCCAAGGATGATAATAATTGTGGGCATGTGTGCAAGCTCCACTTGTGAGACCACTGCTCTGCGCAGCCCAGTATTTGCTCACAGGTACCCTGACCCAGAAGGAACTCTACAAGGATAGCTGCTGACCTGGAGTAGGTCTTATAATATTAGTGGACATCTATAGGTAGGTAAGTAGGATTATAGGAAAATCTGTAGTGCCTTCAATGCATTATACATCTAGGTGAAATAGGCATTAAAAAGCAGTTTCGCTCCAGTTAGGTCCACACAGACCAGCAAGGTATCAATCTGGGGGAAAACATATGCACAAGATTGAGTATGCAGTTTCAAACACACCAGATATACATCTTATGGGATGTCAGGTTTTGTCATATTTCTCTGGCTCAGCTCATAATCAGATTCCAGGTGTTTATCCCCTACCTACTGTGCCAAGTTCTTGCTATGGTCCACAGCAGAGGGAACAAAGCCCTCCCCCTACAAAAGAATCAATCAAAAGTGATTGACCCAGTTCCGGGTAGAAGAAAGGAGTTTGGGGAAAATTAGATTGTCACACTGCACCTGGGCTGGGACAACCCAGGTACACTGAACAAAGTAGGAAGGCCAAATATCTGGAGCCAACACGGGAGGAGCTTGCCTTTGAAGTATTGGTGGAGGGGATCTTGCAGTGATGTCAGATAGGGGTGGAACTAAGGTCCTCAGAGGAGCTCTGCTCAGAGTAAACTTGACAGAGTCATATTGGATTGTTCCAAAATGCAGTGCAGGAAGGTTAGAGCAAGGGTGGAGGTATGATGAGGCATTCTAGGACTGGCCATGGGTGCCTGGTATCGAGAACTTTCCACCCCACTTAAAAACCTCTGGACAAGGGAGAGACAGAGAAGAAGACCCTGGGACCTGGAAAGAATAAAGAATAACCTCCCGGAAAGAGGAGCCACCTGACACCCTGACAAGATGGCTTATGGATTTTGACTCCAGCTGACCCCAGGCCTACGATTGGGTCTCTCCAGGACCGGTGGTGCTGGCCTCTTCTGCTCCGTGAGGGGAAGTTGGGGGAATACCTGGAATCCACTGCCATTCTGGGTGCTCTGCAAGACAGCCAGGATGCTCCGGGGCCAGGGAGTGCAGACAGGAGGGTGGTCTTCTAGTTGGCAGCAGAGGGGGCTGCATAAGGTGCCTCCTTTCAGCAGGAAAGGTGTACCAGGATCCAGGCAAAGGAGAAAGCAGGTGCTGGGAGTCAGAAGACCCATTGGAGCAAAAAGTGTTATAAGGGTATCACCAAAGGTTTTTCCATCTACCTAATGTATATATTTGTAATTTAGTAAACAGTATTTAGCAGTGGCGGCTCCACCACTAAGATGGAGGAGCATCGTCCTACTGCTCAAAAGGAACAAATAAAATGATTATAATGTATTGTTATTATCATTTTATTTTTCCAATTGAAGTCAGTGACTTTCGGGGTAGGAAGGAGTTGGCCAGAGCAGGGAAAGGAGTGGTTTTCACTCCTTAAGTGCTCATGACTGCTTGGGCCGGCCAAACAGTGATGCACACTTTGCATCTCTCCCACCAGGCTTGCTTTACACATCCTAGTGAGGAACACGCAAAGCCTCCCAGTCCTCGTCTGAGCACCGTAGCACTGCGCTCAGACCAATCACAACACGACTGGCTCAGGGAAGCCTGGGAGCCTGGGTGCTTCCTGCTGCCAGCGGAGACAGGAAGAAGAGGACAAAGGACAGGAGGCGGCCGGCCGGCACAGGTAAGTGGTTTTTTTTTATTATTCCCCCCACCCCTATCCCACCACTTCTATTGGTTAGCTGCCACTACTGTTATTTATTAGTGTGTGTGTAATAAATGTAATTTTCCTTTTTAAAAGAAAAAATCACTGACTGGACAATCATTTTTTGAGTCTTCTTGTGTGACAGCAAATTGTGATGCTTATGCCCCAGCACTTTGCTTGCCCATTCTTTTCTGTAAGGGATACCCATTACGAGATAACACAAACTTAAGTTGGGCAACCTCTTCTGCAAGTAGACTCCCAGCCCAACCCCACCATCCTGCTCATGCCTTGTGACAAATACCTTGGCTGGAAAAGTCTGAGAGGAATAATCAACAAGACAGAACTGCCCAGGAACTCTTTTCGAGCTTACTGTTGGAATATACATCTACCGCTTGCAACTTCTGTATAAAGATGAGACAGAAACTTCCATTTAGAGAGCCAATATATCGCTACTGGATTATTTCCAGGGTCTCTACACCAGTTTTGACTAGAACCTCTGTGCCAGGGTTGGTGCATCCACCACCAACTCCCCTTGCTACATTTGAGACCAGAAACCTGGGACCTTGACTCTGGACTGCCAGAAGTGGCAGTCTGGACTCTACTTTGAGGGACAGATCTGAACAACTGCTCAGGAGGGACACTGGTGGTGCCCTTGCATGAGGGAGATACTGCTCAGGAGACTTGTAGCCTAGAAGGAGTCAGGATGGAACAGTCTGAAGATGACTCCTGTGCAATGCTCTGCAAGGCTGAAACCCATTAGACCTCAAGCATGATCCAACCTCGTACCCGCAGCAGACAGAAGATACCTTGCCACCATTAGGAACTACTACTCACTAATTGGTGGGCATAGCTGTTTGAGTGGTGGGTTTTGTTTCTGCGTCCAAAGAAGATTCCCAAGCTACAAGATCCACCTAGGCATGAACACAGTACCTCTTAAAATGGTGCTGATGCTGTCTCTACTTGCCTGAAACCTGAAATGGCACTGCAGTGCCAACTGCACATCTGCTAAATGGGCATGGGTGATGTCTCTGCTCTCTAGACTCTAAGGACCGTGAGTTAGGGTGACCAACTGACATGGGTGCAAATTCAGGACGGTGAGTGTAAAAATTCAGGACAAAGGGTCAAAATTCAGGACAAAATTCAGGACAGGAGGTCAGAATTCAGGACAAAACTTTGGGACAAAAGGTAAGTTTTACAGACACATCGTAGGAGGTCGCGCAATAGAATATAATTAAGCCCATCCATATCCAAACATATTCAATCATTTGCAAACCTATCCATCATGTATCCTATCCATCATTTCACTCATCCATCCATTATCCATCCATCCATCCTTTCACCCTATTCATCAGTACACTCATCCATCCACTCTTCCACCCATCCATTCACTCATCCATCCAGCCTTTTATCCTTTCCCCCATCCAGCCATCCTTTCACTCACTCATTCTTCCGCCCATTCACCCTTTCAGTCATCAATCCATCCTCCCTTTCTCTCTCCATCGACCCTTTCATTTAGCCATCCTTTCTTCCACCCATCCATCTACTCATCCACTCATCCACTCATGAATCCATCCATTGAGGCATTGACCCTATCAGTCATCCATCCACCCTTTCACTCATCTATCCATCCATTTGTCCATCTACCCTCCCTTTCACTCCTTCATCCATCCTTACATCCACACGCTCACTCATCTGTTCAGCCATTCACCCTTGTACTTATCAATTTATCAATCCATCCATCATTTTACCCATCCATCCACCCATTAACTCACCCATCACCTACCTGTTCACTCTTCCATCCATCCTTTCACTCATCCATCCACCCTTTTACCCATCGATCTACCCTTCTACCCATACATACATACATCTTTTTACCGTTTCTCTCATCCATCCTTCCACTCACTCATCCATACATCCTTTCTCTCATTATCCATCCATTCACCCTTTCATTCATCCATTCACCCTTTCAGTAATCTTCAGCCATCCACCCATCCCTTCATTTACTCACTCGCCCACCTTTTCATATTAATTATGAGTTGAGCCTTTGTCTACAGAATGGCAGACAGAAGAGGCCCATCAAGAATTTCACCCATGCTGTAGTTCCTAAAGCAATGGGTGGGGTTAGGGTTCCCTATGCCCCTGCACATAGGAAATCTGAAAACATGAAATTCATGGGTCATGCATGATGCACAGTGCCAGGCCCTGAGGTGACTGTGAGATGGTGTTGCGTCCAGGGCTTTAAGTGGGATGAAAATACCCTGGGGTTTCTCCGAAGGAGGTGTTCGATGTAATTAAGGGCGTGGCTTAAAACACAGAAGCTAAAAATCTGTGCTTAATATAGTATGCTGCCTGACTGGTATTTTGCCTCTTCTGTCAATGTATCCAGATATATAACAACAAGTAATGTTACACCTGCAACAAGCCAGAACTATTGGCTTTGTCAATGGTTGTTAGTTGCATAAAATAAAAAAAGTAGCAATCTGGCTTCCTTGAATATAATATTGAAAATGCATCAGTTCTAAAATGAAGAGACTGTGAGAGAACTCTAGCCACTTCTTTTTAACTTCTTTCACCACCTCCTTTTGTTGAGCTGGATTCTCATGTAGCAACATTGGCTTTTTTGCACATTTCTTCTGTCTGACAGAATGCCCTGCCCTAGACAGAGCCTGTGGGAGGCCAGCACATGCATTAACACCCTGGACTGGACCCTTGTCATTTTGTATTTTGAATGACAATGGGCAGGTGGGGCTGCTTTTGTGCTCCAAGGAGGAGTGCGAGGCGTCCCCATTAGGGAGTTGAGGCTTCATGCAGGGAACAGTGCTATTTTTTGCAATGCCCAAAATAGCGGACATAAGGCGTCCGTAAAAGGGATCCTCATGGACAACGGACGTGAGACCCAAATTACGGACGGACCATGAAATTTATGGATGGTTAGTCACCCTACATCATACATAATCACATAAAGATGCACACTCACATACACTCAAAGACCATCACGCACACATGCCACATCATATGCACAGAGTAGGAACTCGCAGTGCGACAGTTGGGTGCAGGAGTTTTGTGCCTATCAGATTTGTTTCAAACCTAACCGTGCAGAGGTGAACGCGGTTCCTGTTCGCACGCATTTTCACATATGAACTGGAACTAAAGAGTAATCACATTAAGTAAAAGGGAAGGAGTGCAGCAGCTCAACCTTATTCAATTGGAATATAACATTAGTCACAGCTTTATTTGGTACTAATCCATTTATGTACATTATTGGAGTGGTGTGGCTCACTAGTTAGAGGCGGCAGACCTGGGAGCAGAAGTCGGCCCGGGACCAGGGTTCAATTCCCGACGCGGCAGCGGACTCGACAATTCTCGCCTCGGTGCCTACTCTAACTTGGGGTCCCACTCGGCAACTCTGGGCATTAGCTTGCCTAATCTCCACAACGGCCCCATCAACGCTGGGGATGCCTGGCTCCACCTTGGGGATTCCCAGTAGGGACCATCCCATAGGGAAAGCCAGGACGGGTTCCCCAGCGGTATACAGCGCCAGGATGCCCCTTTGCTGGGGCAGCTGTGCGCTTTACAAGTATACGACATTTAACATGTGTGTTAATTTGGCAAATCACTTTTAAAGATTAGGCATTGGCTGTACATCCCACTATTGACTTTTTTTTTGTTTTTTTATATTGAGTTATGAGTCCCTAACCCCACACAAGGTCCCGTATAGAGCCTTGGATTTCTTGATTTCGCTACCCTGAGGGTCAGTTACTAAAGGCATACACTTAGTGATCATTTGTGGGCTCAGCAATAAAGTAAAGAACCAAGGCTCCAATGTTAAAAGGCTTTGATGATCAAAATCTGAGCCCAGTTGCCGTTGTGTGCTAAGGAGTTCCTGAAAAGTTTCCACACCCATACTATAAGATTTTGTGTGCTAATGGGTCAGCTCATTACAAAACACCAGAAATAAATACATACATAGATACATACTTCCAGTGGCGGCTGACCGCAGGAAGCAGTAGTGAGGCAGTGTGTATGGGGGTGGGGGGGCAGGGAAAGGGCAAGGGGATTTAAAAAAAAAAAGATAACTTACCTGCCGGCCAGCCACCACCTCTCCTCTGTCCTCTTCCTGGCTTTTGTGCGAGCAAGAAGCACCCAGGCTTCCCTAAGCCAATCATAATGCTGCATTGCAGCATTGTGAATGGTCTGAGCGCCATTGTTTGGCGCTCAGACTAGGAATGGGAGCCTGGGCTTGCTAGAGAGCATGCAAAGGCGCATGACTATTTGGCCGGCCCAAGACAGCTGGACAAACATTCTTGCGCAGTTACAGAGTGCCACCACTCCTCCCCCTGCGCTTCCCAGCCCCAACCAGCAAAACAGCCTCAGCACAGAAAAATAAAATGATAATAACTTTGCGTTATTGACATTTTCTTTTTTCTTTATTGCAGCGCTCTAAAGCAGTGGGGCGACGCTCCTCCGCCTCAGCAGAGGAGCCGTCCCTGCGATGCTTCAGTCATTGTGCATGTGGCAGGTGTAAAGCGGCCACAGACTGCCCATAACAGCTACCACCTAGGGTGATACCCTGAGAATCAATGCCAGTGGTTGTTACAGTGGACAGCACTATGAGCTGGGGTATCTCGCCTTGTGAAGACGCGGCCTGTGACACTAGCCTGCCGAAATGGGCTCTGGCAGATTCATTGGATGCAGACAGGAAAGAACTGTATCTGGAAGAGATTAAAAGAGACAAGAGAAGGCCCGGTGAGGGATGATCCCGGCAGTGAGTGACGTCACTCCCCCTCCAGCCATTTCCACCAATATCACAAAACATAAAGTGCTCTCCTGCTTAGCGGGACCTTCCTGGTCACAGATGCAGGCCCCGTGGGGTGTCAGCGGGGTGGGGGTCTCTCGGCTTCTCTGGCTGTCTGCCAGGCAGCCCCCCGTCCAATTGAGAGCGACAGGGCGGGCAACAGGACTCTCACCGATTTACCGGGGGGGGGGGGAGGCTAGGGTTGGGGTGACTTTAAGGGAAAAGGCCTTCATAGTACCTGGGAAGTCAGAATGCTACACCTCTTGCCTCCTCATCCCTTCAAAACGGAGCCCCCAGTGCCGTGCCATATATCAGTCACTAATGAGGCCCAGACATTTCAGGCAATCAGGAGTCCACTGCATGTTTGTCAGGGAGGGGGGGGCAGTAAAGGTTCCCCTAGAGCGGTGAGGGAGGGTCAGAGGTTAATCTGCGGCTCCACTTGTTTCATCTACAGTGCTTCATTAGCGAGGAGAAATATGGAAGGGGCTTCACCCTGGAGTGGAGGGCTCCCTCCCACCCCCGCCCCTCCCAGAAACCTGATGCGGTTATTGAATATACTAACAGCGTGCAGAATGGTTATTATTAAGTTGGCACCGGTCCAGGGCAGACAGTCTTACCTATGCCCCGGCGACGTATTGCAGCTCACAATTTTCAGAGCGGTGGCAAAGAAACTCCCCTTTAATTGTTTTTCCTCCATTTCGTGAGTAAATCCTACTCCGGGGAATTTGAAAGGAGTAAAGAGCCTGGGCTGTATTCCAACAATGCAACCTCTCTGGTATGTCTCTGCATCCCAGAGGTACCCGCATTCCTATATTTTCCCTGCAAATCGATGTAAGAGCAGAGAAACGGCCCAAACACATATTTGAGAATTTACCATTATTACTCTAGTCCTCGAATATTTGCAGGACGTGTATTTTGTGTCTGCGCGTGCCTGGAATTCGTCTGAAGGCTCAGTAGAGGCGGAAGTGAGTGGAAACACTGGTAACTTCAATAAATAGATCCAGGACTCTGTTTCGATGTCAGCAGCAGACAGCCATTTTGGAGGCTTTCCCTCTCAGTAAGGGGCACAATAACTACTGAGGTCTACTCCTTCACGGGGGTCTATTGTAATGTGGGTCTGACGCAACCCAAAAAATGTAGGTGTGCGAGGCACAGTCCCTGATGGCCATGTATGTAGGTCCACTCTCTGTATATACTGTTACCCTTGTGTATCATAATAAAGGCTATGCTATATAATATCATTATGCTATTTCTATATTCTTTGCGCTCACTTCCTGCCAATACTCTTTGTGCTCACTTCCCACCAATATTGGCAGATTATAACTTCGTTTTTTTTGTTTGTTTAGATCCATTTATCTGTTTCCTATTTTGTATGTAATCCATGTCCTCTGACGTCCTTATGTAATATAACTGGTTCTCTTGTAAAACGCCCCGACACCTTTAGGTAAAGTTTGCGCTATATAAAAATGCATAAATAAATAAATAAATAGAGCGTAAATTGGCATTAACAGACTGGAAATGCAAACCGGCCCTCGTAATTGAGTCGGGCCGGCCATAGGGGCGGGTAAGGGGCTGGTTGGGGGTTGCACGTGTAAAACACTGCAGCTGCTTTTGTTACAGGGGGTGCATTTTGCAAATCTGGACCTGGTAACAAAAATGGCCACACAGGGGTCAAAAACAGCCGGTACTCCGGCAGCCCACTGGTGAAATGCCCAGTGCCCGCTACGGCCAGTCCAGCCCTGAGCATTAAAGACCCAGCCTAAGGGTGCTGTGCCTTCACTGTAAAAAGTTGTAGCAACTCTGCTTGGAACTAGTGGAAATCCTGCATCAGCGTGGGTGAAGTTTGGTGGTATTATGGGAGAGGAGGAGGGGTTGGGCGAGGAGGTAAGCATCCTCCTTAGGGACACCTGAGGGCAGAATAAATCAGATCCAGGCTGATCCGTTATTTATCTTTCATCTGGCCCTTGGGGTCTAGTGAAACATAATTTAGATCGAATTTTGCACCTTGTAAAGCGAGATAGGCGGCTGAGAGCGGTAATGATTAGTGGACGGTTCTGACTCTGCAAGGCTCCATAGCCTGGCTCAAAAAAAGGGTCTGTTTGACCTGTGGGTTCAGGACATAAATCATGCTTAGGTTTCCAGCTACCAAACAGCATTACCATCTGGTGGCTCAAAGCTGGCTGCTGTACAATGAAACCTATTCTAGGTCGCAGTTGACATATTTCCGCATCTCTCTGAAATTACCCTTATAATGACCGAGCTAGCTGTCCATCACTAGAAAGAGTCCACGTTTTCCACACTTACAACCAGATGCAACCGCTTCAGAGGGAGGCCTGAGTTGATTTGCCTGTGTGAGGATACTCTCAACTCAACAGAGGTCAATTAATTCAATCTTGACACCAGTCACTTTGTTTTTGTACTCAATCTTAAATTTCCCTCCACCAGAAGCATACACACCATTCATTCGTTCATTGCTTCCTAACTGGATTAGCACTTTTGAGCTTGGCAATCACAAAGTAGATGGCCCGAGATTATGGTGGGGTGCCTGGGATCCACATCGATGCAGACGCGTGTAAGTCGCCTTTCTCCACGCCGTCTTATGAGCAAAGCATCATTCCCAGTAATATTTTGGATGAATTCATTTTAGGAAGCAAGATGCAGGATTCGTTATGTTGTATCTCCACTTTGCGATCGTTGGAACAAGGACTTTAACCACTTGACTGCTACGGCTACCCCCTTAGTGCTAAGCCCTTTGTAGATGTTTGGGGTACTTCGCAGTTAAGCCTTCATAACTATTTCCCACAAAAGGTATCCAAGCCAAATTTGTGTCATTTTTTCCAACATGCTGGGGATTCTAATGGTACCCAGGGAGTGTAAATTCTTGTGGAAAGAACTGCAAAAGTAGACAAAATATAGCTACATATAGTTTTTGGGGAGAAGAATGATAAAATAGTGCTCTGCAAGAAAGCATTTGTTTCTAAAAATGGCATAATTGAAAGGTTTGCTTTGCTAGAATCATCATTTCCCAGCTTTCAGGAACAAGCAGAGTTGCATAAAAAAATATTATCACAGTGTTTGCATTTATTTCTAAGAGGTAGTCCATTTTTCGTAATGTTTCTAGTTTCAAACTACTTGCAGTTTATGATGGAAACAGATGTAAAACCCATGGATGGTTCTGGAAAATTAGACAAAAATCAACAAGGGGTCATTTGTGTAGATCCTGGCACGTTTTCCCAAAGAAACTAATTGTTGAAATAAAAATAAATAGGAAAAATAGCAATTGGCGACTATGTTTTTTTCAGTAAATTTTTGGCCTGATGGTCATTAACAAATACAATATACTGTTATGTCCATCAGACCCATCTGTAGGTTTTCCAAAAGTATGTGAAATTTAGCTGCAGCTGCAGCTTATAAAGATTTTTTATCGTATTCCAACCATGCTGCAAGTCATATGGTAAAATCTAATGAATGAAAAATGAGTATGAGGGAAAACTTTGGGGCATATTTTCAAGAGACTGGCGGAGCGCAGCATTAAGCTAAAATTGCTAACGCCGCGCTCCGACATTCTGAAAACACAGGGATGCGCCATATTTGAATAAACATAACATAACATAAAAAATCACATAACAATCAGTAATGGCGATTTGTAACTTCTATGTGTGCTGATTTATGCAGCACACACAGAAGTTTCAACTCGTCATTTTCAATGATTGTTTTTGTGTAGGAAGGGACACCTTCCTGCAAATGAACAATCACTAGTGGGGATTTGCTGTTTTTTTGTGTGCTGCACACATAGAAACAGCAAAAACGAGGAGAAAATAATTTCTCCTCGTTTCGCCAGATTAAGACCAGGTTTTTCCTGGTCCTATTATTGGCGCTGCCTCCTATTTATGCCACCCTTATAAATAGGGAGCAGCATCAAAAAGCAATTGGTGTTGCGGCAGAACGCCCACCTCAACACCCATTGCCTGCCCCTTTCATGCTAAGTGCTACCTGAAAGGGGGCCTTATTCACAAGGTGGCTTTAAGCTATGTTAAGTGGCATGACACCGCCTTGTAAATAAGGCAAAGGGCTTATCACCACCAGAACGCCACAAAAATTGACGTTCTGATGGCGATAAGCTCTTGTAAATATACCCCTTTGTATTTCTGAAGTGTACACAAGATACTGAGTTTGGGAACAGTTGTTATCTATGATGGAGCAGAATTTTTTGAAAAGATCCTGCTTGATTGAACACCCCTATAATATGTACTAACAGCAAGTAGTGCCTAAACGACTAATGTGCACATTTAGACTACACGTGGGAAGCTTACTTTGCAAATATGCACAAACTAATCAGAAATAATATGTAAATAACCGGAAATGTAATAATCTTGTGTTTAGAATGGATTAAAGGGTTTTGCATGGCAAGGCCGCATGTGTAATTCGTAAAATGTGTGGTGTGTGATGCTTTAAACTCACAAATAACTCTGTTTTCTGCTTAAACTATGTTAGGCTGACACGTTAATAATGAATTAGTGCTAAATTGGGTGGTAAACAGTGGGAATTGTATTATTGTTTCACTAATAAATGTCTATTTCCTATTCTTTTAGTGGTAAACAAGTCTTCCATATTCTTAAATTGTCCAAACTAGAGGGAGGGTGGATTTGTGTGTGAGCTAGAACCATCTGACCACGTAACTGAACTGCTGTGATAAGCTGAAAGAGCCTGACCTGGTGAAAGACAAAGACATTGACTGCCAGACAAGCCAGTGTCATCAGGAGAAACGGAACCAGTAGCCACTGAATTTAATAAATTGTATAACAAATTTGTAATGTGTACTCATGAGAGAGAGGATGGGAAAATTATTTTGAACAATGGTATGGTTGAAAGAAGAATGATTTCATGATGGGGTGACATCCCATCCCTAGAAACCAACCAATCACTTACTTAGAAAATGTGAAGATTGTGGGATGGAATGTAATTTTAAAGAATTAGAATAGGTGCTTTGGGGGGTCGTTTAGGTGATGCCATCGGAAGAGAGAATGCGTAGGCTGAGGTATGTGTATGGGCCAAAGTAGTGTGAAGATTTTGAGAATTTATCCCTGATCAATTTCATGGGTTTGCGCTGAATCAGTTTCTTGGTAGCAGAGGTTGGTTTAATTACTGATTGGTTTGGTAATGGTTATTGAATATTGATTATATGTTTTAACATGAAGAGTTAGAGTCTTGTTCTATGTTGTCTAAAAGTACAGGTACAGAGGTACCTGAGGAATCCTGGGAAGGAATTTGCCTGAAGTAGGCAGAAGAAGAGTGTGGTAAAGAAATCACACTGCAGAAGTACTTTGTCAGTTGTAATAATACTGAAGAGCTACATAGATCTGTGAGTGTTATATCTAGGCACGTTTTGTGTGTAAGTAGAGTGTCTGAAATAGCGAAGGGTTCGCTTTTGAAACTCTGGCAGTATTCCCGAGAGTAGTAACAGGACACCTTTTTATGCCAAAAAGTCCTCTTGTGAAACCTCAGCTTTATCCCTAGAGGAGTAACATGTCTCCCCAAAGCTTGTTAGAAGTGTGAGATAACGCTGGTCGTTATTATTGCTTGCAGAGGAAGGTTTTCTTGGAAAAGGGTAAAACTATTTATTTAGAGGAGCAGACATGGTAGCATTGTCTTTTTATATTGTTACTAACAGAATTTTGATTAAGAAAACTCAGAAAATTGTTGTTTTTTGTAAAGGAGGAGTCAGTTGAAGGAGTAATACTGGCCTCAAAAAGTGCAGCGCTGGTATTGGACAAAGCAGCGGGAGTGTATCAAGAGCAGATTGTAAAGGGGTGGTCAGTAGAAGGAGTAGAAACTGACGTCACAAAGTGTCGCGCTGGCATTGGCCAGATAGGGGGTGTGAACAAAGACCAAATTGGTTGATTGGTGTGAGTCGCATTGATATTGGTTAAGACAGTGGTGATGTAGTGAGCTGTAATTGGTGGGTTGGTGTGAGTTGCACTGGTATAGGACAAGAGATTAGCACATTGGGAAAGGAGAATTACGGAGAAGTTTTTGTTGGTTCGTTTGTTGAAATACTAGTGAAAAAGTCCGAAAATGGGTTTGCTAAAGAAAATAAAGAGTTTATTTAAAAGAAAGACAAACCAGTTGAGACGAGAGAGGGAATTCCGATTCCTCCCCCAAATACCTCTGCCTCCTTTATGATGATAGAGCGAGGGTACCATACATGTGTTTGGTTAGAGAACTGGAGAAAAAATACGAAGGATGATGGAATGTTAGCTTTTCCTGAGTTTGGTACGTTTAATGTAAGGATTAAAAAAAATTTGAGAGATAGAATGAACTCATTTGAGCCAAATCCTAGACTTACACAGAGGTGGTAGAAGGTATAGAGGGGTTTTCCCAAGATTTCCATTTGAGAGGCGTGAAGATCAAATGAAAAGATGGAGAAGACCGGTAGTGACCGAGGGTCTATATTCAGTTTTAATAGAAGGGAGTCAAACAGGTGCAAAGTGCAAGGAGAAGAAGAAAAATATAGAAACGTCCAAAGAAGGTTTGGATGAATCTGATGATGAATTATTAGAAGAAATTATGACGAAAAGACCTTCACCATATAAAGATAATTCAGGGTAGGTGACTCCAAGTGCCTCGCAAATAGTAAATGTAACTCCATTAACTCCTCAAGTCACTGAAATAGCTAGAATAATAAGAGAAAATAAAGTAAGCTTGTTGAATAAAGCTAGATTGGAACAAGTACAATATGGGCACCCATTTCTAAAAAGAAATTAGCAGGAAGCTCCATTCTTTTAATAAGAGAACCGTCTGTATCTGTTGTTTTTGCTCATCTATCTTCAAGACGTAAAACGTTTTGAACACTGTCCAAGAGATTGCTCCCCAGTAGAGATTTAGGACACCAGACAATACATTTCAAAATCCTTCATGGCAATATAAAGTGTGCCATCCTACCTCCATTTTAATGTAATGTAGGTCCAGTGGACACAACTATCAAACCTAATGAGTGGTGCTTAATGTGATAAAGCTTCAACACACTAAGTGTAGTCCTAAAGTGAACCCTTACGCATTGTTGAGGCTGTGCGGTTGATGGAAGCTACTAATTGAGCTCAGGGGTTCTGGCTGCTTCCTTTCAGCGCAGGGTTATGAGCCTACAATGCAAAATAAAATCTTATAAGCCATTCATAAAAGAGATACTTTCTCTTTTGTCTGGCATCATGGGGTGCATGAGGGTGGTGAACCAAACAGGCAGTTCAATTAAGATGTGATTACCATTCTGCCTTTTCTTTTGCTAGAATATACGCCGGTCCCTAAAAAAGACCCTTGACAATTAGATGCTTTCTTTCCTCCACCTTCCTGCTCCATCTCATGGTGCCCTCTGGGGACAGCTAAAGATGACCCAGTTATGAATCGAATAGACAAAAAAGTTTATAAAAAAAGGTGACAGTCTGAAACTGTTGGGGAGGGGCTACATCCAATTGGGGGTGTTACCCATTGTGTGGATCCAGTTGTGCTGTTTGTGAGACCTTTGGTTTTATATCTTTAGTCCCAATGCTACCCAAATTATTGTACATAAAAGCCATAGCTCCCCTGCAAATCCCAGCAACACAATTTAAATTTGAATTTAAATTTGAATTTAAAATTTCTTATAGAGCGCACGTATACCTGCGGTTTCTTGGCGCTATTACTGACAGGATCCTAGTTTGAAAAAGCTGAGGGAACAGGAGAGTTATTAATCGAAGGATCTCGTGAATAGGTAGGTCTTAAGTTGTTTGCGGAATTGTGGGTAGAGAGAGATGGTGCGGAGTTCGAGGGGGAGGGAGTTCCAGAGGGTAGGGGCAAGGGTGGCAAATTTGGAGCCTCCCCACTTCTTTCTCCGGTAGCGTGGGATGGTGAGGAGGGACTGGGAGGATGAACGAAGTTCCCTGGTGGGAACATAGGACACAATCTCGGAGGAGATGAATTCAGGTGCGAGTCCGTGTCGGGCCCGAAAAGTAATGGAAGCAAGCTTGAATTCAATTCTGGCTCGCACAGGGAGCCAGTGAAGTGATTTCAGGAGCGGGGTAGAGCGGTGAAATCTGGGGAGTTTGAAAACCAGGCGGGCCGCCTGGTTTTGGATCTGTTGTAGGCGACGCAGACTGTAGGCGGGGATGCCGGCATACAGGGCGTTGCCATAGTCCAGGCGGGATACCACCATGGCCAGGATGATGAGCTTTAGAGCAGAGAAAGTGAAGAAACGGGACACCCTGCGTATAGTACGCAGTGAAAGAAAGGAAGAAGATACCACAGAGCTAACCTGGGAGTGAAGGGTGAGTTGAGAATTAAGTTTTATACCAAGTGTTTTAACTGAGGATGCGGGGGTAGGAGGAGGGCCAAGAGAAGGGGGCCAAAAAAGAGGGGACCAGGGGCTGGATGAACCACCCGTCAATACCAACTCAGTTTTGTCGGGGTTGAGTTTAAGGTGGTTGTGGTTCATCCAGTCCCTGATGTGAAGCATAACAGATTGAAAATTAAGAATAGAGGAAGGAGACGATAGATTAAAGACAAGCTGGAGGTCGTCCGCATAATTAAATACGCCGACCTCCATCTGTTGAAGAGAGAAGATTAGGGGAGCAATGTACAGATTGAACAAGAGAGGAGAAAGAGAGGAACCTTGGGGAACCCCGCACTGAACTTTCCGGACGTCCGCCGTGAAGTCACCCAGGCGAACGGCCTGGGTGCGGTCACTCAGGAAGGAGGACAGCCAGACCAGGGCGGTCCCCCCGATCCCCGCCGCTCCGATCCGGGAAAGGAGGATGGTGTGATCCACCGTATCGAAAGCGGCTGAGAGATCAAGGAGCACAAGGGCCTGGTGCTGATTAGTGTCCATACCCTCCCTGAGGGTGTCCAGGACCGACAGGACGACGGACTCCGTAGAGTGTGCAGGGCGGAAACCGGCTTGACGGGAGGCAAGAGCACCATGATTCTCCACAAAGGAGCTCAGAGCGCAGGTGACGTGGCGCTCGAGCACCTTGGCAAGAAATGGTAGGAGGGAGATAGGACGGAAATTGGCGGGGACAGAGGGGTCCGCCCCGGGTTTTTTTAGAATGGGTACAATTACCGCAGATTTCAAGGGTTTAGGGACGATGCCTTGAGCGAGAGAGCTGTTAAGAAAGTGAAGAGGAGGGTCGGGGCAGGAAACAAAGATATGGCGGAGAATGTGAGCGGGACAAGGGTCGAGAGGAGAACCGGATTTGACCAGGGGAACCAAGGTAATCAGGCTCTCCCGAGTGATAGGGGGAAATGAGGTAAGCTCGCCCTTAGGGGGGGGGCATAGGGGGTCAACAAAAATGGAGGAGGGTGGCGGGATGTTGGCCTTAATGGTGATGATTTTATGAATGAAATAGTTGTTGAGGGAAGAACAGAGTTCTTCGGAAGGGGCCGGCTTAAGAGTAGTTCTGTCCGAGAACGCTAGGGTGTGGACGATGGTGAATATCTCCTTGGATTGGTTTTCCGCAGCTAAGATTTTGGAGGAGAAGTAAGATGTTTTTGCCTCCAAGATGTCTCTTTTATACTGGCTCAAGATGTTAATGTAGTCCAGTTTCAGGGTGGGGCAGTAATTTCTTCTCCATGCCCGCTCAGCGCGGCGGACTGTTAATTTGGTGGTCTTAAGCTCTTCGGTGAACCACCGATTGGCGTCCTTGTCGCGTTTGGAGGTAATACGCTTGAGCGGGGCAAGAGCGTCACGTCCGTTGGAGAGCCACTGATCTATGGCGTCGACCTGGGAAAGTGTGGGAAGACCCTGTAGGGAGGGGAGGGACGAGGTAAGGAGGGAAGAGAGATTCTCCAGATTAACACGACCCCATGATCGGACCCAGGTGTTTTTGGGCCGGGGGGGTTTGGCTGGAGGGTGGAAGGGCAGGAGGAATGAGATTAGGTGGTGGTCCGACCAGGGGCAAGGGGTGACAGAGAGTGAGTCCACAGGGCAATTCAGGGACCAGATCTGATCGAGTATATGACCTTTGATGTGGGTGGGGGAAGAAACGTGGGGAATGAAGTTGAGGGAGTGAAGGGTTTCGGGGAATTCTTTGGAGGATGGGCACTCCGCGGAGTCGGAAGGCCAGAAATTAAAATCGCCAAGGAGCAGAATGGAGGAATTGTTAATTGTGATGGTGGCCAAGACCTCCAAAAAGTCGGGGAGGAACTGTAAGGGGGACTGAGGGGGACGGTAGGTGAGGAAGCAAGTCAAGGGGGGAGAAGTGGAAACAGTGCGGATCACCAAAAATTCAGTTGTCGCGATGTCAGGTAGAGGTAGCATTTGGAAGGGGAGATTGGTGCGTGCGATGACCGCCACGCCACCCCCGGCTCTGCCAGAAGGGCGGTCCGCCCTAAGGGCATAGTAGGTGGCCGGTAGGGTGGATAGTAGGGCAGGGAGGGAGTCATCGCAGAACCATGTCTCGGTCAAAAAGAGAAGGTCGGGAGCATGGAGATCCAGTAAAACGGAGAGTTCATGTGCATGGGCAACAGCAGACCGGGTGTTGAGGTAAAAGGCTGTGAAGGTTTTCGGGGTTGCTGAGGGAGCAGTGCTACAAGACACAGGAGGGGTGTCAACTGTAGGAGAAGGACAGAGATAGGAAGTAGCAGAAGAAAGACCAAGAGAGGAGATGCGAGAGTAGATAGAGGCTGAGATGGGCCAGGGGCCCTGGCAGTAACGAAGTTGGTCGGGGGTATAGATGATAGGCGGGGCAGAGTGACGAGCCCCTAGTCCCGGCCCGTCGCGGACGGGCGCAGACGGGCTTGCCTTAGGCGCGCCGAATCGTCGCGCCCGCTGCGCTCGTCCGCTGCGCTTCCTACCAAGGCACATAATTTATATCAGGTGGTCGGGCATTGGAGAGGGCGTGGCCAAGAGATGTGGGCGTGTCTAGTGGCTCGCCTCGCCGTCGAGAATGGCGACCTGGATGTCAACAAACGTAGCAGCGTGAGGTCCGCTGTTCAAAGATGCAGGAAGTCGGGTAGGTTTTAAAAACAGAGCAAATACAGTGGTCATACAATTTTTAAAAGGCAAAACGCGCTCCCGGCTTTCCGCCTCAGGAGTCTCTATCAGTGACGCGCTAGTGATCAGCGCGCACTATTTGTAGGTCTGGTGAGGGGGCGTGGCCAAGAGATGTGGGCGTGTCTAGTGGCTCGCCTCGCCGTCGAGAATGGCGACCTGGATGTCAACAAACGTAGCAGCGTGAGGTCCGCTGTTCAAAGATGCAGGAAGTCGGGTAGGTTTTAAAAACAGAGCAAATACAGTGGTCATACAATTTTTAAAAGGCAAAACGCGCTCCCGGCTTTCCGCCTCAGGAGTCTCTATCAGTGACGCGCTAGTGGTCAGCGCGCACTATTTGTAGGTCTGGTGAGGGGGCGTGGCCAAGAGATGTGGGCGTGTCTAGTGGCTCGCCTCGCCGTCGAGAATGGCGACCTGGATATCAACAAACGTAGCAGCGTGAGGTCCGCTGTTCAAAGATGCAGGAAGTCGGGTAGGTTTTAAAAACAGAGCAAATACAGTGGTCATACAATTTTTAAAAGGCAAAACGCGCTCCCGGCTTTCCGCCTCAGGAGTCTCTATCAGTGACGCGCTAGTGGTCAGCGCGCACTATTTGTAGGTCTGGTGAGGGGGCGTGGCCAAGAGATGTGGGCGTGTCTAGTGGCTCGCCTCGCCGTCGAGAATGGCGACCTGGATGTCAACAAACGTAGCAGCGTGAGGTCCGCTGTTCAATGGCTCTGGAATTACACCTTGAGGTTCTGTGGTTTTCGGGACCGGACTCCATTTTGTTTATGTTGCTCGAGACGCCATTTTATGTTGCCCTCACGTAGGCCATGGAAGTAAACGAACGAACGAAGTTGCATGGGCCTCGTTGTTCATGTACATATTAACAGGCCCTTCCCGACTTGTGAGTGAACTGTAAGACGCTGACCCCGTCACCTGAAACTGACCCTTCCACGAAGCCAATTTCTTTAACTGATCGTTGTCCGAAATTCTAATCAATGTTCAGGATATCGTTAACTTTTAGTGTTCTTGCACATATCTTATCCTACTCAATATCTGAATTGCTCTTTCCTTACGACTTTTCATTACATGGGTAGTGTTTTAAATTATGGGTTTGTCCGACTTGTGGAAATTGAATTTGGGACATTCCTAATAATTAACTTGTGGGTTGGTACGATGTAAAGTGAGCTTTTTGGAATGTATTAATGTATGTAAAATGTATTTCATTGGTCAGAATTTGCCGCAGAGGGTGTGCATTTGTAATTGATCGAAAGTAGCATAAAAAGAGATGTCTTGCTCTGTGAAAATTGAGCAGTTTCCTGAGTTGTACACCGTGTTGTATTGCTTGGTTTACTGTTACTAGCTGCAGCTAATAAATTTGATCTTTGACGCCATCCAGAAGTATTCCGTGTCTCTGTATTCCAAGACAGGAGAATCCGAAGACTTCGGGTGTGTCCCTGGCACCGCTGGGTTCTAAGAAAACCCGGTTCTTCAGTTGGCACCCAACGTGGGGCGACTTCAGAGGTACCGGTCCAAGCCTGAGGATCGTGAGGATCCACGTGAGGAAATTCTGGAGGAAGGCCGCCACTTCATCGACCCCTGTACTGAAGAACCGGGTTATTTAAGACCCGGCGGCGCCAGGGGCACGCCCAAAGTCTTCAGTTATCACCTGTCTTCAAACACAGAGACACGGAGTCTTCTTGGTGACGTCAAAGATCGAATTTATTGGCTGCAGCTAGTAACAGAAGTCCTAGAAGTCAACACGGTATGAGTTCTCAGGAGACTGCTGCTTTTTACAAAGCGAGCCATCCTTTTTATGCCAAAAATCACATTCCAGACAAATACCTTACATTTACAAACTGTCCAATCACATGTATCCGGGTCAGAAGTATCGCATGACGGTAAAACCCACTTTTCAGTTGCCCAGCCCATGATCAATCACTGGTCAAAACCCAACATTCTTTATCAGATAGGTTGAACGAACCCCTAATAAAAAGGGCACCTCCCCATCATAAATAGACCATAAAGAAAGAAACAGAAACAGGTGTGAGTAAGATAAGACATATTTGTGTGTAATAAAGGTTTTACGGTCCTGTGCCTTGATCCACAATCTTGATCAGCTACTAAGAAAGGAACTGGCCTAACAAGTTTGGCTTCAGGCAAGAGGGTCAGTTGCTCAGGTCATTCAGAAGTCAGCTAAAGTGTACGTGTGCTAAAGACTCGTTCGGCCGCAGTCATCGGCCTATGTGAGGGCAACCACAAAATGGCTGCCACACACACAAAATGGAACCCAAGGGTTCGGAACGAATCCCTAAATACGTAGTGAATTCATCGGTGTAACGTGACGAAAACACTCATGCTTGCCGTACTAACTGGTTACGGTTCGCCAATATCAAAATCGTAACGAAACCATGACCTTTATGAAACGGGTTCAGAATTCACGGAACCTCAGACCCTCCTTTTGCCATTACATAGGCAATAACCTACACTCACGTCAATCTGAGTCCAGGTCTATATTCATCAGATCATCAAGATGTTGCTGAAGCATAATCCTATTACTTAGTACCTCTCTTAGGACAGGTCTCCTTGCACACGTAGTAGCACAGAGGCCACATATAGCAGGAGCGCACTGCACACAAAGACAGAACAGGAAAAGAATCGCTAAAGCCATCCCAATGATCATCAGAATCTTCCATCCTCAGGTGGATAACAGTTCCCAGAACCATCCCATCAACGACCAATCTCCTTTATCCATACGTACAGATTCAGAGATCTTATGTAACTTGGAAATGGCCTGGTACACTGTCGGAGCATTGTCTGGAATGAAAACACAGCAGCTCAATTGAATCAGTTTACATACCCCTACTAAGGGCACCGGCAGTTTCAACTACGGTGGACTCAACCACTCTCGTCAATTGCCGTATGTTCCTGCTGTTAACCATCGGTACCTAAAACGGCAGAAAACCCTTTTAAGAAATCTCCTAATTCTTGTCCTGCAGTATCTTCCTTACTGAAGACACCTCTAACAAGTCTTGTCTTGTGGTAATCTGCCGCAGCTGTGTAGGTTGGAGGCAACAGGAACAAGACAAAACATGTACCCGAGAAATCAGGGGGCAACCATGTGTACGCTCTATCGTAACAAACAAAATAGGTACCTTTAGCTGCTAGAAACGGTGGGGAAGTCTGGGACGCAAAAACATACGTCTCAGTGCAGATACTCTTCCCTAACTGAGCTCTCGGATTCTTGCCATTACCTTGCAGACAAAGATGACCCTGATGGGGTACGATCCAAATCGGAGAGGATCTTTTCACTCGCTGGTTCTCACTCAGACTAACTCCATATCCAGTCACGTTCCATCCAATATACGCTAGTGTCTCATCTATCGGTATTGTCTCATAGGAACTACCTCCTCTAATCATATCGACTATACCCTTAACTAGAGCACTATTGTTTGGATTGTCCTTCACAGAACGTAGGGGGTAGACTTCACGAGCATAGATGAACATCGTTCTGTATGCCCACACAGAACCATTATAGCTGAATGGCAGGACCAGGTAAGGAATACCTTTATCAGTAGTATGATGCATAAGGCCACACACCCAACAGTTAGTCGTGTTCACTACTAGTTGGTGTTGGTGCAGAAGCTGAACAAAGGAGTTATTAATGAATTCTAGTCTTCTAATGGATTCATGTTCAGGCAGAGGATGAAAAGAATGTGAGGAAACAGTAGAAGAAGGTATGGGTTGTGTAGTGGGTGCAAACGTCACTTGAAAAGAGAATATAATATATCCCATTAAAAACATCATCAAGCTAAGTAACATAAAAAGACATAATATTAAAAAGCACTTTCTACTCATCATTTGACACATTTTGCTCTTAAAACTCATTTCTTTAACATGTCTCTCCATCTTGAAAAACTCCATCCTCTAACCGTGCTGGTCGCGGCTGTTGGTTCTTCCTGTGCTAAGGAATGCGTCTGTCAGTCCAGGGAACGCCCTAGGACCAACCAGAACCTCGACCTTGTGTCTTCGGCTTGCACTCCCAAGTCTTTGCACCGCGACCCTACAGCTGAACCCGGATGGCGGTTCGAAAAACAAAAATCGGTCAAAACAGTTTCTCAGATGGGAGAGCTGAATTTCAAAAATAGCAAAAAGGAAAATCCCTTATTTTATTTGTCCCATGACTCTTGGTCGCAAATTATAACGGCCTTTATCAGGCAATGTCTGGTCATGGAACAAAAGTTCAGGCTCAGTAGTGTCCAGTCGAACTGACGGTGGCACAGTTTCTTGCAGAAGATCGTCGCTTTCACGCTCAGAACTTGTCCCAATTAAACGTGCATCGCTAAAAGGCAGAAAACGAGGCACAGTGTCAGTTTCTGAATCAGGAATACCCTCCTCGACCCACCGGTCGTACGGCAGAGGTAAAGGAACCCTCTTACAATGTACGCCGTGGATCCAGTTCTTCTTTCCTTGCACTCGTACTGCAGATCGCGTAGATAATAGCACCAAGTAGGGACCAGTCCAGCAGGGCTGATCGTTCTTTGTCCGCTGAAAATTCTTTATCAGTACCCAGGTGCTGGGATCGATGGCATGTCCTGGATCTTCAGAAGCCTGAGGCAATGTATCATGAACCTGTTAGTGTAAGACACGCAATTTAGCCGTCAAATCATACAAATAGTCAAGCAATACAGGTTGTTCAATCTCGCTGAATTTCGTTGGCCTCGACACTCCCCATATGTTTGCCGGGCGACCGAAAACTATTTCATAGGGACTAAGTCCCACTCGAGAATGTACAGTCATCCTAGTTGACAAAAGTGCTAATGGCAAAGCGTCAGGCCATTTAAGACCAGAGCTCGCCTGTATCTTGGCCAATTTCAACTTAAGGGTGCCATTATAGCACTCCACTAGACCAGCTGATTGTGGGTGATTTGCAGCGTGGAACTTTTGTCGGATTCCTAAGCCATCACACACTCTCTTCATCACTTGACCCACAAATTCACTCCCATTGTCACTCCAGACCATTCTCAGCAAACCATACCTAGGGAAAAACTCCTTAACAAGGGCTTTAGCTGTGGACAAGGCAGTATTATCTTTTGGGGGATATGCTTCTACCCATCTCGAAAAGGCACAAACGACCACGAGTACGTATTTCAGGTTGTTGCATCTCTCCATGTGAATAAAATCTAATTGCAAAACCTCAAACGGATACGTCGGAGGCGCAAAATGACCAGCTGGAGTTGGAGTTCCCTTACCAGGATTGTACATCAGACAAACCATACAATTCTTGACCACATTCTCTGCAAACTTAGGAATTCCAGCGGTTTGCCATACTGGAGCCAACAACTTACAAATCCCTTTCACACTGATATGAGCCATTCCATGCGCCATCGTAACCACTGCAAGCACGTACGCATCGGGTAACAACCATCGCTGATGCTCTGACAACTCAACCCAACAACCATTTGCATCCAATTTACCCGTACTCTCTCTCCATACGCTCAACTCTTTCTCTGTAGCTTCACCTTGAATAGACTTCACACTTTCTATCATATCCTCGCACATTCCAACATCACCAATCCATCTTGCAGGGCCCGAAACATACATTCTACTCATCACATCCCTCGCCACATCTTTCGCCACTTCATCGGCAAACGCATTACCGCGACCAACGTCATCGGTAACCTTCTTGTGTGCACTGCATTTCACGATCGCAACTTGCAACGGCAAGGTAAGTGACTCAAGAAGCTCATTCACCAACTGACCATTTTGAATCTTCGCTCCATGAGACGTGAGGAACCCATGTTCCTTCCACAGGCATCCAAAACTATGAGCCACACCAAACGCATACTGGCTGTCGGTGTATATGGTCACTCTCTTCTCTTTCGATAACACCCACGCTCTCGTAAGTGCAATCAGCTCTGCTGCTTGAGCTGAATTATGTGGGATACGTGCAGCTTCAACAATCGTATGCAAAGTCGTAACAGCATATGCCGCAGTCGTATCACCATTTGGAAGCATGAACCATCCACCCATAAGGTACCATCACGCTTCACAAGAGGAGTGTCCCTAAGATCTACTCTTCCTTTCGTTTCCTCTTCTGTCCTAAGAAAACAATCATGCTGTTCAGAAACATCTGTCTCCGCTGCAATCGGCAACAACGTAGCTGGATTCAACGTGTTGCATCTCTTTATATGCACATGGCTTGCTAAGAGTGTCAACTCATAACCTGACAATCGAGCACTAGTTAAGTGCTGTGTCTTGGTCCTGTTTAACAAGGTATCCACTGCATGTGGAACCATCACAATGAACGTATTATCCATCACCAAGCCAGCAGACTGTCGAAAAGAAACAGCCGCTGCCGCTGTAGCTCTCAAACAACTCGGCAACGCTCTAGCTACCGGATCCAAAGTCGACGAGAAATACGCACATGGACATTGCTTATCGCCGAACTGCTGTGTCAAAACTGACAATGCACATCCCTCTCTCTCGTGGACATAGAGTGTGAAAGGCTTACTGTAGTCGGGGGTACCCAACACAGGAGCCGAACACAACGCATCACGCAATTCAGAAAAACTCTTCTGGCATTCGTCAGTCCAAGGAATAGGATTCGGAGTATCCTTAACAGTAAGAGCTATCAAAGGTTTCGCAAGAAGCGAAAAATTTGGAATCCACTGTATACAATACGACGTAATACCCAGGAAAGCACGCACTTCTCTCTGAGTAGTTGGCACACTCATTTTCGCAATCGCTTGGATTCGTTCTGGGGTCAATCTTCTTCCCTCCTTCGATAAGAGATGACCTAAGTAGGTCATTTCTTGTCGACAATACTGCAGCTTCGAAAGAGACACTTTATGATGGAAGTCAGACAAATGACGCAACAACGACAAAGTAGCTTCTTTACAAATCTCTTCATTGTCAGCAGCAACTAACAAATCGTCGACATACTGAACAAGAGCAGCACCATCAGGTAAGACAATCGTATCAAGCTGTGTTTTCAAAGCCTGACTATAGATTGATGGGCTCTCACAATAGCCTTGAGGAGCGCGCTTGAACCGGAAGCTTTGACCTCCTAAAGAGAAACCGAAGATATCTCTACTCTCCTCGGCAATCGGAATGCTGAAGAAAGCATTCTTCAAATCAATCACCGAAAACCAAGTGGCAGAAGCTGGAATCATGGTCAGTAAGGCAGTAATATCTGGAACAACAGGAAATTGCGGAACTACAATCTTATCCACCTCGCGAAGATCGATCACCAACCTATATACAGGCGGTTGTGAAGAATCAGTACGTTTCAGAACAGGCAAAACCGGACTATTGCACACATTACCTCTCGTTTCTTCAATCACATCTTTCTCAATCAGGTCATAAATGATCGCTAGCAACGCTCTTTCACCATCACTAGAGATCCTATATTGGGGAATACGTGGCATTCGAACATTTGCTTTCAGCGTCACAACATATGGCGGTATCTCCAAAAGACCCACATCATTAGGACCAGTAGCCCAAAGAATATCAGGAAGAGAAGACAATTCGGCCGGGAGTCGGTCTTTCGACAAATACTTCGGAGAGATGACTCTCTTACCTAATGTAAGTTGTACTCCCGAAGGAGAACATTGTAGTGTCGCATACAACCTTTTCAATAGATCCAATCCCAACAAATTCTCACCACAACCTGTCGTCAAAATGAGGGGTGCTTCGAATTCACAAGGTCCAACAGAAAGAGACAAAGGACTAGAAATCGGGTTTCTAACTGGGGAGCCAGAAAATCCTACTGAAACATTCGTCAAGCCAGACAAAGGTGCGCCAGGGAGTTTAGAGTGCATGATAGAACTCTTCGCAGCACCAGTATCCAACAGAAAAGGCTCTGACACACCTGATGTAATCACTTCAACATAAGGTCCACTCTGATCTACTGGAACTGAAACAACTCCCTCTCTTTGTCTATGGCTGTCCTAGCAATCATTACCGTCCATATTCTCACCTTCGACATAGTAGTCGTCAGCATAGTACTGAGTCGTCCTACCAGACACACCATTTTGCTGATCAAAACAATTCATTGAATTTTGTGAAGGAAAGGAACGCGCATTCTGGGGGAACACACCACGTCCCCTACCTCTAGAAGCTTGCTGAACACCTCGACCTCTCACACCAGAAACACCATTTGTGCGCTGCAACAGAACCGGGCAACTATTTTTAAAATGGCCCTCTTCTTTACAATAGGCACATTGATTAGGGCCTATAGGAAAACGCGGTTGAGGAGGCTCAAACCTTTGCGAGTTTCTCTGAAACTGCTGAGGCTGCTGATAATCACGTTGGCTACTACAAGGCGGATACGCTTGCTGCAAAAGAACCTTTGTCTTCAACTCTTTAATCTTCTTGTCTGCTCTATCCTTCTCATCCTTATCCCTATTTTCGTAGTACTGTGCAGTAGCCAATATCTGTGCTGATGAGGAAACAGCCCAATAACTCTCTGAATCCTTCAATTTAGTACACAACTCGGGAAGCAAATTATGCATAAACTTATCAACAAACAACCGTTGACCACCTTCCGTACTCATGTCTTGACCACTATGGTCAATAAACGTCTCTTCAAGCCTAGTGAAGAAATCAGACACACTTTCATCTTTTTTCTGCTTACACGCAGACAATTTGTCCCTGTTTATTCGCATAGCAGGCATTAAAGTCTTCATATAAGTAACGATCCTACCAGGAAGTTCTGCAACTAGAGGCTCAGGTTTAGCACCCCCAACTTGTCGACCATCCGCAGCACCAATATTGACCCAGGTATCACCTAACTCTTGCGCATGATCCGTGTGACGAATCAATCCCCATAAAGGTTGTGGGACCACATTTCCAAACAACATGTCTATATCAGCTAGATTCATAACACATGAGTCTGCGGTCTGTGATAATTCCTTATAATACCCTGTAGGATTTTTACGGGGGTCATGCAAAGTCTGCTTAAGAGCCAAAACTTCTGCTCTCTTCCAAGGGACATGTACCCATACTCGCTGAAAATGAGCCGGTACGGCATCAATGTTATGAGCGGCATCAGCCTGAACTGCTTCCTTCCATACAGGAGGAACTTCTCTCATGGGATACTGTCTCACTTTCCTCCCAACAGAAGGGTCAGGCTCAAACAACGACCGAGAAGGAGGCTCGCTCCTGAACGAAAGCAGTGTCGCTACCGCTCTTTCGACGTCGGGACCCACAATCGTGCCTTTCGCAAAGTCGGACTGTACACGGAACAACTCAGGCGGAGTCTGTCCCAGATCACCATCTTCCCATTCTTCACAAAGGAAAACACACATTTTGTCAAAAACATATCTCTGCTTCGGTGCTTCCCATTGGCGGAAAACATCCATAACAGATTCTAAATCATACCTCGCAGGATCAGTAACCCATTTACACGCTAAATTATCTAATACTGTCCTTTCTGTGGGACCAGGTATTTGGCTACGCAATTGCTTACGCTCTGAAACGGGGGTCGTGCTCAATGACCCAAAGAAAGGGGACAAAAGACTAGTAACAGTATCCGTCATTCTCTGTCAAACAGAAGAAGAATTTGACAGGACAGGAGATAAAGCGGACTGAGAGGAAGCTAATGTAGGAGCAGTAGCAGAGGAAGCAGCGAGAACAGGCGGAAAAGTCATAGGAATTAAAGACGGAGCAGGTAGCAAAGTCGGCGGCCCTTGAGAAGGCTGCATCAAAGGAGTAGGAGCCAACTGAAGAGGAGCTGGCGGCTGTGCAATAGCAAGAGGTAAAGCAACCGGAGGTTGCGCAACCAAAGGTTGCGGAGGTGCCGTAGCATTCTGCGCATAAGGGGGTGGCGAAGTCAACAAATGTGACATCAAAGGATCTTTCACAAGGTCCTTCATCGCATCTTGCTGAAGAGGCGGCAAAACTGGATAGCATTTATCAATCGCCATTTTACGTTGCCTGTGCAACTGCTCACTCGCTTGTTCTTCTTCGTTATCTTTAAACTGTATAGCAGCTTGCATTATCGAGATACCCTTTTCTCTTTTATTCCTCTTCGCTAATTTAATTTCTTTCTGTTTGGCTTCCTTTCGCCATAGGCGGAAAGAGTCAAACATTGCCGGCCGGGCTTTCTTCTTAAAAAGTCTAACCTCTAGATTATCTAAAATTTCCGTGTCATAACTACCATATTGGGGCCACTTGAGGACACCATCCTTTCTAGTGTAGTGAATCCACACTTTATTATACGTGATGGGACCCACGCCATGTTTCACATAGAGCTCATAGGTTGGAGTTCCAATCGGAGGAACCGGACACGTGTCCTCCAATCGGGAATCCCTATTACGACCACAACAAAATATCCTTCCAAGTCTGCTATGACCAGGCATCTTCGCTCACTAGTCTAGCTTCAAACTTCAAGGGAGTATCGAATATGATAGCCTCGTGAATACACAAGTCCCTCGGCTTTGGAGCTTGCAAGTTCCAAATCAAAGATCCCAAGGGATACCCAAAAAAAAACTAAGGACTGGGAGACGCTCCACTCATACTTAACTGAAGTATCGATGACGTCGCCAGAAGACCCGTCTATCGTCTCGCTCTACAAATCATCAAAGGCTCCAAGACAGGGTGACAGTCAGGGCAGCAGTCCTTCGTAGCCTTCGGAAAGCGGGGAACCTCGCAGCAAAGACTTTCGGACCACGATGACATACAGGGGTCAATGAAGTGGTAGGCCTTCCTCCAGAATTTTCACACGAAGCTCCTCACGATCCTCAGGCTTGGACCGGTACCGCTGAAGTCGCCCCACGTTGGGCGCCAACTGAAGAATCGGGTTATTTAAGACCCGGCGGCGCCAGGGGCACGCCCAAAGTCTTCGGGTATCACCTGTCTTCAAACACAGAGACACGGAGTCTTCTTGGTGACGTCAAAGATCGAAATTATTGGCTGCCGCTAGTAACATAAGTCCTAGAAGTCAACACGGTATGAGTTCTCAGGAGACTGCTGCTTTTTACAAAGCGAGCCATCCTTTTTATGCCAAAAATCACATTCCAGACAAATACCTTACATTTACAAACTGTCCAATCACATGTATCCAGGTCAGAAGTATCGCATGACGGTAAAACCCACTTTTCAGTTGCCCAGCCCATGATTAATCACTGGTCAAACCCAACATTCTTTATCAGATAGGTCGAACGAACCCCTAATAAAAAGGGCACCTCCCCATCATAAATAGACCATAAAGAAAGAAACAGAAACAGGTGTGAGTAAGATAAGACATATTTGTGTGCAATAAAGGTTTTACGGTCCTGTGCCTTGATCCTCAATCTTGATCAGCTACTGGGAAAGGAACTGGCCTATCAAGTTTGGCTTCAGGCAAGAGGGTCAGTTGCTCAGGTCATTCAGAAGTCAGCTAAAGTGTACGTGTGCTAAAGACTCGTTCGGCCGCAGTCATCGGCCTATGTGAGGGCGACCACAAAATGGCTGCCACACACACAAAATGGAACCCAAGGGTTCGGAACGAATCCCTAAATACGTAGTGAATTCATCGGTGTAGCGTGACGAAAACACTCATGCTTGCCGTACTTACTGGTTACGGTTCGCTAATATCAAAATCGTAACGAAACCATGACCTTTATGAAACGGGTTCAGAATTCACGGAACCTCAGAATGTCGACGTGGACCGAAAGTCTTTGCTGCGAGGCCTCCCCGCTTTCCGACGGCTACGAAGGACTGCTGCCCTGACTGTCGCCCTGTCTTGGACCCTTGATTGATCCTTTGTAGAGCGAGACGATAGACGGTCTTCTGGTGGCGTGACAGATACTTTGGTTAAGTATAAAGTGGGTCGCTCCCACGATCTTTGTTTTGGTTCTTGGTTTTGATTCGGATGTTGCAATAATCGAAGCCGAGGGGCTCGTATATTTACGAGTGTATCGATAGTTGATAACCCCTTGAAGTTTGAAGCTAGATTAGTGAGCTATAAGTTGCCTGGTCTTAGCAAAATTGGGAAATGGTTTAGTTGTGGTTGCAACAGGGATTCCCGATTGGAGGATTCATGTCCGATACCTCCGGTTGGAACTCCGACTTATGAGCTCTATTCAAAACACGGAGTGGGTCCTATTACTTATAATGAAGTGTGGGTCCGCTATACTAAAAAAGATGGTGTTTTACGATGGCCCCAACATGGTAGTTTTGAAGTAAATATTTTAGATAATCTGGAAGTTGCGCTATTTAAGAAGAAAGCCCGGCCGGCAATGTTTGACTCTTTCCGCCTCTGGCGTAAGGAAGCCAAACAGCGAGAAAATCGCAAGCAAAAAGATATAGGAAAGATAAGAATATGTCAGTACTACAAGCTGCTAGGCAGTTTAGGGAAGATGGAGAAGAGCTAGTGCGAGTGAAGTCTCAGATAGACAACGTTGCATGGCCATAGATAAATGTTATCCGGCTTTGCCGCCTTCTCCTCCGAAAGTAATTGAAGATCTTGAAAAAGATCCTTTGATCTCTCATTTACTGAGATTGCCACCCCCTTATGTGCAGGGTGCTACTGCGCCTCCATTACCCCCGGTTGTTCCACCCTTTGTTGTTCAACCTCCTGCTGTTGTTCAGCCACCCGGTGCTCCACAGATGGTTTACCCCCTACTGCACAACCCACTCTAGGGTTGCAAGCTTTGCTACCAGCTTTGCCTCAAACTCCTTTGCCTTCTACTTCTGCATCTCAGACTCCTACTGCTCTTGTTCCTACTTTGCCTCAAGATATTCATTGTCCTGTTTTTACGCCTACTTCTTCTCCTTCTGCTCGAAAACGAATGACTGAGACAGTGGCTAATTTGTTGTCTCCACTTTTTGGGGCTTTGAATATGACCCCTGTTTCGGAACGTAAGCAGAGTCGTAGTCAGTTTCCCAGTTCCGAGGAACGGGTAGTGCTGGATTTATTGGCTCGTAGATGGATTTTAAATGCTTCGAGGTATACTTTGCCTGCGGTTATGGATGTTTTCTTTCAGTGGGAACCGCCTAAGCAAAGGTATGTTTTTGATGTAATGTGTCTGTTTCTGCGTCAGGAATGGGAAGATAATGAGTTGGGCCCGATTTCACAGGAAGTGCTCGATGTTCAGTCAGAGTTTGCTAAAGGGACGATAGTGGAGTCTGATGTTACAGATGCCGTAGAGACGATACTTGCTTTCAGGTCTAGGTTACCGCCTCAGCCATTGTATGAACCTGATCCTTCTTTTAGGAGAAGGGTGAAGCAGTATCCTATGAGAGAGGTTCCTCCTGTATGGAGAGACGCAGTTCAGGCTGATGTCAGTTTGGGTATTCAGGCTGCAGAGGCACATTTTCAGCGAGTGTGGGTACATGTTCCTTGGAAGAGAGCAGAGGTCTTGGCTCTTAAGCAGACCTTACCTGACCCCCGTAAGAATCCTGCCGGTTATTACAAGGAGTTGTCTCAGACAGTTGAAGCGGGTATTATGAATTTAGCTGACATAAATATGTTAATGGGTAATGTAGTTCCTCAACCTTTGTGGGCGAAGATTTGTCATGAGAATCATGCCGCAGAATTAGGCGATACATGGGCTAATATTGTTGCTGCAGATGGTCGGCAGGTAGGAGGTGCCAAACCTGAGACCTTAGTTGCAGAATTACCTGGTAGGATTTAATAATTTAATTTAAACTATGATGCCTCCTTTACGAGTGAATTCGGATAAGTTAGCAGCATGCAAACAAAAGAAAGATGAGACTGTGTCTGATTTCTTCACTAGGTTTGAAGAAACGTTTATCGATCATAGTGGTCAGGACATGAGTACGGAAGGTGGTCAAAGGTTGTTCGTGGACAAATTTGTTTTTAATTTGCTTCCCGAGCTTTCTAATAAGTTAAAGGACTCTGAGAGTTCATGGGCTGTTTCTTCGTCAGCCCAGATATTGGCTACTGCACAATATTACGAGAATAGGGATAAAGATGAGAAGGATAAAGTAGAGAAGAAGACTAAAGAATTAAAGACGAAAGTTCTTTTGCAGCAAGCGTATCCGCCTCGTCAGAATCAGCCTCAGTTTCAGCAACCTCCACAGTTTCAGAGATTGTTACAGAACCCTGAGCCTTATGCTCAGCGATTCTTTCCTGGTCCTAATCAGTGTGCTTATTGTAGAGAGGAAGGTCATTTCAAGAATAATTGCCCGGTTCTGTTATAGCGTGCAAATAGTGTATCTGGTCAAAGAGGTTGTGGTAGTTTTCAGCAAGCTCCTAGAGGTAGGGGACGTGGTGTGTTACCCCAGGATGAGCGTTCCTCTTCCCTTCAGAATTCTGCGAATTATTTTGACAGACAGAATGTTCCGAGTGGTCAGTCTGCCCAGTACTATGCTGAGGATTACTATGTCGAAGGTGAGAGTGCTGGTTATAATGATAGTTAGGATAGCCATGGGCAAAGAGAGGGAGTAGTGTCAGTTCCAGTAGACCAGAGTGGACCTTATGTTGAAGTGATTACATCAGGTGTAGTAGAACCTTTTCTTTTGGATACTGGTGCGACAAAGAGTTCTATCATGCACTCTAAACTTCCTGGCGCACCTTTGTCTGGCTTGACCAATGTTTCCGTAGGATTTTCAGGCGCCCCAGTTCGTAATCCGGTTTCTAGTCCTTTGTCCCTTTCTATTGGTCCTTGTGAATTGGAAGCTCCTCTTATTCTAACGACTGGTTGTGGTGAGAATCTGTTGGGTTTGGACTTGTTGAAAAGATTGTATGTGACACTATATTGTTCTCCTTCGGGAGTACACCTTACCTTAGGTAAGAGAGTGATTTCTCCGATGTATTTGTCTAAAGATTGTCTTCCACTGGAATTGCGTTCTCTTCCTGAAACACTTTGGGCTACGGGTCCCAATGATTTTGGTCTTTTGCAGATTCCACCCTATGTTGTTACCCTCAAATCGAATGCTAGGCTACCTCGTATTCCGCAGTATAAGATATCAAGCGATGGCGAGAGAGCTCTTTTAGCGATTATCTATGATTTGGTTGAGAAGGGTGCAGTTGAAGAAACGAGAGGTAATATGTGTAACAGTCCTGTTTTACCTGTCCTTAAGCGTACTGATGCTTCTCAGCAACCTGTGTATCGGTTTGTGATCGATCTTTGAGAAGTGAATAAGATTGTGGTGCCACAGTTTCCTGTTGTCCCGGATATCACTGCTTTGTTGACTCTGATTCCTGCTTCGGCAGCCTGGTTTTCTGTTATCGACTTGAAGAATGCTTTCTTTAGTATTCCGATTGCCGAGGAGAGTAGAGATATTTTTGGCTTCTCATTAGGAGGCCGAAGCTTCCGGTTTAAGAGAGCTCCCCAAGGTTATTGTGAAAGTCCCTCCATCTATAGTCAGGCGTTGAAAACTCAGCTTGATGATTTTGTGTTGCCTGTTGGTGCTACTCTTATCCAGTACGTTGATGATCTGTTGGTTGCTGCTGATGACGAAAAGATTTGTAAAGAGGCTACTCTTTCTTTGTTACGACATTTGTCTGACCTTCATCATAAAGTGTCACCTTCAAAGCTACAGTATTGCCGACAAGAAGTAACCTACTTAGGTCATCTCTTGTCGAAGGAGGGAAGAAGGTTGACCCCAGAACGAATTCAAGCAATTGCGCAAATGACTGTACCATCCACACAGAGAGAAGTGCGTGCTTTCCTAGGTATCACCTCATATTGTAGACAATGGATCCCTAATTTTTCTCTGCTAGCGAAACCTCTGTTGGCACTGACTCTTAAAGATACTCCGTATCCTCTTCCTTGGTCTGATGAGTGTCAGAAAAGTTTTTCGGAATTACGCGATGCATTGTGTTCTGCTCCGGTGTTGGGTACCCCGGACTACAGTAAACCTTTTACGTTGTATGTACACGAGAGAGAAGGTTGTGCATTGTCAGTATTGACACAGAGATTCGGAGACAATCAACGTCCATGTGCGTATTTTTCAGCAACGTTAGATCCAGTAGCTAAAGCGTTGCCGAGTTGTTTGAGAGCGGCAGCGGCTGTTTCTATCCGACAGTCTGCTGGCTTGGTATTGGATAATACGTTGATTGTGATGGTCCCACATGCAGTGGATACCTTATTGAACAGAACTAAGACACAGCACCTTACTAGTGCACGTCTGTCAGGTTACGAGTTGACACTTTTTGCTATCCATGTGCACATCAAAAGATGTAATGTGTTGAATCCAGCTACGTTGTTGCCGATTTCTGTAGAGACAGATGCTCAAGAACAGCATGATTGCTTCCTTCGGACAGAGGAAGAAACGAAGGCCAGGGTCGATCTGAAAGATACTCCTCTTGAGAATGTTGATGGTACCTTATGGGTAGATGGTTCGTGTTTCAAGCTTCCGAATGGTGAGACGACTGCGGCATATGCTGTCACAACTTTGCATACAGTTGTTGAAACAGCACGCATAGCACAGAATTCAGCTCAAGCAGCAGAGCTAATTGCATTGACTAGAGCGTGTGTGTTGTCAGAGGGAAAGCGAGTAAATGTCTATACCGATAGCCAGTATGCATTTGGTGTTGCCCACAGTTTTGGACGTTTGTGGAGAGAAAGAGGATTCCTAACTTCCCATGGGACGAAAATTCAGCATGGGCAGTTAGTGAATGAACTTCTTGAATCACTTACTCTCCCAAAGCAGATTGCAATTGTGAAGTGTAGTGCGCATAAGAAAGTTGTGAACGATGTAGGTCGAGGGAATGCATTTCCGGATGAAGTTGCGAAGGAAACGGCGAAAGACATGATGAGTCGAATGTATGTTGCTGGTCCTCCAAGATGGGTTGTGGAAAGTGGAATGTGTGAAGACACAATAGAAATTGTGAAGTTGATTCAGGCTGAAGCTACTGAGAAAGAAGTGAGTACGTGGAGAGAAACTACGGGTATGTTGGATCCGACAGGTTGTTGGGTTGATGAGTTGTCAGAACACCAGCGATGGTTGTTGCCAGATGCGTATGTGCTCCCAGTGGTTACTATGGCTCATGGAATGGCTCACATTAGCTCGAAAGGGATATGCAAGTTGTTAGCTCCAGTATGGCAGAATGCTGGAATTCCGAAATGTGCTGAGAACGTGGTGAAGCATTGCATGATTTGTTTGAAGTACAATCCTGGAAAGGGAACTCCAACTCCAGCTGGTCATTTTGCTCCTCCGACGTATCTGTTTGAAGTGATACAGTTAGATTACATACACATGGAGAGATGCAACAATTTGAAGTATGTCCTTGTGGTTGTTTGCGCCTTTTCCAGATGGATAGAGGCTTACCCCCTAAAGGATAATACTGCCTTGTCTACAGCCAAGGTTTTGCTCAAAGAATTTTTCCCTAGATTTGGTTTGCCGAGAATTGTATGGTCAGACAATGGGAGTGAATTCGTGGGTCAAATCATGAAGAAAGTATGCGTTGGTTTGGGTATCAGGCAGAAGTTCTATGCTGCGAATCACCCCCAGTCAGCTGGACTTGTTGAATGCTATAACGGCACGTTGAAACTGAAACTGGCCAAGATTCAAGCGAGCACTGGTCTTACATGGCCAGATGCCTTGCCGTTGGCTCTTTTGTCAACAAGGACGACAGTGCATTCTCGTGTGGGACTTAGTCCATATGAAATAGTGTTTGGTCGTCCAGCGAATGTTTGGGGTGTGCCTCGTCCTAAGAAATACAGTGACCTTGAGTACCCTATGTTGGTGGATTACTTACATGACTTGACTGCTAAATTACGTGTTCTCCACCAACAGGTCTCTGACAGTTTGCTGACAGTTACTGCAGATCCAGGCCATACGATTCAACCTGGAAACTATATTCTGACCAAGAATTTTCAGCGCACCAAGAATTTGGAACCAAGATGGACAGGTCTCTACTTAGTTCTTCTGGTCACTAGAACTGCTGTTAGAGTAGCTGGCAAAAAGAACTGGGTGCATGCCACCCACTGCAAACAAGTTCCTTTGCCTTTACCGTATGATAAGTGGGTGAAGGATGGAATAGCTGACTCAGAATGTGAGAGAATACCTAGATTTGTACCTTTTAGTGATGCGCATTTGACATGGACTCAGTAAGAACGCGAGGAAGATGATGTTCTGCAAGCTGCTGTGCCTCCACATCTGAAGCTCGACACGACGAATCCGGAGCTCCTTTTTAAAGACCCAACTGTGCTTGGTAAAGAACGCTACGATTTGAGGCCAAGAAAGCCTATTGCTATGGACAAATAAAGATTGGAATTTTTTATGTAGTGAATTACACCTTGTCAGATCAAGAGACTTTTTTTTTTACTTTTTCCTTTTTCGAGTCACCATCCAGACTCAGCTGCAGGGTCGCGGTACAGCCTTAAGGGGTGAGTCGCGTATTGACACAAGGTCTGTGGTTCAGGGTCGTTAGTACGATCTTGACGCACACTTAAGTGAAGAAGGTAATAGCCGTGAGCAGCACGTTAGAGGATGGAGTCTTTTGAGTCTGATAAGAGTGATAAGAAAGTCGATTTTAGAGCAAAAATGTGTACATTGATTCGTAACAAATGTTTTTTAATACTGTGTTTTCTAATGCTTTTGAATATTACGTTAGCTTGTGTGGGTTGGATTTTCTATGTCACACAACAGCCGATTACATCTACCTCCCAACCTACTCTTTCTTCTCCTACTGTTTCTCCACATGAGGTTCATACGTTGCCTGAACATGAACAGACACGAAGATTGGAATTTGTGAACAATTCGTTTATACAGATGTTGCAACAGCATCAGCTAGTTGTAAATGCCACGAATTGTTGGGTTTGTGGTCTTATGCCACATACAACAGATAAGGGAATGCCATATTTGGTTTTGCCTTTTTCGCCTAATGGGTCAGTATGGGCACTCCAATCAATGTTTATCTATGCGAATGAAGCATCTCCTGTACGTTCTGTCAAAGATAATGTGAGTAATAATGCTTTAATACGGGGAATAGTTGATATGATTAGAGATATCGATGCGTATAATGCTATCCCTAAAGATGAGATACGAGCATATGTTGGTTGGAAGAAGACGAGATATAGCATTAGTCTGACAGAAAAAAAGAGACAGAAAAGGTCTCCTCCTATTTGGATTATACCCCACCGAGGTCATTTTTGTCTGCAAGGTAATGGTCAGAATCCGAGAGCTCAGCTTCGTAAAAGTGTGTGTGTTCACACCTATGTCTATACGTCCCAGAAATCTCCACCGTTTGTGCCCGCTAAAGGCACGTATTTTGTTTGTTACGACAGAGCATATACATGGTTGCCTTCTGATTTTTCAGGCACATGTTATGTGGCATTTTTGCTTCCCCCTACGTATACAGCTGCTTTTGATTAGCATAAGACAAGATATGGTAGAGGTGTTATCGATGCGGAAGATACTGTTGCACAAGAAGTTGGATACTTCTTTAAGGGTTTCCTGCCCTTTTGGGGTCCTATGGCCAATAGTAGGAATATTCGTCAGCTTACGTGAGTGGTTGAGGCCACTATAAATGAGACTGCAGGTGTCCTTAGCAATATCACAGCTGAGCTTCAAACGGATCGCCTTATGACATTACAGAACCGCTTTGTTTTAGATATTATACTTGCAGATAGAGGTGGAGTATGTAAATTGATCGGGTCTAGTTGCTGCGTTTTCATACCAGATAACGCCCCGACAGTGTACCAAGCCATCTTGAGGCTACATAAGTCCGCTGAGTCTATACATATAGACGAAGGGAACTGGTCGTTGATGGGATGGTTTGGGGAATTACTGTCCAAATGGGGATGGAAAATTCTGATGTTTCTTGGTATGGCCTCAGCAATCCTTTTCTCGTGTTGCTTATGCATCCAGTGTGGTCCCGCCATTTGTGGCCTTTGTGCTACGATCTGTGTGAGAAGACCTGCCCCGAGAGAAGTGAGGGATAATAAGATGAAGTTACAGCAACACTTTGATGACCTGATGAGAATAGATATAGACCTGGATTCAGATTGACGTGAGTTTAGGTTATTGCCTACGTAATGGCAAAAGGAGGGGCTGAGGTTCCGTGGTTTTCGGGACCGGACTCCATTTTGTTTATGTTGCTCGAGACGCCATTTTATGTTGCCCCCCACGTAGGCCATGGAAGTAAACGAACGAACGAAGTTGCATGGGCCTCGTTGTTCATGTACATATTAACAGGCCCTTCCCGACTTGCGAGTGAACTGTAAGACGCTGACCCCGTCACCTGAAACTGACCCTTCCACAAAGCCAATTTCTTTAACTGATTGTTGTCCGAAATTCTAATCAATGTTCAGGATATCGTTAACTTTTAGTGTTCTTGCACATATCTTATCCTACTCAATATCTGAATTGCTCTTTCCTTACGACTTTTCATTACATGGGTAGTGCTTTCAATTATGGGTTTGTCCGACTTGTGGAAATTGAATTTGGGACATTCCTAATAATTAACTTGTGGGTTGGTACGATGTAAAGTGAGCTTTTTGGAATGTAATAATGTATGTAAAATGTATTTCATTGGGCAGAATTTGCCGCAGAGGGTGTGCATTTGTAATTGATCGAAAGTAGCATAAAAAGAGATGTCTTGCTCTACGAAAATTGAGCAGTTTCCTGAGTTGTACACCGTGTTGTATTGCTTGGTTTACTGTTACTAGCTGCAGCTAATAAATTTGATCTTTGACGCCATCCAGAAGTATTCCGTGTCTCAGTATTCCAAGACAGGAGTATCCAAAGACTTCGGGTGTGTCCCTGGCACCGCTGAGTTCTAAGGAAACCCGGTTCTTCAACCTGGGTAAACTGAGGGCCCAAAAAACATAATTGTGATTGCCCCATTTTCAGACACAAGCTTGCAATAAGTCTAACCACTGGCAATCCCTCAGTTTAGCATCCCAACCCATTGTTCTTTTGCCCAATATGTCAACTCAGTTCAGACCCAGCCATATCCAAATCATTGAAGCAGGATCAACACATGATTTGCAGATGGCTAGATCGGTATGCGACGTTTACAACACAACCATTACAACGCCGTTCCTTTACGACGCAGTCATAACAACGAAAGTTGTTACAACGAATTGCGCTGTGGGGCGCTCAAGGATAGTAAATCATTCAATTTACTATCCCAACACCTTCCCTACTATCCACGGGGACTGGTGTTGGAATAGTAAATTACATTTTTTTAATTTGCGCCCTCCCAACGCAAGTCGTTGTAACGACTTGCGTTGTTATGGAACGCGTTGTAAAAGTGTGTGTCGTAATGACGTACATCCTGCTAGATCCAAACTGAGCTGGCATGAGGTTATGTTGTGTTAAATTGATTTGTATAGCACACTAATCATCCAAAAAGTTATCCAGGCGCTTGGGCAGTTGTGTAGGTTTGTGGTCCTCAAGGTGCTTATACAAAAAGTCAGGTCTTCAGATTCTTGTGGAACTCAAGAATTGAAGAGGAGGCTCTGATGTGTTTAGGGAGGTCTTTCCAGTTCTAGGGTGCTATGTAGGAGAATGAGCAACCTCTACTTCTGCTTTTGTGGATGCGGGGAATGTGTGCGAGAGTGAGGTAGAGCATAGATGTTGGGTGGGTTGCCAAAAGTGTATTTGGCTGTTCAGGAATTCTGTTCCCTTATTGTATTGGGCTTTGTATGCAGTGTGAGATGTTTGAACTGGCTGCTCTTGTGAATGGGGAGCTAGTGAAGTTTCCTGAGGTGTGGTGTGGTGTGATGTGGGTGCATCACGGGAGGTCAAGTATGAGTCTTGCAGTGGTGTTCTGGATGGTCTGGAGTCTGTGTAGGAGTTGTTTGGCGGTTATGGCATACCGAGTGTTGCTGTTGTCCAGCATGCTGGTTTTGAGTGCTTGTTTGAAGGTCCATCTGGTGCTTTAAGGCAACCATTTAAAGATTCTTTGCAGCATGCGTAGGATGCAGAAGCAGGAGGTGCACACTGCATAGACTTGAGCCGTCATGTCAAGCTTGTCATCTAGAATGATCCCTAGACTTTTTGTCTGGTCTGTGGGTGTTAGTCCTAGCTCTGATGGCTACCAGGTAGAGTCCCATGATGAGGTCTTGTTTCGAAAGATCAGTGCTTACTTCTTGTCGGAGTTGACTGCAGCAGGTTGGTTTGTATCCAGTCTACTACCATGGTCATGCAGTTGGTGAAGTTGGTTCTGGCTTTGGTAGTTTTGTCTATCAGGAAGAGGATGAGTTGGGTGTCATCGGTGTAGGAGATGACAGTGATGTCTGGTGATCGGATGATGTTGGCGAGCAGTGTCATGTATAGGTTTTAAAGGGTGGGGCTGGGGATGATTGCGGTGGGACTCTGCATATCAATTTCTTGGTCTCTGTTGTGAAGGGTAGCAGCCTGACAGTATGGGTGTTTCCTATGAGCAAGGAACAAATCCATTTGAGAGCAGATCCTTGTATGCCAATCTTGTGGATTCTTCTGACAAAGGTGTTATGGGAGACCGTGGCAAAAGCATCAGAGAAGTCTAGCAGGATGAGGGCCATTTTTTCCTCTGTCCAGGATGATTTCAATGTCATTGGTGGCCACCATGAGTGCTGTTTCCACGCGTGGTTCTTTCTGAATCCTGATTGAGTGTTCTCTAGAAGATGGTTAAGTTCGAGGTGGGTTGTGAGTTGCTTGTTGATGGTCTTCTAAATCACTTTGGCTGGACAGGGAAGCTGGGAGTTGGATCGGAAGTTGCTCAGTTGATTTGGGTTAGCTGTGGGTTTCCTGAGGAGGACGTTGATTTCAGCAAGTTTCCATTCACGTGGAGGACGTGATGGAGGTGTTGATGATATGAGTGAGGGTAGTGCTGATTGAAAATGTTCCCAGCTTGTAGATGTGGTGGGGACATGGGCCCATTGGAGCCCCTGAGTGGTTGGTCCACATGATTGTCGCTGTGACGTTTTTGGTGAGGACTGTTCTTTCGGTCAGGTGGCCGTCTTGGTTGACGGTGGGTAGGTTAGAAACAAGTTCTCTGGGGTTGGGTTGATGTGCAAAGTGCTTGGAGATGTTTGGAATTTTGCTTTCGAAGAAGTTAGAAAGGTTGTCGCAGTGTTGAGGGAAAGCAGCGATGTTGGTGACTGTATCGGAGGGTCAGGTGAAATCCTTAACGATCAAGAAGGTCTCCCTGCATCTGTTGCAGCTTCCTTCAATGCAGTCCACTTGTGCTTTTTTCTTAGTGTCTCGAATTTGCTAGTGATAGCATCTTAGTGCAGCCTTGCAAGTAGTTCTTTCGATGGTAATGTGGCTGGCTCTCCATTTCCTTTCTAGCTGTTTACAGAGTTGTTTGGTGCCTCGGAGGCCTTCTGTGTACCAGCTGACCTGCTTGTATGAAATAGTATGCTTGTTGGGTTTGATAGCTGGAAGGGAGTCTGCACAGTTTTTGATCCAGTTGTTGATGTCCTTAGTGAGGTTGTCTGTGGAGCTAGGTTGATCCATTCTGTGGGGGCTGAGCTACTTTGCTTTTGTGATTTTCCCCCAGCTGTGGCTTGAAATGCTAAACCTGGCAGGGGTGTTGACTTGAGGTGTGTTGATTTGGAAGTGCAGGATGGAGTGGTCGGTCCATATGAAAGTAGTTTTATTTGATGATGTAGCTTGTGGTGAATATGGTGTCCAATGTTTGCCCTGTTGGGGTATGTCCAGGACCTCTCAAAAAACACAAGACGGTTCACCGCAATGGCTCTGCTCCTAGCCAAACGTGAAGTTGCAATACATTGGGATCAACGTCTGCAACCTACTACAACTAACAGGCTTACTAGCATACATACTGCAACACTACCAGTGAACTATATGCCTCTCTCCAACGCCCAACCTCTAGATCGAAAAATATCTGGCAACTCTTGTGAGAACATTTGTTTCCCACTGCTGATCAGTCCCAGACACCAGGCCCCATCCTTTCGGTGCCTCCCCCCTCCATTCAGTAGCTTGCTCTCTGATCGACACGCACCCCATTCCCCCTCCACTATTCCTTTGAGGATGCCATGCCAGTGGCGGATTGTTGAGATCCCACATCATGCTCCCACTCCTCTACTCCACCATCCACTCCCCTTCCTATTTCCCTCTCCTTTTTATACATTCTCCTCTTAGAGCTTAAAGGTTGACTCTTCATTCTACATTCCCTTTAGACGGTAGGGCCCTAGCGACCTAGTTTTTTCACACTAGAGGTAATGGCAGGCTTTATTAGATGTTCCTATGTTTTAGGTTCATTCATTTATGGTAATTGTGTGGCAAACATGGACTACACAGTGTCTATCATCACCATTTCCATCGCTCAGTATTATTGATCTATGTACTCATGTTTCATGTTTTTTGGGTTATTTTCTCTTTCATACAATGCTGCACCTTGGTGTCACTATGAAGACCAATTCTGTAATACTTGTATACGTTATTACATGCTTGCTTCACTATCGATGGCCCGTAATATACCTGTATGTTTCTGTACTGTTGATTTTTCTAAAATAAATAAAAACAGTTTAAAAATAAGATGGTGTCCAGTGGGTATCCTGCAAAATGTGTGTTGGTTCTGGGATGAGCTGGGTGAGTCCGAGGTAGCTCATGCTTTCAAGGAGCTCTGTGGAGCAGGGGAAATGTTGTCCTTCTAGGTGAAAGCTGAGGTCACCAAGGAGAATAATATAGGCTCTGGAGTCGATGGTGAGTGGAGCGACGAAGTTGGTGATGAGGTTGGTGAAGATGACTTGTGGTTCGGGTGGTCAGTAAATGAGGGTTCCTTTCAGGGTGAAGTTTGGTGAGATTTGTAGCTTGAAGTGCAGGTGTTCCATGAATGGGGTGGTGTTATCTGTGGATGTTGTGTATTTGATGGATTCCTTGTAGATGACAGCGAATCCTCCTCTTGGCTTGTAAAGGCGGTCCTGTTGAACGATCTTGCAGCCTGCTGGGATTGCTCTGGCAATGTCTGAAACCAATGAGGACAGAGCAAGGTCTCTGTGATAAAGAGGATGTTAGGTGCGTTGTTACTCAGCAGGTCACCTATTTCAGATGTGTGTTTGCTGAGTGATCGTGTGTTGATAAGCATGCATGCAAGTGGTTGTTGACATGCAGATTTGCTGTGGTATTTGGTGTAGGGTGGGGGTGTAGGTGTTGGTGCTTATGCGGCATGTGTGTTGGGAGGATCACTGACATAATATCGATAACATAAATATCAATGTAGCAAAATATCGAGTTAAAAATATAGAATACAAAAATATCGAACTCCTATCTCCAAACAGGTAAGTGCAAAAATATTGAATCAAAAATATCGTTGTAAAAAACTATAGATAGTCAAAATATCGAATTTTTAAAATGTTTTAAAAGTATTAGAAAAATAATAAAATAGTAAATATAATTAACTTAAACATACGTAAAATACTTAAATAACCTTAAAATTAATAAATTATTAATTTAAGTTAAAAATAAATAAACATACAAATTAATTTTTAAATACATACATATATATAAACACAATATTAATAAAAAATATAAAATATTTTTACCGTAGGTTAGCGGGACATTAAAATTTACTATTACCACTCCACTGAGTGCAACAGTAGAGAAAGGGTTGGATAGCGTAGGGGTAAAAATTACTATTCCCACTCCAGTGAGTGCAACAGTAGGGAAAGCGTTGGATAGCGTAGGAATAAAAATTACTATTCCCACTCCAGTGAATGCAACAGTAGGGAAAGCGTTGGATGGCAGGAAGGTAAAAATTACTATTCCCACTGCAAGGAGTGCAACAGTAGGGAAAGCGTTGGATGGCGTAGGGGTAAAAATTACTATTCCCACTCCAAGGAGGGCAACAGTAGGGAAAGCGTTGGATAGCGGGAAGGTAAAAATTACTATTCCCACTCCAAAGAGTGCAACAGTAGGGAAAGCGCTGGATAGCGTAGGGATAAAAATTACTATTCCCACTCAAGTGAGTGCAACAGTAGGGAAAGCGTTGGATAGCGGGAAGGTAAAAATTACTATTCCCACTCCAGGGAGTGCAACAGTAGGGAAAGCGTTGGATAGTGTAGGGGTAAAAATTACTATTCCCACTCCGGTGAGTGCAACAGTAGGGAAAGCGTTGGATAGTGGGAGGGTAAAAATTACTATTCCCACTCCAGAGAGTACAACAGTAGGGAATGCGTTGGATAGCGTAGGGGTAAAAATTACTATTCCCACTCCAGGGAGTACAACAGTAGGGTAAGCGTTGGATAGCGTAGGGGTAAAAATTACAATTCCCACTCCAGTGAGTGCAACAGTAGGGAAAGCATTGGATAGCAGGAAGGTAAAAATTACTATTCCCACTTCAAAGAGTGCAACACTAGGGAAAGCGTTGGATAACGTAGGGATAAAAATTACTATTCCCACTCCAATGAGTGCAACAGTAGGGAAAGCGCTGGATAGCGGGAGGGTAAAAATTACTATTCCTACTCCAGACAGTGCAACAGTAGGGAAAGCGTTGGATAGCGTAGGGGTTAAAATTACTATTCCCACTCCAGAGAGTGCAACAGTAGGGAAAGCGTTGGATAGCGAAATTACTATTCCCACTCCAGGGAGTGCAACAGTAGGGAAGCGTTGGATAGCGTAGAGGTAAAATTTCCATTCCCACTCCAGTGAGTGCAACAGTAGGGAAAACATTGGATAGCGTAGGGGTAAAAATTACTATTCCCACTCCAGGAAGGGCAACAGTAGGGAAAGCGTTGGATAGCAAGAGTGTAAAAATTACTATTCCCACTCCAAATAGTGCAACGGTAGGGAAAGCGTTGGATAGCGTAGGTGTAAAAATTACTATTCCCACTCCAGTGAGTGCAACAGTAGGGAAAGTGTTGGATAGGGAGAAGGTAAGAATTACTAATCCCACTCCAGAGAGTGCAACAGTACAGGAAGGATTGGATAGCGTAGGGGTAAAAATTACTATTCCCACTCCAGAGAGTGCAACAGTAGAGAAAGCGTTGGATAGCGGGAGGGTAAAAATTACTATTCCCAATCCAGAGAGTGGAACAGTAGGGAACGTGTTGGATAGCGTAGGGGTAAAAATTACTATTCCCACTCCAGAGAGTGCAACAGTAGGAAAAGCATTTGATAGCGTAGGGGTAAAAATTACTATTCCCACTCCAGGGAGTGCAACAGTAGGGTAAGCGTTGGATAGCGTAGGGGTAAAAATTACTATTCCCACTCCAGGGAGGGCAACAGTAGGGAAAGCGTTGGATAGCAAGAGTGTAAAAATTACTATTCCCACTCCAAAGAGTGCAACGGTAGGGAAAGCGTTGGATAGCGTAGGGGTAAAAATTACTATTCCCACTCCAGTGAATGCAACAGTAGGGAAAGCGTTGGGTAGGGAGAAGGTAAAAATTACTATTCCCACTCCAGAGAGTGCAACAGTACAGAAAGGATTGGATAGCCTAGGGGTAAAAATTAATATTCCCACTCCAGAGAGTGCAACAGTAGAGAAAGCGTTGGATAGCAGGAGGGTAAAAATTACTATTATCACTCCAGAGAGTGCAACAGTAGGGAAAGTGTTGGATAGCGTAGGGGTAAAAATTACTATTCCCACTCCAGAGAGTGCAACAGTAGGAAAAGCATTTGATAGCGTAGGGGTAAAAATTACTATTCCCACTACAGGGAGTGCAACATTAGGGTAAGCGTTGGATAGCGTAGGGGTAAAAATTACTATTCCCACTCCAGTGAGTGCAACAGTAGGGAAAGTGTTGGATAGCGTAGGGGTAAAAATTACTATTCCCACTCCAGGGAGGGTAACAGTAGGGAAAGCATTGCATAGCGGGAGGGTAACAATTACTATTCCCACTCCAAGGAGAGCAACAGTAGGGAAAGTAAATACTTCATATATGATTAAAAATAAATTAAATATTAATACCAATTACAAATTCATTAAAATTAATTACCAATTTAATATAATATAATAATCAATCAATTAAAAATAATAAAAAAATGAATAACTAAAAAATTATTATATATTACTACAAATTAATTACCAATAACAATTAATTAATTAACAATTGAAAAATAATTAACAATTAATTCAAAATAAATGCCAATTAATAAATACAAAAATTTAATTAATTACAATTAAATTACTTCCCAACCAATTCCCCCCTAAACCCACAACCCACTACAGAAAATAAAGTAATAAAATGAACATAATTATCAATTAATCAATTAATAAAAATTAATTAACAATTATATTTTAATTAATTACCAATTAAAGATTTATTAACAATTAATTCAAAATAAATACCAATAAATTAATTAAAATATTTAATTAATTATATTTAAATTACTTCCCACCCTATTCCCCTATAAACCCACAACCCGCTACAGAAAATAAATAAATAAATAAATTAACATAATTATCAATTAATCAATTAATAAAAATTAATTACAGATTATATTTTAATTAATTACCAATTAAAAATTAATTAACAATTAATTCAAAATGAATACCAATAAATAAATTAAAATATTTAATTAATTATATTTAAATTACTTCCCACCCTATTCCCCTATAAACCCACAACCCGCTCCAGAATTATATTACGCAAAAATTAAATACCATAAAATTAATTAATTAAAATAAATTATAAAATAAAAATACACTTTTAACACATATACTAACATAAAAAACACTTACATATTATTAAAAAATAAATAATAACTTACTTACCTAAAATTCGATATTTTTGTTGTCTATATTCTGTCCATCGATATTTTTGTTGTCTATATTCTGTCCATTCGATATTTTGTCCATTCTATATTTTTGATTCAATATTACTGCTATTCTATTCAATATTTTTGTAGTCTATATTCTGTCCATTCGATATTTTGCCCATTCTATATTTTTAACTCGATATTTTGCCCATTCTATATTTTTTACTCGATATTATGACTGTATACCGTGTTGGGAGAAGGCGTTGACGGCGCTGTTAGTAGTTGTGTCGGGGATGTGTGTGTGTTGCTGCTGCAGAACTAGAATAAAAAATTATCCCAAAAACACAATTTAAACAACAATATGATTAGCAATATAACACATATACATTTGTAACAGTCAAGATTTTTATTAAAAATACATGTTTGAATAAAACAACATAGAATCCTATAGAAAATATTATTAATATCTTTACAATACACGAAAAAATATATTTTTAAAAAACAACCACATTCAACAAAAAATTATGACCAGCATAATTGAAATGACAGGAAAGGAAGAATGTCTTAAAATTTATCACTACAATGTGTATATCCCAAGTATCATTTGGAAACAAAACTTGCAACCATTTTCTTTAAATTGGTGTTTTACAAGAGTGTTCTTCATTCAGGGATTATACGAAGTTGTGCGTCGACGCGTTTCGATGGATTAGTTACTTTTCACCATCTTTTTCAAGACAATTTCATATATCTGTCACTGTAGGGATATTCTTTTCCCTAACTGAGAAGTTGAATATTGATCGAAGAGGAACCGCTTTGAAATCGCTCCTTCATGTTATTACTTGTAGACCAGTTTGTACTAAATGCGGGAGACTAAGGGGCCACACTGGTCAATCCGAGTCTTTCAGGTCTCACACAAACACGGGCCCGATGTATATTCTAACGGTAACAGACTGCAATACGCTGAAAAAAATCTTAAAATGATATCATCGAGCATCCTAAAATGTGGGTCCTTCTGCTATTGAACTTCGCGCTTAAGGATGATCGGTCTACTTTAAGTTCCTGATTGTCAGGCAAACATTCTAGACTGAACCGCATCCGCCGAATCAGCTCTGTTGTGTGAGGAATAGCTATTCCTCACACAACGGAGCTGATTCGGCGGGTGCGGTTCAGTCTAGAATGTGTGAGGAATAGCTCCGTTGTGTGAGGAATAGCTATTCCTCACACAACGGAGCTGATTCGGCGGATGCGGTTCAGTCTAGAATGTTTGCCTGACAATCGGGAACTTAAAGTAGACCGACCATCCTTAAGCGCGAAGTTCAATAGCAGAAGGACCCACATTTTAGGATCCTCGATGATATCATTTTAAGATTTTTTTCAGCGTATTGCAGTCTGTTACCGTTAGAATATACATCGGGCCCGTGTTTGTGTGAGACATGAAAGACTTGGATTGACCAGTGCGGCCCCTTAGTCTCCCGCATTTAGTACAAACTGGTCTACAAGTAATAACACGAAGGAGCGATTTTAAAGCGGTTCCTCTTCGATTAATATTTAACTTCTCAGTTAGGGAAAAGAATATTCCTACAGTGACAGATATATGAAATTGTCTTGAAAAAGATGGTGAAAAGTAACTAATCCATCGAAACGCGTCGACGCACAACTTCGTATAATCCCTGAATGAAGAACACTCTTGTAAAACACCAATTTAAAGAAAGTGGTTACAAGTTTTGTTTCCAAATGTTACTTGGGATATACACATTGTAGTGATAAATTTTAAGACATTCTTCCTTTTCTGTCATTTCAATTATGCTGGTCATAATTTTTTGTTGAATGTGGTTGTTTTAAAAAAAAAAAATTTTTTCGTGTATTGTAAAGATATTAATTATATTTACTATAGGATTCTATGTTGTTTTATTCAAACATGTATTTTTAATAAAAATCTTGACTGTTACAAATGTATATAGGTTTTATATTGCTAATCATATTGTTGTTTAAATTGTGTTTTTGGGATACTTTTTTTATTCTGGTTCAGCACCCTATTTCCCTTGACACTTAACAAGGGGTACCTCTCCTTTAATTTTTTCCTACGCTGCTGCAGAACTGGCAGTGGGTGCAGGTGAAAGCTGCTACTGTGCTGTGAGGTGCGGGTCGACAGCAGTTGGGGGAACGGAGTCCAGTGTCTAGCGACCTAAGAAGTGCTGCAGAGTATCGCTGGGTGGTGATTGGACCAGGGTTCTGGCAGTGGGCGTGGTCAGGCACAGACAGGCTTGCCTTTAACACTCTCGCTGCGCATCGGTGTTGCAGCTGTCATTTAGTAGGTCACGGGAGGGGTAGGAGTGCAGGGTGCTGTGATGCCATTTCATGTGCTGATCGGAAATGAAGTCCTCTTGCTTGGCTTTTTCCTTTAACACCTTGGATGCTAAGGCAATTCCCGCTGGGTGCTGATTTATGGGGAACCCCATTGTTCATGACAAGGTCAGCTCGTCATAAGCACAGCTCCAGTAAACTGCATGACGAGCTGACCTTGTCATTAGCATGGAAGTGGTTAAAGACCAATTTAGCAGGAAAACCAGTAATGTCACTACCTGTGTAGGTGGATGATGGAAGGTTCAGTGATGTCACTTCCTGTACTGATGGGAAATTAAGTCGTCTTGCTAGGCTTCCACTTTTACATTTGGTTTTGATGCAAAAACCAGTAATGTCACTTCCTGTCCAGATGTGACATTATGTGCAAACTAACAATGGAATTGGATGTGGCCAGTGCGTAATTACCAGTGGCTGAGATTATTTCAAGCATTCCATCTATCACTATTTTTTATACTTTAGAGGGTCACCCTAAGTGGTATGGGTATGCCCAGACATGGATCCCAGAAAGCAAAAGACACACAGTTGATGGACGGAATGCAGAACAAATCAAAACATTCACCCCCAGTCAAGAGATCTGGGTTAAATCCATCATTCTTTTGCTCATCATGCCACCCCAGTTTAGACCTGGCCATATGCAAATCAGTCTTGACCCTGTGCCTCATTGGATCAGTCCAGCCTGAACTGCCAAGCCAGGTCCTCCCTGGACCGGACACAAGCATCCTAGGACCAGTCCTAGGCTGCTTGTGTTCTGGTTCAGGGAGCCACTTGCCTGGCAGTTCCGGCTGCACTATTTCCACTCTTCAGCTTATTTCTGTCTTCGTTTAAATCACCTATTGGGATGAGGTTTCTAAAAGGTTTAACCCTCATGTTTCCGCCAAAACTATTTGTGATGCCACAGTGGGATATCAATTTGGTCCTGACTTCCTTCATGTGCACTCCATTCATGCCGGAGCTCGTACCATCTTCTGACTTCAAAGACAGTCTTCCTCGCCGCAATTACTTCAGCTCATTACTTATGTGAGCTCCAAGCTCTCTGGATGCAGCGTCCTTTACACCACCTTTTTTCCAATATAAACTGGTGTTGAGGGCCTGTGTGGCCTTTTTGACAAAAGTCGTGATGCCATTTTATGTTAGGCAATCCATCACCCTCCCAACGTTCCTTGCTCCGCCACATCTCTCAAAAGAGGAAGAATGATTCTATTGGCTGCAAATCAAGAGATGGCATCAAAGACCACTGAGGGGCCAATCAGCTTTTTGTGGGGTTCTATGGGGTGAACAAAAGAAAAGCAATGCAGAAAATGACTTTCTCAAGGTGCACAGTCCTCTGCATTAAGGCCTGCTATGTATTGGCCAAGAGATATCATTCAGAAGGACTGAGGGCCTATTCCACCACCAGGGCCCAGGCTGCTACCACTGTGTTGACACGCAGACTTCCTATTTTTGATATCTGGCAGATGGCAATGTGGGCAGGGTTTCTGTCGGCAGGGTTTTTTGTTCTGAGTCCAATCCACAGTTCCTCCTCCTGGGAGGTACTACTTTAGTATCTACTCTACTGGTTAGGAATGTGCTGTTAGATGTATCCATCAGAAAAACAAGTTACTGACCTTCCTCCCTGTTCTGTAGAATGGTCTCTCCTTCCATCTAAAAAGGTCTCAAATTAGAGATCTGCTTACTGGTACCTCTGATTGTTTTTGCGCTTTCTGTTTGAGGGCACGGACAGAGCCAAGATTGAACCAGACTGCAGGAGTGGCCTATATTCGTAGCTCCTCTCTTTTACTTCTGTTGCAGAACGGATACTATGCAAAGCTGCATGCTGCCACCTGCCCGTGTGCAAGAACACTGTCCAGATCAAGAACCTGGGGCCATTCTAAAGCTGTCAACTTGTTGCTTAGATAGAGTAGCTGCTAGAAAGATCCACCAGAAACAGCATTACTGAAGTAATTAGCTTGTTCAATGAGCGAGCATATAACCAACCAGACAGACAATGTCAAGCATTTTTATTTATTGTGAGTGTTGACAAACTTTCACCACAAGTGCAAGCACAAGATATACACACTTTTTTTAAAGTTTTTTTTTTCAAGCCAATTTAAATGGAGAATAAGTGCAAGAGTACAACTGCATAAATCAGTACCATGGTAGCCAACCCAGAATCAGAGAAGGTAAACATTATGAAAGCAGACAACATATTATACAGTGCTTTTTTAAAGATCCCTAAAAGCTAAACGTTAGCATTATTGGTTCACTGCAGTGACGGTTGTGTATTAAATTGTCAACACAAATTGTTACTAGAATTTCCTGATTTTTCCATTGCAAGGCCAACTTGCAAGATAAATTGGAAATATACCTTTGCAGCCAGACTGTTTGAGATATTCACCTTCCTTGCCTTGTCTTAGAGCCTGGCTGATCTGCTTTCTGGAAATGGTTTTGAAGCCCTGATTGCTCGTTCTCTGTCTCTCCAAAAGGGACTGTGAACATCTAGTTTGCACCATCTAAATTATTCATTTTGAGAAAAATAAACCTTGTGATGTCAGGTGGAAGAACTAATGTGAGAATTGTCTAGTGCACGCAATTATGCTTTTTCCTAAGCACTGACAATTCAAATGAATACATTAATATATAAACTGGCATGCTATCAAAATATACGATAAATGTAAAAAACATTGTTCACAATAATGAAAATAAACGCATCAGCTATTGAAAATGAATGATGACTTATATGGTCAAAGGCCTCAATGAGCTGCATTTTCACAAGAACAAACATGGGACAAACTGAATTTGCACTATTTTAATCTGTGTTTACACATCATGAAATACATTTTTCCATCATTCAAATACGAAAGAAAGGTTTAAGAGGCAAAACCAATTTGCTCCATTTGTATTGCCTAAATAGAAAAAATAGCTCAGATTTTAAATGTTTGTCAGAGCAGCATTTCAGTTTTAACATGTTTAGTACTCATTTAAAATGACTTTTGGGTATATGCATCAAAGATCGGTAAAACGAGTCCTTATTAGCGAAAAATAAGGAATCGCTAATAAGGAGTCGCATACCGCGATGCATCAACAGATTCGGTATTTAATACCGAATCGCTATAAATCGTTAAATATCCAGTAAACACGTTTGCGAGACACCAATTCAAAGATTAGCAAATACCGAAGTAGCAAATACCGAATCGGTATTTGCGATTTCGGTATTAGCGATTCCGCTAAAAAAGAAAAGTCGCATCGGAAGCAGGCTGATGACATCACAACCAGGAAGCAACACAGCCCATGCTTCATTCAGTGCCCTGAGGAGCTCAGAGGAGGAGGCAGAGCACAGGAGCAGAGGATTGTGACAGTGAGAACACAAAACAAACTCAGAGCAGACTACCAGGATGGAGAAGGATGCACCCCAGAACAAGGAGGCACCCAGGAAGAGAAAACTAAAGTTTTCAGATAAGGAACTCGAACGGCTCATCGAGGGGGTGGGCAGCAAACACGACAGGCTGTTTGGGAGGCAGTCCCACAAAGTACCAGAGGCAGAGAAGCGCAAATTGTGGCTGCGCATTAAAGACAGAGTCAATGCTGTAGGAGTCACCCACCGCAGCATAGACGATTTAAAGAAGAGGTGGTATGACCTCAGGAAGAGGGCAAAGGAGAGGATTGCCGAAAGGGTGAGGGATGCAGCTGGCACAGGAGGGGGAACATCCAACATGACTCCAAACACAGCCCTTGAGGACCTCCTCGAGGCTACAATTGAGCCAAAAGCTGTTGTAGGGGTCACTCAATTGGACACATCCGGCGCAGCAGCAGGAGGAGAAGGTAAGATGCATGCCAGCGCAGATATGCAGCGTGTTGTCCACCTATGCCCATCCCCCCAGGCCAATCACAGTGCATATGTAGCTGTGCCTAATGCATATCCCCTCACCAGAGTAGTGCATCATGGGAGTTGTAGTCATATCATGAATGAGTGCATGTCTGACCCCTGATGTAATAGAAATGAAACCAGCTGCACATGGCCATATGTCAGTGCAAAATCTCCTTTATGTAGTTGAAATTATGCAACACAGATACATCATGGCAAAATAATAACTATGCACTGTTTCACATACAGATGCATCACCCCTCGACTCAGATGAGAGCGGACGCCTCGTCATCTCAGAGACACCAGTGGTGACAGATATTGAGACCCCGCAGGGACCTGAACCCACAACACCACCATCACCGCCACCACCACCACGGCGGACATCACCACCACCACCACCACGGCGGACAACACCGCCACCACCACCACCGCGGCCAACTACACAGAGCCGTAGGGCAAATGTCCCCTCCCTGCAGGTGATGGAGTCAGAGCAGAGGCCAGCTGACACAATTGTCCCACGACAGACAGTTGTTGCTCCAACCACCCAAGCAGCAGCACGTGTCCGAGTCAGGCAGCGGGCCAGGCCCCTAGGTAGAGCTGTTGAGAGAGCAGATGATCCAGCACACGGATACGGAGTGGTGGAGACACGGATGCTGTGTGTCCAGCGCCTGCAGGGGAGACACATGGGTGCAATTAACATCAACATTGCGAAACTGATAACAAAATGGGCACCATGACAGACGCAATGCGCGAGATGACCACAGCCGTTGCTGAGGGCAACAGAGACATCAAACTGTGCCTGCAGGAACTCACATGTGCTGTAATTGCAGGCCAACAGGGCGAGCGCCGTAGGCATCGGCAGAACATGGTCCGTACTAATGCCACCAATAGAGCCATCACTAAGCTGTGCAACAGCACAGCTGTGCTGTCGCGCAGATCTGTGTCCCTGCAGGTCGATTTGGGCCATTATTGCGGAGATGTCGCAAAGTCCCTGGAGAGAGTGACCACTGCAGTGGAGCATCTGCAGTCTGGAACTTTCAGTGCCAGCAGTTTGGGAGGGGGAGGAGGGGAATGAGGCTGCCTCAAGCATGAGCAGCGTCTCTGTGCCGGAGGCCAGCGAGAGGAGGCGCAGTGCTCGCAGCACCACAGCCACAGAAACACATGGCGGAGATGTGGCCAAGTCACAGGACAGGAGGCTGGGGGTACGGGGCAGGCGCAAATAACCATGATCCATTGGCTCCCTGGCCATGGTGACGTAACCATGGGCCAACTATACAGCAACATGTTACACCCGTGATGACAACGGACATGTTTTCATTCGTTTATTTGATTCTGCGTCATTTTGGCGTATCATACAAATGCACCTGACAGGTACTCATGTGCATTAAACAATTGCAAACATAAACATGTTGTGTTGGCTCTTTCATACCTGTCTCAGAAGTGATGTCTTGTGATGTATGTCCGCCTCCTTTGTCCCTCAGCTGTATTTGGCACGTGTGCCTGTTGGTTTTGGGGGGGGTTGCTGTGCCCATAAGTCGTCCTCTCCGTCTACCTCTTTTGGTATCCCCCTTCGTGTGGCAATGTTGTGCAGCATGGCGCAGACTGTTATTATTCGGCAGCAGGTAACTGGGGCATACTGCAAGGCACCTCCTGTCTTGTGTAGTATCCGGAAGCGACTCTTGAGGATGCCAAAGGTTCGCTCTACCACGTTCCTGGTACTGATATGTGCTGCGTTGTAGCGCTGCTCCTGAGGTGTTGCAGGGTTGAGGTAGGGAGTGAGGAGATATTCACGCACGGCGTAGGCCCTGTCACCTGCAGGGAGGGGAGCAAAGGGTTAGTTGCATGGATACATTTACATATGTGAGGATGGTGTTCATTTGGAGGCATTTGTATGTACCGAGTAGGTGTCCCTCTCCAAATTCCCCGTTGATCAGGCGCCTGTGGATGCCACTGTGTCTGAATATGTATGCATAGTGGGTGCTTCCTGGGAATTGTGATACGATGTCCGTAATGATGTGCTTGGCATTGCACACAACCTGGACGTTGATGGAATGGTATGACTTCCGATTGCGGTAGATGTATTGGTTGGCTGAGGGGGGACAGATGGGGACATGGGTGCAGTCCACGCACCCTATCACATGGGGGAATTGTGCCACCTGATAGAACTCCTGTTTGGTGCAGTTCAACTGCTGTGGAGTTGTGGGGAAGGTGATGTGGTGATGAATCAATGTCAGCATGGCATCTAGGAAATTGTGGAAGAAGCGTGATAGTGCACTTTGCGACACGCCTCCAGCTTCTGCTATGACCCCCTGGAAGCTTCCTGACGCCAGCATGTGCAGGCTGCATAGGACCTGGACATGGGCTGGGATGGCGTTGGTCCTACGGGTCTGGTGCTGCAGTAGTGGTTCAAGGTCGGCAATGAGGCGCATGATCATGGCCCTGTTGAGCCTGTACTTGTCATAGATCTGTTCCTCTGTCTGGCCCAGCAATGTGATGCGCACCCTGAAGACTCTGTCCTGGATCATCCTCCTGCGCTGTGCAAGGGCGTTGATTCTCCTCCTCCTGACAAGCACGTAGGGGGCAGCCATTTTGGAAGACCTACAGGGTCTCCAGAGGCATATTTGAAGCGTTTATGATTGGCTGCACCTGTGTTGGAATTTTTTTTTCTACCTTCCAATAACTTTACCTCCAGTTTGTGATTCCCCTTATTTTGCTCATGCAAAATAGCGATTTTGAGCATTTTCGGTATTTGCGAGTTTTGATGCATTTCGTTCCGATTCTTTATTAGCAATTCGTATTTCCGGAGGCTGGTTTCTTTCTCGGTATTACCGATTGACTAGTATGCGATTCGGTATTTTACCGCGGGAGGTATTTAGCGAATCTTTATTTTTTAAGGGTTTTAGGTTGATGCATTGCATTTCCAGGTTTTGCGTTCGGTATCGGCCTGTTTTACCGAATCGCTATTTTACCGGGAGGTATTTTGCCTAATGCATCTGCCAGACAGTATATATAAACATGTCTACCTATGTTTTCAATGCCCATGTTTTCCTTTTTGTGGAAAACTCCTCTGTAAGATGGCCTGTCACTAAACGATGAAAATAAATTTGAAGTGTTATTTTTCAAAAGTTTGTTTCTGTATTATGGCCCCCAGATTGGGGTGAAGAGGATTTGGTCTGCGGTCCTAGCAGGTTTTCTCACTTGCGCATATCAAGTGATCCATGAATATTTTTCAGTACAATAAACCATACTTTCCCACATATGCTAGGTTACTGGGTAACATTATTTTTTATATTATACCTTCCTTTCTCACCTCCCCTTCTTATGCAACGCGATTGGACTTGGATGTAGGTAGGTGCCATCCTTTGGTCCAGAGATCCTGCTTGCCTCATTGAATGATAAGCTCAAAGGTCGGATATTATAGCACTTTTAAAATCAAATAATTTCCCACTCTTTATGACCATTGAACCTGATTCTCTTGTATATTAATTGAGGAAAAAAACATTTGAACTGGAAAGATGGTGAGGGTTATCTTCGTCCACCGTAGAATAGGAAACGAGTAAAATTCAGACATTTTCCTAAGGACTGTGGCCTATGGTTGACATGTGCAAATGCATTTGTTCAACCCACTCACTGTCTTCTGAATTAATGATATATTACATCATTTAGCAATTCGCTGGATATTCTGGCCTTTGGAGGTTTGGGGATTCGGGCTGTGGGTCAATGTTTTTCTAATGTATTGGAAATAATGGGCGAATGTTAGCGCGAGAAGCACCCGCATTGAAGGGATGTATGACATCACAACGCATGCTTTTACTCCGCATGCCATTACAACGCAGTTTTTACAACGCACGCCGTTACAACGACTTGCGTTGGGGGGCGCTGGATAGTGGAATAGTTTAATTTTCTATTCCAACTCCAGTCCCCGTGGATAGTAGGGAAGGTGTTGGATAGAAAATTAAACTATTCCCTATCCTACAGCGCCCTCCAGCGCAAGTCGTTGTAACGACTTGCGTTGTAATAGCTGCGTCGTAATGGTAGTGCGGAGTGAAAGTTGCGTTGTAAAGGATGTTCCCCCATTGAAGGGCCTTCTGGAACAGGAAAGGTGATTTGAATTTAATGGTGTTACAGCAATTGTGCTTTTGGAATGGTATAATTTAGTTTGAAGGAAATACTTTGAGCTCTATTAGGCTAAGGTAATTTGGAGGTGTGAATAATGTTTGATAAAGCAGGTAGAAGTGAGTCTAGTATCCCTGAAGGCGTGTCCTCTCAGAAGATTTGAAGAAGCTATATACAAAATGAGATGAGGTCTGCCACGAGAGTAACTAATAGTAGTTTAATGATTGAAAAGAGAACTCAAGAATCAACAGAAGGTGAAAATTGGTCTGGTGCTGATGAGGAACAAGTTAAGAAGAGTAAGCGCCTTAAAGAAATGAAACATTTGGAAAAGTTTGCAATGCTTTAAAAACAGAAGGCTAACTTTAATGCCAATTCTAAAACTGTGATCATTGAACTTGATCACGATAAAGAAGCCCAAAGCGGCAAGCAAGAGAAAAGTAGCTTTACTGCTCACAAATGATAGGTGTCGTTAGCGACACATATGGAGATGCCTCAAGTGATAAGGAGGAAAATGTACAAGGAGAATTACTGTATAAAATGAACAAGTGTTTGATGAATATATTTTGGATCTTCAATATGATGAAGATTTATTTGGTGGTGATGATGAGGAGTTGGGCGAGCCATCAACATCAAAAGAGGTGATTATGACGCCAGTAGGTAAGGGAATGTTCTCACTGTGAAACATAAGACATCCACGTAGTGCAGACTGGTGGCCTTTAGAACATGTTGGTAAGTATATAAAAGAATGGATTAGGGGGAGTGTGGACGAAGATGTACAGGGTGTTATGGAACCAGAATGTTCAAGGCCAGTGATAGGGGAGAAGGTATGTTATACTCAAAACTTAGATCCAGAGCCGATTTATTAGTTGTGGAGAGACCCTAGAGAGAGTCTGGAGAGGTCCTAGACACAATGTCAGGACAAGTTGTTGGATATTCTCAGGCCACTAGGTAGAATTCTTGATATGGCAGAAGAGGCGCATTTGAGGAAGATTCCTGTACATACGGAGCTATTGAGGAATTGGAGTCAAGGACAATATGTATTTTACAGAGCACAAAGGCAGACCTCGTTGCTGAGAGGCATAAGGCCATTTTGATGAAGATACATCCAAAGTTAGGAGACACGGCAGGGAAAGAGGCAAGTGAGGAAGCTATGTTACTTATTGCAGAGAGATTAGTGAAAAGTGTGAGGAAGAACATCTCCACTTTCACTGCCCTTGATAAGCCACAAAGCAATATGAGGAGAATATTTGGAGGTGAAGTGTTCTTCAGGACTGGCAGGTGGGGACTTTCAAGCAGAGAAAGGTCCGGAAGACACAGGATTGGTAGAAGGAAGAGGATCATGTCCTGGAGGAGCACAAGGTGAGTATGGAAATAGATTCTGTTTTTCCCCAGCAAAAGTAGGGGGACATTTGAGGCATTTTGTGGAGGAATGGAGAAAGACTACAAGGGATCCGTGGATATCAGAGACAGTACAGGGATATAATCTGGAATTCCCTTCCAAGAAGAAGAGCAAAGGGAATTGAGTTTAATGAAGAAATTAGTTGAGGTTGTGGTGTGAGGTAAGGCAGTTGCAGGAAAAATTGTTGGCATACAGTGATAAATTTAAGAAAGATGAACCGGTTTGATGTGGTCAGATATTTCAAGATGAAAGGCATTCCTTTTTTAAGGGATACTTTGAAGAAGGAGGATTGGTTGGTGAAGCTGGATTTGAATGACGCATACTTTACAATCCCTATGAGTCAGGAGAGTCAGAGGTATATGCAGTTCCATTGGAAGCAGTATTTTATTTCAGTTTCAGGCACTTCCTTTAAGTCTAGCATCAGCCCCATTGTGTTTCACCAACATACTGAGGCCGATTGTGGCTTCCCTGAGGGAGAGAGGAATTTGTCTAATTATGTATTTGGACAATATTATTTCAGTATCCCAGCGCAAGGAGTACAAATTAAGGTAGTAAGGAGGGTTTTGGAAGGTTTGGGATTTTTGATAAACGAAGAGAAGCCTTTTGGGGTGCCTTCAAATCTGATTGAGTGTCTGGGTTTTCAGATAGACACAGTGTAGTCAAAGCTGTTGTTGCCAGTAAAGAAGGTGAGTTTGATAAAGAAGGAAATAAAACTCTTTAAAGAGAGGGAGATTGACTTTAAAGGATTTGGCAATATTGACTGTCCTAATGTTCTCTTCTATTCAGGCCATTTCCACAGGCCCTTTGCACCATCAAGCTCTGCAGAGGGTGAAGGGAGATGCTTTGAGGAGAGGTTTATGGTAAGTGGACAGGATACGTTTGACTTTGAAAGCGTGTGAGGAGTTGCTGTGGTGGCATTTTGGGTCTTGGAGTAGCAAAGCAATATTTAGTTATGCTCCAGATTATGTCATTAGACTAATGCAAGTTTGCAAGGATGGGGAGCACGTTTAGGAGGTCAGGAGACAGGTGGACGTTGGACGATAAAGAAGTGGAACTTGCATATAAAATATTTGGAGTTAAAAGCAGGTCTTTTTGCGATGAGAAGCTTCAGGAATGTTTTGCAAAAAGGAGCAGCGTTGTTATGCTTGGAAAACGTTTTGCCTGTTTCGTACATAAATTGTTTGGGGGACAAGGTCAAAGGATTTCAGAGATTTGGCGAATGAGTTGTATTTTTTTTGTTTGCAGCAAAAGATATCCTTGAGGCCAGAACATTTACCTGGAAATGATTTATCGCATATTGGAATTCAAGTTTCTTAATGGATTACAGCTACTGGAAGCTGAATCCCAAGTATTTGAGGAAACTAGACAAGATATGGAGTCTGTTAAAGTTGGATTTGTTTGTGAACAAGTTAAAAGTCCAGTTGGAAGAATATTGCAGTTGGTTGCCGGATTCAGGGGCAGTAGCAGTAAATGCATTCCGGCAGATGTGGTTAGAGAAAGGGGCTTATGCTTGTCCACCTTTTGCGATGTTCGGGAAGGAACTGTTGAAGGTGAGGTCAGTTGGTTCTAGTGACTCCTTTTTGGACATCTCAGGCATGGTTTTCAAGGACGTTGGAACTTGCTTGCGAGATTCCTTTTATGCACAAGGTGGTCTTCTTATAGGGAGAGATGGTCAAAAGTATCCTTTGTTGATGAGCGGGGAGTTGAACCTTCTTGTTTGGAAGGTATCCCGAAACCTACAGATTATGAAGGCCTTTCGAGAGGGGCTTCAGAGCTTCTCAAGGAGTCCTGGAAACCAGGAACAATGCATAAATATAGAGGATATGGAGAATATGGGTTGGATGGTGCATGGAACGGAGTTTGGATCCCCTGAGAGCGACTGTGGTAGAACAGTTAGTTTCAAAGAGGTTTGAGTGACTGGGCAATAAATTGTTATAGATCCGCTATTGGTGCGGGACATGCGTTAAAGGATGGGAGATGAACAGAAAGAGATGTTTTGAGTTGTAGAATAATAAAGTGCATGAGGTTAAGCAGAACACCAGCATCTAGGAAAAATGTGTTATGGGATGCTATTTATTATTGCACATGTGTGAGTCGTAACCAGCTAATTTGCTCTTGAATGTTAGAAGACTGACTATGAAGTTGTCTACTCTTCTATGTTTGGCATCGTGTAGAAGGGTTTCAGATGTTAAAGTACTGGAGGTTTTTATTAGGGTTTATACTCCTCAAGGGTGTGTTTTGAGATAAGGTGAAGGACTAAATCAATGTCAGGTTCGATTTTGTATCCCATGTTTGAGGACAATGAGAAGTTATGTGTGGTGGATTGCATGTGCGTTTATAAGAGTACGGTTATGGAGTCTAGGCATGATGCAGGTAAGCAGTTGTTGATTTATGATGGGAAGTCATTTAGGGCAGTGATGTCTGCGACAATAGTGAGATGGTTGAAGCTTGTAATAAGAGAGGCAAGTGTGGATGTGGAATGTTTTGGGGCCCATTCTAAAAGGGGTGCTATAGCTATTTAGAAGATATGGTTAGGAGCATGGTTGGAGGATGTTTTGAGAACGGCCGATTGGTCAGGAGCTGGTGTGTTTGTGAGGAATTATTTCAGACCTGTGGAGCATGTTTCGAGGGCAGTTTTGAAAAGCTTCAAACATGCATAATGCTAGCCTCCTATCTCGTAATGAAATAGTGATTCTCTAAAGAGTATGTAGAGAGAATATAGATTTCATTACAGATATTGAGGATAGCATTATCTACCCCGCCTCACCCTTGAGAGGTATGTGAATGGGGGTAATTGTATAGTGTATAATGTTGATTTATTGTTGCTAATTTTAAAAAAAGGAGTATGTAATTTTTGATGTTGCTCGTTTTAATAACAGACGGATACTACAGGGGTGATACATCTAGATTTCTTACAAGGGCAAGAGGTTTTATTTTGTATTTTGTCCAGAAACAAGTAGAAATCTCTTATGGTAATACAACACAGCTGTTCAACCCTGATGGTCACAGCTAGTTAATAAGTAGCTCTGAGCAGTTTATTGGCAGGGAAAGGGGCAATGCAAAGGCGCTTTCATTTCCCCAGAGCAGAAGAACAACGTGATAGAGCAGAGCTCAGTTACAGCCAGCTCCGTAGGCTCTTGTGTGGCCTCTGGGCCCTCTCCTGGTCCTTTTATTTTCTTCGAACAGGAGTCCAACATCTAGCTACCCCAGCTCCAGTACACTCACAGCACTGGCATGTGGGAGGCTGCCTTATCTGCTTCTTGGCCCCTTGCTCTGACTTTAACCATATGATCCCTGCCTTTTATTCTCTGCTCCACTCTTGGGCCTCATACGGCCCCAAGATCCCTCCTCACCTTCACCTCTGGGGTCTGCAGTCAAGCACCTTGTTTTCCCTTCTCATGCAGCTCGTACGCCCCATCCTTAGCACTTTGCCTTTCCTCTACACCTTATGTTTCACCTGGTACCTGTACCTGCTAACACCACTCCACCACCCTTTGCCGCCCTCTCTGACCGCCCTGACCTGCTCCCCTTGGCCTCTCATAACTTACATCATTCAGGGCTTACATTAAAGCTCATGAGTTTTCCCATGGGGCTTTCATGCAAGCCTCAGGCCCACCCCCATTTATATCCTTGCACTGGGCCTCTTATCTCACATTGTGCCTGCACCAGGGGCATTGTGAACACACCACTGTAGCAGATACAGCTGTGAAGTTCTTGATGGGCCTCTTCTGTCTGCAGGTCGCAGACAAAGGCCCATAATGGACATGAAAGGGTGGGTGGGTGAGTGAGTGAGTGAGTGAGTGATCGAAAGGGTGGATGGATAGATGAATTGATGAATGAGTGAAAGGGTGGATGGATAGATGCATGGATGAATGAGTGAAAGGGTGGATGGATAACCGCATGGATGAATAATTGGAGTGAAAGGGTAGATGGATAGACGCATGGATGAATGAGTGAAAGGGTGAATGGATAGATGCATGGATGATTGAGTAAGAGGGTGGATGGATTGATGCATGGATGAATGAGTGACAGAAAGGACGTAAGGATGGATGCATGAACAAATGGATGTGTGAAAGAATGGATGGATGAGTGGAAGGGTGAATGAATGGGTGGATGAGTGGATGAATGGGGTGAAAGTGGATGGATGAGTGAAAGGATGGATGGCTGAATGAAAGGATGGAATGATAGCTGAGAGATAGAGTAGATGAATGGATGGCTGAGTGGGTCAGTGGGTGGCTGGGTGGAAGGGTTGATGGATGGATGGGTGGATATAAGAGTGTAAAGGCGGATGGAGGGATTAGAGAAAGGGTGGATGGATATACAAGTGAAAAAAGATGAATGGGTGAAAGGGTGGATGGATGGATGAGCGAAAGATTAAATGGAGGACGTGAAAGAGTAGATGGGTATATGAGTGGAAAGGAGGATGAATAGGGTGAAAGGATGGATGGGAATGAGTGAAAGGGTGGATAAATGAGTGAAAAGGAGGATGTGTGGGGTGGTTGGATGGATGGATGGATGGATGAACAAAAGGATGGATGAGTGAAAGGAAGATGGGACGGATGAGTTTGAGGGATAGGTTTGGAGATGGAAGGATATGTTTGCATATGGGCTTCGTGAACCCTTCCCGCCCCCTGCCCCCCCCCCGGTTTAGCAGCTACAGTGGAGGTGGAGCTCTTGATGGGCCTCTTCTGTCTGCAGCTCAGCAGACATAGGCTCTTAATGTGAAAGGGTGGGTGGGTGGGTGAATCGATGGATGGATGTGTGGGTGAAAGGATGAGTGAGTGTAAGTTTGGCTGGCTAGATTGAAGGATGAATGAGTGAATGGATGGATGGGTACAGGGTGTTTGGATTAAGGAACAAAAAGATGGATGAGTGAAAAGGATAAAGGAATAGATGAGTGGAAGGATGGATTGATGGATGGGTGGAAGAGTGTGTGGATAGATGAGTGAATGGATGAGTGAAAGGGAGGGTGCATAGATAGATGGATGGATGGGTTTGGAGATGATGGGTAGGTTTGGATATGGATGGGCAGATGGACGGATGGATGGACAGATAGACGAACAGATAGGTGAAAGGCTGATGGATGAAAGAATGAACGGATGACAATGTAAGGGTGAAATGCTGGATATCAGAGGGATAAAGTATGAATGGCTAGAGGCTTGAATGGAAGAGACTAGCGAGCTCTTCTGGAGACGGTTGAAATAAATGTTTTCGCTTGCTGGGTGGCATGATAGCTTTGGTTCAAAGTGGGGGTATTTTTATTTTATGGTTATTCACCTGGCCTGCACTATGCTCCTTTCTCTATCTGGGGCTTATCAGGTAGGCGTGGTGCTGTTTGCCAGTGCGGTCTAAATAGACAGACAGTTTTTGGTCTCAAAAGGGCCACATTGCCATAGAAATTCTGGGCACTGAACAAAACTACTTTCTTCAAGAGCAGAATTCTGTCACACACAGTGAAGCCAGCCGATAGATAGGTAGAGATAGCATTTTAATAAAAACAAAAGGTCTTTGTTAACTCAGATTTAATTAAGGGCTCAAATGTTAAAGAAAGTAACAAAAGTGCACCAATGATATATGTCCTTGTATTAATGCAGATTTACATTTTTCATGAATTAACTTGAATTTCCTTAAGTAGGCCAAGAAACCGAAATCCTAGAAAATATTTGTGAACTGCATTTTATCATGAGCAAATACGAATGTGTAGTTTTGCCCCAGAGAAAATCTGTTGAATGTTTACAAGTTCACTTTTTCTCCAACCACTTTTTTCCCAGCCCTGGAAGAAACTTTACTTCTACCGTTGTCAGGGGTAAATTTCCATCCTTTCTCAGTATGGGAAAAGATTAGAGAAGAGCTGGTGAAACCCCCCAAAATTCAAATCCTTCTATAGTATTAGCCTGACATAACCAGAGAAGCTATTATCAGAGCTCTTCAATAATGAGATTGCTGCCGTTATTTGACGGTGTACTACGTGGCACCAAAGGGACAAGTGGATTTTGTTACAGGACAAGTAGATTTATGAAGCTACCTGTCCCTTGGACAAGTAGATATTGTATTAAATTCCACACCCCTGAATGATGGAGCGTCGATGGAGGCGGCCAAGTGGAGAAGAGTTTGGAGTAAAAGAACTTTGGATTGTGGTGAAGCAGATTTAAAAGAGGGAGAAGATTCTAAGACATGAGTTTATATAGTGTGTTAAGTTCTAAACTGGAATGGTTGTTATGGTGATATGTTTCTTTAAAGGAGCTGCTGTCGGAATGGCATTAAAAACATAATGCATGATACTAGCCTCTGTATCTTTAAGGAAATCTAGATTCTATCTAAATACTCTTTGGAGAATTGCTATTCTCTTGGTAGAGCGTTAGCCCAACTGTGAGTGTGTTTTATTTACTTATTAACTCTCCTCAATCTACTCCCCGAATAAGATAGATAAATAGAGAGATAAACGTGGGTGAGAATGGATGATAGAACGGCAGACTAGGAAGACGCAGCAGAGATGGAGTGTTCGTGAAAACAAGACATCTGAGAGAAAAGGTGAGAGAGAGGTGAGAAAGAGACAGTTCAATGAGACAGAGGTGGAGAGTAGATGTAAAAAAGGTGATAAAGAACAAATGATGGTAACGAAGTGTGAATGAACTCAGAGACACAGCAAATGTCACAGGCATTACAGGCGAGAGATAGAGAGTAATAAAGAGACAGACATGATAGTAAGAAACAGCTGAGAGGCGAGGGAATGGACATGCCAAATGTAAGTGATAAACAGCCAGCTGAGAGGAAGAGGGAAACAATCTAGAGAGAGTTGATAAAAAGATACAGAGGTAAGAGGTGGATAAGGGCACAGTGCAGGTAAGTGATATAGAGACAGGTAAGAAAGAAATGGTTGAGAACGTGATACAGGTGAGAGATAGTAAGGAGACAGGTGAGAGAGGTGAAAAAGATATCTGTTAGAGGGGCTGATAGGTGAGAGGGGAGAAAAAAGTTTAAAAGATATTGTTCAGTAAGAGTGGTAGGGAAGGTGTAAGAGAGGAAAAGAGAGACAGGTGAGAGAGTGAGAGGTGATAAAGATACAGAAAACTAGTATAGAAATGACTGGGAGGAGTAGGGAAGATGGGCAGATGATATATAAGTGTCAAAGAGACACCTGAAAGAGGGGAGACAGGTGAGAGCAAGTGACAGGAACAGTTGCGAGAGAGCTGAGAGAGGGGAAGACGTCTGCACATTGATAGAGAGGTAGATAAATAAGAAAGAAACAGCTGTGAAGGGAGACAGGTGAGAAGATGATAAAGACACAGTGACTGTTAAGAAAATAGAAGACAAAGGTGATAGAAAATATTGAGGGTTGTGAAACGTGAGAAAGAGATAGCTCACAGTGGGACATGTGAAATATAGAGGGTTGATAGAGAGACTGCTGAAAGAGGTTAGGGCATTTGAGAGACAGAGATGTGATATACAAACAGACAGGTGGAAAAATGATGGCTAATCAAGTAAGAAGGGGTTGCTAAGAGGAGTGTGATAAAGAGATGGAGAAAAGTAAGTAAGAGACAACTAACATAGAGCTAGGTTTGAAAAATCTATGGTACACAAACAGCCACAACAAAGAAGGAGGCAACTGAGAGAGGAGTGATAAAAATAGAAAAATACAGATGCGTTTTGAGAAACAGATGAGGAACCTGCTGAGGAATACAGAACAGAGATAAGAGACAGCTGAGAGAGAAAGAGACGTAGAGAGTGAAGCAGGTGATACATATAGACGGGACGGAAAGGACATGGGACAAAAATGTCAGGAGAGAGCAAAGTGAGGTGCAAAGGGGTAGTAAAACAAGACAATATGAGGATCAGAATAGGGAAGAGAGACATACAAGACAATTGACAAGGGACAAAATAAATTTTAGTGTAGTAAATGTGAGAGGAAGAAAACTGAAGCAGGTAAGAGAGGACACAAACATGGGCTTATCTAGCACAGCAGTACATTTGTAACTTCCTCTGCTATAAGATGATTGTCAAGTATTCTGCACACCTTATGAAACCAGCATCTAGGTCCCAGTCTACACCAGTGCACTAGTATGAACTGGGAGGTTGTAGCTGCATTGGAACCAGTATACCAGTGAAAGAAGGAACACTGGTTTCAAACTGCTTATTTATTTTCCACTGACTGCAGACTGGACTGCTTCCCTGAAGCTCCCAGGAACCTCCCATAACCCCTGAAGTACACCCTATGGAGTGCATTGGTTATTTGACATATATGACAAGCAATATAACTAGTTATATGACACTTCCCACATGGCACAACGTATGTTCCTTCCAAGAGCCTCTTTGTTCCTGTGGCAGCATTATCAGTATTGACCAGGTAGATGGCCAAAGGTTTTTCCTCATTTTTATGGACCATTGAGATGAGGAAATGTACTCTTGCACAGGAGGATAATGTGCACTGAAGCAATTGGTATTATGAAAGGGCCTCTTCATATATCTCCATCTCAGTCTGTAATTCTGATGTGTCTTGGTGAACAGAGTTAAAACCAATTTGCATATCATTTGGCAGTTTGGCCAAACATGTTGCTTGGGTATTACATTTTTCTTAAAATTTTATATAATGTAATTTGCAATACCAACAGTCTAGTTTTGGATATGGCATGTGGGCATATAGTAATGTATTCATAAAAGTGAGTATCTGGCTGGACACTGATTTGTTATGGCTACTGGATGTATTGTGAGAATTGTGCCCATGTACACCTTACACTTACCTGCCCCTGAGAGGCCTTGGACTGCTCGAACCGAGCTACGACTGAGAATCAAGTGCTGAAGAGGTAAGCAATCCTTTATTGTTTGATTAATTAAAATCTTACAATAATACAAATTCATATAATAGTCCATTATAAATAGCTAAAACAACAAATTAAAAAAATTCTATATTTTTAAACTGAGGTACATTTGATAAAAATTCATTACATAATGAATTTTAAAATGTGGTGGTTATAGGTTTTAAATTATGCTCATCCGATTTTTTCCATACTTTCAATAAAATTTTTAAAAAATGCAGAGTTCATGAGTCTATCATCCGAAGACAAACATAGTATCAACGCTTGTCTACACGTCCTTACTCCTCGGTCATTGAATAGTCTCTTAAGTATGCTCATTTTTTCGTTTTTCAATACACAATAGGTGCATAATATTCTCCTCCCCAGATTTACATAGCCTACATAATGTGTCCTCTTCTGATTATTTCCAAGGTGGTAAATGGCATAATCCCAGTAGTACACCAAATCTTGCTTTTGTAAAAATGTGTTTGTTTTTCAGCGACCATGGTGTATCAAAGTATTGCTGTACCTTCTTTTTTGAAAACCCATTTATTATTGGACATGCATGTTTTCTTTTTACAAATATTTCTTTGTCTCTTATCAGCGATAAGTGATCTGTTATTTTATTGATAGCTTTTTTAAATGATTCCTGGGTTATGGTAGTTTCCCAATCGACATTACCTCAAATTCTTCTAGCCCTGCATTTAGATATTACCGGGCCGGCGATTTCCTGTTTTCACTCATTTCCTTCCATAATAGCTGGGACATTTGGTTGTCATGGTCATTTTTTCATCTGCTCCATACTTTAATAGCTTGTCCTTTTCTTGCACACAGCTGGATATTTAGGCCAAATTCCAGCCTTACTTGAGCTTGAGATGCGTTATTAGGCAGGCGGAAAAGGGTTTTAAAGTTTTTGGGACAGCGTTAAGGATGATAACTGCGTCTTTTGCATTTAAGGCCTCACTAGCATATGTTAAAGTAGGCAGCAATTTTGCTTATATCACCTTTAGGAAGTGCTGAAGGGGTAGCACTAGGCCCAGTTGCTCAGGAACCACACTTGGTCAGGGCCCGGCACATCAGGAGTAAAGGGCCTCACCCCCCATGGTTGGGCCCAGTAGCCCTTGCTGTCTTGTGGCCTTCTGAAAAAGGTTCTGATTGTCAGAGGCAAGCAGTGGGATACCTAACACCTATGAGTCCAGGGTGAAAGTGCTGCATTGGCCATTTCCAATCAATACCTGTAAAGAGATAAATCCAGTTTTCACGCACAAAGTCTGCACACATAAAAATGGAGAACGAAGGGTTAGAAGAAGACCTTAGCACCATGTGGTAGATTAGTTGAAGGAACTACATAGGGACAGAGGTTGGAAGGCTCCCAGAAAGAGGAACCGGGAGGTCTTTGCTGATTTAATTCAAGATCAGTCTGAGAGACTTGGGTGACAGGGATGAGGATGTAGTAGACTCAGGGTAGGGTCCCATGGTAGGAACCAAGGAGGAGAGCGCTGTGGTGTCAGGCTCTTGTGTTCTTAATCTCAGACAAACGTAGAGTGCGTCCTCTAAAACACTTTCTACAGTTTCCCAATACACTCCCTATGTTACTTTCCAGAATACCCCCATGGTGCTCACCACCTTTAATTTCTAATGTACCACAGTTACAAATCCCAGGAGTAAATCCTTTGCGTGGCTGGAGCAAAGCAGTGACGCTGAACTTGCAGTTGGCTCTCCAGACAGCTACAGCAGAGCAGGAAAAGGAGGACAGTGAGTTTGAGTGAGAGAAGCGGAGACTAGCTAATCAGGAACAAAATTAGAGGAGGCTGGAAAGATAGGAAGAATGGGCCGGAGAAGAGAAGTTAAGAGTGTGGGAAACACAGCTTAGAGAATCGGATGAGAGGGAAAAGATATGGGAAGGGATCGGAAGGGACAGATAGCTCTTGAGAAGGAGAAGTTTAGGATGGCAGCAGGTGTAACTACATCTGGGAGAAGTAATCCCATCTCTTGGGCAGGCTAGGTTTTAGCCAAGATTCCAAAAGAGCTTGTACACATGTATGTGGAAGCACAGGAATGGTTTGTTCACTATGAGGTTACTTTTATGGTGCAGGACTTGAATGAGAAGTCTATCGTACCTGCTTTATTGAGCCGCATGCCATTAGAAGGGACAGCTATCATTGGAAGGGTCCCAGTGGCAGACCCAATGATCTATGAGAGAATGAAGGAAGCTCTGGTTCAAAGGTTTGAGCTGAATCCAACTCAGTACCTTCACAGTTTCAAGGAATACAAGAGAGCTGTTGGTGTTCCATTTGAGAACTGAATTCACAGTGTATTGCATCCCTGTAAGGAGTGGGTGTGAGGGATAGAGGCCAAGGATTTTTAGACTCTTAACCAGTTAATGCTGAATGGGTGACACAGGAGTCACTCTACCCATTTAGGCAATACCTGTCCGATTAGACAGAAAGGGATCAGGAGAAGATTGCAGTGTTGGCTGACAAGTGGTTAGCTGACAGGGTTCACTCGGGTCTAGAAAAACATGGTTCTAAGCCAAAGAGGAGAAGAACTCTCCACAGACTGGTTCTAAACCATAGGGTAAATGCCTGCAAAATTCCCATAGGACCCAAGGAAAGACCCAGGTGAAATGAGAATGGTAATGGTGTGCCTAGGAAGGAGCATCATGAGACTGGAGGACTGGAAGGGTTTGCCAAGTCTAAAGTGGTGAATTGCTATAAATACCTCCAGGTGGGACATTACAAGAGAGAGAGATCAGGTGAAAGATCCAGCACCTGTGTTAGCGAGCATGCTACACATGGGTAAAGGGACTCAAGAGTAAGAGTGGGTGGCGAACACCGCTCCGCCAGCAGAGTTTTGCCAATTCCACGCTCTGCTGAGACCACTGAGTTTGGCAAAAACTCAGATTCTGCGGCTTGGCGGAGTTTGCACCTGCCACCCACACCTAGGAAGGCCGCGGCGGCTTACCTGGTCCTGGATCTGGAGTTCTCTGCTGGATTGTCCTTCTCCCTTTGGCTGTCTCGGTGCAAACCCGCTACGCTGTACGTCTTGGGAGGACTGTGCATGGGTGCACGTGCGCTCATGCACGGTCCTCCCAAGACGCATAGCGACGTTTTGCACCGACGAGGAGACAGGAGGAGGAGGACAGCCCATGCATGGGGGAGAACGCCAGATCCAGGTAGGCACTAAAGCAGGTGGCAGTCTGGGGGTCAGGAACCCTCCAGGTCTGCTGCCTGCATGCAGGGCAGGGTGGAGTAGAGCAGAATTCCACTGAGTTTTTAGACAACTCCATGGAATTCTGCGTAGTGGCACTCCGCCAACTCCGCCCACCCTTACTCAAGATGGCCCAATTGCACTCAACCTAGTGGTGATGGACTTCTGGGCAAGAGACCCAAATCCTCTGAAGCACATTCATCCTAAAACAATGGGATCTGTGCAGGAAGCTAATATAAAAGGGAAGAAAGTGTCTGCTCTGTGAAATACTAGAGCCTTCTATACTATGGTTATGAGGAAGCATCTTAATCTGAGGAGATTCTCTCTCTTACCAAGGATACAGGTATGGTAGCCAGTGGGGAGGGCATGGAGAACTCTCATGCCCAACCTGAGATTGCACTCGATCGCAAGACGGCCATGGTGAACATTTGGGTAAGGGAAACACAAGGGGCGGGATGCCACTTGGGCAATTAATTGATTGCCCCAGGCTCGGTGCCAGGACTAGAAGCCTTTATGGCTTGGACCACATAAGCTGTGTTGACCAGAGCACAGGCTGCACCTCAGGACAAGACTGGAACCGTCCCTGATCTTCAGGCACCAGCACAAGGCAGTTTGCAGAAAAGGGCAGACTCCGGGAAGATATGGGACTTGGACGTATTTGCTTCTGCTCCAGGGGTAGAGTAGGAAGAGGCACCTGAATCAGGCCAGGAACTGGAGTGTTGGTCGCTTCCAGAGCTGCAGGTTTTATTAGCTGCTGGAGTGCCTACCCAGGATGATTTCTGCAAGGGACAGGAGGAGTGACCTTTACTTGTGAGACTTCATAAGGAAGCCCAAGAACGGGTCATCAAAGGCGTGTTTTCTGAGACCGTAAATCTAAAGAGCATGACTGTAAAGGTGGGAGAATGAGCTTGTAGTATGGCCGATAGGGTCATTGTCGACATTGCTAAGTAAGCATGAGCCCAGCTGCCATGATGCTGATTTTGCGCACGTTACTACATGTCTTTATTTTTGCAAGATTCAGTTTATGCCTTTCACATGAGAACCGACTGCTTGGTGCGTTCTCTGCTGATTCCTGGAGTTTAGTCTGAACACTGTAAGCAAGGTCGATAAACAATGCCCCTTGTTATTCTGTTCTGGTCGGTCCCTAGCACCTAGACAAAACATGCTAACACAGCTGCTGCTGCTGGAAATGCGTGTTTTGATATTATGGGGTTGCATGTTTGGTTAACACACACTTTGAGAGGGATCTTTCCAGGGAGAAGAGCCATGCAGTTCCTATGATGCAGATATACCATCTAGGCACTAAGGTATGGGGTCTGCTGACAAAGCCCAGAGATCTTCTATTATATAATAATACTTCTTCTTGCCAAGGGGAGGGTAGTTAGGCCTTATAGTCCTTTATCCATGGTCTTTATGGGATGACATCTCCCTTTATGATATATGGCCTTGCTGCAATGCTAACTGTATTGATATTATGCATGTTGCTGCTGGTTGTGGCTCGTATACTGCGCTTTAGAGCGCCTGGTAAAGAGCTTCACCTATGCCTGTCATAGTGCGCTAATCTGCCTTCAGCATATGTTTTTAAAACTTCACCACTTGATTTTAATCCTCCTCTGAATCACGCCGCGCCACATTATTGCTGTTAAACTGTACTCACCTAGCCTGCTACCACTAGGTTACCCGCGTTCTCCACGGTCCACCACGGATGCTTCCGGTTGTGTGGAGGGAGGCATACGCAAAACCGGAAGTGGTTCCCAGGCGCCAGTACTACGGGCAGGAGTCTAGTTGCTTGCCGGCCAGTACTTAAGGCTTGCATTTTCACACGCGCAGCGGACACGAGACAAGGCACACATTGCCGACCTACCGATGGTAACCTTGATCTGCTCCTGAAGCGCCTGGTAAAGGGCTTCACCTATGCCTGTCATAGCGCGCTAATCTGCCTTCAACATATGTTTTTAAAACTTCACCACTCGATTTTAATACTCCTCTGAATCACGCCGCGTCACATTATTGCTGTTAAACTGTACTCACCCAGCCTGCTACCACTAGGTTACCCGCGTTTTCCCGGTCCACCACGGATGCTTCCGGTTGTGTGGAGGGAGGCATCCGGAAAAACCCGGAAGTGGTTCCCAGGCGCCAGTACTACAGTCTAGTTGCTTGCCGGCCAGTACTTAAGCCATGCATTTTCAAACGTGCAGTGGACGCGCACCACTGGCGTGCCAACGGCAAGCCCGTCTGTGCCCGTCCGCGCCGGGACCGGGCCCAGGGCCAAAAACCCTGGCCAAAACCTCTTAGACACATCCAGCTATTCCTACTCAAGTAACCAACTAAAAAAGATCGGCCTCGATCTTCCCCTGTCCAGCTGCACCCAGCCCCACTCACTCTCACTAGATAACCACACGACTCTCAGCTGCACCTCATGCCACTTCACAGTGAATATTCCCATTAAAGAGTGCCCATTCCGACATCAACCGCCCAACCCCAATCAGGTTATTACTCACTCGGCACTTATAAATGTGAGATCACTCCCCAAGCACAGAGACGAACTAGCGGACTTCATCACTTCATATAACTTAGACATGATATACATAACCGAAACATGGGGCGACCCAGCCTCCGGCCCGGAATTCTGCATCACCACCACCGAACGGTATTCGGTAGTCAGACAAGACAGACTCCTCAAAAGAGTCAATGCCATGTTCAATACAGGTATCTATCCAGAAACCTGGAAAAGGGCAATCATTAAACTCCTCCTAAAAAAACAGAACCTCGACCCTTTAGATCCCAAAAATTACAGACCGATCACCGCCCTCCCACTCCCAGCCAAAATCTTCGAAAAATTAATGAACACACAATTGGCCCATTTTATCGAGGTAACCAACCTCCTCGACGAATCACAATTCGGCTTCAGGACAGGCCGCGGCACTGAAACGGCACTCATCAAAGCCGCAGACGAGATCAGAGCCACAAGAGACCTAGGCAGGACAGCAGTCTTAGCCGTACTGGACCTGTCGGCCGCCTTCGACGCGGTCGATCATGCCACCTTGATCGGCTCTGTCGAGGAGATGGGCATCACATACAAGGACAAAGAATGACTGTCCTCCTTCCTGTCAAACCAATCCCAGCTTGTGAGCCTCTGAGAGTTCAACTCCCCCTCCTTCACTCTCCCATGTGGGGTGCCTCAGGGATCTTCCTTCAGTCCGACACTATTTAATATCTACGTGTCGGACCTGGCCCAAAACCATCAAAGCCCATGGGATGGGGCTAACCACATATGCCGATGACACACAACTGGTCCTAGCCATCAACAACAATGGAGGAGAAATAGCGGCCAGATTCCAAACAGGCATGATTGCCATTAGCTCCTGGATGGCCAAAAACTGTTTAAAATTAAACTCAGACAAAACGGAGGTCATGATCTTCGGTGACCTACACCCCACATGGTCCCCTGCCTGGTGGCCTCCTGAACTAGGTCCTCCCCCCTCCTCCAGTACAGAAAGTAAGAAACCTTGGCATCATCTTCGATGACAAACTCTCCTTCGTAGCCCATGCAAATGCCATCACCTCCTCTTCAGCCTTCTATACACTAAGAGTAATCAATAAACTACTTCCATTCCTTCCCTCCAATACAGGAAAAACCCTGATAAGCTCCCTGGTAATGACTAAAATAGATTACTGCAACGGACTACTCCTGAACGCACAGAAAAAGGTAATCAACAAACTACAGCTGATACAAAACGCTGCAGCCAGGATCATCACAGGCACCCCCAAGCACCAACCCATTTCAACAGTGGTGAAAAAGCTACATTGGCTCACAATTCCCAACCGCATTAAATTCAAGGCACTTTGCATAGCCTATAAAGCAATCCATCAATCAGGTCCCATCTATCTAAGAAGAGGCTTGTACACGCACACACCTGGCAGAACTCTACGGTCCTCTTCTGCCAATCTCCTGATGGTTCCCCGCACCTACAAGGTCTCCAGGGGAGACCAACGATTCACCGGAGCCAGGGCAAAGCTATGGAATTCTCTTCCCTCACAAATCAAAGCATCCCCTACGTTGCTCTCTTTCAAGAAGTTACTAAAGACTTGGTTATCACTCAATGAACAGCTTGCTGCCTTTTTCTACCCATCCGCGTCCTCAGCGCCGAGACTCCCACAGGTATTTGTTGCGTTCTAAAATTGCTTAAATAAATAAATAAATACTGCCTCTGTGGTTCCGCAGGAATATAGACCTTATAGAACTCTTGAAGTTCCATTGACAATTTGGCAGCACACCATATGGAGCCCTACCTCACCCGATTTCTGCGATCTGTTTAGGCCCCTTATCAGTTTATGGGACCACATGGCCCATTTGGCTGGTTATACACCACATCCAAATTACCTTAATGCTCCTATCGCAGAGCTACGTCAATTACACAAGTCTTTGATACACATACATATAGCTGTGATCCAATTTATGTTGCGCAACCTGGAGGTGGCACAACCTGGAGTTGCTGCACAACCACCGGGACACGGTGGTCTGGTTATTATACCCATCATGATTAATTCCGTGATGGGTAAATGTCCTCAAAATAAGGATGATCTCCCTTAATGACTGATGGAAAAGTTTGAGCAACTCGAAGCTGGTTTTACAAATAACACTCCTGTGGAGAAACACAGGATCCTGACCATGAGTTTACTAAAAGGCCTTATTCTCGAGTTGGCTGATTGTACCACTTGGGGAACAGTGTTTGCAGCGGTTTATTCATTGTGTTTCGGCACCCCCTCCTGACCATTCTACTGCCCGTTCTTAAAAGAGTTCAGGATGAACATGGGGCAGAAGCTGCCATTGAGTTGGGAATGCGATTGGTGGGGGTGTTTAATATTGTTTGCAATATGATCCTAGCTAATGTAAAGGGAGAAGCTGTTAGATTACAAGTGAGTCAGCCCTTGGAAGCCAGTTGCTGATTGTGAGAAGTTGGCCTGATGTATGATGTCCACAATTCTGTGGGCACCTTGTATCAGTCCAAACAATCCCTTATGGTGGTGGTTGTAAGTCAACCTTAAAAGACAAGCTATCCTAGTGGTAGCATGGACTAAGCAGCCTAAAGGCTTAACTCAAGAGGGCATGTGAAGCCAGCTGTTTTACCATATGCAATCCTGTATTATCAAATGAAAGGACACCGCACAAGTTATATATTAAAAAAATATATGTATTTATTCTCAGAATAATCCCCTGTACTCTTTATGAGTATAGAAGCACAAGCGTTTAAACAAAAGCACAATATAACATATGAAAGTTGCACAATTATGGATAGGGCCGGTGGCCACTCAAACCATATATCAAAAAAGTGGTATAAGTATCACTATTCGATCAGTGGTAAGGCCTAGGGCCTTGGGAATCGCTGGGACTACACTGGACTAACAGCAGTTAGGACGGGAGTAGCCCGCGGGATTCGGGTGCAGCGCTAAAAGCACACGCATGCACCAATGCAAAGTCAATGGTGCGTAAAAGTTATCGAGTTACAGTTTTAAGGGTCTTCCGATTGGACTAGAAGGACAAACTTTAGACTTAGACACTAGAGGTGTAAACCACTACAGGAGCACCGGTGTTCAAGAGTTACCTGACCCACAGGAAGCGGGTGCACAGGTGCAAAAGCGTGTCAGGTTTCGTCGTGTAGATCTATGGAGCCTGGAGATGAAGATGCTGCAGGCGGCCAGAAGAGAAGAGTCCGGTGTGATCCAAGGGTTGATCGAAGATGTAGGGTACCTGAAAGCAGAGGGGACAGAGTCTGGGTCACTAGCCAGTGACCAGGAAGGAACCAGGAAGGAACCAGGCGATGTCGGGCGCAATCAGGTGCTTGTCGTGAAGATTGTCTCCGCTGCCACGTGGACTCGGGGGCATCGAGGATGTCCAGGAGTGGATCATGAGCTGTCCCACGAAGGCTCTCGCTGTCGGCGGTGTCGGCTTCCGGATCGGAGTTAACAAGCCTTGGCAAGGGCAACCCACGCAGGATTCAAATATTGCTTCTTACTCGGACCAGCAAGGTCAGAGCGGGTGCTCCTTTTCAGGGTAGTGAGGGCCTGTCTGGAGCAACCAGACTAGCAGAGCAAATTTAAAGGTTTGTTGGTACTGGGGCCACTAGCCAACGGGCAAGCGACCGGACCAACGCGTCGAGCAGGAAAATGCTAAAGGGCCCCACGTAGCACTCGGTGAGTGTGGAGGGGTGAGCTTCGGTGCAAATCCTGCTCGGGGCTGGAGCTTCTCAAACTCCAATGCACAGCTTCGAGAGAGCCTTGGGAGCTGCACGGTCAGCGCTTCGTAGTTTTTCCAAGATGGCCGGCCCCGCGCTTCAGGTCGCCTCCACGGGTCTCAGCTTTGCAGGGACTGTGGATCGGGCTGTTGGAAGGCAGGAAAGCTGGGTCTTGTCGATCTCTGTCACTCGAGTTCTGGCAGGAACTACAACAAAGCAAACGGTGAGGTGCTGGATGGTGCCTGTTTGCACAGGGTGGTCACTCCTTGACCACAAGGGAGATTCTTCAGTCTTCTACGTCGAGTAGGATGTCGAAGGGTCCAGAGTTTCGTTTCATATGTTTCAGTCAGGATATTCTGATGTGCATCAGCACAGCTCCTACCTTTATTCCAAATGAAGGGGCTGGATTACCTGCTAGGTCCCTCCTATGGGTGGGACCCAGGAAGGGGGTGGTTACACCCCTTTTCCTTTGTCCAGTTTCACACCAGGACTGGGGCTGGAGTGCCCCAGAACCGGTTTGACTGGATTTTGCATGGGACACCTTGTGTGCCCCTGGCAGTGTCTAGTTTCTTTCAACCCTCCCTGCTCCAATCCACTATCTCCTGTCTGGGGTGGTGTAGCACCTCCCTGTGACAGGAAACCCTTTGTCCAGGCCTCCCCTGCCAAGTTTCGGTCAGCAGCAGGAGGTCAGACTTGTGTCGTGGGCAGCAGCATCCATTTTGTGATGCTGAGGCTCTGGTTAGGATTCACCGCGTTTTAAGTAAAGTAACATGTCTTCTCCCTCTAAAAGGGTGGAATGCTACCCCCGTCGCCAGAGCTGGCGAGGGGGTAGTATTCCAAAGTGTATGACACCAAACACGACATGTTTTGATAAAGCCAAACCAAAGTTAGCATTAACCGCAAGGATTATAATGCACTTAAGAGTATATGGTATGGCAGTATCACTGGAACAGCTATAAGGAAATGGTTCCGAAAGCTGCAGACAGGCTCAGCTCATGCCAGAGCACCATCTCACATAAAACCAAGCACTCTGCCTCCAGGATTGTTAAGGCCTGCCATAGGAGTGACTTATAGGTATATATGTGTCCAGATATAGGTTTAGATATAGGTATACTATATCTAAGCAAGGGGTGATTACACCACCTTGCCCCAGCTGAGTGATCAGCCAGTTGTGTCAATTTAAGTACCAGCCAGGGGTGGCAAAAGATATGCTGCAGCCCCTGGTAGGCCGTGGATGCACCTATGCCCTGAGCACCTATAGTGCATGGTACAAGGGCTGACAAGGTGTCCAGTACCAAATTGGTGATGTACCTATAGCACATGTCTGTGAATTTAGAGAGAGAACAGCAGGCCTTGGGTCTGATTAGCAGGCCCACAGCCACATTAAGTCGAAAACCAGTGAAGCAAAAAACAAAAATTGGGGTGACCATAGGATAGCAGACCCTACTCTCCTACACTGATGCTGACAAACAACGTGAATTGCTAAAGATTATCGCGAAGGCTTATAAAACCTTAGGGCATAACAGTCTGGGTGTTAAGCCTTTTGCACAAACTCAACGAAAAGCCCAACCTTAAATAGATGGGAGTCCAGTCTTTCCTAAAAAGAACTGGAATAAAAATCAGCTGCAGCAACAACAGAAACAAGGTTTGCGTGCTGGTTCATTGACACCTGATGCTTCTGAGCGTAAATATGATTTGCATGACCGCTCTGAAATTAAGACGCCAGAGAGGTTTCAAGTTCCCAATCAGCGCTCTCCTCGTTCTTTACGGGACAAATTGGATTCTCAAATCGGTGGTGGAGCCGCCAGGATCGCAGACAAGGCGAGACCATTCAGCAGAGAAGAGATCCGCCATGCTAGTTTGACGTGAAAGCCAAGCCGGAGGGACTACCTCTATTTAGGCCCCCCATATCAAAAGAAGAAAGTTGTCGCTTTAACAGCGAATTATGCCTCAGACGGTGAGAACCCTGCTCCTAGATTGGACTTGGGCAGTGACACTCCTCGACTGCACAGCGGAAGTTACCATAGTGCGGGAGACACTCAGTCATTGTCTGGTGGCGAGAGCAACTGACACTTTCATTACAGTGGAGACAGCAGATACACTTGTGGCACCCTGCTGAAGGTCTTTTCCAGGTTTGGAATTTATGAGGACGGTAATCTCTGACCGTGAAACCTATTTCATATCCTCTTATTTGAGAGGGATGTAGGAACTAGCTGGTGTGACCCATCATTTCCCCATGACATAACACCCACAAACTAATTGTTTGGTGGAACAGTTTAACAAAACAAATAAAGGCATGATGAAAACTCTGTCAGAGAACCTCAGAAGAAAGTGGGATATTCTTCAAACCATTTCTCTTGTTTGCCTACTAAGAGATTCTCCAGACGGTAGTAGAGATCAGTCTCTTTGAACTTTTGTATGCAAGTCCAGTGCGGGTCCACTATCTTTAGTTAGAGAAAGGTGTGAATGAATCTCACAGTCTCCACAGAAGGATGTGGTGGGCTATGTGACTGGCCTCAGGTTGTTGATGGTGTAATACAAGAGTTAGGCAAAAGAAAACCTTCAGTTTAGTCAAGGGCTGATGAAAGAATGGTACAAGCAGAAAGCTATGCTGACTGGGTAACAAGATGGTCAGGAGAAGTTGGTGTTGAAGCCTATTTGTTTCAGGGCTTTGGAGGACAATTGGTCTGGGTCATGCAAGGTAGTTCAGGTGGTTTCTGAGGTTAACTACTTGGTGGACACAGGTGCCACAAGAGAGCCAAAGAGGATTTTCCATGTGAACCAGCTGAAGACTTACCTCCGAAGAGATTACACAGTGAATCCCATTGCTATGGCATAGGTTGAAAAAGACAGTGTGCCTTTTTCTGACCTGATTCATTGTGACATGAAGGATGGCAATGTGGAAGGGGTTCATTTACCCGCCAAGTTCACACCTGAGCTGCAGAGAGAATGTAGAGGCGATTTGGGACAATTTTCCAACCTCTTCTCGCTGACTCCAGGGTTGACACCTGCCTGTGCGCACGACGTAGACACAGGAGACCATCTGCCAGTGATGGGCAGAATGTCTGAACGGGTTCAAGGAAGAAGTTGTCAAGATGTTGAACCTGGATGTCATTAAGGGATCTCATAGTCAGTAGTCTAGTCCTGTGGTGCTAGTACCAAAATATGTGTCTACTGATTTGAGGTTCTGTGTGGACTATAGAACCCTCATTAAGGTAACCAAGAACAATGCCCATCCAATCCATAGAGTGGATGAGCTTGATCGGCCGCCACAGACCACATCAGGATACTACTGGACAACGGCGAGATGGCGGCCCTCATCCTCCTGGACCTCTCCGCCACCTTCGATACCGTCTGCCATCACACACTACGCACACGACTCCACGACGCAGGGATCCGAGACAAGGCCCTGGACTGGACCTCCTCCTTCCTCTCCTGCAGAACCCAGAGAGTCAGCCTCCCCCCGTTCTAATCCGAAGCCTCCGAGATCATCTGCGGCGTCCCACAGGGATCCTCCCTCAACCCGATGCTGTTCAACGTCTACATGGCGCCTCTCGCACGCATCGCCCGACATCACGACCTGAACATAATCTCCTACGCCAACGACACGCAACTGATCCTCTCCCTCACCAAGGACCCCCTCACTGCCAAATCCAACCTACACCAGGGAATGAAGGCCGTCGCCGACTGGATGGAGGATAGCCACCTTAAACTGAACACAGACAAGACGGAGATCCTCATCCTCGGGCCCAACCCCTCAGCGTGGGACGATTCCTGGTGGCCCGCATCACTGGGGACCCCCCTGCACCAACCAACCTCGCACGCAACCTGGGAGTCATCCTCGACTCGAAACTCACCATGACCAAACAAGTCAACGCTGTCTCCTACTCCTGCTTCAACACTCTCCGGATGCTCCGCAAAATCTACAGATGGATCCCGACAGACACAAGGAAAACAGTCAGCCAGGCCCTAGTCAGCCGTACACTCGACTACGGAAACGCCCTCTACGCCGGAGCTCCGACCAAGCTCATCGACAGACTGCAAAGAATCCAGAATGCCTCTGCACGCCTGATCCTCGACGTCCCGCGCGACATCACCCCCCACCTGAGGAACCTGCACTGGCTCCCTGTCGACAAAAGAATCTCCTTCAAGCTCCTGATCCACGCACACAAGGCACTCCACAAGACCGGCCCAGACTATCTCAACAGTCAACTATCCTTCTACGTACCCAACAGGAATCTCCGCTCCGCAGACCTTTCCCTGGCTACCATCCCACGCATTCGCAGAACCACAGCCGGAGGCAAATCCTTCTCCCACGGCGCCGCCAAGACCTGGAACACCCTCCTCCTCATCCTACGACAAACCGAAGACCTTCTAACCTTCAGGAGACAACTCAAGACCTGGTTGTTCGACCAGTAGCTACAGCACCCCCCTTCCTCCCTACCCTCAGCGCCTTGAAACCCTTGCGGGTATGTAGTGCGCTTTACAAATTATATGATTGATTGATTGATTGATCGGTGAGGTGCTATAAAGTACCTGAGCACCTTTAATCTGACCAATGGCTACTGACAGATCGCCTAACCATCAGATGCCAACGAGAAGTCAGTGTTTTCTACTCCAGAGGGGTTGCACCCGTTTAACCCCTTGCATGCGGGGCTCATTCCCCAGCTGTGCTGGGGGGAGGGGGGGGCACGCACAGCGCCCCGGTGCTCATGACGAGCTCAGCTCGTAATGACCACACCCGTTTGTGTAGAACGTTCGCACAGCAGGGGAATTAGCCCAGCGTGCGAGCATTCCAACGGTCATGACGAGCTCAGCTCGTCCTGAGCACACAAGCACCGTGGGGGGTTAAAGTGATGCCCTTTAGGTTGCACAATGCTCACGCCACTTTTCAGTGCCTGATGAACCATGTTCTCACAGGGCTGGAGAAGTTCTGTCTGGCCTACCTAGATGATACTGCTGTGTTTAGCAATTCATGGCAGGACCACCTGAGACACCTAGGAGAGGTATTGGCTAGGATACAAAAGATGAAACTGACCATTAAGGCAGGCAAGTGTCAGGTGCGTCAGTCCTCTGTAGTCTACCTTGGGCATGAGGTAGCCACAATTTTGAATCTACTTCCTCCGTGGCTTCTCACGGCTGGTGGGCCACATACCATCTCCTATCTTACGCTGTTCCCCCAAACACACCATGATGCATGCAGTCCTAGGTAAGGACTCGCCACATTTAAGGCTATTACAATTGGCGTATCTTTTGCTGTCTTTACCTTTTTGGATCTACTTCGTCCAGTATCCCTACTCCTTCTCTGTGGGTGTCAGCAAGCGACAATCGCCCTCTCTACCGATGCTTGTCACTGTGGCCTCCTCATCCCAACCCTCGCATGTCCCAAAACCCCTGGCTTAAATAAGTCTTTTCTTCTTTCACCATCTCACTAATCTCCATGCCTCCTCCTACGGTCATGCTTATTCCCGCCTCCACTGTTTCCTAGCTCTAACCCTTAGACTGCTCTTCTCATCTCTAAACTTGCTTTGTCTGCCCATGGAGTACTCTACTCAGAAAATGCTGAGCTGCCCCCACACACCCCAAAGCCCCTAAATAGCCACGACAACCAATACCCCAACCTTAACTATCCCCTTGCCCTTTGTCCATGTGGTCTATATCCGCCCGAAAATACAGAAGAGGAAACTGGACTAGCCATTTGTTCCCCTGAGCACCCCCACGCTCCTTCCAGTCCTTTCTTGCAGTCCCTCACAGACAGGGCACAACTCCTAAAAAAAGAAGTGGGGGGACGCTGTCGCCGGAAGTGACATCCTGACAGGAAGTGACGTTATGAAAGGTGGCTTGCACCATCTGGATCATTGCCTCCCCTCGCTCCCCCCTTAGATGCGATTGCATCTGAGAAGCCAGCGCGTGTGCAGCGTGCTGTGAGCTCCGATCTCGTCCCAGAGAGGCCAAAGAGTGAAGTCCAGCTATCAGCCACGGCCGGTAGTGGGAGTACCGGCCGGGCGGTGACGTGGGGAGGGGGAGGGGCAGTGTGGGGGATAGTAATGTATGGAATCCGGACCTTAACATGTAAGTAACCATAAAAATAAATAAAACGAATTTCGTTGCGTGCACTGCTTCGCCAAATGCGATACAGTGCGCGCAACGAAATTAGTTTTATTTATTTTTATGGTTACTTACCTGTTAAGGTCCGGATTCCATTCATTACTACCCCCCACCCTGCCCCTCCCCACGTCACCGCCCGGCCGGTACTCCCACTACCGGCCGCGGCTGCCAGCTGTTTGGCAGGGGGGACGGTGTCCACCCGGTAAAATAAGTGGGGGGACGCCGTCCACCCACGTGGTACCCCGACTCGAGCCCTGCTCACAGAGCTTGTTCAACTAAGCGCCACAGTAGGACTAAGTTCTATAAGGCCTGCCTCGCTTCTGTCTGAAATGTGAAACAGAGGTCCCAAGACCCCATTAATATGTGCTCGCCACGCTGTCCTTCCTCTCCCCCCCTATCCGGGAAACCGCTGAGCCAAGCCAAAATGGAGGATGTGCTCATCAACTGTCTCTTCTTTGACAAATTGTCTCCCCGCATCTGTCTAAATGTTAAGGTCTTTGGTGCCACCGAAGCAGGAAGGCCAGGAGCGCATACTGAATGGCTCGGGTTTCCCCTCGCCTCGCTCCTGGTGCCCCCACCAACAACGTTAACAGCAATAAGGCGCACAGGGCCCCCCAGAGACACGGTAGCAAGTGTGAACTACTTACCCAATTAATGACCATTCCCATTATGTGTCCTACATTTAATTAAGGAGCAATCAGCCGCCGGAAACAGGCCCAGTGTACTTAGCCAGTCAGGCGAGGCCGCTTCTCCCCATAGACTCACAATGCTCCCTTGGTGTGCCGCCGGGGCAGTGACCGTGCCGTTAATTGCTAACTGGGGTCAGGCGGATGAAACCGTGGCTGGGCGCTGCACGGGCGCCGCCATTGCTGAGAATCTTCCTTTCCCATTCATCATGCTCGTTAATGACTCTCATCTGGCACAGCTCTGCGAGAAGTACCGTAAAGCGTGTATGCCATGTGAATTAAAATAGTTCGCCTCTAGAATATCCCGTTCAGTTCACGGCAAAACCGGTACACTAATTAATTATGTACAAAGGCTGCTATGCCTGCAGAAGTAGGACTGAAAGATGCGGTGTTGTCTAATTTTTAGGTCTAGTGTAGTAACAGGTTTAGTTGTCTCGACCTCATGGTATTAAAAAAAAACATAAAAATAAATGTATGCACAGACATATAACTAGAGGGGTTTAGGATATCCCTCTACATCCATCATCCATTGGTATATTCGAGGGGCATTCACATTTTGTTTCCACATACTAAAGTTTACAACAAGGGCCAATGGCATACATGCCAATATACCCGAATCAGACGTAGACTCCTAGGGCCTCATTTATGAGAAATGACGCATCGCTGCGTGAAAGCAGTGATGCGTCACTTCTCAGTGATGATGCGTCATATTTATAATATGACGCATCATGTCGCCAGGAGTTACAGATACGTCAGTATTTCTGACGTATCTGTAAGCGAAAAAGTGACGCATTGCTGGAGTGTGTCGCAAAAGTGACGCAACTCCAGCAATGCGTCCTTTCACAAGGGGCAAGCCCGATGTGAAAGGGCCTGCGTCAGTCTTACGCCTGCCATGAGGCAGGCGTAAGATATTGACGCATTTGCGTCCTAGAAGTGGCGCAGTGAAATCTCATAGATTTCACTGCGTCACTTCCAGGACCCTTTCTCGCGTCAATACGCCCCCCTTGCATACATAATACCTGGTGCAGGTATAATGTTGCACAGGGGTTTACAAAGTGACGCATCTACCTAGATGCGTCACTTTGTAAATATGGCGCAACAAGGTGCATTTTTTACGCCACTGGTGCGTCACAAAAAGTGATGCACCGGCGGCATAAAAGTGACGCACAGCCTCATAAATGAGGCCCTTAGTTTTTGAAGTAAAAATCTAATCGCATGTGCAACCTCATAAAACAAATAGCGTGCTTTAGCACCAGAGCTAGCACCCTGGCCCCACAATTTGATAAAAGTTATGGCTTAAAAGCTGAGATGTGGCCAGTTCGGTTCTCCACTCTTCTCTCCACTCATCCGAGACTATAGCATCAGACAAATCGAGTGTTCTAACACACATCGTATTTTGTTATTTATGTAATAATATTGACTCATCGAGAAGATCGTCAACAGACAGCTGGCCGCCTTCCTCGAGACGAACGGATCCCTCGACCCCTCGCAGTCCGGTTTCAGAGCCAACCACAGCACCGAGACCGCCCTCATCGCAGCCACCGACGACATCCGAGCCCTGCTCGACAACGGGGAAACAGCGGTACTCATCCTCCTGGACCTCTCTGCAGCGTTCAACACTGTCTGCCACCGCACCCTAGTTCAACGCCTCAGCAACATTGGCATCCAAGAGATGGCACTGGAGTGGATCATCTCGTTCCTCGCCGGAAGAACACAGAGAGTCCGCCTCCCCCCCGTTTCGATCCGAGGCCACCGAAGTCATCTGCGGCGTACCACAAGGATCATCATTCAGCCCCACCCTCTTCAACGTCTACATGAGACCTCTTGCAGCCATCGCACGCCAACACAACCTCAACATCATCTCCTACGCCGACGACACCCAGCTGATCCTCTCCCTCACCAGAGACCCCGACACCGCCAGAACCAGCCTACACGAAGGGATGAAAGACGTCGCCGAGTGGATGAAGAACAGCCGCCTGAAACTGAACTCAGACAAGACGGAAGTCCTCATCCTGGGACCATCGCCCTCCGCCTGGGATGACTCCTGGTGGCCCCCTGCCCTGGGCACCGCTCCCAAGCCAACGGACCACGCACGCAACCTGGGCTTCATCTTGGACTCCTCCCTCTTGATGACCAGACAAGTCAACGCCATCTCGTCATCATGTTTCAACACCCTGCGTATGCTTCAAAAGATCTTCCAATGGATCCCGACCGAAACCAGGAAGACGGTCACCCAGGCACTCGTCACCAGCCGACTGGACTACGGAAACACCCTCTACGCCGGAACCACAGCCAAGCTACAGAAAAGACTCCAACGCATCCAGAACGCCTCCGCCCGACTCATCCTGGACATCCCCCGACGAAGCCACATCTCCGGCCACCTGAGGGACCTGCACTGGCTCCCCGTCAACAAGAGGATCACGTTCAGGCTCCTCACCCACGCACACAAGTCTCTCCACGACCTGGGTCCCAAGTACCTCAACGACCGCCTGACCTTCTACACGCCCACCCGCCAGCTATGATCTACTAGCCTCGCCCTCGCCGCCGTACCAAGCATCCGAAGAGCCACCGCCGGAGGCAGATCCTTCTCCTACCTGGCGGCCAAGACATGGAACTCCCTCCCCATCCACCTTCGGCTGACCCAGGACCATCTCGCCTTCAGGAGACAACTCAAGACCTGGCTGTTCGAGCAGTAGCGGACCCCCTCCCCCAAGCGCCTTGAGACCCTCCCGGGTGAGTAGTGCGCGATACAAGTGTTATGATTGATTGATTGATTAATTGATTGACTTGCCAGCATAACAAAACATTACTATCTTTCTCCTAACATGTTTAAAGTAATTTCTTAAACATGGTTAAAGCGTACTTCAAAAAACAGTTGCAATCAATATTTACAATACCAGCAGACGACACGCTATCCCTTTTTTACAGGCCGCTAATAGGGTGACCAACTGGCATGGTGGCAATTCAGGATGGTGAGTGTAAAAATTCAGGCCAAAGGGGCAAAATTCAGGACAAAAATTTAGGACAGGAGGTCAAAATTCAGGACAAAACTTCGGGACAAAAGGTACGTTTTACAGACACATCAGAGGAGGTAGCGCAATAGTACATAAATTAAGCCCATCCATATACAAACATATTCAACCATTTGCAAACCTATCCATCATGTATCCTTCCATACATCATTTCACTCATCCATCCCTCCATCCACCCTTTCACTCATCCATCCATCATGCATCCACCCTTTCACCCAATCCATATGTACACTCATCCATCCAGTCTTCCACCCATCCATCCATTTACTCATCCATCCAACAATTTACGCTTTCAGCCATCCAGCCATCCTTTCCCTTACTCATCCCTCCACCCACTCACTCATCCTTCAACCCATTCACCCTTTCACTCATCCATCCATCCATCCATCATCCATCCTTCCACTCTTTCACCATATCCATCTGTACACTCATCCATCCACTCTTCCACCCATCCAGCCATTCACTCATCCATCCAGTCATTTACCCTTTCACCCATCCGGCCATCCTTTCACTTACTTATCCATCCACCTAGTCACTCATCCTTCCACCCATTCACCCTTTCAGTTATCCATCCATCCTCCCTTTCTCTCTCCATCAACCCTTTCACTTAGCCATCTTTCCTTGCATCCATCCACCCACCCATCCATCTACTCATCCACTCATGAATCATCTATTGACCCTCTCCCTCATCCATCCTTTTACTCATCCATCCTTTTACTCACCCATCCATCCTTTCTCTCATCCATTCACCCTTTCACTCCTTCACTCATCTATCCATCCTTTTATCCATCTACCCTCCATTTCACTCACTCCTCTATCCTTACATCCACCCTTTCACTCATCAGCCCATCCATTTACCCTTTCACTTATCAATTAATCAATCCATCCATCATTTCACTCATCCATCCACCCATTCACTCATCCATCATCCACCCATTCACTCATCCATCATCCACCCTTTCACTCATCCATCCTTTCACTCATCCATCCACCCTTTTACCTATCCATCTACAATCCACCCATACATCCATCTATTTACCTTCTCTCTCATCCATCCTTCCACTCATGCATCCATCCATCCTTTCTCTCATTATCCATCCATTCACCCTTTCATTCATCCATTCACTCTTTCACTAATCCATCCAGCCACCCACCCATCCCTTCACTTACTCACCCAGCCACCTTTTCATATCAATTATGAGCTGAGCCTTTGTCGACTGAGTTGCAGACAGAAGAGGCCCATCAGGAATTTCACCCTTGCTGTAGTTCCTAAAGCAAGGAGTGGGGGCATGGTTCACTATGCCCCTGCACATAGGCAATCTGAAAAAGTGGAAGTCATGAGTCATGCATGATGCACAATGCCAGGACATGAGGCGACTGTGACATGGTGTTGTTTCCTGGGCTTTAAATGGGATGAAAAAACTGGGGGGAGCTCTCCAAAATGGGTGTTAGCTGTAATTAAGGGTGTGGCTTAAAACACCTAAGCTAAAAATCTGTGCATAGTATAGTGTACCGACGACAGACTGGTATTTTACCTCTTCTGTCTATCCAGATACATAACATATCAAGTAACGTTACACCTACAACAAGCCAGAACTATTGACTTTGTCAATGGTTGTCAGTTGCATAAAATAAAATAGCAGCAACCATGGCTTCATTGAATATAATATTGAAAATGCATCAGTTCTAAAATCATGAGACTGTGAAAGAAATCTAGCCCCTTCTTTTTAACTTCTTTCACCACCTTCTTTTGATTAACTGGATTATTCTGCCATAGACTGCGTCAGGAGGAGCCCACCACATACTTTAACAACTCAGACTGGCCCATTGTCATTCTGTATGTGGCAATCAGCCGGCAGAAAGAATGACAATGGGCAGGCTGGGGCTGCTCTTGTGCTCCAAGGAGGAGTTTGAGGCGACCCGATCAGGAAGTTGAGGCTTCATGCAGGGGAACAGTGCTGTTCCCTGTAATGCCCCAAATTACGGACAAAAGGCGTCCGTAAAAGTGATCATCACGGACAACGGACGTGAGATCCAAATTACGGATGTTCCGTGAAATTTAAGGACGGCTGGTCACCCTAACCGCTAAGGTTGAGATATGTGTTTCAGAACTGGGGCTTGGGGGCATAGCGATACAAAAGGGGATGATGGACGGAGCGTTTGTATAAATCAAACACTCACCCCCAGTCAAATGATCTGGGTTTAATCCATCACCATTCTTTAGTTCACTCAGCCACCCCAGTTTAGACATGGCTATATGCAAATCAGTCTGACCCTGTGCCTTAAGGGAACAGTCCAGCCCGAACTGCCAAGCCATGTCCTCCCTGGACCGGAAACAAGCATCCATAGACAACAAGTTTTGCCACCTGAGGGAATTTGGGGGAATGGTTCGGTTAAAAAAGGACGGATACCGTCTTGGGCTATTTTAGGGCTGAAGGGGAGGGTTGTTGATACATAGGGGTTCTGGTTTGGGCTGCCAGCCACGATTTAAAGTTTAACGCAGTGTCTAGTAGTGGGTAGGTGTAGTGAGGCCGAATGAGGAAATGAGGAATCTTCAAAATAAGCCAAACGTAAGGTTATTAGGAAGCTACGCTGTAAATAGTTTAACTGCCGCTGGATACCATGGAGAAGGAATGAAGAGCATGAGGCAGAATGAAAATAAACAACTACAAACACAAGCAAGTGAGCGTGCTTACACACTGAACAGATAAGTTGTAAATGTAAAATGAGATAGCCGTAAAGAAAGGAAAACGGTGGAGAAGGGTTGTCCGAGGGTGACCATCGCTGGAAGCTTTCTGGCATTGCGTTTGTGACAAAGTTGTTTTAGGGCTATACGCCTTCAGCAAGGGAACTGGGTTAGTGGCTATTGTAAGTTTGTGCAAGAAAGGCTGGCAAAGGTGGTCGGAAGCAGAGACCCTTGGATTGGCCACTTTTCTGCCAAGTGATTGATGCATTGTCTGCTTTGTGTTCCAGCATGGGGGGGGGGGGGCTGTCTTATTCACTGGCAAAACATATGTGGCATGTTTTTGAGGCGCTTAGGGTTTCAGAGCTTTTGGGGTGGAAAGGGGTGAAGTGCCTGTGTTGGTCAAAATTCAGACGTCTAAAGTGGATCAGAAAGGAAAGGGGGTGACAGTGCATTTGAGAAGGTATCAAAGCATGGCAGTGTTGCCCGTTGTACTCGTTTTTGAAGTTGACGAGCAGGAGAGGTGCAAGGCTTAGTTTTCCGACATTATTATTATTATTATTTATTTTTTGTAAAGCGCGTAGTCACCAAGAGGTATCCCAGCGCTGGTAGACCCTGTCTCCTAAGTGCGAAAGGACGGGGGGGAAATAAGAAGGGGGGGAAATAGAAGGGGCAGAACAGTCAGGAATATGGCAAAAGTGACTCATTGGGGAAAAAGATAAGTTTTAAGCAACTTCCTAAAACGGAGATATTGTGGTTCTAGTCGCAGGTCATGGGGAAGCAGGTTCCAGAGACGTGCAGTGTGGACCGCGAAACGTCTTCCTCCAGAGCGGGCTTTCTTATGCCTGGGGGTCGTGATAAGGTTTTCCGTGATCGAACGGAGGGGTCTTGTGGGTTTGTAGGGTATAATGAATTTCCTGAGGACAAGGGGGCCTTGATTTCGTAATAATTTGTGAGTCAGGCAAAGAGCCTTAAATTTGACCCGCTCCCTTATCGGTAGCCAATGGAGAAGTTTTAGGGCCGGTTTAGCCGAAGCTCTGGCAGGGGTGTTTGTGAGAATCCGCGCCGCCATGTTCTGGATTCTCTGGAGCTTGTTCAGCGTTGCTTCGGGGGCGCCCAGATAGATCACATTGCTGTAATCCAGCCTTGAGAGTATTAGCCCTTGGATAAGCAGTTTTTGGGATTTAGGCGGTAGTAGGGGCAGGACTTTCCTCAGTGATTTCAGAAGCCCGAAGCAGATCCCTGCTACTGTCTTTGCTTGTGTAGTGAACGTGAGGTTTTTGTCAAGCCACACACCAAGACTTTTTACTTCTTCTTTTGGAGCAGGGGGGGGGCCCATACAGGCTGGCCAGATGTTGGAGGAAAGTGTGAGTCCTTTCGGGCCAAGGAGCAGAACCTCAGTTTTTGTCCCGTTTAGTTTCAGGGCCGAGCTGTTCATCCAGCCGTGGACCTGCGTGAGGCAGTTGAGTAAGTCTGCTGATTGTTGTCTAGGGTGGGATAGCGACACCACTAATTGAGTGTCGTCCGCGTAGCTTACTACGCTCACTCCGAACGGGGTGATAACCTCCTCCAATGTGGACATGTAGATATTAAATAATGTTGGGCTCAGGGAGGAGCCCTGAGGCACCCCACATTGGAGGGGAATTTCGGAGGAGCGAGCGTTTTTCTCCCAGATCTGATAGTTCCGTTGGGTCAGAAAAGATGATAGCCAGGAGAGTGCCAGGCCATCTACACCAACTCTCTTGAGTCTTCTGATGAGAAGTTGGTGATTAACGGTATCAAAGGCCGCACTTAGGTCGAGGAGGATCACTGCCACTGACCCCCCTTCGTCCAGTAGTGTTCTGGCCTCCTCTACCGCCGCCAGGAGGGCGATGTCGGTGCCCTGCCCCGGGCGGAAGCCCGTCTGGGAACTGTTTAGTTTATTATTGTCCTCCAGGAACTGGGAAAGTTTCCTGTTAACCAGCTTTTCAGCAATCTTGCTGATTCCTGGGAGTAGGGAGATGGGCCTATAGTTGGCTAGATTTTCGGGGTCGAGGGAAGGTTTTTTTAGTAGAGCTTTTACGACCGCTGTCTTCCAGCTCGGTGGTACAACAGCCTGTTGGAATGAGGCGTTGATCAACTGGGTCAGAGAGGGAATAACCGTTGGGGCTACCTCCTTGAGGATCCGAAGTGGGGCGGGGTCCCTGGGGGATCCGCTCTTTATGGTTTGTAGCGTGCTGCCTACTTCTTCGACCGTGACTTGGCCCCAAGAGGAAAGGCCGCTGGGTATTGAGGAGTGTGGGAGGTCGTTTTCTTCGCAATGATCGGCAGTGGGGATTGTATCCAGTATTTTTTGGATTTTTTCATGGAAGAAGTTGGCCAGTTGTTGGCATTTTTCCTGGTCGGCTCTGGGGTCTGTGGGGTGTCTCGGTCCCGGATCTGGGGTTTTGAGGAGTTCTTTAAGGATAACGTAAGATTCCTTGCTTGAGCTTGCCGCTTTCTCTATTCTTTCCTGAAAAAAGGAGCTTTTGGTTTTCCGAATCATGGTTTTATAACTTGAGAGAGAATTCATATAGGCCTCTTTGTTTGGTAGCGTTTTATTTTTCCTCCAAGAACGCTCCGTTCTCTTACATTCTTGGCGCAGTGCTTTGAGCTCTGGGGTGTACCATGATGTAAGCGGTACTCTTTTGGGGTGTTTAAAAGAAGTAGTTTTGGGGAGGAGGGTATTAAGAGAGGAAGTGATCCATTCGTTGAACTGCGTGTCAGCCGTGGCCGGATCAGTGGAAAGCTCGGGGCGGGACTCTGCAAGGATAGTGGCCCATTCCCTAGGTAGAAGTTTCTTCCACCTCCTATCCGAGACCTGGATCTTAGTGGTTTGGACGGTGGTGGTGGGTATTTCCCAGAAAATAGGTACCAGAAGATGGTCTGTCCATGGAAGGGTCAGGGGTGGCCTGGTGGTAATGGTGGCTACATTGGTAAGGACGGGGTCTAGTAGGTGTCCCCTATCATGGGTGGGCTCGCTGTTGACCAATCGAATGTTGAGTGTCAGAAGGTCTTGAAGGAGGTCCGTGGCGATTCGATCAGTAGGGTCCATAAAGTGAAAGTTCAGGTCCCCTACGATCAGAAAGTTGGAAACTGAGGATGCTAGTTGTGAGGCGGATTCAATAGCAGCATTGAGGAAGTTCCCAGGAACTCCTGGGGGGCGGTATATCAGAAGCCCTGACAGGGAGTTGGTGGGTGAGGTTTGGATGGCGAATTGACAGCTTTCGCAGTCCTCGATGTTAGCGTTGGAGATTCTACAGGTCAGTTGTTCCCTGAATATTATGGCTACCCCTCCTCCCCTGCCTTTGGGTCTATGTAGGGCTTGGCAGAGGTACCCTGGGGGGAGGGCCGTGACAATGTCTGAGTCGGAACTATCAGATAGCCACGTTTCCGTTAGAAATAATAAATCGAGGTTGTGGTCTTGGATCATTAAATGCGTTTCAAGCGCATGTTTGGAGAGGGAGCGGCAGTTAAGAAGTCCCATCCGTAGTCCGCGGTCTGCTGAGCCCATGGGGGTAGGGTTGCAGCGCTTGCAATTAAAGAATGGCTTACCGTTGGTGTGAGTATGGTAGCAGTCCAGGGTTTCAATGGATTGGTGGTGTCGGCCTTTCAGCTTTTGCAAGTGCTGTGCAAGCCTCTGGAGCACGTAGGGCTGCCGCCAGAAGATTGTTGGACACCCTCTTCCAGAATAGGAACAGTGGAATAGGATGGTGGGGAAGGGGAGTAGATCAAGCAGTTGGGACAGTGGTCATGTTTGCTACCGGTCTTAAATGCACTTTGGGGAGTGTTGAAGTGCATCAATACTAATTGTTTGTTTCCTTTTAAGGTTTGGTTCTGGGACCACGGAGTAGAGGAGTGAGTGTCTGGATTGCAGGACACTCTATTGTGAGGTGTGCGGAACGGGGCAGGAGTTTTGGTCAGCAGCTTGGTTTGTCCAACAGGATCTCCTATGTTGCATGGTTTGTGAATGGGGGAATGTTATGCACCGAACTGCTACAGCGGCTGAATTGTTCAAGGGATTCTGAGGACTACCCAGATGCATTGGTCATTCACTTGGGGGAAAATGACTTGGTTCAGAGGAAAGTATTGGCATAGCTGAAGGCTAAGGGAGATTTTAAAGAGATACAGAAGTTTTGGGCGGGTACTCCCGTAGTGGACTGAGCTGGTTCCATGCCGTAAGTGGAGAGGGGCAGAGAGGCAGGCTGCCATTGACAAGGCATGGAGAAAAATCAACTAGGGAGATGCAAAAGTTTTGTTGAGAAAAAAGGATGGGGAGGGTAGTGCTTTCAGATATCAAGTTAGAGATGGAGCATTTTTTCAGGGACGATGTGGTGCACTTGGCTGCCATGGGAATGGATCTCTATCTATTGCAGTTAAGAGAGGCGGTGAGTGAGTCCCAAGGTGTGCAGTGGTGGCTTTCCGGTTGAAGGTCAGTTTGTGAGGCTGCATGGGGTGGAGCAGAAAATCTCCAGGGAGTCATTCTGTGTGGCGTTTGAAGAGACGCTTTTCAGTATTTCAAGAAATTTGTATTGTGGGGGTGGGATGTGACAAAAGGTTAAAAAAGGGAGAGTTATTTATCTTGCGGATGCAGGAAGTTGAAGGTTTTAGGGTTGGGCGAAACAAAGTTAGTTGGTCAAGTTCATGTTGTAAAGTGCTGTGCAGGAACGATGGTAACGTTCAAGGGGAAGTGTGGAGGGTACATTTAGGGGTGAGAATAGGAGAAGACAGATGCTTCCTGTATAGTGAGGTTTAGCTTTGTACGGCATTGCGGCCTAAGCTTGGGTAATGCTTTTGTTATGTGCACCTGCCTTAATAAAGCGTCCTTTTCCACACTAAAAAGTTGTCAGTGGTATATTTTGTGCCCTCTTGCCCAATGGGGGCTTGGGTAGCGTACAGCAACAGGTTATGCCCACGGGGACATTTATGTGAGTTGTTTGGTCCACAATGAACCTGCACAGCATTAGGCTATTTTTGAGCTGTTGATATATAGGGGTTTTGGTTTGGGCTACCAGCCACCAGCCACCATTTTAAGGTGAGCATTGAGGCTTGTAGCAGGTAGACGAGAGGAAGATTTTTTTCCCTACCACCTTTCCGAAAACGAGTTGGATTGGGGCATCAAAAAAATGGAGGGGGAACCTTTAGGGGAGCTCCTTGTGAGTTGGAGGCTATATTGTCGAGACAGGTACACAGGAATTATGGTGTTTTCCTATTTTGTCGCTTGGATCATGTGTTGTTAGGCGTTTGAAAATGAGCTTTTCAGTATCTCAAGAGGTTTATATTGTGTTGTTGTTGTGGGGAGGGGACAAAGGGTTAAAAAGGGAGAGTTATTTATCCTGTGGATGCAGGAAGTTGAAGGTTATTGAGGTGGAAGAAACAAAGTTGGTTGGTCAAGTTCATGTTGAAAAGTTCTGTGCAGGAAAGATGGTAAAGTTCAAGGGGAAGTGTTGGGGGTTACATTTAGGGGTGGGGGTAGGAGAAGACAGTAGGTATTTCCTATAAAGTGAGGTTTTGTTTTGTAAGGCATTGCAGCCTAGGTTTGGGTAATGTTTCTGCGACGTGCACCTTCCTCAGTAAAGCAGCCTTTTCCAAACTAATAAGTTGTCTGTGGTAAATGTTGTGCCCTTTCACCCAACTATCCATGCACATAGAGGCAAAAGGACCCACAGATCAACTAACTGTGGATAATCTTAGGCCACTTCCCATCGAAATGCACACACCAAACCAGCCTACCAACTACCTGGTACTTTGGGATGCTACCAGCAGCGCAGCGATTATGTCATGGGCCCTGGTGCAAGCAAGGAAAATGGTCCCTTTGACTGCGGGTGGGGTAGTTACATACAGCAATTATCAGGGTTCATAGTCCCTTCAAGGCTCCTGGCCCTGGTGCCACTGCACCTCTTGACCCAATGGTAGCTCCGCCCCTGGGTGCTGCAGTGAGGTAGTGAGATTAGAGGCTAAGTCCCCATGCCCTACACAGCTACACAGTGTCTCAATACTTTGATCCACTCCTGCAGAAAAACACACAATGAAAATGAACAAGAAAATCATTATTGCTATCAAGTATTGATTAAGCACTAACATACGTGCAATGATTGATTATATGGTTCTTTTTCCAACACATGTGCAACCAGGTCTTGCCTGGTTCCTCGCTCTTCCATCCAGCTGGGCGGGATAATGCAAAGTCCCAAAAAGTATCAATAAAAGGTCCATGCCCTACTCAGATAAATGACCCCCTTCCCCAAGGTGAAATATTTCAGGACTCTTGATCAATTTAAGTGAAATGTGTCTTAAACTTCCTGTTCAAAGCCAAAGCTTTGCCAAAACTCTACTGAGGTGCCTCATTCGAAAATCTGGACCCCAGTCCCTCCTTGAGGTTAGGTGTGACCATGTAATGATAGCTTTGGGGAATAGCTCTTCCCAACCACTAGAATTCTTCAAGCATACATTTGTGGAGTTCTTTGCGACTAGCTGTTGCCATATCATTGCTTTCTAGGTGAAAGATGACTAAATCCCCAGCTGAACATTTTTGCTTTGGATGCTGTCTCTTGCAGCTATGGTAAATGCAAGCCTCTGATTCCCAGTCACTTGAAGGACATCCTCAACAGCACCCTTAGTTTATTCTGTTAGACTGTTATTCTGCATGTGGCCTTCTGGACAAATGAGTGGTGGCCAATGCGCCCTCCCTCTTACCTACCCAACCCGTTTGTGCACCATGTGTTACTACAAGAGAGAATAAGTGAGCATATGTCTCAATCGAATACAACAATTCAGGCAACACATTGTGATTCTAACAGACTGAAGACCACCTTCCTACCTCCTTTTTTGGCCCACATTAAAACCTATTTTCAGCACCATGGTTGCACTACCAGTATGGAAAGAAAACTAGTAAAACATTTCTGGATTGACCCTTGACTAATATATTAAGGGGCAGCCCTGTATTCCTGAGAACCTGGGCAGTTACATGAAACAAAGAAGACCGTGGTCTGCTCAGAGTAAGTATAAACCTATACTTCCAAGACAAGTTATACACAGAAACTACAATCTCTTTGAAAAATGCATATGGGGAGGTGGAGCCTGACAGCACCCAAGATGGCCGGCTCCCGCTGAAGCCCGTGGGTAGGCCAGGGTCATGGGACCCTCAGGGGCTGGATTGGACCCAGCGTGCTCAAACTGCTTACATGCAGGAACCCCCCTCCTTATTGACGTCCTGAGCAGCAGGACTGGGCCTGCGAGGCAGTGGGCCCTGCGTAAAATGCATGCTGCCCGAGAGCACCAGGGATGGCATGCGGTCGGGAGGCGACCTTGCGCTGACGACGTTATGGCATCTTTGCATTCCCCAACATCCCCCCACGGCCCTGGAGGGGAAATGAAATTAGGGCACTTCCTATCCCCTATGGAGCACGAATTACCATAGCCCATGTGGCTATTCCCCACTTTCTAGCAAAGGGGACGGCAGGCTGCTGCGGTGTTCAGCGTAAGGTCCGGAGGATGGCACTCGTTATTGATTGGCCTTGCCATACATGGTGGCCATGAGTGAGCGCATTCTCGCCCGTGCTTTATGCGGACCGTGCTGGGACAGCTCATCTGTGGTGAGGAGATGCCTCTTTATGTGCAGTGGCTAAGAGGGGATCCCTGGGCAAATATGGATGCCCTGGTGTTAGATAGGTGGGCTTGAGGTCCTTTGAGGGAAATGTGCATGTAACACGATTAACTGTTGTGGACGGCTGTGGTGTGTCACTGGATCCCTTGTATGCTCATGCATCACTTCCTCCATATTCTCCAGAATTACGAATCCTGAAGCCCATTGGGAAACCTACGTGACAGCCGTTGTTTACGGAGGGGGTAGCGGGCAGGCTGAAATGGCCAACAAAGCCAAAGGCAGACATTACATTGGGGGTGCTCATGACAGAAGTTATGGATATCAAGGCTACCATGAAGTCTATGCATGCCGCTACCACCACGACTATGAAAAGAGTGGGGTTGTGTCCTTACTAGGGCCGGGTAGGACAACGTAACAATATTTAACAAATAAAGGAACCCGGTCACTATTGAGTTCTGCCACTTTTTTATTGTGAGCAGATTATACACCCTAAGGTTTTAATCCTTGGGTATTATATGTATTTTTATCCAGTACAAGTTACATCACTTTGTGAACTTCTCAAATAGTCTTAGGTTTTACTAGTTGCCGTACAAAAGCAAATGAAATAACGTTTATTAAATTCTATGCCCTTGCGTGCCCAGCCCTAGATTTGAGATAAACAACACAACGTAGGTCTGGTGTTGAAATTAGTTAGTAGGGTACAGCCTAGAATAGGTTTGTAAAAAGTGTATTTAGGAATTGTCATGTAAAATGTGTAATTGTATCCCAATTGTGTTGGGAAGTATGAAAAGTGTTTATATTATATGTATGTAGTAAATTTATGTTTTTGTACAGCAACTAGTAAAATCTCAGACTATTTGAGAAGTTCACAAAGTGATGTAACTTGTACTAGATAAAAATACATATAATACCCAAGGATTAAAACCTTAGGGTGTATAATCTGCTCAAAATAAAAAAAGTGGCAGAACTCAATAGTGACCGGGTTCCTTTATTTGTTAAATATTGCTACCACCACGACAGCTGCTAAACTTAAGTCCCTTCAGACCGGCTTCTCCTCTTCCGATGTGAGGCTAGATGCTACGGATCGATGTCTGAAGCCCTTGGATGTACATCTAACAGTGTAAGAGACCAAACCTGATGCCGTCAGTAGAGTGTGGCACCTGCATAAAAAGCTGACAGAAATAGAAGACCTTAGCTGTCACATTAATTTCCACTTTCACTGCTTTCCTGAGCCGGAAAATATGGAGGAATTCCTCTCTGTGTTCCTCGTGGAACACACAGGACTGACTATGAACCCTCTGCTGGAATTCCAAAGGGTGCACAGGATACAGACCAGGAGAGACGCGCGCAGCAATGCTTCCAGACCGACCATCTCTTGCTTCCGTCTTCACCAACAAGCTCTACAGGTCATCCCTGCAGCAAAGCCATGAATGATCCCTTTCTCCATAATGACACCAAGATCTTTGTGGCGGCTGACTTCTCTCATGACACTGCTGGTCGCCGGAAGAAATTCCTGGCATTCTGCCCACTTCTTGACATCCGTTAGGCCTTGCTGGAACCGGCCACCATGCTTCTGACCATCAATGGAAAGAACCAGGAATTTGATGATTCAAAAAACCTGGACCAATACTTATCCAGGTTCACAGGAACAGCCAGGGATACTGCATCACCGGTGACCAATACTTTATCTAAGGGAGAACTGAACATGCCTACTGCGCCACGGCGAGACTCGACTGCCACCTCCCCTGAACGTCAGAGGCTGTACTCTTTCCTCAAAAGATGGGAGGGACGTGTGCATAAGACCAGCATGGGCCCGGTCAACTGAGGCAATGATAATTCGTGCTCTCCCATCAAACTGTGACTTCTTGGACCTCTGTGCAACCTGATGGGCCCTGTACACCTGCACTTCTTAATAAGATCCAGCTACTGTCATGAGAGTTAGGACTTGGTCCTTGCCGGCTCCAGTAGGAGGCATTGGGGGAGGGTGTTCTTGTTATTCCTGGATGTACTGTGTGTGCACCCAAACACTAATGCTGTTTGAACCACATCTGCTGCCGCTAGTTCCCCCACCACCTGCGCTGGCTTGGGATGTTTGGTTTGGTTGAAGCTGTGGACTGAGAGGGTAAATGGGAGCCTGTTCTGGGAATATTGTATCCAAGGTGGCCTGGGGCTATCATTGTTGGCCTTCACTAAAACTGAGAAACGTGAACGGAGGCAGAGTTCCCTGTGACGCATTCCCGTTACAAGGAAAATTACCTTAAATTTACGATAGCCCTTGTACAGAGAACGTGCGGAGTGAGAACTACCTTCCCTCCTTTGGAACCGCGAATGATTGGTTGATGGTTCCGGTCTCTATCATCCCTTCAGAGTGGGTGTACCTTCTTCTGGTTTGTATTCATTTTTGTATGTTGCATGGAGCTATACAAACTTTTCCATAACACCCTTGGACTTCCACCTTTCCAACAGTTTGTACATCTCTAGGTTGGTGTAGGTTTGCGGCCTCGGCATTACGGCTCCCTAATACCTGCACTCACCTTATCCTCAGACAAAATCTGGTCGTATGTTGGGCCACCCGTCTGCCCTTGTCCAAACTGACACTTCCTATCCCCTAACAAATGTCTGTGTCAGCACAGGGCCTAAAAGGAGGAAAATGGAGACTAAAGAAACAAGTGGAAAAAAACAAAAATAGACAAAACTATAATAAACGGGTTTCATTGTGTACATGTCATTGATGACTGGAAAGAAATCTCAACTGGCTCTCAAATCGATAACAAAATTCTGAAACAGCATCATGAGATTGGCGGAACAACATGGTTGGACTATGACCATAGAAAAACCAAAGGTGGTGATGGACGGAGCCTTGACAATACAAACACTTACCCCCAGTCAACTGATCCGGGTTTAATCCATCACCGTTCTTTAGCTCACTCCGCCACCCCAGTTCAGACATGGCCGTATGCAAATCAGTCTGACCCTGTGCCTCATGGGAACAGTCCAGCCCGAACTGCCAAGCCATGTCTTCCCTGGACCGGAATCAAGCTTCCCAGGACCGGTTTCTGGCATTACAGCTGTCTTCAGCCGGCTTGCTTGCTTGCTTGACTCCAGTGGCAAAGTGAGCAAGGGACTCACGTCTGAGCATACCCTGCCAACTTAGGGCGAACAAAGAAAAACTAAAGGTGGTGATGGACGGAGCCTTGACAATACAAACACTCACCCCCAGTCAACTGATCTGGGTTTAATCCATCACCCTTCTTTAGCTCACTCCGCCACCCCAGTTCAGACATGGCCGTATGCAAATCAGTCTGACCCTGTGCCTCATGGGAACAGTCCAGCCCGAACTGCCAAGCCATGTCTTCCCTGGACCGGAATCAAGCTTCCCAGGACCGGTTTCTGGCATTACAGCCGTCTTCAGCCGGGCTTGCTTGACTCCAGTGGCAAAGTGAGCAAGGGACTAACGTCTGAGCATACCCTGCCAACTTAGGGCGAACAAAGAAAAACCAAAGGTGGTGATGGAGGGAGCCTTGACAATACAAACACTCACCCCCAGTCAACTGATCTGGCTTTAATCCATCACCGTTCTTTAGCTCACTCCGCCACCCCAGTTCAGACATGGCCGTAAGCAAATCAGTCTGACCCTGTGCCTCATGGGAACAGTCCAGCCCGAACTGCCAAGCCATGTCTTCCCTGGACCGGAATCAAGCTTCCCAGGACCGGTTTCTGGCATTACAGCCGTCTTCAGCCGGGCTTGCTTGACTCCAGTGGCAAAGTGAGCAAGGGACTCACGTCTGAGCATACCCTGCCAACTTAGGGCGAACAAGGAATAATCAAAGGTGGTGATGGACGGAGCCTTGACAATACAAACACTCACCCCCAGTCAACTGATCTGGGTTTAATCCATCACCAATCTTTAGCTCACTCCGCCACCCCAGTTCAGACATGGCCGTATGCAAATCAGTCTGACCCCGTGCCTCATGGGAACAGTCCAGCCCGAACTGCCAAGCCATGTCTTCCCTGGACCGGAATCAAGCTTCCCAGGACCGGTTTCTGGCATTACAGCCGTCTTCAGCCGGGCTTGCTTGACTCCAGTGGCAAAGTGAGCAAGGGACTCACGTCTGAGCATACCCTGCCAACTTAGGGCGAACAAACAAAAACCAAAGGTGGTGATGGACGGAGCCTTGACAATACAAACACTCACCCCCAGTCAACTGATCTGGGTTTAATCCATCACCGTTCTTTAGCTCACTCCGCCACCCCAGTTCAGACATGGCCGTATGCAAATCAGTCTGACCCTGTGCCTCATGGGAACAGTCCAGCCCGAACTGCCAAGCCATGTCTTCCCTGGACCGGAATCAAGCTTCCCAGGACCGGTTTCTGGCATTACAGCCGTCTTCAGCCGGGCTTGCTTGAATCCAGTGGCAAAGTGAGCAAGGGACTCACGTCTGAGCATACCCTGCCAACTTAGGGCGAACAAAGAAAAACAAAAGGTGGTGATGGACGGAGCCTTGACAATACAAACACTCACCCCCAGTCAACTGATCTGGGTTTAATCCATCACCGTTCTTTAGCTCACTTCGCCACCCCAGTTCAGACATGGCCGTATGCAAATCAGTCTGACCCTGTGCCTCATGGGAACAGTCCAGCCCGAACTGCCAAGCCATGTTTTCCCTGGACCGGAATCAAGCTTCCCAGGACCGGTTTCTGGCATTACAGCCGTCTTCAACCGGGCTTGCTTGACTCCAGTGGCAAAGTGAGCAAGGGACTCACGTCTGAGCATACCCTGCCAACTTAGGGCGAACAAAGAAAAACCAAAGGTGGTGATGGACGGAGCCTTGACAATACAAACACTCACCCCTAGTCAACTGATCTGGGTTTAATCCATCACCGTTCTTTAGCTCACTCCGCCACCCCAGTTCAGACATGGCCGTATGCAAATCAGTCTGACCCTGTGCCTCATGGGAACAGTCCAGCCCGAACTGCCAAGCCATGTCTTCCCTGGACCGGAATCAAGCTTCCCAGGACCGGTTTCTGGCATTACAGCCGTCTTCAGCCGGGCTTGCTTGACTCCAGTGGCAAAGTGAGCAAGGGACTCACGTCTGAGCATACCCTGCCAACTTAGGGCGAACAAAGAAAAACCAAAGGTGGTGATGGACGGAGCCTTGACAATACAAACACTCACCCCCAGTCAACTGATCTGGGTTTAATCCATCACCGTTCTTTAGCTCACTCCGCCACCCCAGTTCAGACATGGCCGTATGCAAATCAGTCTGACCCTGTGCCTCATGGGAACAGTCCAGCCCGAACTGCCAAGCCATGTCTTCCCTGGACCGGAATCAAGCTTCCCAGGACCGGTTTCTGGCATTACAGCCGTCTTCAGCCGGGCTTGCTTGACTCCAGTGGCAAAGTGAGCAAGGGACTCACGTCTGAGCATACCCTGCCAACTTAGGGCGAACAAAGAAAAACCAAAGGTGGTAATGGACGGAGCCTTGACAATACAAACACTCAACCCCAGTCAACTGATCTGGGTTTAATCCATCACCGTTCTTTAGCTCACTCCGCCACCCCAGTTCAGACATGGCCGTATGCAAATCAGTCTGACCCTGTGCCTCATGGGAACAGTCAGCCCGAACTGCCAAGCCATGTCTTCCCTGGACCGGAATCAAGCTTCCCAGGACCGGTTTCTGGCATTACAGCCGTCTTCAGCCGGGCTTGCTTGACTCCAGCGGCAAAGTGAGCAAGGGACTCACGTCTGAGCATACCCTGCCAACTTAGGGCGAACAAAGAAAAACCAAAGGTGGTGATGGACGGATCCTTGACAATACAAACACTCACCCCCAGTCAACTGATCTGGGTTTAATCCATCACCGTTCTTTAGCTCACTCCGCCACCCCAGTTCAGACATGGCTGTATGCAAATCAGTCTGACCCTGTGCCTCATGGGAACAGTCCAGCCCGAACTGCCAAGCCATGTCTTCCCTGGACCGGAATCAAGCTTCCCAGGACCGGTTTCTGGCATTACAGCCGTCTTCAGCCGGGCTTGCTTGACTCCAGTGGCAAAGTGAGCAAGGGACTCACGTCTGAGCATACCCTGCCAACTTAGGGCGAACAAAGAAAAACCAAAGGTGGTGATGGACGGAGCCTTGACAATACAAACACTCACCCCCAGTCAACTGATCTGGGTTTAATCCATCACCGTTCTTTAGCTCACTCCGCCACCCCGGTTCAGACATGGCCGTATGCAAATCAGTCTGACCCTGTGCCTCATGGGAACAGTCCAGCCCGAACTGCCAAGCCATGTCTTCCCTGGACCGGAATCAAGCTTCCCAGGACCGGTTTCTGGCATTACAGCCGTCTTCAGCCGGGCTTGCTTGACTCCAGTGGCAAAGTGAGCAAGGGACTCACGTCTGAGCATACCCTGCCAACTTAGGGCGAACAAAGAAAAACCAAAGGTGGTGATGGACGGAGCCTTGACAATACAAACACTCACCCCCAGTCAACTGATCTGGGTTTAATCCATCACCGTTCTTTAGCTCACTCCGCCACCCCAGTTTAGATATGGCCGTATGCAAATCAGCCTGACCCTGTGCCTCATGGGAACAGTCCAGCCCGAACTGCCAAGCCATGTCTTCCCTGGACCGGAATCAAGCTTCCCAGGACCGGTTTCTGGCATTACAGCCGTCTTCAGCCGGGCTTGCTTGACTCCAGTGGCAAAGTGAGCAAGGAACTAACGTCTGAGCATACCCTGCCAACTTAGGGCGAACAAAGAAAAACCAAAGGTGGTGATGGAGGGAGCCTTGACAATACAAACACTCACCCCCAGTCAACTGATCTGGCTTTAATCCATCACCGTTCTTTAGCTCACTCCGCCACCCCAGTTCAGACATGGCCGTAAGCAAATCAGTCTGACCCTGTGCATCATGGGAACAATCCAGCCCGAACTGCCAAGCCATGTCTTCCCTGGACCGGAATCAAGCTTCCCAGGACCGGTTTCTGGCATTACAGCCGTCTTCAGCCGGGCTTGCTTGACTCCAGTGGCAAAGTGAGCAAGGAACTCACGTCTGAGCATACCCTGCCAACTTAGGGCGAACAAATAAAAACCAAAGGTGGTGATGGATGGAGCCTTGACAATACAAACACTCACCCCCAGTCAACTGATCTGGGTTTAATCCATCACCGTTCTTTAGCTCACTCCGCCACCCCAGTTCAGACATGGCCGTATGCAAATCAGTCTGACCCTGTGCCTCATGGGAACAGTCCAGCCCGAACTGCCAAGCCATGTCTTCCCTGGACCGGAATCAAGCTTCCCAGGACCGGTTTCTGGCATTGCAGCCGTCTTCAGCCGGGCTTGCTTGACTCCAGTGGCAAAGTGAGCAAGGGACTAACGTCTGAGCATACCCTGCCAACTTAGGGCGAACAAAGAAAAACCAAAGGTGTTGATGGACGGAGCCTTGACAATACAAACTCTCACCCCCAGTCAACTGATCTGGGTTTAATCCATCAGCGTTCTTTAGCTCACTCCGCCACCCCAGTTCAGACATGGCCGTATGCAAAGCAGTCTGACCCTGTGCCTCATGGGAACAGTCCAGCCCGAACTGCCAAGCCATGTCTTCCCTGGACCGGAATCAAGTTTCCCAGGACCGGTTTCTGGCATTACAGCCGTCTTCAGCCGGGCTTGCTTGACTCCAGTGGCAAAGTGAGCAAGGGACTCACGTCTGAGCATACCCTGCCAACTTAGGGCGAACAAAGAAAAACCAAAGGTGGTGATGGACGGAGCCTTGACAATACAAACACTCACCCCCAGTCAACTGATCTGGGTTTAATCCATCACCGTTCTTTAGCTCACTCCGCCACCCCAGTTCAGATATGGCCGTATGCAAATCAGTCTGACCCTGTGCCTCATGGGAACAGTCCAGCCTAAACTGCCAAGCCATGTCTTCCCTGGACCGGAATCAAGCTTCCCAGGACCGGTTTCTGGCATTACAGCCGTCTTCAGCCGGGCTTGCTTGACTCCAGTGGCAAAGTGAGCAAGGGACTCACGTCTGAGCATACCCTGCCAACTTAGGGCGAACAAAGAAAAACCAAAGGTGGTGATGGACGGAGCCTTGACAATACAAACACTCACCCCCAGTCAACTGATCTGGGTTTAATCCATCACCGTTCTTTAGCTCACTCCGTCACTCCAGTTCAGACATGGCCGTATGCAAATCAGTCTGACCCTGTGCCTCATGGGAACAGTCCAGCCCAAACTGCCAAGCCATGTTTTCCTTGGACCGGAATCAAGCTTCCCAGGACCGGTTTCTGGCATTACAGCCGTCTTCAGCCGGGCTTGCTTGACTCCAGTGGCAAAGTGAGCAAGGGACTCACGTCTGAGCATACCCTGCCAACTTAGGGCGAACAAAGAAAAACCAAAGGTGGTGATGGACGGAGCCTTGACAATACAAACACTCACCCCCAGTCAACTGATCTGGGTTTAATCCATCACCATTCTTTAGCTCACTCCGCCACCCCAGTTCAGACATGGCCGTATGCAAATCAGTCTGACCCTGTGCCTCATGGGAACAGTCCAGCCCGAACTGCCAAGCCATGTCTTCCCTGGACTGGAATCAAGCTTCCCAGGACCGGTTTCTGGCATTACAGCCGTCTTCAGCCGGGTTTGCTTGATTCCAGTGGCAAAGTGAGCAAGGGACTCACGTCTGAGCATACCCTGCCAACTTAGGGCGAACAAAGAAAAACCAAAGGTGGTGATGTACGGAGCCTTGACAATACAAACACTCACCCCTAGTCAACTGATCTGGGTTTAATCCATCACCGTTCTTTAGCTCACTCCGCCACCCCAGTTCAGACATGGCCATATGCAAATCAGTCTGACCCTGTGCCTCATGGGAACAGTCCAGCCCGAACTGCCAAGCCATGTCTTCCCTGGACCGGAATCAAGCTTCCCAGGACCGGTTTCTGGCATTACAGCCGTCTTCAGCCGGGCTTGCTTGACTCCAGTGGCAAAGTGAGCAAGGGACTCACGTCTGAGCATACCCTGCCAATTTAGGGCGAACAAAGAAAAACCAAAGGTGGTGATGGACGGAGCCTTGACAATACAAACACTCACCCCCAGTCAACTGATCTGGGTTTAATCCATCACCGTTCTTTAGCTCACTCCGCCACCCCAGTTCAGACATGGCCGTATGCAAATCAGTCTGACCCTGTGCCTCATGGGAACAGTCCAGCCCGAACTGCCAAGCCATGTCTTCCCTGGACCGGAATCAAGCTTCCCAGGACCGGTTTCTGGCATTACAGCAGTCTTCAGCCGGGCTTGCTTGACTCCAGTGGCAAAGTGAGCAAGGGACTCACGTCTGAGCATACCCTGCCAACTTAGGGCGAACAAAGAAAAACCAAAGGTGGTGATGGACGGAGCCTTGACAATACAAACACTCACCTCCAGTCAACTGATCTGGGGTTAATCCATCACCGTTCTTTAGCTCACTCCGCCACCCCAGTTCAGACATGGCCGTATGCAAATCAGTCTGACCCTGTGCCTCATGGGAACAGTCCAGCCCGAACTGCCAAGCCATGTCTTCCCTGGACCGGAATCAAGCTTCCCAGGACCAGTTTCTGGCATTACAGCCGTCTTCAGCCTGGCTTGCTTGACTCCAGTGGCAAAGTGAGCAAGGGACTCACGTCTGAGCATACCCTGCCAACTTAGGGCGAACAAAGAAAAACCAAAGGTGGTGATGGACGGAGCCTTGACAATACAAACACTCAACTCCATTCAACTGATCTGGGTTTAATCCATCACCGTTCTTTAGCTCACTCCGCCACTCCAGTTCAGACATGGCCGTATGCAAATCAGTCTGACCCTGTGCATCATGGGAACAGTCCAGCCCGAACTGCCAAGCCATGTCTTCCCTGGACCGGAATCAAGCTTCCCAGGACCGGTTTCTGGCATTACAGCCGTCTTCAGCCGGGCTTGCTTGACTCCAGTGGCAAAGTGAGCAAGGGACTCACGTCTGAGCATACCCTGCCAACTTAGGGCGAACAAAGAAAAACCAAAGGTGGTGATGGACGGAGCCTTGACAATACAAACACTCACCCCCAGTCGACTGATCTGGGTTTAATCCATCACTGTTCTTTAGCTCACTCCGCCACCCCAGTGCAGACATGGCCGTATGCAAATCAGTCTGACCCTGTGCCTCATGGGAACAGTCCAGCCCGAACTGCCAAGCCATGTCTTCCCTGGACCGGAATCAAGTTTCCCAGGACCGGTTTCTGGCATTACAGCCGTCTTCAGCCGGGCTTGCTTGACTCCAGTGACAAAGTGAGCAAGGGACTCACGTCTGAGCATACCCTGCCAACTTAGGGCGAACAAAGAAAAACCAAAGGTGGTGATGGACGAAGCCTTGACAATACAAACACTCACCCCCAGTCAACTGATCTGGGTTTAATCCATCACCGTCCTTTAGCTCACTCCGCCACCCCAGTTCAGACATGGCCGTATGCAAATCAGTCTGACCCTGTGCCTCATGGGAACAGTCCAGCACGAACTGCCAAGCCATGTCTTCCCTGGACCGGAATCAAGCTTCCCAGGACCGGTTTCTGGCATTACAGCCGTCTTCAGCCGGGCTTGCTTGACTCCAGTGGCAAAGTGAGCAAGGGACTCACGTCTGAGCATACCCTGCCAACTTAGGGCGAACAAGGAAAACCAAAGGTGGTGATGGACGGAGCCTTGACAATACAAACACTCACCCCCAGTCAACTGATCTGGGTTTAATCCATCACCGTTCTTTAGCTCACTCTGCCACCCCAGTTCAGACATGGCCGTATGCAAATCAGTCTGACCCTGTGCCTCATGGGAACAGTCCAGCCCGAACTGACAAGCCATGCCTTCCCTGGACCGGAATCAAGCTTCCTGGGACCGGTTTCTGGCATTACAGCCGTCTTCAGCCGGGCTTGCTTGACTCCAGTGGCAAAGTGAGCAAGGGACTCACGTCTGAGCATACCCTGCCAACTTAGGGCGAACAAAGAAAAACCAAAGGTGGTGATGGACGGAGCCTTGACAATACAAACACTCACCCCCAGTCAACTGATCTGGGTTTAATCCATCACCGTTCTTTAGCTCACTCCGCCACCCCAGTTCAGACATGGCCGTATGCAAATCAGTCTGACCCTGTGCCTCATGGGAACAGTCCAGCACGAACTGCCAAGCCATGTCTTCCCTGGACCGGAATCAAGCTTCCCAGGACCGGTTTCTGGCATTACAGCCGTCTTCAGCCGGGCTTGCTTGACTCCAGTGGCAAAGTGAGCAAGGGACTCACGTCTGAGCATACCCTGCCAACTTAGGGCGAACAAAGAAAAACCAAAGGTGGTGATGGACGGATCCTTGACAATACAAACACTCACCTCCAGTCAACTGATCTGGGGTTAATCCATCACCGTTCTTTAGCTCACTCCGCCACCCCAGTTCAGACATGGCCGTATGCAAATCAGTCTGACCCTGTGCCTCATGGGAACAGTCCAGCCCGAACTGCCAAGCCATGTCTTCCCTGGACCGGAATCAAGCTTCCCAGGACCAGTTTCTGGCATTACAGCCGTCTTCAGCCTGGCTTGCTTGACTCCAGTGGCAAAGTGAGCAAGGGACTCACGTCTGAGCATACCCTGCCAACTTAGGGCGAACAAAGAAAAACCAAAGGTGGTGATGGACGGAGCCTTGACAATACAAACACTCAACCCCATTCAACTGATCTGGGTTTAATCCATCACCGTTCTTTAGCTCACTCCGCCACTCCAGTTCAGACATGGCCGTATGCAAATCAGTCTGACCCTGTGCATCATGGGAACAGTCCAGCCCGAACTGCCAAGCCATGTCTTCCCTGGACCGGAATCAAGCTTCCCAGGACCGGTTTCTGGCATTACAGCCGTCTTCAGCCGGGCTTGCTTGACTCCAGTGGCAAAGTGAGCAAGGGACTCACGTCTGAGCATACCCTGCCAACTTAGGGCGAACAAAGAAAAACCAAAGGTGGTGATGGACGGAGCCTTGACAATACAAACACTCACCCCCAGTCGACTGATCTGGGTTTAATCCATCACTGTTCTTTAGCTCACTCCGCCACCCCAGTGCAGACATGGCCGTATGCAAATCAGTCTGACCCTGTGCCTCATGGGAACAGTCCAGCCCGAACTGCCAAGCCATGTCTTCCCTGGACCGGAATCAAGTTTCCCAGGACCGGTTTCTGGCATTACAGCCGTCTTCAGCCGGGCTTGCTTGACTCCAGTGACAAAGTGAGCAAGGGACTCACGTCTGAGCATACCCTGCCAACTTAGGGCGAACAAAGAAAAACCAAAGGTGGTGATGGACGAAGCCTTGACAATACAAACACTCACCCCCAGTCAACTGATCTGGGTTTAATCCATCACCGTCCTTTAGCTCACTCCGCCACCCCAGTTCAGACATGGCCGTATGCAAATCAGTCTGACCCTGTGCCTCATGGGAACAGTCCAGCACGAACTGCCAAGCCATGTCTTCCCTGGACCGGAATCAAGCTTCCCAGGACCGGTTTCTGGCATTACAGCCGTCTTCAGCCGGGCTTGCTTGACTCCAGTGGCAAAGTGAGCAAGGGACTCACGTCTGAGCATACCCTGCCAACTTAGGGCGAACAAGGAAAACCAAAGGTGGTGATGGACGGAGCCTTGACAATACAAACACTCACCCCCAGTCAACTGATCTGGGTTTAATCCATCACCGTTCTTTAGCTCACTCTGCCACCCCAGTTCAGACATGGCCGTATGCAAATCAGTCTGACCCTGTGCCTCATGGGAACAGTCCAGCCCGAACTGACAAGCCATGCCTTCCCTGGACCGGAATCAAGCTTCCTGGGACCGGTTTCTGGCATTACAGCCGTCTTCAGCCGGGCTTGCTTGACTCCAGTGGCAAAGTGAGCAAGGGACTCACGTCTGAGCATACCCTGCCAACTTAGGGCGAACAAAGAAAAACCAAAGGTGGTGATGGACGGAGCCTTGACAATACAAACACTCACCCCCAGTCAACTGATCTGGGTTTAATCCATCACCGTTCTTTAGCTCACTCCGCCACCCCAGTTCAGACATGGCCGTATGCAAATCAGTCTGACCCTGTGCCTCATGGGAACAGTCCAGCACGAACTGCCAAGCCATGTCTTCCCTGGACCGGAATCAAGCTTCCCAGGACCGGTTTCTGGCATTACAGCCGTCTTCAGCCGGGCTTGCTTGACTCCAGTGGCAAAGTGAGCAAGGGACTCACGTCTGAGCATACCCTGCCAACTTAGGGCGAACAAAGAAAAACCAAAGGTGGTGATGGACGGAGCCTTGACAATACAAACACTCACCCCCAGTCAACTGATCTGGGTTTAATCCATCACCGTTCTTTAGCTCATTCCGCCACCCCAGTTCAGACATGGCCGTATGCAAATCAGTCTGACCCTGTGCCTCATGGGAACAGTCCAGCCCGAACTGCCAAGCCATGTTTTCCCTGGACCGGAATCAAGCTTCCCAGGACCGGTTTCTGGCATTACAGCCGTCTTCAACCGGGCTTGCTTGACTCCAGTGGCAAAGTGAGCAAGGGACTCACGTCTGAGCATACCCTGCCAACTTAGGGCGAACAAAGAAAAACCAAAGGTGGTGATGGACGGAGCCTTGACAATACAAAAACTCACCCCTAGTCAACTGATCTGGGTTTAATCCATCACCGTTCTTTAGCTCACTCCGCCACCCCAGTTCAGACATGGCCGTATGCAAATCAGTCTGACCCTGTGCCTCATGGGAACAGTCCAGCCCGAACTGCCAAGCCATGTCTTCCCTGGACCGGAATCAAGCTTCCCAGGACCGGTTTCTGGCATTACAGCCGTCTTCAGCCGGGCTTGCTTGACTCCAGTGGCAAAGTGAGCAAGGGACTCACGTCTGAGCATACCCTGCCAACTTAGGGCGAACAAAGAAAAACCAAAGGTGGTGATGGACGGAGCCTTGACAATACAAACACTCACCCCCAGTCAACTGATCTGGGTTTAATCCATCACCGTTCTTTAGCTCACTCCGCCACCCCAGTTCAGACATGGCCGTATGCAAATCAGTCTGACCCTGTGCCTCATGGGAACAGTCCAGCCCGAACTGCCAAGCCATGTCTTCCCTGGACCGGAATCAAGCTTCCCAGGACCGGTTTCTGGCATTACAGCCGTCTTCAGCCGGGCTTGCTTGACTCCAGTGGCAAAGTGAGCAAGGGACTCACGTCTGAGCATACCCTGCCAACTTAGGGCGAACAAAGAAAAACCAAAGGTGGTAATGGACGGAGCCTTGACAATACAAACACTCAACCCCAGTCAACTGATCTGGGTTTAATCCATCACCGTTCTTTAGCTCACTCCGCCACCCCAGTTCAGACATGGCCGTATGCAAATCAGTCTGACCCTGTGCCTCATGGGAACAGTCAGCCCGAACTGCCAAGCCATGTCTTCCCTGGACCGGAATCAAGCTTCCCAGGACCGGTTTCTGGCATTACAGCCGTCTTCAGCCGGGCTTGCTTGACTCCAGTGGCAAAGTGAGCAAGGGACTCACGTCTGAGCATACCCTGCCAACTTAGGGCAAACAAAGAAAAACCAAAGGTGGTGATGGACGGATCCTTGACAATACAAACACTCACCCCCAGTCAACTGATCTGGGTTTAATCCATCACCGTTCTTTAGCTCACTCCGCCACCCCAGTTCAGACATGGCTGTATGCAAATCAGTCTGACCCTGTGCCTCATGGGAACAGTCCAGCCCGAACTGCCAAGCCATGTCTTCCCTGGACCGGAATCAAGCTTCCCAGGACCGGTTTCTGGCATTACAGCCGTCTTCAGCCGGGCTTGCTTGACTCCAGTGGCAAAGTGAGCAAGGGACTCACGTCTGAGCATACCCTGCCAACTTAGGGCGAACAATGAAAAACCAAAGGTGGTGATGGACGGAGCCTTGACAATACAAACACTCACCCCCAGTCAACTGATCTGGGTTTAATCCATCACCATTCTTTAGCTCACTCCGCCACTCCAGTTCAGACATGGCCGTATGCAAATCAGTCTGACCCTGTGCATCATGGGAACAGTCCAGCCCGAACTTCCCAGGACCGGTTTCTGGCATTACAGACGTCTTCAGCCAGGCTTGCTTGACTCCAGTGGCAAAGTGAGCAAGGGACTCACGTCTGAGCATACCCTGCCAACTTAGGGCGAACAAAGAAAAACCAAAGGTGGTGATGGACGGAGCCTTGACAATACAAACACTCACCCCCAGTCAACTGATCTGGGTTTAATCCATCATCGTTCTTTAGCTCACTCCGCCACCCCAGTTCAGACATGGCCGTATGCAAATCAGTCTGACCCTGTGCCTCATGGGAACAGTCCAGCCCGAACTGCCAAGCCATGTCTTCCCTGGACCGGAATCAAGCTTCCCAGGACCGGTTTCTGGCATTACAGCCGTCTTCAGCCGGGCTTGCTTGACTCCAGTGGCAAAGTGAGCAAGGGACTCACGTCTGAGCATACCCTGCCAATTTAGGGCGAACAAAGAAAAACCAAAGGTGGTGATGGACGGAGCCTTGACAATACAAACACTCACCCCCAGTCAACTGATCTGGGTTTAATCCATCACCGTTCTTTAGCTCACTCCGCCACCCCAGTTCAGATATGGCCGTATGCAAATCAGTCTGACCCTGTGCCTCATGGGAACAGTCCAGCCCGAACTGCCAAGCCATGTTTTCCCTGGACCGGAATCAAGCTTCCCAGGACCGGTTTCTGGCATTACAGCCGTCTTCAACCGGGCTTGCTTGACTCCAGTGGCAAAGTGAGCAAGGGACTCACGTCTGAGCATACCCTGCCAACTTAGGGCGAACAAAGAAAAACCAAAGGTGGTGATGGACGGAGCCTTGACAATACAAACACTCACCCCTAGTCAACTGATCTGGGTTTAATCCATCACCGTTCTTTAGCTCACTCCGCCACCCCAGTTCAGACATGGCCGTATGCAAATCAGTCTGACCCTGTGCCTCATGGGAACAGTCCAGCCCGAACTGCCAAGCCATGTCTTCCCTGGACCGGAATCAAGCTTCCCAGGACCGGTTTCTGGCATTACAGCCGTCTTCAGCCGGGCTTGCTTGACTCCAGTGGCAAAGTGAGCAAGGGACTCACGTCTGAGCATACCCTGCCAACTTAGGGCGAACAAAGAAAAACCAAAGGTGGTGATGGACGGAGCCTTGACAATACAAACACTCACCCCCAGTCAACTGATCTGGGTTTAATCCATCACCGTTCTTTAGCTCACTCCGCCACCCCAGTTCAGACATGGCCGTATGCAAATCAGTCTGACCCTGTGCCTCATGGGAACAGTCCAGCCCGAACTGCCAAGCCATGTCTTCCCTGGACCGGAATCAAGCTTCCCAGGACCGGTTTCTGGCATTACAGCCGTCTTCAGCCGGGCTTGCTTGACTCCAGTGGCAAAGTGAGCAAGGGACTCACGTCTGAGCATACCCTGCCAACTTAGGGCGAACAAAGAAAAACCAAAGGTGGTAATGGACGGAGCCTTGACAATACAAACACTCAACCCCAGTCAACTGATCTGGGTTTAATCCATCACCGTTCTTTAGCTCACTCCGCCACCCCAGTTCAGACATGGCCGTATGCAAATCAGTCTGACCCTGTGCCTCATGGGAACAGTCAGCCCGAACTGCCAAGCCATGTCTTCCCTGGACCGGAATCAAGCTTCCCAGGACCGGTTTCTGGCATTACAGCCGTCTTCAGCCGGGCTTGCTTGACTCCAGTGGCAAAGTGAGCAAGGGACTCACGTCTGAGCATACCCTGCCAACTTAGGGCGAACAAAGAAAAACCAAAGGTGGTGATGGACGGATCCTTGACAATACAAACACTCACCCCCAGTCAACTGATCTGGGTTTAATCCATCACCGTTCTTTAGCTCACTCCGCCACCCCAGTTCAGACATGGCTGTATGCAAATCAGTCTGACCCTGTGCCTCATGGGAACAGTCCAGCCCGAACTGCCAAGCCATGTCTTCCCTGGACCGGAATCAAGCTTCCCAGGACCGGTTTCTGGCATTACAGCCGTCTTCAGCCGGGCTTGCTTGACTCCAGTGGCAAAGTGAGCAAGGGACTCACGTCTGAGCATACCCTGCCAACTTAGGGCGAACAAAGAAAAACCAAAGGTGGTGATGGACGGAGCCTTGACAATACAAACACTCACCCCCAGTCAACTGATCTGGGTTTAATCCATCACCGTTCTTTAGCTCACTCCGCCACCCCGGTTCAGACATGGCCGTATGCAAATCAGTCTGACCCTGTGCCTCATGGGAACAGTCCAGCCCGAACTGCCAAGCCATGTCTTCCCTGGACCGGAATCAAGCTTCCCAGGACCGGTTTCTGGCATTACAGCCGTCTTCAGCCGGGCTTGCTTGACTCCAGTGGCAAAGTGAGCAAGGGACTCACGTCTGAGCATACCCTGCCAACTTAGGGCGAACAAAGAAAAACCAAAGGTGGTGATGGACGGAGCCTTGACAATACAAACACTCACCCCCAGTCAACTGATCTGGGTTTAATCCATCACCGTTCTTTAGCTCACTCCGCCACCCCAGTTTAGATATGGCCGTATGTAAATCAGCCTGACCCTGTGCCTCATGGGAACAGTCCAGCCCGAACTGCCAAGCCATGTCTTCCCTGGACCGGAATCAAGCTTCCCAGGACCGGTTTCTGGCATTACAGCCGTCTTCAGCCGGGCTTGCTTGACTCCAGTGGCAAAGTGAGCAAGGGACTAACGTCTGAGCATACCCTGCCAACTTAGGGCGAACAAAGAAAAACCAAAGGTGGTGATGGAGGGAGCCTTGACAATACAAACACTCACCCCCAGTCAACTGATCTGGCTTTAATCCATCACCGTTCTTTAGCTCACTCCGCCACCCCAGTTCAGACATGGCCGTAAGCAAATCAGTCTGACCCTGTGCATCATGGGAACAGTCCAGCCCGAACTGCCAAGCCATGTCTTCCCTGGACCGGAATCAAGCTTCCCAGGACCGGTTTCTGGCATTACAGCCGTCTTCAGCCGGGCTTGCTTGACTCCAGTGGCAAAGTGAGCAAGGGACTCACGTCTGAGCATACCCTGCCAACTTAGGGCGAACAAAGAAAAACCAAAGGTGGTGATGGACGGAGCCTTGACAATACAAACACTCACCCCCAGTCAACTGATCTGGGTTTAATCCATCACCGTTCTTTAGCTCACTCCGCCACCCCAGTTCAGACATGGCCGTATGCAAATCAGTCTGACCCTGTGCCTCATGGGAACAGTCCAGCCCGAACTGCCAAGCCATGTCTTCCCTGGACCGGAATCAAGCTTCCCAGGACCGGTTTCTGGCATTACAGCCGTCTTCAGCCGGGCTTGCTTGACTCCAGTGGCAAAGTGAGCAAGGGACTCACGTCTGAGCATACCCTGCCAACTTAGGGCGAACAAAGAAAAACCAAAGGTGGTAATGGACGGAGCCTTGACAATACAAACACTCAACCCCAGTCAACTGATCTGGGTTTAATCCATCACCGTTCTTTAGCTCACTCCGCCACCCCAGTTCAGACATGGCCGTATGCAAATCAGTCTGACCCTGTGCCTCATGGGAACAGTCAGCCCGAACTGCCAAGCCATGTCTTCCCTGGACCGGAATCAAGCTTCCCAGGACCGGTTTCAGGCATTACAGCCGTCTTCAGCCGGGCTTGCTTGACTCCAGTGGCAAAGTGAGCAAGGGACTCACGTCTGAGCATACCCTGCCAACTTAGGGCAAACAAAGAAAAACCAAAGGTGGTGATGGACGGATCCTTGACAATACAAACACTCACCCCCAGTCAACTGATCTGGGTTTAATCCATCACCGTTCTTTAGCTCACTCCGCCACCCCAGTTCAGACATGGCTGTATGCAAATCAGTCTGACCCTGTGCCTCATGGGAACAGTCCAGCCCGAACTGCCAAGCCATGTCTTCCCTGGACCGGAATCAAGCTTCCCAGGACCGGTTTCTGGCATTACAGCCGTCTTCAGCCGGGCTTGCTTGACTCCAGTGGCAAAGTGAGCAAGGGACTCACGTCTGAGCATACCCTGCCAACTTAGGGCGAACAATGAAAAACCAAAGGTGGTGATGGACGGAGCCTTGACAATACAAACACTCACCCCCAGTCAACTGATCTGGGTTTAATCCATCACCATTCTTTAGCTCACTCCGCCACTCCAGTTCAGACATGGCCGTATGCAAATCAGTCTGACCCTGTGCATCATGGGAACAGTCCAGCCCGAACTTCCCAGGACCGGTTTCTGGCATTACAGACGTCTTCAGCCAGGCTTGCTTGACTCCAGTGGCAAAGTGAGCAAGGGACTCACGTCTGAGCATACCCTGCCAACTTAGGGCGAACAAAGAAAAACCAAAGGTGGTGATGGACGGAGCCTTGACAATACAAACACTCACCCCCAGTCAACTGATCTGGGTTTAATCCATCATCGTTCTTTAGCTCACTCCGCCACCCCAGTTCAGACATGGCCGTATGCAAATCAGTCTGACCCTGTGCCTCATGGGAACAGTCCAGCCCGAACTGCCAAGCCATGTCTTCCCTGGACCGGAATCAAGCTTCCCAGGACCGGTTTCTGGCATTACAGCCGTCTTCAGCCGGGCTTGCTTGACTCCAGTGGCAAAGTGAGCAAGGGACTCACGTCTGAGCATACCCTGCCAATTTAGGGCGAACAAAGAAAAACCAAAGGTGGTGATGGACGGAGCCTTGACAATACAAACACTCACCCCCAGTCAACTGATCTGGGTTTAATCCATCACCGTTCTTTAGCTCACTCCGCCACCCCAGTTCAGACATGGCCGTATGCAAATCAGTCTGACCCTGTGCCTCATGGGAACAGTCCAGCCCGAACTGCCAAGCCATGTTTTCCCTGGACCGGAATCAAGCTTCCCAGGACCGGTTTCTGGCATTACAGCCGTCTTCAACCGGGCTTGCTTGACTCCAGTGGCAAAGTGAGCAAGGGACTCACGTCTGAGCATACCCTGCCAACTTAGGGCGAACAAAGAAAAACCAAAGGTGGTGATGGACGGAGCCTTGACAATACAAACACTCACCCCTAGTCAACTGATCTGGGTTTAATCCATCACCGTTCTTTAGCTCACTCCGCCACCCCAGTTCAGACATGGCCGTATGCAAATCAGTCTGACCCTGTGCCTCATGGGAACAGTCCAGCCCGAACTGCCAAGCCATGTCTTCCCTGGACCGGAATCAAGCTTCCCAGGACCGGTTTCTGGCATTACAGCCGTCTTCAGCCGGGCTTGCTTGACTCCAGTGGCAAAGTGAGCAAGGGACTCACGTCTGAGCATACCCTGCCAACTTAGGGCGAACAAAGAAAAACCAAAGGTGGTGATGGACGGAGCCTTGACAATACAAACACTCACCCCCAGTCAACTGATCTGGGTTTAATCCATCACCGTTCTTTAGCTCACTCCGCCACCCCAGTTCAGACATGGCCGTATGCAAATCAGTCTGACCCTGTGCCTCATGGGAACAGTCCAGCCCGAACTGCCAAGCCATGTCTTCCCTGGACCGGAATCAAGCTTCCCAGGACCGGTTTCTGGCATTACAGCCGTCTTCAGCCGGGCTTGCTTGACTCCAGTGGCAAAGTGAGCAAGGGACTCACGTCTGAGCATACCCTGCCAACTTAGGGCGAACAAAGAAAAACCAAAGGTGGTAATGGACGGAGCCTTGACAATACAAACACTCAACCCCAGTCAACTGATCTGGGTTTAATCCATCACCGTTCTTTAGCTCACTCCGCCACCCCAGTTCAGACATGGCCGTATGCAAATCAGTCTGACCCTGTGCCTCATGGGAACAGTCAGCCCGAACTGCCAAGCCATGTCTTCCCTGGACCGGAATCAAGCTTCCCAGGACCGGTTTCTGGCATTACAGCCGTCTTCAGCCGGGCTTGCTTGACTCCAGTGGCAAAGTGAGCAAGGGACTCACGTCTGAGCATACCCTGCCAACTTAGGGCGAACAAAGAAAAACCAAAGGTGGTGATGGACGGATCCTTGACAATACAAACACTCACCCCCAGTCAACTGATCTGGGTTTAATCCATCACCGTTCTTTAGCTCACTCCGCCACCCCAGTTCAGACATGGCTGTATGCAAATCAGTCTGACCCTGTGCCTCATGGGAACAGTCCAGCCCGAACTGCCAAGCCATGTCTTCCCTGGACCGGAATCAAGCTTCCCAGGACCGGTTTCTGGCATTACAGCCGTCTTCAGCCGGGCTTGCTTGACTCCAGTGGCAAAGTGAGCAAGGGACTCACGTCTGAGCATACCCTGCCAACTTAGGGCGAACAAAGAAAAACCAAAGGTGGTGATGGACGGAGCCTTGACAATACAAACACTCACCCCCAGTCAACTGATCTGGGTTTAATCCATCACCGTTCTTTAGCTCACTCCGCCACCCCGGTTCAGACATGGCCGTATGCAAATCAGTCTGACCCTGTGCCTCATGGGAACAGTCCAGCCCGAACTGCCAAGCCATGTCTTCCCTGGACCGGAATCAAGCTTCCCAGGACCGGTTTCTGGCATTACAGCCGTCTTCAGCCGGGCTTGCTTGACTCCAGTGGCAAAGTGAGCAAGGGACTCACGTCTGAGCATACCCTGCCAACTTAGGGCGAACAAAGAAAAACCAAAGGTGGTGATGGACGGAGCCTTGACAATACAAACACTCACCCCCAGTCAACTGATCTGGGTTTAATCCATCACCGTTCTTTAGCTCACTCCGCCACCCCAGTTTAGATATGGCCGTATGTAAATCAGCCTGACCCTGTGCCTCATGGGAACAGTCCAGCCCGAACTGCCAAGCCATGTCTTCCCTGGACCGGAATCAAGCTTCCCAGGACCGGTTTCTGGCATTACAGCCGTCTTCAGCCGGGCTTGCTTGACTCCAGTGGCAAAGTGAGCAAGGGACTAACGTCTGAGCATACCCTGCCAACTTAGGGCGAACAAAGAAAAACCAAAGGTGGTGATGGAGGGAGCCTTGACAATACAAACACTCACCCCCAGTCAACTGATCTGGCTTTAATCCATCACCGTTCTTTAGCTCACTCCGCCACCCCAGTTCAGACATGGCCGTAAGCAAATCAGTCTGACCCTGTGCATCATGGGAACAGTCCAGCCCGAACTGCCAAGCCATGTCTTCCCTGGACCGGAATCAAGCTTCCCAGGACCGGTTTCTGGCATTACAGCCGTCTTCAGCCGGGCTTGCTTGACTCCAGTGGCAAAGTGAGCAAGGGACTCACGTCTGAGCATACCCTGCCAACTTAGGGCGAACAAAGAAAAACCAAAGGTGGTGATGGACGGAGCCTTGACAATACAAACACTCACCCCCAGTCAACTGATCTGGGTTTAATCCATCACCGTTCTTTAGCTCACTCCGCCACTCCAGTTCAGACATGGCCGTATGCAAATCAGTCTGACCCTGTGCATCATGGGAACAGTCCAGCCCGAACTGCCAAGCCATGTCTTCCCTGGACCGGAATCAAGCTTCCCAGGACCGGTTTCTGGCATTACAGCCGTTTTCAGCCGGGCTTGCTTGACTCCAGTGGCAAAGTGAGCAAGGAACTCACGTCTGAGCATACCCTGCCAACTTAGGGCGAACAAATAAAAACCAAAGGTGGTGATGGATGGAGCCTTGACAATACAAACACTCACCCCCAGTCAACTGATCTGGGTTTAATCCATCACCGTTCTTTAGCTCACTCCGCCACCCCAGTTCAGACATGGCCGTATGCAAATCAGTCTGACCCTGTGCCTCATGGGAACAGTCCAGCCCGAACTGCCAAGCCATGTCTTCCCTGGACCGGAATCAAGCTTCCCAGGACCGGTTTCTGGCATTGCAGCCGTCTTCAGCCGGGCTTGCTTGACTCCAGTGGCAAAGTGAGCAAGGGACTCACGTCTGAGCATACCCTGCCAACTTAGGGCGAACAAAGAAAAACCAAAGGTGGTGATGGACGGAGCCTTGACAATACAAACACTCACCCCCAGTCAAGTGATCTGGGTTTAATCCATCACCGTTCTTTAGCTCACTCCGCCACCCCAGTTCAGACATGGCCGTATGCAAATCAGTCTGACCCTGTGCCTCATGGGAACAGTCCAGCCCGAACTGCCAAGCCATGTCTTCCCTGGACCGGAATCAAGCTTCCCAGGACCGGTTTCTGGCATTACAGCCGTCTTCAGCCGGGCTTGCTTGACTCCAGTGGCAAAGTGAGCAAGGGACTAACGTCTGAGCATACCCTGCCAACTTAGGGCGAACAAAGAAAAACCAAAGGTGTTGATGGACGGAGCCTTGACAATACAAACTCTCACCCCCAGTCAACTGATCTGGGTTTAATCCATCAGCGTTCTTTAGCTCACTCCGCCACCCCAGTTCAGACATGGCCGTATGCAAATCAGTCTGACCCTGTGCCTCATGGGAACAGTCCAGCCCGAACTGCCAAGCCATGTCTTCCCTGGACCGGAATCAAGCTTCCCAGGACCGGTTTCTGGCATTACAGCCGTCTTCAGCCGGGCTTGCTTGACTCCAGTGGCAAAGTGAGCAAGGGACTCACGTCTGAGCATACCCTGCCAACTTAGGGCGAACAAAGAAAAACCAAAGGTGGTGATGGACGGAGCCTTGACAATACAAACACTCACCCCCAGTCAACTGATCTGGGTTTAATCCATCACCGTTCTTTAGCTCACTCCGCCACCCCAGTTCAGATATGGCCGTATGCAAATCAGTCTGACCCTGTGCCTCATGGGAACAGTCCAGCCTGAACTGCCAAGCCATGTCTTCCCTGGACCGGAATCAAGCTTCCCAGGACCGGTTTCTGGCATTACAGCCGTCTTCAGCCGGGCTTGCTTGACTCCAGTGGCAAAGTGAGCAAGGGACTCACGTCTGAGCATACCCTGCCAACTTAGGGCGAACAAAGAAAAATAAAAGGTGGTGATGGACGGAGCCTTGACAATACAAACACTCACCCCCAGTCAACTGATCTGGGTTTAATCCATCACCGTTCTTTAGCTCACTCCGTCACTCCAGTTCAGACATGGCCGTATGCAAATCAGTCTGACCCTGTGCCTCATGGGAACAGTCCAGCCCAAACTGCCAAGCCATGTTTTCCTTGGACCGGAATCAAGCTTCCCAGGACCGGTTTCTGGCATTACAGCCGTCTTCAGCCGGGCTTGCTTGACTCCAGTGGCAAAGTGAGCAAGGGACTCACGTCTGAGCATACCCTGCCAACTTAGGGCGAACAAAGAAAAACCAAAGGTGGTGATGGACGGAGCCTTGACAATACAAACACTCACCCCCAGTCAACTGATATGGGTTTAATCCATCACCATTCTTTAGCTCACTCCGCCACCCCAGTTCAGACATGGCCGTATGCAAATCAGTCTGACCCTGTGCCTCATGGGAACAGTCCAGCCCGAACTGCCAAGCCATGTCTTCCCTGGACTGGAATCAAGCTTCCCAGGACCGGTTTCTGGCATTACAGCCGTCTTCAGCCGGGCTTGCTTGATTCCAGTGGCAAAGTGAGCAAGGGACTCACGTCTGAGCATACCCTGCCAACTTAGGGCGAACAAAGAAAAACCAAAGGTGGTGATGTACGGAGCCTTGACAATACAAACACTCACCCCTAGTCAACTGATCTGGGTTTAATCCATCACCGTTCTTTAGCTCACTCCGCCACCCCAGTTCAGACATGGCCATATGCAAATCAGTCTGACCCTGTGCCTCATGGGAACAGTCCAGCCCGAACTGCCAAGCCATGTCTTCCCTGGACCGGAATCAAGCTTCCCAGGGCCGGTTTCTGGCATTACAGCCGTCTTCAGCCGGGCTTGCTTGACTCCAGTGGCAAAGTGAGCACGGGACTCACGTCTGAGCATACCCTGCCAATTTAGGGCGAACAAAGAAAAACCAAAGGTGGTGATGGACGGAGCCTTGACAATACAAACACTCACCCCCAGTCAACTGATCTGGGTTTAATCCATCACCGTTCTTTAGCTCACTCCGCCACCCCAGTTCAGACATGGCCGTATGCAAATCAGTCTGACCCTGTGCCTCATGGGAACAGTCCAGCCCGAACTGCCAAGCCATGTCTTCCCTGGACCGGAATCAAGCTTCCCAGGACCGGTTTCTGGCATTACAGCCGTCTTCAGCCGGGCTTGCTTGACTCCAGTGGCAAAGTGAGCAAGGGACTCACGTCTGAGCATACCCTGCCAACTTAGGGCGAACAAAGAAAAACCAAAGGTGGTGATGGACGGAGCCTTGACAATACAAACACTCACCTCCAGTCAACTGATCTGGGGTTAATCCATCACCGTTCTTTAGCTCACTCCGCCACCCCAGTTCAGACATGGCCGTATGCAAATCAGTCTGACCCTGTGCCTCATGGGAACAGTCCAGCCCGAACTGCCAAGCCATGTCTTCCCTGGACCGGAATCAAGCTTCCCAGGACCAGTTATTGGCATTACAGCCGTCTTCAGCCTGGCTTGCTTGACTCCAGTGGCAAAGTGAGCAAGGGACTCACGTCTGAGCATACCCTGCCAACTTAGGGCGAACAAAGAAAAACCAAAGGTGGTGATGGACGGAGCCTTGACAATACAAACACTCAACCCCATTCAACTGATCTGGGTTTAATCCATCACCGTTCTTTAGCTCACTCCGCCACTCCAGTTCAGACATGGCCGTATGCAAATCAGTCTGACCCTGTGCATCATGGGAACAGTCCAGCCCGAACTGCCAAGCCATGTCTTCCCTGGACCGGAATCAAGCTTCCCAGGACCGGTTTCTGGCATTACAGCCGTCTTCAGCCGGGCTTGCTTGACTCCAGTGGCAAAGTGAGCAAGGGACTCACGTCTGAGCATACCCTGCCAACTTAGGGCGAACAAAGAAAAACCAAAGGTGGTGATGGACGGAGCCTTGACAATACAAACACTCACCCCCAGTCAACTGATCTGGGTTTAATCCATCACTGTTCTTTAGCTCACTCCGCCACCCCAGTGCAGACATGGCCGTATGCAAATCAGTCTGACCCTGTGCCTCATGGGAACAGTCCAGCCCGAACTGCCAAGCCATGTCTTCCCTGGACCGGAATCAAGTTTCCCAGGACCGGTTTCTGGCATTACAGCCGTCTTCAGCCGGGCTTGCTTGACTCCAGTGACAAAGTGAGCAAGGGACTCACGTCTGAGCATACCCTGCCAACTTAGGGCGAACAAAGAAAAACCAAAGGTGGTGATGGACGAAGCCTTGACAATACAAACACTCACCCCCAGTCAACTGATCTGGGTTTAATCCATCACCGTCCTTTAGCTCACTCCGCCACCCCAGTTCAGACATGGCCGTATGCAAATCAGTCTGACCCTGTGCCTCATGGGAACAGTCCAGCACGAACTGCCAAGCCATGTCTTCCCTGGACCGGAATCAAGCTTCCCAGGACCGGTTTCTGGCATTACAGCCGTCTTCAGCCGGGCTTGCTTGACTCCAGTGGCAAAGTGAGCAAGGGACTCACGTCTGAGCATACCCTGCCAACTTAGGGCGAACAAAGAAAAACCAAAGGTGGTAATGGACAGAGCCTTGACAATACAAACACTCAACCCCAGTCAACTGATCTGGGTTTAATCCATCACCGTTCTTTAGCTCACTCCGCCACCCCAGTTCAGACATGGCCGTATGCAAATCAGTCTGACCCTGTGCCTCATGGGAACAGTCAGCCCGAACTGCCAAGCCATGTCTTCCCTGGACCGGAATCAAGCTTCCCAGGACCGGTTTCTGGCATTACAGCCGTCTTCAGCCGGGCTTGCTTGACTCCAGTGGCAAAGTGAGCAAGGGACTCACGTCTGAGCATACCCTGCCAACTTAGGGCGAACAAAGAAAAACCAAAGGTGGTGATGGACGGAGCCTTGACAATACAAACACTCACCCCCAGTCAACTGATCTGGGTTTAATCCATCATCGTTCTTTAGCTCACTCCGCCACCCCAGTTCAGACATGGCCGTATGCAAATCAGTCTGACCCTGTGCCTCATGGGAACAGTCCAGCCCGAACTGCCAAGCCATGTCTTCCCTGGACCGTAATCAAGCTTCCCAGGACCGGTTTCTGTCATTACAGCCGTCTTCAGCCGGGCTTTCTTGACTCCAGTGGCAAAGTGAGCAAGGGACTCACGTCTGAGCATACCCTGCCAATTTAGGGCGAACAAAGAAAAACCAAAGGTGGTGATGGACGGAGCCTTGACAATACAAACACTCACCCCCAGTCAACTGATCTGGGTTTAATCCATCACCGTTCTTTAGCTCACTCCGCCACCCTAGTTCAGACATGGCCGTATGCAAATCAGTCTGACCCTGTGCCTCATGGGAACAGTCCAGCCCGAACTGCCAAGCCATGTTTTCCCTGGACCGGAATCAAGCTTCCCAGGACCGGTTTCTGGCATTACAGCCGTCTTCAACCGGGCTTGCTTGACTCCAGTGGCAAAGTGAGCAAGGGACTCACGTCTGAGCATACCCTGCCAACTTAGGGCGAACAAAGAAAAACCAAAGGTGGTGATGGACGGAGCCTTGACAATACAAACACTCACCCCTAGTCAACTGATCTGGGTTTAATCCATCACCGTTCTTTAGCTCACTCCGCCACCCCAGTTCAGACATGGCCGTATGCAAATCAGTCTGACCCTGTGCCTCATGGGAACAGTCCAGCCCGAACTGCCAAGCCATGTCTTCCCTGGACCGGAATCAAGCTTCCCAGGACCGGTTTCTGGCATTACAGCCGTCTTCAGCCGGGCTTTCTTGACTCCAGTGGCAAAGTGAGCAAGGGACTCACGTCTGAGCATACCCTGCCAACTTAGGGCGAACAAAGAAAAACCAAAGGTGGTGATGGACGGAGCCTTGACAATACAAACACTCACCCCCAGTCAACTGATCTGGGTTTAATCCATCACCGTTCTTTAGCTCACTCCGCCACCCCAGTTCAGACATGGCCGTATGCAAATCAGTCTGACCCTGTGCCTCATGGGAACAGTCCAGCCCGAACTGCCAAGCCATGTCTTCCCTGGACCGGAATCAAGCTTCCCAGGACCGGTTTCTGGCATTACAGCCGTCTTCAGCCGGGCTTGCTTGACTCCAGTGGCAAAGTGAGCAAGGGACTCACGTCTGAGCATACCCTGCCAACTTAGGGCGAACAAAGAAAAACCAAAGGTGGTAATGGACGGAGCCTTGACAATACAAACACTCAACCCAAGTCAACTGATCTGGGTTTAATCCATCACCGTTCTTTAGCTCACTCCGCCACCCCAGTTCAGACATGGCCGTATGCAAATCAGTCTGACCCTGTGCCTCATGGGAACAGTCAGCCCGAACTGCCAAGCCATGTCTTCCCTGGACCGGAATCAAGCTTCCCAGGACCGGTTTCTGGCATTACAGCCGTCTTCAGCCGGGCTTGCTTGACTCCAGTGGCAAAGTGAGCAAGGGACTCACGTCTGAGCATACCCTGCCAACTTAGGGCGAACAAAGAAAAACCAAAGGTGGTGATGGACGGATCCTTGACAATACAAACACTCACCCCCAGTCAACTGATCTGGGTTTAATCCATCACCGTTCTTTAGCTCACTCCGCCACCCCAGTTCAGACATGGCTGTATGCAAATCAGTCTGACCCTGTGCCTCATGGGAACAGTCCAGCCCGAACTGCCAAGCCATGTCTTCCCTGGACCGGAATCAAGCTTCCCAGGACCGGTTTCTGGCATTACAGCCGTCTTCAGCCGGGCTTGCTTGACTCCAGTGGCAAAGTGAGCAAGGGACTCACGTCTGAGCATACCCTGCCAACTTAGGGCGAACAAAGAAAAACCAAAGGTGGTGATGGACGGAGCCTTGACAATACAAACACTCACCCCCAGTCAACTGATCTGGGTTTAATCCATCACCGTTCTTTAGCTCACTCCGCCACCCCGGTTCAGACATGGCCGTATGCAAATCAGTCTGACCCTGTGCCTCATGGGAACAGTCCAGCCCGAACTGCCAAGCCATGTCTTCCCTGGACCGGAATCAAGCTTCCCAGGACCGGTTTCTGGCATTACAGCCGTCTTCAGCCGGGCTTGCTTGACTCCAGTGGCAAAGTGAGCAAGGGACTCACGTCTGAGCATACCCTGCCAACTTAGGGCGAACAAAGAAAAACCAAAGGTGGTGATGGACGGAGCCTTGACAATACAAACACTCACCCCCAGTCAAGTGATCTGGGTTTAATCCATCACCGTTCTTTAGCTCACTCCGCCACCCCAGTTCAGACATGGCCGTATGCAAATCAGTCTGACCCTGTGCCTTATGGGAACAGTCCAGCCCGAACTGCCAAGCCATGTCTTCCCTGGACCGGAATCAAGCTTCCCAGGACCGGTTTCTGGCATTACAGCCGTCTTCAGCCGGGCTTGCTTGACTCCAGTGGCAAAGTGAGCAAGGGACTAACGTCTGAGCATACCCTGCCAACTTAGGGCGAACAAAGAAAAACCAAAGGTGTTGATGGACGGAGCCTTGACAATACAAACTCTCACCCCCAGTCAACTGATCTGGGTTTAATCCATCAGCGTTCTTTAGCTCACTCCGCCACCCCAGTTCAGACATGGCCGTATGCAAATCAGTCTGACCCTGTGCCTCATGGGAACAGTCCAGCCTGAACTGCCAAGCCATGTCTTCCCTGGACCGGAATCAAGCTTCCCAGGACCGGTTTCTGGCATTACAGCCGTCTTCAGCCGGGCTTGCTTGACTCCAGTGGCAAAGTGAGCAAGGGACTCACGTCTGAGCATACCCTGCCAACTTAGGGCGAACAAAGAAAAACCAAAGGTGGTGATGGACGGAGCCTTGACAATACAAACACTCACCCCCAGTCAACTGATCTGGGTTTAATCCATCACCGTTCTTTAGCTCACTCCGCCACCCCAGTTCAGATATGGCCGTATGCAAATCAGTCTGACCCTGTGCCTCATGGGAACAGTCCAGCCTGAACTGCCAAGCCATGTCTTCCCTGGACCGGAATCAAGCTTCCCAGGACCGGTTTCTGGCATTACAGCCGTCTTCAGCCGGGCTTGCTTGACTCCAGTGGCAAAGTGAGCAAGGGACTCACGTCTGAGCATACCCTGCCAACTTAGGGCGAACAAAGAAAAACCAAAGGTGGTGATGGACGGAGCCTTGACAATACAAACACTCACCCCCAGTCAACTGATCTGGGTTTAATCCATCACCGTTCTTTAGCTCACTCCGTCACTCCAGTTCAGACATGGCCGTATGCAAATCAGTCTGACCCTGTGCCTCATGGGAACAGTCCAGCCCAAACTGCCAAGCCATGTTTTCCTTGGACCGGAATCAAGCTTCCCAGGACCGGTTTCTGGCATTACAGCCGTCTTCAGCCGGGCTTGCTTGACTCCAGTGGCAAAGTGAGCAAGGGACTCACGTCTGAGCATACCCTGCCAACTTAGGGCGAACAAAGAAAAACCAAAGGTGGTGATGGACGGAGCCTTGACAATACAAACACTCACCCCCAGTCAACTGATCTGGGTTTAATCCATCACCATTCTTTAGCTCACTCCGCCACCCCAGTTCAGACATGGCCGTATGCAAATCAGTCTGACCCTGTGCCTCATGGGAACAGTCCAGCCCGAACTGCCAAGCCATGTCTTCCCTGGACTGGAATCAAGCTTCCCAGGACCGGTTTCTGGCATTACAGCCGTCTTCAGCCGGGCTTGCTTGATTCCAGTGGCAAAGTGAGCAAGGGACTCACGTCTGAGCATACCCTGCCAACTTAGGGCGAACAAAGAACAAGCATTGGAAATGCAATAGGTCTCGCATTAGGAAAGTTTGAGCTATTGGTCTTATAAATTACATTTTTTTTTATTTTATGTTGTTTTTTAAAATAGCTAAATTAATAGCTTTATCATTTACAATGCCAATAGTTATAACTTTCGCAAATGTGACACCTATAGCATTTGTAATGCTACATGTTTTGTATTTACGTGACTTAGATGTATTGATATTACAAATACAATGGCTTTTAATTTTTTACATAATTAATACTTAAATAATTTATTTAATTTGTAATGTCAATAGCTTAAACTTTTGTAAATAACTTTTGTGAAGATTATGTTCAGTGTTTTTTATTGTGACGAAAATCCAAGAACAGAAGTGAAATATTAACATCTTTTTGTGATTTGTAATAAAGCTTGAAAGCTTGAAAACAGCTTGAAAGATTGAAAGAACATATTTGAACCAGTGATGCTGTGGTGGTGCGGAGTGATACTGTGGTTGCGCTGAGTGATGCTGTGGTTGCGTTGAGTGATGCAGTGGTTGCGCTGAGTGATGCTGTGCTTGCGCTGAGTGATGCTGTGGTTGCGCTGAGTGATGCTGTGGTTGCGCTGAGTGATGCTGTGGTTGCGCTGAGTGAGCCAGGGAGACACGGACACTGAGACACAAACACTGAAACAGGGAGACATTGAGAAAGAGAGGGAGAAAATAACACAAAGGGAAAACAGAGAGAGAGACACACTGACAGAGCGAAGGAGACAGACACTGAGGGTGACATTGACATTGAGACAGAGAGACGCTAATACACAGAGAAGGAGACACCAACATTAAGACAGGGAGACACGGACACTGAGGCAGGGAAAAACGGCACAGAGAGGGAGACACCAACATGGAGATAGGGAGAAAACATTGAGACGGAGAAAACAACGCTGAGACAGGGAAAAATTGAGATAAGGAGACACTGGCAAAGAGAGGGAAGGTACAGACTCTGAGACGATGAGATACCGAGAGCAGACATTGGAGCAGGGAGACCTAGACAAGGACATATGGACACTGAGACAAGAAGACAGGGACACACTAAGATAGGAAGACACCAACTGTAATAGGAGAGGGAGACACTGATATGAAGATAGGGAGACACAGAGTAGGCGATATCAACATGGAGTAGGACACATTAATACTGAGACACCAACAGTGAGACAGGGAGCCATTGGCACAGGAAGACACATACACTAAGACTCAGACACACAGATTCAAGTAGACACCAACAGAGAGAGGGGGGGGGGGGAAGAGAGAGCACTAATGCTGTGACAGTGATATAAAGTGACCCAAGAAACAGTGAGACACACAAAAGATCAGGGAACCACAAGCATGGATGCTGGAGCGGAATGACACGGGACACAATGAGGAGCAAGCTGCAATGCTGGAAAAAAAGAAACTGAAGGTGCGCGGCTGCTAAAATGAAATTGTGCCGTGCTTGTTTAAAAAAAAAACATAAAAATTGAAAGAAGCAAGGTGCAAGGAAAATAACGACGCGCAACGGCAATAAGGAGAAAGGCATGCCAATGTGATTGTTGGGAAATGTGAAGCTGATCCCCTCCCACTCTCCCCAATTTTTACAGACCAAGCTACACCCCTGGCAAAAGGAGCAAATGAGTTTGAAATCCGAGTTATAGTTTTCCTATTAAGTTATACAGTTGTGTTAACTCATGGTTTTGCATATGACAATTTATGAAGGAAAATCATCCGCTCAACAAACATTCTAGTGTTAAAGTACATTGTTTTCTTGTTGGTGTGCTCAGGGTTTGTGTTTGACCGACTTATATAGCTGCGAGAAGAACGCGTGGGCCATTCCACGCAACTTTTAATGGGTGAAAAGCTGCGTTTTCACCACACACAATCAACTAAACAAAAATATGTACCCTACTTTTCAAACAAAAATTACACTGTATAACCGCATGGAAATTTTAATTGTTCATGTTAGCAACAAAAATAACACTCTATAACCGCATGCGAATTTCAATTGCTCGTGTTAGCAAAAATGTATTACATGTGATTTAAGCAGTGTACAGATGCAAACATTCCCTGCCAAGTTGTAAAATAAATCACACGCCATGAAAAAAACAAGGCTTAAAAGAGGGCAGCGCCGAAGGCATGTAGGGTCGGGGTAACCCAGAGCCAATCCGTGACTGGCATTACAGGGATGGGAGCCCGGTCTGAAAAAAAAAACTAGAGATATTTAGAAAGAGGTATTTTGTTTCTGGTCCAAAATGTGTGGTAAACATTTTGTGGTTTAATATTTAGAGACACGGCGAGCTTTGTCTGCTTGGCATTCTCAGCAGAGATGTGGGGGATGCAGCAGCCCCCGGTGGAATGCTGCTGAGTATAGAAAAGAAAGAGCGATGAAAGGAGCGAGAGAGAGACAGGAAAGAGAAAAGAGCTAAAGGAAAGACAATAGGAAGAGAGCGAGTGGAAAGACGAAGGGGTTCAGAAGGACAGCAGAATTAAGGGGAAAAGAAAGGAGAAATGATCTTGAAGAAGAAGGACGAAGAGAAAGGTCACAGGGGAACAGGAAAATGAGAGAGAGGGAAAGAAGAGCTTAGATATTCATAAGCAGAGGGAAAGGATGGGAGAAGAAGCGACAACTCAGAAGGGAAGGAAAGGGGAGAAAAGGAATGAACTACGAGGGAAGGAAGATGATGACGAGAGGTGAAGAAAGAAGAAAGGGAAAAGTTGCCTGAAGGGGAAAAAGAATAGGAACATGAAAGGAAGTACATGAAACAAGCATTTGAATGCAATCGCGGCACCGAGCTGTAACTTGAGATGTTTACAGCTAAAGCACGAGTGCCGCGGCCCGCGATTGCATTGCAAATGAGAGGTGACACCGAGGGAGGGGGGTGGGTCCTGATGGGGCGGGGGAGCGGACCCTTTGATGCCGAGGCTCAGACAACAAATGGTGTGGCACACAGATTCAAGGAGACACCAACAGAGAGGGGGGGGGGGAGGAGAGAGCACTAATGCCGGGACAGTGTGTTTGACCAACTTATATAGCTGCAAAAAGAATGCGTGGGCCATTCCATGCAACTTTTAATGGGTGAAAAGCAGTGTTTTCACCACACACAATCAAATATGTCTAAACATGCTACAATCCCGTAAATGCACTACGAGAAAGTGCAGCAAATGCAGAGTGAGGTGAGGACCTCCTTGTTGTAACTCTCAATTAAAAAGAGCATCTGAGCTCTTCTAGGCTCTCTGCGCTCTGGAATATTTCGCATTTAGACACAAAAGTGAGGGCTCGAGGCTCGATGTTGTGAAGAAGCATTAAGAATAGCTTCGCTGTAAGGAGTACTTCTGTTTCATAATCATCTGCAGTGCATTAGGGCAAGAGTGATGAAGGCACACTTAAATATGTTTCCGCCGCCCAACGTAATCCCTCGCATGTGCAAAGTCAATAGTGTATTTCAAAAGAGGAGCAGCCCATGGAAGACGCTACAGTGCCTCGATGCGAAGAGTTGTATGAAGCACTACGAAGCGCTATGTAACTGAAGATGATCAAATAAGGCAATCTGATCAAGCTATTCGCCCTCCAAACGCGCTTCGCGCTTCGCCCTCCGAACGCGCTTCGGCGCCTCGCCAGTAATAGGAAGCTCTATATGAATCACTGTAAAGCGCTATGTAATGGAGCATGTTAAAAAAAGACAATCTGATAGCGCTATTCATTTTGATAAAGCATGAGCTAACCAAGTTCCGAAGAAACGTATTAAACACAAATAAATTGTGATGGGACACTTAAATATGTTTCCGCCGCCCAACGTAATCCCTCGCATGTGCAAAGTCAATTGTGTATTTCAAAAGAGGAGCAGCCCATGGAAGGCGCTACAGTGCCTCGATGCGAAGAGTTGTATGAAGCACTACGAAGCGCTATGTAACTGAAGATGATCAAATAAGGCAATCTGATCAAGCTATTCGCCCTCCGAACGCGCTTCGGCGCCTCGCCATTAATAGGAAGCGCTATATGAATCACTATGAAGCGCTATGTAATGGAGCATGATAAAATAAGACAATCTGATAGCGCTATTCATTTTGATAAAGCATGAGCTAACCAAGTTCCGAAGAAACGTATTAAACACAAATAAATTGTGATGGGTTAAACGAGGCTGGCAACAATCTTCTGGGTGTCATCTAGAAACCGGTCTTTCAAATTCAGCATCATCCTGGGAGTGTGTGTCGGAGTTGAGAGCGAGGAGAAAGTGAGGCGGCGGGGAGAGGAAAACAAGAATACATGCGACTGCAGAGACAGGCGGGGAGAGGAAAACAAGATAAAAACCGGACTTTCAAATTCAGCATCATCCTGGGAGTGTGTGTCGGAGTTGAGAGCGAGGAGAAAGTGAGGCGGCGGGGAGAGGAAAACAAGAATACATGCGACTGCAGAGACAGGCGGGGAGAGGAAAACAAGATAAAAACCGGACTTTCAAATTCAGCATCATCCTGGGAGTGTGTGTCGGAGTTGAGAGCGAGGAGAAAGTGAGGCGGCGGGGAGAGGAAAACAAGAATACATGCGACTGCAGAGACAGGCGGGGAGAGGAAAACAAGATAAACAAGACGGAGGGAAGAGAGGGGAGGGGGGAGGAGAAGTGCGACAGGGGAAATGCGAGACGGCGGGGAGGGGGCGGAGCGGGTAAACAAAGACGGACGTGCACGCGCTTTTAAGCTCAATGCACATGCGCATTGAGCTTAAAAGTCACGGGCACTGCAAGGAATCGCCACGATTCCTTGCAGTGTGGATAAAGAGCGGATAAGTCCCAATACTCTCGCCTTGCTCGATGCGCATGCGCATCGACAGGCGAGACCTAAAAACCAAAGGTGGTGATGTACGGAGCCTTGACAATACAAACACTCACCCCTAGTCAACTGATCTGGGTTTAATCCATCACCGTTCTTTAGCTCACTCCGCCACCCCAGTTCAGACATGGCCATATGCAAATCAGTCTGACCCTGTGCCTCATGGGAACAGTCCAGCCCGAACTGCCAAGCCATGTCTTCCCTGGACCGGAATCAAGCTTCCCAGGGCCGGTTTCTGGCATTACAGCCGTCTTCAGCCGGGCTTGCTTGACTCCAGTGGCAAAGTGAGCACGGGACTCACGTCTGAGCATACCCTGCCAATTTAGGGCGAACAAAGAAAAACCAAAGGTGGTGATGGACGGAGCCTTGACAATACAAACACTCACCCCCAGTCAACTGATCTGGGTTTAATCCATCACCGTTCTTTAGCTCACTCCGCCACCCCAGTTCAGACATGGCCGTATGCAAATCAGTCTGACCCTGTGCCTCATGGGAACAGTCCAGCCCGAACTGCCAAGCCATGTCTTCCCTGGACCGGAATCAAGCTTCCCAGGACCGGTTTCTGCCATTACAGCCGTCTTCAGCCGGGCTTGCTTGACTCCAGTGGCAAAGTGAGCAAGGGACTCACGTCTGAGCATACCCTGCCAACTTAGGGCGAACAAAGAAAAACCAAAGGTGGTGATGGACGGAGCCTTGACAATACAAACACTCAACCCCATTCAACTGATCTGGGTTTAATCCATCACCGTTCTTTAGCTCACTCCGCCACTCCAGTTCAGACATGGCCGTATGCAAATCAGTCTGACCCTGTGCATCATGGGAACAGTCCAGCCCGAACTGCCAAGCCATGTCTTCCCTGGACCGGAATCAAGCTTCCCAGGACCGGTTTCTGGCATTACAGCCGTCTTCAGCCGGGCTTGCTTGACTCCAGTGGCAAAGTGAGCAAGGGACTCACGTCTGAGCATACCCTGCCAACTTAGGGCGAACAAAGAAAAACCAAAGGTGGTGATGGACGGAGCCTTGACAATACAAACACTCACCCCCAGTCAACTGATCTGGGTTTAATCCATCACTGTTCTTTAGCTCACTCCGCCACCCCAGTGCAGACATGGCCGTATGCAAATCAGTCTGACCCTGTGCCTCATGGGAACAGTCCAGCCCGAACTGCCAAGCCATGTCTTCCCTGGACCGGAATCAAGTTTCCCAGGACCGGTTTCTGGCATTACAGCCGTCTTCAGCCGGGCTTGCTTGACTCCAGTGACAAAGTGAGCAAGGGACTCACGTCTGAGCATACCCTGCCAACTTAGGGCGAACAAAGAAAAACCAAAGGTGGTGATGGACGAAGCCTTGACAATACAAACACTCACCCCCAGTCAACTGATCTGGGTTTAATCCATCACCGTCCTTTAGCTCACTCCGCCACCCCAGTTCAGACATGGCCGTATGCAAATCAGTCTGACCCTGTGCCTCATGGGAACAGTCCAGCACGAACTGCCAAGCCATGTCTTCCCTGGACCGGAATCAAGCTTCCCAGGACCGGTTTCTGGCATTACAGCCGTCTTCAGCCGGGCTTGCTTGACTCCAGTGGCAAAGTGAGCAAGGGACTCACGTCTGAGCATACCCTGCCAACTTAGGGCGAACAAAGAAAAACCAAAGGTGGTGATGGACGGAGCCTTGACAATACAAACACTCACCCCCAGTCAACTGATCTGGGTTTAATCCATCACCGTTCTTTAGCTCACTCCGCCACCCCAGTTCAGACATGGCCGTATGCAAATCAGTCTGACCCTGTGCCTCATGGGAACAGTCCAGCCCGAACTGCCAAGCCATGTTTTCCCTGGACCGGAATCAAGCTTCCCAGGACCGGTTTCTGGCATTACAGCCGTCTTCAACCGGGCTTGCTTGACTCCAGTGGCAAAGTGAGCAAGGGACTCACGTCTGAGCATACCCTGCCAACTTAGGGCGAACAAAGAAAACCCAAAGGTGGTGATGGACGGAGCCTTGACAATACAAAAACTCACCCCTAGTCAACTGATCTGGGTTTAATCCATCACCGTTCTTTAGCTCACTCCGCCACCCCAGTTCAGACATGGCCGTATGCAAATCAGTCTGACCCTGTGCCTCATGGGAACAGTCCAGCCCGAACTGCCAAGCCATGTCTTCCCTGGACCGGAATCAAGCTTCCCAGGACCGGTTTCTGGCATTACAGCCGTCTTCAGCCGGGCTTGCTTGACTCCAGTGGCAAAGTGAGCAAGGGACTCACGTCTGAGCATACCCTGCCAACTTAGGGCGAACAAAGAAAAACCAAAGGTGGTGATGGACGGAGCCTTGACAATACAAACACTCACCCCCAGTCAACTGATCTGGGTTTAATCCATCACCGTTCTTTAGCTCACTCCGCCACCCGAGTTCAGACATGGCCGTATGCAAATCAGTCTGACCCTGTGCCTCATGGGAACAGTCCAGCCCGAACTGCCAAGCCATGTCTTCCCTGGACCGGAATCAAGCTTCCCAGGACCGGTTTCTGGCATTACAGCCGTCTTCAGCCGGGCTTGCTTGACTCCAGTGGCAAAGTGAGCAAGGGACTCACGTCTGAGCATACCCTGCCAACTTAGGGCGAACAAAGAAAAACCAAAGGTGGTAATGGACGGAGCCTTGACAATACAAACACTCAACCCCAGTCAACTGATCTGGGTTTAATCCATCACCGTTCTTTAGCTCACTCCGCCACCCCAGTTCAGACATGGCCGTATGCAAATCAGTCTGACCCTGTGCCTCATGGGAACAGTCAGCCCGAACTGCCAAGCCATGTCTTCCCTGGACCGGAATCAAGCTTCCCAGGACCGGTTTCTGGCATTACAGCCGTCTTCAGCCGGGCTTGCTTGACTCCAGTGGCAAAGTGAGCAAGGGACTCACGTCTGAGCATACCCTGCCAACTTAGGGCAAACAAAGAAAAACCAAAGGTGGTGATGGACGGATCCTTGACAATACAAACACTCACCCCCAGTCAACTGATCTGGGTTTAATCCATCACCGTTCTTTAGCTCACTCCGCCACCCCAGTTCAGACATGGCTGTATGCAAATCAGTCTGACCCTGTGCCTCATGGGAACAGTCCAGCCCGAACTGCCAAGCCATGTCTTCCCTGGACCGGAATCAAGCTTCCCAGGACCGGTTTCTGGCATTACAGCCGTCTTCAGCCGGGCTTGCTTGACTCCAGTGGCAAAGTGAGCAAGGGACTCACGTCTGAGCATACCCTGCAAACTTAGGGCGAACAATGAAAAACCAAAGGTGGTGATGGACGGAGCCTTGACAATACAAACACTCACCCCCAGTCAACTGATCTGGGTTTAATCCATCACCATTCTTTAGCTCACTCCGCCACTCCAGTTCAGACATGGCCGTATGCAAATCAGTCTGACCCTGTGCATCATGGGAACAGTCCAGCCCGAACTTCCCAGGACCGGTTTCTGGCATTACAGACGTCTTCAGCCGGGCTTGCTTGACTCCAGTGGCAAAGTGAGCAAGGGACTCACGTCTGAGCATACCCTGCCAACTTAGGGCGAACAAAGAAAAACCAAAGGTGGTGATGGACGGAGCCTTGACAATACAAACACTCACCCCCAGTCAACTGATCTGGGTTTAATCCATCACCGTTCTTTAGCTCACTCCGCCACCCCAGTTCAGACATGGCCGTATGCAAATCAGTCTGACCCTGTGCCTCATGGGAACAGTCCAGCCCGAACTGCCAAGCCATGTCTTCCCTGGACCGGAATCAAGCTTCCCAGGACCGGTTTCTGGCATTACAGCCGTCTTCAGCCGGGCTTGCTTGACTCCAGTGGCAAAGTGAGCAAGGGACTCACGTCTGAGCATACCCTGCCAATTTAGGGCGAACAAAGAAAAACCAAAGGTGGTGATGGACGGAGCCTTGACAATACAAACACTCACCCCCAGTCAAGTGATCTGGGTTTAATCCATCACCGTTCTTTAGCTCACTCCGCCACCCCAGTTCAGACATGGCCGTATGCAAATCAGTCTGACCCTGTGCCTCATGGGAACAGTCCAGCCCGAACTGCCAAGCCATGTCTTCCCTGGACCGGAATCAAGCTTCCCAGGACCGGTTTCTGGCATTACAGCCGTCTTCAGCCGGGCTTGCTTGACTCCAGTGGCAAAGTGAGCAAGGGACTAACGTCTGAGCATACCCTGCCAACTTAGGGCGAACAAAGAAAAACCAAAGGTGGTGATGGACGGAGCCTTGACAATACAAATACTCACCCCCAGTCAACTGATCTGGGTTTAATCCATCACCGTTCTTTAGCTCACTCCGCCACCCCAGTTCAGACATGGCCGTATGCAAAACAGTCTGACCCTGTGCCTCATGGGAACAGTCCAGCCCGAACTGCCAAGCCATGTCTTCCCTGGACCGGAATCAAGCTTCCCAGGACCGGTTTCTGGCATTACAGCCGTCTTCAGCCGGGCTTGCTTGACTCCAGTGGCAAAGTGAGCAAGGGACTCACGTCTGAGCATACCCTGCCAACTTAGGGCGAACAAAGAAAAACCAAAGGTGGTGATGGACGGAGCCTTGACAATACAAACACTCGCCCCCAGTCAACTGATCTGGGTTTAATCCATCACCGTTCTTTAGCTCACTCCGCCACCCCAGTTTAGATATGGCCGTATGCAAATCAGTCTGACCCTGTGCCTCATGGGAACAGTCCAGCCCGAACTGCCAAGCCATGTCTTCCCTGGACCGGAATCAAGCTTCCCAGGACCGGTTTCTGGCATTACAGCTGTCTTCAGCCGGGCTTGCTTGACTCCAGTGACAAAGTGAGCAAGGGACTCACGTCTGAGCATACCCTGCCAACTTAGGGCGAACAAAGAAAAACCAAAGGTGGTGATGGACGGAGCCTTGACAATACAAACACTCACCCCCAGTCAAGTGATCTGGGTTTAATCCATCACCGTTCTTTAGCTCACTCCGCCACCCCAGTTCAGACATGGCCGTATGCAAATTAGTCTGACCCTGTGCCTCATGGGAACAGTCCAGCCCGAACTGCCAAGCCATGTCTTCCCTGGACCGGAAGCAAGCTTCCCAGGACCGGTTTCTGGCATTACAGCCGTCTTCAGCCGGGCTTGCTTGACTCCAGTGGCAAAGTGAGCAAGGGACTAACGTCTGAGCATACCCTGCCAACTTAGGGCGAACAAAGAAAAACCAAAGGTGTTGATGGACGGAGCCTTGACAATACAAACACTCACCCCCAGTCAACTGATCTGGGTTTAATCCATCACCGTTCTTTAGCTCACTCCGTCACTCCAGTTCAGACATGGCCGTATGCAAATCAGTCTGACCCTGTGCCTCATGGGAACAGTCCAGCCCAAACTGCCAAGCCATGTTTTCCCTGGACCGGAATCAAGCTTCCCAGGACCGGTTTCTGGCATTACAGCCGTCTTCAGCCGGGCTTGCTTGACTCCAGTGGCAAAGTGAGCAAGGGACTCACGTCTGAGCATACCCTGCCAACTTAGGGCGAACAAAGAAAAACCAAAGGTGGTGATGGACGGAGCCTTGACAATACAAACACTCACCCCCAGTCAACTGATGTGGGTTTAATCTATCACCATTCTTTAGCTCACTCCGCCACCCCAGTTCAGACATGGCCGTATGCAAATCAGTCTGCCCTGTGCCTCATGGGAACAGTCCAGCCCGAACTGCCAAGCCATGTCTTCCCTGGACCGGAATCAAGCTTCCCAGGACCGGTTTCTGGCATTACAGCCGTCTTCAGCCGGGCTTGCTTGATTCCAGTGGCAAAGTGAGCAAGGGACTCACGTCTGAGCATACCCTGCCAACTTAGGGCGAACAAAGAAAAACCAAAGGTGGTGATGTACGGAGCCTTGACAATACAAACACTCACCCCATGTCAACTGATCTGGGTTTAATCCATCACCGTTCTTTAGCTCACTCCGCCACCCCAGTTCAGACATGGCCATATGCAAATCAGTCTGACCCTGTGCCTCATGGGAACAGTCCAGCCGGAACTGCCAAGCCATGTCTTCCCTGGACCGGAATCAAGCTTCCCAGGACCGGTTTCTGGCATTACAGCCGTCTTCAGCCGGGCTTGCTTGACTCCAGTGGCAAAGTGAGCAAGGGACTCACGTCTGAGCATACCCTGCCAACTTAGGGCGAACAAAGAAAAACCAAAGGTGGTGATGGACGGAGCCTTGACAATACAAACACTCACCCCTAGTCAACTGATCTGGGTTTAATCCATCACCGTTCTTTAGCTCACTCCGCCACCCCAGTTCAGACATGGCCATATGCAAATCAGTCTGACCCTGTGCCTCATGGGAACAGTCCAGCCCGAACTGCCAAGCCATGTCTTCCCTGGACCGGAATCAAGCTTCCCAGGACCGGTTTCTGGCATTACAGCCGTCTTCAGCCGGGCTTGCTTGACTCCAGTGGCAAAGTGAGCAAGGGACTCACGTCTGAGCATACCCTGCCAACTTAGGGCGAACAAAGAAAAACCAAAGGCGGTGATGGACGGAGCCTTGACAATACAAACACTCAACCCCATTCAACTGATCTGGGTTTAATCCATCACCGTTCTTTAGCTCACTCCGCCACTCCAGTTCAAACATGGCCGTATGCAAATCAGTCTGACCCTGTGCATCATGGGAACAGTCCAGCCCGAACTGCCAAGCCATGTCTTCCCTGGACCGGAATCAAGCTTCCCAGGACCGGTTTCTGGCATTACAGCCGTCTTCAGCCGGGCTTGCTTGACTCCAGTGGCAAAGTGAGCAAGGGACTCACGTCTGAGCATACCCTGCCAACTTAGGGCGAACAAAGAAAAACCAAAGGTGGTGATGGACGGAGCCTTGACAATACAAACACTCACCCCCAGTCAACTGATCTGGGTTTAATCCATCACTGTTCTTTAGCTCACTCCGCCACCCCAGTTCAGACATGGCCGTATGCAAATCAGTCTGACCCTGTGCCTCATGGGAACAGTCCAGCCCGAACTGCCAAGCCATGTCTTCCCTGGACCGGAATCAAGTTTCCCAGGACCGGTTTCTCGCATTACAGCCGTCTTCAGCCGGGCTTGCTTGACTCCAGTGGCAAAGTGAGCAAGGGACTCACGTCTGAGCATACCCTGCTAACTTAGGGCGAACAAAGAAAAACCAAAGGTGGTGATGGACGAAGCCTTGACAATACAAACACTCACCCCCAGTCAACTGATCTGGGTTTAATCCATCACCGTTCTTTAGCTCACTCCGCCACCCCAGTTCAGACATGGCCGTATGCAAATCAGTCTGACCCTGTGCCTCATGGGAACAGTCCAGCACGAACTGCCAAGCCATGTCTTCCCTGGACCGGAATCAAGCTTCCCAGGACCGGTTTCTGGCATTACAGCCGTCTTCAGCCGGGCTTGCTTGACTCCAGTGGCAAAGTGAGCAAGGGACTCGCGTCTGAGCATACCCTGCCAACTTAGGGCGAACAAGGAAAACCAAAGGTGGTGATGGACGGAGCCTTGACAATACAAACACTCACCCCCAGTCAACTGATCTGGGTTTAATCCATCACCATTCTTTAGCTCACTCTGCCACCCCAGTTCAGACATGGCCGTATGCAAATCAGTCTGACCCTGTGCCACATGGGAACAGTCCAGCCCGAACTGACAAGCCATGCCTTCCCTGGACCGGAATCAAGCTTCCTGGGACCGGTTTCTGGCATTACAGCCGTCTTCAGCCGGGCTTGCTTGACTCCAGTGGCAAAGTGAGCAAGGGACTCACGTCTGAGCATACCCTGCCAACTTAGGGCGAACAAAGAAAAACCAAAGGTGGTGATGGACGGAGCCTTGACAATACAAACACTCACCCCCAGTCAACTGATCTGGGTTTAATCCATCACCGTTCTTTAGCTCACTCCGCCACCCCAGTTCAGACATGGCCGTATGCAAATCAGTCTGACCCTGTGCCTCATGGGAACAGTCCAGCACGAACTGCCAAGCCATGTCTTCCCTGGACCGGAATCAAGCTTCCCAGGACCGGTTTCTGGCATTACAGCCGTCTTCAGCCGGGCTTGCTTGACTCCAGTGGCAAAGTGAGCAAGGGACTCACGTCTGAGCATACCCTGCCAACTTAGGGCGAACAAAGAAAAACCAAAGGTGGTGATGGACGGAGCCTTGACAATACAAACACTCACCCCCAGTCAACTGATCTGGGTTTAATCCATCACCGTTCTTTAGCTCACTCCGCCACCCCAGTTCAGACATGGCCGTATGCAAATCAGTCTGACCCTGTGCCTCATGGGAACAGTCCAGCCTGAACTGCCAAGCCATGTCTTCCCTTGACCGGAATCAAGCTTCCCAGGACCGGTTTCTGGCATTACAGCCGTCTTCAGCCGGGCTTGCTTGACTCCAGTGGCAAAGTGAGCAAGGGACTCACGTCTGAGCATACCCTGCCAACTTAGGGCGAACAAAGAAAAAACAAAGGTGGTGATGGACGGAGCCTTGACAATACAAACACTCACCCCCAGTCAACTGATCTGGGTTTAATCCATCACCGTTCTTTAGCTCACTCCGCCACCCCAGTTCAGACATGGCCGTATGCAAATCAGTCTGACCCTGTGCCTCATGGGAACAGTCCAGCCCGAACTGCCAAGCCATGTCTTCCCTGGACCGGAATCAAGCTTCCCAGGACCTGTTTCTGGCATTACAGCCGTCTTCAGCCGGGCTTGCTTGACTCCAGTGGCAAAGTGAGCAAGGGACTCACGTCTGAGCATACCCTGCCAACTTAGGGCGACCATAGCATTAAATACACAAAAAGTGATTGGATGAATGCTTGCCCAACATGCCACATCAGTTTGGACTGAGCCACATGCAAATTAGTCTTTACCCTGCTCTAATAGTGTTATACCACATCTACTGGAATATTCCCTGCTGTTGTCCTGGGGCCTCAGTACCAGGGGACCAAAAACTGGATAACCAAGTCCTTCTCTTCAGCACTTGACTCTCTCAGGGTAGCGAGATAGAGCACGTCCAAGGCTTGGTACCAGCTGGTAAAATCAATGTCTAGTCAGTGCTTTGCTTTTTATAAAAGAAAAGCACTTTAATACACACAAGAGAATTATACTGCACATACAACTAGGATAACAAATGAAAACCAGATATCTCTACAAGGCTCTGGTCTAAAGGCCTGACCACAAATAGTGTTATAGGGCTCCATGCTAAGCACTATAAAAATACAGTTAACATGTAGACACACAATTAGCAATACATATTCCAGACCATGTTGCACATGGTTGCTTTTATTCGATAGAGCCATGAAACCAATCCTATTGAATTGAGATAGTGCCAGCATTTGATGTGAAGTCAAATGTTCTTGATCAGCCCCATAACCCGCCACCCAAAGAAACAGAAGTGCCCTCACATTTTGAGCGAGGACACAGCTCTAGTTGTGTCAGGGATCTGATCACATGTGCCAGATGTCTTGGCACAATTCACAGGAGGCCCACTAGTCTAGTAGCCACTGGCTAGCTGTAGGAGAGTAGTGGTTTGCTAGAGTGCCAGTACACCTTGATACCCCCAGATATCACAAAAAGGAAGGTGGGGGGGCTGTACCCCCGCCACCCTTCATCAGCTACAGATTGTAACTGAATGTTCCACACAAGCTCCCACAGCACCAGGGAGGAGTCTGGCCAAAGTGATCTCACATTAAAGGACTGAGATCAAGCTACCCCGTCTCCCTCTGCCTCCGTTGATGTGCTGCAAGCTTCGTTATCTTGAGCAGCTGTCCTTGTTCAGAGCACCAACTCCACAAACCTCACTGGAACAGGTGGTACTCTGGCTGATGATGATGATTGTTGTCAAGCTGGCAAACTCCTTTTCAGCATGATCCATCCATCACAGAGAACACTTCCTCAAGTTAATCCCCAGCCAGGGGTGGCAGGGACACGGTGAGCAAGCCTCTTATCTTGCTTTACATTGTGGGCTGTAAATGGCTTGCTCATGCGGACCCTGTATAGGGTCGCCTCTTCAGAATTTTAGACCAGTCTTGAAAAACAATTGACCACTAAGGCCAGAATTTTATTACCTCTGATCGATAGGCTGATCCAATCAGAGGGTCTGCTACATTTGAATCCTGGTTGCCCCTCCAATAACAAGACACATTTATGGCATGTTCACTGGATGACCAAAGCATGCAAAGGATGACCTACTGTCTTCCCTTGCACCAGCACGGTTTATTCTCCAGAGAGGACTTTTAATTAACTTCAGACCAGAGGGGCCTGACCATCTCCTAACACAAAGAGTCCCTACTAGCAGGGTTGGACAGCTAAACACAGATAAACACAGATAAGAGTGAGTGTCTACCCCCAGTCCACCAGGCCTATCCAAGGAATTGGGAGGGGCATGGGGGAGCTGGAATGTTCAGCAAAGCAGCTTACATTACACTCAATTGCTCAATTCACTATCCTTCCCCCATTACACCCAGAGCCCTCTCAAACACACATCAGGTAGATAAAATCAACCAGACCACAGACATCAGGCATGGGAGACTGCACTTACTTGACCAGAAAGGTGGCTAGTCGCCCACCCTTGTTAGAATACAGATATCTCTGACTAGAGATTTAGTTCTTCCACCACTGTCAGTCTACCACAGCCTGTGTAGAGCGAGAGCAGTAGCCACTCTCTGTGAAGTAGGGATGCACTATGCATGACTCCCCTCAACCTCAGAGCCAAGTTCGCGGGTCTCAATCCATGAAAACAAGGAGACCCTCAGTGGACATGTATGATTGTCATGCTCTCTGATGTAGGGATCTTGAAACCATACAGTAACTTTTAAGTGACTTGCCTGGAGATCAGCATAAGGTAGGGAAAGCACTCTCAAGAGAGACATGCAGAAAACATCTGTCCCAACATATACGAAGAATCGAGAAGCAGCGGCTCCTCCACAATAGCAGAGGAGCATCACCCCACTGACTGGCTCAGAGCCAGCAAATGAAAAATAAAACGATGTTCGAACTTCGGTTTATTTTTCATTTGCGGTCTCTGAGCAAGCGCGTGCAGGTAGGGGGGGCCCCTGGGATGGAAGGGCGAGGAAGATTGGTATGTGCACTCCTAAAGTGTGGAAATGTGTTTGACCGGCCCTCACAGGCCGACCAAAACAAACATGCACACTTAGGTTTCTCCGGTCCGGCTGCATTGAACAGCTGGGCTGGAGAAACCCCCACAGACTCCCTGTCCTGAGTGGAGCATCTTTTCAGCTTGCTCAGGCCAATCCCTTGCTGCTCTCTTAGCATGAGAGCAGCAGGGGGACTGGATGGGAGTATGCCCCTCGGGCTGCTGGGACAGGGGCAGGAGGCGTGAGGCGACCTATTAGGGGGCGGGCTTCAGGTAAGTTACCATTTTTTTATATATATTATTACTACCCACTCTGTGTGTTCCTCTCCCCCTCCTGCGTTCACCCTGCTGCGTTGCCTCCACCTGCCAAACCAGCCTTTGGTGGTGGCGGCCGCCACTGCAACCGAGTCCCAACTGCCAGGCCAGGTCCTCCCCAACCTGGAGCACAAGCAACCGAAGGCAGGTTCCACCCTGATTGGGGGACATCAGTAGGGTGTAGCTTGGGACCCACATGTGGGTACACCCTTGCCACTTAGCGTGTTACATCAAATACATAGGAGGTGAATGGAAGAAAACTGGCAAAAAGTCTAACCACCGGCAATCGCTTGTAGTAGCATTACAACCCATCATTCTTTTACCCACCATACCACCTCAGTTTGGACCCAGTCATTTGCAAATCTATCTTGACCCAGCTCCAGTAGGAACAGTGCAGCCTGAACTGCCAGAACAGGACCTCCCTGAACCAGAACACAAGCAAACCCCGACAAATGCTAAGAAGCAGGTTATGGCTATAGTTTTACTTACTAGGTTTGCGCCCTATGGCTCCTCCAATAGTTTCCTTGTCAGGGGGGTTTGGCGGGCTGGTCTTGCCTGTCTGGTGAACAGAAGGATTTCTGGTGCTCTTTAGATATTGGAAAAGTCACTTATTTTGGAATAATGTACATTATATAATCTGCAGCTCCTCTAAAGAATAAGGGTTATTTGAAGCAGCATTTGCGCTATCCTTCTATGAAGCTTTTAGGGTCAGCAAGCAAAACAAAGAAAGTCCTTGGGGAAGGATTGGTTGCAGTTGCAGCATGTATAGCTTGTTTGTCATGATAAATCAATAATCAGATTGGCCCACTAAAAGACAGAACAACGTACATGTGTGGCATCATTACTTTGTAGATAGCCCCATCGTTCCTGAAAAACCCAATATTCCATATGAAGTATTTTCTGGTCTTGCAGTCCAGTTTGGACTTCCTGGCCCTGCTCACACCAGATGGGGAAATCTCTGTCACATTATCAGCTGTCTGATATTTTCACTACTGCAGCTGGCATTGATCCCAAAAATACTCTTCTCATCCTTTCAGATCTGCTGCAGCAACAGCTGGGGTCCCACACATAGTTCAATGAAGGGCAGGTCTTAAAATTGGCTTGATTGTGCTCTATGAACTACCTCTGGGTGTTGAAATGACACTATAATCACTTGTAAACACCCTAAAGCGTAACACTACAAAGACTGTGTAATTTTGTAGTCTTGTGTCACCATTATTTATACTATTGTCAGAACAAATGTGTTTTGTAATTACTTAATTTCACTTTACAATAAAGTATTTAGGAATTCACAGTGATTGCTCATATCACTTTTGGCCACTCATGGTGAAATAATTGGATGCTAATTTTATCACTCCTTGATAAGATAAAGGTTATAAATAAATAAGCAGTAAACGTATGGTTTCAATGGCCAACACTGACAAATGTGTTATTGAGAACTGGTAAGGTGTTGAGTAAATGTATCCCTTAGGGAACCCTTTCCTATGCAATTCTCTGATGGACCTCAAATAATATATTAAAGATGTAATTAGATCCATATCAGCTAGCATCAACTGGACCAGGTTTTTGGGATGAATACGGATGCTGAAAGGAAAAAAAGTGCTGAAGTGTTGAGTGTATAGTTAAAACTAATCAAATGGTTTCCCCATAAGATATTAGTGAAGGAGGGAACCATGCAAACATTTGAAAGGCTTAAATGAATTTAGTAATGAGTAGAGAGGAATTAAAGGAGGAGTCACAAAGATTATGTCGGGATACTTTAATGAAGAAATTGAAGCTTTGGAGTAGCTTGCACCAGTAGTGTTTGCCAGAAAACTAAATGGTGGTATAAGCCTAATGATAGACCAAATGTATTTAAACTCTAGTATTTAGATTAATTAGCACCGACTGTCCAACATTGATGAACCGCCATTAATTCTCAAGACTGCGGCTCTTTTTATCATTTTTCAACAATGCCTCAGCTAACAGAGCAGCATCAGTTTTTGTCGAATTCCAAAAGACAAAGCAAGAGCGGTTTAAGGGGGCAGAAAATCTAATGTTTTTCCAAGAAGATATATTGTTTTTTCAGTAGAGTGAATATCATACGACGTTGCAAAAAAAGCTGACAATTCTGAAGAAAAATGGGCTAACCATCATGAAAGGGAAATGTAAGATTGGTTTTTACAGATATTGATCTTGTGGGACACCATATAAGCATGACGGGAATGGCTCTCAAAGGATGTCTGAGCAATACCATTGTAGTTATAAAGGTATGGACTAAGTTTGTTTTTGATTCCATGGTTGGGGACATCCTACAAATGTGGATGAGAAGGATTGCAGCTATCGCCCGTGGCTAATTAAAATATCTCTTAGGTGACCTTAGCATGTAAACCTACTCGATCAATATTTATCTCTCAAACTCAGCCAACAAGCAAGCACCCACATAGCTGTAAAACTGCAACTTTGACAAGTGAACCCAAAAGGAATCACCATGCTTTTAGTTTATAGTAGCTCTTTATTAAGATGTTATGCATAGTAAACAAATAGCAGGTAGACATTGGCGTCAAAAGTAAATGACCAGTCTAAATTACATCATCATAGTGTGAAGAACTTCACACCTCTATTCAGGCACCCATTTGGGCTGTTCCAGGGCAGGGCCCAACACAGTCCCCGTACAAACAGAGGGGCCTATTAGGATGGTGGGCGGACTGCTCCCGCCAGGCTGGCGGTAGCCACCGCCAGCCTGGCGGGGTCAATCTGCCCGCCATCCGCACCTAAATTCCCCCCGCCATATTAGGATGGCGGGGGGGACCGCGGTGGAAGGAAAGACCGTCTGCCGCTTTTCCGCCCCGGTCGGGGCGGAAAACGTTTAATATGGTGGCGGTGTCTATTAGACACCGCCCACCATATTATGATGGGCTCAAACAGATGCCATTCCGCAGGCGGTCTGCACTTCGGGGGCCCCCTGCGGGCCCGCATGGTGAAGGGGGGTTGGGGGGTGCACATGGGGATGGGGGGTACCTGTGGTACCCCCCTGCATTTGCATACACAATAGGGCAGGCGCCGCGCGGTGCCTGCCGCTTTGTGTATGCAAATGCATACATGCATTTTTAGCATTGTGGCGGGCGGTGCTGAGAGCACCGCCTGCCACAATGTTAAAAATGCATGATGCGCCCGCCACTGTGGCAGACCAACATCAAGCCATGAAAGGGGATCAGCAGAAGGAAAGGAAGTGTCCCATCCATAAGCGTGCAGGAGGGGCAGCGGGGGCAAGGATATGACCACGTTAATAAGTGATGTGTTGTCAACTGTCGGACGGAAGCCTCCAACGAGGGTTCCCCATCGTTTAAAGAAGCATCAGTCAGTGAGTACCTGGTTTCAGGGTGGTCTCTCATCATTCCTTGCGGACAGACTGCAGAGGTATGTGTTCCACGCACCTAACAGAGGAGTCGCTACTTGCAATAGGGGAAGTGAGTGCCACGTGGTCATCTCAGGAGAGGTCTTTAGGTGAATGAATGGCAAATCTGCGAACTTAGAACGTAATCACCATTATCATGCATGCCTACAAGGAAGACCCAGAAAACACTCTTCATATTACCATCATTCCCATGCAGAATAAAAATTGGTCCATTCCAAGTCACAATAGAGGAGCAGGAGGAGCTAGAAAACCCTATGAAGAAAAGAGCATCTGGCAGTCCCAGGCAGTCCAAAGGAGAACCCCAGAGCATTGGATCTGTGAGCCACACTGTGAAGGCTGGGGAAGCAAGGATGTTGGACAAGTTGGACCAATAGAGGATGGAGAACAGTGCCTTAACACTAAGCAGTCAGCCCATGATATCTATAAGGTTGTACCGAGTGACTGTTATGCACCCATTGTACCCACCTCCAATCATGCTTCCAAGATGCCGACCATCTTGCTGGAAATAGGAGCAGCAACCTCTCCAAAAGTAGACATGGGAGCAGCTACATTTCATCAGGCACAATGTGACGATTGAACCCCTGTCTGATTTGCAGAGAGATGTGTCCATGGAGAATAAAATGGAGCACTGGACAAGGGAATGAGAGGGGAAAACGTTGGAGCCTGGAATATGCAAGGGCAGAAGACATTTTTTTCACAATGTAGGACACATCGAGAAGGTAAGCAAGATAATGTTAAACTGGAGCTGAATTGCACTCTTAAATATGAGGTACTAACCCAGCACCAACCAAGACAGGCCCAGCTCTGAGCTTCTTCAATGACTGCACACGACTCCCCTTGGGAATCACTAGGCCAGCTCCAAAATGTAACGCAAAGAAGGAAGGCTAATGGAAGTGTTGAAGTGGATTTTACAAAGCTAACTTTTGGGTAGCATTTTCATACACACAGAATGCTGCCCTAGATGGAAAATAAAACTAAAGATTATCTAGGAAGCAAAAATGTGGCTGGTATTTGAGTTGCGGAATATATATTGGTATCATCATACCTCTAAGGTCAAATTCATTATTCCACCAATTAAGACATGGGTCCAGATGTATCAAGATACACTTTTGCGATTCTCAAATAGTGATTTTTAAGGAATCGCTATTTGAGAATTGCAAAATGGTATGTATGTAGAAATTCGCTATGTTTTAGCGATTTCTTAAAATTCCTTAATTGCAATTAGCAAATTGCTAATCGCAATTAAGGAAAAATTTCACATTAATTTCTATGGTCCAGGAGGCCCATAGGAATGAATGTGAAATTATTCTCAATTTGCGATTCACAATTTGCTAATCGCAAATTGAGAATAATTTCAAGGTTGCAGGTGTGTCCAAAGGACACCCTGTTGCACCCCTGAAATAAGCATGGGTGCACATGTGGTGCACATACACGCCCTAAGTGCAAGTATGTGCATCACATGGCACTTTGAATAATGCAAAAATGGGCATTTTTCAAGAAATTCTCAAAATTACCACCAACTTGAAGTTGGTGGTAATTTGCGATTCCTTAGGGACAATTTTTTTTGCTTCATACATTGGGCCTTATTTATGAAGGCCTTGCGCCGCCGGTGCGTCACTTTTAAAATGGGAAAAAGTGACGCACCGGTAGCGCAAGGCCTTCATAAATAAGGCCCATTGTATTTAAGGAATAGCAAATTTTGAGATTCCTCAAATGCAATCGCAAAATAGGGAATCGCAAATTTGCGATTCCTAATTTTGCACTGAAATTTGCTACATACATACCATTTTGCTCAAATGAGTTTGCAAACTCATTTGAGCTTCATACATCTGGCCCTATATCCTGTTTGCGAGTTACTTGCCATATTGTTTTAACATCATTTGCCCCCTCTCTGTAAGTTCAATCGTGGACAAATGTTCACTGAAAGCCATAGGGTCCTCCACCATTGCTGAACACTCTTTTGAGTACCATTGCTACAGTAATTAAAATAATGGTCGTTGTTTGAAAAATATACCTCTTAAAGTGGCTTGAATATTTCATGTTTAAAGTCTGAGGTCAAGGAGTAATGAAAACTGTTGGGAACGTTCACAGCTACTCCCCCCGGAGGACTCAGGCTTGCTCTGTAATTCATATTCAATAACAGTGGTACCTTGCATTTTTGTGTCCTAAAAGAAAGGAAAGGGTATTTCTCGTTTGTTTGGTTGTTTTGATTGCTGCCTGCATAGAACCTACTATTATAAACGCCATTACCCATTCGTTTGATTTCTAAATGTTCAGAATGGCCCTGGAAGATGGCCTGCAGCTTTTTATGTAGTATATTTAACCACCTGGTAGGATGGTATCAGAATCTATCATGTTGGCTATTCTTTTTTCCTGTAACCATTCAGTTCATCCACCAGATCAAGGGGCTGCAAGGACATCCCTAAAATACTTACCAATTTCAATACTACCTATGTAGTCCTTATAAACCTATTAAAAAATTGCCTCGTCAACCCAAATTCTAGGATTCCTGAATTTCATCTTTTCTCATAAGGCAGCCATCAAGATGAGAAGAGTGACAACTAATAACTATCTGCTACGCAGAACTGTCTACTACTTTCCTACTGTTTTAAAAATTGCTTCTCTGTCGAACAGCAGAATGTGCATTTTTGTCTGACATTAAATACTAATTCATTTGGTTTACTTCAAACACTTGCCATTAGCTTTCGGTTTCATGATATTCTTGAAAATGTCAACAAGACCCACTTTGTTTGCTTTTCGTAAGTATTTTGGCCCTGAGCTCTTGGAGATCAACTGGTATCCCCCTAAATGTTAAAAGAGCTTATTGGTAATTAGCTGAATGGAATTTATTGGCTCTAGAAAAAAAAACTGGTAGAATAGGTTAGATTGCACAACGTTTGTCTTTCACATAGTCAGTCCTTCCACCAAGTCTGGAACTAATTCTATGTAGGTACTAAATCTGTAGCAAAGTCTCCTGCAAAGCAAGTAAATCAATGACTAAAGAAGAAAACTACTAATTATCATGTACCCCACATCTGGGTTTCTCTACTGAGAGCAGTAAAATAAGAAAAGCTCTACTGTCACTGGCTAAATTGGCAGAAGTAAACGTATTTGTTCCTAAAGTATAAGCTGTGTACAGGGAGATCATCAAAGAACCGAAAGAGGGACACCGTGCCCTAAATAGGACAAGCATTTGCAATGCAATCGGTCTCGCCTTTAGGACCTTATATGTATTTAGCTAAGCAGCACATTAGCCTGGGTGCTGAAACATCTACTGTTTTTTAACATGGAGGGAAAGTAAGCACCAAACTGCGTGACACTCCAGGTATGGGAACACATGGAGAGAAATATTGCCTTTCAGCGGGAAATGGTATAGTCCAAAGCTGTTTTTAATATAAAATCAGGGCCTTTGGTGGTCATATCACTCAAAATACAAGATTTGAAAAAAATATTATTGTCTGCGGGTGCTTGTGGAAGACAATTTCTAGGGACTGGAATCTAGAGAATGCTAAAGTGATTCTGGCAGTTTTTAGACCTCTGCTGTTTTTTTTCTATCAAGAAAGTTAAATAGAGACAGGTGCCAGGAAAATATAAAAAAGAAAGTCCCGCAGCAGAAAGCAATTCTGGTATTTTACTGACCTCTATTGGTCGTTTTCTAGCAAGACAGTTAAATAGAGGCAATTGAACAGAAAAAAAGTCCCTAAACGGAAGCATACAAGTCCTAGGGCTGATCTCCAGAGCCTACAAAGGACATACACAAATAAGCATATACTAAAGTATATACAAGAGGTCTGGAATGCTCGACCTAAAAAACAGAAAGGGGCGGAGAAAGCAAATTATGCAGTATCATTTGCTTTCTCCACCCTTTTCTGTATGGGACGGAAAAAGAAAATATGTAAATCCCAATGCATGCATATCATGTGATGAGTGGGAATTAAAATTCAGTTTGTTATTTTACGACATGGAGCAAATTGTCAATTATTACAATGATTTGACTCAGGCTTCTTTAGAAAAATTGGCGAATAAGACATAATTTTCCCTGAAAGAATTTAGGGATGCATTGGCTTCCATCGACCTTGGAAAGCGTCCATATTGGGCATGAGCAGATCTATTTAAGCATTATGTAGATGTGAGGGTCTAGCTACTACTGGTACTCTAAATTGCATATTAATTTCAAGCAAATATCTCCTTTGGTTGTTTGTGGTATAAAATCAGCCCTTTATACAGACAATGTAATAAGGAACCCCTCTACCAATCATTTCCATGTCACTGTGATGAGTGCCACTATGTCAGGAAGCCCTGCTTTGACACCAGTACATCATGGAGATTACACTATCATTGGCTTCCGTTACTCTTTTTTAAAATAATTCAGTAACTCTAACCTGCAACCAATTTATATTAACTACATTTATCGATGTAGGTAGCATTGGTGATCTAGTAACGGGGTATAACTATCACTTATAACCCATACTCCCTCCTTTACAACGTGGGTACAAAGTTTGGTGAACTAGGGCTAAGGCTACGGGGGACCCGCTGCACCAAAGCAAAGTTCAGCTCGCCTCATTGAAAGTTAGGCGGAACATAGGTATATAGATAGTGGAGATGGCTATGTCTATTTATTATTTATTTATAAAGTCCCTTTGCCTACGTAAATCTCTGACAGCCAGGCGGAATAAGGGATGCCAGAGGTTTGGAAATTTGTTCACTAGACCTAGGTGGAATTTTTACTTCTCCTGGCCGAATCAGAGGAATTTGGTAATTGCGAGTTACTTCTGTTATGCGGAATTACTGATACATTCTGCTCCTCTGCTGGCGGAATTAACTACTTTAATCTGCAGTGGTTTCTACATAGAGGGACTTGAATATTTTTTTAAGGAACAAGATGATCATGTCTGACACCATACTCATTATTTACATTTCCTGTGACTGTATCTCATAACTGTGACTGTATCAAAATGATATGGTATACGGTGTGACAAGTGGTGGAGTGTTGTAAAGAGTGACCTTTCTCATCCAGAATAGCTCCAAGTTTGTACACAGCAATGGGAACAGCCATTTCCAACCCTTGCCTGGGGCAAAAGCAGAGTTGATAGGAGTCTAGAACATCAGAACATTTACTCATGACGGTGCCTGAGGTGGTGTTCCGCTGACATCTGTTGGCAGAGAGAAAATAGAGACGATTGGGCAGAATTTGTGCCCTTGGTCATATCACATGACAAAGTATGCTCATATATGGTCAACACGTTTACCAGGCAGAGTCAGAACTGACTAAAGCCTTTGACAAGCAAAAAGTTGATCTCATGTGCTCTAGCAATGGCTTTTACCTCTGAATGGCAGAACAAGTCTTTTGGCCAAGGGTAAATTACATGCCACAGGAAGAGTAGCTGCAACACTAAGCTGATTGGTCAACCAGGGAGCCCTAGTGTCTCCCCAGTAACTCTAAATGTTCAAATGTTTGCTACTATGAACGTTTAATACTTCTTCATGTCATTCTTTTTGAGATACCAATCAGTATGTTTTTTTTTAGAAAGGACATATCAAACTTTACATAACCACTTATTGCTTTAAAGGCATTAATTTGTTAATTTGTGTGGATCCTCAAAGAGTGTTGGAATTTGTTAGCATGATATGACTTAAATCATCCCTATGTGACCTCTTGACATCCAAACAAAGTGAGAGACTATTTTTGACTGTGTGTGCTATACGAAGAAGGAAGCAGAGGAGCAAACTAACCAGCAGCCAAACGTCTACAGTATGGTGGTTCAGGCTGAGAGTGACCAAACCCACAGATGAAGCTTTGCTGCAACAACGTATTAAAACGGAATAAGGGAGGTCACCAGGTGTAGCGACTTGTTTGCTTACCTTACACTCTTTAGAACCTGGTTCTAATCATACTTCAGCACTTTGATCACAAATCATGGAATTTTATACAAATCAATATATCCCCATTTTGTGATTTCAAAAAGCATAAGCTGTTTAGTAGTATCCATAATCAATGGCGGCTCCTCCACTAAGGCGGAGGACGATTCCCCTCTGCTTTCGGAGCAGTGTAAAAGGAAAAATAAAATGAATCATACCATAAGTTATCATTTTATTTTTCGAATCTTCCAGCCAGGTTGAGCGGGGCGGGGCTGGGCTCCCATGACATCGCGGGAGGAGCAGTGGTTGCTGCTGCACCTTCATAGCACATGACGGTTTGGTCAGCCATCTTGTGCCAGCCAAACAATCATCCACACTTTGCATATTCTTGACCAGGCTGTAATGCACAGCCCAGTGGAGAACATGCACAGGCTGTCAGTCCCCGTCTGAGCACCGCCCCGCCTTTCCACAACCATTACCTACAAGCCGCCACTGTCCATAATGCAAGCTCACAACCTCTTCCACATCACACCGTTATCGGTAATCTTCAATCGGACCTCTTTCAAAATCCCCTCTTTGTACACAACTTTGAGTTTGTTTCGCTTCTCCTGTAATACATTTGTTATCTGTTAAGTACTCAACTGCTCATTGAAACTTGCTTTGTATAACATCAAATACATTGAATAATAATTAACGTGATGTACCAAGAATCGTGATGAAAAGAAAGCGGTTAAAAAGGTAAAATAGATATATATTTCTGTGTGAAGGTAGTTGACAGTATTTCAGAAGTACATAACACTGAATGTGGTACCAGAATATCTGCTGACATAAATATTGTGGCCTAAATCTCGTTAAAAAAGATGATATTGTTGTATAACCTTACCACAACTTTATAATACGCAAAGTTTTGAAGATTTGCGCTCAAAAAAGGTAATTGCTATAAAAAGCAATATGAAATCACTGTAGTTTTCGATTTGGGAGCAAATAAAATAATGTCTGGCATTGTTTATTGACATTACCCAGCACATTTGGCCCCATCACACCCTAGCTCTATCGGCACAATGCCTTATTCATGCTTGCATTAGCGGTAAAATTGTGCAAACATTTTTGCAACTGTGGAAAGAAAGCTAGATCATGTATTTTTCATCTTTCAAAGTTAGTAGTCCTTGATTGGAATCAGAAGAAAAAAAAACTTGCCTTGAGGCCGGGTCCCGTGTCTTCTCTGCTCCTGCTCTCCTGCCTCCGACTCTGACAGGAACACGAAGCAGGCAGCCAGGCTCCCTCCCCTAAGCCAATCACAACGCTGCAATGTAGCATTGTGATTGGTCAGAGCGCCGTGCCACGACGAGACAGACAGGGGCTGGAGGGGTGGGCATGTTCGCCATGCAGGCTGTAATGAAGCCTGCATGTAGAATGGTGGAAGTGCGCAGGACTGTTATGGGCGGCCCGATAGGGCTGACCAAACAGTCATTGTGCACTTAGGAGTGGGCAAACCACTCCTCCCCTGCCCTGAGAACAGAGCAGCCCCGCCTACCCGCCCATTGCAAAGCAGCAGAACACGAGGCATAAAATGATAATAACTCTAAGTTATTATAATTTGTTTCCCACTGCTTAAAAGCAGTGGGGTGACGCTATTTCGCCATAGTGGAGGACCCGCCCATGCTTGCAGGCATACAGATGTACACTTGGATGAGTGGTAAATGATTTATAAGTAGTTAAAATACTTACCCATCGAGGCTTAATTGATTCCAGTCATTATCGTTGAACATGCACCTCTTTATTATTCTTCCTCTGGACACATTCCCTGCGGTTTAATGGGGTGCCTTAGCATCTGCCACATCCCAGGTTCCAACCCCATTGGATCCCTAACAAGAGTGTGATGCTTCAGAGAGAGGAGGACAACTATGATGCAAGAACAATCTGAGCATGAGTGTCCAGAGTTGGAATCTTGAATCTTGACCACAATTGTGCCAAGGCCCAAGACACTTGGCGCGATTTTTAAGAACTCTACAGTGGATTATTTTCTATAGTGCCTCTAAATCTCCCTATCTGGTCCCATGGTCAAGAGATACTCCAATGGCATCATAAACAGTAACACCCTGCTGCAACTGTAAACACTACGGGCTAGAGCCTTGCGTTAGAGACCTCTTTTCTTCCATAAGATGCATGAAATTAACAAAGTTATCCTTACCATCTTTGTTAAGACTTAAAATATGAGATGAAAAATTCCTCAAATGTAGTTTCTCAACTTAATCAGTTGATGGGTGAGAGGAGAGCATGTTTCTACTAGAGGGAACATCGCGGAAGGGGCTCACCATCAAATCTCCAAAGTCTCTCACTGAAACTACAGCATAAGTAAAAAGGCAGCTAAGTGTAGCATTTCTGGAGAACAGCCAAGTGTTTGAAATGGTTGAGTGAATAACATTGTAGAAGAAATTCAAACGAGTGAGCCTTGGTGGCACATCAGAAGCAACCTGTATAAATCTACAACAGAAAACAACACACCCAAGTCAAGGTAGGACTTAATGGCCAAAGAAGGAGGAAAAATGAAGAAAACAGAGGCGCACAATAGCTCCTTTTTGTGCCAGCGCGCATTCTTCTTAACACTAATATTTACTCAGTCCTGGTATGTGCATAAGATGAGGACCCAAGCACTGACATCAGGAAAACACTTATCCTGCTCCATGCCAATAATTTGGTGCTTATAGAAAAGATGGCAAGCCCTCTATGGAAACTACTTGCCACAAAAAAAGTTAATGCTGCAGCAACAAAAGAAAATACACAAATAAGAACGATAATCAGAAATGTAAACAAGAAAGTAACAAAGCACAACGTAGGCATAAATTAATCATTATCAGGAGTAAGGAGCTTACTTTCTTTCTAGTGGAGAGAAAGCATTTAGCAACTCTTGTCTGTACCAGAGAGTCTTTTTGGTGGGTGGTCAAGGAATGTTAAAGAATAAGATGTTTGTAGATAGCACACCTGCAATCCAATGTGCATGCAGAACTTGTTGTCTAAATGTAACTTTGTTAAGATTTAAAAATGTAATAAAACCCCATGAAATGTCCCTACCATACTGGTGATAGGGTCAGAATGGCATAAACACTTTCCACACTTTTAAATGTTGATATATAGGGGGGGCGTGGTTAGGGCGCTGATGAAGATGGCCGCCTAGGATTTCGCTCCTCCACATCGGGACTGCTGTAGAGCCTGCCGGTGCACTTTCCGTTGCACTTACCGCTGGGAATTAGCCGCATTGCTTGTCCGAGGATGCAGTGCCCGCGGTGAGGTGTTTTTTGTATTTAAGCGCGACGCGCTTCTTCTCGTTCCCGCTTCTACCTTCATCTCTTCACGGCGCTCGCCATATTAGGTGCACGCCCAACGAGTCTCAATCAGCGCTTTACACCTCAGCGCCTTGCTGCAAATGCCTCATTTTACTGTTTACTGCAGTTCTCACATTACTCCCACCGACAGCCTTTCATTTTAGCCTCCTCCTCAGGAACATGCATATTCTTTTGTTTTAGCTTCTTTGCTTACTTGTGACTGAGAGGCTTCTTCATTTACAAGTCAGGCCACATCAACCTAATTTGGGATGTTTTCTTCTGCAAAGAACCCAATCTGCCTGCTTCCACCAGGAATATGTGTGTGAAAGACCACTGCAGTTCTATTTTCACCTCATTTACCTTATATGTGGCTGCCTTTTCTTCACGATATCCGCCATTTTAGGAGAATGTTCTAGCAACAACTGACCCTTTCACACTACTATTGAACTACCCCATATACCCAATAATTTTATGCAGCTTCTCCTTCTCAGTTTATTTTTTCTATTATATGCACCGTCCTTACCGAACAAGTGTACTTATGACTCTTGCCTTCGTCTGCTACAAGGATCTCCTCAACATGGCGCTGTGGTAATTGGTCGCTGTTGTGACTGACTTAGTTCACCTCCCTCCACAGGTTAATGTTTCTTGATTTACCTGGATTGACCACTGTTTTTGTTGTCGGCAACTGCTTACCTACGTCATTCTGCTATGCTGCTAACATTTAAGCGCCCACCTCTATCTTATTGAGGTTTATATGCAGTCTCATTTTTATTAACTAACGCTTTATTTTACTACCTAACATACATCTGTATATCACTCTTATTATCATTGTACGTCAGCCGCTTATAGGAAGATTGCGCAAGCCTAAATTTGTTTTTTGTGCCATCAAATAGCACAGTCTTGACACCTGCATCATCATCTTCTCCACCAGAACTGAACTCTTCTCCAATTTCAGATCAAATGGCTGGAGTATCCTCTCATCATGCTTGGACCGGGCAAGCTGTGCCAAGCAAATCTTCTCCCATTTCTTCAACTAAACGTTTGAAGCATGATCCTCCTTCTACTGACAAACCTTCATCTACCATCTCTATGGAGTTGCTATTAGAGGAAATACGTGCTTTGAGACCGTTTGTGGAGGAAATAAACAATAAAATGCAATTTCTTGAGGAAAATGGTCTACCTTAAATAACAGAGTGACTTCTTTGGAACAACAGTCCTCAGAAATACAGGTTAATTCCCAACGGATCTCATCTTTAGAAAAAACAGTTCTCAGCCTCCAGCAGCACACTGAGGACTTGGAAAACAGAAATAGGAGGAATAACCTACGTACATATGGCCTACCAGAATCCTTGCAAGGGGATGACCCTGTGTCGTTCTTCTCTTCTTTGCTCCCGAGACTCCTAGAGATGCCTTTGACTACTTCTCTCAGCATCCAAAGAGCTAATCGACTAGGTCCCAGACTTTCCTCTTCAGCTGCTCCAACTAAACCTCGAGGTGTCATTATACTTTTTTTTAAATTCACGGATCTCCTTTTGGTTCTCTCTGCTGCAAGATCTAAACGTCAAATCTCATGGTTGGGTCAGAGGGTATTCCTATCTCAAGATGTCTCCAATGCTACAGCATACAGAAGAAAAGAGTTCCTGAATCTTCATGCTCCCCTTCGATCCCTTGGTGCCAGATATGGTTTATTCCATCCATGTATTATCAAAGTTACCTATCAAAATAAAACTTGGACCTTTCAAGACCCGGCGGACCTCAAGAACTTTATCCTAATTCATACCTCTAATGGCATGGACACTACTAACTCTTCTAATGGTTGATCATTTAACCCTCTTTTTTCCTTACAAGTTTCTTAGTGATATTTTATATCCTCTTCTCTTTTAACTGTTATACAATGATTCGTTTTGATGCTATTTATGGACTGCTCATATTTTTCTTGTTCTCTTTCTGGGTTACTTCTTTAGTAGCTGTTTGTTTAAAATCAGTAGTATGTCTCTCAGGTTTATCATGTTTCTAGTTCATGTTATTTCGTTATTCTTTGTTCTTTTTTCATGCCACCATCCTTGTGTTAATTGTTTCTTTCGGTTCTTTTTTCTTATAGACCTCTCTATGTCCCCTCTATCCAATTCATATGGTGTTCCTTCTCGTGTCTCATTCCCGTCCTGATGCGGTTCGAAGTCCCAGTTTTGGTTTGTCCGTCTTGTTGTGCATCACCGTTGTTCCATTGTCCTTCTTTTTCTCCCTTTCAGGTATGGTAATCTCAGTCGTCCTTCTGGATATGTACTGTCTCTTATTTCATATCTTTTCTCTGCTCCTTTCCCCTTTACTCTTCTCCCTTTCTTTTTCTCTTTAGCACCCTCTTCCTGACTCTATCTCTTTTGCATACCTCTCATGTATATTTCCCCAGTTTTCTTTTGGATATGCATTACCTTTCCTCATACTTCTTCTTTTCTATCAGCTCTTCTTTATATCTGTTTAATCTCACTTCCGCATCTTTACATTGGCTTTTTCCTCTTCTTTTACATGTTAATCCATACCTAGTTTTGTATAAGTCTTTTCAATTTTTAATGTTTCCACATTCAGAGTAATTTCCTGGAATGTAAAGGGTTTTCTTAGTCAGATTAAAAGACAGAGAATACTTTCCCACCTTGCTTTGTATAATCCAGATATAGTTTTCCTACAAGAAACGCATCTAACAGAATCTGAATCACTTAAATTAAAAAGAAGCTGGATGGGTACGGTTTTATTCTCCCCGTCTACAAATAAAAAGAATGATGTTGTCATCTTATGTCATAAAAAGTTGAAATCTAAAATCTTATCACAAGAGAATGACATGGATGGTAGATGGGTCTTAGCAAAGTTATCAATCAATTCTGTCCCTCTAATTATTTTCAATGTTTATAGCCCCACACAACCTGATGGTACTTTTTGGCCTATGATCATGGAAAAGTGTATTCAATTTCGAGATGATTTCTTCATTTTGGGAGCTGATTTCAACCAGATCGTTGATCCATTTCTAGATTGCAAATCCACAGTCCGCTTTACTCCTCATAAGTCGCACAAACAGTTTCTTGACACCATTTCTCAGACAAATCTCATGGACTCCTGGAGGCTTTTTCACCCTGACACTCTTGATTACTCTTTCTTTTCTCCTCCTCATGCTTCTCTTTCTCGCCTAGACTATATCTTTCTCTCTCAATCCTTATGTCAAAATCTATTGTCTTCTTCTATTGAGCCCATTGTCATTTCTGATCATGCTGCAGTTGTTACAGACCTCGACTTACTTCCTCCCTGCTCAAAATCCTCTCGCTGGCGTTTTAATAATTAGTTACTTAGCGACCCCCTTTTTTCTTCTTCCATTCGCTCTTTTACTAAGGAATTCTTTGAGCTCAACTCAGACCCTGATTTATCTCCACACATCATATGGGATTCCTTTAAGGCTACAGCTAGAGGATTCATCATAGATTTTGGCTCTAAAAAAAAAGTACTTTCTTCAAAAATGGAAATCTATTTTAGCACATATTAAACATTTAGAACATGTTTTCAATACCTCCTCACGATCCTCCATTTCCCCAGAATTGATTCGAGCTAAGATTGAATTCAATAAATCTACCACTGATAATGCGTCATCATTGCTCCTTCGTAGTAGTGCACGTTACTATGGTGGTCGCAATAAGGCAGGTAAATTATTAGCAAACTATCTCAAATCCCGCAAAGAGCGTACCCTTATTGACTCAATTTACTCTTCTGGTAAATCTCTTCTGTATAAAGATCAGGAAATTCTTGACAAATTTAAACTATTTTATCAAAACCTTTATACATCAGAATCTCCCCCTTCCTCTTCCCTCATTCAAACATATCTCGACAAACTTCCCTCTCCTTCTAATTCACATCTTAACTTTCTTGATCTTGAAAAGGATCTTTCGCTTAAAGAGCTCTCCACTGTTTAACTACTCTTACTAAAGGGAAATCACCTGACCCTGGTGGATTCTCTGTTGAGTTTTACCTACATTGTTCTGATCTGCTGCTCCCCAAACTCTTAACGCCCTTTCACTCATTTTTTTCCAAGTGCAAAACTGACGGTCCTTTCCAAGAGGCTACTATTTGCCTGATCCCCAAAGATGGTTGTGATCCTCAATTCGGTAAAAATTACCACCCAATATCCCTTGTTAATGTTGACTACAAACTATTTGCTAAGATGCTTGCATTACGTTTAGATCCCCTTATGCCCCATCTTATTGGTAAAGAGCAGTGTGGTTTTGTTAAGGGGCGTCTAACTTCTGACAACTCTTGTCTTTTTCTTAACGTATTAAATAAATCCTCCTCTCTTTCCTCTTCTTTGGCCGCTTTTTCAGTTTATGCAGATAAAAGCTTTCGATAGAGTGGATTGATATTTTTTGTTTGCATCATTGCGTTGGCATGGTTTTGGTCCCAAATTCATATCACTCATCTCAATACTTTATTCTGCTTCGAAGGCCTCAGTCTTAGTCAACGGTCGCACTTCTTCCTATTTTCCTCTTCAGCGTGGTGTTCGTCAAGGCTGTCCTTTATCCCCTTTCCGTCTTAGCTCTTGAACCTTTTTTAACTTCTATTCATAACAATGACTCCATTTCAGGATTTCCTTACGTGCCCACCAGCTTAAACTCTGCGTATGCAGATGATATTCTGTTATTTATTTCCTCCCCCGAAACCTCTATTCCCCCTTTAATGTCTGAATTTGATTCTTTTTCACAGGTTTCTGGTTATAAAATTAACTCAGATAAGACTGAAATTCTCCCTCTTACAAAATGTTGTCTTCCTCATTTTTTTTTTCTGGCACTGGGTTTGCCTGGAATAGCACAAACATTAAATATTTAGGCATTTGGTTTTCCAATTCCATCCCCTCTTCCATCAAATTAAATCTATCTGCAGCCTTATCTCACATTGAGAAACTAACTTCTTCTTGGAATCCTCTTTTTCTTTCCTGGTGGGGTCGGTTGGATTCAATTAAAATGATGATCGCTCCAATTTTAATTTATATTCTCTCCACGCTTCCTGTTCATATTCCAGCTCTCTATTTTAAACGTATTGATTCATGTCTTTCTACCTTTCATTTGAAGAATAAAAAATCCAGAATAGCTCTATCCTCTCTTTGTAAACCTAAGTCTAATGGTGGTGTTAATTTTCCCAATTTTCGTCTTTATCATAAATCCTTTTCCCTTCGCCAAGCCTCAAAATGGCTCACGTCGGACTCCTCCGTCTTTACTCCACTGTGGCTCCTTATTGGGCAAACCTTATTGCTACCCCACTCATTTAACAAAATTATCCGCTTCTCTGCCAATTCTTCTCCATCCTCTCTTTCCTTATTTAAACACACTTGTACTTTATTGAAACCTCTGATATCTCCTGTTGTTACTTCTCGTGAATCTTTTTTACAATCCCCTCTCTGGCATAATTTGCTTATCCTTTTAAACAATAGACCCATCTTTTGGAAGTCATGGAGGTTAAAAGGTATTATATGGGTTAATCATCTGTTTGACGGTCTCTCCGCTTGCTCCTTTCCCCAATTCCAATCCTCATTCCATTCCCCTCGCTCTTTTCTTCGTCAATTTACTACTCTTATGGCAATCATTACTGACATTTACTACTCTCTCCCTTCCTCATCTTCAGCTGACGCACCGAACTCTCTTCTTAAAATACTCAATACTCTTCCCAAGGCCTCCCTTATATACAAATTCTTTTTATCCCCCGTTCCAGATCGTAATAAAACTAAGGTGGAACGTGCTTGGGAGTCAGATCTAGGATGATAATGGTCTACAGCCTTTTGGGACAAACTCTGGATCAGGTCTTTAACAATTTCTCACTCTGTTTCTCTCACTCAATCTATGTTCTGTCTTTATCACAGACTCTATCTTTCCCCTGTATCTTTGGCTTGCTTTTCTTCTTCTACTAACTCTAATTGTTGGACTTGTGGCTCTTCCAATGCTGACCTCCTTAATCTTCTTTTCTCTGCCCTTTGGTTTCTGCCTTTTGGGAGAAAGTTTGGTCATACATATCTCGTATGCTTTCTCTCTCCATCCCCCATTCTATCCCACTACTCTTTGCTGGCAGTCTTTCTGACTTAATATAGCTTACCCCGCATACTCATGGTCTTTTTGATCTAATGCTTTCTCTCGTTTTTCAACACATTTCCTTCAATTGGAAGTCATTCACAAAACAACCATACAACATTGGTGGAACACTCTCTGTCAATTTCATAGACTGGATGTAGCCTTCGCTTCCACATGTACACCACGATTTAATAGAGATCTGTTCTGGTTGCCTCTCACTTCCTACTTAGATCGAATTGTACTGAAAAATGTGTCTCACCTAACCTCTGAGAATTTCAAAACTCCTTGAATGTTTTTGTCCCTGGTTTTTCTTATTTTTGTATTTTACCCTTTCACTTTGTCATACATTTGGATTTTCCTGGCAAATCATTTTTGACGTATATATGATATATATCTTTTATGCATTCTTTTGCTTTATCCTTTATGCTTCTATTTTCTGAGATACAATACTCCTTATTTTCCCTCCCCCATTTTTCCCTCTTCCCCTCCTTCCCCTTCTTACTTCCTCCCTCCTAGGTAAAATCTCGAAAATGCTTTTATTCCTGTTTTGCAGTTATCAGCATATTCATTTATCTTCCTTATAGCTTTCTTCTATGTATTGCTGGTATGTTTATATCTTATGAAATATTAATAAAGCTTTTCAAACATAAATGTTAATATATCCATATATTTTATACCCTGAAATATCAATTCCTGGCAAAGGCAACAGTGAACATCTTTGGCAGAACATTAATGGTATCCACCATACATGCACACACCTACAAAATGACAACCATTTTTTATTTCTATTTATTTGCAGATCCAACACAGATTGGAAATTTAAAAAAACATTTTGTTTGGAAAGCTGGTGAGGGGTAATAACACGTGTAGGAGGCAGAAGCAAAACAAGGGGAAATTAGGTACTGGGAAACAAGATGGGCAGGGACACAGCAGCAACATGGTAGACCAATGGGGGATAAAGCAAAACACGTGGAACTTGAAACAACACAGAGGGTGCCGATAGGGGGAAGCAATACACAGTGTTCAGGAAGAGTAGGTGAAGCTTGAATAGCAGGAGAGAACAGTATACGGGCGAGAGAGAGAGAGCGCAACAAGGAGCTGGGTGGGGGAGAACCACACAGCAATGAAGACGAGAGTCACTCAAGGGCGAACACATCACAGAAGGCGGTGTAGGATAAACATAAGAAGGAGGAAGGAAAGCCCGTAGATGCTTACTAATGAGAAGCAATTAAGCATTAGTGACAGTAAAGCCGACCAATGGTAAGCCATGAGCAAGCTCTAAGCCCACTGTAAGCTAACAATATGTCTTGCAGCACACAGGGCGTCTAGTAGATAAGACTTAAAAAGGTTGCACAGGTTTTCTTCATCACGTATGTGCTGGACAAATGTGCTAGGTGGTATTCATGCCTTCATCTACGCACGTTTCTCTTTGAACTCACTTCCCCATGGATCATGAGCGCCAACGCCTTCCACTTGTGTTTGATTAATTGAGAGTGTGTGGTGTAACTAAGGACTCTTCCATAAGCATGACAATGCAAACTATGCCAAATCCTGGGACGACCTCTCCAGGCACCTGGCTCTTCAATTGATCCTTTTTGCAGAACCCGTATCCTACTCAGCATCCGGATACCCTCACGGGTGACAAGTTTCACACTCTACACATCCATGTTACATTACATTACATATGTGGACATAGTGGCATTTCAAGGGATTATGTAACATGGATTACTTAAGAGACAACATGATCATGATTTCAGAGCTGTGTGGATACATTTTGCTATGCTATGTATGTATCATGCATAAGAAAGTGCCCTTTCTGTATGGTCACCCTCACACTTTTTCTCTCCAATGCTGATGGTTATGACACTGAAAATGCACTTGAGTCTGCTGCCCAGGCCCAGTGCCGTGCTCTCTCCTTAAAAATAATTTAAATAAATTGGTAACCCCAATTGAATTTACCCCTCTATTAAGTTCCTGGTAAGTGGGGCCATGGAATCTAGGACATGGGAGTTAAAGGGGTCACCAGGGCCTGAAGCATTGTGTGTGTCACCCTGAGTGACAACAGTAAACAGATGAAAGCAGGCCTGCCATTACAGACTGCAGGAACAGTGCAAACTTCTAAAACTTAACTTTGCCCTCGCCATGAGTGGCAAAATCAAAGCCCCAGCCTTTCCTGTGCCGAGACTGGAAGCCTGCAGCTGCTGCCACCAAGATAGTAATCCAACCCCGCGAGCAGGTATGAACACTCCCAGGAGTCAGAAACAAAGGCCTGCCTGGGAAGCGAGTGACACCACCATACCTGACAGAATGGCTAGTGAAGTGGCACATCACAGTGGTGAGCTTCAAAGGATGCACCGCCTCTGAAATGCAAGAAGGCTGACTCCCAAAGGAGGAAACAACCCTCCTCCAACCCCCATGCACATTTGCACCTCAGCAGGCAGAAAAATTGTATGGTCATGAGGTGTACACACCCAAAATTCTAACCATGCCCCTAGGGTGTGGTACCTGGTCTGTACAGCCAAGGAACCTTTCTGCCATTTTTAAAAGTGGAAGAATACAGGGTCCTGGGTAGCAAAGGTGGCACGCACCCCCGGATGTGGTCACCTTAGGGGCGGTTTAGCTGGTGGGGCTAGTAGCCCATTGGCTACTTGGACCCACACCTATAACACCCCTAACTATAGGATTTAAGGGGTACCCCTGGCACAAGAACCTCAGATCTGAAACATCTTGCAACAATGGACAAAGAAGAGACCCGAGTCTGCAACTTCAGGACCTGCACAAAGCAAAGGGGCGATAACTTCCACCTGTGGCAACCATCCTGCAACTTCAAGATTGTGACTCTTTCCGGACCAGAGACCGGCTCCAAAGTAACAAGGAACCTGAGCACCAAAGGCAACTCCAGAACTCCCTTGGACTAGAGGCATTAGTCCTCTGCAGCCTTCAGGTAAAAGCTCCAAGAACCAAAGAATCACTGGCCATCGGGCCCGCTGAGGGATTGCTCAAAATTAAATGGTATAGTGCAATGTGTAAAACATAGTTCTGACCTCGAGCAAGTTTCAGGCAGGTACCATTTTCTACCGAACTCCAGAATATCAAAGTAATCCAAGGCTGAGCCTGCTGCTGCCAAGGCTTATTGGTGGTCAATCCGGATACCACTACCTTTGTTTGCCGCTGTGCCATTAGGGAACTCCGCAGCATCTTCACCTGGCCACCTCGTGGCCTCTTTGTGTGTATTTGCATCTGTTCCCTTCCCAGCATGGTCTAAGCAGTAAAATCAGCACCACTGTGGCTCCCGTTTCAGCACTATAGGAAGCTGGCTTTTTATCTGATATACCAAAATGAAGTATAGCATACACAGAGTCCAGGGTTCCCCTATGAATGGACAGGGGCTTGCTCTAGCAGTCCCAATGTACTCATCTAGAGGGTAATGTGGTCGAGTAGCCTAAGGCTTATCAGAAAGGAGTGTTAGACATCAGCAAATACCCACAATGGTCAATAAATGATACACACGACTCAGTAAGGAGAGCTACATCAATTTATAAAAAATAACACTTATCTTCTTCATATATGTTTTAGGCAATAGAATCAGGTGAGTACATTTTTCAAGAGAAATACTTTTGCTTTTCAATAGTGCATTTTTCAGAAGCTGCAATGTTATCCTATGGGAGGAAAATAAGTTTGGAATTCTCCGGGACTTACGGTGAGTATCAGGCAAAGTCCAAGGCAGCACCATCAGGTCACCTCCAGTGGCACTAGGGAGGCCGGTGCAGGGTTGCAATTCAGCGTCAGTGCCCAATGTTAGTCAAAGATGATTGGTTTGAGGGGAAAGAAGCTGCAGGTTTGGCCGACGTGACCGAGTGCAGAGGGTCTTTGAGGTGTTGGGTTTCTTCGTCTGAGAACACTCGCGGTTGAGGAGACCTACAACAGAGGCTGCAGGCGACATCGGGGAGTTCACTAGAGGTGAATCCAAAGTGGAATCGGTCTCCTGAGGGCTTGGGGACCACCCTGACATTGTTGGCCCACTTCGACATGGGCTGGGGGTCTTGGGTGCAGTGGTATCTGGCAGTGTTGGGTTTTGGCAGTTCAGGAGTCCACACTCAGGGAGCCTGTAGAATGCATGGGAGCAGGTCCGCCACTCCAAGGGAGTTCTTGAATCTCTATTGAAGACAGGCCATCCTCCCAGGATTTGGAGGCACAACAGTTGCAGGACGGGACACTTTGGTGCAGGTTCGATGGGGAACAGCAGACAGGCTGGCAGGGCTGGTGCCAAGTCAGTTGCTCTTCTTCGGTCTATTGCTTTGATGGATCTTCAGCATCCTTCTTCTTCGTAGGTTATCAGGATCTAATCTTCGTGCGCCAGGGACACCTCAAAATACTGAATTTAGGGGTATTATGGGAATGTAGGGTAGTAGCTAAAGGGCTGCCTACCCCTGGGGTCACTTTGTCCCCTATATGCCCACTTCCTGTGGGAAGTGGGCATAACCCTGTCCCAGAGTTCCTAAGTTTGCCATCACCAAAATGGCTAACTCTGAAAAGTCGCCTCCACTTCTGGTAGCCTACCTAAGGGGTGGTACTGGCCTGAAGGTGGACACGCCTATCTTTCTAGCTAATTTTCCCATCCATTCACGTACCAAAGAGCTCTGGACAAAAGAAGTTGGCTTCCTCTCCTTTGAGAGAAGCCAGATTTACATACTAAGGTCGGTGGGCTCTTTGAAGCTCTCTTGCCTTGTAATGCTAAACTGCAGGTCATCCTGTGGGAGGGGGTGTAAAACACACACTGCCCGAGTAGGCTTCCTTTCTGGCCTCCTAAGATCAAACACCCTTGTCTCTGGTGGTAGGTTGGCACAAAATAGTCAGTCAGCACACCAGTAGCTGGTAGGTTTTCAGAGGACACCTCTAAGGGACCCTTGATGTGCAGGTATTAATAAATCCAACACTGGCATCAATGTGGGTTTGTTAATATGAGATGTTTGATACCAAACATTCCTATTTTCAGTGAAGCCATCATGTAGCTGGGGAGCTCATTTTCAGCAGTGTCCAGCACATGTACTTAAAAATTGCTCCTCTATTCACGTGTATTGGTAGTAATAGGGCTGACCAGCACAGGGGCATATCGGTTCATGCAGATATGGCTTCACATGCAGTATAGTACACCCTGCCTTAGGGCCTGCTATTGGAATAACTCACCTATACTGCATGCAGTGTTTGTGGACATGGGACACAGGAATATGTAAAACTGAGTGAGTGTGTGTATTGTGCACTCCAATTGTTTTCTAATATACGGCTTCTACTCCAATTTTTCATGTGGTGTGTGCAAGCATACGTGTAATGAATAACAAAACAGGGCCACGTGCCACTGATACCTTGGACTCAGTGTGCACAGAGTATGAATTTATCCTACAACATAAATCACATTTGTCAGCTTAATGTAAAGTTTCCACTTTTAATCTTTGTTCAAACAACAGAAATAGTTAAACTAGTTGCTAATACAAAGGCCTTTCCTGTCCTTATGGACCTAAGACCATTAGTATCAACAGGGATATGTGCCATGTCATGTTTTTATTTTTGTCTGCACCAAGACACGCAGCCTATAGTGGCAATCTGTATGGGTTTGGTGAGGGGTCTGTTAGGGTGGCACAATTCAGGCTGCAGCCCTTAAGGCTTCTCTTTAGCCTTCTTGCCCTAGGTACTCCGGGTACCACTTACTAGGGAGTTACATGAAGTGCCAAAGGTATTGCCACTTGGGGTACAATGCACAGTTTTATGAAAGAGACCTGGCACTGGGGACCTGGTTAGCAGGAACCCAGTGCACTTCCAGTCGAAATCACATCAAATACTATGCAAAAAGTTGGGATGAACATGTCGAAAAGGAGCACTTCCCTACCAACACGAAGGACAGGCGGGACAAATTGAACTGACAGTCGAGGCTTGGTCCTGGGACTCGCATCACCTTAACCCAGTCGTCTTCAAACTGTGGGGCGCGACCCCCAGGGGGGCCGTGGAGCCCTAGGAAGGGGGTCGCGCATTCCCCAGCCTTTCAAAAACATTTACTTTGGTTTTGGAAAAGGAGAGCGGTCGATCGTTTGCTTCTGCCGAGTCTGCTGCATCTCCTGTTCCATGAAAGGCGTTTGTGTCAGGGTGCGTGGCCACCTGAAAGAAATGCAAATATGCCCCACAGGGCCGGCTCTAGGGTGGTGTGATCGGTGCCACCGCACCGGGCGCTGACTTGGGTTGGGGGCGCTATGTTAATTGTTTAAAAAGCACCCGAGATCAACTTCCTTGTCCCAGCAATTTTAAAGCATCAATAAAAATGTCAAAGTGATTAATGTTCTTCCTGGAGAGAGCTTTGTCTGGTAGTAGAAGTTTTCACTCATCGTAATATGCCTACTGCAATGAACGTGTTGCATTCAGATCACAAAGTGCATATACTATAAATAGGTCAATGGGTTATCGTTTTTGTCAGAGAGATTCTTTTGTTGGTTCCAGTTTATAAACTAAAATACTAATACAGAGCAGTAAGCTATTTACTGTCATCAAAGTGCCGCATACAAACTGCAAGAAAAATATTAAAGCTATGTTTTGTTTTGCGTAGTCTTTCCTTATTCTGATATTGCAAAAACATTTGGGTAGAAATCAATTCTTAATATTAAACAAAGGTGTTACATTTCAAATTCTGAATTCATGCTTTTCCAGACCAAAGACCCTTAAACTATACTACATATCTGTATGGATGACATGTGACTCCTACACCTTGCTGTCCTCTGTCCTATTTAACATCTCCTGTACACTGATTTACAAACGTATGGCTGTCTCCATTCACTGTATGTGTGATGTAAAGTGTTCTGACACTTTAAACAGGTATGAGTGGCGCCATAAAACTAAAAAAATCTAAGAGACAGTGGTTATGTAGACTTGGGGGGGGTTGTCAAATGATGGTAGTGAGGAAATCCGGGGCAGAGGTGGTCTTTGAGGGGTCGCTAACTAACATTGTCGCACAGGGCGCCACCAATGCAAAAGCCGGCCCTGGTGCCCCATTATTTAATCTGGAACTGTAAAGGGTGCTTGAGACCGGTGAATCACTTCAACCTTTGTGATGGCAAAGTTGTTTTTTTGAGTGGTAGTGCAAAGAAAAAACAACTGGGCTGTGAAGTGTTTGCTTTTAATCATAACTGTACTTACACAGCCTTTGGTACCCCTAAGGAGGTGTTGAACGGACAGGTATTTAAAAAAGAAATTGCATTACATAAGCCCTGGTATTCCTAAAATCTAAATTTTGGAAGAACCATTTTATTTAAAACTATTTATACATTTTGTGTCAGTCTATATTTTACTGTGTGTAATGCAATTCAAGTATAAAATAACGACTTACATTCTCACAGTGCTTTCTGTCACATGCTGTGATCACGTAGCACTAAAAATACACTAGTCTCCATTGCACCAACCAAGATTTAATTCTGTGTCTCTCTGGTTACACACAGATCTATGCAGTGCATTAACTAATAGAGGTTTTATAATGTACTGCAGTTCATTTCCCACAGAGTAACAACTTTTTACATTTATTTTTAATTTACACTGCCCATTATTGTATATGTAGGTACCTGATGGTGAAAGACCTAAAAAACATACAGAATATTTTGGGGCTTATTTATGAGAGGCTTGCGCCACCAGAGCACCAGTTTATTTTACGCTCTGTGGGCGCGAGCGTTTCAACCATACCTATGAGCGGCGCAAAGTCACCCTGCATGGCTTTGCATCGCCTCATAGATATGGAATAAGACAAAGCAGGGCAAGTTGCTGCCTTGCCTAACTCCGCATCAAGGAGGTGTTCCATGTGCGCTGCATGGGTGTTCCCATGCAACACCCATGTATTTTGATGCTGCCCCATATTTTTAAAATCACTTAAACCTGGGGCAACACCAAAATGAAGGAAGGTGCCCTTCCTGCACAAAAACAATCCTGCCTATATTGGTGCTAGGCAGCAATTTGTGTGCCAACGCAAGGGAAAGGACAGAAATGCACCGTATTTCATAAATATGGTGCATTCCTGCCCTTTCACATTGGCATAGGGCAGCGCAGCAAGTGGACTTGCAGCGCTGCCAGACCCCAATAATAATAAATGAAGCTCTTTGTTTTTAGCTACACCTTTGTCCACGCCCCCACGCTCCCTGACCTTTGGTTTGCCAAACACTGTTTAATATTATTTCCCCACTGTAAAAATTATTTTGTATGGTAATTGGGGGCGTTTACGGTTGTCGATGATGAGGAGTACCAGGTTCTAGAAATTTTTATCAGGAGGGGGTCCTTACTCCTAAAAAAGTTTGACAAGTGGGTCTCAGCATCAAAAAGTTTGAAGACCTCTGCCTTAACCCCCAGTGGTTTCAACTGGACTCAACCTGCAAGTGACCGATTCTTACTTGTCATTTTCTCTATTTACTGCAACATTAAGGTTTTGCTGTAGTGAATTGTACTGACTTATGTTTTCCTCTAACACTCATAACTCTTGTAATACTTATCTGCTTTTGTTCATTTTGGTGTGATTTATATAAAACCCTGCTCTATTTCTATAAATTGGTGTCATTTTTGTTTCGAATCATGTCTATAACTATTCTGGGGGCGGCGGCCACGCGTCACTGGTGGCCGGTTGCGGAGGCCCTTTATAATTTATTTGGGGACACTCACTGACACCACTGCGTAGTGGTGGTGGTGCGCGACCGGACCGGCGGAATGGCAGATAGAGCGGAAAGACTCCAATGAGCTCTGTCAGCTCAGGGTCGGATCCAGCCATGGACTAGCCCTCTCTTTCGTAGGGTACACCATGCAGGCAATCGAACGGAGGCGCCGCGCGCAAGGGTCTGTATTGGTACAGCACCAGCAGGCTTTGAATTTATTTCTCTGTGATTATAATTGCTGACCCTATGTACCGCGTTTATTGTGTTTGCTTGTGGGTCCGTCCCAGGGCCGTCAATCTTGTAGCACGCCAGCACTACCAATGACGGCCCTGGGCATCATTTTGGCCAGCCCTCGCGCTGAAAACGTAGCAGTGATGCTGTTATATTCTGCACTGCTTCTTTAACTGCATGCGCTGTGCAGGTCGTGCTTTGCATTCTGTGTTCTGTACAGAGCTTTGCTAATGTAGCATTCCACTCTTCTCTGTCAGTTATTGCTTGGACATTGCTGTACCTGTACCTGATGCTGTGCTGTCAATAAACAACTTATTTATACAAGCTTCTACTGAATTCTTACAAAATTGGCGACAAGGATAAAGCCACTCCAGCCATCTACAGCACAGGAGCGGAGTTTTTAGGATTCTTTAATGGATATTTCGGATTTCTCACTGCTTGGGTACGTTTTGGATTACTGACTTCAAACCTGGATTATTGTCAGTTTTATTTGAAATTATTTCCTACTAAACGCCCGAATTGTGGAGTTTTCGAGGCAACTTTTGGGTGCTTTTGGGCACTTGCACCTTTCAAGTTTGTCGGTTGTGGTTCGAGCGGCTCGAGCATCTGGCGGCCTTGGGATACGTCACAGCGCCTCACCCGTTGCTTCAGCTGTTCCTGTTTCTAAGTGACGCGTGGCCGGGAATCTATCTGCCTCCTACCTTCTGCTTACCGAACGCTGCCTGAAGGACTCCGTCTTCCACACGTTCCTGCATCAGCTGGAAGTCTGATTCCATGTACGTGTCTCTGTGCCTGGATTCTACGAAAGCGTCATCGCGTGTGGGCGTATCTCCGTCATCGCGTTTGACGTGATTTACGTTGCGTGCCACCATTTTGTTTACAGGAGTCTCCAAGCAACCAGTATACGGAGAAGTTTTCATCGGCAGCCGCAAGGGAAGGAGTTTCTTCGAGTTTGGAAGGCTCAGTGTACGTTTCTATATTTTCTTTCTGCAGCGCGTTTCAAGGCGCAGTGTACATTTCTTTATTGGTTCTGCTTCAGCGTTTGGATAATTTTGGAACAAGTACAGTTTCACGACGTACTCAAAGACTCGAGTTCTGTCCTCATTCCACATTCTTTATGAAATTAACATCGTTTTAAGAGTATTATTACGCCATTAGGGTTCTGTTATGTCATGCTGAATGTTTTTATTTGGTTTTCTTTTATGTAGAAATATTTTGCTGTTCACTTCTATAACTGTATGCATTGCAAGAACATTTTCTAGTTACAGACCAACTCAATTTCTTCACTGTCACTGGTACAAAGGAGTGACATTTGTCTTCCTTTATTTCTCATTTCTAAACTGTTAAGTGTTTATACAGTAACTAGTGCATTGGTCTTTTGAAATGCAGTTTGATCCACCAGCTAAGTTTTTACAGGTGAAAGGTGACCCTCCTATGCCTTGGTCTAGATGGAAGGAGGAGTTCTTTAATTACATGAGAGCTATTGATGGGGAACGCATGGGTTCTGAAAGGAAAAAAAGTATCCTGTTACATTGCCTTGGCTCGGAAGGCCAAGAAGTTTTTAGGACTTTACCCCAAATTACTGTTGCCTCAGGTAGCGGTGATTCCTTAAATGTATATACAGAAGCTCTCAGTAGGTTGGAAAAAAGATTTAAGCCTACAGCTAATATTGCTTTAAATCGTTTTAAGTTCTATACCAGGGCACAAAAACAAGAAGAGTCATTTGATGACTTTCTCACTGCCTTAAGATCTTTAACATTGCACTGCAATTTCGGTGCAATGACTGATGAAATGATCCGCGATCAAATCATCGTGCATGTTAAAAACAAAAAAGTTCAAGATAAATTATGGTGTATTGGTGATCCCAATTTAGAAGAAACTATCGCTATTGCTAAGTCAACCGAAATGTCTGAAAAATGGATGGGCATTGTGGATAAGCAGAGTTCTAATCCCAGTAAAACCATCCCTGAAGAAGAAGTATGTGTAGTTAGAGCTAAATGGAATGAAAGAAATGCCATGTCTACTCAACCAAAGAATAAGAATACTTTTAACACTAACAATAGGAGATCTGACGTTGCAAATAATGCATTATCATGTTTTAGGTGTGGTAGCAGGTCTCATATTGCGTCATTTCAAGGTTGCCCTGCCATGAACAAAACATGTAATGTCTGTGGTAGAGTGGGGCATTTTAGCAGTGTTTGTAGGGAAAGACGTTACAATGCACAATGGCGTACTGGTACACCATCACGTCCGCCTTCCAACATCATTACTCCCTCAAAAATTTCTTCTCTTAATGAGGTGGAGGAGGCAAAACAAGTTCCTGAAAGGGGTTTTGTTGTTTCGATTATTCAAAGTGGATGTGTTTTGGTCACAAGAAAGAAGTCTCCTAAGTGCATTTTTCATGTTTTCTCAATTGCTATTGAGCTTATGGTGGATTCTGGTTCTCCGTGGACCATCATTACTAGAGACTACTTCAATGAGAAGTTAAGCAGTGTTTGTGATTTAATCAATTTACAACAATCAGACATTTTAGCAGAAGGTTTTAGTGGATACTTGATTGATATTGAAGGTTTTCTCAACGTTCCGTTAAATTTCAGAGGCAGAGTGGCTCAAATTAAATTATACATTGCTGTGAAGGGTATAAATGTCTTAGGTTGGCAAGACCAATGGGAGCTTGGTATTAAATTAAATCCACGGGCAAAGGATCCTATTTCTATGTGCACTGATCAAGAAATGATTGGCTCCATTTGCCCTAATGTGGGGAAGAGAAGTGACATTTCGTATTGGAGCAAAAAGTTTGATAAAGTTTTCAGTAACCAGTTAGGTAAGTTAAAAAATTTCGCACATCAGATAAAATTGAAGGAAGGTGCTATTCCAATTAAACAAAAGTTGAGAGGGGTTCCATTAAATGTCAGGGATGAGTTGAAGAAAATGCTTGATGATTTACTTAAAGATAATATCATTGAGCCTATTGAATCTGCAGAATGGGTTTCGCCTATTGTTTTAGTGCCGAAACCTGACCAGTCTTTAAGAGTCTGTGTTGATTTAAGGGCTCTCAATTCTAACATCATTGTTGATTGCCATCCCCTACCCAATATAAATGAGCTTGTTTCCTTGTTTGATGGGGCGCAAATCTTTTCCACTTTTGATCTTATGTCTGCGTACCATCAAATTGAGTTGACTGAAGATTCAAGGAAATACACAGCTTTCATCACCCCTATGGGTTTATTTCAATACAAAAGGATGCCATTCGGGTTAGCATCCGCAGCCTCAGTTTTTCAACGTGTAATGTTCCATATCTTCAAGGACCTTGATATATTTGTAAAATGATTTCAAGATGACATTTTAATATTTTCTAAGAATGATGAAGAGCATATTTCACATTTGGATGTGGTATGTAGTAGACTGGAGGATTTTGGTCTCACTCTTAAAGCACACAAGTGCAATGTGTTCAAAAAATCAGTTGAATATTTGGGACACACATTGTCAGGGGAAGGTTTGGTTCCCAAAAGATCTAATGTTGAGGCCATTCTCAAAGCTCCTTCTCCAGCCAACAAAGAACAACTCCTTTCTTTTTCTGGCATGTGTGAGTATTATAGTAAATTCGTGGTCAACTTTGCCACAAAGATGGAGCCGTTAAGAAAATTGCTAAGACGAAACAATGAATTTCTTTGGGGTTCTGAACAGGAAAAAGCTTTTGTTGACATCAAAAATGAAATTGTTAATTTGCCCACTCTGAAACCTTTTAGGATGGGTAAGAAATGTATTAGCACAACAGATGCGAGCTTGTATGGCTTAGGGTGTGTGCTATCTCAGTCTGATGGTGTGCTTGAATGGAATGTGGCATTTTCTTCAAGGACTTTGAGTGAAGCAGAACGAAGGTATGCAGTCATAGAGCGGGAGTTGTTGTCGTGTGTTTGGGCCATAGAACATTTCAGAATTTATATTTGGGGTAGCAAATTTGTTCTCAGAACAGACCATAAGCCTCTTGTAAATATTTTATCGGTTGGTGGTGGTTGGAATGCTACAGCTAGGATTGCGCGTTTAGCTTCCAGGTTGCAGGAGTATAATTTTACAGTTGAGTACATTCCTGGAAAAAAAATGTCACAGCTGACTGTCTGTCACGCCTTCCGTGTGATAGTAAAGATGACGAGGTCAATGCTTTGAAGGAATTAGATTTTGTATTATGTTTAGCTGATGTTGTTTCTCCTCAATATCAGGACATATCTGAACAGTTTTGGTTGGAGTGTCAAGTTAAGGATGAGAGGTTTGTGTTACTGGAAAAGTTCATGTTGGAGGGTTGGCCAAACAAAACCAATGTCAGGGATGATTTACTTCCATTTTACAATGTTGCTGATGAGTTACATTTTGAAGGTAATTTTGTGTTCAAATCTGACAAATGTATTCCACCTTCTGGTGTGCAGGAGCTTATTCTAAAGTTGGCACACAAAGCGCATCCTGGGATTTCCGCCATGAAGCGTTTGATCAGGCTAAATTTTTGGTGGCCAGGGATGGACCGTTTCATTGACCGGACTGTTAGGGAGTGTTCTGACTGTTGTGCCAAGGACAAAATGTTGAAGTTGCATGTTCCACCCCTAAAATCTGTTGTGTGGCCCGTTTTGCCGTGGAGCAAATTAGCTTTTGATATCTCAGGTCCTTTCCACATTCTTCCGGAGACCTCACGTTTTGCATTAGTTATGATAGATTATCATTCTAAATGGCCAGAGGTAAGATTTGTCGCTAAGGTTACTTCTGAGGTGGTCATTTCATTTTTCCAAGAAGTTTTTGCAAGAGAAGGGAGTCCTGCTGTTCTTGTGTCTGATAATGGTGTGCAGTTAGTTTCATCCGAGATGCAATCCTTCTTGCGTTCTTGCAATATTAAACATATTCGCACTTCCTTGTATGAACCACATGAGAATGGACAGGTTGAGCGCTTCAATCGTGTGTTAAAGGGTTTTGTGGCTGATGCCATTAAGGAAAAGGGTAACTGGTTGAATGCGTTAAGAGAAAAATTGTGGATGTATCGCATTACTCCTCATACCACTACAGAAGTAAGTCCCTTTAAGTTGCTTAAAGGCAGGGATCCTGCTTCATCCGTTTGCCCTTGGTGGCTTAAGGAGAAATGCAAGTGTGTGGGTGAAGATGTTGTTGATATTCAGAAGGTTGCAGATAAAGTGGTTGACAAACAAACCAAATCTGCTGAGTGGTACAATCGTAGATGGAGGACTAAAGAGCATGGTTTGTGTGTGGGAGATTGGGTCAGAGTTCAGAAACCTTTCATGGTCAGTAATGGTTTGAGTAAATTTGGCAGACCCATTCAAGTTAAAAGGGTTTTTAGTAATTCAGTCATCACCCAAGATGGAAAAGTCTGGAATATTAGAAAGGTTGCTAAATGTCCTTTGCAAAATGTTCAGGTTGACAATTTAAATGTTGATTCTAGTTTTTCCTCTGTCCCTGATTCTGTGGCTTCCAAGGTCAAAGATGATTCGCGTATCAGAAGGAGACCCATTTCTTTTCAGGATTTTGTTTAATGCATTTTCCTTTGTTTGCTTTTTATTTAAAGAGGGAGATGTGTTATATTCTGCACTGCTTCTTTAACTGCATGCGCTGTGCAGGTCGTGCTTTGCATTCTGTGTTCTGTACAGAGCTTTGCTAATGTAGCATTCCACTCTTCTCTGTCAGTTATTGCTTGGACATTGCTGTACCTGTACCTGATGCTGTGCTGTCAATAAACAACTTATTTATACAAGCTTCTACTGAATTCTTACAAAAGCGTCACGTGCTTCAGCACTACGCACTCTCGTGAGGAGTCGAGTCTGGGGCAGTGGCAGTGCTGGGCGATTTGCTGCTGTAGCAGAAGTGAACCAACCCCTACCATTGAGTCCCTGGTCCCTGGCTGCCACCACTGTGGATTACTGGAGGCTGACTGAGGTAAGAGCTAGACGATTTTTAGAGAGAAGGAACATAGCTGCCAAGGTTTCATATTGCTATGTGTGACATTTTCATTTTTAATCATGAATGATACTTCAACAACTATGAGTGACACTTTCACGCAAACAAAATGAATATGAGGTAAACATATAAATATCAGAATTTACACTCATTTGAACAATGAAAAACTGGAAGAAGATCTTGAAAGTGCTGTAAAGCATGAGAAACGGAAGTTCCTTAGTAACCTAATCATATCATAAAACAAATATCTAACCATGATTATGATATTAAAACTTAAACTCCAACCTTAGCAGGAACAAGTATAATGTCAGCACTCGGCAGCTTTCATTTTGTACACTTACCAAGTCTGTGAGTCACAGTACGGCAGCTAGGGATATAAAGAGAGACTGCTGGCCTTGGGTCCATGTAGTCTCTTGGAGTGTCACCCTCCTTGGCTGCAGACAGCTGCTGGCAATTAGGATACATCACATAGAGACTGACGATGGTGAGACAAGCGGTAAAGTGGCATCATTGTCTTGAGAGCCGTGCCCTGTGTCTTTTAAAGACACTCAGCACCTGCTCTCAGACTCACACCAACCAGAAAGAACCCACCATGATAGAGCCTGAGCATGCAGCAAGTGTCAAGGCTCTGGAGGTGACAGGCTGAATACAGGCCTCTTAATTATTTAACTCCACGCAGGAGGTGTAATCAATTCAAGGGCCTGAGGAGCAGGAAATTTAAATTTTAAAAAAGTGTGTCAAAGGAACTAAATGCCTTGGCACTAATGTACAGTACAGAGAGGGCTGTAGCACCACCACTGTATGGCCAGAGCTGAGCCACATGGCTGCGACCGCAGCGGTTGCTGTCTGGTAAAGATTTGTGCCGCATTCTCAAGAGGTATAACTGCAGGCACTCTCTCACGCGCGGCCGTTGCGCAGCGCGCCTGTTAGGCACTATAGGGCGATATGTATGAAAGTTCAGATTTGTGATTCTGAATCTGCGATTTTTACCGAATCGCACATTCAGAATCGCAAATCGAGATGTATGAAAGAAATCGCTAATAAATAGCGATTTCTTAAAAATCACTATTTATTAGCGATTACCCCATATGCGATTCCTTAACATGTAGGAATCGCATAATATGCGAATTCGCATTAAAAAATCGCAATCTTTGCGAAAAATCGCAAAAAAGAACGGAACATCGCAATTTTGCGATTTTCTGGAATGTTCCAATCAGGAACTCTGGTGCAGCATGATGACATCACAACCAGGAAGTGATTGACTACCCATGCTGCACCTGACTACCTGATTCAGAGCCAGAGTGAAGGTGTGTTTGGAACAGTGCAGTCACCTGGAGAACCATGGCTGAGAGTGGAGCCACACCCAGGCAGGAATCCCAGCAGCAGGAGAGTGAAAGCAGGAAAAGAAAACAAAAGTTTTCTGAAGCTGAATTGGAGGCACTGATCCATGAAATGGTGACAAACAACAAATTACTTTTTGGAAGGAAATCCAGGAAGGTGCCAGAGAGTCGCAAAAGGAGGATCTGGGAAGACATACAGCACAAGGTGAATGCTGTGGGTGTGACACCCCGGAGTGTTGAGGACCTCCGAAAGTGATGGTACGACCTGCGGCTGCACTCCAAGGAAAAACTAGCTACCAGGCTGGAGCAGTCCAGGCTAACAGGTGGTGGGACATCATCTGTTTCAGATTCCACACCCCTGGAGGAGCTGGTGAAGGGGACCCTCCTACCAGAGAGTGTGGGAGGAGTGGCTGATTTGGACAGCTCTGACCAGCCGGCATCTGCAAAAGGTAAGAACCATGCCCTCACACCCTTAACACCCCCCAACACCCCCCAGCAGTGAGCCAGGGTCAAGATACAAGATAGGTAGTCCAGAGCAGGCACACAGGCAGACCCAGCAATGCATCATGGGAGATGTAGTCACATTTAAATCAATGTTTAAAATTTGCAGATGAAATAGTCAAACATGTATTCTGCCTGGCTTGAGAGTGAAACAAGACACCAATGTACTTGTAAGAGGTGTGAAAATGTTATTTATACAGTGCAAGTCAGTGAAGTTAATTAATGTGTGCTGTTCTGTCCACAGCACCATCTTCGACACAGCCCTCAGCCAGTGTGACAGTTACTGAGTCAGGAGAAGCAGGCCAAGATGTCGACACAGAAGGGGAGGACAGCCCTGTGACCAGTCACAGATGTAGAAGGAGACACATAGTCAGACCTCTAGCGCCAATTGAGGATGACGCTGAAGAAAGTGTGGAAAATGTACCAAATGTGGACACACAGCCAGAGCGACAGGGACCATCAACACAACAGCATGTCCCACGGAGTGCAGCCAGGCGCAGACGACGTACGGCAAACCTCTTTGATGAGTGAGGCGATGAATCAGTGTATGCAGGACTGGAACTCAACTTGTTGCAGGTGCAGCGCCTGCAGGCAAAAAACATAAAACTCTTACAAAGGGAGGTGAGGGAGGGCTTCCGTGCACTAAGGAATGACATGAAGGATGAGCTACAGGCCGTATGTGAAGAATTGCGTTCTGAGGGTAGTGCTAGGCGCAGAGGTTGGCAATGCCAAGACAGGTACACCCGGGCCATCAACCGCCTGGCGGCTACATGTAGCATCCAGGCCAGGCCAGGCGCAGCATTGAGATGCAGCGGCAATTCAGCCATGCTGCACAAGACATAGCTAATGCGTTCACACAAGTGACCACTGCTGTGGACGAGTTGCGCGAAGTACGCACAACTGGGTCGGGAGTACTGACTCCAAGCGAAGAAGACAATCAGTCAGTTAGGAGCAGCACCACCCCACCACCAACCTTAGAGAGACGCCGTAGTGGCAGAACCAATAGGGCTACACCTTCCACCGAACATTAGCCTGTGCATCATCCAACTTGGGAGGCACACCTGTTTTGGGCACTGTGAATGTAACATGTGCTAAATATATCTTGTTTGAATGCAGTACGTTTTGAGTTAATGCAAATCCTGCTATTAAGGATTAAAAACTACATTCACACTTGCGCGTAATCTCATCACGCCTCTGGCGCCCAGCCGCTGCAACAGCTCTACCAGCTACCATACGTCCAGGTCCAGGCCCCTCCACATCAGAGGATCCTGAGTCACTCAGCTCCACTGGTGTCCCTTTTCTCGTGGCAATATTATGGAGCATGGCACAAGCCACCACTATTTTACAGCACGTATTGGGGCTATATTGGAGTGCACCTCCCCTTTAATGGAGGCACCGGAATCTGCTTTTAAGGATCCCAAATGTCCGTTCGATGGTGCCTCTGGTAGCAATGTGTGCCCTGTTGTACCTGCGTTCACTTGCATTGTTGGGATTGAGGTAGGGAGTCAAGATGAAATCCCGTACTGCATAAGCACTGTCACCTGTGGATTAGATAAAAACATGTCAGCCTGTTACATGCACATGGTAGTTGGTATTAATGACCCCTATGTCTGAAGGTATTTACCGAGTAGGTATCCCTCGCCAAACTCCCCTCTTGAGAGTCTACGATATATCCCACTGTGTCGGAAGATGAATGCATCATGTGTGCTGCCAGGGTACTTTGCTACGATGTCTGTGATGATGTGTTGTGCATCACACACCACCTGAATGTTCAGTGAGTGGTAGCATTTACGGTTTCTGAAGATGTGTTCATTGCCTGAGGGGGGGGATATAGCAACATGTGTCCCATCTATGCATCCTATCACGTGTGGGAAATGTGAGATTTGATAAAAGTCCTGCTTTGTCTGTGCTATTGCCTGTGGTGTGCTGGGGAAGTAAATGTGATGTGGCATCCTCTGAACCATGGCATCTAGGAAGGCATGGAAGAATCGCGATAGGGCACTTTGGGAAACCCCTCCTGCTGAGGCAATCACCCCCTGAAAACTTCCAGATGCCAACAAGTGTAATGAACACAGGACCTGTATTTCTGTGGAGATGGCATTTGTCCTGCGTGTGGGGTGTTCAAGGTAGGGTCTGAGTTCTGCTATTAAATCATTTATGCTGTCTTCCTCAAGCCTGTAATGTGTGTAGAGCTCCTCCTCAAGGCGCTGGGAGATGGTCACGCGCAAACGGAACATCCTCTCCTGCCGTAGCCTCCTCTGTGCAGCAGCTCTCAAACGCATCCTCCTTGCTATGATGTAGAGGCCCGACATTGTGGGAAACAGTTTTTTGAATTCTATTGCTGCTTAAATAGTTTGCACCTGGTTACCACCTGCTCCGACTTGGTGGTAATTGCGATTCTGTATTTTGCGAATTTCCAAAAATCGCTATTAGCTAATTTTTCATACATCTCATTGCGATTTATTTTTTGCGAAAATAGCTGATCTGCGATTTTTCTGCGATTTAAAATATTTGCGATTTTGCTTTTGCAAATGTGCAATATCGCTATTTATTCGCAGATTGGCACTTCTCGCAAACGGTGGAATCACATTTTTTGAGATTCCTTAATTTCAATGCGTTTTGCTTTCATACATGCCGATGAGCATTTTCGCATTCGCAAACACAGAAATTCGGCGAATTTCGGCCTTTGCGAATGCGAAAATGCTTGATACATATCGCCCTAAAAGAAATTCTCACTACCGTTAGCCTGAACATCCTAGCTCTCAATCATGGTGATGGGGCACACGGGCCGGGGGTGCAGGAACTTTAAATATTAGGACACTAGTGATACCATGTGCTACCTACCCCCAATCCCTAACTATGCCACTACTTGCCCACCTTCAGTAGTAACTATCCACATCTCTCCACACTAAATCGGCCAAGTACTTTCACTCTTCACTGTTGAGCAGTTTATTTTATTCTATTCCCCCGGAGCGGCGGCATTAACAAGGAATGTGTTCAAATGACTGCCACATCGGAGCACAACAGAATGAGGAAACGGTGCGAGCACTAGAGCGCCAACCCGGCCCGCCTTTCACTGTCCTGTCTAAGCTGCACAGCCTTTAGGCAAATGATTCAGTCACTCTCCTAACATGCCTCACATGACTCAGAATGCTGCGGCAGTGCGGCTGAATGTATGATGCACCTAACAGCCAGCTTTCCTCATGCAGGGCAAATTATTATACAGCAGTCCTCGAGCCTTGACAGCTGAGTACAGGAAGGGCTATTATGCGTGATAATTAATTTTAATGCGGTGATGTGGGGCCTTGCCTTCAAATGCATTAGGGTCACGCCTGATGTGTGGCACTTGGCAGGACTGGAGGAAGGGATCTTTAGTGAGAGGCAGACAGTTCACAAGTCCTATATAAAGAAGTGGGGGGACTAACCAAGTTAGGCAGTCAGCAAATTACATCATGACACATGTCATTCATAGCTGCCAAGGTTTCAGATTGCTTTGTGTGACATGATCATAACTTCAGTGTGGTTATGAGTGACATTTCAACCGCTACGAGTGACACTTTCTTGCAAGCAAAAATCAAGCAATGAAGATGAGGAAACATGTATATAAACTGAGCAACGAAACTCTCAGAAGATCTAACACTGCTTCAAATGCCTGCTGCATCTGACTATAATTAAAATTACTGCTATGAACATCTAGAAAGAAGGTCACATGGCTCCGCTAAGAATTAACACCAAAAAGAGCAAGGACCTTCGGTTAGGCTCTAGAACCACTGGAGCGAAGCTATGCAATAAGAGCCACTGACAATACAAGACAATAGTTTAGGCAAGACACAGATCTTTACTGGACCCCACCAATGTAGAAGGGGTATTGCTGGGTGCACATGAGGCATTCAGAGGTGTAGTGGCATGAGCATCACAAGAGCCTGCCCTTATGTCCTGGCATAAATATCTCTAGTGTCACACAGCGAGTAACAAGTTACACACCTAGTAGTGCTACTCATCCCTTTGTAGGGCGTCGTATCGTATTATAGGACGATGTGTTTCTTGTGCGAGTAAGAATGCGCACAATACCAGGCAGAGCTGTTCTGGACCCGCAGATTTAGGTAGTGCGAGTATCACTGTGAAAGACCTATTTATTAATCTCCTGACATTTTCTTGAGTTGTTGCTTTTCAATAGCAGGCTCTCGTGGCCTCGTGTGTGCTTGATTGGTAATTTAATGCCTGCTATTATGATCTCACACATTTGTTTTTATTAGGTAGATCATCAGTACATTTAAGCCCATTATGAGATTTAACATATTAGATTTTGCTTTGGGGTTGTGCTAAAAAAGTGGCGCAATCCTGATGCAAAATCTGGGCCTCGACTAATGTTAAAAAAAAATTTAAACACCGCCACAAAGAGATTGGCAACAAGGAGAAGCACGTTAGTAGATCTTTTGTGCTTAATTGGTTACAAAGTCTTCATTTTCTAATTTATTTATAGTGTTACGACATCTGCTACAGAGGTGCCCAGTAACTATCAGGGAATAATAATTGGTGAGATAACCCTGGAGGTTTAAGTATTTCTTGGAGAAATTTCTGTTTTGTGTAGTCCCAGATCTGACTCAAAGTCGTATAGAAGGTTAATGTGCCTGGAAAGCACATCATGTAATAAGCTGTGTGCTTTTGTTTCCCTCCGTTGTATTTACATTTAAGTGTGAGGTTCCAGGCCACTAGATCAAAAGGAGGTCTAATGGCCGTTAACTTGGCCTTTATCTTTGGTCCAGCTGGGGATGAATATAAAAAAGCCCCCCTCGCTGCCTGCACTTTGCTGCTGGGAATGAAAAGCAGACAATATGCAGGTGCTGCTTAACGTGTCTAGCAGTCTGAAAATGACCCCTGAACAAGTTCAGCATATTTCTGTGGGGTCCAACTTCTTGGCAGGGTGGACGGCGTTCACCCTGTGAAAATAGTGGGTGGACGCTGTGCACCCCTGAATTGTGCCCTGGTTGGTGTCTTTCAGTGGCTGCATGATTGTTTCAGTCTTGGCGATTCACAAATAGAAACTTACCTTGACTTTTACTGGAACATCTACTAATGGAGCAGACAGGCTAAAACCCTGAGTAGGAACCGAATTGGTATCTGTACATCATTCCGAGTAGTAGTTAATGCAAAATTAATTCACACACCCTTTTGGACTTTGGAGTGTATTTTTATCGAAGGCGAGGGGTTAGTCGACTGATGGCGCTGATAATTTCTTTTGGTCATAGAAGTCAAGGTGAATGAAAGAATGACAAGGTCTCAGATTTTTTTTTCTTCATATATTGTGACTCTTTCATGTAGAGATTTTCATTGAGACAAGTTATTTCTAACCAGTGGCCTTAGTAGAGGGGGGAATGTAATGGGCAGAGGGCAGAGAATGAGAGAGCGGGAATTACCTGAGGATTGGGTAAGTGGGCGGAGTAAAAGATGTGGCCAGAAAGAGCAAAACATCACAATTCTTTGTATTTGTTTGGCATTTCACTGGCCAGTTCAAGCTTATTACGTTATTTAATTCAACCAATAGATACACATGTTTATTTAAGGTTTAATATGAGTTATTGACTTTAAAATACATTCACAAAGTGGGCTACCTTTCCAAACACCATGAATGATAGCCCTGGCCCTCTGATGTGGGGGCCAAGCAGGAGCTAAGTTATATCTATGCCTGCAAGCACTGCACTTCTCCCAAAACGTACCTCGCCAGCGAGTCGCTGCACTCTGACAGCTGGGACATGATGTGACGCCCAGCTCTGAATGGTAATCAATGTACAGAATGTGTCACATAACAAGACAGCGAGGGTTACAAGGTGTAGGAGTTGCATGCCCTTCTTAGCTCACTGTATATTATTGCAATTTAATCGGAGCAGACTAGAAGCTTACATTTTAAAATGGATGTATTTATCCATTATACTTTTTATTATGAATATCTTTCTTTTTCTTATTCTTTCAATCTTAGTTAAGATGAAGCAAATAAAAGAAAGTGGTGCAGCCTTTAGAAAAAAGAAAAAGGCTAGAGAGGAAGAATTAAAAAAGTATGAAGGTGCACTACTGAAATACCTCAGTCGCGAAACAGAAACTACTAGTACTACTACTGTTACTGAAGTAATTTCAGATTCTGAATTCAAACCATCATCAAAGTCAAGTGATCCTTCAACTTAACAAGTGATAAGAGTTGAAACAGACAAAAAATTCCAGCTGTTGACTAAAAAGATGTTGGCCTTTGGCCAAGTACAATTAAGGATGACACACGTATCTTACTGGTAGGACAAGGGGTGTCTGTGGTTCAACATCTAGATTCTCACTTTGGTGAAGTGATTTGTGAGGGTGCTTCAATCAAAAGATGAACCAGAAAACTGACATGCAAGTGGTTTTTTCAAACTGTGCCAAATAATGAAAAAATGTTGAGGTCATGGTTGGTGTACTCTCCTTCCAAGAAAGCTCGTTACAGCTTTTGTTGCAGACTATTGGAGACAGAAGTCATTCAAATTTTGATTCTACAGATGAATTCAACACGTGGTTGAAACTCAATCCTAAAATTTTCGATCATGAATCTAGTGTGGCCCATGTTCGATGTTTCACACAGTGAAAGGAGTTGGAGATTAGAATCCAATGTGGAGCAACAATTGATAAAAAGGCACAAGAACAAGTTGAAAACGAAGTAAAGAAGTGGAGGGAGATACTTTCAAGAGTGTTGGATATCATTAGATTCCTAGCTAAACAAAATTTGGCTTTAGGGGGTCACCGAGAAGGAATTCATTGAAAGACTGATAATGAACCTGAATTAACAGGAAATAAACAAAATGTTTTAGAATTAGTTCATTTGTTGGTGAAATGCGATCCAGTGCTACGTGAGCATACTGTAACAATTAAGCTGGGAAAAAAGTATGCTAAATCCTATATGTCGCCTACTATTCAGAATGAGTTTCTAGAAATTTTGGGAGAAAAAGTAAGAAGTAAATTTATTGCGCAAGTGAAAGAAGCAAAGTATTCTTCTATGATATTCAACAGCAACCCTGATATTTCTCATAAGGATCAGACTAGCCAAGTTTTACGCTACGTTATGATCAATGGAAATAAAGTGATGGTTGTGGAATCATTTGTCGATTTCATTGAAACAAAAGGTAAAACTGCTGAGAATATTTCAACTATGATTTTGCAGAATTTAGAAAGCAACAGAATTGATATTCAAAATTGTAGAGGACAAGCATATAATAATGTTGCTGTGATGGCTGGTCAACATACGGGCGTTCAAAGACGCATCAGGGAATTTAATGGAAAAGCAGAATTTGTCGCATGTACAAATCACTCGCTGAATTTGGATGGTTTTACATGCAGCTTCTGTTGCTGTAAATTCTGTTACCTTTTTTGGAACTGTGGAGCGTTTGGGTTGGAATATTCTGACTTCAGTCACTGGTCAAAGTGTCAAGCGTGTAATGGAAACTCGGTGGAGTGCACAGGGAGATGCTGTGAGTGCTGTAAAAAATCTTAAGTGCTGTAGAACGTTTAACTGGTGAAGAAAAAAATAGAGTTACCAGGTCAGATGCTGGTGTGCTGCTTGTTTCTTTACAGTCTTTTTCCTTCCTGTGCTTTCTTGGTCTGTGGGAATCCATCCTTGTAGAAATTAACGACTCTCAGGTCTAGCTTCAAACCAAAAGATTGGATATACAACAATGTGATATAAAACTCAATGCTTTAAAAGCATTTTTAATTGAAAGTAGGTGTGAATTAGTTAACAATTCAGTAGCCTACACCAAAGAAATTTGTGATGATCTTGGGATAGTCATGGATCGTCGGTGTAGAAAGAAGAAACTAATGGCAGGTGAAGAATCATGAGATGCTGAATTGTAATATGAAACTGAGTTAAGGAGAGAAATGTTTTCGTCACTGGACAGAGTGAGCCAAGAAATCACAACAAGATTTCAACAACTTCATGTTCTTGCTGAAATATATGCCTTCCTCACTCCATCAAATCTTTTGAATGATCAATACAAATGTCAACTAAATCATTATCATGATGACATTAATGAGGAAGAGTTCCTTGTTGAGAGAAAAAGACTTCAGAGTTGTATTTCCGTTGCTGCTACGAACAGAGACATGGAAGGACACTCCCCTTGAACTTCTGCAGTTTATTCTAAAATACAGTCTTGAGAACTCAGTGCCAAATATTGTAATACTACTGCGAATTTTCCTCACAATTGCTGTAAGTGTTGCTGGTTGTGAGAGGAGTTTTTCTAAATTGAAATTGACTAAGAATTACCTAAGATCTACAAGTGCCTTACGTTTAAGAAATCTTGCCATACTGTTTATAGAACAGCAACTGAGTGATAAAGTAGACTTCGACGATGTCATAGATGATTTTGCTAGTAGAAAAGCAAGAAAAATAACATTTTAGTGTGTTGGATTTAAATGTTACTTGAAAAATAAACATAGTGTTTTCATTTACTTTCCTATACATCATTTTGAATTTTTGTTGAATTTTTGGTATGTATTAAGAGGGGCGGCAAACTAAAACAATAGTTTTTATATTCTTACAAAACCTAACAATAATGTCATATTAACCTTTGTGTTTTTTTCGGTAAATTTACTATAATGAATTCATGTCTGTCTTCCTTCCCCCTCACCGTTCTTGTGCAGGCGGCCCTCCCACCATGTTTGAGGTACAGATTCTAAGGTGGGCATGTGGGACCCAGGCCTCTCATCTGGGAAGAGGCCAGAGCGGTCTTTGGCACCGAATGACAGGTTATCGATAAAAATCTGATTGACTGTCCTAATCCTCTATAGTTAAACGGTCGATGGCCACTCTCCTCACATACCAGGGGCTGAAGGTGACCCCCACCCAGCAGTGTGCGAGCCTTGCCATTCTGTACTAGACACATTATTATGATTTTACTGTTTTTGCGGACTTCTAACACTGTTGGTTACCATGAAAGTAATGTGAAAACAAAATCGCTGAAAAATGTAATGTTTTTTGTTTCTTTTGATTATTCACGGAGTGCCGCAGTGACGGATCAGTTTTCCCGGGCCTTGGATAGGGTTGAACATGTTCCCATGGACCCTACAGCTGTGTTTAAGGATTGTGATGATAATGTGTTGCCCCTCCTTGTATTTTAGCTTTGAGCCCCATGGGCAGGCTGTGCACCATGTGTGTGATGAGGCTGCTCTGAAGGAGAGATGCACTGTTACAAGCTGGAATTGGGTCCCAAGAGCACACGTCTTTTCATTCCCAGGGAGTTGGTTGCTGCTGCTTAGAAGTAATGACGGGGCGCGTCCCCTGGTTGTTGCCTTTGGGCCACCAGAGTGGACTTTGTATCTGGTCTGTATTGGTATGGTTGTGGAGCTGACTGACCCCTTTGAGCTGAGTTTAGTTCTAAGGGCACAGAGTGGGTCATTCCCTGTGAATAATTAATTTGCTGTTTTTGAAACATAAAGAATCACAGGCTTCGACACTGTTAAGTTGGCTTTGGGTCCCCAGAGCACATCACGTTTGTGCACGTCCCTACTGCTTAAATGGGGGGACCATGATGTTTGGTCATTCAGCTGTAGATGATGGATCCCTGAACAGTGTCATGTATGTGCATGTTTGCATTGTGCTGAGGGGATTACCAGGTAATTGTTCACGCAGCTCTCTGATGGATGCCACATGCGGTTTTTCTGAGTCCCCGGATAGATCATGCAGTCTGTGTGTTCTCCTTTGTACTGACGGTCACCGGTGTTTTCAACTGTGTAGCCTTGGACCGTGTCATGTATGTGCATGTAACTTGCATGATCGAGATAACTATTAGCGGCGTACTACGTGTCTCTCGGACCTCTTTCAAGTGTTTGCTGTCCTTTTTCCCCAACACCCTCCCCCAGGGGCGGCAATCTGAGGGATAGCCCCGGGCGCCACAAGCTCTAGCTACGCCTCTGCTCTCAAATACTAAACACGGTCCTCTAGTAAAGCCTGACTGCTCTGTGCCACTCTACCAGAACAGAGCGAGAGTTTTATTAGTGTGAATCTAAAGGACCTATCTTTGGGGTATTGTGAGAGTATTGTATGGTGAAGCTTAATCAGCTTCACTACATAATACTCCACTTTCCTACACCATGTTATATGTAATGTTCATTCTATGCAAAAAGTGTAACTAACCCAAACAGCCTTCATTATGCTTACCTTTTCCATCCCACTTAAAGAGTGACTGTTTCACAAAACAACTGTTAGTGTCTTGGCTTTGTTCTGTTAAAGATTTAATTAATCTTTAACAGCACACCACCCAGATACTTATAGCTGATTTGTGAAACAGCCAGTACTTTAAGTGGGATGAAAAAGATGGGGGCCTCCAAGTGGGGTTGATCAAAGACGCATAACAAAGTATCCTTACAAAGAGGTGTGGCCTATGTAATTAAGGGCCTTAATTAAAACATGTCAGCTAAAATCGCACATTGTGTCACAAGACCAGTATTTGCGTGCCACTCTATAATTTTTCTATAATTGCATCCAGACATGTCAAACAATAAACACCATATAAAGCAGGCCATGCCTATTGGCTTTGCTAATACTTGTTAGCTGTACAAGATAAATGAACAACAGCAGTGATTTTATTGTGAACTAGCAGCCCGTCCCGACGTTGTCCAGGAGCAATTAGGCTTCAGGGCCCCCGCCCGGTCCGACGTTGTCCGTGGGTCCCCCGAAGCCTTCCTCCATATATTGCAGTATTATACCTCTATGTTTACTTTGTACGCTTTTGTAACCTGCACACGTCACTTTTTCCTCCTGTAATGTAGTATTATACCTCTGTTTACTTTGTACGCTTTTGTAACCTGCACACGTCACTTTTTCCTCCTGTAATGCACCATTTGGCTCACTTTTGTAACGCACCGTTTGCTTCCTCTTGTATTTTGTTGGCTCACGATTGTCATTTTTGCTTGATTTAAAGTAACGTTTGCTTACTTTGTATGCTTTTGTAACCTGCACACGTCACTTTTTCCTCCTGTAATGCACCGTTTGGCTCACTTTTGTAATGCACCGTTTGCTTCCTCTTTTATTTTGTTGGCTCACGATTGTCATTTTTGCTTCATTTAATGTAACGTTTGCTTTTGTATTTTGCCGCCTCTCACCGCTCCTAAAAAAATTAAAAAATTACCTACCTCATCTGCCGCTCACCGCTCCTCCCCGCCTGTCCGCCGCTCCTCACCGCCTGTCCGCCGCTCCTCACCGCCTGTTCACCGCTCCTCACCGCCTGTCCGCCGCTCCTCACCGCCTGTCCACCGCTCCTCACCGTCTGTCCGCCGCTCCTCACCGCTCCTCCCCGCCTGGGCGCCGCTCCTCCCCGCGCTCATGTCCACCGGTCCTCTTCGCGCTCCTGTACGCCGCTCCTCCCCGCGCTCCTAACGTCAGCAAGCACGTCTCGGCCGGCGCTTCTTCCAAGAGACTACTTTTTTTTTTGGTAAATTTTTGAAATTACGTATATTTATTACGTTTATATAGCCTATGTCCATCTGCACACCCTGACGATTACAACGATGTATCGGGTGTGTGGATTGGCTCTGTGGTTCCCGAGTTTACCCGCCTCAAAGGTTCAAAGTTCTTCCTTTATAATAGTATATAGATAATCAGAATTTTTAATTATTTAATTATAAGCCTGTGAATTAAGCATTAGCAAGCTCTATGAAAGGAGAAGTGGCCTTAAGAGTGTCTCTGACGTTCCCTTTCACCCCTTCACACCACATTCTTTTGCAATCTCTCTCTCTCTGTTAGTCACTGTTGGATCTGATACCTGTCTGGTAGCGCTTCCCTAAACTTTGCTTTTCCGCTAGGGTTTTGCAGATTCTCTTGTGTGACCTCTGAGCACTTTCGCTCGGTTAATATAGTCTGAAAGTGTGCACTCCCTTCTTTCCTGTGTTGGGAAGTGGCGCTGACTTGATGTTCTGAAACATGGGCAAGTCAGCCATCGCCAACCGGTGTGTGCATACTGACAGCTATTGTGATTAAACTCATCAGCAGCCTGTTATTACAGGCCAATACATGAGCACTCCTGCACTTATGGTGACCGTGATTGCATGTACCGCCTGCCATCACAGGCTGGTGTATATGCACTGACACACGTATGAGTTAATCCTGTGTCCAACCTGCTGTTGCAGACATGGGTGGGCGCACTTACACCCCAGGTCCTGGGGACTGTGTCCAACCTGCCATTGCAGGTCGGGTGTGCACTAGCGCACATGTGCTCAGTGATGAATGCCTGTGTGTTTTCACTACCTATGAGGCGTTAACATGAGGAAGTAGTTGACATTTCTTTGGGATGTAATAGTGGATTGCAGTGGAGCAGCCTCCTGGGTTTTCCTATCAATGGATTCGCCATGCCAGACTCTTTCCAATGTTAAAGGGGGTTTTGGCATAACATGCTTAGAAATGCCTCTTGGTCATTTCTGTTCTCTAAGAGTCTTGCGTGCAGTGCTAGTTCTCTTCAGTGGACACCAGGGACCTGTGCATTCCCCAGTGACCATCATAAAACATGGGAATACCACTTGACCTGTGTATTTGAAGGCCATATGGCCTAGATTGGTGAAAGAGGTTTTGACTCTTAGCCTCTCGGGGCCAGATCATGGCCCCACTAAAGATTACGATCTGCATTCCACTGCCCCATGGCAGACAGACCTGAAATGTAGGGGAGACATCTGTAGTTCAAAGAGAAACCCCTTAAACCACCCCTAACTTCAAAGACACATGACAGTATAACCACCCCCTTTTCTGTATCGTAGTATAACTACTGGTGACATCTTTCAGCAATGTGTGAGATATGCTTGTGGGACGCAGGACCATTGAACCCGGACTTTGTGGTGCAAAGTGTCGGAGGACTCTGTTGTACACATGGAGGATAACTGCCCATGAAGGGGACCGCGTGCCCTTTCTGAATAGTGGCTGGCTTCTGCCGAAGATCGGCTGAAGTGTAGTGCCCTGAAGTGCGCTCCCCAAGGGCTAGTCTGTGGGCCTCCTGTTCTCCTGGAGGTCTCAGGGACTTCAAAGTTCTCCCACGAGGGACATCCACCATTGTCCTGTGATGTCTGGAGAGTGGTGCCCTCTTAAGTGCCCACATCGGCCACTAAATCCCAACTAGTAGCGCGGTGTGAGCATGAAACAAAAGAATTCTGCCTGGAGATCAGACGTCTAGTGTGGGGCCCCATAAATCTTGCCCGCATCTAAGACATATGGTTCCTGTACCTCAGGGACCCTGACACTCATAAGTGTCTAGTTAGTGGTGAGCAGATTCACCGGTTGTGGGACCCTGCATGGCCCGTTTCCTCGATCAGGCCATACCTCTCTTGTGTGACATTCCTGAGGGCATGCTCATTGTGTGCTGTGTCCTGTTCACAGGGTGCGACCCTTGGAGTTCAGAGTGTACCCATAGTAGTGCCCCATTCTACCTATTGTGGTTCTGCTGAACTTGCATCTGTGTGTGTGTGAGTGTGTGTGACCGGACTGGTCTAGTGCAACCTGTATTATCGTGCACCATTCATTGTGCCTCATTTCTAGGGAGGTATGCAACAATCATGTTTGAGATCTGAAGTCTCTGGTGCGACTCATACCAACTTGCACCAGACACTGTGCCAGGATTGCCTGGGCACGACCCTTATCATCGTGAACTGCTCAGGGAGCTTCCTCAGATTGAGAGGCTCCCCTGTGTTACTCCACATTTATCTGTTATTCCCTTTTGTATTGTGTTCATGGAGGATAACTGCCCATGTAGGGGACAGCTTGCCCTTTCTGAATAGGCCAAATACCTGATGACTTGTAGCACCCTGAAGTTCGCTCTTGAAGGGGTAGTCTGTGGGCTTCCTGTTCTCCCAGAGATCTCAGAGACCTCAAAGATCTCCCGCAAGGAACCTACACTATCCACCTGCGACGTCTGGAGAGCGGTGCTCTCTCAAGTGCCCACATTGGCTATGGAATCCCAACTGGTAGCATGGTGTGAGCGTAAAACAAAGACTTGTGCCTAGAGACCGGATTGTCTAGTGTGGAGCCTCAGAAATCTTGCCCGTGTCTAAGACATGCGGTCCCTGTACTGCAGGGACCCTGACACTCATAAGTGTCTAGTTGGGGGTAAGCAGATTCACCGGTTGCGGGGGCCTGCATGGCCTGTTTCTTTGATCATGCCGGATCTCTTGTGTGACACGCTGACTGCATGCTCATTGCGTGCAGTGTCCGATTCACAAGGTGCGACCCTTGGAGGAGGGGATGTACCCATAGTAGTGCCTCATTCTACCTATTGTTGCTCTGCTGAACTTGCACATGTGTGTGTGTGACCGGACTGGTCTGGTGCAACCTGTATTATCATGCACCAGTCATTGTGGCTCATTTCCAGGGAGGCATGGAATTTGCAACAACCATGTTTAAGACCTAAAGGGTCCGGTGCGACTCATACCAACATGCACCAGAAGCTGTGCCCCGATTGCCTGGACACGACCCTGGTCATCGTGTACCACTCAGGGAGCTTCCTCCGATTGATAGGCTCCCCTGTGTTACTCCCCATTTACTAGTTGTTCCCTTTTTTTTTTGTTCACTCCACACCTGACCTCTCTCTAAGACATCATGGCACCAGGTAGTAGGAAGAGAGAGGTTAACTGAGTTGAAGGAACCCTTATGAGACAGTTTGGAGGTGGGTCAAGAGACTGAGTGACTCCATTGTATTTTGAACCCTGTGGGTGAACTTCTCAAGTGGCTGCTAACCTTCTCTTGTTTACTTGTACCTCCCAATTAAAACTTGCTACACATCCCCACCATCTTCCTGAGGACCCAGACTAAGTGTGACTTTGGCCGGTGTGGCCGAGTATCAGGGATGTGCAGCTAGTTATCATCCATCTGGGCGTATAAATCCACATTTGTAAAGCGCACAATCACCCCTAAGGGTCCCTAGGCGCTGACAATTAGGACCAACTAGAGAGAGGGTGCAGGGAGGCTGGGACCACAGAGTCTGCAGGGTGTGATCCACCGACCTGCTGGGTACAGGAGCACCACATAGAGTGCTGAGTGCATATGTCTGTAAGAGTATTCTGTACGGGCTGGGCTGGTACCTGTCGCATCGTATAGCGATGCGGATTGAGTGTGTGAGTGGGAGTGATAGTCAGCGGACCGCCTGTGATTCACGACACTTGCTGGTGGTGCCGCTTTATAGGTTGATTTCATGGCAAAAGCACAATATATTTGACATTGGGTTTACCTGTGTGGCTCTAGCCCGTGGTGCTTCTAAAAAGTGCACTCATTTCATGTATGTACATATCTTTGATATCGATGGGACGAGGGATGTCCCCTATAACTGTGCGGGACTGTATTATCAGGATTACTAGGGTAGGCCTGGGATGGATAGTGTGTTGCACTGTTGTGTATCGTTTTAGATTTCGTATGAATTTCCAGATTCATGCCCTTATATATGTACAATTCACATTGCCCTTATAGAGGCATAGAAATCCAGTCCTTATTTAGGCATAGCCCATGCTACCCAAATACAGGCAAGGCTAGTTCCATCCGTTCATCTACATCACAATGATTTCTTGGAAAACCAGACTCTTAAGCTGAAGGGACTTTCCCTTGCCTGGATATTGATTTCTCCAAGAACTCATTTATTATGCATGCACATCTATTCCTTAGGAGTTCATTTGTGACGTTCATATGCCCGACTTTTACGTCAATACTGACATTCCTAAACACCTTCAAGGTATAAATATACCTTCACTTGCTATGGCAAAGCACGGTTTGGTTCGGTGCAGTTCGACTACCTACTTGCACAACGCAGCTCGCCACAGCAAGTCCCGAAGGAAGCTGCCTCCCCAGCTGACGCACTGACCAGAAACTGTCATCCTCCTGCCGAGAATCCAGCTCCAGTGTTTCTGACTCCCCTTGCGGGGTGTTGGGAAATCGAGTCCAGAGAAAGAGATACCAACGTCTCTCATTCTAAGGTATGGAGCTGATTAGAACCTAGAGAAACCTTTGGCAAATTCTTGGCAAAACTAAACTTAGCTAAAACAACACCTCCTACTTCCCTGGTCCTAGACTTAGGTTAGGTACACCGGGGTAGGATTATTTAGAAGCACCAGCTGAGTATTTTAGCCTGTGTTATTTATGTATGTATTTTAATGAATATGTGATAGCCACAAAAAAATGCTATTACAATATTATTTTATATTACTGCTAACGCTGTAGATATTCTATTTTGCATTCCGTCTTACGATTGTAGCAGTTCATATCTCTTGCATGAGAAATAAGACTGTTCAATAAACACTTTTATTTGAAACGCCCTGTCTATCTATTTCTCTGCAACTCTGAAGAAACTAAGTATGCACTGAGTGAAATAGTTATCTATTGTTTCCACGGCTCTGAAGATATTGTTTCGATTCCAGGGGAAACAAAGTTGTCATGTTTATGCGTTGTCCGAGACTAATCCCTTCTTGTTTATTCGAGAAAGTTTCTAGTGACCTCTGAGTTAGCTGGCACACCCAAATTAAGTTTAATATACTGGATAGAGACATACTGACCTCAGTCCTATGTCAAATCTATAGTGTATGTTATTCCAATGCGCAAAGCCTATTAGGGATATAGGAACTACACCACTGCTATCTCTCTATTTGAGGGTTAGATTAGGAATTTTCCACAATGTGCATACTACTGATATCATAACGATACGAGTGAGCCTAGTACTGCTAGGAATATTTCCAAATGTGTATTATGGCCAAGAGTATATGATGTTCACGTTATAATGATTGAATATGTGTATTGAATTTAACACCTTGGCTGCGGCTGGAATTCCGCGCCGGTGCTGGACATTCCGATTGCGGGTGTGGTCATGACGGCTCCCGGCTGTCATCAGCACACGCCCACCGTGACTCATGATGGCCAGGAGCCGTCATGAGCACCGAAGGGGTTAAACAGTATTTACCTACATCCTGTGTGAAGTCACTTTTGTGATGCTCAGTGTATGTATTGTGTGTGGCTGCTGTGCCTTTGCTTTACACATTGCTTCTGAGAAAAGCCTGAGTGCTCAGTGCCAAGTAACGCAAGGGTGAGTACAGGTTATGCAGTGAGTGTAATCACCCGCCCTTGATGGGAGCAGCAGATTCTGCCTGGCTGGGGGCATCCCTTCAGCCAACCAGAAAGTGCTGGTTCCAACAGTCACATACACCATTTTCTTCCAACATCTTCTCTGAAATTCTCCATCTGTGTATCTCACACTTTCCCACAATTACAATTGGCACATATGCGACCATCAATCTTCACATCTGCATACTCACCCACCCATAACCTGGATTCACTTCAGTTCAAACTATGCACTATTCAAAAGTAAAATATTGTATGGAAAAAAATACAGAGACAACATCTTGAAAAAAAATTGAATATTCTTAGGAAATGCAAGATCAAGTGAAACGTCAAATGTAAACAGTGATTGCTTCACTAATAATCCCCCCCTTTTATGGGTTTTTACAGTAAATATTGAGATATCAATCAGTGTTTGCCAGTCACTTTACGGTCCTGAATTCAGAGCCCGATGTTGACCCGTTTCAAAGTCAATTTTTAATCACTGCTGGATCTGAAACCCGTCAGGAACCGTCTCACTTAAAGCCCTGAAAATAGAGGTGTTTTGCCTAACCTGCAAAACAGAAGATGGTCATCTAAATCAGAAAACGAATGTCACAAAAAGTTTCAAAGTTTTAGCGCTTGAAGAGAGGAATGTCTCGCCCCTCCCTTTTGACTTTGTTTATAAGCTTCTATGGTACAAATATTTCCTTCATTTTATTTCATGTAGGCATGAGGGATACACTTGTCAGTCAAATGGAGGATGGCATGCAGGCAGGTAGAAAACTTTAGAATGGATACAAAATAATGCTCTAAGCACCTATTTAGGGGCCGATTCCGATTCGGGAAAAACCGCTCCGAAAAGCTGCTCGGAGCGTTTTTCCCGTACGAATCGTACCCTGCAACGTCCCCCGTACGTACGACGAAGTACAATTCGTACCAGGAGCCGTACGAGTCGTACAGAGACCGTATGACCATAATCTCCGTACGATTCTCCCTCAGAACCCGCTGTACGCGGCATCTGTACGGTTCGTGGCTGGTTTTTACGACCCAGCAAGTACGATACGTGTCGGGTACGCACTGTACGACCCTTTTTCTACGGGAGCTGAAAACAACCGTAAAAGCAGAGTTCGCGCCGAAACAGGTACGGAACGGCCCCCCGGGTACGGTGCGTACCCCCCATGATCACAGGGGTACGGTGCATACCCCTGCGATCATGGGGTGTACGCACCGTACCCCATGTTCGATGGGGGTATGCACTGTACCCCATGTACGCTGGGTGTACGCATCGTACCCCATGTACGATGGGTGTACACACCTTACCCCATGTACGCTGGGTGTACGCATCGTACATGGGGTACGGTGCGCACACCCATCGTACATGGGGTACGGTGCATACACTCAGTGTACATGGGGTACGGTGCGTACACCCCATGATCGCAGGGGTACGCACCGTACCCCTGCGATCATGGGGTGTACGGATTGTACGGTGTGTATGTGTTTGTGTGCTTTTCCGTACGACTCGCCCTTACCTGACGTGGACCGTACGAATCGCGTTCTCATACCCCGATCCGGATCGTACTCGTTGGGTCGTGCGGCATGTGTACGAGTCGTACGGCATGTGTACGAGTCGTACGGTTCACGGTTTCAGCCTTGCAATACATACGGATCGTGACGATTTGGACGGATTCACGGAATACGGATCGTACTACGCGACTCGGACTGACGGGTAAGATTCGTACGGAGAGGGCTCCGGATCCAATTCGTACGGACAGTTTTTTTCCCGAATCGGAATCGACTCCTTAGTGTGTCTTTTTGTGTGTGTTCATGTGTGTGTGTGTATGTACTATCTGTCTGTCCAGTGGGTCTGCCACGGTGGTGCAAGGATTGTTATGTTTTGCTGTTTGCTTTTCCCTTTCCCTTAACAATAAGGCATGTTTTGAAGCCATTTATTGCAATGTGGTCCTCTCTTTGGACATGTGTGGTGGCACCATACAGCATCTCCCAACAGTGGCCTGGGGCTGTCATTCAGCACCAAGGGCTTGATTTAAAATTGGATAATAATGGAAAATCCTTTGATTTCTGTGGGAAGTGCCAAACCCTGAGAAGAGTACATCAACGGAAATTCCTAGATCATCGGGTTTTCATGGCAAAGGGATTTCCATACACACCACATGACTGCAAATTAGGTATTCAGTCCTATACTTAAAAATAATGAATAAATAAATGATAGGTTATAACAGTTGATGATGCTTATAGAAGCTACAAGTCGAAGTGGACAGATCTCCGTCAGTTTTAATGTATATCAATCGGCCAATATCCACATTTCTACTATGCTTGTCCATCTAGGAGAACTCACCAGTGTGTCTTGGACACAATTGCAGGGTGATCTTTCACACTGTACATACCACTTAAGAGAGTGGTTTGGTAGGTTGATTTGTTATCATTTTCAGTGATGAAAACACAGAAGCATGGAGAACAAATGTCGAATCCAGAGGACGCTATGACTTAAGGTCATCAAACCTTTGTCACGGTCTTTATTTACCACAGAGGAATTTTGACAGATTTCATGCTAATTCCCACCTCTAAATCATGTCCTTAGCTTCTTCTCTGATGCAAAAATGTCTTCAGTGGTAAATGCTGGCAGTTGCTGATGGTGAGATGCAGTTTGTGAGTTTGTGTGGCTCAAATGGGTCCAGTGGATGAAGTTTGATAGATGGGCGGCATTGGGTTCCTCTGACCAGGTTGCCTGAGCAAAGGTTCTTCTCTGGAAAAATCTCGGAGTGGGAAGAACAGCTCAAAAGATATTGCAAACTTGTCTCTAAATTTCCGGTTCTAATTAAGAATGGGTACAATGGTGTGTCAGGTTGCCTCAGGTGACTTACAAAATGACAAAAAAAATATGCAAATTGGTGCAAATCAGAAAAAAAATTCTAGATTCGAACAATGAAGAAAAAAAACATTAGAACGAGCAAGATGGAATTTAAATCTTTGAGTTGTACTGTGTTAGTGGGATTGTGCTACCTACAAGGAACTCTCTGTCTTCAAACCTTCACTTGATTCTGCGTAAAGCTTGTTTTGAAGTTGAACATCCCAATAGTTAATTTACAAATTGCACGCGACAGGCTGGTCTGATCCTTTCCAAAGTCTGCATGGGCCTCTCCTGATTTCTTCTTAGGTCTACATTCCGTATTTCCAGCTGCACTTGAACTCTAAAGATCTGTTGTTCATTTACCCATTTGAAGTTTAACAAATATATGGTTTACTTTATCTCAGTGGGGTTTCGGGTTAGCTAGAGTTTGGCACATGCTTAGCATCTGACAAACATTGGCAGATGTCCCACGCACCAAAGTTTAGATTTCCCTCACCCCATTCAGATGTGGGTTACTTTCAGGGTTTCCAAAGGCGGAGCCTCAGACGGCTCCACCATTGGATATGTTTGACCTGACAGCCTGTCCACCATGGGGCCACCAGATCACTGTGGCATTCACTGCACCCTATCCAAGATGGGGTGACAGTCACTAGATTTCTTTCCCTGGGACTGCTGTTTAATGCATCACACATTCAGGCAATGAAATCAGTTAATTGTGCTCCACGTGAAGGGGAACATCAGTGCCAATTGGTAGAGTGTTTAACACTAACAAACCTCTGCTTTTGGAGCTTGTTTACGTTAAATATATATAAATTCTGAGTAGGGACAAAAGAACATGGGAGCACTTGACACTTAACTGACAAGCGGGTGCTATGGTGGCCACGTCATTCAAGGTGATTGCGGACACTTTCTCCAGCGTCCATAATGACCTAGAAGGAGGTAATCATCCTAGCAGCTCCATTAAAGGCTTAGAGATCCCCACCCCATTCTCTCTAAACCTACTCTAAAAGAAGGCCTATGTTTCATCTATCTTGGAGATTGCCAATGTCTTTTGATTCGGTTTCCTACGCTTTTAACAACTCTAGGTATTGCTGAACCTGATACATCTTGGAGCAGGGAAGTATCTCAGTACATTCGTTTAAACGAATAAAGGTTTCCCCATGAGGTCTATAAGCATGCTCCTAGGGGTGCTATATCTCTGGATGTTCACATTGATGATAAACTCATTCAAAGTTATTCTGATGGGCAAGTGTATCACAGCCCCTGTGATGCTGGCTGCTTCATGGCTTAGACATGATGGCAATCCCCGTGATGGAAGCTTTAAGAGAGATGGATGCACCCAAACAGTGGCACATACATGGAGAGTTAAATGGTGGAGTGCCACCAGAACATCTGCATCAAGCATAGGGGAGCACAAGAGTTAAGCAGTGGCCACCCCGTGGTTTGTTCAATTTGGATACAGTATGTTGGCAAAGCCACAGAGTTTGAATTCAGGAGACTTGGTTTTGCTGGCTTGAGCGCTTTTGACTGCATGCTGTGATCCATATCAAATTGCTTTATCTCCTTGTAAATTAATCTCCATATCCAGCCAAACTCTGACGGCTTAGGAATGGGAAAAGTTGGACAAAATCACTATAAAAAAATATAGTTTATATCTAAAAACTCTTCTCTTCCATGTACTGCTGACAGATTGCTTTCTTAGTGTCCCTTGGGCAGTCTTTTTGTTAAACTTACGCTTCTGTTTTGTTTCTGTTACACTCTGAATGGTCTTTTCTGTGCACATAATTTGCAGTACAAATGTTGTTTCTACTGCATGACTTTCTAGACGATTGCTCACTGAGTTAAATGATTTCTACTGGTATGTAGTACAAATTCAAATCCTAGCAAGAACATTTCTTCCATCCATCTTTCCCAGATTGATAATGTAATACCAATATATTAGATAACAGTGAAAACTTTTTTTAATGTGTTTTTAGTTTTTTTTCTTGATATACTACATCCATCTCTCAAATGTTCATATTCCATTATATTCTGCTATGGCCAACCCTACAAAAAGTGAACCCCAGCTGCGCACCACATTTGGCCTTGGACCAGGCCATGCACCCAGCCTCCCATGTTACCAGCGCCCCCTCCACTACACATTGCTTTTGACTGTGCAATGCAGGGTGTGCGAACAGCCTGGTTGACCATAGGCTCTGTCCTGTGGCCAGGCCCTGTGCCTAACCGACCACACAGCCAATCCCTGCTGCACAGAGCCAGGATCTGCACTCAAACTCACAAGCAACCTAGCCATAGGGAAAGCCGCACAGTTACGAGCTCTGTCCAAAAGCCCGAATAATTATTCTCAATCACAGTGAATAACCCCTCTATGGGGGCTGAAAAAGTTGGACACCACAGCAGAGGGGAGAAGACCGCAGGAATGGGAACCCATGGGTACAACTCCAAATCGTGCGAGAGGCTAACAGCAGTGGAGCCTGCAGCTACCTCGAAGACTACAACCTGGGGTTTCGGACATGGTTTACCAGGCGGCTTGGACCCAATGGCAGCCCCCAAGTCTCATGTGTTGAAGAAGAGAGAGGAGCGTGAGGGTGCTCCGAGTTGATCGCAGGGCTACCTTGTGAAGCCGACCTGCAGTTGAGCGGCGGGTGTGACTGAACGGCTTGACTGGTGACCCAGGAGGATGGAAGGTGACGTAGGGCAGTACACGAACCCGCTGCTGGTTGGACATGCAATTCGACCTTCTCACAGAGCACTTATCAGGATTATAGGAGGAGGCCATGAACACCCTATTCCATAACGCCGTGACTAGATGTTAAATCACCGCAACAAAGGAGAAGCTACTTTCGAGATAGGGACCTAAAACCAGGATGCGACTCCGAGAAGAAAGTTACTGTGGCTGTATCTGGGACCACAGCCTGAGAGTTCAGTCGGGGCTTGGCTTGCGGGTTGACTTTGGAGGCTTCAGAGGCTTATGTGCTGAAGAAGAGAGCAGAGCGAGAGGCTTCGCAGAGTTGCTTACGGTGCTCCCTGCTCTCTTCTTCCAGCAATGGGGTGGCAGGTGTGGCTGTTCCCAGGTGAGCAGAGAACGCGTGGGCTGATGGACCCCCATCCATATCCTTTGTTAAATGAGTGTATAATGAGATCATAATTGTGGATATGTAACACACTGGTTGCTTACATGATAACGGGGAGGCTTGTCAAGGTGTTTAGCAGGTACACGGTAGGGCAGAGCACAAAGCACACCATTGAAGCTAATCACTTCCCAGAAATCCCCAAGATCCAAGGGGAAATTAAATACAGCACAGGTTTGAAGTGCAAACTGTTTGGACGGGAAAGTTCAACTAACTCAGCCTAGGGGTGGGACCTTGGATTCTAATAACATGCAAGATGAGACAATTAACATTTCAAACATGCACACATTGAATGTTTTGGGAACATATGACACAATAGTGAAACAGAGATGTGGCATTACCTAACTGGGTAATGAAGGTATGTTGGACGATAGTAGATAGGCCTGCTAGAAATTTTAGTTAAGCTGGAGTAATTGTCTTCATTTAGGTAATTCTGCGCTAATTTTTGACACTAAATTACGGAAAATAAAGGGACCACGCCCGTTCATGTAAGTATAAGTAATTTGGCATAGAAATCCTACTGCAGGAATATAGGAACTGCAAACTCAGCAAGCACGAGCGGCTGCTGGCTGCTGCTGTTTGTGTTCTGTTGAATTCTGCACAATTTCCTTAAGCATTTTGTCCTCTAAAATAGTTCTAAATGCTGGGTTACGCTCCTTGCGGAATTCTGCATAATCTTGCGAAGTGTTGTGCTTTAATTTTACATAATTACTCTACAACAAATTACGCTAGATAAGACCACGTAGTTTCTAGCAGTGCTCTGCAGCCGGCAAATTATCTATCTGAGCTATTTCATGATTACAGCACAACACCAGACATTACTTCCCTCCAGAAAGTGATTTAACCACTTTATGCTGTGTTTCTAGTATTAGATACTGAGACAAGCTAGGCAGTCATAAATCATCGCGGCAAGTGCTTTAATTCCTAAATTATCATAACACTATCCATTTTTGAACAATTAAATCACAATGGTTTTCACTAACTTTTTCCTATTTGTCAATTAATTTGTAAGCATAATTCGCAAAAGTACAATTCCCTTTCATTGTCAGACTATGGGCTCACTTTCACTGACTCTGATGTGAGTCATGGCACTGCACTTCATCTAGATTGTTTCCCTCCCCATGACTGCCCCTCATGACTCAATCTCTTTTCAATCTGCCACAGCAGCGGCTACTACTGGACGGGGTTGGTGGGGGAAGATAAATTAAATGTTATAAAAGGACTTATCTTTAACAGCCGGCCTCCGCCTCCTCCTTCCTCCATCCTCATTCTCTTCCTCTTCCTGTCCCGGCAGCAGGAAGCACCCGGGCAGACAGACTCCCCTAAGCCAATCATAACGCTGCAATGCAGCGTTATGATTTGTCTGAGCGCCGTGGGTCGGCGCTCAGACTGGAACGCGGAGCCTGTGCATGTTCCAGACCAGGCTATGTAATGCAGCCTGGTAGGAACATGCAAAGTGCGCATGAACTGTATGGTCGGCCCAAGAGGCCGGCCAAACAGTTCATGCGCACTTAGGGAGTGCACAGCACTCCTCCCCCTGCTCTGGCCAGCCCCACCCGCCACTGACTGCAATAGGGAAAATAAAATGATAATAATGAGACGTTATTATCATTTTATTATTCCTTTTCAGCAGTGGGGCGACGCTCCTCTGCCTTAGTGTAGGAGCCACCACTGGTCTTCCATCCAATTTGTGGGTTCCCGAACTAAATTGTTTCAAATTTGCCATTTCCAGCACCAACCATAGCTCAGGATTTAATAGCTAAACTGCTAGTTATCACGCACAAAACTAACAGAACCGTATGCTTATTTTACCTGCATCCATGACACAACCGTGTGGCATTCATGTCTCTGCAATAAGAATCAATGACCACTCAAAACAGTCTAGGAGCCTTATTATGACTTTAACAGTCTCGGAGCGGGCAGCCACGCTACCGCCCTGCTCCGAGACCGTCAAAGCCGTTATAGACCAACCACCAGAGTACAACTTATTTTTATTCTGGCGGGCGGTTCTTTGGTGGTCCCACTGCAGTGCCTTTGGAAAAGGCACCGCAATGGTAGCGTCAAAGGCAGTTCCTGCCAGCATTTTAGGGGCCTCAGACCGCTCCCCCACTGCCAGGGGTTGTGGATCCCTAGCGGCGGCAGCGGTCCCGTGGCGGTCCAAGCGCCACAGTCCTAATGCGGCGGGCAGACCACCAGTCTGGCAGTCCGTGATCCGACACCACGGATGGACTGCCAAACTTGTAACAAGGGCCTTAAACATTAGACGTGCGCAGAAAATGAAAAAAGAGTGACATTATTAAGTTTGTCACAGAATTTTTTTTAAGTGGCTTTTCTGGTTGGAATAAAGCAGATTCTGGCATAACACAACTAGTAAATGCAATGTCGTGTGCAGACGGGCAAGGACAACTTACTCCTCAACCTAGACCAATTAAATGGTCAACGTTGAAGTTTTTTTTTAAATCGAGCTTTTCATGAAAGTAAGTGACTTGCAACGTCTCTTGCAACAGTTATGAAAGCACAAATATTCCCCATCCAAGCAGCACAAAGGGTTATGAACGTGCTATATTTGTGTGACTAGTTTGCCTTAACCAGCTTCTTTTGGTAGTTATTGTTGGAGCCACCCGTTGGTGGTTCCAACAACATGTCTGTGTGGGTTCTTACATTGTTATAGTGCTAACCAATACATTGGAACTGAGTCCTTCTCGAGAGTTTTTTTCTCATGGAGAGGCATCGCTATGACCCTCCACCAAGTGAACATCAGCATTTTCTACCTCTCTTGATGGGTGGCTCAGTTAGGGCATTGCTCCTCCCAGGACTGTAGTAGTCTAAAATTGACAATCCAAAGGCGTATTCAACCATGGAGCAAATGCCCTTCCTCAGGTTTTGAATCTGTCTGAACTGGGAAACATGCTCATTTGGGTGGAGGTTTTGATATTGTGTGTCATAATATTAAAGAACGAAATATTAACCTGCAACAGTTTCCAATGCAAGAGATCGACCACCACTCTTTTGTCAAGTTAAATATACGTTCATATGTAGAGATCATTGTCACATCTGTATACCTTAAGGATATATGAATTGTCAAGTGACACAGATTCGGAATAAGAATAGTGAATGTGTTCTTTTGTGTATATACTTACCTTGGCGACATAGGGGTATTGATGATCTCCCACTTGTTATTGTTGCAGGTCGATATCCTACATTAGATATTATTGCAGACCTACATCTTGCACCCAATATTGTTGCATGTCAATCTCCCGCACTCAATATTATTGCAGACCGATATCCTGCCCCAATATTGTTGCATGTCAATATCCTGCACTGGATATTATTGCAGACCGATATCCTGGACCCAATATTGTTGGGGGTCAATATCATGCATTAGATATTATTGCAGTGTGATATCCTGAACTCAATATTATTGAAGGATACCATTGCAAACCGCTATCCTGCACCCAATAATGTTGAATGTCAATATTCTACACCCAATATTATTGCAGGTGGATATCCTGCACCCACTATTTTTGCATTTCAATATCCAGCACTCAATATTATTGCAGATCTATATCCAGCACTCAATATTATTGCAGGTCGATATCCTGTAATCAGTATTATTGGAGGTCAATATCCTGCACTAGTTATTACTGCGGGTCAATATCCTGCACTATATATTATTGCAGATCGATATCCTGCACTCAATATTGTTGGGGATCAATATCCTGCACTAGATATTAGTGTGGGTCGATATCCTTCACTCAATATTGTTGCATAATTATCGGTATCCAACAATCGATATTGTTTCAGATCGATATTCTGCACTCAATATTGTAGAGGAACACTGGTTTTGAGGAGCTAGCTGATGCGAGGGAGAATCACTTACATATGCCAGAGTCTCCAGCGTTTCGCGCTTCACAGCTGGAAACATTCAACAAAACATGCTGTGTGTTGCACATGTATACATTTAGGACCCATGCATTTTTGTACTTGATCTTGTAAAGTTAGATGAAATCGCAACCATCCCTCATGAATAAGGAGTACTTTTTCCTTTGAAGGGAGACCAAAGGAGAAATCTACAACCGCGTCAACGGGATAGGTAAAGGAAATAAGTATCATCTGAGAATGTGATGTAAACTCCTTGACTTAACGATGGGCACCAAACTTTGACAGTTATGCACAGGGGGTCCTTGAACCCATACCCATGCACAGAAATTAAACCCCCCCTCCATCCCCTAGTTTGGTGGTAAAAACAGCCACTCGTTGTACTACAATGGGCCCCTCCAGTTTGCGCCCCATTACCACTACACTTGCAGCACTATTGATGGCTGCGCTATTTTTACATGGTACCCACCTTACCTGTCCTTATTTTTCTGTGAAAATCTCTCGCAAGCCGGAGGATGAAAATATAATACACATTTTTGTTCCAATTTTAAATAGATGGGCGAAATTTTTGGGTACCTGTATTAAGATTTTTAAATAATTGACAGTATTGGTATTGTTTGTATATGTGTTTGAATGAATTGTATTATTTATTGATAGATGTCTTAAATGTGCAATTACATTTTGATGTTGTAAATGTAAATGTGGGATACTTGTAAAGCGCACTGTTACTCTACCCGAGTGTCCTGGCGCTGTAGACCGCTGGGGAACCCGTCCTGGTTTTCCCTGTGAGATGGTTCCTTTTTGGGTATCTCCAGGGTGAAACCAGGCATCCCCGGCATCTGTGGGGGGCCGTTGTAGAGATGAGGCAAGCTTAATGCCCAGAGTTACCGAGTGTGTTCCCTGGTTAGAGTAGGCACTGAGGCGAGAATTATCGAGTCCGTTGACCCTGGTCCAAGACCCTGCCACGTCGGGAATTGAACCCTGGTCCGGGGCTGTTCTCTGCTTACAGGTCTGCCGCCTCTAACCAGTGAGCCACACCTCTCCATGTTGTGATATGTTTCATTCTTTTATGGATTTATGTATTCCGAATAACGATTTATGATTGACTGACAGACAACTGAAAATCTCTAAATTTAGCAGCATTTTACTAATTGTGGGCTGATGATCCCTTGCCAAGTAGGTGGTTTGTAGCCAAGCCGGCTTTTAAGACCAACAGGACCAAGATGCTGATACTTCCAGGATAATTTTACCCATCCCAGGGTTTGGTTCGATCCCATCATGCTTAGGGTGTAGGTTGAGAAACCGGGACTGGCTCACGTTATCCTCATAACATGGAGCCAGTGCAGAGTTTAATTAATTAACTATGGGGCATATTAGCAAGGGCGTCTTCGCCGCTTTAGTGGCACTTTTTGCCGCTAAAACGGCGATATTTTACTCGCCCTATCAGAAAGCTGTCGCTAACAGCTGTTAGCGACAGCTTTCTGGCGAAAGTGACTGTTTTGGGGGCCGCTTTGCATGTCAGCTAATGACATGCAAAGTAGGCGTTCCCGACCAAAAGACCACGGAGACAGCACTAACAGGCCTAACGCCTATTAGCAATGAGGACCCGGCCCCGATTAGCGATGAAAAAAGTCACGCTAACCGTAGTTATCGCAGGAATTTTTACACCTGCTAAATTCCAGACTTAGCCATTATCCTCAATGGGAGGGGGATTCTAAGGCTGAATCCACCCTGCCTATTAGCAAGCTTTATGTTAGCGATAAAAGTTTTAACACTGCTTCACTTGTGTTTTTGGTGGATTTCGCCGCTATCGCTGGATTTTCTATCGCATTGGAGATACACGTTGGTAATAACGCGCTATCTCCGCGATAGGATCCAGCGATAGATGGCCATAAAAAAAATGCGCTAAGCGCGATTTGTGATATTTATCGCACGCCCTTGTTAATATGCACCTATGTTATTGGCAGTTTCCACAGGTGCACTGACGCTATCCATTTGCGTGAGTTTATTTTTACACCCTGGCATACACACACTCTTCCACTCAAGCACTCCCAAGGCGTAGCGTGTCAAAAGATGTGCTTGCGCTCTTTGTCACAGGCTAGCAGCGCTATATAACTACAGCTACCATAAGACAATTGCATAGAGCTTCTTTATTTTTTAACTAATGCTTTGGTTCCACGCCCTTCTTTTGCTTTGACTCGCTGAATGATATTTTAGAATTTGACACACAAAATAGTTACGTTTGATGCTAGCTAAGTCCTGTTGGCAAATGTCCAAATTCCAAACAAAGGTGAAAAAACTGCATTTCTGCTTCAGTTCCTTTGAGCAGTATCTACCAGCCTCAGGCTGGAGGCCTTGTTAAATCTCGGGCACAGATAAGGGCGGCTGAAGGAACGCGCATCCAGGGAAACACAAATGGGGTCCAAATCCTCCCAGCTGTCGGACGGGGTTTATCGGATCAGAACAGGGAGGGTTCAAGATGTGTTACCATGGCGAAAATGTAAAACCCTAGGCATTCTTGAGGAACGAGGCCTTTCACGCCCACGGACACCATTCCATCAGTGATTCCACTTGAGAGTTCATGGCTACAGGGCTGGCCGGCCTCGAAAAACATCCTTTTATCTCTGAAATTGATCTCTGCACATCCAGCTTGCCAAAGAGCAATTTTTTCAACATTATGTTTTTCTGTCAGACCAATCTTCTCGGGTTTTTGAGACAGGCGGGTTTGTAAAATGCCTCCAGGCTCTACTCTGCTGGTTCTTTAAAACCAACCTGTGGCGGTCAAGGATGAAAGATGGGTGCCGTTTTCGTGAGCCCTTCGCACTCCGGCTTGTCTGATTTACTCACTTTTTTGAATGTTTTATATTATTTATTTTTTGCAGTTTTATATAGCGCAAACTCGGCCCATTAGATCGTTTTACACGAGCACCTGTTGTGTTACACAAGGTCAGATTCATTTTGTAAGCACAAGGAGATAACATAATTGAATCAGATTCACAGGATGTTGAGTAGGCCCTGGGGAAGCTAGTTCCCCAGTTCCAAAATTGGTACCTTTAGCTATTAGGATATATCTTTTCCCTGCTTCCCGCTGACCTGTCACAGAAATAGGCACAACAGTGGACTGAAAGGAGTGGAGTGAAGACTGAAAGGGATATTACGGGAAACATCAATTACAACGCAGCCATTACATCGCACTGCTTTTACAACACAACTGTCACAATGCAACTGCTTTTACGCATGTCACTACAACGCAGGCCATTGCAACGCATGTCATTACAACGCATGCCATTACAACGCATTATAAGGTAAGTAATGGAGATTTTTTGTGTTAGTGTGGGTCTGGGGTTTGGGGTAGATGGGAATAGTAATTTGTACCCCTACACTTTCCAACACTTCCCCTACTGTTGCACTCACTTGAGTGGGGATAGTCATTTTACCCCTATGCTATCCAACACTTACCCTACTGTTGCCCTAAAAGTATAATGCGTTGTAATGGTATGCGTTGTAATGATATGCGTTGTAATGGTATGCGTTGTAATGGTAGTTTTAAAAAATGCGTTGTAATGGCATGCGTTGTAAAATCATGTGATGTAATGGTAGTTGCGATGTAAAACCGTGTTGTAAAATCATGCGTTGTAAATGTTTGCGTTGTAACGTCATATATTCGATATTACAGGGATCTATCCATCCACAGCAGATACTACAGACAGTGAAAAGTACAAAAAGCAGACTGCAGAGCCCCTCTGCCTCATCAAGCAGCAAATATACTAGGATGATGTCTGCATGTTCAGAGGTAGAATGCAGGCAGGTGTGCTCTATTGCCCTCAAAGTAGACAGTCACTTTGTTAGCCCTTGTGTACGAAAGGCACATTTCAGGGCCATCACTATGCCTCAGTAGATACACATGCCTCCATCGACATAGTCACTTTCCCTGAAGCCTGGAAGCATGCAGCTGTCAATGTCCTACTGAAGAAGCCCTCGGCAGGCCCAGCCAAGTTCACAAACTTACGGGCCAATCTCCTGCCTACCGTACCCAGCCAAGAACCTGGAAAAGGTCAACAACAAACACCTCACTGACCACCTTGTGAATGCCAGCTTCTTGATACCAAAAAAGTTAGGAGTCAGACCCAACCACAGAATAGAGACAGTTTTAATTGCAGTGACAGACAACACCTGTAGCATCCTAGACAGAGGAGAAACTACAGCCCTCACTCTACTGGACGTTTCAGCTGCTTCTGGCACAGTTTCCCACACCATCCTCATCAGAAGACTGCACAGGGCTGGCATCCAGAGGTACACCCTCGGCTGATCTGGTCATTTCTGACTGGAAAATCTCAGATAGACAACCTATCGCCTTAATCTTCAGAAGCCGGAAAACTCATCTGAGGAGTATAAAAGAAAGTCCAATTGGTCGCACACTGCTTGTCCTACCAGCGTGTTGCCCCAAAGCATTATGGTCCATGAAGTAAGCATCAGCGGGTGTGCCTCTGCTAGGGTCTTGAGCAAGAAATCACTGTCGCGTTGGCCATCCCTGGACACGTGTTTCGAGGTTGATGCCTCTCGTCAGCAGGGAATAGGCATATATGTGGGGTGCTGCGTAGGCTGCCAAAAAATGTTCTCAGGTCGGGTACCGCTCATGGCACGCAGGTGCGTAATCCGGGCTCGTCAGCCCCACCCGCTCCAGGGAGCCTGAATATAAAAGAAAGGCCAATTGGTCGCACACTTCTTGTCCTACCAGCGTGTTGCACCAAAGCATTATGGTCCATGAAGTAAGCATCAGCGGGTGCGCCTCTGCTAGGGTCTTGAGCAAAAAATCACTGTTGCGTTGGCCATCCCTGGACACGTGTTTCGAGATTGTTGCCTCTCGTCAGCAGGGAATAGGCATATATGTAGGGGTGCTGCGTAGGCTACCAAAAAAATGTTCTCAGGTCCGGTACCGCTCATGGCACGCAGGTGCGTAACTCGGGCTCGTCAGCCCCACCAGCTCCAGGGAGCCTGAATATAAAAGAAAGTCCAATTGGTCGCACACTGCTTGTCCTACCAGCGTGTTGCCCCAAAGCATTATGGTCCATAAAGTAAGCATCAGCGTGTGCGCCTCTGCTAGGGTCTTGAGCAAACAATCACTGTCGCGTTGGCCATCCCTGGACACGTGTTTCGAGGTTGTTGCCTCTCGTCAGCAGGGAATAGGCATATATGTAGGGGTGCTGCGTAGGCTGCCAAAAAATGTTCTCAGGTCGGGTACCGCTCATGGCACGCAGGTGCGTAACCCGGGCTCGTCAGCCCCACCAGCTCCAGGGAGCCTGAATATAAAAGAAAGTCCAATTGGTCGCACACTGCTTGTCCTACCAGCGTGTTGCCCCAAAGCATTATGGTCCATGAAGTAAGCATCAGCGGGTGCGCCTCTGCTAGGGTCTTGGGCAAAAAAATCACTGTTGCGTTGGCCATCCCTGGACACGTGTTTCGAGATTGTTGCCTCTCGTCAGCAGGGAATAGGCATATATGTAGGGGTGCTGCGTAGGCTGCCAAAAAATGTTCTCGGGTCCGGTACCGCTCATGGCACGCAGGTGCGTAACTCTGGCTCGTCAGCCCCACCAGCTTCAGGGAGCCTGAATATAAAAGAAAGTCCAATTGGTCGCACACTGCTTGTCCTACCAGCGTGTTGCCCCAAAGCATTATGGTCCATGAAGTAAGCATCTGCGGGTGCGCCTCTGCTAGGGTCTTGAGCAAACAATCACTGTCGCGTTGGCCATCCCTGGACACGTGTTTCGAGGTTGTTGCCTCTCGTCAGCAGGGAATAGGCATATATGTAGGGGTGCTGCGTAGGCTGCCCAAAAATTTTCTCAGGTCCGGTACCGCTCATGGCACGCAGGTGCGTAACCCGGGCTCGTCAGCCCCACCAGCTCCAGGGAGCCTGAATATAAAAGAAAGTCCAATTGGTCGCACACTGCTTGTCCTACCAGCGTGTTGCCCCAAAGCATTATGGTCCATGAAGTAAGCATCAGCGGGTGCGCTTCTGCTAGGGTCTTGAGCTAAAAATCACTGTCGCGTTGGCCATCCCTGGACACGTGTTTCGAGGTTGTTGCCTCTCGTCAGCAGGGAATAGGCATATATGTAGGGGTGCTGTGTAGGCTGCCAAAAAATGTTCTCAGGTCCGGTACCGCTCATGGCACGCAGGTGCGTAACCCGAACTACACTTACCACAGTCCTTAGGGGCGATCCCGCTGGTGTGTGAGTAGTGTGCAACCCCACCCCCATTTGTAATGTTAAAGCTCCCTCGAGCAGTTGGCTGACGTGCCTGGGACCCCGCACCTGCGCGCCTGAGTGGTACTAAACCTGGCAATATTTGGCAGCCACCGGCAACCCCAGAACACGGCCTAATCCCTGCTGATGAGGGGTAAATACCCCGAAACACGTGTCCAGGGATGGCGAAGATAGCAGAGAATCGAAAGAAGATGCATCGCGGAACACAAACTACACTTACCACAGTCCTTAGGGGCGATCCCGCTGGTGTGTGAGCAGTGTGCGACCCCACCCCCATTTGTAATGTTAAAGCTCCCTCGAGCAGTTGACTGACGAGCCTGGGACCCCGCACCTGCGCGCCTGAGTGGTACTAAACCTGGCAATATTTGGCAGCCACCGGCAACCCCAGAACATGGCCTAATCCCTGCTGATGAGGGGTAAATACCCCGAAACACGTGTCCAGGGATGGCGAAGATAGCAGAGAATCGAAAGAAGATGCATCGCGGAACACGAACTACACTTACCACAGTCCTTAGGGGTGATCCCGCTGGTGTGTGAGTAGTGTGCGACCCCAGTCCCATTTGTAATGTTACAGCTCCCTCGAGCAGTTGGCTGACGAGCCTGGGACCCCGCACCTGCGCGAATGAGTGGTACTAAACCTGGCAATATTTGGCAGCCACCGGCAACCCCAGAACACGCCCTAATCCCTGCTGATGAGGGGTAAATACCCCGAAACACGTGTCCAGGGATGGCGAAGATAGCAGAGAATCGAAAAAAGATGCATAGTGGAACACAAACTACACTTACCACAGTCCTTAGGGGCGATCCCGCTGGTGTGTGAGTAGTGTACGACCCCACCCCCATTTGTCATCTGAGGAGTACCTCAAGGCTTTTCACTCAACCCTACCCTCTTCAACATTGTCAGGACCACACTGGTCAACATCATCCACACCCACAAAATCAACATCCTTTTCTATGCCGATGACACACAACTCATTCTGTCGCTTTTGAACAAATCCCCCAACTCAAGGAACAAATTCACTGGATACATGTCCAGTGTGGCTGCCTGGATGTATTCAAACTGTCTCAAGCTGAACACCAACAAGACAGAAATGGTGATCTTTGGAACGGATGCCTCATCATGGTTCTCAACCTGGTAGAGCACAGATTTACGACCCCCCCCGACCCTTGCTCACAAGCCAGAAACCTCGAGATCACCATCAATAACAAGCTAGACATATTATCCGGCCAGGTCAACGTAGTCACTGCATTCTGCAATCACACTTTGAGGATGCTGAGAAAGGTCTACAAGTAGATACTGAACAACACCAGAAAGATAGTCACCCAAGCGCTCATCACCAGCAGACTGGACAATGGAAACTCCCTTTATGCAGGAAACACTAAACATCTCATGATGTCTTCAAATCATCCAAACACAGTAGTCAGGCTTGTCCTCAACCTTTCATGCACAACCCACATCTTACCATACTTCAGGGAATAACACTGACTCCTAACACACAAACGTACACAATTCAAGCTCCTCACCCACTTATACAAAGCTCTACACAAAGCCTGCCAAGCTTACCTGAACAGTTGCATTCACGTTGACTAGCCATCAAGGCACCTCTGCTCCTAGATTACATCAGAGCCACCACCTCTTTCCTTGAATTCTGCAAGAAGTTGAAGATGTGGCTTTTCAAATAATTCCTCTCCGCCCTCCAGGGCTATCCTCACACACCTGCATAGCACCAGGATACCCACATGGGTGATAATGCAATTTACAAATACACTTAACATAACATAACATATTAAAGTGGAGCAGTGATGCAGTGCAGGCCCCTCTCCTCCAAAAACAGAGATAGACACAACAGTAAGCCTGGTTGGCTACAGATGGACTGATGGGCCCCCTCCACTACACAGTGGTGACAGACAATCCATGACATGTGTGATAGAGGAGCAGGGCCCTCCCATTCTCGAAAAATCTGGCAATACTCCGGTTTGTGATAAGTACAGCAGCCTATGAGCTCCCTCCTGTGTTCTAGACAAAGTCAACAGCATCACAGTTCACAAGTAGGGGTTGTCAATGCCTCATTGTTGGCCTGACTGCTTCTTTAGTCGCAGGTAGTCCTCATTGCACTAAGTTTTGTGAAATGAAAACTTGGCTGACTAATGACTATTTAAGAATGGAAATATTATTTTTTTTTGTTTAAAAGTTGTACTTGATTTTAAGTTTTTCTAAAGTTAAATTGAGGCTGTTTCTGGCTCGTTTTTGGTTTGAATGTATAGTATGATCACATGTCACAGGGTTGCACTGGTTTGCTATTGGTCAAGCCCAGGGTGAAGTTCAAGTGCTTTTGCATGGCCCACATGATATTCTCTGGCACGCAAAAATGTGAACTTGCCAAAGTATTACAGGCAATCATGCCGGATCATCATCTTAGCTCCAAAACTTGCAGCAACTGAACTCACTTCTGATAAGAAATGAACAGAGGCATTCTTAGTTCCTACGCTTTGGAATAATCTACCTTTTGAATTAAAAGTCCTTATTCATCATTTAAGTTTCACCAGGCCCTAAAGCTGTTTCCCTTCTTCTATCTGCCTGTCAGGCTAAACAGTATCACATGTTGGGATACTGCTATGCTCCCCCAGGGGAGGCCAGTTGTTCTCACACCAGATAGTTTAGGAGCGGAAATACCAGATCTGATTTGCACCAGCCAGAAAATCCAGATATTAAAATTACTGGAGGACTGGGCTGGGAATCGTCTATAATCAAGGAGAGTGCCCCAGTACTCCAAGAGACAGGGGGCATATTATCAACAACTAGCGATATTTATCGCTAAAGAAGCTTAGCGACATTTTTTTTATCGCCAAGCATCGCCCGATTTTATCTCAGAGATAACGTGCTATTAGCAACGTTCATCTCCAATTTGATAAAATATCCGGCGATAGCAGCGAAATGCGTGAATATCCCTGGAAAACCAGCGATATTCACGCATCATCGCCAATAGGGTCTTAACCTGAATATCCACCTTCCATTGGATATACAGGTTAAGAACTGGTCTGAGCAGGCGTTAGCGATATTCGTGCTTAGCGCTAATTTTTTTATCGCTACGCCTGCCTTGCTAATAGGCGATAGCGATGCTAGCGACTGCTTTCAGTTGCTAACTGGTTGGGTACACCCACTCTGCATGTCATTAGCGATAAATATCGCTGACATGCAAAGCGAGCCCCAAACCGCACTCTATCACCTAAAAGTTGTCGCTAACTGAAGTTAGCGACAGCTTGCTAATAGGGCGATTAAATTATCGCAGCCTGGCGGCCGAAAATGGCCGCTAAAGCGGCGATAATTTCATTTCGCCTACCTTGATAATATGCCCCAGGGTTCCTTGAATGCAGGCACACACACATATCAGCCCCTCCTATGGGATGTGGAAAGCACAGGTGGCTCCCGGGACTGGTTCAAGCCTCCTCTACCCACTGACATCCTTCGCACCTCCTGTCTGCCTCCCTTTACCTCTTGCCCCCACTCCCATTAATCAACTCCTGAGACCAGGTGGTAAATAGGAACATTAATCTGCATAGAATAGGATATTTCATGCATAAGTGGATCTGGAACACAATGATCAGCGTAGTTATTCCCATTCCGCCAGGTTTAACACATAATCTGCATTAAAGTGGCAGAGAGCCCGTATTTTAGGTTTTGGAGTTTGTGACATGCCACTACTAAGTAACTTATCTTCAGATGGCAGAGGTCTTCTGTTTCTTCTCAGTTGATGCAATGTGTTTTTGCAGAGCCATGAAGCCTTTAGGTATCTCTAAACCATAAAAGCAATCTATTAATTCAATTGAATCAATGATTTTGTTGTGTAACCCACTCTCACAATACCTGGACCACTCCTGTTTGCCATCCGAGTCACATAACACAGTGGTCTGAACAGGCCGGAACACCAGGGTGTCCTCTCCTAGCTGCCCATGCTTGGGACCATCCCACCTAAGGGTGGCTACCAATGCCCCGGTTACTTACCGGTAATCTTCATTACTCCGAGTCCTGGTCTTCCTGGATGCAGTCCTGAGTCCCGCTCTCCCGCCTGGGCATGGCGATTAACTATTTCCTGTTTTACTGTTGTCTTTTTGGCGTTAGAGGAAGTGCTTCGTTAGTTCCACCCTTTTGTGGTGCTCAAGGGTATCGGGGGCCATCTTGGGGGAACTTTTTAGGTTTCTGCTAGGTAACTGGTTCTGCCAGAAAGGAGAAGTATATCATGGGTAAGGACTGCATCCAGGAAGTCGGACGAGGAGGTAATGTTACCTTTGTTTGCCCCTGTTTGGTAGTGAACTGCTTCCCTTCCGATCCACTAGCACCATCCTTGCCGCTGCGATCAACCACACCACATTGGTTGGCTGGGAATGGCACTAGACCCGCAATGACAACTCTTAATCTGAACCCGAGGCAAACACCTTTCATCTTATCTTTGGTTTACAAGCTAAAAGAGACTGCAATCTCCAGAAATCCCCTCACCTGGACTACTATCAGTCTCCCTGCTCCTGCCACTCACTCTTGAGACAGGTTACAACATGGCGGACGCCCTCTCTCTGATCAACACAATCTGCTCTCGTGCCACGGTGGTCTCGTGCCGTGGGTGGCTCGAGGATGGAATTGACATTCCTGAATGCAAGAGTCCATGTCCGCGTGACTGAAAAATATGCATAAACGAAGCAGTCTTTACACTAGCACCCGGGACTGAAAGGGGCTTCTAAAGGCGAATGGCGGATGTCAATCAGTGACTACCTGCATAATAACACTCGCTCGTACGTGCCTAGATTCTGGCATTAAAGCCCTTCGTACAGGCTGCAAACCTGGCGCCACCTGTGAATAATCAGAGGAATGCTTTATTTCCACTTGAGGCCCTCCTCGGTCTGGAAGCCAAAGGCAAGGAACTCGAAATCAACTGAGTTAATTGCCACCTGAGGTATGTTATCAGCAGCCCCGAGCACTCGGAAAAGGAACCGCTGTGGCGAGAATTTATATTTTACATTAAAAGATAATTCACAGGGAGCATTTTTTTTCTGTGGTATTCAAAAGGAATGCGAAGAGAAATTGAAAAAGCTGGCGCGGCTGATGTACTAGTTCTTTAGTCGGTCCTCAAAGGTAATCTGCTCAGTTATTAGCCTTTCCTTGACGGGCTTCAGCTCTGGCCTCCTGCACTTCAAGCCCAATGTAAGACAAGATCTCGATTGGAGAACGCGCCGTTGATGGAAGGCCCGCTAAGAAAAAGTAAGATACTCTGTCTAAGGCTCCGGTGGACAAACGTGCCTATTTTGAGTTTTCTCGGTTGCAGACATCATGCGACTCCTCCGAGAGGCACCAGTCCCGGATTACCAAATAGGCAAAGTAGGCACGGCCTATGGGCCACACTCCTTTTAGGGCACGCGCCAAACAAATCAAAAGAATATTGATTTGATCTTGAAAGAAAATTACAATCAAGCTTTCTTAAATTGTTTCCAAAAGATAGGAAAAAATGAATCGGGAGGGGGGGGCGGAATTTTCTGCAGTGCCTAGGGGCCTCCACAGGGTTTAACCCCACCTGTGCTCATGACGAGGTCAGCTTGTCATGAGCCACGGCGCTCCAGGGCTCATGACCGTGCCCGTTAAATGGAACGCTTGCATGCTGGGCTGATTCCCCTGCTGTGCTGAGTGTTCCATTGGAACAGGCGTGGTCATGACGAGCTCAGCTAGTCATGAGCACCGGAGCGCCGTGGCTCATGACGAGCTGACCGCCCGCCAGCACAGCGGGGGAAACAGCCCCGCAGTGAAGGGGTTAATCTGAGGGGCACTAGTGACATTTTCATTGTGCGGACATGATCCTGTGTAATGTTGCAAATGTTATGTTACTTTTGTCATGCTAAATTCTAAAATTACAGTGTGTGGCAAAATGTTAGCTCAGGAACGTGGGAACAAAGCGAATGACCATAAGGCAAACTGCTGTTCGCGGCAGTTGTGTTGTTTCTAGATTTTTAACCCACAATGCATCCTTGCGTTCAAAATGGACACGTGACACATTTTGTGACAACATATGGCATTAAATGCTGGCTTTGCATTTTGCAGAGTATCGCATAACTATGCAAAAGTAAATAATGTGACTTTTGCTCACCCCTAACTTTATCCTCCTAGGTGGAATGCAGACCAGCAGATCGCTCTAAAGTGGCTGATCCATCATCCTGTTTAACTGTCATTAAAAGGATAGTTGACTTTCATAAAAAGTGTCATTAGTCACTAACATGATAGAAAACGGACACTGAAATGCCAGGAACTGAATATCAGCTTACAGTGGCCAAGTGACCCCCCATGTGTGAGAATGTTTCTAGTGTTCACATTTGGTGGTAGAAATGTTGCAGTCTAACACAGGCAATGGCAGAATTTCCACCATAATTTCTTCTTGAAAGTTGGTATCTCGATGGCGAAGGCATCCACTTTGAGAAAGTCAGCACTGCCACCACAGTGGATAACTCAAAGGGGCAGATTTAAGAAAAAGTCACGCAGCGCAGCAAGGTGAGTAGCGCTGTGCTGTGAGACAAGGAAAGGACAGGAATGCACCTAGTTTAAGGCAATATGACGCATTCCTGCCTTTTCCTCTGTGCTGGCGCCCTTTTGGCTGCCTAGTGCCGATGCAGGCCCCCTTGCACCATGGTGCAAGGGGGCCTGTGTTGCATGCAGGATTGTTTTTGTGCAGGAAGGGGCACTTTCCTGTACAAAAACAATCCTGAGAAGCAAATTCCTCCTTCTATGTGTGCCGCAGTAGCAGGGGGAATTTCGACAGACGAGGAGGGAAAATTAATTTTTATTCAATTTTCCCTCGTAGTCATCTGTCGAATCTCCCCCAACCCTCTCCACCCCTCACCACTCTTACCTGCATGGGACGATCCTGGTGGCAGTGCTGGTAGGCCCTCTACATGAAAGGTGGGCAAACCAACAAAATAACTAAGAGATCAGAGTCAAGCCAATGGTCTGGCTGGGTCTTAGAGCCCATGCACCAGTAGAACCTGATCCAGCGCTTAGGAACATGGAAAATACTTCTTATCCTGGACCCAAATGTATTACTTGTCAGTTCCTTCACGCTGCATTAGTTTAGACCAAACTTACCAAATTATCCATTTATTCTGGTCTTACCTAAACAATTAATCTTTATAAGAGGGAAGGGATTGGCAAATAATTTCCTGAATTATAAATCAAAGAACATGTCTATGTTTTAATAATAACAGATCGTGATTTCATTAGTAATAAACGTATCTAAATATTTGTGATTGCTCATTAAGTACAAATGCAGCTCAAATCACGGTTCATCACATATGAGAACATACAGCGGAAATCAAAACAAACACATCTCATGAACTTTGCAATGAGTGAGTGGATAGGTAGAGAGACAAAAGACAAAGAATCATTTGCAAAATACATTATGCAAATTCAGAATTTCATAGTTACCTAACACTCAAGTTTCTACGATTCGGAAAAGCTACCCTCTGGTCATGAGAGTAAGCAAGGCACTTCAAAGAAGAGTTTAGAGTGCAGAGTCTAGAGTCGGGATCAACAGAACATCAGCCAGCCCACAAGAAAAGGAAACAGCGTCACAGCTCTCTCCTCTCGTAAGGTTAAGAAAATGCCAACCCCACCTACTTTCTAGGTGCTATTATACCATAAATTCACACAAGTCCAACCCCTACTCTCTCCATCCCACATAATAAGATTATTTTATTTGTCCAAACAAGGGGTGTCTCAATCACACCACTCCGGACAAGTTCCGTTTTCTAACACTTCATTGTTCAAGCACTATACGTCATCTTTATCATTTCTTCAGCAGCATCTTCAAAATCTCTTCCCAACATTTGTACCTTTAATGAAGAAACAATGTTCTTGTGCCTGCTTCCAGAGGAAATTTCATTTCTGTGGTCTATTGTTTCCTCCACGCAACCTTGACCATCACCGGAGGCACACAGAAAGCTGATTAGACATCCTCCCCTTCTCGCATCCCAGTTAAACGCATTTAAACTAAAGTTTTTTTAGGCCTTTCTCTCCAGGGCAGAAAAGCCATACTCTAGGAAAGACAAATACAACATAAGAACCGTGATTTAAAACATTTTCGCCTTTTATTTCTTAAAGAAAGTGTTCTGCTTACGATGTTAATCTTCTGCACAGTAAATAATAATAATAATATTGCCATTTATAGAGCGCCTGGTTACACTAAAACAGTGTGTCCCCGCGCTGTAAATTGCTGTAAGACCCTAGAAGGCAGAAGATCGGAGGCAGGGGGAAAGTTAAGCTAGAAACAACAGTATCTCAAGCATTAATGTAATCATTAAGTTGGCAGCTTTTAGCCGTTAGTTTCTGCATTAGTCATGTGTAGGTTTGTGGCCTACCCCAAACTCTTCTTCAATGCAATTTCTTTTACGAGCCCATTTTAGTAACTATTAATTAGCGTTAATTATTTATTTTGCACTGCAAGGCGTTCAATCCGATCAGGTATCCGTTCGCGAAACCCCTGCTCCATCAAACCCTTTAAAATAGTTGCCACAAAAATAGTGTAACAAGCACCATAAAGAAATATAATTAACACTGTTCAAAAAGTGTATTTCTTTAACATGTTGAAGCGTTTCAACTTAGTAAATCAGGTAACATCACTGCATTGTGAAGCTCTTATGAAAAGTGACAGTTTCAAACATGAACTGGAACATATTCCTACCCCTCCAGGGCATCATGACAACAGTGCCATTAGTGAATGAAAGGGCAAACCAGTTGGTATGTACGTCCTATATGTGGACTAAATTATATCATTGAACAACAATGTAGTCTATTTAAATTAAATACCAGAGAGGTGTTTGGTTAGCACACAGCCTAAACTCAGATAAAGAGTAGTCAAATGCAATAATGAGGAAAAATGAGGCACAGTGAACTAAAATATTTGCCCAGGATCACACAATTTAGTCAAGCAGGAAAGCCTGCATGCATTCCAGGTTTTCTAATGTCCCTTTGTATCATTCAGCCACTAGGTGAGTTTCTCTTTCCATTTCATGTTTTGCATCAAAAGTGTAATAAACATTAAGGCAATCCAAGTCAGCGGTTTAGTTACTTTTTATATTTGACATGTTTTACTTCATTTTACCTTCCCTAAGAGTATTAGTTCTTTCCAGAATGTTGTTGTTTGGGTATTTTTTTCCATGCAGCATATTACGCTTGCATTTTGTGCGTTATCTGAAACAGCTAACAATCATTGACAAACCCACTAGATCTGGTTGATTTTAGGTGTATGGCAGTTGTTGTGTTATATATCTAGATACAATATTAGAAAGCTCATAGAGGCACCAAAATACTGGTTGTGTGGCACGCTATGGGAATCACATACATTTAGTTTGTGTTTGAGTCACAACTTTAATTACATAAGCCACGCCCCTTTAAAAAAAACTCTGATTTTGTCATCCCATGTAAACCTCTGAGTGTGGGTTGCAGGCAGAGTTCACATAAAAGCTCGGCTCGTTTTAGGCTCGAGGGTGAAAGAGGACCTTGAGCTGAGCCAGAGCCATGCATCTGCCTCGAGCCTGGTTTGAGCTTTCAGGAGCTTTTAGACACAACTCGTCACCCTTCAAGGCCCTTACTTGGGTAAAATTACTCCAAAATTCAACATTTAATAATGGCTTCTAAATTCGAAGGAATCGAGGTAATGATGCAAGTAAATTAAGCCTGGGCAGAGTTTCTATCATGTGAGGGTAATCTTCTCTAATTTCTGGCATTTTGCATTACAACTGATAAGCATAATGCCCAAGATGATGTTATTGTGCTCTTTAAGAAGATTTAGTTTGGGTAAAAAATAAAACTCCCATTGTGAGCACAGTGCAAACAAACTGAATGCAAACAGGTGTTGTTCGTGCCAAAAGCGAGATGCTGCATTATTTTTAGGTCGAGCTGCTCTGGGGTTGATCTGGGGTAGTTCAGTACAGGAGAGAAGCCCCGCCCACTATCCCACCCATATTTTCATTGGCTTGTGTGTTTGTCCTTCTAAATGCTGTCTTCTGATTGATTATGAGACTTGTTAGTCCCTCCTTATTATGGCCATGTCGTCATCTGTACACTCCCATGGTTACTAGCTCCTTTACTTCGAGTGTTACACCGTACCGTACGTGTTATTTAGATTATCAACACTATATTTTTCTGTGCCTTTTCACCCCCTCCACCAGCCCGCACGGACCCATCCCGCACTCCCATTGTTCATGCCTTCTCCGCCCCCCCTCCCCCGCCCGCACTCTCGTTGTCGGTGATGCAATGCAATAGGTCGCGCATAAATGCGAGTCCTATTGCATTGCAAATGCTTGTTTTAGTAGGAAATGCGGCATTTCACATAATAGCACATCATTTTGCATACTTTTGGGCATTTTGCATAATTACTGCAAAGTATATTACTTATGCTTCGCCTAGCCCTTACATAATAGCATCTAGAATATTCCTAGATTAATCTCTTGTGACTTAAAACTCAGTGCAGCACCGCAGCAACACTTGTACCAATCCACCAGTTAAGTCCACGACTTTACATATAGTAAACCAGGCCCAAGAAAGTAATACGTTGAAAGTTATTACATCGTTGTAATGGGTGATATTAAGGCTTCAAGAGGGAATGAGGTAGCTTGTTTTAAAACTATGGTCAATGTTTCTTAATTTCTGCGTGGATTACAAAGGCCGAACCAATGTGATTACTAAGATTAGCAAACACCCAAACCCATACCTGATTAATATATTAATACAGTGGGACCTACTCTAACACCTTTGATCTGACCAGTAGATACTGTTGGAATGCCATTACAACAGATGCTAATAGTAAACCTATATTATGGGCCTTGCCTTTTGGACTAATACAGAGTTTTCTAAATCATGTCCGAGCTGGGTAAATTGTCTTCCATATGGAATATCTCAATAACATAGCAATCAAACTGTATATGGAACAAAGAACCAAGAAGACCCACTACCCCAGTGCAGATCGGTCCTCCAGGGAGAAGGCATTGAGGGGCCGCTGGGCCAGGGTTCCACGAAAGGGAAGGTGGGTGGTCCGGGTAGTCAGTCCCTGTAAGGGAGGGCGAGAGGAAGGTCACGTATCTAGTGAATGGGTGGTGCAGACGGCGTGGTCAGGGGCGGTAGCCCACTATGAGGGTAGGAGGAGCCTCATGTTACTGGGTCAGGGAGTTCCAGGGGGGGGTGCAAAGAGGTATAAAGGGTGACGTGGGTTAAAGTGTCGGTTTCCCATGTTGGAGGATGGCCCGCGGGCCTACAATCCTGAGTATCCGGGGAAGAAAAGGAAAGGGATGGGCAAAGGGGAGAGGGGTCGAAGGAGTCTGGGAAGAGGGGGGGCGAGGGAAGGAGGGGACATGGTGGGGGAGAGGAGGGGATGGGAAAGGCTAGGGGGGAGACAGAAGGAGCATAAGGGGAGGCTGGGGCGGGAGAGGGAAGGAGGTGGAAAAAAAAAGGGGAGCCATGAGAAGGGGCCAGAGAGGAAGGGGAGTTCGAGCAAGGGGGGAGATGTGGGGGGTGAGTCAGTGGGAGGGGATCTGTGGTGCACGCCCTTATGCACTTTAAAGAACTATATTAAATGTAACCATATTAGGAAGCTCGCAGTCGTTAATCTGGGGCAGCAATAGCTTCACAAAGGTGAAGGTGCTCATCAAATAACCAGGCCCACTAAACAGACCCACATATCCATGTGCAAGCATTCTTGGGCATCACTGGAACTTCGTGAAGCAGTATGTTCACATAGCCAGAACCTTACAGAGCCGACCTCTTGGAAGTGATCCAGAAAGGTTAATTGGACTGAACACGGTGATCAAGCCTAGACCAACTGAAAAAGCTTTGTTTATTTATTTATTTATTTATTTATTTATTTATTTATGTTATAGTTCTATAGAGCACAAACCAGACCTGTGAGGGTATCAGAGCGCTTTACAGGATTAAGGGGGAGGAATACAAAGCATAAGGATGGGAGGGATCACTTTGGGAAAGTTTGGGATACATTGTAAGGGAGGAGCACGCAGTATCTAGTTCAAGCTACATGTGGGAAAAAATGAAGCAAGTAGATAAAAAAATACAAGGGGCTGCATTATACATGAGGTGCGAGCCGTCAAAGGTCCAAGCTACGTGTGGGATCAATATTAAAGTAGTTAAAAAATTAAAGCAGGAAGGTATAACATACACGCAGTCTCAGCTCTTGAGGGGATGCCCCGGAGTGCAGGAAAATGTTTCATTCGTGGAGGCCTTGGATAATACCGAGATGGAGGTGGAACATGTTGATGAGGTGATTGAAAGGTATTCATTAGATGAGGTATTTTCCCATTAAGAACGTTTTGGTCTCCTTTTTAAAGTGTGCCAAGGACGGAAGTCTTCTAATGGAGGGTGGGAGAGAGTTCCTGGTTCTTGGTGCGGCCCCAGAGAAGGCCCGCTTTTAGGTTATTTTCTTCCAGAAGCCTGCTGGTTGCAGCAGCAGGTCTTTGGCAGATCGGGAGTTTCTGGTTCCTCCTGATATCACGAGTTGTTTTGTGAGCAATGAAGGGGAATTGGAGTACAGAGCTTTGTGAGTAATGCAGGTCAGTTTAAATTGTATTCTGGCCTCAAGGGGAAGCCAGTTCAGTGCTTTGAGGTGGGGAGAGATGTGGTCAAATGTTTTTGAGTCTGTTAGGAGTCTGGCGGCGTTGTTGAGGCAGGCTTTCAGTGGGGCCAGAGAGTTCTTGGGTAGCCCTGCAAGAGTAGAGCATCCATATTCAAGTCTGGAAATGACTAGGGCCTGGGTTGCTGTTTTACGGTCGGACGCATCGAGGAAGTGTTTTAGGTTTCTTAGGTAGCTCAGGTGGAATCTAGCCGTTTTGGCCATAGAGTTAATATGGCCTTTCATATTCAAGCTGCTGTCAAGGGTTATTCCAAGGGATTTCGCCGCGTCAACAATGGTAGGAGGGCATTTTTGTGCCGTGATGGTCTTGATCCATTCCTGGATGTCTGGATTGGATTTGGGTGGGGAGATCAGAAGAAATTCGTTTTTATTTGCGTTGAGTTTCAGCTGGTTGGCAGTGAGCCAATGGACTGTCAGCTTCAGGGCCTCGTTAAGGGAGAGAATGTCCTCAGGGGAAGAGATTTTTATGTACTAGACCTGTGTATCGTCGGCGTACATAAGGTAGGAGATGTTGGCGGCACGAAGCACCTCGGTGAGAGGTTCAAGGTAAAGGTTGAAGAGGGTGAGCGAGAGGGTTGATCCTTGTGAGACTCCAACAGAAACCGGCGAGGGGGGCGGATAGTTCACCGTTGATGAGGACTCTCTATGAGCGGTTTCGGAGGAAGGATCTAATCCATTCAAGGACGGTGCCATCCATTCCCATCCTGAGTTTGAGGCAGTCTAGGAGAATTTTGTGGTTCACCGTATCAAAGGCCGAGGAAAGGTCTAGAAGGATTAGGAGACAGGTTTTGCCTAGGTCTAGGGCTTGGAGGGCGTCATCCACAATGTGGAGAAGGGTGGTTTCTGTGCTGTGCCCTGGTCTGAAACCTGTGAAGCATTGGTCTTGAGGGAGCCAGATTTAAATCATTTGTTTATTTCACAGACAGGTGTATCGAACCAGGGTATTTGTGCCAAATTGACCCATCTCAACAGGAATGTTCCGGAGCTTCTGGTCACCTTCATCAGCTGTCAGTTACTGCTGAGAGAGAAGATTTGGGAAGCCACTAACCTGTGCCATCCAGACTGATTCCAGTCCCTTGAAATGCCCCCTGGACATGAGTTGTAGTATACTGTAGAAAACTGGAACAGGACTCCCAACAGGAAAGTTTATCGATTTCAGTAGAGTAGATGAGCTGGACTCCTCAGGAGGGAATTACCCAGGTTCAAGTGTAATCTAGCAGGAACAAGGTATAAGGACAGTCTGCAGCTATTCCCGGAAGGTGTGAGAAGAACACTATAAAAATACATTTTCCACTCATCAACTCTTCTTCAGTTTCCATGCTCTTATATGAGCTTGTTTTGCTCATGTCTGGTTTAGAGCTGGGGTCAACGGTGTACTTTGATTCAAACCAGTTATTTTACTTCTTTCACCTCTGAACCCCAGGAGATCATCTACGGTGTCCCCTATGACTCATTCCTCAGCCCCACGCTCTTCAGCACATATATGACCCCGCTGGTCCAACATCGTCAGATCCCACAGTTTCAACATAATTTCCTATGCAGGTGACACCCAACTCAACCTCTCACTCAGCGACGGCCCCACCAGCAGAACCAACTTCCACAGATGCGTGACGAACCACTCCAGAAACCTCTGAATCCTCATTGACAACAAGCTCATCATGAAATCACAGATCAACGCTGTCTCCTCCACATGCTACCTCACCCTGCACATGCTACATAAGATCTTCAAGTGGCTACCCCTACACAGGAGATGCACCATGACACTAGCCCTCATCACCAGCCGACTGGACTATGGCAATGCCCTCTACATAGGATTCGGTGCACACCTTCTACAGAGACTTCAGGCCATACAAAATGCTGCAGCCAGTGTCATCTTTGGCCTTCCCTGATGAACCCACATCACACCCCTCCTTAGGAAACTCCACGGACTCCCAGTACAGAAGAGTTACCAATTCAAGCTGCTGACCCATGCACACAAGGCTCTACTCAACCAAGGACCCGGCTACATTACCTGATGGGGAAATACTGCCACCCTCCCAGGAGCAAATTAATGAAACTCACCAGACATAGCAGGTTTGCTCAGAAACAAAGCGAAATGGATTTTATTGGTACCAAATGCATGCATCTTTGCTAATTAGCAAGGAAGAAGTCAGGTCTCCTGCCCACCAACCATCAAGAAGACAATGCTCCGCCTACCTTTCATGTGCCCAAAGTCCCTGCATCCACCGAAGCAGAAGTGGAGGACGCTCCTACTCTCACATTGCAGCAAAGACCTGGAAGAGCCTCCCCACACACCTCCGGACCATCACCTCACTTCCAGAATTCCGAATGGCCCTCAAGACTTGGCTGTTTGAATGTGCCTCCGGGGCCTGCAAGCGCCTGGGCACTCTATCGGGTGATTAGATGAGCTGATTGATTGATTATGTAGCTGAGAACAAGTAAAATAAGCATTGGCAAAGCCTATAGTTCTGGCAATGGCTGCCTGCCTTTGGGTTTTGTCAATGCTCGTTTTGTTTTGTCTTGGTTCTTTTTAAGTTTTAATGTTGGGGAAGCTATTGAGCCCTCATCAATCTTAAAAATAAACTTTGGCTAATAGGGAGGAAAAAAAATCGTCTCAAAAAGCACACATTGCTATAGTAGTTCCTAGCACTTAAAAGAACTACTTTGTGTGCAGATGTGCTCCTTGTGAAAAAGCAGAATGCCATCACTCAGTGAAGATAAGCAACGACTTAAGTGGTCTAACCCTTTGCCCCAAATTGCATGCCAAAATTGGTGGAATTAAAATGCGAATGACACAAACAAGCAATGAATAAAGTGGTCATGTTGAAAGCCCCCTCCCTATACGTATATCATATACATAATTTCCATAAAATGAAAAGGCCCGGTCTAACTTCGAACCTGAAAAGTCGGTGAAGTGAAGGTGGGACCTGTGCGCTGGCATCCGAGGCCGGCAAGCCCTGGCGGAGGGCCACATCCTGCCTGCCTGTCACTGCCCTTCTCGCTCGCTCGAGTACCTCATAAAGACGATGAGCTCTCTGAGCACTTCATAAAACCCCATAATGAGCCGGCAGCTAAGTGCCACTTCAAAGACACTGCCCTCTTGTCTAAACACACTGCTCCCAAGGTTCCCTGAGACAGCCCCGCGGGCGCGCGGGGGCCGCAGACTGACGGATGGGCAGCGCCTTAAAGGGGCAGGGGCCCCGTTAATGCCACGGGACAATTGCGAGGCGCTGAAATATGGGCAAACAGCTTCTTGAGAAATCGCGATCGCCGCCGTTTGGCAGCCGCGGAGAAGATACAATTAGTTCTGTGAAGCTCTTGAGAGATGGGTTGAGGGGGAGAAGGATGGGGCAGGTCTAAGAAGAAGTACAGAAGGGCCTTGTTTAGGGCGCAGAGGGGGAGCGAAGCTTTGGTAAAAGGAGCGAACAATATAGGGGAGGGGGGGGAATTTCCGGGGAGTCAAAACTGAGGCGCTTCCCCTTAGGTTATAAAAAGGCATTTTTTATTTTCCACGGAAGCTACTTTTTTTCTGTAAAATTAAACAAACATTTCACCTGTGTTAGAATATGCATTTTAGAGTTTGTTTTGAGTTCACGCTGTTTTTCAGTGGCGGCATGACTGGGAATTGGATAGTGAGGTTAAGGTTTCGAGGCGACTTGGAGATTTAGGAGAGTCGTAGGTTGTGTGTATTACAGGTGAGTTTTCACTCCTCATCAAAACCGCATGAACTCTTATGTGGTTTAAAAGGCGGGATATGGACACTCCTAAATATGATAGGGATCTGCAATTTTGCCTCGCCCGTTTTTATCTCACACTTTTCCTAAACACTTGTGTACATTGCCGATGTGCAGCCATTTGCTTGCAGTGACATGGTTTCTGAAATCTCTGCCTTGCACACACGACATGAAAACACTTCCCTTAAAGGCAGTGCTTGAATTTGGAAAAATGAAAGTGCAGGTACCCTGTACCAGAGTACCTGTGAGAAGTGCTGGTACTCTCCAATTAAAAGTATTTATCACTCTTGAAAAGTGCAGGTACTCTCCCTCTCAAAATGAAAAAGTGCCGGAACTCAGTACCGGACTGTACCGGCCCATTTAAAGCACTGAGCAAAGGCCACATTGCACTCACACGGTCTAAAATACCGCAGGTACTGCCCAGACTGTTCCTCACTCTTTTTCATGCCAAGCCACAGTGACAATACATTACATGATAACAGCAGGTCTCTGGTCCTCACATGTGACATCGAAACACTACCAATATCAGCCCCATTACCGACGCAATCTCTTCTAAAGCACTCCCATGGGCAAGGTGCCACCCAACTGCAAGACCAGTTCTGTGGCGTAGATTGTCTTCTCATGTATTCTTTCATTGTATATAGTTTCTGGATATAATTACTTTAACTCTAGTAAAATATTCATCAATTGTGTCCAGGAAAGCCTATGTATGACACATCAATTTGTAGGTGCACGCACTATGCTTGCAAGTGCATACACATAGAAACAGATCTTTTTTTGTTTCTATTTACTGATCAGAGTTGGATCAGTAAATAAAAAGAAAAATATCATTAAAGTGGTACTTTTAAGAGCACTTAGGGGAAACAACATAGGGATGGCGAAAGCACCAAAGTAGGGTAGCGGATGCAACTCTGGGGAGTAAGGGGGTGGGAGCCCGTAGAAACATGGGGGCGAGAGGAGGAAAGCAACATAGGGCTGTGCGTGTGGAGTAGTGGCGGCTCCTCCGCTAAGGAGGAAGAGCAACACCCCACTGCTCGGTGAGCAGTTCAAAAATGAAAAATAAAATGAGGCGCGGGATGAGGCTTGGCTGTCCTGAGCAGGGGGAGGAGTGGTGGGCACTCTCTTAAGTGCACATGATGGTTTGACTGGCTGTCTTGGGCCGGCCAAACATTCATGCGCACGTAGCATGTTCTCCACCCGGCTGTATTGCACAGCCTGGGTGGAGTACATGCACAGGCTCCCAGTCCCTGTCTGAGCGGTGACCCACAGAGTTCAGACCATTCACAATGCTGCTGTCATGCTGGTGACAGCAACGTCGTGATTGGCTAGAGAAGTCTGGCAGCCAGTGTGCTTCCTTCTTCCCTGTTACTTTAAAGGGGACAAAGGTCCTAAGCACATTTTCGATAGTGAATCAATGAAATATAGACCACAATAGGCTCTATATAGAACTTTTCCTTGTCCAGCCGGACAGGAAGCTTTAATAGTTGACTTGATCAAAATCTTATTTACAATACAAATATACAGCAACAAATCATTGCAGTATAGCACACTCCTGTGCCATACCATGGAAACACAGAAAGAAGGATAAGATGATAGGAAAGGGTGTATCAGGCAAAAAGAAGAGCAGACAGGTCACTAATTTGGATCAGAACAATTTGTTAGTGTAACCTGAAGCGGAGCATACAACAATAAATGTACAATACAGCAAATGTATGCCCACTCAACACAGTCGACGTTTCGATCCCAAACTCAAATTATAAAGGGATCATCATCAGGACTTAAATGATAGATTGCCTGGTTAGAACATTATTATTGGCCTTTGGAAACAATGTACCAAGGAAAGATGTGGCGCTCGGACGCGTAAAGTTGATGAAGGAGGTTGCCACAGGCTCAGCCTGCGTGGTGCTACTGCTCAGTTTTCGAGCGTAATGTTTGCCTCGGTGGGGTGTGAGCACATGTGCCCTCTGTGATTTGTCGGTGCAGTGCGTGGGGCTGGTGGGGCAATGTCCTCCGGAACCTTTTGTTGGTATGGGAACCCTTAGTTGAGGATTACGGAATACGTGGAAGCGGTGAGGCTTGATGGCCAAATCCGGCAGCAGTCATAAAATGCGGCGATCCGCTGATGCGAACAGTACCTCAGCGTGTAGAGGTTCAGCCGTCTGTCAACCTCTACAACTAAGGCTCCCAATCAACAAGCGAGTCCAATTTAAGGCATCGTGTTATATTTTCAAAGCGCTGTCTTACTCTGGACCGATTTACCCTAGATCACTGGTGTCGCCATATCTTCCAAATCGGTCTCTTTGACCTAGTAATCTGAATTATGCCGTTGTTCCTCGGATTCACAAGAATAGGCACGGTGGTTGCTCCTTTTCATTTCTGGGCCTAAACTTTGGAACTCTCTGCCTGACTCACTTAGGTCCTGTAAGTCTTTGGATAAGTTTAAAAACTCCTTAAGATGCACTTAAGTGGTAAAAGTTGCCTTTATTCAGACGTTGTAGAGGAATGCTTAGGAAGACAATATAGCAGCCGAGCCGCCACATTCTGAATGACTTGTAGTCTCTTAATTGCAGTTTTCAATGCACCCTAGTAAAGAATGTTACCATAATCAAGTCTAGAAATGATCAGTGTCTGTACACCGTCCTTTGGGCTGAAGCAGGAAGGAGAGCCAAAGTATTTTCCTCAGCCAACTCAGTACACCGAAACAGGAGGAAGCTACCTTAGTGATTTGCTGGTCCATCGTAAGCTGGTCATCAAGCCAGAAGCCCAAATTCGTAACCAACTGAGCAGCTCCCAAATCATCAGATCAGCAGTGAGGACCCCAAAATGAGGTTGATTACCAATCAGTAGGACCTCGGACTTATTCCCATTTTGCTTTAAGGAATTACTGTTTATGCAAGATGCCACACTAGAAAGGCAGGAGTTAAGAGCAGCTGAGCTACGATCTTAATTAGGAGCTTCATATACAATGATTTGTGTATCTTCCGCCTAAGAAAACAGTGTGAGAATGTATCCTACAACTAGGTCAGCCAGAGGCTGCACATAGATGTTACAGAGGATGGGGCTTAAAACTGAGCCGTGAAGCACCCCAATAAGTAACATGTTAGAGCTGGAGTGGTGTGGTTTAACACAGACTTGGAAGGAGCGGTCTTGAAAAAAAGAACATAACCAGGCCAAGGCCAGGCCTTGGATACCCAAATTCTCCAGTCTTTGAAGAAGTACCTGGTAAAAAACAGTATTGAAAGCTGCACTTAGATCTAACAAGATAAGATCACCCCTATCAAGCTCCAATTTGAGCTGTTAGGTAGCCACCACCAAGGTGGTTCCAATGCTATATTCAGCCCTCAATCCAGATTGTGAAGAATATAGGAGACCTTTAGTTTTCAGATAGGCTGGTAATTGTTGATTTACCCCTCAGCTGCGCCGCCGATTTTGTGGAAGTGCGGCACTTCCGCATAACGGGCGGGTCCGCGTCGGCCATTGGCCGACGGCAGCACCAGCGAGGTAATGCAGCCGTCGGCCAATGGCTGACGGCAACATGGAAGGGGTTAACATGCTTTTCAAGAGCTTTAGCAAACAACGGCAGTAATGAAATAAGCTCATAATTGGCCCAGTTGAAGATGCTGAGGATAGGTGTCTTCAGTAACGGTACCACCTTTGCATATTTCCAAGCCTTAGGAACAGAGCCCTCAAGTAATGAGGAATTGAGGAGAGTCATTACAATGGATAGGAGCTGAGGACAAAGTTTGCTCAAAATCACAGGGGTTAAGGGTCCAGCGTTGAGCCTGACTTAGTAGTGTTTAATAGAGATACAAACAAAGAGTGCTCAATAAAGGAGAAATTCCTCAAAGAACATGTAGGAAGGGTATGAGAGATGACATCACCTTTTCCCTCTTGAGAAGGGGGAAAGGAGGTATGGATATCTGCCTCCTTTTTTCACTCATGCTGCAGGCAGGAGAAATCAGTGGGGCAGCGCTGGGTGAAAAAACAAAAAAGAAAAAAAAAACTTACTATTCCACACTGGCGTCCGCCCCCACTACAGCTCTGATCCTAACACAAGCTCCCAGACTCCACTGCGGCAATCCAGACACCACTCTCATGCCGGTATTATCCATCATGAGAGAAGCGTAGGAATTGGGTGGAGCTGGCTGGTTCCACGCTCCAGCAGGGACTGGGAGCCTGTGCTCCCGAGACTACTGATATCTCCAACCAATAGCCTGGAGATAGCCAAGTGCACATGTCGGTCTGACCGGCTGTGGATGGTCGGCCAATCCTACATGCGCACTGGCAGTGCCCTGACCCCACAATTCCTCCTGCTGTTTATGGCCCTGTCCTCAAGACTTGGCTGCGAGAGTAAAATCAATTGATAATACAGCAGATTTATAACTGCTTTATCATCATTTTATTTTACATACTTCTGCTGGTTCCAGCAGTGGGGTGAAGCTCCTCTGCCATAATGGAGGAGCCGCTCCTGATTCATTTACTGAAAAGAAGGCAGCCAGCCAACACATGTTTCGAGGGAGCAAACCCCTTTCTTCAGGGCTTTTTATGGAAGATCCTAGCAACGAAACATGGGTAGAATCACACTCTTAGCCTTCAGCTCCTTGCAACCCCATTCTCAGCTGCATCGGCAAGGAACGGCCACGCTTTAAACGTCATTATCCCCTGACATAGTTTGCTCAGTGGAAAGGCAAAGAAAGTCTGGCACATAATCTGAAAAAATAATTTTGTTTTAGTGACTTAGTGTGATATGACATATTAGGGTTGAACTAGCAATGTCAGTCTAGTAAGGAATTAACATTCTAATGCATACGATACGTTCAATAAGACATCAGGAAACACCTAGTTCTACGGCATATTAAGGAACGAGGTGTGCATAGGAAAGGAAGGAACACACTTTAATATAATCTATTAATGCAGAGACCACAGGTGACGCTTGTATTTTGCTGATTTTCTGAAATGGAAAAGCACACATGCACATGTGGAAGGTTTGTTCACATTCAATAAAAGTGCATATTTTTTTCTTTAAACAGGAATAGCAAGTTTGCTTTGGCCTAGTCATGCTAACTTAAGCATGTTTAAATTAGGCATTTTTTTTCTAATTAATAACAGCACTTCAACACATTCAAGATGGCTTTCACCATTTGCAAGTCATGTGACAGCCCTGTGGCTCCATGCGACATGTAGCCCTTCTTGCCTTCACCTAAATGTTTAGTGTAACACGTCCGTGTAAGGCACAGGCCACAGGCAAAATCTGTGCACCCTGCCATGTTCTTTGCTCCTGAAGACACACGTGTTTTGGATATATAAAGTAATGCATCTATGCACTGTATCGGTGCCCAGATATCGTCTTGTGCATCATTACAATTATGACAGAACATGGGTCAAAATAAAATCATCTCACTTAATTGTGGGATATCCTGCAAGAACTGAATTTATGACACGAACTAATCTGTTCTTGCTCAAAACAATGTTGCATCTCCAAACATAACAGGCTCCAGGTTTTTTTAAACAGTCATATTTTGAAATATCTAAGCCAGTGGACCATCAGTTAGCTCTTGGAATGCTAAAAAGTGAACCCAATGCAGCACTGCAGGCACTATAGTATCTATTCATTTGTAGATACCGTGATTGGCCACAGATATCTGCAAAAATGAAAAAAGATTCTAGTACCATCAAACCTTGCCACAAAGCAAAATATAACAGTGACAGCTCATATACTTTAAGCAAATTCAGCAATATACTGCTCTGTTATATCGCACACTGTACGACTAAGCTTAAAGTTTATATACAAATATTTTGTCTGACATACGTAATGTGTCCTAAATGTTGTTTGCAAAAATATAGTCCCATTGGGTGTAGATTTTCTATTAACTTAAATGAGAGTACTTTTTTTGAATCACGTTTTAAACATTTATATGAAACAATATTTATACCAGACGACATTCTGGCTGTGATATTCTGGTACCATACCCAGTAGAATATCTATGAAAAGTTGTATCCTTTGTCGTACTAGCCCTAAATCGTCAGATGCTGCCACCTATTTTTTCATTTCATAAGAACCCTAACAACAGTGCCTTACACGCAAACACCGCAGACTTTCTGTGCATACACATTCATACTCACCTCTCCTAATCAGAACAATGGGGCTCTTACGATGGCAGGCAGACTCGTTGTGGTGTTTGGGAACGCCCGCCAGTCGTGCGGCGGTCCCACCACTGCAATTACAATGCGCCCGCCAGTATGGCGGGAGCATCCAGGGTATTTAACATTGCGGATGGTGCTGCTGGTTGCAGCCCCGTAAGCAATGTTAAAATGTCACATTGTTCATTTCCCTGTACTACGTGGCAGGCACCATGCGGGGCCTGCCAAGCAGTGCAGCGAAATGCAGGGGGGTACCATGGGTACCCTCCCAATGCAGCAGCACCTCCCCCCAAGACAAGGGGGGGCCCGCAACAGCTCCCTGGCGCATACTGGAGGAACGTGGTGGGCTAGTTGGCCCCCAGGGACCCACAGGATTGAGGAAGAATTAATTCTCTAACTTAAAACGCGCCACAGGTCTTGTTTGCAGACATTTCACCTCAGGCCACGCCCCCTTCCTTCACCAATGTGCAAACACGCCCCATGGCGCGTTTTAAGTTGGGGAATTAATTATCTTTCAATACTGAGGGTCCCTGAGGGCCAAATAGCCCAACAGGTATCTCCAGTATGTGCCAGGGAGCTGCATTGCAGACAGGTGTTTGGAGGCCACGCCCCTTTTTACACCTCTCTGCAACGCAGGTCTGTGGCGCTTGTTGGAGGTACCTAGTGGGCTAGTTTGACCCTAGGGACCCTCAAGATTCAAGGGGACTTAATCTCTCAACTTAGAACGGTCACAGGGAGCGTTTACACAGTGGTGAGGGGAGGGGACGGGGCCTGAGGTGACATGTGCAAACACGCCCTGTGGCGCGTTTTAAGTTGGGGAAAATATTCCCCTTCAATCCTGAGGGACCCTGGGGGGCATGTAGCCCACCAGGTGCTTCCAGGAAATACCTGTGCGCTGCGTTGCAGAGCAGAAAGGTGGTGCAGGCCGTGCCCCTTTTTACACCTTTCTGCATTGGCGCTTGCTGGACGTACCTAGTGGACTAATTTGCCCCTAAGGACCCTCAGGATTCAAGGAGACTTAATCTCCCAACTCAAAATGGACACAGGGCGCGTTTACACAGTGGTGAAAGGAGGAGACGGGGCCTGAGGTGACGTGCGCAAACGCGCCCTGTTGCGCGTTTTAAGTTGAGGAAAAATTCCCCTTCAATCATGAGGGCTCCGGGGGGGCTAACTAGCCCACCAGGCGCTTCCAGTAAGCACCGATGCGTTGCAGAGAGGTGGTCTAGGCCGTGCCCCTTTTTATACGTCTCTGCAACGCAGCTATGTGGCGCTTACTGGAGGTACCTAGTGGGCTAGTTGGAACCTAGGGACCCTCAGGATTCAAGGGGACTTAATCAGACAACTTAAAACGGCCACAGGGAGCGTTTACACAGTGGTGAAGGGAGGGGACTGGGCCTGAGGTGATGTGTGCAAACACGCCCTGTGGTGCGTTTTAAGTTGGGGAAATAATTCCCCCTCAATCCTGAGGGACCCTGGGGGCCAACTAGCCCACCAGGTGCTTCCAGTAAGCGCCACTGCGCTGCGTTGCAGAGAGGTGCTCTAGGCTGTGCCCCTTTTTACCTCTCTCTGCTAAGCAGCTCTGTGGTGTTTATTTGATGTACCTACTGAGCTAGTTGGCCCCTAGGGACCCTCAGGATTGAAGGGGAATTATTTCCCCCAACTTAAAACGCGCCACAGGGCATGTTTGCGCAGTGGTGAAGGGAGGGGGTGGTGTAGTAAAGTGGCTCTATATATAGTGGACTGAAGTAAAATCAGCCTAACTACGAATTCCGATTTACTCACCTGTTATCTGGGGAGACCTCAGTGCTGCATCTTTGAGCCCAGTACTGATCCTGAAAAGTAATTCTAACCGTACTTACCAGTGACTTGAATTTTCTTCCATAGGATATAATTGCATTCTATATCAAATATATATAAATATATTTTAAAACATTTAAAATAAAAAAACAATATTAGAATTTCAATATTTTTAAAAACATTTTTTTCAATTTATATTAAAAATGTGTAATGTAATTTAAAATTTTTAGTAAATCAGTATAAGAAAATAAATATAACAAATAATACATTTAAAAATGTACAAAACCTTTGAAATTCACTGAAAAACCATAGCTTTAAGACATGTTATAGTTAGGAATTAGCATTTAAAAAACCTTTGAAATTCACTGAAAAAACCATAGGTTTCAGACATGTTATAGTTAGGAATTAGCATTTAAAAAACCTTAGAAATTCACTGAAAAAACCATAGGTTTCAGACATGTTATAGTTAGGAATTAGCATTTAAAAAACCTTTGAAATTCACGGAAAAAAACATAGGTTTTAGACCATGTTATAGTTAGGAATTAGCATTTAATCTTGTGCGCCCGCAATCCACTGCTGATGATGTCACATATTACATCATTCATTAAATGGTCAGTGACATCACTGATGACATCATTGATGACATAACTGATGACATCATCCACGTGACAATCTGATACATCTCATCATACACTAGTATAACCTTTCAACACTCATTATAAAATATGGAGTACCTATATTTGAAACCATTGACACACCAATACAAGTTTCTAAAAACCCACTCGGTTATTCCTACACCTACACACACACACATCTAAACACTTAGCTATAGATTCACTTGAACATGCTAAGAAAGATCAATAGAACACTATTAAATATACTTATACACCTACATCAACATTACACACCAGCACACATCCTATTCACTTATGCAGTTATCCTACTCACTTATGTAAACAATTGATCATACTTACATTTAGTAAGCTACACACTTATACAAACACCACTTTATTTATTCATATAGATAGTAACTCATACTTAGTGTGTTATAAAATCACTATTACAAGTATACAGTTTTCCATACAGTCACTCAGACAATCACTGAGTCTTATGTATATTTATTTATATACAAAAACTGTCACATACACTGCCTTTTATATTTCTACTTTGTTGGACATGTATCATTGAGAAATATATTTACTTATCACCACACCCATAAAGAGATTCACTCACCCAAACAACTGTTTCCACTGTCTTAACCTAATATACCTACTAAATCAACTATTTACATATCTTTGGACAGTCACACACCTCCCACCCAACCACACACACATTCACTATCCCATGCAAATACTCACTTAACTAATTAATAACTAATATAGACTTTCACATAGCTAGTAACCAACTTATGTAGTAGTTTACACAACAAGAGATAGAGTGATAGAGATATTCACTCAGTTTAATCACTATCCCATATATTTAGTGAGACACTTTAAATTAGTCACTTAGACAGTCAATCACAGTGCTACTAAATCCTCCATCCAGACACTTGTACATCCACTCAGTCTTCAATGCAGATTGATATATATAAATATATATATATATATATATATAATACTTATTTAAATATTGAACCAAACCACATTCACTGGATGATGTCATCAGTGATGTCACTGACCATGTCATGAATGATGTAAAATGTGACATCATCAGCAGTGGATTGAGGGCGTGCACTACAGTTATAGTTAGTACAACTAACTATAACGGAGGAATTTCAATGGTTTTGTACGAGTGAAATGTCCAGCTAACTATAACACCCCTAAAACCTATGTTTTTTTCAGTGAATTTCTAAGGTTTTTTAAATGCTAATTCGAACTATAACATGTCTGAAACCTATGGTTTTTTCAGTGAATATTTTATATATTCATATATATGCACACACATACATATATATTTTAGCTCACTTACCACGGCAGCCTGGAGCTTGCTGGCTTGCGGCATTCCGAAACATTGCCAAGTAAGCGAAAAAAGCTCATTAATTTGGCAATCTGAATCCTGCAATTACTACATTTGTCCTTCGTGCATTTTGCTTCTAGCAATCACGAGCTTTACTATTAAGGAAGGCTTTAGAGACCTTTTAAAGTGGCGCGGACTAACTCCAGGGGAACACCACAACCGTCTCGCTTGCGGAACTCCCTGGGACGGATTAGTCACATTTATCAAGGCGAGGTGCAAGGAATGAGCATGTAATCCATCAGCGAGAGCCCCCCAGAAGGTAGTTGTAATGGAATAGTTTAAAGGACCAAACAGAGTGGGATTATGGGATTTACATGCGGAGCTAACATCTGGTGAGGTAATGCTCGGGCTAGTTGGTACATGGCTGGTGCCATTTTTACAGAGGAAGACGTGTGTGCCGTTCTCCCATGGCAGGAGGGGAGGAGAGAGCACATAGTGTTTCTTTCTTGCCTGATAGAGGCATGGGTGGATTTACAGTGCAGACCAGCCTGACTGTGTCAGTCCAGGGCACCTCAGAATTGAATTATCCAACCACACCAGTAATGCTCGTTGTAGCTTATGGAGGTCTACGCTGAGATCGCGATGAACAGGGTTGGGTGACACTGCCATACAGTGTTTGCCTAAGGCAGTGGTCTTTACACTTTTTAATGCCGCACCCCTCCCAGTGGAAAAAAAATGAATCGCCCCCTCAGAATTTGTCACAATTATTTTATTAAATTGGCAATGTTTAAATATGTCTATACATATTTACACACTGCAGTTGTGTTCTGTTACTATTGTAAAGATAAAAACAAATACATGATTGCCAAACATACTATTCTGGTGAGGTAGGCCTGTTGGATTTGGCCCTTTTCCCCCAAATATTTTCGCTTTTCGCCCCCCTAATTCAGGATGTCTCCCCCATGGTAAAGAACACTGTATAGGCCATGTGTGGTATGAGACGCCACGGTAATGTGATAATGTGATGCAATGGTGTGCAGTTATTAATCCCCCATTTTAGAAATGTATCCTGATGGAATGCTGCATTTAAAATGGATGCCATGGCTGTGCGCTGTGCCACCTGACTGCAGTAGGTTAGCGGTCTAGTTGTTAGGCACCCAGCCATCCCTGGTTTTGGGGGGACAGCCTGACACCCAGGGTGCTCTACTCCTCCCCCTGAGCCAGTTAGAACAAGTTCACCTGAAAATTCTAGAAGCTGCTGGCACTGCCTGGAAGGCGGGGTGAGGGGGTTATAAATAAGGGGGATGTGCCACCATGTGCTGAGACAGAGCTGGGACAGGAACGTGAGGGGACCTGCTGCCAGGGGATACTGTCATTAGGGCCTGTATGCTGGACCCTGCACCCATCTATCACCCCTCTACTGTCCCCGGGGCTAGTGGAAGCCCCACTTCAGGAGTTCAGGCTGCTGTGTAGGAGGAGGGCCACGCTACAGTGGTGGATGGTGAAAGCCTACCGTCCTATTTTGATGAGTCCCCACTAACTGCTGACCTGGCCCAGTAGTGCCTGCTGCTCTGTCCCCATGACCCCTGGAGAAGGAGTGGCCCCCCTAGGTCCCTGAGGCTGGTGGGACCTGACGCCACGCAAACGCTGCACCTAGAAGCGCCTGGTAGGGATGGAGCGCCTTGGACTGGACCCCCGCCCCCCAAGAAGTGAGGAGCGTTACCCTGGGGCTTGCTAGTGGGACTGCCTACTCCTCAAGAGCTGTGCTGTGAAGACGCTGGGGCCCTGCGAAGCGCTAACCGCCTGGAGGTGCCACTGTCTGAACTGCTGTCATTCCTAAACGCTGCGCAGCTGGAAGAATGATTCAGAAAAGGGGGTGGTGATGGACAGAGCATCTGAATTAAACAGAACACTCATACCCAGTCAAAAGATCAGGGCTTGATCCATCACCGTTTTTTAGCTCACTGCACCATCCCAGTTCAGAACCTGGCTACATGCAAATTAGTCTGTCCCTGGCCCAGTGCATCATGGAAACAGGGCAGACCAAACTACCAAGCCAATTCTTTACTGGAAAGGAAACAAGCTTCCGGGGACCGGTTTCTGGCATTGCAGCCGTCTTCCACCCGGCTTGCTTGAATCCTGATGGTGCAGTGAGCAAGGGACTCACCATCTGAGCATACCCTGCCACTCCTATATTGGCCAAACGATTCAGAAAAGGGGGTGGTGATGGACAGAGCATCTGAATTAAACAGAACACTCATACCCAGTCAAAAGATCAGGGCTTGATCCATCACCGTTTTTTAGCTCACTGCACCATCCCAGTTCAGAACCTGGCTACATGCAAATTAGTCTGTCCCTGGCCCAGTGCATCATGGGAACAGGGCAGACCAAACTACCAAGCCAATTCTTTACTGGAAAGGAAACAAGCTTCCGGGGACCGGTTTCTGGCATTGCAGCCGTCTTCGGCCCGGCTTGCTTGAATCCTGATGGTGCAGTGAGCAAGGGACTCACATCTGAGCATACCCTGCCACTCCGATAGTGGCCAAAATGATTCAGAAAAGGAGGTGGTGATGGACAGAGCATCTGAATTAAACAGAACACTCATACCCAGTCAAAAGATCAGGGCTTGATCCATGACCGTTTTTTAGCTCACTGCACCATCCCAGTTCAGAACCTGGCTACATGCAAATTAGTCTGTCCCTGGCCCAGTGCATCATGGGAACAGGGCAGACCAAACTACCAAGCCAATTCTTTACTGGAAAGGAAACAAGCTTCCGGGGACCGGTTTCTGGCATTGCAGCCGTCTTCGGCCCGGCTTGCTTGAATCCTGATGGTGCAGTGAGCAAGGGACTCACATCTGAGCATACCCTGCCACTCCTATAGTGGCCAAGACGGCTGCAATGCCAGAAACCGGTCCCCGGAAGCTTGTTTCCTTTCCAGTAAAGAATTGGCTTGGTAGTTTGATCTGCCCTGTTCCCATGATGCACTGGGCCAGGGACAGACTAATTTGCATGTAGCCAGGTTCTGAACTGGGATGGTGCAGTGAGCTAAAAAACGGTGATGGATCAAGCCCTGATCTTTTGACTGGGTATGAGTGTACTGTTTAATTCAGATGCTCTGTCCATCACCACCCCCTTTTCTGAATCGTTTTGGCCACTATAGGAGTGGCAGGGTATGCTCAGACATGAGTCCCTTGCTCACTGCACCATCAGGATTCAAGCAAGCCGGGCCGAAGACGGCTGCAATGCCAAAAACCGGTCCCCGGAAGCTTGTTTCCTTTCCAGTAAAGAATTGGCTTGGTAGTTTGGTCTGCCCTGTTCCCATGATGCACTGGGCCAGGGACAGACTAATTTGCATGTAGCCAGGTTCTGAACTGGGATGGTGCAGTGAGCTAAAAAACGGTGATGGATCAAGCCCTGATCTTTTGACTGGGTATGAGTGTTCTGTTTAATTCAGATGCTCTGTCCATCACCACCCCCTTTTCTGAATCGTTTTGGCCACTATAGGAGTGGCAGGGTATGCTCAGACATGAGTCCCTTGCTCACTGCACCATCAGGATTCAAGCAAGCCGGGCCAAAGACGGCTGCAATGCCAGAAACCGGTCCCCGGAAGCTTGTTTCCTTTCCAGTAAAGAATTGGCTTGGTAGTTTGGTCTGCCCTGTTCCCATGATGCACTGGGCCAGGGACAGACTAATTTGCATGTAGCCAGGTTCTGAACTGGGATGGTGCAGTGAGCTAAAAAACGGTGATGGATCAAGCCCTGATCTTTTGACTGGGTATGAGTGTTCTGTTTAATTCAGATGCTCTGTCCATCATCACCCCCTTTTCTGAATCGTTTTGGCCACTATAGGAGTGGCAGGGTATGCTCAGACATGAGTCCCTTGCTCACTGCACCATCAGGATTCAAGCAAGCCGGGCCGAAGACGGCTGCAATGCCAGAAACCAGTCCCCGGAAGCTTGTTTCCTTTCCAGTAAAGAATTGGATTGGTAGTTTGGTCTGCCCTGTTCCCATGATGCACTGGGCCAGGGACAGACTAATTTGCATGTAGCCAGGTTCTGACCTGGGATGGTGCAGTGAGCTAAAAAACGGTGATGGATCAAGCCCTGATCTTTTGACTGGGTATGAGTGTTCTGTTTAATTCAGATGCTCTGTCCATCACCACCCCCTTTTCTGAATCGTTTTGGCCACTATAGGAGTGGCAGGGTATGCTCAGACATGAGTCCCTTGCTCACTGCACCATCAGGATTCAAGCAAGCCGGGCTGAAGACGGCTGCAATGCCAAAAGCCGGTCCCCGGAAGCTTGTTTCCTTTCCAGTAAAGAATTGGCTTGGTAGTTTGGTCTGCCCTGTTCCCATGATGCACTGGGCCAGGGACAGACTAATTTGCATGTAGCCAGGTTCTGAACTGGGATGGTGCAGTGAGCTAAAAAACGGTGATGGATCAAGCCCTGATCTTTTGACTGGGTATGAGTGTTCTGTTTAATTCAGATGCTCTGTCCATCAACACCCCCTTTTCTGAAGCGCAGCTGGAAGAGGCTGCTTCTGTGCCCACCAAGCGCTGTGTACTGGAAGCGCTGTGCCTCAGTGAGCGTTGTGCCTGCTAAGCGCTATAATCTCGGAAGCGCTGCGCTGCAGAAGCGCTGTGTGGCCTAAAACGGAACTGTTTACCTGGAAAGTGCTGCGGGAGCCTACCCCACGTTTTGGCGTGCTTTTTGCCCATCGCTGATAGCGGGTGCCTACCCCACACTTCAGAGTTGCCGTGGCTCACCGCCGCGGCCGAGCCGCCACCAGGAGGACTGCTTGCCGCGGGTGCCCACCCCGCGTGGCACTTCCATATCGGAGGGAGCTCACCCCTCATCGCCGCCAGAGTCACCGCCGCGGCCCGGGAAGACCCCCCGCTGCCGACGCGATGCGGAAGTCAGGCCGCCTGGCCGGGACAGCGGCAGAGCTTCGCCGAGGCTCGGTTGGGCCTGGAGAGCCACGCAGTGATTGGGCGTCGGCTGCAGCGAGGCCGGAAGTCCCACCCTGTGAGGGCGGGGGCAGAAGGATGCCGGATGCGAGAGGCGACGTTGTGGTGCCCCAGTAGTGTCAAGGGAGCCCCGTGGAGAGCGATCGGAGTGGGAGCCCACCGCACCGGTCTGTGCCCGCAAGAGGAAACCGCCGGAAGCAAGCAGGAGTGCTGCCGGGGCCTCCACGGTGGAAGGGGAGCCCCGCGTGCTGCCGCGAGTGAGGACTGCCGCCAGGAGGCCGTGGGTGAAGACAGAAGAGCCCCGCGACCTCCAGAAAAGAGAAGAGGGGCAGCGGGATCCGTTTTGGGGCACTGCCAGTGCCCAAGGAAGCAGAGCAGAGGAGAGCCCCGCAGTGACCGCTGCGGTAGAGAGTGAATGAGAGGGAGGGGGCGTCGAGGCACGTTGATGGTGCCTGCCCCTCCCCAGTCCCGCATGGAAGCCCCTGAGGGCCTGCAGGAGGAGAAGCACTGAGGAGCCCCGGTGAGTGGGGGCTCAACTGTGTAGTGTGTTGGGGGGTGTCGGGCACAGGGTCGGTGCACACCCCCGGGGCCGGTACGTTGTTGAGGGGGCTCATCCCGGGCCCGGACTTAATTCTGCAGGATACCACTGCATTGCTGGACAGTGGGCAGTGGCCGCGATAAGGGCCACTTCGTGTTGAGACTCAAAAGGCCTAGAATGGTGGTGGAGCTAATTGGGCTTTATGAACTAGGCTCCTGAACCGCCCTGGTTATTGTTGGATTGTGCCCAGGGTTAAGTACAAGGCGTTCCCTGCCTCAGGTGTTATGCCACTGTTAATAGGGTGCCTAATGTTTTCCCCCTAAGGCCTACATTGTGGGAGATCGGCATGACAGGGTCCTCAGCCTATTATTGCAAACGTGATCTTATGCCCTGTTAAAGTTATGCTCCGGTGCTCTGCCTATATGATGGTGCCCATGTTAAATGTGATTATGCCTGTCTAGGCCTGAGGTTAATCCTGGGGTGTGGAAGGGGAGCGCCGTGCAACCCGGCAGAGCGGCCCTCGAGCCAGGATACCTTGACGACTGACCCGCCGGCGTCCCTGACGACCAGGACTCCTCCTCTCTTTTTTCCGATGCAGGAAACGGAGCGACCAACGGCGTCACGGAACAACCCGGAAGTGAACCCCTGCGACCCCAGAAGTCCCGCCCCCATCAACAACCCGAGATACAGAAAAGCCGACGACGAAGAGAGGAGAGCGTTCGATGCGGGGGACTCGTGGCAGGAGACAGCGTGCGGAGAACCTGGGACGGAGAGCGGAAAGTATAGGAGCGGAAGCGAGGAAGAGGAGGACGTCTGGACCGAAGACTGGTGGAGTCCTCCGGAGGTTGCTGGAGAGCGGCCGCAACTCACAGGAGAGTTGCGGCGGGGCACGTGAGTACACTGTTACCTGTATTTTACTCCGTGTCTCCCTGTAGATAATTGTATATTGAGGGTATATAGATCCCCTCACAGAGTATACACTGCTGCACTGTATATAAGTAGGAACTCACTTCACTGATCCCGTTGTAAAATAGCCCTTGCACTTCGCCCTCACGACTGCACGTTCTTCCCCTTCCCCTCTCGTCTAAAGCCTTCCCTTGCACCTTCCCTTTCCTGCCTCATCCTCACGGTCTCTTTTTCCCCGCACAACCCGGTGGTTGGTGACAGTGCTACGACGGTCCACAAGCTGTCAAGGACTAACTGCCCCTTTTCTCTCTCTTTCACCTCCGAGGCAACACCGGATCCCGACCTCAAGACCCGAAGCCATTCCGAAGACCGACTCGTCTCTTCGGTGGAGAACGGACTTCCAGCCAACCATCCTCGCCTCTTTTCAAACCCTCTTGTTTAACCCGTTTGTGAACAATAAAACAACTGCTGCAATAGCGCACTTTATTCGGCCTCCACGCCTGTTATTCCGGACCGCCCGTACCCCCAGTCCACACGTTGTGTCAGAAGTGGGATTAACCGGAAGCATGGAGGCCGCGGTGAAACAGTTAGCGGAAAGTCAAGAGCTGCTAGGGAAGATGATGGAACGCTTCCTTAAGACCGCTGAAGACGATCGTGGCCAGCTTCACGACGTCCTGAAGGATCAAGGAACCACTCAGGATCAGGCTCTTGAGAGGCTAGCCGACGTCATGGGACAACAACGACCAGCCGCCTCCCTACCCTCTGTGGTCCTGCAGAAGTACGTTCCGGGTGAGGACCAGGATTTCTTCTTCACCAACTTCGAACGCCTGGTGCAGGCCGCGTCGTGGCCGGCTGACCGATGGGGCCACTACTTAGGGCCCCTGATGACGGGGGAACTGCAGGCGGCCTACCAACAGGCGAACATTCAGGGCCAAACACCATACCAGGATATGAAGACTTGCATCCTAGAACGCTTAGGGATCGACGATGAGACGTATAGGGTTCGCCTACGGCAAGCCCGTGAAGGACCCCAAGAGACACCCCGAGCCTTGTCCTTTCGCATCCAGGATCTGGCCAACCGCTTGTTGAAATCGGCCACAGCCTCAAAGGAAGAGATACTGTCCAAAATATATTTGGAGCAATCCCTGGCCTCTCTTCACCCTGCTACCCAGAAATGGGTGCGACAACATGCTCACCTGACGCTAGACACTGCTGTGGAAATTGCCAGCGTGTACAGCCGAGTACAGGAGTCCTAGAAGAAGGACGAGCACCATCCCCGTCTACCCCTTGGAAGTCACCCTCGACCCCAAAGGCCTGCCGTTCTCCGAAAACCGGACCCTGTTCCCTTGTTTCCCTTTCCAATGATGCCTCGGCCTAGCCCTCCCGGACCCCAGTGCTATCACTGAGGAGGACACGGACATATGGCCAGGTTTTGCCCACAAAAGGAAGAACCCATGGAGGTCGGGCTGGCCAGGAACTACGTTTGCCTTACCACAGAGGCTAGCCCGCCTCCTTTCCGGTGTCCAGTGAAGATTGACGGCCACCCCATGATGGCCCTCGTGGATTCCGGCTGCAGGCAAAGTGTTCTACGACCCCAAGAGATGCCCACGCCTATCGGGTCAGTGACCGGCACAGTGGACATCCAATGTGTTCATGGGGACACCAAGAGGTATCCCACCAATGGGGTCAATGTCCAAACCTCCTCGAACGAAGGAAGCCCCCTTACGGTGGGGTTGGTCCCGAACCTACCAGAACAGGTGATCTTGGGGAGCGATTACAGCGGCCTTCCTCATCTGCTGCATGACGCTACAGACTCATTGGAAAAATGGTGGCCTGAAGCTCCTTTCTATCGAAACGCCCCCCCCCCTTGGAACCAGCAACCAAAACCCCGAAATCCAGAGGTCAAAAGAGGAAAGAGAAAAGGTCCTACGCAGCAGCCTATCCCGTCCACGTGGATGACCATCCCTGGGAAACCGACCAAGAATACCGGGCAGCCCAACAAGAAGACCCGGTGCTACAGGATGCTTGGGCACATGCCGTGGAAAACGAGGATCCACTACAAGTATGTCCTTACTTTTTCCCAAAAAATGGGCTGTTGTACAGAAAAGGGGGACCCTCGTTCCCGCTCCTCGTTCCCGGCCCCTTTCGCAACAAAGTACTGTTCCTGGCCCATAGCCATCTGTTAGGGGGACATTTCGGAGACGAGAAAACAGGCCAGACCATTCTGGAAAAATTTTATTGGCCTGGGGTGTACAAACAAGTGGGTCAATACTGCCGTGAATGCCCGGTGTGTCAGAAGAACAGTCGATACCGACCACCAAGGGTACCCCTCCAACCCCTCCCCCTCATCGACATCCCTTTCAGTAGGGTAGGGATGGACCTTATAGGGCCTATGTTACCTTCAAAGAGTGGGTGTCGATATGCTCTCGTCCTTGTGGACTATGCCACCCATTTTCCGGAGGCCATTCCCTTACGCCACCCTACCACCCAGAACATCGCTAAAGCCTTGATCTCTATCTTCACCCGGGTGGGATTTCCCCGAGAGATATTGACTGACCAGGGCACCCCCTTTGTCTCCTCCCTAATGCGCCAGGTTTGTTCCCAGCTTGGCATAAAACAAATAAGGACCTCCGCCTACCACCCCCAGACCGACGGGCTGGTGGAACGGTATAACGCCACCCTAAAAACCACCCTGAAGAAATTGTTCGGACTGGAGAGCCGTCGCTGGGAGGAAATGCTGCCCTTAGCCCTATTTGCAATAAGATGCAAAGTCCAGAGCAATACAGGATACTCCCCCTATGAACTCTTGTATGGGAGACCACCCCGGACCCTATTAGACATGGCCCGGGAGGCCTGGGAGCCCGAACCAGATCGCACCAGACCTCTGCCTGAATACTTTGCCAACCTCAAAACTCACTTAGGGCAAATCCGGGAAATTGTAAGACGAAACCTGATGACCGCTCAGACAGCTCAAAAACGCCAGTATGACCGGGGTGCCAAAATGAGGTCCTTTGTTCCCGGAGACTTAGTGCTACTCCTTATCCCCTCCTCCGACCACAAGTTACTTGGCCAGTGGCAAGGCCCGTACCCGATAATAAGACAAGTGACTCCGGTAACATACGAACTTGAATTGGACCACAACCGCAATCAGAAACAGATTTACCATGTGAATCTCTTAAAAAAATGGGTAGGACCTTAACCGGTACTAGCCAGTGGTCGGTGTCCGGAGAGCTTGTCATTTGAGTGTTGTATGGACCCTGATTTACCCAAAAGCAACAAAAACGAACTCCGCAATACCCTAGCCCCCATACAAGCGGTGTTTTCCTCCCTACCAGGACACACCACAATCATGGAGCATGCCATCCACACTGAACCGGGGAAAACTGTGAGACAACGACCCTACCGAGTCCCTGAAGCCCGCCGGAACCCAATCAGGGAAGAGACCAAACAGATGATACAATTGGGTATAATAGAACCATCTTTCAGTAGCTGGAACTCGCCCATAGTCCTAGTCCCCAAACCTGATGGCTCCACAAGATTTTGTATTGACTTCCGGGAGGTCAATAAAGTATCAAGCTTCGACACCTATCCCTTACCCCGAGTGGACGAGATGATAGAACGCATAGGCAAAGCCAGATACATTAGCACCTTGGACCTCTGCAAAGGCTACTGGCAGATACCCCTGAAAAAGGATGACAAGAAGAAAACGGCGTTCTCCACGCCGGATGGCTTATTCCTATTCCGAGTCATGCGCTTCGGGCTCCACGGCGCCCCGGCGACGTCCCAGCGGGCCATGAATATCGTCCTACAACCACATGCCCAATACGCAGGAGCATACTTGGATGACATCGTCATTCATAGTGACGACTGGAAGGAACACCTGTCCCATCTGAGACAAGTGGTCACATCCTTGGGAAAACACGGGTTTACAATCAATCCCACCAAAACCACTCTCGCTGCCACATCCGTCAAATATCTGGGTTATCTACTAGGGGAAGGTGTGATCAGACCGCAAGACAACAAAATAAAGGCCATACAAGCCATCCCCTTCCCTCAGACCAAGAAAGACCTCCGTGCTTTCCTCGGGCTACTAGGGTACTACAGGAGGTTCATCCCGAACTTCTCCCAAACCGCGGTCCCCCTGACCGGCCTACTGAAGAAGAGCACCCGAACAGAAGCCGTGCTGCAACACCCTTCTGCACAAATGTTGACAGCCTTTCACAAACGTAAACAATCCCTGGTGTCTGAGCCAGTCTTGATCAGCCCCGATTACTCACAACCGTTCATCCTACAAACAGATGCCTCAGACCAGGGATTGGGAGCCGTACTATCCCAGAAAGACCCGACCGGGGTGGAGAGGCCCATTCTCTACCTCAGCAGGAAACTTTTCCCTCGGGAGGCTAATTATGCTGTAGTGGAAAAAGAGGCCCTAGCCATTAAGTGAGCAGTGGAAAGCCTTCGTTATTATCTGGAGGGGCGTGAATTTATTCTGTACACAGACCACGCCCCTTTGGAGTGGATGGCACGAAACCGAGGTCACAATGACCGAGTGCTGCGCTGGTTCCTCTCCCTACAGCCCTACAGATTCAAAACCCTGCACGAAAAGGGGCCGAGCAGGGCAATGCGGACTACCTTTCTCGATATCCCCCACCTCTCTCCCCCACAAGAAAGACAGCTAGGGAAAGGGGATGTGGAAGGGGAGCGCCGCGCAACCCGGCAGAGCGGCCCTCGAGCCAGGATACCTTGACGACTGACCCTCCGGCGTCCCTGACGACCAGGACTCCTCCTCTCTTTTTTCCTATGCAGGAAACGGAGCGACCAACGGCGTCACGGAACAACCCGGAAGTGAACCCCTGCGACCCCGGAAGTCCCGCCCCATCAACAACCCGAGATACAGAAAAGCCGACGACGAAGAGAGGAGAGCATCCGATGCGGTGGACTCGTGGCAGGAGACAGCGTGCGGAGAACCTGGGACGGAGAGCGGAAAGTATAGGAGCGGAAGCGAGGAAGAGGAGGACGTCTGGACCGAAGACTGGTGGAGTCCTCCGGAGGTTGCTGGAGAGTGGCCGCAACTCACAGGAGAGTTGCGGCGGGGCACGTGAGTACACTGTTAACTGTATTTTACTCCGTGTCTCCCTGTAGATAATTGTATATTGAGTGTATATAGATCCCCTCACAGAGTATACACTGCTGCACTGTATATAAGTAGGAACTCACTTCACTGATCCCGTTGTAAAATGGCCCTTGCACTTCGCCCTCACGACTGCACGTTCTTCCCCTTCCCCTCTCGTCTAAAGCCTTCCCTTGCACCTTCCCTTTCCTGCCTCATCCTCACGGTCTCTTTTTCCCCGCACAACCCGGTGGTTGGTGACAGTGCTACGACGGTCCACAAGCTGTCAAGGACTAACTGCCCCTTTTCTCTCTCTTTCACCTCCGAGGCGACACCGGATCCCGACCTCAAGACCCGAAGCCATTTCGAAGACCGACTCGTCTCTTCGGTGGAGAACGGACTTCCAGCCAACCATCCTCGCCTCTTTTCAAACCCTCTTGTTTAACCCGTTTGTGAACAATAAAACAACTGCTGCAATAGCGCACTTTATTCGGCCTCCACGCCTGTTATTCCGGACCGCCCATACCCCCAGTCCACATGGGGGCTTAATGTTCTGTTCGCTGGAGACACTACTGCAGGCCATACTGTGCGGTATACCTGATGTTTGATTTTATGCTAATGAGTTTAGGCATGATGTGCTTTCCTGCCTAATGTTTTACCCTATACTGATCTGCCCAAAGGCTAATGTCTAGTGTTTCTTTCCCTCATAGTGACAGTGCTGTGTTTCATGTCAGTTGATAACGCTCTTTTTTTTATTTCAGCCCTGGAAGCTAACGGACTTACCTTTTTATTCTTTTTCTGATTACCCCTGTAAATAATCCCCCTGGTATACATTGCCCAGGTGCCAGTTGGCGCCCCGTTGTGATTACTGTGTTTTACTTTTGCAGGTTGGACGTAATATAAAAGTTGTTCTTTTTCATCCCAACTGGTGTTGTGTCTCTTTTTGTGCTATGCCTGGTGTGTCGTCTGTGGGTACTGCGTGGATGCTTCACACATGTCCTCAGGAGTTTGGCCTGCCCGCTCTGCACCATGCTACCCCTGTAGAATTGGCTACCCTATTTCTAACAAGGCCTTACTAACACGTACAAGTATCGACAGTTAGAAGTGGGGTTTGAAGATTATTTGGAGCCCCATCCCTTTTGACACCTTCTCCCAGCCAGGATATAAATGGCACAAGATGCTGGTGATGACCCATTACAGAGCTGCTTACTCCCGCTCATTTTTTCAACTTAAAACAAAGCACAGAAATCATCAAAAAGCTTCTTTTAGCCAGAGCCTGGTGCCCCCTCCCCCGGGACCACTTGAGGCCCCACAGTTTGAAGACCCCTGTCCTGACGCGTCAAAGGAAGGATGGATGGATGGACCACATGGATGTCCCATCCAGAGAATGTTGGGAACTACATGCTAAGGAGATTCTCAGGCTACAGAGAGAAAGGATGCTCTCTCTCAACTATAGTGTGTGCCAAACTCCTTGGCAAGAGCATACATACAATGCAGGCCTCAGACAGTGAGCCTCATAACACCATGGCTCCTCAAAACACAGTTTGGCATTAAAATAGCTAAATGTTTAAGTTACAGCTACAGGGATCAATGGGCGAATTGTAGGTCAAAGTTTCAAAACGGGCAGGGTTGACATTACCTTTCCATCTTCGGATACCAATAGAAGTAGCTTATGCTATGTTGTAATAACACATATCATATGTATAAACATATTATAACACATGATATTATGTCCCTGGAATTGACTCAGTTATTGGTGTGCAATAGATAAATGGTCATAGTTAAAGTGAATGTTTGCCAGAATTAATGGATCCCACCTGACTGAGTACACCTTTATAGCCCCTTTACCTTGAAATGTTCTTTTTGCGCAAGTCCTGAATGAAAACGTAGGGCAAGCAGAACTGCCTTGAGCTTCAGCCACGGCCCGTGGAGGGAGTTACGGTGGGGCAGGAAGGCGGGGCGGGGGAGAGGCAGGGTGGGGGGTACTAAAAATCAGAATATGGATAATTGGAGGTAAGTAAACAATGTAATTCAATTTAATTAATAAAACAAATTTCGTAGCGCGCACTGCATCGCATTTTGCGAAGCAGGGCACGCTACAAAATTCATTTTATTTATTAAATTGTTTACTTACCTCCAATTATCCATATTCCGGTTTTTAGCACCCCCCACCCTGCCCCTCCCCTGCCCCGCCTTCCTGCCCCACCGTAACTCCCTCCACGGGCCGCGGCTGTTCAGCTTGCTCCTTAATTCCACAGTGCGAGGGAGCTCCTAACATGCATTTAAAGAAAATTACAAATCTTGGGAACCAAATAAAGAATGTTCAGCCAACCTTTGAGCTAAGATTAGGTGATGGAATGTTTAAGAGGGATTGGTTATAACTGAGAAGTCTCCTTGTTGGTGTATATTTTGAAGTCCTGGAACTAAAATATCTTGAACCAGCTTGCACCAGCGTAAATAAGGCAAGCCACTTTAACCTGATTCCACTCGGCCATGGCAAGCCAGTGAAGCAATTTTCTTGTGACTGGGACATAATCACATCTTCCTAACCTAGAGACTGTCATAAAACGTTTGAGCTCTCTGTAGTGTAAACATTAATTTTAAATATACTGCAATAAAGGGTGCTCCAGAAGTCTGACCATGAGTTTACAGTAGCACCTAACACAAGGGGCCGATGATCTTTTTTCAGGTGGGGTCAAATGGATTTTAATTTTCCTTGCTGGAAAAGCAGCTTCTTACTGAATCCCCAAACTATGGGTACAACATTGCCTCCAAATAGAAAAGTACTTCTAAGGTTGTTACCTTTTTGGTCCCACTATATTCAAGGCCCAAGTCTTGACATCACCTAAGATAATGACATTGGATTTGGAGCCATTAAGTAGCAACTCGTTGGCGGTAATCCAGAGATCAATCTTATGAAAGATAAACTACACATTTAACATGAAAAACTAATATAGATATGTGTCAACACTATAGGATTGGTTAGACATTTGACTACCCAGAAAGAGGGGAAAGAGGATATGAGATCAAAGTTAAAGAAGGTCAGAGAGAGTGCTGAATCCTGAGGCATTTCACAATCAATAGCCACAGTCTGTGGAAAGAAGTAGCCACTCTTCACTTGTAGTGTTCTATCTTCCAAAAATGAAGCACACCACTCTATGGTATCCCTCAATATTCCGCCTATTAATATCTTGTAATTCATTGTTGTCCACAGTGATCCACTGTGTTCAAGGCAGCTGAGAGGCCCAGAAGGAACAGCAAGGTGGAATTCCCTTTCCAAAAGATCTAAGACCGTCACCCCAGAATACTAGAAAGGCAATCTTATACCATGCATAGGCCTCAACCCACATTGTTTGGTGCCAGTAACTCACTGGAATCCAAGTTGCATTACAGTTGACTGAAAATCCGTTTTTATTCTAGGATTTTAACTAGAACTAATAAGGTGGTAATGGGTTTCAATTTGGTAATTTCAGATGTAGATAACTCCAAAAGTATATTGAAGCATAAAATGAGTTACAGAATTGCACATCAGAAGCTAGAACCAGTGACATGAACAACAAACAGAATATTGGAGCCAAAAGAAAATACAATAAAAATGTAATCCAAACAGAAGATAATGGAGGACATGCTGTAGGAGTGAGCGTATGTTTTTGAGTGGGTTGTGTAAGGTCGAAGTGAATAATCAGATTATCTTCTAGCACCAAGAAGAGAATGGGAAGCATACTTGTGGGGGTAAGCATTGACATTCTCACATCAGAAAAGAGTTGAAAGAAAATACTCAGAGGTACCCTCTTGGGTGGAGGAATGGGAAAACAAAACCCGATAGATGCACTATTGGGAGGGATGCTATAAAAGCCAAATCGCCCCAATTTAATTGTGTAATACACTACTGTGTAATGACATTAGGTGTACATTGGAATGGTTCACCCATTGATGATTTGGGTTGTGGTGTGCATTAAATGCCTCAAATCTCAATGAGATATTCAATGAATTATAAAAACCAAGGAAAGAACAATGAGCACAGAGATAGTGGCAAGTTTCCCCAGCACTAAACGGTGACTGGCCCAATGTGGAATATTGGCGTATTTGAGAGGCATATCATACAATGGAGGTGAGGATGTTAAGATTTGTGAGTGTGTGTGCATGGTTCTAACTTGTGTAATCATATAATTATTACACAATAAGAATAATCTAGTTTTTAACTCTATTTTATTAGGGCAAAATCCACCCTCACCTTCAAAAGAGACTCGAGGATACATCTTGCATTAAGAACATTGTGTGAAATCCAACAGAATACAAACAGCAGAAGCCAGCAGCCCCTCGTGCTCTCCAAGGTCGTTGTTCATGTGCTCCTGTGGTAGGATGTTTGTGCTAAATTACTCATACCAAAAATCACGCAATGACGCGTAATTGTGTAATTTTTGGTGATTTGGCATCAAAGAGTATGCAAAATGACCGAAAATAGGCCTTTTATTCCACCGAGCATTTTCCCAGTAAGCTGGAGTCCTCGGAGGCTGGGTTTGAAAGCTCAGGGCAGCTCCAAAAGCCTCTGGCACTTTCCTCAACAAATCGAGGTTAATGTGCAGCAGACACGAAGGATCCAAGAGAGAGAGAGAAAAAGAGGGATGGAGGAGCAAGCTAGAGAGAAAGTAATCATAGAGGCAGAAGAGAGAGAGAAGAGAAGGAGAAAAAGTAAATGGATGTGATGGAAAGAGAAAGATTGCACAAGTACATGAAGGGTGCGGGCTGGTCTGAGCATTTTTGCTAGGGCTGCTTTTAGTTCCTCAGCTCAGACATGTCTAGCATAATTAAAATTTAATTCAGGTCTTGTTCTAAGGACTTCCTAACATTAAGGTCTTCATTATGTTTTTGCTGGATTCAGTGCAGGGATTCAGGGCCGGACTGGGAACCAAAACCGGCCCTGGCAAAGTGCTCGGCCGGCCCCCCGGCGGGTTTGGGGGTGCGACCGAGCTCTTCGCCAGGGCCGGTTTTGGGCCGATTTTGTTACAGGGCTGATTTCGAAGCTATGTGGCAAAAACGGCCCTGTAACAAAAAGGGCCCCCAGGGGCCCAAAACCAGCCGCCACCCTTGCGACACACCGGGGGATTGCCCGGTGCCCACAACGGCCAGTCCGGGCCTGCAGGGATTCAAGGGGCCAGAGACTCCGATTGTTGGCGGTATGCATGCATAAAGACTGGCAATTACAAGGTTTGTTCCTGGTGTGGAGAATCCCTGAAATTAGAAATAACCTGCCAGACCTGGCTTTGTAACTATTTTGTGTTGGTTTACCTTGATTCTAGGGACAAATCCTCTGGCATTTCCTACCTGCTTTCAGCAGGTGAAAGATTTCATTAGCAGAGGTGTAGCTTCCATTGGTGCAGCAGGACCAGTGGGGTCAAGTATGGGTTGGGAACTGCTCAGGAATTCAGGGAAGGATTAGGTAAATCCATTGGGGACACTGTTTGCTCCGCCCATCGCGCAGAAGGTAGAGGGTGGAGCAGTAGTGACTGTTACCCGAAAAGGGGGCTTACCTGAAACGGCCGGCCAGCGCCTCGCCTCCATCCTCGTTCTCTTCATACTTCCTGTCTGGGCCGGCAGCAGGAAGCACCCGAGTACACAGGCTCCCCTGAGTCAATTGTTGTGATTGGTCTGAGTGCCGTGGTTCGGCGCTCAGATGGGAACAGGGAGCCTGTGCATGCTCCTCACTGTATAATGCGGTGGAACATGCAAAGTGCACATGAACTGTTTGTTTGGCCTAAGAGGGCCGGCCAAACAGTTCATGCACACTTAGGGAGTGCACACCACTCCTCCCCTGTTCAGGACAGCCCCGCCCACCACTGACTGCAATAGGGAAAAAAATGATAATAACGATGTGTTATTATCATTTTATTTTCCCTTTTGAGTAGTGGGGCGAAGCTCCTCAACCTTAGCGGAGGAGCCGCCACTGGGGGTCAGCTGCTGCCTGCAACCCACCCAACACTGCAGCAGTTCACAGGTCTATTGTCTCCGGGTCTGAGGTTAAAGGAGCTGGTATTTACAGACAGACCCGCTAATTCCTGCTCCCTAGAAACTGGGCAAGTTGGATTGCCCCAGAGCAATATTGCCACAGGGCAAATCACCCCAGACCACTCGTAATAAGGGTCTATATTAGGAGTACTAATCAGTAGCAGTCGGTGATGGGAGTGCTGCCGGTCGGTGACGTGGGGCTTAGGAGGGGCAGGATGAGGGTAGTAAACTACGGAATACGGCCAAATGCAGGTAAGTAAACATATAAATGAAATGAATTTTGTTGCTAGTACTGCATCGCCAAATTCGATGCAGTGCGCGCAACGAAACTCATTTTATTTATTTATATGTTTACTTACCTGCATTTGGCCATATTTCATAGTTTACTACCCCCACCCTGCCCCTCCCCTGCCCCACGTCACCGCCCAGCAGCACTCCCACCACCGACCGCTACTGGTACTAATGTATCATATGAGTGCATCAGTTTCAGTGACACAGGCACATTCTTCAAGCACACACACTAAAGAGAGTGTGGAACACTATCTACATGGGCGAGGGAGAACCTGGATTCTAACAGCGCCTAAGAGGAGACGGTGGCGTTACGGCCAGAGCTGCCAACTGTGGAACCAGGTTTGAGTCTCATCATCAGCTCAACATTTTGTGATTCTGGGCAAATGACTTAATCTCCCTGTGCCTGAACAAAAAGAGATCTTGTGTAATGTAACTAGTGCTCATGTCAGGTGATCCTATACCTTTGGTTAGAGTTTGCACCCAAAAAAAAAGAGGGACAAGTAAACTTTGCTTTGAGGTCTGCGTAGTGGGCTAAACGGTTAGCAAGGCAGAGGATCATGTGCATCGACATACAATAAACAGGTGTAATGTGCTCTATAACACTTTATGCAACCTAACAGTAAAGAAAAATCATGTGGAAATGGCAAGGGTGGTTACTGCCAAAATAAAGTGGTGAGCATGAGGGGGCAAATCATTTTTTTAAAAAGCACTTACCTGTCGCTCCTGCTGTCGGCCACCTTGGTGCTCCGCTCTTCCCGGAAAACGTCAAAGGGCCAACACAGGCTCCTAGGCTATCCACCCAATCCAGACACTGCTTAGCAGCACCAGGATTGGTCTGAGCAAGCTGGTTAGGCGCTCAGTAAGGGATTGAGAGCCTGAGCCATTTCTCCACCCGACTGTACAAAACAGGTGGGTTGGCGAAATAGAAGTGCGCATGTGGTTTTGGGGGTCCTCAGATGGCAGGCCAAACCGACATGCACACTTACAGTGCTGCTGTCTGTCCATAGAGGGCAGCCCTGCCCTGGACTCAGCATCATCGGCTGTCAGCGAAAAATGAAACAATAATAAAATTGTTTTATTACTGTTTTATTTTTCATCTGCAGTGGTGCGAAGCTACTCCGCCATTAAAGAGGAGCTGCCGCTGGCCAATGAGACACAGTATAAACAAAAATCTATCAACCTGTTTGCATATAAACATTGCAAAGCTTCAATGCGAAACAACACAATGTGCTACTATGTCCCAAAGTATTTTGTTTCTCTGTAATTAAGAAGAGTAGCCCAATGCTCTTTAGTTTTGATTTTCCAGTGCCTAATCGAGACAAGAGATATTTACAATGTATCACTATGTCCTATGCACTATTGCAACAGTTCTGGACATGGAACAACAGACCCTCTTAACCTACCCTGATTTTTTGTTTCAGTCATTTAGTATAATCTCCCTCTTTTAGCACTATCTTTCCTTTAAAATGCTGCTGCCTCGCTTCTTCTGAGTTCACCATCACAATTATGCTGTTTTGGTGTAAACACACAGCCTCCACTGCCCCTCTGGCGAGGTGTGTGCTTTGTGGATGCCTTTATGCATGCAAGACTCTCCAAAGCCTGTCTCCAAGAAGTAATGAATGCTCTAGCAGGCGTGGCAACAAAAGCGCATTATTTCCAACAGAAAACATTAGACAGACCACTGCTTTGTAAGGAAAGGCTTTATAGCTGTCAATCATCATTCTCAAAACCAGCACTTCCCACCATGATATGAGACACGCTGACATGTAAAAGTACACATAGGGCAACACTCCTAGGGCCAGATTTACTAACATTTTGTTTCATGGTTGCGCCAATTTTGTGGCGCATCCATGACGCAAAATTCGAGTAGAAATTTACGAGGCCACGCAATAAGTGATTTGCTCCGCCTTGCGTGGCTTGCTAAAAAAAGTTTAAAGCAGCGCAGCGGCTAGCACTGCATTCCGTTACATTTCATTCTGAGGGGCATTCCAGGGGTGGAACATGGGCATTCCTATGCATGCATCCATGGATTTCACGCAATCCTAGATTTACAAAGGTTTGTAAACCGGGATTGCGTGAAATCGCTACAGCTCTCAGAGGATGGCATAACGAGGAGAAAAAATATTTTTGTCTCCTCGTTATTTCCTCTTTCTATGTGTGCTGCAACTTGCAGTACGCATAGAAAGAGGAAAATGCCTCGAGTTTTTGTGGAGGAAGTTCTCCCTTTTTGCACAAAAACAATTCTCCTTGTAATGCAGGCACACTTGCAGAGTGGTGCAAGGGGGCCTGTGTTGGAGCTAGGCTGCCTGAAGTGGGCCAGCGCTATGAGAGAGCAGTAGTGCGCCATATCTTAGTGGATATTGCATATTTCTGCTTTTTTCATTTCATGCAACACAGCACAGCAAATTTCCTTACTACAGTGCGTTGCAAAAGGTTAGTAAATATGGTCCCTTGTATGCATCCAGTGCTGCCTGGATACCCTACAAGTATCAATACTCGCTCCCACTCCCTTCAAGGTCTGAGATGCTATGAGATGTCTTACAAACTCTCAGGCTAGACTAACACCAGTAGGCAAATGACACACAGATCTACATAAAGATTGATAACAACCTTTTTTTTTAATAGTTTTATATAGCGCAAACTAGACCCAAGACATTGTGTATCAGAGCGCTTTACATGAGCACCAGTTTCTTTACAAATGGACACATTCATTTTTGTTGGGCAGGGGGAGAGATTAACCCCCAGATGCATCAAGCCTCCATTTTGAGATTCCTTATTAGCGTAAAATAAAAATTCGCTAATAAGGAATTGCAAAATGCCATGCATCAAGAACTCACTTTAAAAATAGCGATTTCTTAAAATTCCTAATTGCGACTCGCAAATTGCGAATCGCAATTAAGGAATACCTCCCCATTCATTCCTATGATCCTAGAGGCCCATAGGAATGAATAGGAAGACATTCTCAATTTGCGATTAGCAATTAGCGAATCGCAAATTGAGAATTCAATTTCAAGGGTGCAGGGGTGTCCAAAGGACACCCTGTTGCACCCCTGAAATCTGCATATAGGTACATCTTGCACACACACATGCCCTAAAGGCATGTGTGTGTGTAAAATTGAACTTTGAAAAATGCACTTTAGTGCATTTTTCAATGTTTCTGCAAATTACCATGAAGTTCAACTTCATGGTAATTTGCTACTCCTATTTGCGAATTCGCTATTTTTTTAGTTTGATGCATTGCATTTAAGGAATCTCAATTTGGGATTCCTTAAATGCAATCGCAATTTAAGGAATCTCAATTTAGAGATTCCTTAATTGCGATTTTTTCATTTGGGATGATGCATCCCAAATGCAAAAATACCGGTCGCAAAGTGGCAGATTGTGAGAATCTGCCCGTTTGCAACCTGTTTTTTGCTTGATGCATCTGGGCCAAAGTGATTCGCCCAGATTCACAGGACTTTGAGCATCGTTGCCGAGACTCGAACTGGGTTCCCCAGCTTCGAGTTCGACCGCCCTAGCCGTAAAGCTACATCATCTCCTTTCAAGTGAATGATTCAAGGGATGTTTGTCTCATATACCAAAATGGAGAATTACCAGCCTGATCAAAGTAATATACAATTGGTCATCATCAGCCACGACCAAGTGTCAAATACAAAACAAATGGCAGGTGAAGCTAGTATATGTGGGAGCCGCTTTAAAATAACTTAAAAACTCCATGGCTCCGTACTAGATCACAATCTCAGTTTAGCATTGCATATTAATGTTTGGGCAAAAAAGTGCACAATAGTCACCAGAACTCATAAAATTCAATATCATTTTATATCAACGATGGGCCTAAAACCGGATACTTAATCATTAGTTACATTTCATGTTGAATATGGGATATCTCTACTCGCTGACTTAATGTTAGAAAAACAGTGGGTAATGATGGAGTCAGTGGATTTAGATGATTCTGGAGTTGCACTGTTAACGATATAATTATGGATTTACTGCACTTACCACAAAATTGAAGCGAAATTTGCTGATTTCACCAAAAATGCTGTTTCTATCTCAAATTGATAAAAAAAATGACTGGGAATGTGCTGCATAATTTCATTCTTGCCGCATAATTTACATAGCCTTGCACATAATCCTAGTAGCCCTGAAAACGTTAAAGCTCAGCATAATTGTTGGGAGCTCGTGATATGATTATCAGGTCTGTATTTCACAGGCAACTGTGAATTTATTTTTTAACTACTGTATTTTGTGCATTTTGTAATAAAAGCACCAAAACAGATATTATATACAGGATCTGCTATTTAACCGGCCTCTGGGTAATCAGTGAATTTTTTCTGCTATTTACCTGGTCGCTGGCTAAATAGTGGAAATAATTTAGTATTTGGCCGGTGCCTTTGAAAATAGCAGATAAACCACTATTTAATAGGATGCTAGCCAAATAATAGAGATCCTGCACTGTTTGGCCAACAACCACGCAAATAGAAGAAAAACTCCACTATTTAACCCTGGGCGTAGTTCGCGGAGCCGCACTCCGCGGAGCTACGCGAAGACGCACTTGCACTCCGCGACCTACGCGTAGCTCCGCGGACATGCGTAGTTGCTTGCTAGACCCGTTCGCGCGCCGTTTTTCGTCTTCGGGAGCGCGGTGCGCGTGTTCGGGGCGCTGCCTGCATGCTCGGGATGGCTAGCGCGCTAAGTTACCCAAGAGGTTTGTCCCGCCCGCTTGCGTTCCCTTATTTCCTGTTCCGGGTCACAAGTCACGTGTTCGGGTTGTGCAAGACATGTTCGGGAACTCATCTTCTCGTTCGCACTTACTAAAGTGCGTGATCGCGCTAAATATCGCGCGAACCTACGCACGCGGTCGCGACGGGCGCAGCCATCTTGGATTTCACACTCTGGCTATGGTTTTGGGCCTACTTTAGCATCTAGCTCATATCTCTTCAATCCTGATCTTTTTACCCACTTTTTCAAACTTTCTTTAGTTATTACCTATCTCTCTCTGTGCCTAGGTTTATATTTTTCATTTTATTTCTACTTTTACAACTTTTTTTCAACTTTTCTGTTGTTTTATTTTACTTCCTTCTTTTACCTTGCTTCTTCTTTCCTCTACCTTTTTGTCTTGAACTTTTCTTCTCCCCTCCACCCAGAACCATGGTGAAGGGCGCCAGCAGCATCGGCGGCTCAAAGGGCAAGGCGCCTGTGCCCAAAAAAAAACGTCTGCCTTGCGGCAGAATGCGCCCCTCAGGGGTGACGGCCCGCCAACTTTTTGGGGAGGAGGAGGTGGCTGCCCTGGTCTTTTTTCTCCAGCGCCACCTCCCCTTGACCTTGGCAGCAGGCGGCAGGCCCGGCTCCGGCTACCAGATTGAAGAGCGTCTCCGGCGGTGGGCGAAGGTGCGCCGGGCAGTCTTCCGCTGCTCCGGTATCCGGCGTACCCACCATCAGCTGACCCACCGCTGGGCAGACATTTTGGACCGGGAGCAGGACCTGTTGGACCTGCTTGGTGTCGAGGTCGTGGGTCTTGGTGAGTGGCTACCCAAAAAAAAAAAGTATATATATATATATATATATATATATATATATATATATATATATATATATATATATATATATATCTAAGCTCACTCCCTCCCGGTCCCGGGTGGAAATAAAGACAGCACACACGGGAATTCTCCTTAGAAGCAACTTTACTCGCACAGACGCGTTTCGGAAGCCAAGCTTCCTTCCTCAATGTTTGTTACACCGCAATGCGCGATTAGGCGCCATTTTATTTCAAAATACACAAACAACTCGCGTTGGTAAGCATAGAGAGAGGACTGACGCGTGAGCGCCATCTTGCTAGTGCATATAATTCTACAATAGCATGATTGTGATTAAACAATACTCATTCATTTAGTGATTGCTAATATTCATAATCGTTTAAAAACCTCACATATTTACAACGAGGAATTTGCATAGTAATATTGCCGTGGATCGGCAAGTAACCCTCTCATTAATACGATGGGCAATGGACTGGAATCTTGCCGTGGATCGGCCTGTGGCAACACAAAGGTTGCCATTTGGATTTCCAATGGCCCCGTATATTAATTTTTTACCAATCAGTGTCGAATGATTAATTCCAAAATATTAAAAAAGTTACAAAATATTAAACAGTAATCCTGAAAATACCAAAAGAAATAAGTATGTAGTGCAGTATATATCTGAACAATCAGGATCTCTCAGTTCATTCTAAAGCACTTAATAACAATTAATTCCAGAAAGACGCTCATTGCAGAAACCATTATCATTTAGCTGTTATTACTTTCATGTCCACACTGGAAATGCTGCATGGCATTGTTATTACTTAGCTCCCTAAATGTACAGTCAATTCCTCCCCACAATTCAATCCCAAAGGGGCCTTTGTTTGGCAGTCTATAATATATCGGGATTCTAACCTACGAAGTTTTTGTAGTTTATCCCCTCCCCTGATGTTGTCAGAAATTGCATCCAGGCAAAAATACTGTAACAGGTTCCTGTCGCTTTTATGTTTAATGGAAAAATGTCTTGCGACAGGGTATGTGAAATCTCTGTTTATTATAGCCCGCATGTGTTCTAAAATACGCAATTTCACGGGATTTATGGTGCTGCCTATGTACCTATCATTGAAAAACAATGGGGTAGACCCAGAAAGTCAACAGGACCTGGGTAGTTATATATTTATAGAAAAAGTGGTCCTAGACACAATTTGTTAAACCAGACACAATCAATGTAAGTGTTAATTATTCACACTAAGTAAGGGGTCAGATTTAATCTGAACAAACAAAAGGAGATGTATTATTAGCTAATGCTGCTATCAATGCGAAAGAACCCAACAAAACAGTACCAAAACAATTTATACTGCAGTTTTATTTACATATTGATAAAAAATTTGGCAATAAGAGAATTAGAAAAAGGGGGGGTGCTCAAGTGATGAGAAGGAAAGGCTGAAAGCACAGGATTTAGAATAGGTTCAGTGCAAAACAAGAATTATATTTACATTGCACAAAAGTAAAGCCTACCCCTACAGAGTATATACACACTATTATACACGGGGACTGGGAAAATGGTACAGGCTTTAGGAAATTAAAAGGGGGGCATAACCGTCGACGTTTCGACCCTGGCGCAATACGGGAAAGTTGCGACCTCTGCTACGGGTCTTCTTCAGGACAGATGGGGGCGGGGAGAGGGGAGCACCACGGCAAAGACTGTGGCGGTGTAACAAGGCCAGATCATTTGGGCGATACACCTCTGACTGATAAATTCAATTTGAAGCCAAGATGGTGATTATGGATAGGAACAATGCGGCGATATCAATCGTGCCTGATATGGTCAAGCAGTGACCAATTAGTTGCGGGCGAGGGAAACCAAGCTCCTGTTTGGAAAGGACCTAACACGTCGTGGTCTCCTCCCGGATGTAGGAAACGGGACCTGTCGGACTGAGACTGCAGCTACGAGCCACATCTGCCTAAAAACGATTAAATAATTGGAATTACATATACAGGGACGCGCCAAGGAATATTAGGTCCTTTCCAAACAGGAGCTTGGTTTCCCTCGCCCGCAACTAATTGGTCACTGCTTGACCATATCAGGCACGATTGATATCGCCGCATTGTTCCTATCCATAATCACCATCTTGGCTTCAAATTGAATTTATCAGTCAGAGGTGTATCGCCCAAATGATCTGGCCTTGTTACACCGCCACAGTCTTTGCCGTGGTGCTCCCCTCTCCCCGCCCCCATCTGTCCTGAAGAAGACCCGTAGCAGAGGTCGCAACTTTCCCGTATTGCGCCAGGGTCGAAACGTCGACGGTTATGCCCCCCTTTTAATTTCCTAAAGCCTGTACCATTTTCCCAGTCCCCGTGTATAATAGTGTGTATATACTCTGTAGGGGTAGGCTTTACTTTTGTGCAATGTAAATATAATTCTTGTTTTGCACTGAACCTATTCTAAATCCTGTGCTTTCAGCCTTTCCTTCTCATCACTTGAGCACCCCCCCTTTTTCTAATTCTCTTATTGCCAAATTTTTTATCAATATGTAAATAAAACTGCAGTATAAATTGTTTTGGTACTGTTTTGTTGGGTTCTTTCGCATTGATAGCAGCATTAGCTAATAATACATCTCCTTTTGTTTGTTCAGATTAAATCTGACCCCTTACTTAGTGTGAATAATTAACACTTACATTGATTGTGTCTGGCCTATGTACCTAAGCCCACAGGGGCAAAGGAGGCAGTAGACCGCAAATGGGGAGGTGCAGGTAAGGAATTGGTTGATTTTCTTTTTGGTTCTACAACCCACGATTTCATAAGAATAAACCCTTTTACTATTAGCACAGGCCTTACACCGACCACAGGGAAAGAAGCCTTTTGCATCTTTTAGTTTACCTGTGCGTGTGGGGATGGGTGACAGGTGACTATGTACCAAAGTATCCCTCAACGAACGCGCCCTTTTAAAGGTGATTAGGGGATTAGCAGGTATGTCACTCCCTATTATATTATCCTTTTGCAGTATATGCCAATGTCTTTTCAGGATGTTCCTCAATTGTTGACAATCTTTGGAGTATGGTGTGACCATCCTGAATTTTTCTATGTTGGTGAAGGGTTTATGCTTTTTAACAAACAGAGTCTGTCTGGGTTGTGTCCTTACTCTGTCTAGGGTATTCTGTAACAGTTGCTTGCTATACCCCCTAGCCTCAAATCTATCATTACTTTCCTGTGCCGCCAGCTCAAAATCTTCATTGGTGGAACAGTTACGCTTCAACCGTAGAAGCTCACCATACGGTATACTCTTAATGAGCTTCTGGGGATGATTGCTTGACGCATGTAGCGTACTGTTTCCCGCTGTTGGCTTTCTATAGAGGGAAGTTTGAATGCTATTATCAATCACCTCAATTTTCAAGTCTAAGTACACCGCCTCATTCATGCTCGCATGTCCAGTGAAGATTAAATTGCAGTTGTTTTCATTCAACACTTTAACATATTGCCAAGCTGTCTATACCGGGCCATTCCACACTATGCACAAATCGTCAATGTAACGATACCATGAGACGATACAGTTTGACCACTGCTCTCTCTCGGGCCCCCAGGCCTTCTGCTCCTCCCACCAGCCCACAAATAAATTTGCGTAGCTGGGGGCGAAGCAGGAACCCATGGCAGTGCCAGAGAGCTGTCTAAACAGGTCATCCTGGAATAAGAAGATGTTGTTATAAAGGCAAAATGCAACTAGCTCCATCAGCATAACATTATGCTGAGCATATTTCAAAGGTCTCTTCCCTAGGAAGTACTGGATCACCTTCATTCCCTGTGCGTGCTCGATGCTCGTATAGAGACTGGTGATGTCAAGAGTCAGTAGGCAATAACCTGGTTGCCATGCAATTGCTTCGATTTTTTCAATAAAGTCAGCAGTGTCTCGGATGTAAGATTTTAGACCCAAAACCATTTCAAACAGGAAGTGATCTAAAAATTTAGATAGATTCTCGGTAAGGCTGCCCATGGATGAAATAATAGGGCGCCCAGGTGGTTTGTCCATCCTCTTATGTACTTTTGGCAAGTAATAGAAGGTGGGGGTAATAGGATGTGTTGTTTTCAGGAAGAGATATTCTTCTGTCTCAAGCATCTGTTTGTCATGCCATTTTTTCAGTAGTCCGTGCAGATCTTCAATACTGGACTGATATCTCTGTTTTGTTGTCAATTCGTAACAAGACCTGTCCTGCAGTTGTCGCATAGATTCTTGGACATAATCTTCACGTGACAGAATAACCACATTGCCGCCTTTATCTGAAGGTTTGCAGACTATTGATGTATCCTCGGCCAATGTTTTTATTGCAATACGCTGTTTTTCGGTTAGGTTGTTCCGATGTCCCCAAGATTTTTTATGTATGCGCATTCTTCTTAGATCACGAATCACCAACTCTGAGAAAGTGTCTATCATATCGGTTTGTGTTGGAGGCACAAATTTTGACTTAGGTTTGAGACCACTGACCGGGGCCTCTTGTTCGATATCCACAGCCCTTAGTCTCTGGGTCAAGTTATCCGATAACGTTGGTATTGTGTTTGCTGTGTTCTCCAAACGTAATTCTTCCAACAGTTCTAAAGTGGTTAGTTCATTCACTTTCAATAGATCAGTGTCTTTATAGCGTGATCGGATTATTTTAGCTTCATCTGCTGTTGGTTTGGTCTTAAAAAATTTATGCAGGCGGAGTCTTCTGACGAATTGAAACAAATCAATTCTAGTCTGAGTGTACTCGAGGTTACTGTCAGGGCAAAAAGTTAATCCCAGTTTAAGGACTGACTCTTCTGGTGGTGAAAGCGCCCTTGCAGAGAGGTTAATGATTGTAAGGTTGTCTGTTGTGCCGTCAGGTTCTACCATCTTGATCCCCTTTTGGCTCGTGTTTTGCGCGTATGGGCCTCTGCATTCGGCGCTCTTCCTCTTCCTCTGCCTCTTCCGACCGCCCCGTCTGGTTTTTCTTCTTCGTTTTCTGGGGGTTTGTTCTTCCCTCCCCTCAACCAGTTCAATCGGATCACTTGTACCTCCGTTTGAAAAGGGGTGTCTTTGGTTTGTTGCAGGGTTCTGGTTTCGTCATCAGACAGTTCGCCTTCTGTAACCTCAGATTCTGATGTCTCCACATTCATCGGTGCAGCCGCACCGGCAGCCTTGTTTCTTAATAGATCCTTCCTTGTTTGATCGTACTTTTTAGAGAACGTGAGGACTCGACCCATGGCATAGTCCCGTTCGTCTCTATCAAATTTCTCTTGTTTACGTGTACGTATTTTTTGCTCATATTTTTCCAGACGTTTCTTCATCTGGGCTCTCAGCTGATCCTGCTGATCTTTATCTTCATTGGTCGCTAGTTCCGTTTCCATAGTTTCAATTTCTTTGAGGACCTTATCTCTGTCGCTCCAAGCGAATTGTACTAGGATTTCTAGCATCCCTTCACAGGATTTAGCGATGTGTGCTGCCCAGGTTTCAAGAAGCTGTGGGTCCGGGTGTTCGTATGCGGGAATTGTAAATATCCGCAACCCTCTTGGCACTCTTTTCACTTCTATGTATCCTTGGAGTGATGTGCCCTCCCACCATTTACGAAGCTCCCGCTCGTATAATTTCTCTAGTTTGCCAAACTGTATAGCCAACTGGCTGGGAGCATTAGCTGTTTTTGTTTTGGTCGCTGGTTGAGCGGTAATGTCAGGATTTTTATTTTTAAACATTCCTGTCGCTAAATCGCGACGTTGCGAGATGTTAAACATGCTGTTATTCGTGATATTAGGCCCCCCGCTCCCGGGTTGCCTTGTTCGTTGCTGTAAATCAATTGAGATTCCCTACGCTGGAGCCACCACTCTCGTTGTTCGAAGTGTCCCTTTAAAGTTCCAAAAAACGAACAGATTATGTCTTGGCTTACCCAGATTCAGTCGGGTGACGCCAAGTATTTTCTGTCCGTGTAGCGAAGGGACTTCAGGGTAATGCTCTTCTCACTCGGGTTTCCTCCTCAAGCGGTGGCGGTGCTCCGCGTATATTAAATCCTGGCTCACTGCTCCAAAGTCCGGGGCACTCTTGCAGCGGGTGCTAGTCCAAGCGCGTCAGAGCTTCGCGCTTCAATATCAAAGCTCACTCCCTCCCGGTCCCGGGTGGAAATAAAGACAGCACACACGGAAATTCTCCTTAGAAGCAACTTTACTCGCACAGACGCATTTCGGAAGCCAAGCTTCCTTCCTCAATGTTTGTTACACCGCAATGCGCGATTAGGCGCCATTTTATTTCAAAATACACAAACAACTCGCGTTGGTAAGCATAGAGAGAGGACTGACGCGTGAGCGCCATCTTGCTAGTGCATATAATTCTACAATAGCATGATTGTGATTAAACAATACTCATTCATTTAGTGATTGCTAATATTCATAATCGTTTAAAAACCTCACATATTTACAACGAGGAATTTGCATAGTAATATTGCCGTGGATCGGCAAGTAACCCTCTCATTAATACGATGGGCAATGGACTGTACATTTAGGGAGCTAAGTAATAACAATGCCATGCAGCATTTCCAGTGTGGACATGAAAGTAATAACAGCTAAATGATAATGGTTTCTGCAATGAGCGTCTTTCTGGAATTAATTGTTATTAAGTGCTTTAGAATGAACTGAGAGATCCTGATTGTTCAGATATATACTGCACAACATACTTATTTCTTTTGGTATTTTCAGGATTACTGTTTAATATTTTGTAACTTTTTTAATATTTTGGAATTAATCATTCGACACTGATTGGTAAAAAATTAATATACGGGGCCATTGGAAATCCAAATGGCAACCTTTGTGTTGCCACAGGCCGATCCACGGCAAGATTCCAGTCCATTGCCCATCGTATTAATGAGAGGGTTACTTGCCGATCCACGGCAATATTACTATGCAAATTCCTCGTTGTAAATATGTGAGGTTTTTAAACGATTATGAATATTAGCAATCACTAAATGAATGAGTATTGTTTAATCACAATCATGCTATTGTAGAATTATATGCACTAGCAAGATGGCGCTCACGCGTCAGTCCTCTCTCTATGCTTACCAACGCGAGTTGTTTGTGTATTTTGAAATAAAATGGCGCCTAATCGCGCATTGCGGTGTAACAAACATTGAGGAAGGAAGCTTGGCTTCCGAAACGCGTCTGTGCGAGTAAAGTTGCTTCTAAGGAGAATTCCCGTGTGTGCTGTCTTTATTTCCACCCGGGACCGGGAGGGAGTGAGCTTTGATATTGAAGCGCGAAGCTCTGACGCGCTTGGACTAGCACCCGCTGCAAGAGTGCCCCGGACTTTGGAGCAGTGAGCCAGGATATATCTATATCTATATATATCTATAGTAGTATAAGTATTGTTATTGTATCTTTCTAAATCTTGGCTGAATAAGTAACGCGATGACTGGTGCTCCTAGTTACATTTCCGATGTATTCCGTTATATCTACTGTAATTGTATGACACTGGTCTGTGCTGCTCTTCTTCACTGACTCTTGCGTGTTGTTTCAACTTGGCGCTAGCTTTTGCTGTTTATTGATGTGAGATTTTCTTTATTGTAGAGAACTGAAGTTAGTTAATGCTATTAATAGAGTCTTGTCCTTCCTTTGTCCGTCAGTGAAATAGCGGTGGATGGATAATTGTACGTAGTTTGCATATTGTATCATTTTTTTCACGGCCTTCTCTTCTGCATGAATCCTTCTCTGGCAATGAATGCTAAAGTTACTTTGTTCTTCTTACCTCAGCCAGGGCCGGCTTTCGCATGTGCAAGCTGTGCAACTGCACAGGGCCACCAAACGCCAGGGGCCACCACATCAATATATATCCAATTTAATAATCCTCTGAGGATGGATACATATTTGCGTGGCGGCCCCTGGCAGGGATTTGGTGCCTCCGGCTCTGTTCCACTTCCAAACTCCCTGACTCCCTGACTCCCCCCACTTCACTGGCCTCCGTGCTCCGCCCCGACCTCCTCTTCCGGGGCCCCCTACCTACGCTCCCTGCCCAGGACCACCATGAGCCTAGAGCTGCCCCTGCCTCAGCCCTCCATAGAACTGATGTAGTTTGTTTAGTGAGTGGGTAGGCTTAGCAGCAGTAGCATTCAGTCAGTAGCAGAACTATCTATGTATTTTGCTGGGAAAAATAAAAAAGAAATGCCTACTTACAGATAATTGATTACCCCATTCTTGAATCAGTGGTGTTGTTCAGGTGTTACTGCCTCTGTGTTACTTAGTAATCTGCAATCAGAATGTTTATGGAACATTTGATTTGTTTTCTCCAAGTATACAGTCAGTGAATCCTGCAAGGCAGTAGTCATAGTCATTTGGTAGATCAATGTTTGTTTCTTTTAATGTTCTAGCAGTGGTTTTTGAAATAATGTCTATGTTTCACAGCACTCAATGTTTTTCTCTTTCTTTATTATTTCTTACATGAACCACAGAACCCTGGGGCAAGCAGAAGGCTGGGACCGAGTCGGCGGGTGAAGCACAGGCACAGAGCTCCTCTACTGAGGATCCTGCTGCTGTCCCCAGTAAATCTAACAGTGCTTTCTTTTGGAACAATGATATTTCCCTAACTTTGTAACGGAGCTTTTTTTTTCCAACCGATTAATGACATTTCCTTCCTAAATAAATTTTGACAAATGCTTTTTTGATTTTCATTATGTTTTCAAAATTTTGGGTATCTGTCCCTGCCTTTCTGTTCCTTCAAAGAGCCTCTGCTATGACTCTCTGTGCTACTACTAGTATTAGACTGTCTGTAGGTAAGCTTGCCCTGTTGCCCACTCTCTAGTTAAGGTATTAATCTTTTCAAGAAATCTCAAATCTTTGATAGAATAGCTGTAGGCACAGGGTCCACTCCTGTCTTATGCTTTTTCCTCTGTAATGTCTCTGCTTTGCCAATTGACACCAACCAAGTATGCATCCAGATGTTGGTCTAGTATTTTGTAAACGTTAGTATACCACTACTACTCTTGTGGGTATTCTTCTATGCACGCAGTCACATACATAAGTATGTATGCACCAGAAAATTGGATGTTGGTGATAGGCAGGTTGGACCTTACTTACACCTCAGTCACAGAACTCTGAGGAACGCACAATTCACTGAACGACAACCTATATGGGCTCAGTCATTGGTCAATTATTCAATTATCCCACTCCTGAACCCCAATACCAAGATGCCCAATGCTTTTATTACACAATCCATAACCTAAGTAACCCCCTTTTGCTCACTCACTCGTGTAAGTCTACAAGACAACAGACACTGTAAATATACTTCAGAGTCAACCTGGTACTTCAAAAGCTTTATTTTGTTAGAAGTTAGTAACATCAATGTTTTTAAGTTGTTCCGTGAAATACGTCAAGGGGCCCACCAGAAAAAATACAGAGTTAAAAAAGGCTGAATAAAGTAATCTACATTTGTACAGCTAATAGTGCACGATAGGGAAATGTTTGAAATGTCGGAGACCCCTCACCATTGAACGTATACTGGTTACATATGCCTCTTTTTGGTAAGCTCTGGAAATCTCTGCTTCGTAGAAGGAAATCTTCTCATCTGCCGAAAAATAATGACAAAAGTGTTGCACGTTAGACAGTATGAAATACATTTATGCAAGTTTTAACTTTTTTGCAGTCATGCTAAAAAAAGGTGTAACCTGTAAGCAAACTCGATTCCACAATCCACATACAAAAAGTAAATACGGGCCTTTTTATTTTCCAACCTCTTCAGGTGTATGCATTGAACAATCATGTGGCCTCAAAGGCATCTTCTCGTACTGCGCAACAAGCTGCGAGGTAGTATGCGCAAAACTGTATACATTGATGTACAAAGGTTACATGGTTCAGTTCAAATTTCCAAGGACTAGAGTAGCAGTAGAGATGAGATGAGCTTGGGTACCATACCATAACAAATGAATGCTAATATGTGTAGTGACTCTGCTGTACTATGCAATGTGGACTACTAATGATTACGTAACGTTGTACTTAACTGTTTTGCAGAACTCCATTCTTGGTGAACAAGTACAATGGGGGCTGTGCATCCATCTAAAAAGGTGTACTTATTTTTATAGGTGCAGAACCGGTACCATCCACCAGTGCCGACGGGGACAGCGGCGCAGCGTCAGCAGAGGCGATCCCGGAGGGGACAGGACCAGAGGCACCTACACCAGCACCAGCAGCAGTGGGGGAGGATCCAACAGCGGTGGGCGATGGTAAGTTACATTCAATAGTGATCCGCATTACTTGGTGGGAGGGGAAAACTTCCTCACTGTACTCTGAGATTTATAATGAACTTGAAGTTCTACTGGACAATATGAGTATGACGCCACCTTTATTTGTCATTACCAAATTTACCATGCTTAGCATTACCACCGGCGAGAATTGATAAAATAACAGGCCTCTTCTATCTGACTACAACTCAGCTGTGAAAGGTTGGTGGCAGACTAAAAGTCTTATCCACAACATGACCACGATGGATTAACAACACTAAGGAGATCGGTTTTAAGTATGATGAAAGGAGCAAGGAAAAAGCACCAATCATCTAATATAGAAGGATACTTTGGAATCAGCAATGCAGGTGGCTGATAGCAGTCGGATGCATGGGTTGTTGTGGAAGCATGGAAAGGGGAAAACACAGCTGCCTGCGTGGTTGGGAGACACACCCAATATCGGTGGGTAGGATAGTCTCAGCAGTGGTGTTTTGGTCAAACCCAAAGGCAAGGGAAGGAGGGGACGACTGGATGCATGGGTCGTTGCTGGTGAAACATAAACCACCTAAGGTTTGTTGCGTGATATAAAGAATGATAGTCTCTACTAGACATTTACTACTAGCTGCCCCCTGTTAATTAATGTTAGTTTGAGACTGTTCCCGGAAGCAGAGTATATGATATAATAAAACGAGATATGAAAAAGACAGGTGTTCGTATGTGTGTGACCGTTGAAGTACAAAATTAATTTCGTCACGCTTGCACTCTATTTATTAGATCCTCTTATTTACTGTTGTTGCGTGCTCCAGGGTGTACCCTCCTTCAGAGTACAGGTAAGACAAATCAAATGCGTGACCCTTAATTGAGTAACGTCCCCTGGTCACAGCATATTGCCCATGAATTGGGTTGTAAAGTTCCACCAAAAGTTTCAAAAAACTCAAATGTCTTCAAACATCTTTATTTTCATCATTTCCAAAATTAATTCTTCGCAATGAATAATCCAGCCTTATGGATAATTACTTTAGCGTCCAATGCATTTCGGCTATGGAATAGCCTTCATCAGGGACTGGATTCAACAAATTAAATAACATGTTGTTATTTAATTTGTAGAATTAATTATATAGGCCGTAGAATGTTCAAGATAGATGCAACACAATTCTTTGTACTCAGCTTGCTTGCTAGTGCTACTGTGCCTCTATGTGTTGAATACATTTTGTGTTCTTGATTTGCTGGGATTTGGTATTACAACAATTCTGTCTCTTTCTTTATAGTTACTCCTTCAAAACCAACAAGAAAGGAGTTGGCAGTCCGGGCCCGGCAGCGGAAACTACAGGCCATCGTTGAAGCCTACCGCCGGCTGGTGGCTCAGGCCGAGGAGGAGCTGCTGCCTCTTCCAATGCCCTGGCCCCCAAGCCTGCAGGAGTACGTCGCCGTGGTCAGGCAGCCGCCCGCCGCCGGCTTTTTTCATCATCGGCCGCCCCCCCACAACATGCATGCCAATGTAGGTGCCGTGAATTTAAAAAAAAGATTCTCCTCCGGGTAGCGAGGCTCGAGGATGAAATAGAGGAGCGGGTGAAGCTCATTGTGGACAAACACTTGAAAGCGCGCCGGCTTTGAGATGGACCCTGTTTGTTTCCCCCTTTTTCAATCCTGTTGTTGGTGGGTGGGAACTGGGTGTTGGGGTTTACATTGAACTAGGAAATTTGGTTGGGGTTAGGGGAGGGTAGGGACAGCTGTGGGGTAAGATTTCATATATATTTTATTTTTGTATCATCTTTCTTTATATTATGGTTAAATAAATGAGACACAAAGATATTTTCAAAAGAAAACATTTGAAGTTCATTTGTGTTTGTTGGGGGGTGGAGGGGGGACTGTTTCACCAAATAATGTACGTTGTGCAACATCGCAAGGTTTAATTGGCCATGCAGGTCAGCGGACAGTGCTTTCGAATAAAAAAATATATTGGCCACATCTTTAACATGCAGACAGATAGATGCGGTCAACCCTCACCGAGTTATATTTGTAGTATTAGAAGAACTACCAGTCTGTCTTGCGTTATACACCTCACAGCAAACTTATCTTACCTGTGATTGCTGATGATGATTGATGATGAAGTGTGGCACTGCAAGGGCTGCATTTGTTTCCCAAGACAATGGAGAAGAATCTGTGGTTCTGAACTTCTGTGATAGTAGTAGTAGACAGACCCTGCCAGTAGCATTTTGAGACAAAAAGAAAGAGGCAGTCATTTGCGTGATAGATAGACAATGTGGGGGTAGTATAAGTATTAAGTACAGTACATTACACGACTGACCCAAAACAATATTGCAACTGCTAAACTGAAACAAAACAATGGTTTTGGGGACTGGAAACTAAGTGCAAGAGAAGATAAGAAGTTCAACTGTAGTTGTAGTACTCACGTCAACGTCAAACTTTTCTAAATCATAATGCTGTAAACTTAAACCCAAACAATGACGCCAATTCATTAGATGTATTCGTTGTTTGATGGTAATGGTAAATTATTTGGCATTATACACAGAGCTTGAGTTGGGAAGCAGAAGAAGATCCTGGCCATGCCTTGTTGAAATTTCACTATTGTTGCTTTCACCACATCTGCCCCAGCAAGCGCGTGATCAAATTGTTGGTGTGTATTTAATGTAACAAACATCACACCTCAATGAAACCACGCAGCCCTGGGGAAGAGGGTTAGGGTTTGTTGAGTGGATGGGTACGGGGGTTTTGGGAAAGGTTTGAGAAAGAAAAACAGTATGCATGGAGACAACAAAAGCAAAACAATGAAGACGATGATTTATGATGTTGATGATCCACTAGCCAATGAATGTAAGGAATAAACGTAGGAAAAGGACACGCTGAATATCATTCTTGGTTTCCCGCCAGGCATCCAATTGCTTGATGATGAGGATTAGTGGTAAGGGTGAGTTGATGCTCATAGTATAATAGCAGTGGGTGAAAAACGTCCAGCCTGTGTGGATTGAAAAAGAAAAGGCAAATACAAAAGAATGTGAATGACCTAAACAAATTGTATTTGTAATACAGTGAAGATCAAAAAAATAATACAAGCGGAGTAGTCATAACTAAGAGAGAACTTTCAGACTGAGGCGGCTGCGATACAATATGTATAAGTCTACTAGTTGCACATCATTATTAATCTAGAAGTACAAGAAAAGACAGGAGCCAGCACAGAACAGACCCACGACACAGGGTCGCCCCGCTGTAACACAAACTGCATTTCCCTAAAAATTTGACTGAGCCAGAGAAAGGGGCATAAAAAAGCAACCTAGCATTTTCAAAATTAATCAACAAAATCAATGCGTCATTCTCAGTCATCAATCATACCACTATTGTACTCTACCACTGCACAGTGCACACACATGTAGTAGCCTGGGTCTACTGTGCTGTGCCTCTTATTTGTATTTACCTTGTATTCCACTCCAAGAAACATCGTATATCAATCAGGTCAGATCCAACTGCCTGACAGCGTGCAAAGATATGGTGGTGTCACCATCATTATCAGGTGTGGCACGTCTAGTCCAACAGCAACAGCAACTCAGTCTGTAGTGAGTGACTACGATAAATTAAGTCCTGACTGCACCTGTAGTAGTAGGAACACACAAGTGCGTAAATAATTTATATTATTAAATAACATGGAAAAATTGGCTATCACGTGAGTCTGAAGTTACTAGTATACTTCAATTCCATGCACATTTGCTCAGAGTCAGCAAAACATCCAATGCAATGCATTGCATCATTCATTTAATATACCTGTCTTGCTCTTGTCTTTCACTGTCAGATGATTGATCACAGATGCTGCCGAGCCTTTTAAAAGTAACGAGTCACAACAAGTTGACTTCAGTTGTGGATGCCAGCTCATGTTTTGAGTTGACACTGAAGAGTCGTCTATGAATGCCTGCAGACAGAGGTGGTAGCCTTAAGAGTAAGACAGTGATGAGTTGCAGATTTCAAATGAAATAGAGGATGGCTGTAGTCATGACTGTACGGTTCACTTGTTATGGAGGGACTGTTAGAGGCTACATTATTGTACTATACTCCATCTACAACATCCAAGGTATGGCTGGCAAGATGGAATTGTATTGACTTGAGTGGGAGTCAAGAAGATGGAGCAAGACTCTGAGGAGTGCAGTCAACAAATGCACAGGCGTGCAAGTCCAGTAGGTAAATAAAAAGATACAGTGAAAATAAATGCACAGGCGTGCAACTCCAGTAGGTACATATAAGAATCAGTGGTGGGGATGGATTTGGTTGTGGTTTTTATTTGCAGTTTTGCACCAGAAAGCCATTGTTAATAAGAAAATAATAACACAAATAAAGGAAGGGAGAAAGTAACAATTTAAAAGCCTAGTTGTCAGGGAAGAGGAGCTCGTCCTCAAACTCTGGGGGTTCGGACAGAAGTAGGTCATGTAACCCAGTAGTGATGATGTCTTCGGACTCGCTTTCTTCATCCTGCTCTGATTCACGTACTTTATAGTCTGGTGGTATGAAGTGTTGATTCATTTTTATCATTGTCAGCCTCTCCACGCTTTTGGGGGAGAGACTAGTCCTTTTCGATGTCACAATGGCACCAGCAGCACTGAAAACCCGCTCAGAAGAGACACTGGCTACAGGACAAGCCAGATACTTTATCGCCAGCCTGCTCAGCACTGGCCACTGTCTCCTTCTTTCATACCAATAGACCAATGGGCTTTGCTCCATGAACACCTCTGTTGTGTCATCCAGATAGGCCTGAACCATCCGCTCAGTGTTCATTGGGGCTTGGCTTTGCTGGTCCTCTTTCCCCTTTGCAACAGCAACGGACTTACCCATCCCTTTCTGTAGAAAAAAAGCAGTTATGCTTTTGGTTGTGTCTGCTGAATCAGATCGTGTAGGTGCTGCTTTTGGTACTGTAGGTGCCTGCTGGGAAGCAGACGCACTGCTCTCATGCTCTGAAGAACTTGCCTCAGGAGGATGGCCTGGAGTACTTTGACTGGCCTGGGCTGGCACTGGCAGGCCTTTAAGTAACAGCCGTTCAGTTTCTAAATCATTAGCTTCCGCAGCTATGGAAGTTTTGTACTTGGCAACATCCCCATCTGAAAAAGGAATTACTGCGCTACTGCTGACAAATAATTTGTACCGTGGATCCAACATTGTTGCAGTTATGTAATGTTGACCTGACACAATCATTTGAAGCCTTGCATTTAGAGATAAGCGGTTGGCTAAGGCCTTGGCCAAGGTATATGCATCAACTTTTTCTTCGTCACCTTCGTATGTATCACAGACCTCCTTCAGCTGTTGCTCAAGCATGTACAACAATGGGATGGCTTGGCCCATAGTACAGTCCTCCCTGCTAACTGCACGTGTGAAGACCTCAAAAGGTAGTAGCATCTCTGTGAAGCATTTAATGAGGTCCCACTGCCACATCTCAACGGTCAGGGCTTTAAGATTAACAGTAGGATCCCCTAATCTTCTTGACATGACATAAGCATTCAGTGGTATGTACTGCTCAAAGAGACGCTCAAGCATGAAATAAGTAGAGTTCCAACGTGTTGGGACCTCCTGGATCAGTGCTTTGACTGGCAATTTATGCTCACGCTGAATGACCCGTAGCAGCTTCCGTGCTTTAAAAGAATGGTTAAAATGCGTGCATATTCTTCTGCAGATGGTCAGTATGTTGCTGACTTTGGCTTCAGTTTTCAGAAAGTCTTGCACGACTAAGTTAATGCAGTGTGCCAAACAGGGTACCCTGAAATAATGTCCTTCTCTCATTGCCTTCACTACATTACTGCCATTGTCGGTGGCAACAAAACCAATCTTCAGGCCTCTTGGTTGCAGCCATTCAAAGACCTTGGTGTTAAACTCAGACAAAATGTTTTCAGCAGTATGACTTTTTTCCATAGCAAACATGGCTAGAGTTGCATGTCTGCGAGTATCATTAAAAATCCCAGCAACGTCAAGGCCTGAGCCAGTGTGCGGTGATGCACATGTAATCTGTAGCATCGCAACTGCTCCACATGTCTGTTGTCAGGTGGATACAATGGACAACACTCTGTTGTAAGGCTTTCCCAATCATTTCCAGCACGTCATGGTGTAGTGCTGGAACAGCAACTCTGGCAAAATAGTAGCGACTGGGAACGTTCCATTTTGGGCAGAGGGTTGCCACCAATTCCCGAAATCCCACAGCCTCAACAAATGAAAATGGGAGAAGGTCCAGTGCCAACATTTTTGCAAGTTTCGCATTGTACAAACGTGCTATTGGGTGGTTCCGCTCGTACTTTCCCTCCTGCCTAAACATGCTAGGAATGGTACGCTGCTTTGTATTTTTTTCAGTTATACTAGACGTACCACCTTGCATTGCAGACTTTGCACTCCTTGGTGTCTCCGGCTGACTCTGGTGCCACTGAGAAGTTGCTGATGCGGAGGATGTGGACTTTACCACTCCAGTGCTGGCGACAGGGCTCATTTGTGTACCACTCCCAGATAGAAGGTCATCGTCTCCCTCTTCTTCTACCTCCTGGTCAACCATGAGTGGACCTTGTAGTACTGTATCCCCACCAACACCAGTGCTTACATTTTTTAAGCTTGCAAGGTGGTTCTCCCACCTGATTAAGTGTGTTTTTTTCAAATGGGTCGTTTGGCCTCCAGTACCATAGTTTGTACCAATCTTACCACGACTAACATTGACATGACAAATGGTGCATATAGCAATGTTCTCCTGACCTGGGTGAACCGTAAAGAAGTCCCACACTGGGGAGGTAAACTTTTGTCTCCTGCCATAGGAAGAGGAGGACCCACTTCCAATGCCGGATGGACTGGAGGATTTTTGTTGAATTTCCCTATGTGACAGCACAGTCCTAGTACTGCCACTACCCCCTTCTGTTGAAGTGGCGCTGCTTGTGCTGGATGTCGGATGCTGCCGGGCCTTCGCTGATGAAAAAATGGCAGCTGGTGTTACTTTGGGTGTTGAGTGTGTAGGAGTTATGCGTGCTACCTGCTCATCACTAATCGCAGCCTTTCTGGATAGGGTGAAAATGTTGGTCTCTACATCCTCTGCACCAGGAATAACGCTCGTGATGATGACAGTGTCAGACCCGTCTTTATCACCAGCAGTATCCTGCTCACCTACATCGGCCTCCATAAGTTCAAGCCTTGCTGGAAACTTCCGTTTTCCTAGCCTGGTCTTGGGATGTCTCTCCTTTGAATGCTCAGATAGTTGTGGCTGCCAATCCTTATCAAGGTCATCGGAAGGGATGCTTGGCGAAGAACTCGATGCACTAACCCTCCTATCCCTTGGTGAATTGAAAGACAATAGATCACCTCCAGAAGTGGCTTCCTCTTCTTCTTGCTCGGAATGAGGCTCTACTTCCTGAACTGCCCCGACTTCGGGAGGAACAACTACTACTATTGCGTGCGGAGATGGTGGTTGTTGTTCTTGAGGAAGTACTATTGCGGCTGTGGTTCTTCAACAACTACTATTGTGGGATTTGGTTGTTGTTGTTGTTGAACAACTCCAATTGCGGGCGGTGGTTGTGGTTGTTCAACAACTGTTGCGGGAAGTGGTTGTGGTTGAACAACTCCTATTGCGGGCGGTGGTTGTGGTTGTTGAACATCTACTGCTGGCGGTGGTTGTTGAGCACTTCCATCTTGCGTGGATTGTGTACTACTTTGAGACAGCGATAGGTTTAGTTCAGGCTCAGTATCACTGCTTCCAAACATTAGGCTGGCTACCTCTTCGACCCTCATCATGTGCTTGGCCCTGGGTTGGTGGCTTGCCCCCACTAATGCGGATGTGCTGGCCCCAGCTTGCACCCCGGACACCGCTGCTGCAGGCGTACCTTTTGGGCGCCCAGAAAAGGTTTTGGGGTCCATACCGGACTTAAGTGACACTTCCTTCTTCTGTTCCTTCTTCTCAGCAACTTTCTTGGTGGTGGAGGACCTGGTACCTGCTTTCTTAGGGCCCATCTTCTTCTGATGTCAGCACACAGCAGCACTCAGTAGCACAAATTGCAGAGATGTCTGGTCAGATGAGTCACACACCACACGTGGCGTACAACTGAAGGACGTCCGTCTGGCAGTAGAACGGGCGATGGATGGAAACAACCAGCACCTCCTCAGTCTTTTTTTGTGCACCTACAAGCAAAGAAGGCAGAACAACATCAGTCAAACAAGCAGTAAGCCAACATGAACAATTGAAAGACACACAGGCCAATGTATAAAAGACAAAACAGAAGACTAATACTACCAGCACCACAGCTCCCAGCCACATGAAGTCCAGAAAGAACAAATAACGTCAAGCAGGCCTATATATATACCAATATGGACAGAAAAAGGAGGATGCCTGCTACACATGACAGGTTAATGCAAGGAATAAACATACCCCATGGCTAAGAGGTTGTAAACCTACACCGCAAAAACACATGCAAAGGCATACAATTATTAAACACACAAAAAGTTACCTACACCCCTGCCCAGACAACACATTTGGGAATGCAATGCCATACACACATGCCCTAATGATGTTAATTGAATAGACCGAATGGAAACAGATACATAAATCACCCCCGCTAACTACTACCTCTGGGACTCTGGCCTACTGTCAGATCAGACCAAAAGCTGGGAGGCCAATGATAAATGCACAAAGGAAGTACCTACAAAATGGCCGCCACCACATGGCCTGGCCACCCACAGCAACATGAAAAGAAAGAGAAAAGAGAAGACAGACAATAAATGCCTATGGGAAAGGGACAATGCCTATGGGAAAGGGACAATGCTTTGCTTTGCTTCATAAAGTAGCTGCACCACTGCCCACGTGGTCAGCCCACCCAGAAACCAGAAGACAGACACAGGAATTGTTCCATGCTCCACAAAATACAACCAAATGACAACTTCAGTTTTTTTGGGTGCACAAGAAACACATTCAACATTTTCGAGAAACTTTTATGCAACTCGGGACATATTGTTCGCGAGATTGCAAAATCGGCGTGTTCGGCAGCGCAAATGGAATAAAACGCCGTTATCGCGTTCCCGAGCAAGTATTTTGACCACGCGAACAAGACAAAAAATGTAATGTCGCGTGTCCACACTGTGCGAAGTTACCAAAAGTACGCGAGCTGTATTCCTAAGGTTACCTACTGGCAGGGAGTGCCATATTAGTTACACACACCCAAAAGCTGAAAAGTACCCACATAAAAAAAAAATTTGAAGCAATCCAAAGCCATACACAATGTACAAATTAAAGATACACCACAAAAAGAGTTGATTAACTTTAATGCACCTATGGCTATGAGTAGTAGTACCTCTGCCCTACTGCCAGAATAGTCAAAAACCTTGGATGCCTATGGCAAAAGCACAAAGGAAGGACACACAAAATGGCCACCACCATAGGGCCTGGCCACCAACAACAACATGGAAAAATCACAAAGGATGTATACACAAAATGGCCTCCACCACATGGCCTGGCCACAAACAACAACATGGCAACATCACAAAGGAAGCATACACAAAATGGCCGCCACCACATGGCCTGGCCACCAACAACAACATGGCAAAATCATCACAAAGGAAGTACACACAAAATGGCCGCCACCGCATGGCCTGGCCACCCACAACAACATGGCAAAATCACAAAGGAAGCATACACAAAATGGCCGCCACCACATGGCCTGGCCACCAACAACAACATGGCAAAATCATCACAAAGGAAGTACACGCAAAATGGCCCCCACCACATGGCCTGGCCACCCACAACAACATGAAAAGAAAGAGAAGACAGACAATAAATGCCTATGGCAAAGGGACAATGCTTTGCTTCACAAAATGGACACACCCCCGCCCAAATTGGTCACCCCACCCATAAACAACAAATCATTACATAGAGGACAGAAACTGGAAGTGGTCCATGCTCCAAAAAGAGAAAACTACAACCAAATGACAACATAAATGAGGACTTTTTGTAGCACAAGAAACACATTAAACATTTTCGAGAAACTTTTATGCAACTCGGGATATATTGTTCGCGAGATTGCAAAATCGGCGTGTTCGGCAGCGCGAATGGAATAAAACGTCGTTATCGCGTTCCCGAGCAAGTACATTGAGCGTGCGAACAAGACAAAAAATGTAAGGTCACGTTCTCACACTGTGCGAAGTTACCAAAACTACTCAAGCTGTATTCCTAGGGTTACCTAATGGCAGAAATTGACAGATTAGTTAAACACACCCAAAACCTGAAATACCCCACACATAAAAATAAGATTTTCTAAATCAATCCAAGCCATCCATGATTTTCAAATTAAGGGTACACCACAAAAACAGTTGATTAACTTTCATGACCCTATGAGTAGTACCTCTGGCCTACTGGCAGAGTAGGCCACAAGGTTGGAGGCCTATGGCAAGAGCAAAGTGGCTGGAAACATAAAATGGCCGCCAACACATGGCCAGGCCAACCACAGAAAGTTAATACAATGAACTCAAGCATGCCTACACACTAACTACATGGAGTACTAGGATCAGCTATTGGCTTAAAAAAAATAAAAACATTTAAATTACACAAACAGAAATTCCACAACAGACATTGCTATTGCATAATGACCATAATCCAATGCCATCCATGATGTTTGTTTACAAACTGGAATAACAATTTAAACACAGACCACAGAAACATGATTGGACCCATGGGTACCTCTCTATGTAGCCTGGATGAAATTTAAAAAAAAATACAAGTTGGGACCTCATAAAAGTAAAGGCCTCCATCAATAATTTAAATCCAGGATTGAATACTGTAGTTAAAAAAATCTCAAATCAAACAAACACAAGTCTACATCATACTCACTCATACATTACTCAAACTTACTTGAAAAAGAGAATTCCAAATCCAAAAGTCCTCAATAAATCCAAGAAAAAGCAGTAATGCAGCCAACACACACAGAAAGTGATCCTTCCAGCTCAAAATCCAAATGAAAGTGAGCACCACATGGACAAAGCACTGGGAGGAGCCTGGTGGACAGGAACAGGAAGTTGTAAACTCAAGGGCCCTTCCTCCTTACTCTTCAAAAAAAGAGTAGAAAAAAAAGAGGACTCCTTCCCCCCAAAAAATACAGCCAAAGGTACAACTTTAAGGGGTTTTTCACTTTTTTTGCTAACCAAAATGGTAATTTATTATGGTTTTAACATGCTCGCGAGTTATTCTGTGCAAGATTGCAGTTTCTGCGTGTTCGGCAACTCGATCCTACCAACAAACATCCTCGCGCGTCCTTATGACGCTATCGCGCATCCAAATGACGTTATCGCGTTCGCACAGTCGCACAGGATTGTGCGGGAGGGTTTACAAACATGGTGGCACACGCGACCGGGAAAAAGCGAACGCAGAACCAAGGTAAGCCATTGCCGCGCACGCGATAATGTTATTCAGCGCGCGAGAACTACGCTACGCACCGGATCGCGGAGTAATCGACAGCTACGCGTTCTCCGCGGAACGCGGAGTTGCCGAAACTCCGCAAGCACCGCGAACGGAGCGTAGTTCTCCGCCCAGGGTTACTATTTACCCGGCTGCTGGGTAAGTAGTATAGATTCTGCACTAATCTGCTTGTGGCTGTGCAAATAGCAGATAAATTCATTATTTGCCCGCCCTCTAACGAAATAGTAGAGATACTACACTGTTTGGTCGGCGACTGGGCACATAGCAGAAAAGCCTCACTATTTACCCTGATGCAGACTAATCAGTAGAGATTCTGCACTGTGCTGCGTCGAAAAAATAGCAGAAAAACGTCACTGTATAACAAGCCGCTGGGTTTAAATAGTAGAAATTCTGCACCTGCCAAGACACTGCCACATCTCCCAGCACATGTGCACACTCCGCTGGCTCCCCATCTAAGCTAGAGTCACCTTCAAGATGTTCACCCATGCTCACAAGGCCCTCCACGACACCGGACCAGCATACCTGAACAGCCAACTCAAATTCCATGCACCCCAAAGCACTCTACAATCAGCCCAGCTCTCCTAAGTCGCAGTCCCCCGCACCAGAAAGACCAGATCGGGAGGCTGCTCCTTCTCCTTCCTCGCGGCCAGAGCCAGGAACAACCTTCCGCTCGACCTCAGACAGACAACATCGCTCCCCATTTTTGCAATAAACCTCCAAACCTGGCTCTATGACAGACCCCCTCCTTGAAGGACTGGAACCTGCGAACCCCCCCCCCACACCTCCCCCCACCACCTTGAGACCTTTACGAGTGAGTAGTCCTACTAAACAAACACCTTGATTGATTGATTGATTGAAATGTGACCAGTTTGGAAGTATGCAAGCTTTCTACACGAGAATAGTTTTCTCAAGAAAGTGGGCCCAATTCACAAAAGTAATCTGAGACAAAATCCTTACTTTATGGCTTTCGGTATTCACCGAAGGCATTTAGGAGTACTAAAGTTAGGATTTTGTCTCAATTAATCTTAAAATTTTGGCTTATTTGTCTCAGATTACTTTTGTGAATTGGGCCCAGCATCTTTAGAACGTTAATGAAAATTAATTATTCTTTGATCTGTTTATTAATATAGATTTAGGCCCTCGTGTTTTTAGTTTCTGGAAAATCCTTGCTCATTCATTGGATCGGTGATGGCATCACTGCACCTGGTAAACTGAAGTTAACAGCCCCATCGAAATTAAAAGGCACCTCGGATGGAAGGCCTTCATGGGTCATAAATTACAGAAACAGTGTTTGCATAACATGTTTCACATTGCAAGACTCCTTTGTTTCACCTTGGCCATGACTACAACTATGTCCATTGCAGTGCCTTCAGGATACTTGTTTGCAATATTTAAGTAGGGGTTGCTTCTCTTTTGAACCATGCAATATGGTGCATGTGCTATGGAACTCCAAAATGCGATAAATCATGCCACGCAAGGCACTTTGCATGGCCCTGAGTGACTTGATAAATCGTGAATAATGCAGCTCAATGCAAATCCCTGCTTTGTGTTACTCTGCCCTAGGGAAGCGTTCTATGGGCATTGCGTGAATCTTTCCACGCAACACCCGTGGATTTTGACTTATTCCCAGATTTACCATTACTGGTACACCTGGGAAAGTGCCATAATGTTACGCCTTCCCAGGGGAGGCATAATAAGGTGAAATATCTTTATTTCTCCTTGTTACTTCCTCTTTCTATGTGGCTACAGCACACATGGAAAGAGGAAAATGCCTCAGAGGACTGTTTTTGTGCAGGAAGGTATCCCTTCCTGCACAAAAACAATCTTGCGTGCAATGCAGGCACCCTTGCACCATGGTACAAAGGTGCCTGCATTGGCACTAGGCAGTCGATTGTGCGCCAGTGCAGGGAAAAGGCTGGAATGTGCCTTATTGTAATAAATATATTGTATTCCTGCCTTTTTTATTGTAACGCAGTGCCGCACAGCAAGGTGATGTGCTGCCCTTTGTTACTTTTTGAAAAATATGCTCCTTTGTTTTTAGGATGAACTATAGACATTGACTGACTTCGACAGTGAAGCTAGTATACGTACAATTGTGTAATAGATTCGAAATGAGGTGTGTTATTTCTTAAGAAGGAAGGATAGCCTCCAATTCATTTAAATCCAGCACTTCTCTAGCAAGAAACCCCTAATATATGGCACTTAGGCGCTGGACTCCAAGGAGAAAGGGGCAGTAGTGGAAGAATGAATATCGAAATACCAGTGGAATGTTGGGGTGCACGGAGGCATGTGGGACAGTGTACCCAAGTAGGTGACTAGCAATCAGTAAAATGCGAGTCGTACATGCGCAGTGATACTTTACAAGCAAGCAAAAACCTGACAAGGAGGTAAAAGCGCAGATGTACACAAGACAATTTTCTAAGCACTTTGGGGCAGATTTACAAGCCCCTTGCTTGACTTTTGCGCCGCTGTTGTGTCACTTTTGTGACGCAGCTGCAGCATAAATGTTTCGGCCCAATTACAACGTGGCACATCTAGGGAGATGCTTCACGTTGTATAGCCCCGCGTCACATTACACATGTGTCAGGTATAATGTATGCAGGGCGGGCGTTCCCACGCAAAAAGCCATGTAGACCTGATGCAGTGAAATCTACAAGATTTCACTGCGTCACTCTATGCCTTCACTGCGTCAAAATCCCTACACCTGCTCAGACCAGTCATAAGGAATGACGCAGGGCTTTTTGAATAGGACTCACTCATCTATTGTGGCGCATTGCTGGAGTTGCGTCACTTTCATGAGCAACTCCAGCAATGCGTCACTTTTGCACCAACTGATGCGTCGGAATTTCTGACGCATCTGTTAATTCTTGCGCCATGGAGCACTGTATTGTAAATACAGCGCATCCATTGTGGTGCAAGGATAATTGGCGCTGACGCAAGGAAGCAACACATCTATGCAGATGCGCCAGTTCCTTGTAAATCTGCCCCTTAATGTTGATAAAATATATCGCACCCTGGCCAGCCTCAAGCAACCTGGCCGGGCCTAGTCCTACTGATGAAAACGGAAGTCTCTCCTCTGAGAAGTTTTATTCTGGCTTTGGTCGGGTCTATGTTGAAATTTGAGCCTCAGGGTTATATCGTATCCGCCTCAGCCCCTACTCTCCAAGTGTCTCCGCAAATATTATTTCAAAGGAATGACAGGTGTGGGGGCGGTATAGGGGTGATGGGGGGATAAAGCAGTGGTGTAGAAATGGTGCCAGCGGCCTGGGTGCAAGCAAAGAAAATGAGCCCCTTTATTTGCTGTTCTGTCACTAAAATATAGCCATAATTATAATTTTTTTTCTCTCATTAATTTCTTAAGCGCACAAATCATCCCGAGGGGATTTCCCGTCGCTTGAGCACCCACACAGATCACACTTCAATGGAGGTGTTAGAGAACCCTTTGGTTTTGCATTCTTTACCCTAATTTGGCAGGGTATGCCCGGAAGTGGGTCCCTTGCTCACTTTGCCTCTGGATTCAAGCAAGCCTGGCTGATGACACCTGATTAGCCAGAAACCGGTCCCAGGATGCTTGTTTCCGGTCCATGGAAGACATGGCTTGGCAAGTCGGGCTGGACTGTTCCCATGAGCACAGGGACAGACTGATTTGCATATGGCCATGTCTGAACTAGGGTGGCGGAGTGAGCTAAAGAATGATGATGGATTAAACCCAGATCAGTTGACTGGGGGTGAGTGCTTGCAATGTTCAACACTCCGTCCATCATCCCCTTTGGTTTTGCATTGTTAGAGATCAAAGAGCCAGGTTTTCAGAGATGTCTTAAAAGAGAATAGGTCTGAACAGGAACGTAACTGAAGGGGTAGTTGATTCTAATATTTGGGGGCCAAAAAAGAAAAAGAGCGCCCCCCGTACATAACTGTATGAATACGCTGTAACAGTAGTAACTTGCTTGATCTGAGAGTGCGAGACAGAATAATTGCGGTTCAGGGGTTCCCTGAAGGTCCTGGGCACAGGTGATACTGTACCTTCTGCACCACCGACAGCAACGCCCCGGGGGGGGGGGCAGATATTCTACTATTAATTCTCTCAGGAATGAGGTGGCACTGGTACCAGTAGTTAGTGGTTAGGAAGGCAATCCCCGATCGGACAATATAGACAAACAGTAGCCCTGAACAGGGCTGAAGGGAGATTACCCCTGCTAAAGTAGGAAATGTTGGGAACATGGAAGTTGATTTACTACCACTGGAGAAAAATAAAGGGTGTCGCTGTCGCTGCATAAAGGAGGTGCAACAGTAATCAATGGTAACTTGTTTTTAAAGTTGCATCTCATATCACGGGGCTGTCGTTTCTAACCTAAAGGATACTGGTGTCACAATTACCCAATATAATGGTACCTAGTCAACTTATCCTCAATGGGAGAATAAGCTCAGCTTTCTGGAATTGAAAATATTGACCTATACATCACTGCACATCTCAGCAGCGAGCGTCTAAATCATTGAGCCACTCTGCCTGCTTGTGGGGAGACTGGTTGGGAGAGACTTCAGGAAGCTAGGATAGGGTTTTAGAAAAGGTGTGTCATGTCATGAGAGGGCAGAGTGGTGAAAGAGGAGTCATGTTAGGGGTGTCTTGGTGTAATATCTCACCACCATTTACGAAAAAGTGGTGGTGAGAAGATGTCCCTCAGAAGATTCTCTCTAAATTAACAAGCGTAGAAGAATTTGAAAGGCTTATCTGTAAAATCTGGCAGGGCCAGTGCTTTAAATGGGCCGGTACTGTCCGGTACGGAGTACCAACACTTTTTTATTTTGAGAGGGAGAGTACCAGCACTTCTCAAGAAAAATGCAATTCCTTTAATTGGAGAGTACTGGCAATTCTCAGAAACAAGCAGGTACTCTGGTACACAGTACCTGCACTTCTTTTTTTCCATTTCAAGCACTGGACAGGGCTGACGAGGACAATGGTGAAACTATGAGAAGGAGAAGCAATGGTAAAGTAGTAAGCCAGGAGAGCTCTCACCTACTTACCAGAAATGAGTTTTGTCTCAGGGTGTGGGGATCGTCCTCCCGTGGAATCCAATCAGGTGCTGTATTTATATTAGGGCCGTACTCTGAAACCCAAAGTAACCCTGGCAAAAATCCCCTCTTCCTTTCGTCTCTTTGTGCTCTCTCTTTTTTTCCTCCTATCCATTTCCTTCTACTTCTCTCCTCTCTAACTTCTGCCTCTTTGATAGCTTTCTCTCTACATCTTTCCCCCTCCATCTCTCTCTTGAAGCCTCCCTGTGCCTGCTGCAATTAACCTCAAGCAGCCAGGGAAAGTGACAGAGGCACCAGGGGGTTTCAAAACCGGCCTCCAAAGACTCCAACCCACCAGGGAAATGCCCAGTGGAATAAAAGGCCTGTCCGGCCCTGGTTTCCATATTAAAAGTAGGTGTAAGTGAGGCCTTCCTGTCCTTCTCACCCAGTCAATGTCTTCCTTACACAAGGACAAGCAAACAACAGTTGGAATGCAAAATCTATATTCTTCTAACCTCCACCACAGTCTAATGCTACAATGCAGTGGGTAAGCTTGCAAACACCATAGGGCTAGATTCACAAAGAGGATATTACATCTGCACTCACGGAAGTATTATTCCTCACTTGCGTAGGATTACAAATTACCCTTTTCACATAAGTGAGCCGTAATAGGCTTGAAAAGCGACACCAGGCACAGGTTTCTAGGGACACTGCTGAGCAAGTCACACTATTTTGATAAAGGCTGTTATTTCCCCAGTCAGTAGTTATATATACACTACAATCGTGCGGTTGTGTGTAGATCAATGTATCAATACACAACTATTTTTTATTTTTTTTATTTCACGCTATGAAATATTTTTTTCACTGGAAGGGAAATAAATCCATCCTTTTTCGAAAATTCTGACCATGTACATGGTGGACAGGGTCGCGTAGGAGTTTGGGAAACTCAACAAACTCACAAGTATGTGTGTTCACAAACACACAAGGCAAACCACGCCTTGCTTCTCCTACCCCCACCCCTTGCGCAGTATTTACTATGCACTTGTGCTGGGCAAATAAAAATATTTACACCTCACATGTGTCCTTTTGTAGCTGCCTGGAGTCATTTGCGGCCGTAAACATGATTTGTGAATTTGGCCGTAATGCCCAAAAGACTGAAAATAGGAACAATAGGAGGGTTAGGTTAGGCTCCCTCAAAATTCTAAGTAGTGCTTTCTAATTGGTAGACTGGACATCCTAAAATATGCCTATTTGACCTCACACCGTTGCTGCTCCTCCACTCTGACTGGCCCTTCCAATCCAAGGGTACTTTCCAGAGAAAAATAAAGGAATTAATAGTTCCCTTCCTAAAGCTCCTAGCATCGCAGAGAGCACTCGCAGAGCACGTGCGCAGCCAGTGAGATGCATGCTATGCGCGTCGATGACATTTCTTGCATCCCAAGTTGGCTCAGTTCTATAGACTTGTTGGAAAGCCTGACAGAAAACGCTCTCTTCTCCCGAGATCTCGCTGAGTGCCTGAGGCAGGCAGAGGGGGGGGATAGGTGTCGGGCCTCCTGGGGCCTAAGAACAAGGGGAATGGAAGAATATTACATTAAAATAAAAATGTAAAAAAATTCAACTTCGAATGGATTCAAAAACAGTAGCTGGTTGCTATGGAAACTGATAGGTGCATCATGTTGCCACAGCAACTCATCCAGGTTTGCCCCTGTGCATCGCGATTTTTTTTATTTATTTTTTTGGCTTCTGTGAAGTTAGTTAAACCTGTCGGTTTCTGTGACAGCTGTGCTCCCTGGGGAGTTGACCTGTCTTTCCTGGACCCCTGGCGGCTGGGCCTGTGGCAGTCCTGAGAGGGCATGCAGAGGAGAGGCCGTGGGCACCAGCTCCTGCAAGGCCCAATTACAGGAAACGATTCTGGTAGCTGAGCATTGTGAATTCAAAAGTATTTCATTTAAACAGTGTGCTGGTTTACAGTTCTTACTCTGTAAAAGAATGAGTGCATAGTTTGTAAATGAATAAGGGCCCAACGTTTTGCTCTGAAGCCCTCAGCTGGGATAATTAAGGTCGGGGTGCTAAATACGAAGGCAACAAAGTCTTAATTCTAACTCATACATTTTTGATCCATCATCAGACACTGCCTCTTTATCTCAGTTTTACAGGTTCCTTTTGTATCCCTGCTTTCTCCCTTTGTCACTGTTTTCCCAACTTTCTCCTATGCCTTCTTGCCTCTTCTGTGCTTTATTCTTTCTTGCCCTAAATCAACCACTGGTGAAGATAAAGCATAAAATATTGCACAGCCCAGGAAAAAGCCACTGTTTCAGAGGTTCTGCCCTCGTTTATTAGCACCATATTTGGGTAAAGCCAGGAATAGATGGCAGGTGTACTGGACCACATCTATAGGTAGGCGTGGTGCTGTCTGCCTCCTCTCACCAGTAAAATGCCACCTTCTGGGAATTTGTTCAATGTTTTAGAACACTCACTACTTGAACTCAGCCTGTTTCTAAGCCCTGCTAATGTACATAGAGTAGAGAATAATGACAGATACTGTGAGGCCTTTCTCTGTGTCTTTGTGAGAGTTGGTGGTTCCTGGTCAGTGTATGTGATGGATATTGCTGTTTACCACAAATGTCCTGTGGCCAGAGAAATTATTTCTTCTCCATTAAGTAGCAAATGTATGCCTTTAATACGCTTTCCAAAGCTCATGATAGCAAGCACTAAAAATGCTGCTTACTTTTCAGTTTAGCTCGTGAAGTGTTTTATCAAATAGCGCCCAGGACATTATAGTTGTGTGAACTGGCTAATATCTTGTTGCCTGCTGATTTCCGTTTCTCTTTGCAAAGTAAAACTATATTTATGACTTTGTCAAGCACAGGATTCTGTTTTGTATGTATTAGGACACTCCATTAGTTACATAGGCCACGTCTCTTCCAGATTGTTCCTTAGTTAACCTTGTAGAATCCACCCCTTTTAATGCACCCCGTCGTTTCCACCTCACTTGAAGCAATCACAAAAGGGCTAAACCTGCAATCTGTTTGCCTTGTCACCCTCAATTCCTTACTGGTGGGAATTCATAAAAACTAAGTGGAATCCACTTTGCAATCTCAAATCAACGGATTTTCCTTCTCTGTATCCGAAATTAGGAAACAGTTTTTAGCCTCTTCGTGTGTGAAATAAACAAACAGGCATCGAGAGCCAACTGAGGCTCTTTGTGGACCATCAGGCAATGTTGTACATGCTTTGCTAGATTGAAAATGACTGCCTCTACTTATTAAAATAGTCCTACCATAATGTAATCAAATGAATGAAATTGACATAATTTCACTTGCAGTTGCGGACTCACGGACTCTGTAAGTTATTTGAATAGCATCAGGCGTTGAAGGCTGCTGCATGATAGGTGTTGGGTCCTAGATGATGTACCTATAGCAGCACAGTCTATTGGTATTGCACAGGATCCCTGTTTATTACAACATCAATTCAAAGACATCTTTTAGTTGGAGAAGAGGGCTTTCTACATCGTCTTGGTCCAGATGTTTTCACTATACTTCTGCAGTACATTTGGAAAGGAAGTAGTGTTAGAGTTAAGAGCTCATTTCTTATCGGCATACACAACAGCATTCAAAAGCATACCAATCGTATGGGATTTATAATTGTCTTCCCAGGTGAAATCAAATGCCATTTGGTTATTCAAGTTCCTCTTGAACAGAGTTATTCTCATTGCAGGAAACTGGGTTACTGGTTGAGGGAGATGAAACCCTACTCAAGTAGCAGGCATAATTCTTGCTAGGGTGAAACAGAAGCAATCACCAAACTAACCTGTGCTTTACCCTCTGGTAGCTTGGCACAAAGCAGCCAGGCTTAACTTAGAGGGAAGGTGTAAAGTGTTTATGCAGCACTTCAAACAGTAATAAAAAGTGAAAACACAACACAATAAACATCCCACACTAATTTAGTCAAATTTAATACATTATTTGAGACCAAAATAACACAAATCCATTCAGTAGAACTAGAGATATGCAATTTAAAAAATTTAAGTGAAAATAGTGCCTAGAAGCACAAAGCGTCAACTGTGGTTGTCCGGCTGTCTCGCACCGGGACAAAGTCACACGTTCTTGCTGACCGCAATGAAGCGTGGACTGGATACATGGGCCAAGATCGGTCCACTGAACAAAGTACCTTCAATTCTGGGTGCGGAGTACTGTGAAATCACGCATTCAGGATGCGTCACATGGTAGCGATTCTGAGGGATGTGGGTGGTGATGCAAGGTCCTGCATCAGAGATGAGACACGGAACTGTGGTTCTGATGTAGAACTGTGAGGAGATGTGTTGCGCTGCAAGAGACCACAGCTGAGCTGGCAGAGCACCTTCAGGCCCACTTCCAATAGTCCAGTGCTGGGTTGGCACCACTTGGGGGGCAAGACTCACAGCAGGCAGAGTCAAGGTGCTGGGTTCAAGGTGGTTGGAGTCTTTTCTGTCCCTGAGGCTCTGATCAGGAGGCCAGCCAATTAGCTTTTGGACTCAGTCCGGTGGTCAAGGGTTCAAGAAGCAGGTCCAGTCCTTCTCAGCAGAGTAGCAGTCCTTCTTGCAGCGCAGCACAGCATTCCTTTTAGTCTTTCACAGGTCCAGTGGTGGTCTGAAGAGTTGGAGCTGATGGCCTTGCATTTATACTTGGTGCCAGCTTTGAAGTAGGAGAAAGTTCTGGAGGTTTCCACCCCAGAGGTGTTTGGAATGTCTTTCCTCCCTGCACTGGCCCCAGCTTGTCTGCGACACAAAACAAAAGACTAGAGTCAAACCCTTTGTGAGTGGCGCAGACAAAGGCTTAGTGGTGTGCAAGTGTGGTAGGTGACAGCTTCTACCCCCCAATCAAGTCAGAGATGGCCCATTCTGCCAACACCTATTCCCCCTTTGTCTCACTGTCTAGAAGCAATACACAAAGACCAACTGTCTCCTACACCTAGTCATGTGACCCAGCATACAAGCTACAGGCAGCAAACGGTTAGTACAAGAAAATGCCAACTTCCTAAAAGTAGTCTTTTCAGAATTGTGACTTAAAATCCAACTTTATCATTAAAAAGGCTTTTAAATTACAATTCGTTAGACACAAAACTCAACATTCCTACCTGGTCCCAATTGAAAGTGAGCAATTATTAAATGTAATAAGGTAACCCGATGTTATCCTACGGGAGAGGCTGGACTTGTAGTAGTGAAAAAGGAATTTAAGAGTTTTTCACTACCAGTACATGTAGAAGTTAAAAGTACATGTCCAACTCTTTAAATACACTGCATCCTACAGTATGGGTTGTACAGGGCCTCCCCCGGGGGTGACATATTTATTAAAAAGGAATGTGTAGGTATAGCAAAAGGTTTATTTTGCCAGGTCAAAATGGCGGTTTACAAGTGCACACACAGGCTGCAGTAGCAGGCCTGGGACTTTGAATGGCTATTGCATTCCTTTGATGGTGTTTAACGTTACTTCTACTGTGAATGGATTTCTTACCCAGAAAAACTGCCATTATTTGAATAGGATGTCCTTGGTTCTCATGATTCTAATTTCAGTTTAGTGTCATGACAGTGAAAACATGACAGGGTTTTTATATTTTAAGCTGTTATTTATTTATTTATTTATTTGTGCAATTTTATATAGCGCAAACTTTACCCGAAGGTGTCAGAGCGCTTTACATAAGATCCAGTTGAAAACATAAGGACTAAGGGTTACATGCGTAAAAAAAATTGTAAATTTTTGCTTTACATAAGAACCAGTTGAAAACATACGGACTTAGGATTACATGCGTTACAAAAAAGGTACAAACAGAAAAAATTGCAAATGTACAAGAGATAAAGTCACACAAGGAGGAGATACAAATGGATATACTCTAGGCAAATACTAGTGATATCTCTATCTACATAGGGAGGGGATACACATGGATATACTCTAAGAGTCACATAGGAATGGTAGAGAGCACAGCGGACTACTGCATATACTAGTGATTAGAGTTATCTCTATATACATAGGGAAGGGGTAAGACTGGATTACATCTAAGAGTCACATAGGAATGGTAGAGAGCATAGCGGACTAATGCATATTCCAGTGATTAGAGTTATCTCTATATACATAGGGAAGGGATACACATGGATATACTCTAAAAGTCACATAGGAGACTAGTCGTTAGAGTTATCTCTATATACATAGGGAAGGGATACACATGGATATACTCTAACAGTCACATAGGAGACTAGTCGTTAGAGTTATCTCTATATACATAGGAAGGGATATGACTGGATATACTCTAAGGATCACATAGGAATGGTAGAGAGTACAAAGGTCTACTGCATATACTAGTGATTAGAGTTATCTCTATATACATAGGGAGGGGATATGACTGGTAATACTCTAGGAGTCACATAGTAATGGTAGATGGTACAAGGTCTGCTGCAAATACCAGTGATTAGAGTTATTTCAATATGCCAAAAAGCAGAGTTCCATAAGTGTGGATGCAGTCACAGCACAAGGGGAGGGTGGGAGGGATGCAAGGGTATGGAGAGAAGGGAAAGCAGAAAAGGGAGGAAACATTTGAGGATCATCCACGGGGAAAAGGGTTAAAGGACGAGGGAATTGAAGGAGGGCCAGAGTCCAGAGAAAACTGTCCGAAATCAGCAGCAAAGTGTCGGCCAGGACAGAACAAAAAGTCAAGAAGTCCAGGAGAGAAGGTGGGAGCCCAGGTGGGAGATGAAGCTGGAGGCCAGCTGCAGGCACGTCACCATCTTGGAGAGCTCGGCTCGGTGGGGGTGAGAGTGCGCAAGGTGGTGAAGGCCGTGTTGACGCTGTTGGTGCGGTCACGCGTTGGCCGTGAGGCGCTGCCACGGCAGCCGGTGGGTTGTGTGTGGATTCAACCGCCCTGGAAGATGTGTGGGAATCGGAGGCGAGCAGGCAGGGGGGCAAGCAGTGTGGACTCCGGGAGCAATGCAGCCTTGCACAACACATTCAGAACACTGGTGCCATGCAGGGGGGGAGGGGTGAGTGATCCGGAGATCCGGCCCGTGTTGCAGGACCACAGGGCATTCCGGTAATGGCAGAGGCCCCAAATCGGCAGCAGGTCGGGTGGCAGGCCAGACAATCTGAGAGAGGGCCGCAGGATAAACAAGAGGCCGGGGAGAAGTTGGGGCGAGCCAGAGGAAGCGGCGATCGCCATCCGAAAGTCGCCGCCGGCCGCCATCTTGGAGTCAGGCAGGCGCTGGAAGGATTCCCTCGGTGGGGGTCGCCGTCAAAGTAAAGCTAGATGATGCTATGTCCCGTCAGCTGCTGCGAAAATCGGCGAGAGTCTAGGCAAGCCGGGGGAGCGCAGGTCGCAATCCTACCTCCCAGCGGCGGCCGCAGTCGGCGGAGTCAACGGCGAGGTGCCGCCCGCCATTTTGAGCGCCACCGCCCTCTCTTCCTTCTCTTTGGGAGATCGGACCTGTCCACCTACTTAGGAGCGATCACTGTTGCTCGGCAAATGCCCCACTCGCTCCGCTTCATGTGGGGAAAATGGGCGATCAAAAGAAGGGCTGTAGCAGCCTAGAGCCGGGTTCGAGCAGGTCGTGAACCGGGAGCCGAGACGATCCACGTCCGCTCGGCTCCCGGCTCCTCCCTTCCTAGTTGTGTTGTGTTTCTTGTTGTGAAGCAGGATGATTTTTACAGGATATAATTGACTTGAAAAATAAAATAAAATAAATCAGAAAAACAGCACATAAATCAAAGTGATGAAATGTCCAAATGAGGTGACTTACCAAAATTACCAGAATTTATTATGCACAAAAGATATTGATTCAGAAATGTGTCAGTTGCACCTAACTGGGGATTTGTCTGAATGAAGGTGTCAGGCAAAAACGATTTAAAATATGTCAATGCACCTGGGAATACTGTCTCAAAGAAAGTAAAGTTATGGCCAGGTCTATCAAGGAGTGTGACCCTCACAAGAAGATTTTCATCACAGCTTATGTCTAACTCGGGCCCTGAGGCTCCAGGAATGGAGGTTTATGGAAGTGGAAAGACACAGGCTTCAGAAGGAAGTAAGAATGGGACAAGAAACACCCAGAAATATAGAGACTTTGACAAAAATCCAGAATCACACTAACTGAAAAATGCAAGCAAATGAAGCTGAACAGAAATACACTGCACACTCAGAAAATGGCATTGACCCATCCAAATTAAATGATCTGGGATTCTAGAAAGGACTCCGACTTGCGTTATAAAGCACTTTTGTAGCACAGGGTCTTTCAAAGACATGGCTTCAATATCCAGGACTTCTCCACTTATGTCAGCAGTGGTCCCTCATTAACCTCATCCCAAAGTCCATTCAGAGTATATTAATTTATGAGCAGCAGTGGAGAATGCAATATTCTTAATGAGACGCCGCTCCTTTGATTAGAGTGAGGGTAGTCCCTGTGGCGTATGGAACGGAAGTAAGGCTTTTTTGAAGGGGCTTGGAAAATTTAGTGTTCTGGCCTAGGTTGAAGACATTCTTAAATTGTAAACCTAAGACATCACTGTCCTTCCTCATTGTACCTTTCAAGTAAATCTGTTTTTCGCAATCAGATTTGCTTTGACTGATAGTGGGAGACTAGAACAGTGTTAACGTTTGCTAGCAATTCAACTAGTTAATGCATAATTCTACGGATGCAATTACTTGACAGTTCAGGTGATGAAATATGTTCTCTTCTGGTTGAGGCATAGTATGGCCACTAGGTTTTGAATCCTCTGTAATAATTTATACTCCTGGGTAATTATGCATTAATCAAGCCAAGATAGGATCATTATCCAGGTGAGTTCAATACAGTTTTAAGTAGAGAACGGGGGAAGGTTCTTCTAAGAAGCATCAATTAGAGCCTGGTATTTTTGTTAACTCCTGCAAAATGGTGTACAAGGGAGAGATCTTTTTTTAAACAAACCCTGAGATTCTATAAAGATCAAGTTGGAGTTCCGATTGTTCCTAGCTATGTTGGCCACAGAAAATGGAGCTGCTTTTTATGATAGTGCCAGTTACGAAGATTGCAGTCCTTGTTTTGTTCAAGTCAAGAGAGATCTCCAACATCCAAATGTGAATACATTTCAGGCAGATTGTTATACTAACTTTCTGGTTCCACGGTTTATCCATGTGGAGGTGAATTTTAATGTCACCTGAATACAGTAGCGGCCAGCATGGATCTGGAGGGTCGGGCGGGCGTGTGGGTGGGTGGGATTAGGGTGGGAGGAAGGGAGGGTGATGTAAATAGAAAAAGAAAATGTAAAAAATGTACCTTCTCGCTGCTCTTTCACATGTCATCCAAGTCTCTCCTCGACGGAACAGGAAACAGCCAGGCTTCTTCCCCTAAGCCAATCACAATGCTGCAATACAGCGCTGTGATTGGCCTGAGTGCTGTGGATCGCCGCTCACCCAATGAATGGGGGCCTGGGCATGTTCTACATGCAGGCTGTAATGCAGCCTGCATGGAGAACATGCGAAGTGTGCATGACTGTTTTGGATGGCCCCAGAGGGCCGGCCAAAAAGTCATTGCGCACTTGGAGAGGGCAAACCACTCCTCCCCTGCTCTGAGAGCATAGCAGCCCCACCCGGCCCGCAAAACTGCACAGCAGGAACAAATACAATGATAATAACCTCACGTTATTATAATTGTATTTGTTCTTTCTTTCACTACTTTGCAGCAGTGTGGCAATGCTCCTCTACCTTAGGGGAGGAGCCGTCGCTGCCTAAATACATTTGGAAATGAAGTTGGTAGGGATGATCTGACAAATGGGCTTGTATAACTGTTGAAAAGAAACAGAGGTTGTTATGGTAGGACTATTTGTAGAGTGTACATCTCACCCGGAAGAGTGTACAGGTGATAGTAAGGAGAGAACTCAGCTGGAGGAGCCTTAGGTCTAGGTAAAGAGGCATGTTTTCAGTTTCTTGTGGAATACAAGTATTGAGGAGGCAGCTCTGATCTTCCTGGTCTTGGAAGCGAGGTATGAGAAGGTCGCCAGCTCTAACTCTGAGGAAGCAGGGAAACGGGGCAAGCAGGAGGCTAGTCGAGCATAGATATCCAGGTGGGAAGTGGAAATTGATGCTGCTTTTGAGATGAAAGGGACCTAGATTGTGCAAGGCTTTGCACATGTGAATGAGGAGTTTGAATAGTTCAGGTCTGTGTACGGGGAGCTAGCAGACCTCTTTGAGCTGTGAGGTGATGTGTTTGCGGGATGGGATCCTGAGTCTGAGTTTTGCAGCAATAACCTTGTTCACCCAAAAGACAAATAGGTTTCATGGACAATGATAATGATCATATTTTAAGTTATTGCCTATGGTGTACAATTAAGAAATGGGACAATTGAAGAGTTCTACCATTTACACTGGAAGAATATACAAAAGTTCAGAAAGGATCTTGTGGACCACTGTTTCACATTCTGTAGATAGGTCAAGGAAGAACAGAAGGTAATTCTAGTGAGATTTGATAGTGGTAAGCAGATCTTTTCTGATGCTGAAGTTACACTTTCTGTGCCCTTAACAAGTGTGAAGCCTGACTAATATGCAAAGTCTTATTGTATTAAAAGAATTCCTGTAACCGGTGCATGAACTCATTGTCAAAGATTTTGCATATGAAGGGGAGTTTCAAAAAGCATCTATATAGCACCAATTCTGTAGGATCAGCAATAGGTTTCTTTGGTAGCGAGATACAAATTTGCTTTAGCAAACTTTTAAATATAATTTGTTGGAGGAAGGAGGTTATGCTTTTTGTGGTATCTGGTCCTATAGAAGTATATGGTCTTTAACAGTATATGATAAACCAAGCTTAATTGGGGAGTTTAAGACTTTTATTTTGCCTATAGCCCTGCAAACGTGCTTGCAACTCATGGCAGAGAAGGTTGAGAGGTAAGATTGACTGACTGTCATTTCACTTGAGCTGGATGGCGAAAGTTCCTGTTTCATCCTCACATGGAACTGAATCTTCACGCTGTTGTCCCCAACTAAGATTAAGTAGGTGTTCACTGAGTTGATCGGATTGAATAGTGCTTATTTGCTGTTTATGGACAGATAATCCCCTAAACATTTTAAACATCCATTTTGCTTGACTATGGTCGATGTGGTCCTTGTAGCGCTTTGTTAGGTCTCTGAACAGCATAACAGATTTGTAGTTTCTGGCCTTGTCTTTTCATGTTATCTAGTTTTATATTAAGCCACTTATTACAACGGCAATCTTAAACTCCCCATAGCAGGTAAATATATCACCCTCCTTAACAAGCGGCCTGGAGTTTGGGGTGATAATTATCACACCCATAAAAGCTGCCACCAACGTACTCAGAATTTATGAGATCTGATAATAATCTCCTATTACAAGTAAAAAGACTTTTTTTTTACTCTGAAAAGTGTGCATAATATTCAGATTTTAGAGGTTTCTGCAACAAAATCTATGTGTCTAGGTATTTATATACCAGGCACATTTTTTTTTATTCCAGCAGGTTTGACCGGCCTAACTTTAACGAAAAGTGTGATCTTCATCACAGTTTGTAATTGTACCAGGTACAATAAACATTGCAACACTTGTAAGTACCATCCCTGCGCAAACAGGTTTTTGCTCAGGAATCACAATTTACTGGGCTAGTTATATGTGGGCCTATGTGTCTGTAGGGGCTATCACCATGAGGACCACTTGTTCCCATATCTCCCGTCATCATGGTCCTGCCCGTCAGCAAACTGGCTCCTCTATATAAAACATAAATTCTGACTTAAAGTGAGGAAGGTGTGAAGTTGTAAGTTGTAATGTAATTTCTTTCCAAATGTTGTCAAGTTGTTTCCAAGCTGTTCAAGCCTCGAAGCTTGTAGGTAAGTTTCAACTAGTCACGGGCCCACACAGGCCTGTGTCCCAGCAGGTCACCTGCCACTGCAGCCAACCACATCAAGGGAAATGAAGGCTTAATCCTCGGCCCCGAGGTACCAGGCCCGGTTCTAGCGGGTGGGCCGGGTGGGCCAGGCCCACCCAAACAGGAGCCTTGGCCCTCAGCAGTGAGGGCTGGAAGGCAGGCGTGCAACGCGCAGGTCGTGTGTGTCAGCCCGGGCCGAGACAGCTTTCCCGGGCGCACACACACAGACAGATTTAGAGATTATCGCAGCCCCGCGCACCCGAGTACTTCACAGGTCTTTAAAGACCATTAACATGTTAACGAGGCTGTGTTTACTTTTTTCACCCCCTTCATCTCGGCACAGCGAAAGGTGACAAATCCTTTCATTGACACTGGTAACCTTTGGTAATCTTTGCCTATTTTCCTGCTGCTGTTGATATTTCTTTTTCTATGCAGCACAGGCAAAAAGAAGTTTGTTTATTCTTACTCACCTTTCCTAACCCCTGCAGTGGCTTATCACATCAGACTGTGACACAAAGTTTGACTAATGGAGCAGGTAAGAGAATGCGTTACTACATTTTTTTCTTTTTAAAATCTGCACAGGCCCAGCAAGACACATACTTCCTGTGAGCTTCATTTAAACAGTTTTTATCTTTATCATGGCCGATGCAGGACAGTAATAAGACAATACAAAATGCCCAGATAACGCTGGTGATTAATGATCTTTCTGGAGAGCAATCATTTGTTTGTTAGTAGTTTTAAATGCAGATGAACTGTATTGTATCTGGATAGCTCAGTGGGCTACTGCCTTTGTCGCAGAGATCCTTGTGTTACTTGGAGTTCAGAAGTTACAATCGTATCATAGGACAGTGACCTATGAACTGTCATCTAAGAGCTGTCTACAAACATGAATGGTATAGTTAGAACTTCGCTTTTTTTGTTTTGCGATATAGTTAAAACTTCCCCAGTCTTTCATTATTCTAATGTTGCTAAAATGAGTATGTTTGGACAGATATACATTTTTATCAGTAAAGCTGACCCCCATGGAATTGTCTTTAAATCCTAAGGTTGTGTTTCCCCATACCAAACCCTTTTAAAATATACTGCCCACCAGTATGGATGACATGTGATTCATACACCTTGTAATCCTCATTGGCTTATGTGACATTCCCTATAGACTGATTTGCATACTTGTATGATTCATCGTCTCTGTATAATGTGTGTGTGGTGTAAAGTACTGAATCCGAGGAAAAGGTCATGGGGTGGAGGGGGAGCTAGGGAGAGATGAGGGGCACTGGTGTAGAGTGGTAGTGAGGGAGTTAGACGAGGAGGTCTTGAGTGGGAGGGGCTACAAAGAGATAAGGGCTACTGGTCTCCAAGGAGGGTGTAATGAGGGGGAGGGACTATGGGGATATGAGGGGCACTTGTGGAGTGAGGCAGTGAGGAAATCTGAGGAGGAGGTCAATAGGGGGGGTCATGGAGGGATGAGTGGCACTGTTGGAAGGTGGTATAAAGGTATTTACGGAGAAAGAGGTTATTGGTGTGGCACCAAAAAAGACTTTCGCATCAGCGATAAAGCCGGCACTGGCCTTTCTGTTTTTGTTTATTTAATTAGCAGTCGGGTCATAAGGGCTACTGTGGAACATACTTTAAAGTGTGTGCTAATTACATTTACTGCTATATTCAATGTTTTAAGTTTGAAGGTGATTTTTCTAATGTTTTTACGGGGCAAAATGAAAGTGGAGCCCGATGGTGACTGATATGGGGCTGGGGCCCAAGGTCAGCTGTAACATAAGGTGCACTGGAGAGGAGTAGTGGATATTCAAGCCTGTAAGGGAGTGTGTTGCAGAGTCTGGGGTCAGGTGGAGGTAGTAATGAAGAGGGATTCTCCCAGAAGGCTCGCACAGAGGGTGCCCGAGAAGTGTCACTCGCCTGATAACTCCCACCTCAGAAACCTCCTCTTCCCATCAAAGGAACATTATAAGGAAAAAACACTTTTTGAGAGTAATAACATTTAGAAAGAGATTTGTAAAAGAGTGTGTTTTACTGGGCCTTGCAAGAGTAAGAAGAGATAAATGAGGGCCCTGAAGCAGGCCTGCCCAGAAATATATGAGACAAATTGAGTCCCAGTGGCCCACCCAAATACACCCTTGGCCCACCCAAATAAAAATTCCTGGAGCCGGGCCTGCGAGGTACACTCCTGGGGTTTGGCACACGCACAAGCCAGGGAATTAAGCATGTCAACCCAAGAGAGCAAGAGTCTACTACAAGATGTTCCGTGCTAAGCTTTTCAGCTTCTTTGCCAAGTGATTCCCTGCCCCCGGGTCGTGCAGGCCGGAAAGCTTGTCTTCATAGTAGAAGAGAAACACACTGCAGGTGTGCTAATATCAGAGCCATCTTAATGTACTTCATACACTGGGCTCCTCTGCTCTTAAAAATGATCTCAGAGCTTCTCTCGGTGCTGACAGCTGTCTTCAGCACGCCAGGCTGGGCTTGCCTTCGGATGTTTATAAAACACACTTTCATTTGTGTATATACACGAAAATGGCTTTATGTATTATTTCTGGAGTTCGACATCTTCCATCTGTCCTATCACAAGGCCTCTGGGGGCGGCGATGTTCATGGTAGATAGAATCCCAGCTCTCAGCTCAGGGAGGGTAGGTGCTCTGAGAGCCCTGTGCCAGCCATCCATCTTAGAAAGTAGCACTGCCTGGAGCAGAGTACTCCACTTCTCGTGTGCTAAAGCATATCTTTCCGGTGGAGGGGCACTCGCACATCTGCACCTGTGCATCCCTGAGGTCAGCCTCAGAGACAAGCACCCCGCCATCTTCTGTTACTGTGGAGATGTGGCATAATGGCCAGAGCTGCAGACTTTGGAACTGGGAAACCATTTGAGTCCGGCATTGGCTCCACATCCAGGGATTCTGGCCAAATTACTTAATCTTCCTGTGCCTAAAAATAAAAAACAATAATCTGATCCTGTGTAATGTAATCTAGTGCTTGTGTAAAGATGTTAGAAATCAGGTTTCTGGTTGGCAAAGGTATGCACCTTGTCCAAGCAAAAGCCACAATCCTAGTCAGGGTAAGCTAGACACACACTAAAATATAACCTGTGCTCACACTCTGGTAGCTTGGCACTGAGCAGTCAGGTTTATCTAAAGAGGTAATGTGTAAAGTATTTGTGCAACACACAGACAGTAACGCAATGAATACACCACAAACACACTACGCACAGGTTTAAGAAAACAGATTATTACATTATAAATAGGGTTCCCTGTTTTCCATTTTTACAGATACAGACATAATACATTGTGTTTCCTGTCTGTATTTATTTTAAAAGTGGAAAAATTCAGAACATTTGGCTTCTTTTGAGTGACTCTCTGTGCCGAGATTAATGAATTTCAGGCCAATAGCTGTACATATTGGCATCATGGGTAGTTAGAAAGCTGAATGAGATTTGCTTAAATTACTTCCTATCTCAACATGTATGTGTGCTATTACGCACATTTTGTAAGGAGGTTTATTATTGTATTATATTTTGGATGTCTAATGTGCTAAAACCTGACAGGCATCGAAGTTTGAGTGCACATTTATCCATTAAATAAATGTGAAAAATAAGAGTTATCACCTCATCTGTTCACAAAAACTCAAAATAAATATGAATAAGCACCAATAAGATGGCTACAAAATAAATATGGATAAATACAGTCAGAAATGTTAAGAAAAATAAATACCATAAAACTGGGAGCACAACTTATAAACAAATCCAAAATTACAAAAATCCAATGTATAGAAGTTGAGATACTAAATGTTAAAAGAATAACCTCAATGAAGCACTTAGAAGCAAGTACCGCTAAAAGGTTACTTTAGGTTGCACTGGACGGAAGCTAAGTCAAAGTTCGGAACAACCTCAATGGAACACCAGTTGGCTACAGGACCCACGCAGGCCCGTGAACAAAGTAACTTTCCTGGTCGTGATCAGAGAGATGCAGTGAAGGCGATACAACAGTTCCCGAAGACGGGTGCTGGAGTCGAGAGGTGTAGATCAATGTGCCGGACTCTGCCATGCAGCTGAGGGGAGGTGTAGAACTCACCAAGCTGCAGTTGCGGCAATAAGGTGTCTGATGTTTCGATCTCGTGAGGCATAGCGCTGGTCCTGATGCGCCAATTTTACTCCTGCAACTGGGTTAATGGACCAGTTCTGTTAAACGCAGACAAGAGATGCATCAAAATCTGTGTTCCATGTATCTGGTCCACATCCAGTGGGCCAGGCACAAGAAAAGGGGTACAGACATTAATTTCCCTGAGTCTCAAGCAACAGGAGGCTAGCCAACAAGCCCTTGGGGATCACTTGGCGGGAAGGCAGAGTTCAGCTCTCCTTAAGCAGAGTCAGAGAGAAGCAAGAAGCAGGGCAACACAAGAAAAAGGAAGGCCTTCCTAGTCTGCAGTCCAAATATGAGTCTAGTAGGCAGCACCGCAGTCCATCTGATAGAGGTTCTGTTCAAGATCTAGAAGTGTCCGATTTTAGGGTGTCGGAGACCCAGTGCTTATACCCAAAGTTCCTTTGATGTGGGGGTGACTTCAAAGCAGCTCTCTGAAGTGCATATATTCATCTTTCAGCCCAGTCCTGTCTGCCAGGCTATCTATGGGGGGTAAATCCGCCCTTTGTGTGGGGACAGGACACTATCTATTCAAGTGAAGTGTTATCCCCTTCCTTCCATCCTGCCCAGGCAGAATGCAGATGTATGTAGATGGGTACTCATGACACACCTATCCTTCCTGTGTTGTAGCTGTCTAGAGGGAATGCAAAAAGTGTAGCTGTCATCGACCCCAGACATGTATTGGAGACAGGCTGTCAGGTACACTTACCTTAAATGCAGAGAAATGTCCACTTTCTAAAAGTGATGCCCCAAAACCGGTCACAGGATGCTTATTTCCAGTCCAGGGAGAACCTGGCTAGTCAGTTCGGGTTGGACTGTTCCCATGGGCAATGGGGTCAAGACTGATTTGCATATGGCTTGGTTCAAACTGGGGTGGCGTGGTGAGCAAAAGAACAATGGATTTAATCCAGATCCTTGTGACTGGGGTGAATGTTTACATTGTTCAGCATTCCGTCCATTATTTGTTTCTTTATGCACTTTCTAAAAGTGACATTTCTAAAATAGTAATGTTAAATCCAACTTCACCAGCAAGACGGATTTATCAATACCATTCCAAACATATGAAAAATGAAGAAGCTATTCCTCTCTGATCTGCTGAAAAGTGTATTTAAGGAATTCCTAATTCTAACCTATGAGAGGAGTAGGCCTCACTATGGAGAAAAACAAAATAGGCTGTTTGTCACTACCAGGATATGCACAACATAAAAGTATATGTCCTACCTTTTACTTACATAATACCCTTCCCTTAGAGCTACCTAGGACCTACCTTAGGGATGACTTATATGTATTAAAAGGGGCATTTAAGGCTTGGCAAGTAGTTTTAATTGCCCAGTTAAATTGGCAGTAAACTGAGAACACATGAATTGCAGTGGCAAGCCTGACACATGTTTGAAAGGCTACTTCTGTGGGTGGCACAATCAGTGTTGCAGCCTACTAGTAGCATTTAACCTACAGGCCCTGGGTATATGGTATGCCACCTTACAAGGGGCTCACAGTCCTAAGGTCAACAAAAAAAGTTCAGTAGGAAGAGGTAGGCAAAATGTTTAGGGTGACCCTTCAGAGAGGACCATTTGCCAACAAAAGAGCTCCAATGCCCTTGGGTCGAGTTTGCGCTGTATAAAAGTGCAAACAAATAAAACCAGCAATTCCTCCAGGAGAAGGGGCACTTATCTTATCTACTGTCTATGAGTGATATCTGATTCAGAGAGGGAGCTTGACCCTATCTGTATATACTAGTCTCTATCACCAGGAGAAGGGGCACTAATATCATATGTATCTGTTCATTAGCGATATCAGCCTTAAAGACAGGGATCCTGACACACTCTCTGCCTATAAATCCCTATTATTACCTCCAGGAGAGGAGCCCAAGGATCTTATGAATCTGTACAATAACATTCATATTATCACAATAGAGAGGATCCCCTACATATGTATATCATGATAAACTTAGAAGAACATCTGTGGTGTTACCTACATCGGACTATTACTGCTTTTACCTCTATTAGTCTGTGCAGAGCCCATTGACAGCAGGAGTTGGAAGACCGTGTGGGGAGTGGGTTCTTCCCACCTCTATGCCCACAGGTCCACAAACATCCATGCTAGTGCTTCATAGGTCAGAAATTGACCTCTGGGTGGGGCGTGGCTATCCTATTAGTCCTCTAATGGGACTAGGACTCCCTTCAGGAAACAATCTCCCACTGTCCTGAGCCCCACCTCTGTCCACCCTAAGAGTTGGACAGTGGAGGAACAGAGCTGGTTCATACAAGGGAGCACACTGGGTTCGCACAAGGCATTGCAATGCCACCTGTAGCAGTACACTGGATACCTCGGGCAGAGCAGGCGGGCCGCAAAAGTCCCCGATATGGAGTTAGTCCCAAGAGGTCCAAGGCGTGTGCATGTGTGTCATCTAGCCATCTAGCTATACATTGCAGCTGTGCAGACAGATAGTAGAGCTCAAACTCCGGCGTTCCCAGGCCCCCAGCATCTGACGGGCGTCTCATGATTTCAAGGGACACTCTGTGGTGACCGCGATCATATAATAAGGCCGCAAAGGAGGGTGTCAAGGTGTTTGAACCACGTCACTTGTATCTTAACCTGTAGGTTCATAAAAAAGTATAATAAGCAGGGGAGCATCACCATTTTGGTGAGCGACACATGACCCATAAGGGGCAAGTGCAAAAATCTCCAACAGGTCACATATGGCTGAAGAGAGCGGAGAGATGTTACCAAGTTCCCTTCTTGCATGTTGTCCGGGTCATGGTACACCCTCACACCCAAGTATTTAAAATTAATTGGGGACCATATGAAGTTTGAAGGAAGATCCAGTGGGTGAGTGGTCCCCTTTACACACAAGAATATGTACGTCTTAGCTCGATTAACTTTTAAGCCTGACACAGACCCAAAATCTTCCAGTAGCTGAGAGGCCCTCAACACTCCAGCTGATCTGCCCATCAAATATAGTAGGAGATCACCAGCTTAGAGTGAGATAATGTGTTCATGGCTGTTTATCAATAAACCAATACCCCTGCCCTCCTTCCAGAATAGTTCTGCCAATGGCTTTATGGTCAATATTAAAAGCAGGGGAATCAGTGGACAGCCCTGCCTGGTTCCCCTAAGTTTGCCGTATGCGGTGAAAAATGTTGAAAATGTGGAACCAGTCTTCACTCAGGCTGTCGGATCTGCATAAAGGAGGAAGATCCATTTAATCCACCACTCCCCCAACCCCATCTTGTTCATAACCTGCATGAGAAAGTCCCACTGAATGGGGTCTAAGCCCTTCTCAAGGTCTACTGACATGATAACAGCTTCCTTATCAGCCTGCACCTCAGGGTGATAAAGTATATAGTATAGTCTCCTGAGGTTGAGTGATGTGCTATGGTTCGGGTTAAAACTGTTCTGGTCTCTGTGTACCAGCGTCTGCATGTATGGGAGCATCCTACTCGCCAATATTATGCTAAGGAGTTTGAAGTCCATATTCAACATGGACAGTGGGTGAAACACTGATGGGGGTGCACCTGGCCCATCAGTCTTAGGAAGGGGAATCACTGTTGCACGTGTAGAGTCCAGAAGGAGGCCTATCTGGAAAGAATCAGCAGATAGTGTGACCAGTCTGGGAACCAGAGTGCCAGGAAAAGCCATATAAAACTCCGCCGGGAGACCATCTGGCACCGGAGTCATACCCGTGGCCATATCCTTTAGCACTTCCTGTACCATCACAGGGCCTCCCTTGTCTTCTCTGGCCTCTGGTGGCAGAGACGGGAGAGTAAATCAGTCCAGAAATCGGTCTTGCTCCCATAGGCAGCATCATTATAGTATTATATAATACCTGCGGAACTCATCGTTGAAATCCCCTGGAGCGTAGATGTGCATCCCAGTGGAGGAGGTGATGTGTGTGATGGGTGCACCCCGTAATACTGGAAAGATAGGCCATGTCAGAAGTCTCCCAGATCTACCCTCTAAATGTGCCTTAGCTAGATAGGCTGTATAGTCATGGCATCTCAGACACTCCAGTATAACGTTGTAGCATTCTTTCGCATCAACTAGTTGTTCATTGGCATCTAGAACCCTCTAAAGTACGGAGCATGTTATCTCGGGTGACCAGTTCTACATGGAGCTCCCTAGTTACACCCACTGCATGGCTCATACAGTGCCCTTGCACCACCACCTTGAATGCCTCTCATTCGGTCAAAGAAGACGAAGCAGAGCCCTGATTGTGTTCAAAATAGTCAATAATACATACATGAAGGGACTCTCTGTAGCAGATGTCTTCAAGAGTCGCCAGCTGGAGACGCCACAGCGGGAAAGCCATCTGTCATCAATGTGTCTAAACCCCAGCAAAAATTGGCTGTGGTCAAAAAGCCCAATGTATTCAGCAAAGGTGGCATAATGACTAAGCCTCTCGGAGCATAATAATTTGTCCAGTTGGGTTGGAGTGTGTAAATGGGTGAAAAGTAGGAATAGTCATGTTGTGTCCAGTCCCAAAAGTCAGTTGCCAAGGTATGGCCTGTGGCTCCTGGCAAAAGAAGGGGGGGCGGTAGTAATCTACTTCTCACTAGTACATATCAACCCTTTTTGTCGATGAGCGAGTGCAAACACTCAGAAGGGGTACTTGTTCTAACCCATATCAGTGTTCCTCTTGCATACGTAGAGAAGGACGTTGCAACAATTGACCTTCTCCTTCTGCTGATTCAGAAAAGGGGGTTGTGATGAACAGAGTGTCTGAATTAAGCAGACCACTCTTACCCAGTCCAAAGATCAGGGCTTGATCCATCACCGTTATTTAGCTCACTGCCCCATCCCAGCTCAGAACCTGGCTATATGCAAATTAGTCTGTCCCTGGCCCAGTGCATCATGGGAACAGGGCAGACCAAACTACCAAGCCAATTCTTCACCAGAAAGGAGACAAGCTTCCGGGGACCGGTTTCTGCCATTTCAGGCGTCGTCGGCCCGGCTTGCTTGAATCCTGATGGAGCAGTGAGCAAGGGACTCATGTCTGAGTATACCCTTCCACACTTATGGTGGACAAAATGATTCAGAAAAGGGGGTGGTGATGAACAGAGTGTCTGAATTAAGCAGACCACTCTTACCCAGTCCAAAGATCAGGGCTTGATCCATCACCGTTATTTAGCTCACTGCCCCATCCCAGCTCAGAACCTGGCTATATGCAAATTAATCTGTCCCTGGCCCAGTGCATCATGGGAACAGGGCAGACCAAACTACCAAGCCAATTCTTCACCAGAAAGGAGACAAGCTTCCGGGGACCGGTTTCTGCCATTTCAGGCGTCATCGGCCCGGCTTGCTTGAATCCTGATGGAGCAGTGAGCAAGGGACTCATGTCTGAGTATACCCTTCCACGCTTATGGTGGACAAAATGATTCAGAAAAGGGGGTGGTGATGAACAGAGTGTCTGAATTAAGCAGACCACTCTTACCCAGTCCAAAGATCAGGGCTTGATCCATCACCGTTATTTAGCTCACTGCCCCATCCCAGCTCAGAACCTGGCTATATGCAAATTAGTCTGTCCCTGGCCCAGTGCATCATGGGAACAGGGCAGACCAAACTACCAAGCCAATTCTTCACCAGAAAGGAGACAAGCTTCCGGGGACCGGTTTCTGCCATTTCAGGCGTCGTCGGCCCGGCTTGCTTGAATCCTGATGGAGCAGTGAGCAAGGGACTCATGTCTGAGTATACCCTTCCACGCTTATGGTGGACAAAATGATTCAGAAAAGGGGGTGGTGATGAACAGAGTGTCTGAATTAAGCAGACCACTCTTACCCAGTCCAAAGATCAGGGCTTGATCCATCACCGTTATTTAGCTCACTGCCCCATCCCAGCTCAGAACCTGGCTATATGCAAATTAGTCTGTCCCTGGCCCAGTGCATCATGGGAACAGGGCAGACCAAACTACCAAGCCAATTCTTCACCAGAAAGGAGACAAGCTTCCGGGGACCGGTTTCTGCCATTTCAGGCGTCGTCGGCCCGGCTTGCTTGAATCCTGATGGAGCAGTGAGCAAGGGACTCATGTCTGAGTATACCCTTCCACGCTTATGGTGGACAAAATGATTCAGAAAAGGGGGTGGTGATGAACAGAGTGTCTGAATTAAGCAGACCACTCTTACCCAGTCCAAAGATCAGGGCTTGATCCATCACCGTTATTTAGCTCACTGCCCCATCCCAGCTCAGAACCTGGCTATATGCAAATTAGTCTGTCTCTGGCCCAGTGCATCATGGGAACAGGGCAGACCAAACTACCAAGCCAATTCTTCACCAGAAAGTAGACAAGCTTCCGGGGACCGGTTTCTGCCATTTCAGGCGTCGTCGGCCCGGCTTGCTTGAATCCTGATGGAGCAGTGAGCAAGGGACTCATGTCTGAGTATACCCTTCCACAGCCAGGTTCTGAAACTGGGATGGTGCAATGAGCTAAAAAACGGTGTTGGATCTAGCCCCGATCTCTTGACTGGGTGAGAGTACTCTGCTTAATTCAGAGACTCTGTCCATCACCACCCCTTGTTGTAAATAATTTTGGCCACCCTAAGCGTGGAAGGGTATACTCAGATGTGAGTCCCTTGCTCATTGCACCATCAGGATTCAAGCAAGCCGGGCCGAAGACGGCTGTAATGCCAGAAACCGGTCCCCGGAAGCTTGTTTCCTTCCCAGTGTAAGAATTGGCTTTTGTAGTCTGGTCTGCCCTGTTCCCATGATGCACTGGGCCAGGGACAGACTAATTTGCATACAGCCAGGTTCTGAAACTGGGATGGTGCAATGAGCTAAAAAACGGTGTTGGATCTAGCCCTGATCTCTTGACTGGGTGAGAGTACTCTGCTTAATTCAGAGACTCTGTCCATCACCACCCCTTGTTGTAAATAATTTTGTCCACCCTAAGCGTGGAAGGGTATACTCAGATGTGAGTCCCTTGCTCATTGCACCATCAGGATTCAAGCAAGCCGGGCCGAAGACGGCTGTAATGCCAGAAACCGGTCCCCGGAAGCTTGTTTCCTTCCCAGTGTAAGAATTGGCTTTTGTAGTCCGGTCTGCCCTGTTCCCATGATGCACTGGGCCAGGGACAGACTAATTTGCATACAGCCAGGTTCTGAAACTGGGATGGTGCAATGAGCTAAAAAACGGTGTTGGATCTAGCCCTGATCTCTTGACTGGGTGAGAGTACTCTGCTTAATTCAGAGACTCTGTCCATCACCACCCCTTGTTGTAAATAATGTTGTCCACCCTAAGCGTGGAAGGGTATACTCAGATGTGAGTCCCTTGTGCATTGCACCATCAGGATTCAAGCAAGCCGGGCCGAAGACGGCTGTAATGCCAGAAACCGGTCCCCGGAAGCTTGTTTCCTTCCCAGTGTAAGAATTGGCTTTTGTAGTCTGGTCTGCCCTGTTCCCATGATGCACTGGGCCAGGGACAGACTAATTTGCATACAGCCAGGTTCTGAAACTGGGATGGTGCAATGAGCTAAAAAACGGTGTTGGATCTAGCCCTGATCTCTTGACTGGGTGAGAGTACTCTGCTTAATTCAGAGACTCTGTCCATCACCACCCCTTGTTGTAAATAATTTTGTCCACCCTAAGCGTGGAAGGGTATACTCAGATGTGAGTCCCTTGCTCATTGCACCATCAGGATTCAAGCAAGCCGGGCCGAAGACGGCTGTAATGCCAGAAACCGGTCCCCGGAAGCTTGTTTCCTTCCCAGTGTAAGAATTGGCTTTTGTAGTCTGGTCTGCCCTGTTCCCATGATGCACTGGGCCAGGGACAGACTAATTTGCATACAGCCAGGTTCTGAAACTGGGATGGTGCAATGAGCTAAAAAACGGTGTTGGATCTAGCCCTGATCTCTTGACTGGGTGAGAGTACTCTGCTTAATTCAGAGACTCTGTCCATCACCACCCCTTGTTGTAAATAATTTTGTCCACCCTAAGCGTGGAAGGGTATACTCAGATGTGAGTCCCTTGCTCATTGCACCATCAGGATTCAAGCAAGCCGGGCCGAAGACGGCTGTAATGCCAGAAACCGGTCCCCGGAAGCTTGTTTCCTTCCCAGTGTAAGAATTGGCTTTTGTAGTCTGGTCTGCCCTGTTCCCATGATGCACTGGGCCAGGGACAGACTAATTTGCATACAGCCAGGTTCTGAAACTGGGATGGTGCAATGAGCTAAAAAACGGTGTTGGATCTAGCCCTGATCTCTTGACTGGGTGAGAGTACTCTGCTTAATTCAGAGACTCTGTCCATCACCACCCCTTGTTGTAAATAATTTTCTTCTCCTTCTGCAGCGTAATCACTCCACTTCCACCCTAGTAAGATGCGTCTCTTGAAGTATGCCATTTGTACTCCCTTGCATCTACCGGTGCATATTATGCCTTTTGGTGGCAGACCCCATCCCCCAGACATTCCAAGTCATATATTTAAAGTCTTGGGTCCTAGTGGCCATGATAGTGTCATAGACACTGATGGTGACTTTGTATGTGTAGACTGCCCAAAGCCTACTCCACCCCAACTTCCCACCCCGCATAGACAAACAAAAAGAATAACAGTGTGTTCAACTTAAAACTCTCCATCCCCTGGGCAGAGCAGTAATGGCTGTCCGTCCAAACACTTTACAACCTAGGCGCAGCAACATTAGTAAGGTTCCACCAGACTCCTACATGGTGTCAGGTGATAGGGGCAGGCGAAAACAAACCAGTTGATGCTATGGCCACTTCTCCCACCAAGGTGCATCTAAGGAGATTGGAGAGGGCTCCTTGACCCGCTCCGCAGGAACCTGTTGTAGAACGTACCCTCCAGGAAATGGAGCCCATTCCATCTCCAGCAATCTCCTCATGCCTGTATTATGGAGCATTCAAAGTCTCTCAAAGGGCAAGGTCAGCTATCAAAGACAACCCTGTGTCCTATGTGTCAATCATCCAAGACGGGCTCATAGCCCTCGTACACAGCAGTTCTCCATGCATGTTGTCCACAAATCAAACCAGGTCCTCAACAGACTGCGGGGTCACCAAAGGGAGCCCCTCGCCATCCATCAGTAAGCTTTCTAGTTTCAAGCCCGTGGCCTGAGTCTCAGAGAGGGAGCCACTTCCAGATCCCGGTTCGTCAGTGCTGCTATGTATGCCGCCACCTGCTGTGCCTTGGGTGCTCCTGCTCTGTCAGTGCCTTAGTAGGTTTTCACAGAGTGATCCTGCTCCTGGCTGGTGAGGTTGCCGATTTGCCCTTGGTTGTGTTCAGCCGGGGTTCCCGGCATGTACCCGCTGTTGATGAGCCAGCCCTGTATGTCTCAAGCCAATCCAACGCCTCCTTCGGGAACTTAAGTAGTAGGAAGTAGGTGTTCCCATCTGATATGATCTTCAGCTTGGCTGGGAACATGAGGAAATATTGCAGTCCCTCCTTTATTTGTCCCACTATGTTGATTTGAATTTTATGGTTATTTTTGTACAACAAATGAATTGTATTTTCCCAAATAATTCTTATTAATGTCAATTGTAGTTGTCAATTTTGTCCATTTGTCATTTTTCTCTATGTGGTCTTTCATGTATGGTTGGATTCCTGATGCTTAGGACGTGTGAGGATGTACGGGTATGGTTGTCTGAATGGCTGAGTGAATGTTTGATGGGACGTCTTGTTGATATGAATTCTGTATTTAATTATATAACAATTTGAATTGATTATTAATACATTTTGATATGTATTGATACCTCAATTGTGGCATGCTTTTGTCAGTAGGTCAGATTCTGAGATGTTTATAAATTTTGCGACTCAAAGCGCTCTGTGAACTATACAGGTAGAGAATTTTTCTTTGAGTAGACTCCTCCTTTATCAGTGCCCACTACACTTCCATATATGACGCTATCAATTTGAACTGCCAGAGTGTAGTCACAAAACGGGGTCACTGGCTGATTTTCAACCTTGTCCGGGCCCTCGGACCTACCTTCTGCAGTAGGATGTTGCGGTCTCGTTAGTGAAAGAGCTTGGCCACCATCTGGAGCTGCAGTCTCCCTGGGGCCGGTGACCAGTTTGGGACTCTGTGTACATGTTCTAGAGAAAAGAAGGGCGTCAGGTGATTTGGTGCCACAAAAGTCTTAAGCCAGTTCTCCAGGTACGCCACCATGTCATCAACTTCCTCACCCTCTATGTATGCCTCACAACCCAGACATTGCTCTGACTGCTGCGGCCCTCAGCGTGTTCTGCTCGGTGTTCCAATGTACGCACTTTGTCAGACAGTGTTGCGACCTGCTGTGCCAGGTCGAGCTGTGAAGGATACATCTCAGCTAGGCCCACCTCCTCCACTCTGTCCGCTAACTTGTTATGGTCTGCCCTCAGCAGGCCTAGACTCACAGAGACGGCACTGATTTCTTGTTGTAGTGCAGTTCTGGTGTCGGCGATGGCAGTCAGGATCTTGTCAAATTGCATGGTATCCGATCCATCCCCTTCACCCTGTATCATTTGTGATGGGTCAGAGGCAAAATGCCCTGTGTGTCCGTCTTGTCGAAACTTCAGCTTCCCCATGTCTCATCTACCCGTGACGTGGGAGAGGTGTGGCGCCGCGGCCAGGGCGACTGACGCTGGAATCTGGGGATCAGGGTTCGATCCCCGGCTCCGGCGGCAGGTTAGCCCAGCACCATGTGACTCTGGGCAATAGCTTGCTTAATCTTCCCGACGGCCCCCAGCGCCTAGAGACCCTTACGGGTGATTGTGCGCTTTACAAATGTGGATTATTATTATTATTAAGGCAGGCGGTAATGCACATCCGGGTGGGTGGAAGTGTTCAGCGTCTCAGTGCGAACCAACCTGGGGTGGAAGGCGACTGTTCAAAGTTGGATTAGTATGGATCAGTTGCTCAGGGTACAGACAGGTAGGCCCCAGCTGGGCCCGATGCACAATAGAAGCAGGTTATTACTGCGCTCAGCAGTGCCTCAGTGTGGTAGTGACCCAGTCAGAATGAAGTGTCAAGTGCAGGTCCTTCGCAGGGTGCTCTGTGGCCATCCCCAGGAGTTCATAGAGGAGCACTGCTGCTCAGTGTCCAGCTCCTAGCCTGGGCTTGTGGCGTGCTCTAGCGTGTTACCTGGGCCCCGCTTTGTAGTCACAGCGAAAGGCCGTCATGCTGAACTTGCGCATCAGGGTTCAGTATTGCGCCGTAGGTTGCACTGTCGTCCTTCCATCTCCCAAGTTGCGATAATTCACGTAGGCTAGCTGTCAGGGGAAGAAAAAGTCAGGCCGGGCCAGCACAGCTCTGCACGGTCTTCTGTGCACCCCCTCGTGCAGGCCCTATAGTCAGAGGAATGTGGGTACCCGGTGTCAGCAAGGCAAGCCATCCGATGGCCCACCGCAGTGCCAGAGTTGTCCCCCTACCATGCAGGGAGTGTACCAGTTTCAGCAGGCCTCCATATACAGCCCCGCCCTAGGCCAGCAGATCAGTGTAAATGTGCTGCATAGTCGGGTGTCATCGGGCCAGAAGTAGGGCCAGGGAAGTCACCTCCTCGCACCAGGGCCAGAGCGCCGCAACCAGTCCGCCCAGAGAGTTTGGAGAAAAGGGTGGAGGCCGGCCTTACCTCCGCCATGCGGATGTCTCGGTCAGAGTGCCCTGCTAACAGACACCACCGACTCACCACCTCCACCGGGGGCTCGACGCTCTTCGGGTGCGCCATCTCACGCAGCAGTCCTTGTCCCTTTCTCGCCCGCTTCTGGCAGCAGGGCCTCACTCCACTCCTGCATGACTCCCATCCTCTATGCTGCCACCCTCAAACAGCACAGGAGGGCTCCCTGCTCTGCCCCGGAGTGGCCTCATTCGCCAGGCAGGGCAGAGGTCTGCAGTAAATCTCAGGGGTCAGATGGGGCCCCCCAACTTCACTCCATCAGGATTAGTATGTGTGTTGGAGCAAAGCAATGCAGCTACGCGTCCGCCATCTTTGGCCGCCAAGCCATGCCCTACTCCACAATATACTGATAGCCAGAGAGCATGAGCCTGGGCTTTCCTGTACCTGAATATCATAGACATTACCCACAGGAGAAGGTAACTAACATCCTAAGAGCCTGTACAACATCACACATAGCATCACTTTAGAGGTGGCACTCACACCTGTAAATCACTAATATATTTAGAAGGAAATCTGTGGTGCCATCTGCACCAGAGTATTGCTGCTTTTACCCTTCTTATCCCTGAAACAATAGCTCCTAAGATTTTCACCCCTGTATATTGCACATTTAACCACAGAAGGGAATCTAACATCTTTATTGCAAATATATCATCAAAAGAAAAGAAGTTGTATCCCATCCATACCTGTGTAACATTGACTCTGGTATTATCATTAGGACAAGGAACCTTCACACCATCTGAACAAGTTTATTATTGATCTCAACCCAGAGGGAAGGTATCTCACACCTCCTGTACCAATTTACCATTGATACCACCCCAGAAGGAGGGACCTACACATCCTCTGTATTTGTGTTATCATTATTACTGATAATATTAATAGGACAAGAGGCGTTCGCGGCGTCCTTGGTTTGTGGGCACGACTTGTGCTGGAGCAGTCCTGCAGAACAGTTGTGTTCTTTGGAGCTTCACCCGCTGACGCCATTTCGAGCCTTATGAATCAGTAGACTCGTAATAACGATCCACGGGTGTGGAAGTACCCTCCACGTCGTTTTCTCTACCCATCACTGCATTGAGGTAAGAGGTATAGAAGGACTGGGACAGTTAGACTGTCCTGGAGAAGACCGGTGTGACCCATTTATTTAAGGGCACGGAGCAACGGTCGAAACATGTTGACCACCGCAGTATAAGGAGTAGTGTTTGTGGATCTTGACTTCCTGCCTAAACACGTATACATCCTTCACCTTAATTTTAATCCTGACCTTGGAACCCTGGAATAAAGTACTTGCGGGTACCCATGAGCCAGTTTTAACGAGCACCTTCCAACTGCACTTTAAGTCTATCACTTACCCAGTCCGGACGGACAACACTAATCGTTGTGATCACTGTATCTTACTTATATGTTGTTTATATCTGTTGGTTTTGAGTAGTTTGTTTTTGTGTTCCCCCTTCCTATGCTCCGCCCCCTGCGTGGCTACGCGGGGGCGTATTGTAAGCAGACCAGATGATGAAGCATGTCACACACATTGTGTGTGAGTGAGGGCAGTTTTTTCAAATAATTTTGTTTTTCTTAGTCCTGTCTTTGCGTCACAGTGTCTGTTGTTCCCCACCCCCTTTGGTGTGTGTATAAAGTACTTGGGGGTTTTGGGGTGGTGGAACTTATTCTGGGACCCTCTCCCCTTTTTTGTGACGGATGCTCACACAACTGCACCAGTTTATCATAAATATCACCCCTGGAGGCCAGCAACTCACAACATCTGCACGAGTTAATGATTGACAAAAAAACCAAGAGGAGGAATCTGCAGACCATCTGATCTTGTGTATATTGTGATCTTATCCTTGACCTCTCAACAGCATTCAACACTGTATCTCACCACGCCCTGATCAAAAGGCTCCACAACATTAGAATCCAAGGAGACGCCCTCAAGTGGATGACCTCCTTCCTCACCGGAAGAACCTAGATAATCTGCCTTCTTCTATTCTAGACTGTAAGCTCACCATGAAAAGAAAGATCAACGCAATTTCAGCCAGCCTGCTTCCTCACCCTTCAGATCATCCACAAGATTTTCAAGTGGCTCCCCATCAACACCAAACACACCGTCACACAAGTCCTGGTCACCGGCCGACTAGACTACGGCAATGCTCTCTATGTAGGAATCACCTAGCACCTCCTCAATAGATTGAAAACAATACAGAACTCAGCGGCCAGACTTATTCTAGATATCCCTAAATTGACCCACATCACCCTTTACCTCAAGAAGCTCCACTGGGTCCCCATTCAGAAGAAATGCCAGTTCAAGAAGTTGACCACACATCGTCAAAGCCCTCCACAATCAAGGGCCAGCTTACATCAACCATTGTCTGAACTTTCACCTTCTCTCCAGACACCTACGCTCCGCTTCACTCTGCCTCAACCACACCCCCCACATCTCCTGTTGCAACAGTGGAGGACTCTACTTCCCCTACATTTCAGTGAAGTTTTGGAACAACCTCCCGCTTCACCTATGAACCTCAGCATCTCTGCAGGAATTCAGGAAAGGACTCAAGACCTGGCTATTTGACTGAGCCCCCTGTAGAAGTACCCTCAGCACATGGATACCCTCTCAGGTGATTAGCTGTGCTATACAGATCCAGATTGATAAAGATTGATTAATCTACAGGAATAAACCTTCACACATTTCTTCTAGTTTATCATTGACATATTACCCTATGAAGGGGGGCCCTGACATTGTCTAAACCAGTTCCTCATTGACATCACTCAGGGAGCATCACTCATACCTTCTGTACCACCCCATTGGCCAGTTTATCATTGAGATCACCATAGAAGCAGGAAAACTCACACCTTTTGCACCAGTTTATCATTAACATGAGGAGGAGCCTGCATACCCTTTTAATTTGTGTTATCACCATCAGTGATATTCTCCATCGGACAACAGGCACTCACACAGCCTGACCAGTTTATCATTGGTATTTACCAAGATGGAGAGAGCCGAACACCTTCTGTATCAGTTTATCACTGAAATCAAGTAGGAGTTCATAATTGACACCACCCCAGGAGGAGGGAACCCAGCTCCTTTCTGCACCAGTTTATCATTGATATAACCCAAGGAAGTGGGACCGAATCACCTTCTGTGTCAGTTTATTGATATCATCTCAGAAGGAGGTGGCACTCACTCCTCCTCCTAAACCAATTTCTGTTGATATCACCCAAGGAGAAGAGACAAAATACCTTCGGTACTGTTTTGTCATTGATATTACTCAAGAAGGAGGGACACACATATCTTGAGCACCAGTTTATCATAGATAACACCCAAAGAGCAGGGACATATGTACCAGTTTATCTTTAGTGCTACTCAAAGAGGAAGGACCCAAACACCTTCTGTGCAAGTTGACCATTGATATCAACCCAGGAGGATAAACCTGGAAACCTTTTGTACCAGTTTATCATTGATATCACCTTAAGAAGAGGGTCTGAAATATTTCCTCTATCGTATTATCCTTGATTTCTTTCCTGGAGGAGGGGCCCAAACACCTTCTGTACCTGTTTATCAGTGATATCATCCAAGGAGGAAGGACCTAAATACCTTCCATACCAGTTGATCATTTATATAACCCCAGGAAGAGAGTCAAAAACATTTTCAGTATCAAATTATCATTGAATTCGTTCCTGGAAGAGGGACCAAAACGCCTCCTGTACCTGTTTATCATTGATATCACCACAGGAGGAAGGACCTAAAAGCCTTCTGTAGCAGTTTATCATTGATTATGCCTCAGGACGAAGAACCAAAACACTTTCGGTATCAGATTATAATTGATATTGTTTAATTAAACTTACATTTAGCACAATATCACCCCAGGAGGAAGGACCCAAACACCTTCTAAGACAGTTTATTGTTGATATCACCCCAGGAGGAGGGACCAAATTACCTTCTGTATCAGATTATCATTGATATCACTCCTTTAGAGAGACCAAACTGGGATACCAGTTGATCATTGACATCACCCCAGTAGGATGGGTCTGAATACCTTCTGTAACAGGTTCTCGTTGATATCACCTCAGAAGGAGAGAGACGCTTCCACTTTCTGCGTCTGTGTCACTGTTATCGTTAGACCCTGAGAACATCTTGTGTGCACAGGCTGGCACTGCGCTAGGCTCAGACTCCGGTGTGGATGATGGAGAAAGGATGAGAAAGATACTGAAGGACAGAAATATCAGGGGTGGGCCTAGGTGTGTGTATGTGTGTGTGTGTGCGCGTTCATCTGTGTGCGTGCACACCCAGCAGGAGGAAGAAAGAGAAAATATATCTGAGGAGGTGAATTTGTGTAAATGTGTTTGTGGATTTAGGTAAGAGAGAGATAGATAGGGATAGGGAGTGAGCATGGATGTTGATTCATTAAAATGCCAGAGGAAGCGAAAGTGACGTCACATTCCCTTTGACCCACCGATGATGTCACAGGAAGTGAGAACACAAGACCTTTGACACTGTGGTATGACAATACGTGATCTCATGTTACCTTTGGACACCTGTGATGTCACAGGAAGTGACATCGCATAGCCGTTTCACGTAGTACCATAACATGAAGTAACACACCTGACCTTTGGTAGGTTACATCACACAAAGAGGTTCGAAAATCTCTAGCAGCTACAAATACAATACAATTAATACAATAGGATTTATAAAGCCCGCAGCTGCTTCTGAGGAAGCGTCTTGGTGCTAGCAGCGAGGTACCAAAATCACTGGCAGGAATCCAATCGCAGGACACAGACCTAAGCATTAAAAAGATATGTATTCAAGCTTTTCCGAAAAACTGACTCAGAAGGGTTGAAATGGAGTGCAATCAGAAGAGAGTTCCAAAGTTTTGCCGTTGTGAACATAAAGGATCTTCCCCCACTACTAGGTTTGCGAACCCTAGGGGTTTGCAAGAGTTTTAAAGGATTAGACCTCTGGGGTTTTCCACTGACAGTAGTCCTTGAGCCTTCATCTTAGGTACAAGGGGCCCTTCTGCTCAAAGGGTCTATAGGCAAAAATGAGTGCCTTTAATTTAATACGACTCGCAACTCACTCCATCCACTCCGGATCACCGGCCGACCCCTGCCCTCACCACGTCTTCAACAAGGCCGACGCTGTCATCGCACCCCACCTGCGAGACATCATCAACACATCCTTCGACACCGCCACCTTCCCTGAGAGCTGGAAGCACGCCGAACTCAGCGCCCTACTCAAGAAACCAACAGCGGACCCCACCGACCTCAAGAATTACCGCCCCATCTCGCTCCTCCCGTTTCCAGCCAAAGTCATCGAGAAGACCGTCAACAAGCAGATGGCCGCCTTCCTCGAGACGAACGGATCCCTCGACCCCTCACAGTCCGGCTTCCGAGCCAACCACAGCACCGAGACCGCCCTCATCGCCGCCACCGATGACATCCGAGCCCTGATGGACAATGGAGAAACAGCGGCCCTCATCCTCCTAGACCTCTCCGCGGCATTCGACGCTGTCTGCCACCGCACCCTAGTGCAGCGCCTCAGCGACGTTGGAATTCAGGAGAAGGCACTGGAATGGATCATCTCCTTCCTCGACGGAAGAACACAGAGAGTCCGCCTGCCACCGTACAAGTCAGAGGCCTCCGAAGTCATCTGCGGCGTCCCCCAAGGATCATCTCTGAGCCCCACCCTCTTCAACGTCTACATGAGCCCCCTCGCGGCCATCGTACGCAAACACAACCTCAGCATAATCTCCTACGCCGACGACACCCAGCTGATCCTCTCCCTGACCAACGACCCCGCCGCCGCCAGAGCCAACCTGCACGAAGGGATGAAAGAGGTAGCCGAGTGGATGACGACCAGCCGCCTGAAACTGAACTCAGACAAGACGGAGGTCCTCATCCTGGGCTCTTCACCCTCCGCCTGGGACGACTCCTGGTGGCCACCCGCCCTGGGCACCGCACCCAAACCGACAGACCACGCACGCAACCTGGGATTCATCCTGGACTCCTCCCTCTCCATGACCAGACAAGTCAACGCCGTCTCCTCGTCGTGCTTCAACATCCTGCGCATGCTACGAAAGATCTTCTGGTGGATCCCCACCGAGACCAGGAAGACCGTCACCCACGCCCTCGTCACCAGCCGTCTGGACTACGGCAACGCCCTATACGCCGGTACCACCGCCAAGCTCCAGAAGAGACTCCAGCGGATCCAGAACGCCTCAGCCAGACTCATCCTCGACATCCCACGAACCAGCCACATCTCCGGACATCTGAGAGACCTTCACTGGCTCCCCGTCAACAAAAGATTCACCTTCCGCCTCCTCACCCACGCACACAAAGCTCTACACGATCGAGGCCCGAGCTACCTCAACAGCCGAGTCAACTTCTACGCTCCCAAACGCCACCTCCGATCAGCCAACCACGCCCTCGCCGCCGTCCCCCGCATCCGAAGAGCGACTACAGGAGGAAGGTCCTTCTCCTACCTGGCCGCCAAGACCTGGAACTCCCTCCCGACCGACCTGCGCCTGACCCAAGACCACCTCTCCTTCAGGAAGAAGCTGAAGACCTGGCTGTTCGAGCAGTAGCGGCACCCCCCCCCCCCCCAGCGCCTTGAGACCCTACGGGTATGTAGCGCGCTTTATAAGTGTCACTGATTGATTGATTGATTGATTGATAGGAAGGCAATGCAAATAAGTAGGAACTTTTAAGATAAGACGACCTGTCGCATTTTGTATAATCTGCAGACGGTGCAACATGTAGGACGGCAGATCCATATATACACTATTGGCATGGTCTAACTTTGAGCTGACCAAAGAATGGGCAATAGTCTTTCAGGCAGCTACCGGTACCAGATGTAGCATCCTCCTGAGGGAATTCAAAGTTTCGAAGCAGCTAACAGAAACCGCTTTAACCTGTGGTTCGAAAGACAGATCTGCATCAAATTTGAAGCGAAGTTTCCTACATATGAAGATGGAACAGGAGAAGTAACAAGGTCTGAACGCCACCAGCTATACAAGTCTGAATTCTGATTTGTGCCAATAAAAGATGACTTCTGTTTTATCAGAATTCAGTTTAAGGCAGCTGCCACTCATCCACTCACCGGCAGACTTCAGATGCTGCTTAAAAGAGCTGAAGACCTCCACAACATTGCACTGAAAAGACAGGAGGAGCTGGGTATCAACAGCATAGGAAATCACCTCCAGGCCTCTTGATTCCACAAGATTTGCCAAAAGATTCCAGACAGACATTAAAAAAAGGACTCAAGGCCGAACTCTGAGGTACCACCACAGTCAAGAGGCTTCGCGGCACAAGCAAAAGGGGAGAAAAATACTGCTTGAGAGATGCCTTTGAGATATGATTTAGGCCAGGTCCACACCTGTTCCTGAACTCTGATATTCTTCAGCCTGTTCATAAGAATTGGGTGAGAGACTGTATCGAATGGTGAAGATAAGTCCAATGGTACCGATATCACAACCCCATCCTGATCAAGATTAGCCTTTTATGAATTCCAAGATCTCAAGCAAGGCATTCTCTCTGCTGTAACCCGCCAGAAAGCTAGATTTCACGTCATGAAGGAGAACATTTGACCAAAGAAAAAAGTACATTGTCTTTTACCCGCCTTCTCCAGCATTTTAACCACTGCAGGTAAGAGGGATGCTGGTTTGAAGTTGCTAAGCACCTTGGGGTCCATTTTAGATTTCTTTAGCAAGGGTAGCAGGAGGGCCAGTTTCCAACCTCTTAGTACTACGGAGGACTTCAAGGAGGAATTCATCAGCTTCTTCAGAATAGGATTGATAAGTGGCACAACTCATTTAAGAATATCAGGAGGACAGCGATCGAAAGGTGTGAATTGGCCATCATCGAAGAAGTGTTCTCCAAAGAAATAGATTCAAATGAAATACTCTATAAACAAACATATTTTATTCAAATCCTATTGAAAATACTTCCATGTACATTGTGAGTGTCAGACAGGATTTTCGGATACACCATTGAGGTAATGCAGCATGGTTTAAGAAACTTTTAAATAGTGTACACAAATAGAAAATATTCTGGCCACGTTGAAATCACCCAATATCAAATACGTGTCATAAAATGTGAAGGTCAATGAGCATACACTGTTGAGCATATATTTACTTGCTTACATCAGGTAAGGAGGCATTGCACCTTCCCAGGTTTACTAACATTAATTTATTCTACAAGTAAAAAAGCACATCATCAGTAGACTACTTGTGTCGATTAGTAGAATGTGTGTTCCCCATTTAGTGTACTGAGAGTATTTTAGAGTGTTAAGAAAAAGTGGGCACCAAATTGAGTGGGAAGGTGTTGACTTGGGAGTTAAGGGCTGTGTAGAGGTTAGAAAGGCAGATTTTACTTACATGGAAGATGATATTGGCTTCCATACTGATGCTGCATGACGGGTGAGAAGAACAGTGGATGCCATGTGTTACTTTGATTGCTGGAAGTGTCTGATCGATTTAGCTATAATGATGCTGTTGCCTGTCTCCCTTGAAAAGCAGAAAGCACTTAATGAGCAGTACACTGAAACAGAGAGCTAGAGTTCTAGTGTCAATGGATGAAATATTGTCTGCTGCCATGAGTAGATGTGGTTCTGATGATGACTGGGCATCTTGCGATGAAGAGACTGAACCAAGGGTGATTTGTACATGAAGAGTATGAAAACAGGAAGATGGCTGACAGTGCAGCATTCATAGTTTAAATATATATATATATATATATATATATATTTTTTTTTTAGACAATTGCCCGAAAGCTTTTCAGAGGGCACACGGCAAAGTTTCCGCCATTCGGCATTGCACACAACAGCTTGCAGTGAAAGTTCCGATATAATTTTTCAAAGCCGACGCGTTTCGAGGCGGGATTGCCTCTTCTTCATGGGCTGTTTGGTTAGGGCGTGCATCAAGGGCTCACATAACTCTGGTTCCGATATTTAACAGGAAGTGTCCCAGCCCCCAGTGGGCGTTGTTCTTGCCTAGGAGCGTCATAGCTCCCATTGGGCGTTATTAATTGCCAGTCTTGTAATCGGTGCTTTCTGGGAACCGTAGTCCGTTGTGTGAGTAACATTAAACTCCATTAGTAGGATCAATGCACGTCCTGAATTCAACCATTATTTGAACCTTTAGTAGGATTTCAGAACTGCTGCTCGCTGAAGTTCATAGGAAGCGTTGCGCTGAACAGGTGTAGATTAGTGCTACTCCACAGCCTCGCATTCAGTCTCGCGATGGTGCTCAATCTGCACGGCAGGGCCGCCGTGTAAGAATTTTTTTAAACAATTGCCCGAAAGCTTTTCAGAGGGCACACGGCAAAGTTTCCGCCATTCGGCATTGCACACAACAGCTTGCAGTGAAAGTTCCGATATAATTTTTCAAAGCCGACGCGTTTCGAGGCGGGATTGCCTCTTCTTCATGGGCTGTTTGGTTAGGGCGTGCATCAAGGGCTCACATAACTCTGGTTCCGATATTTAACAGGAAGTGTCCCAGCCCCCAGTGGGCGTTGTTCTTGCCTAGGAGCGTCATAGCTCCCATTGGGCGTTATTAATTGCCAGTCTTGTAATCGGTGCTTTCTGGGAACCGTAGTCCGTTTGCCCTCTGAAAAGCTTTCGGGCAATTGTTTAAAAAAATTCTTACACGGCGGCCCTGCCGTGCAGATTGAGCACCATCGCGAGACTGAATGCGAGGCTGTGGAGTAGCACTAATCTACACCTGTTCAGCGCAACGCTTCCTATGAACTTCAGCGAGCAGCAGTTCTGAAATCCTACTAAAGGTTCAAATAATGGTTGAATTCAGGACGTGCATTGATCCTACTAATGGAGTTTAATGTTACTCACACAACGGACTACGGTTCCCAGAAAGCACCGATTACAAGACTGGCAATTAATAACGCCCAATGGGAGCTATGACGCTCCTAGGCAAGAACAACGCCCACTGGGGGCTGGGACACTTCCTGTTAAATATCGGAACCAGAGTTATGTGAGCCCTTGATGCACGCCCTAACCAAACAGCCCATGAAGAAGAGGCAATCCCGCCTCGAAACGCGTCGGATTTGAAAAATTATATCGGAACTTTCACTGCAAGCTGTTGTGTGCAATGCCGAATGGCGGAAACTTTGCCGTGTGCCCTCTGAAAAGCTTTCGGGCAATTGTTTAAAAAAATTCTTACACGGCGGCCCTGCCGTGCAGATTGAGCACCATCGCGAGACTGAATGCGAGGCTGTGGAGTAGCACTAATCTACACCTGTTCAGCGCAACGCTTCCTATGAACTTCAGCGAGCAGCAGTTCTGAAATCCTACTAAAGGTTCAAATAATGGTTGAATTCAGGACGTGCATTGATCCTACTAATGGAGTTTAATGTTACTCACACAACGGACTACGGTTCCCAGAAAGCACCGATTACAAGACTGGCAATTAATAACGCCCAATGGGAGCTATGACGCTCCTAGGCAAGAACAACGCCCACTGGGGGCTGGGACACTTCCTGTTAAATATCGGAACCAGAGTTATGTGAGCCCTTGATGCACGCCCTAACCAAACAGCCCATGAAGAAGAGGCAATCCCGCCTCGAAACGCGTCGGCTTTGAAAAATTATATCGGAACTTTCACTGCAAGCTGTTGTGTGCAATGCCGAATGGCGGAAACTTTGCCGTGTGCCCTCTGAAAAACTTTCGGGCAATTGTTTAAAAAAATTCTTACACGGCGGCCCTGCCGTGCAGATTGAGCACCATCGCGAGACTGAATGCGAGGCTGTGGAGTAGCACTAATCTACACCTGTTCAGCGCAACGCTTCCTATGAACTTCAGCGAGCAGCAGTTCTGAAATCCTACTAAAGGTTCAAATAATGGTTGAATTCAGGACGTGCATTGATCCTACTAATGGAGTTTAATGTTACTCACACAACGGACTACGGTTCCCAGAAAGCACCGATTACAAGACTGGCAATTAATAACGCCCAATGGGAGCTATGACGCTCCTAGGCAAGAACAACGCCCACTGGGGGCTGGGACACTTCCTGTTAAATATCGGAACCAGAGTTATGTGAGCCCTTGATGCACGCCCTAACCAAACAGCCCATGAAGAAGAGGCAATCCCGCCTCGAAACGCGTCGGCTTTGAAAAATTATATCGGAACTTTCACTGCAAGCTGTTGTGTGCAATGCCGAATGGCGGAAACTTTGCCGTGTGCCCTCTGAAAAGCTTTCGGGCAATTGTTTAAAAAAATTCTTACACGGCGGCCCTGCCGTGCAGATTGAGCACCATCGCGAGACTGAATGCGAGGCTGTGGAGTAGCACTAATCTACACCTGTTCAGCGCAACGCTTCCTATGAACTTCAGCGAGCAGCAGTTCTGAAATCCTACTAAAGGTTCAAATAATGGTTGAATTCAGGACGTGCATTGATCCTACTAATGGAGTTTAATGTTACTCACACAACGGACTACGGTTCCCAGAAAGCACCGATTACAAGACTGGCAATTAATAACGCCCAATGGGAGCTATGACGCTCCTAGGCAAGAACAACGCCCACTGGGGGCTGGGACACTTCCTGTTAAATATCGGAACCAGAGTTATGTGAGCCCTTGATGCACGCCCTAACCAAACAGCCCATGAAGAAGAGGCAATCCCGCCTCGAAACGCGTCGGCTTTGAAAAATTATATCGGAACTTTCACTGCAAGCTGTTGTGTGCAATGCCGAATGGCGGAAACTTTGCCGTGTGCCCTCTGAAAAGCTTTCGGGCAATTGTTTAAAAAAATTCTTACACGGCGGCCCTGCCGTGCAGATCAAGCACCATCGCGAGACTGAATGCGAGGCTGTGGAGTAGCACTAATCTACACCTGTTCAGCGCAACGCTTCCTATGAACTTCAGCGAGCAGCAGTTCTGAAATCCTACTAAAGGTTCAAATAATGGTTGAATTCAGGACGTGCATTGATCCTACTAATGGAGTTTAATGTTACTCACACAACGGACTACGGTTCCCAGAAAGCACCGATTACAAGACTGGCAATTAATAACGCCCAATGGGAGCTATGACGCTCCTAGGCAAGAACAACGCCCACTGGGGGCTGGGACACTTCCTGTTAAATATCGGAACCAGAGTTATGTGAGCCCTTGATGCACGCCCTAACCAAACAGCCCATGAAGAAGAGGCAATCCCGCCTCGAAACGCGTCGGCTTTGAAAAATTATATCGGAACTTTCACTGCAAGCTGTTGTGTGCAATGCCGAATGGCGGAAACTTTGCCGTGTGCCCTCTGAAAAGCTTTCGGGCAATTGTTTAAAAAAATTCTTACACGGCGGCCCTGCCGTGCAGATTGAGCACCATCGCGAGACTGAATGCGAGGCTGTGGAGTAGCACTAATCTACACCTGTTCAGCGCAACGCTTCCTATGAACTTCAGCGAGCAGCAGTTCTGAAATCCTACTAAAGGTTCAAATAATGGTTGAATTCAGGACGTGCATTGATCCTACTAATGGAGTTTAATGTTACTCACACAACGGACTACGGTTCCCAGAAAGCACCGATTACAAGACTGGCAATTAATAACGCCCAATGGGAGCTATGACGCTCCTAGGCAAGAACAACGCCCACTGGGGGCTGGGACACTTCCTGTTAAATATCGGAACCAGAGTTATGTGAGCCCTTGATGCACGCCCTAACCAAACAGCCCATGAAGAAGAGGCAATCCCGCCTCGAAACGCGTCGGCTTTGAAAAATTATATCGGAACTTTCACTGCAAGCTGTTGTGTGCAATGCCGAATGGCGGAAACTTTGCCGTGTGCCCTCTGAAAAGCTTTCGGGCAATTGTTTAAAAAAATTCTTACACGGCGGCCCTGCCGTGCAGATTGAGCACCATCGCGAGACTGAATGCGAGGCTGTGGAGTAGCACTAATCTACACCTGTTCAGCGCAACGCTTCCTATGAACTTCAGCGAGCAGCAGTTCTGAAATCCTACTAAAGGTTCAAATAATGGTTGAATTCAGGACGTGCATTGATCCTACTAATGGAGTTTAATGTTACTCACACAACGGACTACGGTTCCCAGAAAGCACCGATTACAAGACTGGCAATTAATAACGCCCAATGGGAGCTATGACGCTCCTAGGCAAGAACAACGCCCACTGGGGGCTGGGACACTTCCTGTTAAATATCGGAACCAGAGTTATGTGAGCCCTTGATGCACGCCCTAACCAAACAGCCCATGAAGAAGAGGCAATCCCGCCTCGAAACGCGTCGGCTTTGAAAAATTATATCGGAACTTTCACTGCAAGCTGTTGTGTGCAATGCCGAATGGCGGAAACTTTGCCGTGTGCCCTCTGAAAAGCTTTCGGGCAATTGTTTAAAAAAAAAAATATATATATATATATATATATATATATATATATATATATATATATTACCTACTGGCGGTCGCCAGTAGGTATATATAGTTAGGATTTTTTCTCTATGGGTTTTTTGAAAATTCTATGTCTAATAACTTTGGCGTTTGTGGACGGAATTGGCTGAAATTTTCAGGAAAATGGCACATTTTGTTTCTGAGCAGCCCTTGAAAATTTGGGGGGGGTTCGTCCAGGGGGGGCCGAGAAAAAAGGGGGGTCCCAAAACGTGTTTTTAACATTGAGTTTTCCATAGGGCGGTTGGCCTCACTTTTAGCCCGAACGGCCGAATGGATTTGCACGAAACTTGGCAAAATTGTAGGGACTGGTAGCCCGATGTGCCTTTTGTAGGTCTCAATATATGTGCTCCAGTGGATTTTGAGAAATTAACGTTTAAAAAAAGATATATATCTGTAAGCGCGGACCAGGCAGCGCTCTGGTTCGCGGACTTTTCGCGCAACGGAGCTTTGTGAAGCGAAGCTGATTGGTTCTCCGGCGTCTGTCAACATTCCAAACAGTCCGTAGCGGCCGCCATCTTGTCTCTCGGTAGGATCGAGAGACAAGAGGAGGTCAAAACAAAGGGGGAAATAACTATAAGGGGGCATAGTAGATCCTCGCTGACCCCCTAGGTTTGATGTGGAGGTTTTAAAAGGGCCCCGCGGGGCAAAAAAAAATAATAAAAATAATAATTGAACGGCTGAATGGATTTGCACGAAACTTGGCAAAATATTAGGGACTGGTAGCCCGATGTGCCTTTGCTAGGTCTCAATATATGTGCTCCAGTGGATTTTGAGAAATTAACGTTCAAAAAAAGATATATATCTGTAACAGCGCTCCGCTTCGCGTAACGGAGGTTTGCGAAGCTGATTGGTCATTCTGTCACTGGGCTATAGTTGGGCTACATCTGGCTGATATTTGGGCTACATTTGTTTTTTTGTGTGTCTGGCGGCCATCTTTGGGCTACATTGGGCTACATTGGGCTTCATTGGGCTACATTCGGCTAATTAGCAAATAGCTCATCGCAAACTAGGAATGGTAAAGAATCGCTATTTATTCCTTAAAGTTCGCTATTTAGGAAATGCAAATAACTTTGATGATACATATGGCGGTTCATCTCTAACAAGATAAGAAGCATAGGGATACATTTATGATGACTGGCGCATCACCAGGGATGTGTTAGTCATTCTGTGCCGCTGTTCCGTCACCTATGGTGTGCTGCATTTACAATGCGGCGCATCATGGGGCAAAAACAGCACAGATGCGTGATGTATCTGTGCCGTAAAGGTGGCGCATTGCTGGAGTTGTATCGCAAGTGTGATGAAGCTCCAGCAAGGGTCAGGGGTGCCCCTGTCGCAGGGTTTCTGTTCTCACACAGAACTGTGGACAGAGGATTGGAACCTCGGCGAATGCATTGCTGGAGTTGTATCGCAAGTGTGATGAAGCTCCAGCAAGGGTCGGGGGTGCCCCTGTCGCAGGGTTTCTGTTCTCACACAGAACTGTGGACAGAGGATTGGAACCTCGGCGAATTAGGGTGTCCCAAAACTCACGTTAGTAATCAAAAACTATTTAGCAAGCTAGGTACAGTGTCACATTGGATATAACAAACTCTCAATGTTTAGACAATCCAGAATATGAACTTATAGTACCTCAGGATACGTGGAACTCATGAACAGTCGGTCGTTATAGATTTCTTAGAAACCAGAACATGGAGTTAAGAAGAACAGATGTGTATTTGAAATGTTTATTTACTAATGCCGTCTTCTCAGGCGTAGTACCTTAGATAATAAAAGTACACATATTATCAGTAGCAAAATTACCAGCATAGTTACTAGTACATAAAAAGTGAATGGTGATAGTATGTTAACATGCTGTAAATGAATAAGAGTTAGCAACACTTATAAGCAGCCGCGGGCCGTGGAGGGAGTTACGGTGAGGCAGGGAGGCGGGGAGGGGGAGAAGCAGGGTGGAGAATACAAGTACACATATTATCAGTAGCAAAATTACCAGCATAATTACTAGTACATAAAAAGCGAATGGTGACAGTATGTTAACATGCTGTAAATGAATAAGAGTTAGCAACACTTATAAGCAGCCGCGGGCCGTGGAGGGAGTTACGGTGGGGCAGGGAGGCGGGGAGGGGGAGGGGCAAGGTAGAGAGGGCTCCACCCTGCTTCTCCCCCTCCCCGCCTCCCTGCCCCATCGTAACTCCCTCCACGGCCCGCGGCTGCTTATATCTCACCCTCCCTAATACACATATTATATTATTTGCTAAGAAGGTCTCTTTGTGTTGGTTTAGGGCGTGCCCATACTTTAGTGTCTTAGATTTGAAGGAATCACATCAGCATACACCAGCTCTCTCTTCATGTGAACCGCATCAACTGTTGTGTATGTGTGTTCGGCAAAGCAATATAAAACCCGCCTCATGCCCAGAATTGGCAGAAGTTGCACTTATGTTATGAGTATGAAGTCGTGGAGATCAGACCTCATAACAATTCTGTATCGTGTTGTTCTTGAAACTTTAGCACTCGCTGTACAGATATAGTTTAACAAGTAAAGCAGATAGTAGACCAATAACATATTATTCTCATGTAAACCACGATGAACTACTAGGTGGAAAGCTAAAGCAACAACTAAGTGTCGTGTGCAGAAGTTGCAAAAAAGGAAAAATGGCGTTTAAACCGGTAATGAGCCCATGCTAACTTAACACGGTGTAAAGATACCCAGGACCTAGATGACACCTCCTCATGATCCGGAAACGAACTGAATAAGATAATAGAAGTGCCATCTCATGAGAGCAGATTGCAAGTTTATATGTGGACGGTCCGCAAGGTAAAGCATTAAAAACTAGGAAAATTCAATGCTAAAGAAAAATAAAACAGCCAAGTACTTTATCGAGTCTTAAGCCAATAGGCAAGGTAAATAATAAAAACTTGACAAATAAGTCAATGAATTGTCAATGAAATGCTAGTACTCAGCATATCAAACATGAAAAAGGTCTATGACATAACTGTGTATGCAAAATAAGCTGCAACAGCCTCCAATAGGAAGTCACCGTCTTCATCCGAAAACAGTTCAGCCATCCAATTTAAAAGCGGAAAAGAACATACGTGCTCTCCCAGCACCGGATCCTCTATCACCATCAGAGGACAGCTCGGTGGGTTTTCAAGAAAGCTCTGTTCCAAGAAAGACTGTGCTGCCGCCAGTAAATTCCAGGGACCAAGTAGTCCATGCATCAATGCCACAGCCATAATCCTTTCGCCAGGACAAATCAACTCGTGAGTAATGATAGGAGTCATCAGCTGATTAAAGTCGACGTCAGGAGAAACCGGTCCGCAGAGACACAAATCAATGGCCCAATCGAAATCACAGGTCAGGCAGTGAAATACAGGCTGGACACAGGTGAAGTAGGAGAACCGAAAAGATAATCCATATGCCGTGCTTAATATCGCCAACGGCATTGTGCCATAATATTCTAGCATGCGATTGCGGAACAGTGTCAGCAGCTGCAGGGTCGGAGGTTGCATAGGAGGGACATCCATATTTAAAAATGTAAAAAAGCACAAGAGCGTCCGCTGGTAATGCAAGTAAAAATGCCAATCCACGAACCAGAGTGCAGAAAATACAATGAAAGGGAGCAGGGATGACTCCAAAGATTTTCTCAAATGAAGTCACGAGACCACTGGTAACAACTTTAAAAAAGTGTGCCAGGGATTTTGTGGAGGATGCGTTAAAGATAGTCGGAAACATGTTGCTGAAATTGAAAGGCAAACCTGTGTACGGGTGTTCGCTATGTGAAGTACGAAAGTTTCACGGGCCGAACTCAAGGCCACCTCTCTCTGAGACAAAAGAGCTCTTATTCTTGCCATGCCGTTGAAACGTGTCCCAAGGTTGGTATTTGTGGCCAGATTGAAAACTCCCTATGTTCATGTGTGGGAGGAAATAGAACATTTCTGCAGCAAATAACCCGTTCACTTACTGTTACGATAAAAGGAATACTTTTAATTAACTCAGAACAATCTTCATTATTGAGCATCAAATAACTACCATTTTCCAACAACTTGAACGTGGGGATGATAGCAGGAACTGGCGTGCCTTGCAACACGCAAGCCATATTTGGTCGGTGTTTGTTGCATGAATCGTGTAACTGTATGTGCCTACACATTAGTGAATGATCTGGCGTCTCAGTGCATTCCTCTCCATTCAGATAAACTTCTTGAACATCTGTATGTGTATGGAAGCGACCAGACCTCATGAACAAAAGCACTACCTAAAGGTTCATAACGACCTATTGGTATATATTTCATACAATTTGAAAACTTATATAAAGCAAAAGGCAGCGTTATTAAACCGTGGATAAGGCATGTTGCCAAAAAACCCGCAATCCTCTGCTGATGATGTCACTGAGCATGTCATGAATGATGTAATATGTGACATCATCAGCAGTGGATTATGGGTAATAGTATCTCTAGTTTACTCCCCTATAGCTGTCTTTCTTTTAACATAAGTGTGTGTTTCCTTCCCTTATACTTACTGTTTTTGGTTCGCTTCCAGTTCGCGTACCAGCGAGCGAACTAGGAAGCGAACTAAGAGAAATAGAGGTTGGCACAGTTCCAAATATTGTACCAATTTTTTAATAACGGGGAGGTAGTTTTTATTTTTCTGAACATTTTTTTACTGTTTTTGAATTTTTCGGAACAGTTTTATATTTTTTTGGGTTTTTCTTGGAGGGGGCAATGAAAACGATTCATTGTAAAGGGCTCAACAGGAGCAACAAAACAAAAAAAAGAAGTATTTATTATTTTGGGCGTTTCGGACAAACTTGCATATGATAGTCAATAGCTCTGTTGATCAGAGTGATGCTTCTTTCTCCGTAGGAAATGAATCCATCGCAAAATACGCAGGTGTGTTTTACTTCACCAAATCTCATTTGTATATTTGGCACCATCTCCCTGCCCTCTGGTCCCGTTACTTCCGGTACAACAGATCTTCTGGCCATAATAGGGAGATTATCTAGGTCGTTCCGAAACTGTGCAGCACTGTAGTTGTTAGGATGCCACCTAGTCATATGGCGATGCATTGTGTAGTTTCCGAAACTGTATTTTTTGTCGGTCCCTCTGGACAGTCTATCTTGACATATAAGGCAAGTTACGTATCTTGCATTTACTTTTTTCTGACCTTTGGGAATTTTAAAAAATTGCCAAATGAAGTTTTCTTTCCGGTGAGACGTCTTGGGCTGCTCAGGCAAAAACTGCCTCTCTTCGTGCTCGTCCTCCTGTTCCTCTTCTTCTTCTTCTTGTTGAATTACAACTTGAGCAGGTGGTCCACTCTTCCTTGGATGTGGTGGAGGTGGTGGGGAAGCACCAGCTGAAGCTACTAAAGAAGCCATTGCTCAGTGATCACAAAGGGTCTTTCTCTCACAATGATGAAAGTCAGAGTGAGGAAAGAAGGAGGGATTTTCATCATTTGGGAAAAACAAGAGTTCTCAACCAATCAAAAGTGTTCATTTTAGATTATATGACCTAGTCTTACATCATTAGGAAACCAAAAGTGAAATGAACCAATGAAAAGTGTTATTACCAAGTCACATGACTTGCTGTGTTTACGTTAAGCGCTTTGCAGGGCCTCCCGGTTTGCTTCCAGAAACCTGCGCTTTGCGACTCGCTTCGCGTACCAGTTCGCTAACGTAGCACGTCATATGACGTATCACGCGACAACGTGAAACGTCATGCGGACGGGAGGCGTCACGATGTTGTTTTCTAACGCGGCACTTGCGGTAAAGAAACGTTTACCGGCTCGCGGTCTATTTCGCGGCATCAAGGTCAGCTAACGGGAAGCTTCCCGATTCGCGAAGCGGGAACGAAGAAAAAAAAATATTTAAAAAAAAAATTATTCATAAACATATAAAATATATTTTTGGAATTAAAGAAGAATACATTTTACAGCTACAGATATTAGCTGTTAAAAAACCAATGAAATTCACAGAAAAAACCATAGGTTATAGACCATATATAGTTAGGAATTAGCATTTACAAAACCTTGAAAATTCACTGAAAAAACCATAGGTTATAGACCATATATAGTTAGGAATTAGCATTTAGAAAACCTTATTTTACTCACACAAAACCATTGAAATTCGCATATATAGTTAGTTGTACTAACTATATATCGCGCACCCGCAATCCACTGCTGATCATGTCACATATTACATCATTCATGACATGGTCAGTGACATCACTGATGACATCACTGATGACATCTCAAATGACATCACTGATGACATCTCAAATGACATCACTGATGACATCACTGATGACATATCAAATGACATCACTGATGACATCTCAAATGACATCACTGATGACATCACTGATGACATCTCATTTGACATTACTGATCACATCACTGATGACATCATTCATGTGATAATACGATGAACCTCTTCAGACTCTAATATAACCTTAGATATGGAGTTACTCACACACCTAGTCAGTCATGCAAAGAATCAATCACACCTCCATTTCCTCAACTATACAGTTATACACACCTTACTTATTCAAACATATACTAACACATATTTACTCTCTTATACAATCCCTGATACAAGTTCACAATGATCCATACAGCCACTCACACATTCACTGGCTCTTATGCACAGTTATTTATATATGTCAACTCTCACATGTACTGTGTTTTACATATGTACTTACTTTGACATGTAGCACTGAGATATCCATTCACTCACCAATACACTCATGCACACAGTCAACCACCCATACAGCTGTTTCCACATGCACTTTTGATCCCATACATCTAGTGAATCAACTGCTCACACATCTATGCACAGAGTCATACACCTCCCAGCCACCCACATACACACTCAGTCTCCCATACAAATACTTGGGCAACCAATCAATAACCCATATAGTTACTCATATAGCTACTGATCAACACATGCAGCAGTTTACAGAACAACAGACATAATGATGCACAAATTAAGACAGTTTAGTCACTAATCCATGCACTCAGTGAGACACATATAATCACTCACTCATACAGTCAGTCATGCACCTACTAAATCCTTCATCCAGACACTTATACATCCACTCATTCTTCAATATGTAAGACATATTTTAACTTTACAGAAACATACAATCACTGGATGTGGTCATCAGTGATGTCATCAGTGATGTCATTTGAGATGTCATCAGTGATGTCATCAGTGATGTCATTTGAGATGTCATCAGTGATGTCATCAGTGATGTCACTGACCATGTCATGAATGATGTAATATGTGACATGATCAGCAGTGGATTGCGGGTGCGCGATATATAGTTAGTACAACTAACTATATATGCGAATTTCAATGGTTTTGTGTGAGTAAAATAAGGTTTTGTAAATGCTAATTCCTAACTATATATGGTCTATAACCTATGGTTTTTTCAGTGAATTTTCAAGGTTTTGTAAATGCTAATTCCTAACTATATATGGTCTACAACCTATGTTTTTTCAGTGAATTTCATAGGTTTTTTAATAGCAAATATCTATATGTATGAAAGTAATAATTTTTATTAGAAATTTTAAAATGTGTAAATATTTTTTTTTATTATTTGCCCCGGTAAGCGCCCCGGGGCGCTCCCGGGGCACGTACCGGTGAACGTACGGGTGAGCGTCCCGTGAGCGCTTTACCCGCGAACGAAAACAACATCATGACGTTTCGCGTAGTCGCGTGATGCGCCGCGTAAACGTGACGCATCGCGTAACCGCGTGATGCGTTTCTTCGGCGTGCTCCGTAAACGTACCCGGAAGCGCTCCGTGTCGCGACCCGGAGCGCGCAACGTAAGCGCTCCTGTGCGCGTAGCGTAAGCGCGTCGGGACATGTGACCTGAAAATAACACTTTTCATTGGTTCTCAACTTTTTTTTTCTACAAATGATGAAAGCCCCCTCCTTTTTTCCTCATTCTTACTTTTTTCTTTGAGAAAGCAAGAGCTATTTGTGAGACATGGCTTCAGTAGTAGCTGCAGCTAGTGCACCCCCACCACCACCACCACCCAGAAAGGAAGGTCCACCACCCCAGATCCTTCCAGGAGTTGAAGAAGAGGAGGAAGAAGATGATGAGGACCAACAAACCATAACATACTTGCCTGAAGAACCAAGACAAAGCCATGTCAAAGTTCATTATATATGGCAGTATTTTTCCATCCCTGCTGGGCAAAAAAAAGTGAATGCCCCGAAGGTGACATGCTTAATTTGCAACAAGGTCATGTCCAGGGGCAACCCAAATAAAAAATATTCATTTGGGAACTACACAATGATCCGCCACATGCAGAGGTGGCACCCTAACAATCTGGCACAAGCTGAGGTACGGGATCTGGCTCAGATAAAAAGAGACCATCAGGCCAGCACCTCCTCAGGTGAATCTTCATTTGCAGCACCAGAAGGGCGCGAAACAGTACCAAATATGCAAAAAAAAATTGGTGTAATAAAAATGGTCTGCATTTTTTGCGGAAAGACCCTCTGCTACGGGGAACTAAGCATTCGCCTTATTAATGCTTCCATCGACAACCACAACTGCAGCAAGAGAAGAAAGTAGTAGTTTTTTTTTTTTTTGCTCCTCTCGAGCCACTGTTAATTCCCAGTTTTTTGTTTCTTGTTTTTTGTTGAGCCCTTTATAATGGCTGTTTTTTGTTGTTTCCCCCCAAAAAACCCCAAAAAAACATAAAATTGTTCAAAAAATACAAAAAAAACAAAAAAAATTCAGAAAAATTAAAAAAATATATAAAACAACAAAAACATTTTTAAAAAGTTCTTTTCAGAACTACCTCCCATTTTTAAAAAATTACTAAAATTTTTAGCACTCTTGACTTCATTTTTCTCATTGGTGCGCTTCCCGGTACGCGCACCGGAAGCGAACCAAACATTTAAAAAAAAAAACAAAGAAGAGTTAGTATAAGGGAAGGAAACAGAGAGTAATGTTAAAAGAAAGAGAGCTAGAGGGAGTAACAGAGAGATACTGTTTAATAGATCTATTTACCGAAGAAAAGATGGAAGAGGGTATAATTGTGAAAAACAAAATAGATAAGGAAGTGAAAGAAAAAAAGGAGAGTAGAAGAATAATAAACAAGAGTTTCTTAGAGAATGTGAGTGAATGTTCAAAATAAGAAGAAAAATAGTCAAGGATGTGGAATGAGAGGTGGGGATAGAACCGGACTAAAAGAACAATCCTGAGGGAAAGTGTTAAGAAAACAGTGAGCAAAAGTAAATAGGAATAAAACAAGATGTATGATAGTGACTAAGGTTAAAACATGTGGAATAACAGAGAGAAAAAACAGAAAGCAGAAAAGAGGAAGTGACAGAAAAAGAATGATTGAAAAAGCAAAGAAATGTAAATAACATAGGGGCATATTATCAACACAGGCGATGAAATTATCTCTACTTTTATCGACAGAAAACTTCCGCTAAAGCCGCTTTTGCGGCAGAAAACTGCCGCTAAAGCCGCTTTTGCAGCAGTTTTCTGCCGATAAAAGCAGCGATAATTTTATTGCCTGTGTTGATAATATGCCCCTTAGTGTGCTTGAACTACAGGGAGAAAGCATAATGAACAAGTAGTGAAAGAGTGATCAGTCAGAGACAGTGAGAGTAATAGAGACGGAGTGAGTGAACAGGAGTGAGGAACTATGAGAACAGAGGGACTGAGAAAAGGAGTGGAAGGAGTAGAGTAAGTGAGTAATAGAGAAAGGAATGAGGGAAGTAGCAAAGGCAGGAAACTGAGGGTTAAAGAAATGAAGCAGTGGAACTAATAGAAGTTAAATGTGATAGAAATGTAACGAAAAGAGTACAAAACATTTACCTTATAATTGTCGTTAACTTAGTCACTTGTTATTTTTATACTTTCAATCTGTGAAAGAAAGAACAAACATTTGAAAAATATTAAAACATGTATTTAAAAATTAGAAAAGACAAAGGAAAAGATTGAAGGACAAACAGTTTTTCAACAACTTTGACACTTACAGAAGCCTCTGCTTCTCCATGCCCCCTACACAGTCCTAAATGTTTACAGTTTAAACTGACGGTATCTTGTTGGAGATGAAGTGAGGCCTGTCTTGCAACATGGTGCATCTTTTGCATCACTGCTGCATCACAAAAGTGACGCAACAGCGGCACAAAAGAGGCGCACGGCCACCATAAATCTGCCCCTAACATTTTAAATGATTGATTCAGGATGCCGATAAGGTATTGCCTATCCAGGGGTTTGTTTGAGGTGAGGCCTACTCAGGGTTACAGATGAAATTTAGACTTGTTGAAGAGTACAGAGGAGATAATACATGTGCATGCCTACCAATGAAGTGAGTCATGTCCACTGCACTCTTTAACAAAGGCCAGACCTCCTCTGTCTCCCTGGACAGGCCTAAACCTGATCTGCACAATGTGATTCGTAATGTTAGGAAACACAGGTGATGTAATTGAAAAACGTGCAATTTCTTTTGCTCATTTCACAATCACATCACTTGTGTTTCCTTTGCTTAGGTATCTCATTGTGCAGATGTAGTCCAGCATATGAAAGAGTACGCAGAAGTTCAGCACTGCATGCAACAAATTTGACACTTACTGAAGCCTCAGCTTCTCCATGCCCCCTACACAGTCCTAATTATATACATTTTAAACTAACGGTATCTTGTTGGAGATGAAGTGAGGCCTATCTTGCAACATGGTGCATCTTTTGCACTGCTGCTGCGTCACAAAAGTGACGGAACAGTGGCGCAAAAGAGGCGCACGGCCATCATAAATCTGCCCTTAACATTTTAAATGATTGTTTCTAGATGCTGATAAGGTGTGGCCTATCCACAGATTTGTTTCAGGTGAGTCCTACTCAGGGTTGCAGATGAAAGTTAGGCTTGTTGAAGAGTACAGAGGAGATAATACATGTGCAGGCCTACCAATGAAGTGAGTCATGTCCACTTCACTCTTGAACAAAGGCCAGACCTCTTCTGTGTCCGTGGACAGGCCTAAACCTCATCTGCACAATGTGATTCGTAAAGTTAGGAAACACAGGTGATGTAATTGAAAAATGTGGAATTTCTTTTCCTCATTTCACAATCACATCACCTGTGTTTCCTTTGCTTAGGTATCTCATAGTGCAGATGGAGTCTAGCATATCAAAGAGTACACAGAAGTTGAGCACTGTATACAACAATTTTGACATTTACAGAAGATTCAGCTTCTCCATGCCCCCTACACAGTCCTAAATGTTTACAGTTTAAACTGACGGTATCTTGTTGGAGATGAAGTGAGGTCTGTCTTGCAACATGGTGCATCTTTTGCATCACTGCTGCATCGGTTTCATGTGGCACAGGACTTTACAGCATAACACATCTGCCTAGATGCATCAAGTTGTAAATATGTCGCAACATAGCAAATCTTTTGCACCGCCGCTGCGTCACAAAAGTGACGCACAGTGGCGCAAAAGAGGCACACGGCTATCATAAATCTGTCCCTAACATTTTAAATGATTGATTCAGGATGACGATAAGGTGTGGCCTATCCAGAGGTTTGTTTGAGGTGAGGCCTACTCAGGGTTGCAGATGAAATTTAGGCTTGTTAAAGAGTACAGAGGAGATAATACATGTGCAGGCCTACCAATGAAGTGAGTCATGTCCACTTCACTCTTGAACAAAGGCCAGACCTCTTCTGTGTCCGTGGACAGGCCTAAACCTCATCTGCACAATGTGATTCGTAATGTTAGGAAACACAGGTGATGTAATTGAAAAATGTGGAATTTCTTTTCCTCATTTCACAATCACATCACCTGTGTTTCCTTTGCTTAGGTATCTCATTGTGCAGATGGAGTCTAGCATATCAAAGAGTACACAGAAGTTGAGCACTGTATACAACAATTTTGACATTTACAGAAGATTCAGCTTCTCCATGCCCCCTACACAGTCCTAAATGTTTACAGTTTAAACTGACAGTATCTTGTTGGAGATGAAGTGAGGCCTGTCTTGCAACATGGTGCATCTTTTGCATCACTGCTGCATCGGTTTCATGTGGCACAGGACTTTACAGCATAACACATCTGCCTAGATGCATCAAGTTGTAAATATGTCGCAACATAGCAAATCTTTTGCACCGCCGCTGCGTCACAAAAGTGACGCACAGTGGCGCAAAAGAGGCACACGGCTATCATAAATCTGTCCCTAACATTTTAAATGATTGATTCAGGATGACGATAAGGTGTGGCCTATCCAGAGGTTTGTTTGAGGTGAGGCCTACTCAGGGTTGCAGATGAAATTTAGGCTTGTTGAAGAGTACAGAGGAGATAATACATGTGCAGACCTACCAATGAAGTGAATCATGTCCACTGCACTCTTGAAAAAAGGTCAGACCTCTTCTGTGTCCGTGAACAGGCCTAAACCTCATCTGCACAATGTGATTCGTAATGTTAGGAAACACAGGTGATGTGATTGAAAAATGTGGAATTTCTTTTCCTCATTTCACAATCACATCACCTGTGTTTCCTTTGCTTAGGTATCTCATTGTGCAGATGGAGTCTGGCATATCAAAGAGTACACAGAAGTTGAGCACTGTATACAACAATTTTGACATTTACAGAAGATTCAGCTTCTCCATGCCCCCTACACAGTCCTAAATGTTTACAGTTTAAACTGACGGTATCTTGTTGGAGATGAAGTGAGGCCTGTCTTGCAACATGGTGCATCTTTTGCATCACTGCTGCATCGGTTTCATGTGGCACAGGACTTTACAGCATAACACATCTGCCTAGATGCATCAAGTTGTAAATATGTCGCAACATAGCAAATCTTTTGCACCGCCGCTGCGTCACAAAAGTGACGCACAGTGGCGCAAAAGAGGCACACGGCTATCATAAATCTGTCCCTAACATTTTAAATGATTGATTCAGGATGACGATAAGGTGTGGCCTATCCAGAGGTTTGTTTGAGGTGAGGCCTACTCAGGGTTGCAGATGAAATTTAGGCTTGTTGAAGAGTACAGAGGAGATAATACATGTGCAGACCTACCAATGAAGTGAATCATGTCCACTGCACTCTTGAACAAAGGTCAGACCTCTTCTGTGTCCGTGAACAGGCCTAAACCTCATCTGCACAATGTGATTCGTAATGTTAGGAAACACAGGTGATGTAATTGAAAAATGTGGAATTTCTTTTCCTCATTTCACAATCACATCACCTGTGTTTCCTTTGCTTAGGTATCTCATTGTGGAGATGGAGTCTAGCATATGAAAGAGTACGCAGAAGTTGAGCACTGTATTAAACAATTTTGACATTTACAGAAGATTCAGCTTCTCCATGCCCCCTACACAGTTCTAAATGTTTACAGTTTAAACTGACGGTATCTTGTTGGAGATGAAGTGAGGCCTATCTTGCAACATGGTGCATCTTTTGCATCACTGCTGCATCACAAAAGTGACGCAACAGCGGCGCAAAAGAGGCACACGGCCATCATAAATCTGCCCCTAACATTTTAAATGATTGATTCAGGATGACGATAAGGTGTGGCCTATCCAGAGGTTTGTTTGAGGTGAGGCCTACTCAGGGTTGCAGATGAAATTTAGGCTTGTTAAAGAGTACAGAGGAGATAATACATGTGCAGGCCTACCAATGAAGTGAGTCATGTCCACTTCACCCTTGAACAAAGGCCAGACCTCTTCTGTGTCCCTGGACAGATCTAAACCTCAACTGCACAATGTGATTCATAATGTTAGGAAACACAGGTGATGTAATTGAAAAATTTTGAATTTATTTTCCTCATTTCAGAATCACATAACCTGTGTTTTCTTTGCTTAGGTATCTCATTGTGCAGATGGAAACTAACATATCAAAGATTACGCAGAAGTTGAGCACTGTATGCAACAATTTTGACATTTACAGAAGATTCAGCTTCTCCATGCCCCCTACACAGTCCTAAATGTTTACAGTTTAAACTGACGGTATCTTGTTGGAGATGAAGTGAGGCCTGTCTTGCAACATGGTGCATCTTTTGCATCACTGCTGCATCACAAAAGTGACTCAACAGCGGCACAAAAGAGGCACACGGCCATCATAAATCTGCCCCTAACATTTTAAATGATTGATTCAGGATGACGATAAGGTGTGGCCTATCTAGAGGTTTGTTTGAGGTGAGGCCTACTCAGGGTTGCAGATGAAATTTAGGCTTGTTGAAGAGTACAGAGGATATAATACATGTGCAGGCCTACCAATGAAGTGAGTCATGTCCACTTCACTCTTGAACAAAGGCCAGACCTCTTCTGTGTCCCTGGACAGGCCTAAACCTCAACTGCACAATGTGATTCATAATGTTAGGAAACACAGGTGATGTAATTGAAAAATATGGAATTTATTTTCCTCATTTCAGAATCACATAACCTGTGTTTCCTCAGCTTAGTTATCTCATTGAGCAGATTTAGTCTAGCATATCCAAGAGTACGCATAGGATGAGGACTGTATCCAACAGAGCAATGTACATTACTCACCTCCTTTGACACTTACAGAAGCCTCAGTTTAATATTTCTCAGTTCAATATTTATTTAAAGAAGCAGACATCAATATGACTTTCTCATAAATGTGAAAAGCGTTTTTTTTTTTTTTAAAAACGATTTATTTTCTGGTCATAATTTGAAAACACAACACATGTCTTAAATTAAAATGGGAAAAATAATATCAAAGGGACTCAAAGGCCTTGTAAATATGCCCCAAGCAGCCTATGAAACTCTAGCAGTACATATCAAGAAACTTAAATGACTTCAATAAACGTTTTTAAACACATCAAGTAAAGCAGTTATTCAACTACATTCAAGGGGAAGTGACTTAAAATGCCCTAACACACATGAAAGCATATTTTGAAGGCCCTTAAACCATTTTTGCATCACTTTTAACATGGCTATGTAACTCAAAGAAACAAAATCTACATTTGCCAAGCACACATGGGGGCGTATTTACAAGGACCTTACACCACGGGGAAATAACTTAAATTAAAATGGGGAAAATAACATCAAAGGGACTCAAAGGCCTTTTAAATATGCCCCAAGCAGCCTATGAAACTCTAGCAGTACATATCAAGAAACTTAAATGACTTCAATAAACGTTTTTAAACACATCAAGTAAAGCAGTTATTCAACTACATTCAAGGGGAAGTGACTTAAAATGCCCTAACACACATGAAAGCGTATTTTGAAGGCCCTTGCATCATTTTTCCATCACTTTTAACATGGCTATGTAACTCAAAGAAACAAAATCTAAATTTGCCAAGCACACATGGGGGCGTATTTACAAGTACCTTACACCACGGGGAAATGACTTAAATTAAAATGGGGAAAATAACATCAAAGGGACTCAAAGGCCTTGTAAATATGCCCCAAGCAGCCTATGAAACTCTAGCAGTACATATCAAGAAACTTAAATTACTTCAATAAACGTTTTTAAACACATCAAGTAAAGCAGTTATTCAACTACATTCATGGGGAAGTGACTTAAAATGCCCTAACACACATGAAAGCATATTTTGAAGGCCCTTAAACCATTTTTGCATCACTTTTAACATGGCTATGTAACTCAAAGAAACAAAATCTAAATTTGCCAAGCACACATGGGGGCGTATTTACAAGGACCTTGCACCACGGGGAAATGTCTTAAATTAAAATGGGAAAAATAACATCAAAGGGACTCAAAGGCCTTGTAAATATGCCCCAAGCAGCCTATGAAACTCTAGCAGTACATATCAAGAAACTTAAATGACTTCAATAAACGTTTTTAAACACATCAAGTAAAGCAGTTGTTCAACTACATTCATGGGGAAGTGACTTAAAATGCCCTAACACACATGAAAGCGTATTTTGAAGGACCTTAAACCATTTTTGCATCACTTTTAACATGGCTATGTAACTCAAAGAAACAAAATCTAAATTTGCCAAGCACACATGGGGGCGTATTTACAAGGACCTTGCACCACGGGGAAATGTCTTAAATTAAAATGGGAAAAATAATATCAAAGGGACTCAAAGGCCTTGTAAACATGCCCCAAGCAACCTATGAAACAAAGCAACATTTTAAATACACAACTTTCTTCATAATTTTCTCCCTAAAGCATACTATTCACTATCTAAATTAAATGAATCTTTTCTCACCTTAGAAAATATTTTTTGAGTTTCAAAACAGTCTCAGACACACACCAATTTGTCTTCAGCAGAGCAAAAGGTATGCACTCCAGAGGCTGCAACCAACAATGGCACAGAAATGCTGTAATTCATCACACATATCTCTCATGTCACCCAATCAAAACTCTTCCCTCTCTTTTTTCAAATCAACACCCTTCCCCCTTCTGCCCTTTCTGCCTTTTTTCCATAGCAACCACCTCCTGAAAGACCTCTCATGTTTTCAAGTTCACACAACAATGTTTCAATTGAACTCTGAACTCTCAGTACACCTGCGTATCCAGTGCAATCTTTCATAAAACGATTTTTTCTTGACCATTCAAATTACATCTTTCAAAGAACTCATCCATGCACCCTAACTTTCTGTTTTCAGCAATCAAAATCCACCAATCACTGCTACTGATTAATTACCACAGAAACTCCACAGTTTTTTTCATTACATACTCCTACTGTTCCAACTGCCATTTCATTACCACACTTCGTCTGACTGCAGCAGAACCTCCTCTCACCATGTTTTCTGTCTGGATTGTTGGACATAGTTATATCCACTGGGCTCAAAGGTATGCTGATAACAGAAATTTACACAACCTCAATTTACAAAATGTGGAAATCAACTGGATTGGCCACAGAGGATTAAGATGTCACCAATTGATACCATTGGTGAAAACCTTTTTGCATTTGCCAAAACCTGACCTGTTAATTGTGCACTGTGGAGGAAATGACTTGGGCACTTTGACTGGGGTAGGTCTGGAAATGCTTTTAAAAGACACCTTTGACCAATTGATGGCACTTTTTCCTCAAACTGCCTTGGTATATTCAAATATATGCCAAAGACAGAAATGGAGGTGGTCCAACCAATTTTGTCCACAAATTGAGAAATCGAGGAAGCATGTAAATAAGTCTGTTTCAGCTTACATGAGAGACCATGGAATGGGCTCCATCTAAAACAATAACTTGCGTTACTACATGCAAGATATCTACAGAGGAGATGGAGTTCACTTCTCAGATGAGGGGAACAGAATTTTCATCCTGAATTTAAGACTATGTATTGGTACCTACTTGTAGTTACCTAAATCAGCCACAGGACCCAAAAGCTCTTTTCAGAGCTACCCTACATCTGATCACTCACAATTATTATTTTACTCTAACTTTTTTCACTAATTTTCACCAAAGTACGCTCACCGGAGCGCTACCCGGTACGCGCACCGGACGCTAACCGCGCGAAAATTTGAAAAAAAAAGGGTTTTTTTCGCACATATGGGCCACCTCAGCCACCCTCAGAAAATCTAGGGGGTCAGGATACGTCTACCGTGCCCCCTTCGACCCATTCTGAACATTATTTGCCCTCCATCTTGTATCTCAATTCTACCGAAACACAAAATGGAGGACTCCCGTAACGCTGCCGGTTCGCGTACCGGGGCGCGCACCGGGAAGCGCTCGCTCAAAAAAGGTGGGAAAGTAATTCACAGAAAAACCACTGGAGACACTTTCACCAAATATAGATTAGCTCATACTACATACCAATCCCTACCATTTTCACAAATTTGGTTGGAATTCCATTTAGCCATTTAGCCTGTAGACCTCTCTAAATACCCTGAGGTAAATTACTTCACAAAACACATCTGAAGTGTTGGAATTGACAACCAATTAAAATGTTACTTTCATTTTCTACTTTTTTTACCTGACATTTGATTGGTTATGTACCTGAATATATATAAAGAAAGAGAGAGAAACACAGCCATTTTGACTACTACTTCCTGAACTACATTGCAAGAGCATTTTCACTGACAACTTAAACTTGTTTTTAAAAGGTAAGATGTTATTTTATAAATTTGAAAACATTTTCAGATAGTTATATACTATCCCTCTGTAAGAGTTAGACATTGAGAAAGGCTTGTTTATTATAATTATGGATTGATTTAGGTTTCTGTGGTATAATTATGAATTTACTTAGGCTTTTTCACAGGCACTTTTTAATAGTACTACTTCACGCCTGAAAAGTACCTGTCTGAACTTAAACCCAACAGTGCCCTATCTCTACTGATATATTTATTTTTTATGCAAATTCCAGCACAAAAATGGAAGGAGAACAGAACGTTTCCTTTGAAATTGTCCTAGAGATGAACAATGAGGAAATCATTGAACCCATTGACTTGGAATTCATGGATGAATCACGAGACCATGAACTTCTACAATGTGTAGAATCTGTGGATTTCTTACTTCAATATGAGGACGGTCAAATGTGGGAAGTTATGTTCAGTCAAAAAGAAGACATATCGGACAGTCAAATGTTAGACGTTCTATTAAATTTTGAAAAAGAATCAGAAAAATAAATTTATATTTAATAATCAAAAATTGTTCGAGTCTTTAATCATTTTTATATCTAATTCATAAACTAATACCAAATTGATTATAATGTAAAGTCAGACTTATAGTATACTGTGCAACTTTATATTATCTCCAATGTGTATTTAACATCTCTTTATCATCTCCTGCCTCCATATTGTTTCTGCTTTCCTGACACACTATGGTAGGAATTCCATATTCCACAATAACTTCTGAAACAACATGCAAGATATCTACAAAGGAGACGGTGTATATTAATTTTTTGACTCTGCATTGGTACCTACATATTGCTACTTAAATAAAAAAAAATTTAAAAAAACAACAAAACGAACAATCAATAAACATACAATATTTTAAAAGTCTATCATTCTTTTTTCCTTATAATACGCACCCCGGACCGCTTCCCGGTGCGCGTACCGGGCGCTCCACACGCAAAAAAAACGAAAAAAAAAAATGTCTTTTCCCACGCGGGGCCCTTTTAAAGCCTCCACATCAAACCTAGGGGGTCAGGGAGGATCTGCTATGCCCCCTTATGGTCATTTACCCCTTTGTTTTGGCCTCCTCTTGTCTCTCGATCCTACCGAGAGACAAGATGGCGGCCGCTCCGGACTGTTTAGAATGTTGACAGACACCGGAGAGCCAATCAGCTTCGCTTCGCGAAGTTCCGTTACGCGTCAGGTACGCGAACCGGGGCGCTGCCCGGAGCGCGCTTACAGATATATATTTTTTTTTTAACGTTAATTTCTCAAAATCCACTGGAACACATATATTGAGACCTAGCAAAGGCACATCGGGCTACCAGTCCCTACAATTTTGCCAAGTTTCGTGGAAATCCATTCAGCCATTCGAGCTAAAAGTGAGGCCAACCGCCCTATGGAAAATTGCATGGGAAAAACGCGTTTTGGGACCCCCCTTTTTTCTCGGCCCCCCCTTGACGAAACCCCCCCAAATTTTCAGGGGCTGCTCAGAAACAAAATGTTCCATTTTCCTGACAATTTCAGCCAATTCCGTCCTCAAACGCCAAAGTTATTCGACATAGAATTTTCAAAAATCCCATAGAGAAAAAATCCTAACTATATATACCTACTGGCGACCGCCAGTAGGTAATATATATATATATATATATATATATATATATATATATATATATATATATATATATATAAGTTACTAGCAGCTACAAAGAATCGTTGCTGAACCTATGCTTGGCAGTCTAGAAGAGAAAAAAGGCTTTGTTGGTCGGCCGTTTTGCTTGGCTGGCAGGAAATCAAATGGAGGCCTCCAGTGCTTGGCAGCAGATGTTGTTTGCATGTCCCTGGACAGAATTCGTGGTATAGTGACAAGTGGCAGTACCTATGCTATTTGGCCATCTTGATAAGAAGAAACTGACTGGATGGCAAAAACGGAATGCCTTGCAGGAAACAAATGAGAATTACAGTATTTTTACAAGTGGTAAATCCTGATTCTCTGTCCATGGACTAGATACTGCAGTCTGCTACGAATAACTGAGGTAATGAATCTGATTGGGCATCGTAATAAGAAACAGACGTGTAAGTGGTTGCTTGGCTAGCACAAAATCAAGAGCAAGTAAACATCACTTTAAGGTACACTATATACAGTGTTTGCAAGTATGTGATGAGTAGCTATTTAACAGATGCCGTTCCTATGTTTTGAGGAAGATATGATACAGCAATGGATAGAAAGTTGCTTGGCAGGCCAGAAATCAAACAGAGGCAACCAGTTTATTTATAAAATTTTATATAGCGCGAACTTGACCCAAGAGGGTATCAGAGCGCTTTACATTTTGGATCGTTGCGTTTAAAGTTACATCAGTTACAAGAGCATGGTAAGGTACAGTACACATAAACAATGTTGTAAGAATTTGTAGGAGGGAGGGGAGGAAGGAGTAATAGCGGGGAGACGAGGAGGAACTGTGCCCAATGTCCGGCTGGGAAGGTGACGGTCAAGGGGGAAACCAGGGCCAATCTCCTTATTAACTGTCTAGCAGCTCCACCGTGCATCAACCATGTTGCTCAGGTCTCAGTGTTCAGGAAAACCAGTTTTGAGTTTATTTGCTTTAAGAAGTTTATATAGCGCTGGCTAGACCCGGAGGTATCAGAGCGCTATACCAGAAGAACATTGGGTTACAAGTTGCATCAGTTACAATAGCATAGTAAGGTACAGTTAACAAACAACGAGATTGAGAGAATTTGTAGGAAAGGAAGGGAGGAAGGAACCAGTGCTTAGAACTGCTGTTTTCATGTCCATACACTTGACTAGATGGTGTGGTAAGGCTGCACGCCCCTTGACACAGGAAGAAGTTAACTGGATAGTAAGCTGGTGCTTTGTTGATTGTGCATGGCAGCATGGTAGCTGCTGTCTTCATGCCCCTGCATAGGGAACTGACTGTGCGATCATTGGCTGGTGTGGTCATGCATCATATGCTTGAAGGTGAAAATAAACTGACTGGAGAGCAATTGTTGCTTGCCTTGCATGCACCTTTGGCAAGATAGCTCATTGAGTTTAGTCCTTGCTGCAGAAATTGGTCTCCCATCTACAGTTACAAGTTCGAATTCCAGTGAATATCCTGAGCCTCACATCCTTTGGAGGTCAATAAAATTAGAACCATAGAGTTGGGCAACAAAAAACACAAGCCCTACCTCAGCTGTAAGGCGTCGTCTTCAGGTGCATGACTGCTATATGAAACAGTATGTTATGCAAAATGTTGAGATACATAGTGAAGATTGCCAACCACCTCAGAGGAACACGCCGCTAGGTAATCATGAAACTCCGCATAGATGGCAATATATTGATTGAATGATTGATTGATGGGCAATAACAGTGTAGACCGGCAATTACACTTTGCATCCCATTCAAGGCTTGCTGTTTTACATACTTTTACTACAGCTATTACCATATAACCAATTCATATCCAACACATTGACAACAACGATATAATATCATATGAGTATAACCATAAACAATCTCTATATATAAAAACTAAAGTATGTCTGTCTGTCTGTCTGTTTGTCCTTTATGCATTACTACACCATTCATCCGATCACCATGAAACTTTGGGAAGTTGTTGAGTACACTCCCGCGAAGGTTTCTGGCATAACATTTTTTTCAATATCTGCCCCCCCAGGGCCCTCATAATCTTTCGAATACTGATGTACGCACCAGACGGAAAAACAACAAATCGTGTATCCACAGGCACTCGAATAAATAAATAGAATTAAAACACCATTCATCCGATCGCCATGAAACTTTAGGAAGTTGTTGAGTACACTCCCGCGAAGGTTTCTGGCATAACATTTTTTTAAATATCGGCCCCCCAGGGCCCTCATATTCTTTGGAATACTCATGTACGCACCAGACGGAAAAACAACAAATTGTGTATCCACAAGCACTCGAATAAATAAATAGAATTAAAACACCATTCATCCGATCGGCAGGAAACTTTGGGAAGTTGTTGAGTACACTCCCGCGAAGGTTTCTGGCATGAAATAGTTTTAAATATCGGCCCCCCAGGGCCCTCATAATCTTTTGAATACTGATGTACGCACAAGACAGAAAAACAAAAAATCGTGTATCCACAAGCACTCTAATAAATAAATTGAATTAAAACAGCATTCATCCGATCGCCAGGAAATTTTGGGAAGTTGTTGAGTACACTCCCGCGAAGGTTTCTGGCATAAAAATCTTTTAAATATCTGCCCCCCAGGGCCCTCATAATCTTTCGAATACTGATGTACGCTCCAGACGGAAAAACAAAAAATTGTGTATCCACAAGCACTCTAATAAATATATAGAATTAAAACGACACTTTGAAATTTTTCCATATTAAAATGAATAAGTTTCAATAAAAATGACACAGTGTAAATTGAATGTTATCAGAACGAGTTTCCTTGAATTTCCTTTCTTCGGAGATTGCAGCAATCGCGCGACGGGTAAGCTAGTTTGTAAATAAAAAAGGCTACTGTGAACACAGACACACAAATAATCAGGGCAAGATAAGACATCCTGTGGACTAAAGCATCAATTGTTAGGATCTGAGTCTAAGCTTAAATTGACAGATTTGAACACTATTAGTTCCACTCAACCTTTCTGTCTTCTGAGGTCAATATGATGAGTAAGATTACGCTGGGTAATAATAATGAACATCTGCTATATATGGCAAAGGGCTAGGTAACTGGTAGACCACATTATACAACTGTATTAATTAACTGTAGTTAATAGTATACAACATATTACCTCAGTTATGTGCCTACATAAAGGCTCACAAGG